>NC_060142.1:207700172-208950172 GCF_021461385.2 Schistocerca piceifrons | reverse complement strand
GAAGTGTAAATAGAAGGAGGAGGGTGGAGAAAGGAAAAGATGGGAACTGTTGATTCTGCTGCATTATTACTTTACGCAGAAACAGTGGCGATGCGTAAAAGTATGTGGCAGTCCGGGATTCGAAACCGGTATCTCCTGTTTACCGCGCAATTGCGCTAACCACTGCTCCACCTGGACAGTGTTTCAGGCAACTGCGTGGATTATGTTGTCACGCCTCCCGGCCGATCCACATTCCTACTTAGCACCAACTGTTTGCAATTCCCAGCGATGTCGTCCACGCTCTCTGATTTGAGATTCCCGCAGGAGGACCAACGTCATTGTGCATCCGCAATGAAGGCAGTGGATTCATTTCCCATCGAGGCGAATGAATTATATGAATTCGTGGAATATCCGAGAGAACAGAAACCATTCAAGGAAGGAAATTTTAACGCTGCTCTGCATATTTTCAATAAACAAAAATTACTCGTTTCCAAATCTCAATCAGAATTATTACGATACTGGCACTGTAACATATTTCTTCGCCGCCCATGATTTTGATATTGCAGTTGTCTCAAACAGTTGTTGATTGCTTGGGGAAAAGGGTTTCTGTTTTTGGAGAAGATGGGTCAGACTTCCTCTAATCCTTCAAAGCAGGTGGTCGTTGAACCGATTAGGCTCACTTTAAGGACACCCTCTGCAGAAAAATTTCTAAAACTCCGGCCAGGATGTAGCACGTTATAGAAGCTTTTCTAGCGGGAGCAGGAAATCGACAATGCAAATTTCTGCAATCTGCCCTTGATTCTGATGACTGTAACGCCTAAGGTTTAGACAAGTTCGCGTTACGTTTTGAGTGTCAATGAACGTCCACCCTCACTGGGTCTGGAAGATGTGTTCCCCGTCGGGAGGTATTTCATCATCGCTACATCGAATTTTTGTTTGTTGACTTTGCTTGTTTTATTGCCTTTCTTGTGCTTCGCCTTCATATTTTCATTAGATCTCTCAAAATCTTTTGTTACGTGAACCTGCAGCACACGTGTTCTCCCTTTGTACGAAGCCAACATAGCATGCGTAGAAGCTACATAATGTTTGACAATAGACGCGCATTCAAAACGTTGATTTTTCGCACTTTCCCAAGCTGAAGTGCTGCAGTTACATTCCTGAGGTTGACAAAGTTCGAAGCGGCTATAATAATCGATCAAAAAGATGTCTCCATCCATTGTTGCGTGTATTTCATGAGACAGTTCTCATTTTACTCCCTCAAAGAAGGCAGTACATATACTCATGCAGTCAGTTCACTTTTGCATACGACTACAGATTCACTTAACTGAACGCCACAAGAGAGCATTTTACACATTTTTCACCAAGTTTATGTAGTTCAAAGAGTAAAATGTATCTTCACTACTTGATTGGCCTGAGAATCCCACCCAACATTAACATGATTGTTATTTGATTCGTGTGAAATTCAGTCTACAGGATGGTCCGCCATCTTGTAGCTGGACTTGGTTCCCTTTCACACCAGAAATAACTGTAGATCTGCGATATTCTAGAAGTGACAATATGTAAAATATCCCTCATGGTCAAACCATAGTACTGACTGGTTATACCACATGAATATTTATGACATTTTACATCCTTTGCCACAGGAAACGTAAAATTTCCAAATTTGTAGTTGGTTCACTCTGGCATAGGACCTTCCATTTTTTTAGTGATCAGTCGAGTTACTTAATCCACTCCGGAAGACAGAGAATCCTAAGTATGGTCACAGGCGCGGGTAAAGAATTCTGCTTAGGCAGTGTTGTGCGTTAGTGAGTTTAGGCTTGTTATCCAACAAGCTGTACTCAGTACTAGGAAGTTAAGTATGTGGGTTGACTTAACGTGATACTAAACTTCTGTTTTCAGAACAGAGAGTGGAGCGATTAGCTAGCTGGATGTGGTGATGGATGAGAGTGACTAGGGGTAACTGATACATTGCTTTGCGTGCATATTTGAGTACGATACGTCTGGCCCTTTCCCTTCTGACCTTGAACAGCATTCCGGTTGTTTTGTGAGGATAATTAACGGTGGCAGTGAACAGTTGGCGGCGCTATACTGAATCGTTAGCGGTGAACATATTCCAGGCCAGTGGTCGAGTCACTGAACCTGTCCTGAAAGTACTTAGTCAGCTACGGCATTTCAGCTATTGAGTTTGGGGTTGAGAGAAGCTGAACCGTGCCCGAGGGGTCAACTATTTCAATTCGATAGTGTAGCAGAGCATAAAATTAATTCTGGACCGCCAATAATCCGATAAATTTGAGGAGCAGTACATCGCCTAATTTGCCTCGCGCGTCGTCTATCGTCGAGTTTCTGGATTTCGGCCTCGGCCGCGAGCATGATATCTCGCGATGCTAACGAATCGCCAAAGTGCGGCAGAAAAATAGTTCAAATGGCTCTGAGCACTATGGGACTTAACATCAGAGGTGATCAGTACCCTAGAACGTAGAACCACTTAAACCTAACCAACCTAAGGACATCACACACATCCATGCCCGAGCCAGGATTCGAACGTACGTCGCGCGGTTCCAGACTGTAGCGCCTAGAACTGCTCGGCCACACCGGCCGGCAAAGTGCGGACGACAGGAAAGTTTCAGTGCTGCGGGCATGATGCACACCTTCGAATAATTGGCAAAAACAGTTATCGCTTTTACAACGTTAGGCGTCAACGAAAGTGTAACTAACTTTAACAATCTTGTTCAACTATGAATGTAAGATAACTAAGATAAAATTATATAAAGAGACCAGCAGGAATCCTAACATTCCTCTCAAGTCATCAATTCCTGATTAGTTTCCTGCAGATTTTGGAATCCACTGACATACAATGATACAAACCAGTCACATTTACATCTGTAGGATTAATATTAACTCCGTTAGTGCATTAAAAATTTTTCTTTTATTCCTGCAATATTAATGCATTTATGCAGATATTAGAATAGATCTTTTCTTGGCTGCTGACTTTTTGCATTTGCTATTTGGTTCACAGCATTGCTAGCATTGTTATTGCTCAAAGGAGTGGGCTACTGTCCCTACATATTACTGCAAAACAGTCATCGATTTTACCTAGAGGGATGTAATCAAAAATATTTTTCTCTCTTTACTTAATGTGGCTTCCGTATAATTATGCTCCTTGATGTAACATCGATGTAACTGTTTTATGTCTTACTTGTGATAATTTATGAAATTGTAATTATTCTTTGAATATAATTTCAAAAGTAATGTGCTGTAAAGAAACCTAAAAGATAAAAATTTAAGTGTAACATTGTTACATACATTGGGAAAGTAAGTTTGTAATCATGTCAAACTTGGAGTGAAGTCCTCCTCAACGGACTTGCTATGCGGTTATAGAAAAGGTGGATCTTGGCGGTCGAACTGCAGGGCTCCTGTGTGGCATGTGTCAGTCGGTGGCTAGTAGGCAAAGAGTGGCAAGGGGAACTGCAAGATTATATAATAAAGACTCGGATACGGATGTAATGTGGCTCATTATTCATGATATACTTTGGTTAACTCTGTATTACGAAAATTCGACTCTAAGAAGAGGGTTTCCAGTGCTTGTTACACAGAAAGAGCCATGGATTCTTTGGCCGCCCGTTTTTGAACAGCACAGGAGATCGACGGTGCCACAATTTTCATCTCACATTATCAGTTGAGAACTATATAATTGCATGGAGCCAGTCGTATGGTCTCGTTTTCAATAATAATTTTGTGTTCTGTAAACACGATTTTGAGCCACCGTATTTTATCCATTGTCATTTACCTAGGCAGGGTCCTATTCCAAGTACTAGGCTGAATCCGAGTATCCTATTTTACTGAAATGAAACGCAATTATTTTTCATTTAAAAGTTAGTAAGTTTTGTGTAGTTGTAAGGAACACAATTATTGAGTGAGTATAAGATTTGAAATACTCCACGTAGTTTTCATGAATGGACAGTTAAATTTAATTGAAATAATAATGATTACAATTTCATGTGTAATATAACCGACAGTGTTTCCTATTTTCTGTTGTGGCTAAAGTGTTCAACCACGATATGAATCTACCGACAAATTAGTTTCCGGGTCCCCATGCTAGTAGTTGAGCCAAATTTAAATGTCGTGTAACAATAATAGCAATCAACAATTAAAAGTTGGCTGCAATTATTCAAACTGTACTAGATCAAGGTTTCACATTTTCCATTTGAGTAATTAATATAAGGTGATGAATATTCTTGAGAATGCAAATAATAATTAGTATAAAAGATACAATTACTTCACAAATATTTCAGTAGTGGTAATTACCAATAATTAAACTGACAAAAGAACCTCTTGCACATGTCAGTAATGTTCCACCGTTAGTAATCATTTACCTATAATTATCGTCATGTTCCTATCGTGATGTACATATAGTATGTGTAATTGACAGCCAGTTGTTGCCTAAACACATTAATACTTCTCATATGTAGTTCTAGTCAATTCACTGGAACGTTACTTGCTAAAGTGTGCTACTGTCCTGTATCTTATCGACAAAACAGAAGTTTAGTATCACGTTAAGTCAACCCACATAGTTAACTTTCTTTATGAATCATGCTAGTACTGAGTACAGCTTTGCCTAATTAGGCTGGGACAGTTTATTTCTACGTAATTACAGCTTGCTTGATCACTAGTAGAACCTTAGAACCTAGTTTCTGTTCCTGTTTGTTTTCTTTTATTTTCCTCTCATTAACAATAATCGAAAAATAGTCCAGTACCTTGCCATTACATACTGTCACGGTCACAAAAATCCTTTCACCGCTGTAAATCATTGGCATAGTAAATACACTCTCGAAGGATGTGACCCGGTGAAAACTAATAAGAGGAATTTCTAATATTAGGCTATTAATTACAGTCGAAAAGTCAGAAGGTTGGAAAAAAGATATTACAATCTTACAGAACTATTTATACTCACCGAAAAACTATTTCAGGAATTATATTCATCACTGCAGGCCCCTGCACAAGAAGCCATGAGAACTAGTTTCGAGTCTCCGTTATGTGCACAGTTAGTCAGCATGTACTCGCCTGCAATGTGAAAGACTCTGTGTGAACTAAATTAGACTGCCTGGAGGCGTCATTTATTCTTCTAGTTGGTACTAGGAAGTGGTGGCTGTTGTGTAAGAGCACAAGACCACGTGTACACCCTAACTTTTGATACCTTGCGGATTTATTGACTATTTTTCTTTGAATGCTCTTAAACGTAATATAGATTCGGTAATCTGAAATACATGGCACTAAATCTACTGTGATGTGCAACATTACCCCTCTAGACTCGGTGAAATTTGGTATCATGGTCGTGAGCACACCTTCACCTACGCACGTTTTAAGCAGCTTCTGCGTATGCGCAACTGACGTGACGTAATTATCTTATGGGCGAAATACATAAGGATTTGATAAACAATATGTGCGGCTCGTAGCGTGTTCTGCGAGCCGATCCACTAAATTACAAGTTTATGTCAATGCTAAAAAATGTTCAAATGTGTGTAAATTCCTAATGGCCAAATTGCTGAGGTCATTGGTCCCTAGATTTACACACTACTTAAACTAATTTAGGCTAAGAATAACACACACACACCTGACCAGTAGTTTTAGATTATCCATGTATAGCAAATGTGTGATTTTGTGTGGGTATGTTCCAGTAATATTGTATCCATAATTTGTATTATTTAGCATGTTGGATAGTGGGTTCAGAGCAAGACAGAACCAGAAAGGACTTAATGAGTCTCCTTGGTATATTCCACGCTTAATCTGTATTGGCTGTGATGTGATATTATTTGAATTTGTTTGGATATTAAGTGTGGTTTTCCAATTTTTCATTACTATGTTTAGGAACTGTATCAATTTAGGATCTACTTTGTATATTTCCAATATTTGTAGTAACCATGAGTGGGGTACACTATCAAGAGCTTTTTGGTAATCAATGTATGCATAGTGTAGCGACCTTTGTTTAGTTTTAGCTTGATATGTCACCTCTCCATCTACTATCAGTTGCTCTTTACATTCTCGTGCTCCTTTGCAACAGCTTTTTTGTTCTTCATTTATAATTTTGTTCTGTGTTGTATGTGTCATTAATTTCTGTGTAATGACTGAAGTTAATATTTTGTATATTGTTGGTAGGCATGTTATGGGGCGATATTTAGCTGGGTTTGCTGTGTCTGCTTGATCTTTAGGTTTCAGATAAGTTATTCCATGTGTAAGTGTATCAGGAAATGTGTATGGGTCTGCAATGTAACTGTTAAATAATTTAGTTAGATGTGAATGTGTTGAGGTGAATTTCTTTAGCCAGAAATTTGCTATTTTATCTTTTCCAGGGGCTTTCCAATTGTGAGTAGAATTAATTGCTTGGGTGACTTCATGTTGCAAAATTATCACTTCAGTCATTTGTGGTATCATCTTGTATGTATCTGTTTCTGCTTGTATCCACCGTGCATGCCTGTTATGTTGTATCGGGTTTGACCATATGTTGCTCCAGAAGTGCTCCATGTCTGTTACGTTTGGTGGATTGTCTATTTTAATGTGTGTGTTATCAATTGTCTGGTAAAATTTCTTTTGGTTTGTGTTGAATGCTTGGTTTTGTTTCCTTCTATTTTCACTTTTTTTGTATCTTCTAAGTCGTTTGGCCAATGCTTGTAATTTCTGCTTCTTTTCATCTAATTGCTCTATCCCTTCTTGTTGTGAGATTTTACCTAACCTTTTTCGTTTCTTTTCTGACATTTCATTTCTTATAAATTGTGTTAGCTGTCCGACGTCTTTTCTCAGTTTTTCTATTCTGATCAGTAGCCTGTGTTGCCATGCTGGTTTTGTGGGTTTCTTCTGTGTTTTGGTTGGTTCTGGTCTCTGCCTAGTGTGTATATTTAGTGTAGTGAGTGCTCCTATATTAATCAGTAGTTATAACTCTACCATAGTTGTGTTTTCATTTATTTTGTTGTGTATGATTATGTTGATAGTTTTTATTGTTGTTTCGACTTGTGGGTTATTTGGCAGTCTATGCAAGAATGGTCTAATGTCTGTATTTGTGTCTTTGTATTCTATATATGTCAGCTGAAATTTTTCTTCTATATCTAACATGTGTGTCACTTCGTGTTCTATTTGTGCTTGTTCTGGTGGCTGTCTTAAGATTTCGTTTTCCTCTGACTGTTTAATTGATGCGTGTTTTTCTTTGTTTGTTTGCTCTGGGATGTTTGAGTCCATTACTGTAATTTCTTCTTCTTCTGATTGCACATTATTTTGTTCCAGTAGTTGTTGTAGTTGTTGTTTGATGTTTTCTAATTCTGACTGGGATATCCGGTTATTTTTGATTATTACACATATCTGATCAGCTAGTCGTTGTTCTGTTAAAAATTTTAATTCTGGGTATCTGGTAATAAATGTTGTGTATACTTGTGATCTGTATCCAGTTGTGTTGGTTCCTAGGTTTGTTGCTTGGTAATAACAGAACATGAGTTGTCGATTAACTTCATCTGACCATCTCATCCTCTGTCTTTGTTTTCCTTCTAGGGTGGTTGCAGGAAGCATATCCTGAAAAACACCTCTATTTGGATTTGAATCATTTTCCAGTTGGCTAGCAGTGTCGTTACCATTATTGGCGGGCATAGGGTTCAAGCGTCGTCCCCGACCATGACGGCGCTTGTCCGAGGCTTCTTTAGTTCTGTCCTGAACCAACTAATCACACTAATAGGGGGGTTAGCCTTATTAGTGGTTTGTTCTTTTCGACGCCTTTTACGACTGGCAGAACGTACCGGAGGCCTATTCTTTTCCCGGGCCTCCACGGGATTTATTGTTATTATTACTATTTCTATTATTATTATTATTATTAACAGCAGCTGAAGTAGTATAAATATGTTGATAAGAATAACTGTTATACACCAGATGGTAATAACTTCGCACTGTGTATTTATCTGTATTTAAAAATATGTGAAAACCCACAACGTATACCTACGAGCCGCCAGTGGTACTAGGTAGTACTCCACGGAATACATATTCTTCTCAGTTGATCATTTGCCGTGTAATTCTAAAGAATAAGCATCATGAAGTCGTTGCGAAATGCACTGTTTATTTTTGTACTTTTCGAAATGATCTCCACAAGATGTATGATTACGTATGTGTTGTTTATCGAAGGGCAACGTCCAGCTTCATTACCGACTTCTAACTGTACGTTTGTTTTAACTGGAACTAAAGTGACGAATAGGTCTGTGGTGACTAGGAGTCAAAACCCTCCACATATCATCGATTTTGGTTACACGCGAGGTGACTGTCGAAATCTGTGTCACCAGTGATTATCAGTGACGTGTCGGAACCTGAAATGAAATGACAAAAGGTTCCATGCCTGACTGCGTGTCTAAACCACCACCAATCATTTTTGAAAAGGCGAGGAGGTGAGTTAAAATCATAATTGTTTTTCACTGCAGTTTGGTGTTCTCATACCTCAATTTCGATTACTTCTTTTGCCCTGCCAGGATCCGAACCCAGAGATGAGTTTCGTGGAGATATTGAGCAGTTTGGAATCTTTTGGAAACAACGAAACGATGGAACTGTGTCGTCTCGAAGCGGTCAAATGGTGCGAAAAACTTGATCTGAGTTAGAATTACAGTCCAAAATCAATATTTACAATATCTCAAGTTCAAACATAATAAGAAATGCCTTGTGACCTTACAGGACAACTGCCTCATTCATAAAACACAATTTCTCGTATATGAAAGTTTACTAATAAGAGATTCAACTTGCGGAGAGTTTCGCATGTCATGAACCAGTCTACAACGACTCTCCTCTAGAAGATAGCGGAAGGATATCACGTTCAATGTGTGTCTGATACCACGGTCCAACCGTGTCTTATTCAGTGGGAATTACCAGAGAAGAAGAGGGTCTCTTCGTGCTTCTGAGAAATGACAGCGCGATGTGTGAATCGAACCAAGACCTTAAGCATAGAAAGCACAACTCCGACCTACACAGAGCATGGTTTCATGATTTTGTTGTAAAGAACGATACTCCGCACTGAAAGAAAATTCTGCTTTCTGGAGGTTAATTACACCCTGCTCAAATCATTCATTTACTGGATGGGGGAGGAAACCGAAGTAGAGGCTCTCTGCTATTACAGGTCAGGGATTCGCCGTCATCAACATCGGTGTTCCAGGAATCGCAACATCATCGCATCCAGCTGTATGCATCAAAGCCATGACATCATCATTTCCAGAATTCTGACAACATCAAATATGGTCAAGAGCAACAAGGCCCTGGCATCATTTCTTGAAGAATCTCGCCCCCGTGCCACCATGCCACTGCTCGTTGACGAATTAATTTGCATGCGCCGTTGGTTTGTCGCCGCTGTATTGTATGGCAGCTGTCAGATGGTAATGCCTTCGACTGTGGCTTCATGAGAATAACTAAATATCGGTGATATTTGTAAACGTCATAGGTTTTTAGCTGGCTGTATGTACGTTGTGAACAGGTTTTCAACTCCGCTCGCTAAATAAGTATCGAAGCAGAAAATTAATGCACGTTGTAATTATCCCAGGTTGGTGTTAGGGAGCGCAACTGAAGATGTGGATGGATGGAATTTTTGAAAATCAAAATTGAATACCAATATCTGAAACCTGCCCTGTGTTGCACAAGTTGTTAAAATTCTAGAACTTCGTCTTCGAATGACCGCAGGTTCGGGTTGCACGATAATAGAAAACAGATACTGAAAATTAGTAACAAAGTAACACCAGTGGCAGATCGATGCCACGTTGAAATGCTACGCCTGTCCCACAAAAGCTTAAAAATGGAATTAGCGGTACACTGATTATTGACGTCAATATGTGGACTGGTATTGTGATAAAGCATCTGAACACATTTTAAATAAAAGTTGGTTCACTATATTATAAACTTTTCAGAGCTACAGAGGACGATGCCTGCACGACAAGATCTGATTAGTGAAACACAAAAGCAAACAGCTGGACATCTCCTACCTGCCCTCAAGAAAACTGAAGGCGGTGCCCTTGTTTTTGTGTGCAGATTGTGAAAATATTGGCATGTGGACGTTTTGGTCCTCTAGCAATGTATCCGCTACATGTTCCTTTGCACAAAATTTTACACACAGAAATAATATTTTGGGAAAGGATCTTACAGACCCCCCCCCCCCCCTGAGTGACTACGAAATAGTTTGTTGCTTTATTGTGACTAGCCACTCAACATATAAAAAATTAATATATTCATTTCTACTGGTTCGACGAGAACAGTCCCATAAACGAATGTTTCATTATACAGGGTGATTCAAAAAGAATACCACAACTTTAGGAATTTAAAACTCTGCAACGACAAAAGGCAGAGCTAAGTACTATCTGTCGGCGAATTAAGGGAGCTATAAGGTTTCATTTAGTTGTACATTTGTTCGCTTGAGGCGCTGTTGACTAGGCGTCAGCGTCAGTTGATGCTAAGATGGCGACCGCTCAACAGAAAGTTTTTTGTGTTATTGAGTACGGCAGAAGTGAATCGACGACAGTTGTTCAGCGTGCATTTCGAACGAAGTATGGTGTTAAACCTCCTGATAGGTGGTGTATTAAACGTTGGTATAAACAGTGTACAGAGAATGGGTGTTTGTGCAAAGGGAAAAGTTCGGACGGCCGAGAACGAGTGATGAAAATGTAGCACGCATCCAGCAAGCATTTGTTCGCAGCCCAGGAAAATCAACTCGCAGAGCTAGCAGAGAGCTGCAAATTCCACAATCAACTGTATGGAGAGTCCTACGATAAAGGTTAGTTATGCAACCTGAACGTCAACTACCCGAGGCGATGGATCGGCCGCCAGGCAGCCCGTGACAGAGCACTTCATCACTGGCCTCCAACAAGCCCTGATCTTACCCTCTGCGATTTTTTCTTGTGGGGGTATGTTAAGGATATGGTGTTTCGGCCACTTCTCCCAGCCACCATTGATGATTTGAAACGAGAAATAACAGCAGCTATCCAAACTGTTACGCCTGATATGCTACAGAGAGTGTGGAACGAGTTGGAGTATCGGGTTGATATTGCTGGTGTGTCTGGAGAGGGCCATATTGAACATCTCTGAACTTGTTTTTGAGTGAAAAAAAACCTTTTTAAATACTCTTTGTAATGATGTATAACAGAAGGTTATATTATGTTTCTTTCATTAAATACACATTTTTAAAGTTGTGGTATTCTTTTTGAGTCACCCTGTATATCAAGGTATTTCTTAAAGCACTGGCTTTCCCATCAGTACACGTCAGTATTATATGTGAGCAACACTATTGTTCTGATTTTGAGAGTAGCGTTGAGACACATGTTGATTTGTGTACACGATGCAATGCAGGTGTCTGGTTCAGTGATGGAGTGACGTCAGTCGCGGATTATATCATGTCACCCGAACGGCAACTGGCCACTGATATGGTGCCCCTCAGTACGCCCTGTGGTCTACGTACACAGTTGTGTCTCATTGCTTGTCAACCTCGTGTCCACTCTCATACTTGCAGCAGTGCCAAAGCTCCGGTATTCATGAAACTTTTGCATCATGCCGTCGGCCTTTTGAAAAAGATGCGCTACTATGGTGTATACAGAGTTAAGGTACGTAGATAAACACATATACAACAGAAAAAGTTTGGATTATTTTTTACGGAACGACAAATAATAACGTGAGTTTAGAGTGTATATATTATATACGATACGAGTTCCTTATTTTCATCTGATTTTAGTTACTTGGAGAGACTTGGACATTGCCCAGATCATAAACACGGTTTTAATTCAAACGATGCTGGGAGTTCGTTTCTTCTTTTTTTGTGATACCACGCTGCTTGTCTACGAAGGACAGAAGTTCATAAATTCACACGACTATTATCGTATTCATGTCTTGTTTATATATAAGCGTTTTAGCGTGTATGTTTGAACGTTCAATAATGTGCTTCGCATAACCGTTCGACGGAATTCTCGTTTTACTACAGGCGAGCCCGTGGCTTACCTCCAGTTCAGACATGGATGTTGGACGTGGCACGCTGTATTTATGTGATGTGAAGTTTTCTCAGTGAAGATTGGTGCTGGAGACATATTTTGAGATCCTGTGCAATGGAACTTATCAACACCCTTCGGTAGCACAAGCTCTTAGACGAAGCAGTTTCAGTTTTCCCGCGAAGTAAGTGCACAGCTTTGTACTCGGCAGAAATGCTGGTTATTTGTCCTAATGTTCCCTCAGAGCCCTACCAGGGATCCAGATTACGCACTATGCACTTATTCTCTACCCTACCACACGATTGGTCACTGTCTATCACTTGCACACCACTAGTTTGATTTCACAAAACGGAAGTTAAGGTACATTTGTACGATCTTTCGTGTGTATTATGGGCTTTTGTATTTAAAGTTTCTCTGTCCAACTCATTTTATCTACTTTTTTTTAACCAGACACATATTTTTACAAATTTCGCGTAACCTATTACCAGGCTTTAAAATGTGCTTCAGAATCTGGGTATAACATTCACGTATTACGAAGTTAATATTGTATTTGCTTATTTGCATATATAACTCAGCTCAGAGAAACGTCGCTGGAACACCAACATAAAATACGAGAGTGCAAAATAGCAAAACAATTCAGGTACAAATCAAACAGATGCTCACCGAAATAGAGCAGAGGAAAAATGTGTAAATACAAGTTTCGCGTCAGCAGTACACCAGCAATGATGTTGCTTGGTAGGATTTTGCATTAGTGTGCAACTAATGTTGGCTTTGTGAACAGACTAGTACGTTACGTATTACGTGCTGTGATTACATACACTGCAGTGTATCTGTATAAACGTTTTAATTGATTGACAGGACATTATTCTCTTGGATTTTATTGTCCACTCTCTTTTATAGGCTTATTACCATCTTTAACTTTCTTCACAAAATATATGTGATAGTATGAAAATGCGTTAGACGTGATGGGTATTGAGAAATTTGTAAGTCTGAAATGTATCTTTGCACTCAGAGAAAACAGCCTTATATCTGTATCGGTGAAAATACTTAGCATCATAATAAACATAGAAACATCACAGCTAAAAGTGAGCTGGTGCTACTGCAGATCTTCAAATTAATATACAGGGTGTTACAAAAAGATACGGCCAAACTTTCAGGAAACATTCCTCACACACAAATAAAGAAAAGATGTTATGTGGACACGTGTCCGGAAACGCTTAATTTCCATGTTAGAGCTCATTTAGTTTCGTCAGTATGCACTGTATTTCCTCGATTCACCGACAGTTGGCCCAATTGAAGGAAGGTAATGTTAACTTCGGAGCTTGTGTTAACATGCGACTCATTACTCTACAGTACTAGCATCAAGCACATCAGTACGTAGCATCAACAGGTTAGTGTTCATGACGAACGTGGTTTTGCAGTCAGTGCAATGTTTACAAAAGCGGAGTTGGCAGATGCCCATTTGATGTATGGATTAGCAAGGGGCAATAGCCGTGGCGCGGTACGTTTGTATCGAGACAGATTTCCAGAACGAAGGTGTCCCGACAAGAAGACGTTCGACGCAATTGATCGGCGTCTTAAAGAGCACGGAACATTCCAGCCTATAACTCGCGACTAGGGAAGACCTAGAACGACGAGGACACCTGCAATGGATGAGGCAATTCTTCGTGCAGTTGACGATAACCCTAATGTCAGCGTCAGAGAAGTTGCTGCTGCACAAGGTAACGTTGACAACGTCACTATATGGAGAGTGCTACGGGAGAACCAGTTGTTTCCGTACCATTCACAGCGTGTGCAGGCACTATCAGCAGCTGATTGGCCTCCACGGGTACACTTCTGCGAATGGTTCATCCAACAATGTGTCAATCCTCATTTCAGTGCAAATGTTCTCTTTACGGATGAGGCTTCATTCCAACGTGATCAAATTGTAAATTTTCACAATCAACATGTGTGGGCTGACGAGAATCCGCACGCAATTGTGCAATCATGTCATCAACACAGATTTTCTGTGAACGTTTGGGCAGGCATTGTTGCTGAAGTCTTGATTGAGCCCCATGCTCTTCCACATACGCTCAATGGAGCACGTTATCATGATTTCATACGGGATACTCTACCTGTGCTGCTAGAACATGTGCCTTTACAAGTACGACACAGCATGTGGTTCAAGCACGATGGAGCTCCTGCACATTTCAGTCGAAGTGTTCGTACGCTTCTCAACAACAGATTCGGTGACCGATGGATTGGTAGAGGCGGACCAATTCCATGGCCTCCACGCTCTCCTGACGTCAACCCTCATGACTTTCATTTATGGGGGCATTTGAAAGCTCTTGTCTAAGCAAACCCGGTACCAAATGTAGAGACTCTTCGTGCTCGTATTGTGGACGACTGTGATACAATACGCCATTCTCCAGGGCTGCATCAGCGCATCAGGGATTCCATGCGACGGAGGGTGGATGCATGTATCCTCGCTAACGGAGGACATTTTGAACATTTCGTGTAACAAAGTGTTTGAAGTCACGCTGGTACGTTCTGTTGCTGTGTGTTCTCTGCATGTCTCACCACGAGCTATTTCACGTGGAATGGTGATTTCTGCGAACAGCTGGAAGGCGTCGCCATGGGTAGTCCTCTCAGTCCAGTGGTGGCCAACTTCTTCATGGAACAATTCGAAGCACAGGCACTGGACTCGGCGACTTGCAAACCTAAGGTGTGGTACAGGTACGTCGATGAATCTTTCGTGGTGTGGAGCCATGGTGAAGAACAGCTCGGTGACTTCCTAAGGCACTTGAACAGCCTCCATGCCAACATAACATTTATCATGGAAGCAGAAAAAGACAAGAAACTGCCATTTCTAGATGTGCTGGTCACAAGGGACGGCGAAAACCTGGGACACAGCGTGTATCGAAAACCGACACACACGTTCCGATACCTGCACAAACTGTCAAACCACCACCCGAGCCAGAAAAGAGGCATGATTAGTACGCTCGTAACGAGAGCAGGACGAATATGTGAGCCGCAACACCTCAATACGAGAAATGCAACACCTGGAAACTGTTCTGAGGAGCAATGGGTACTCCACAAATTACATTAGAAGTGTAACAGAGCCAGACACTCGGCGAAGTAAGGAACCAGAAGAAGAAATGCCGGGTACGGCCTTTCTGCCATACATTCCCAGAGTGACGGACAGAATCGGCCGTATATTGCGCAAAGACGATTTTCAAAGCGACAAGGAAGATCAAAGAGTGTCTTAGATCGGCGAAGGAGAAGAGAGACCCACTTGTAATGTCGGGAATGTACCGTATACCATGCACATGCGGAAAAGTTTATGTCGGAATGACTGGACGATCCATTAACACCAGGATCAAAGAGCATAAGCGACATTGCAGGTTGGGGCAGGTGGAGAAATCGGCCGTGGCAGAGCACGCACTGAATGAGACCGACCACGTAATAAAATTCGCCGACACGGAAGTTCTGGCTATAAAGAAGCACTATCACATGCGCTTGTTTAGAGAAGCTGTAGAAATACAAAAACACGCGAACAGTTTCAACAAGAAAGAGGAAAGCCTTAAGGTAAACGGATCCTGGCTTCCCGTACTGCAGCGAACGACCGTCGCAGGTAGCAAGAGGAGAACCGCACCGGAAATGACCGCGGAGAAGCCCTCGGACGTTGGCGCTCCAGGTACATATAGTCTGCGGCCGCGAGCTCGGCTCCAGTTCACCACCGGCAATAGAGGGTGAAGCTTTGACAATGCCAGCCACTCGTGCTGGCGAAACGTCAGAAAAATCATTAGATGAACGTCGGCCGAAGAACCCGAGACAGAAGCCAATAGGCAGTTTGTCAACAAGTGGCCACGAAAGCCTTAACAATTTTGTAGACCATGAGTTACTTCCCACGTAACTGCAAGATCATCAAGTAATAAAATTCTTTGATCATCATTTCCGATCTGAGTAGTTAAGTGTTTGTGTTTGAACAAAACGTTGCAGAACATCAAAACATATGAAAATTTTATTAATGAATCCGGGTTATACAATAGGTCATTATTGGAGAACTGGGCGTTATATAAACTTCGTGATGTTTGCACATGACTAGAACTTTCATGTGTGGGTGCAACCGTGGGTGAGGAATGTGTTACACTTTCCTGTAATTGTTTTAATTCCTTTTGTAAATTAGACAACTGTGAAGACACATTTTGCGGCCAAACCGGCAATTCTTAGTCGGAAAGTTGTTTAAGATGCTTCAGTTCGTGAACCTTTTGAGGTTTTAGCGTTTCATTGTTTTCAAAGTATTCATTCGCCATCCATTACACACTTTGCGATACCTCTTAACTGAAATATTTTTCTGTGTGCTTATTTTTGTTATATTAACATTCGACATAATTACTGCTAAATATATGTAACTGGTCATCAAATTGTAACTTTAAATTGTTTACCTGTTCAGCAGTGAAGTGTCTGCTTTAGACTGAAGTGCATGTACAGTGTCACGGAGTGTGATATTTCGACCAGTGAGCTTATCGATATTAGTATAAAAAAATCTGGCAACATCACATAACTTTGCTACGTTGGTAGCTCAAGTGTCTTGTTGTTGCTCCTAATTTATATTCTATTGGGATATTTGCCCTCTGTATAGGGAAATGTTTCTAAAGTGTGATTGCAAATTAGGTAGTGTTAATCAAAACTCTGAAAATTGTGGTATTATTCGTTACTTCGTCGAACACTGAGGTCATTTAGACTGTAGCAATTTCATTTTTAAACTTAGTCATTTCACCTTTAGTGATCATATTAGCTAATATCTTTTGCAACATTTATCGCATCTCGAGTTCGTTGGAAGCATGTATAGGCAGGAATGCAAGCTTTTCTCAAGGTGGATCCATTGTGTTGCTGATCTGTTCAGCCGGCCGTAGTGGCAGAGCGGTTCTAGGCGCTTCAGTCTGGAACCGCGAGACCGCTACGGTCGCAGGTTCGAAACCTGCCTCGGGCATGGAGGTGTGTGATGTCCTTAGGTTAGTCTAGGGGACTGATGACCTCAGAAGTTACGTCCCATAGTGCTCAGAGCAATTGGAACCATTTTTGATCCGTTCATTCATGATTGAACATCTGACTGAAATCTGTCTCTTTCCGATTGCGTATTGGTTTCACACACTGCCGCTTAAAAATTCTCGATCTTTGGATTAATTTTTATTTTGTAATATATCTTCTTCTGATGATATGTTACTAGAATTTGTCTGTGTCATTTTTTGGTTTTTACCAATTTTGAACATAATACGCTTTCAGAAAGATTGATAAACCGCAATAAGGCGTTCTTGACAATAAATGACATTAATTGTTGTTGGAAAATATTAACACTGTTGCTATATGCCCACAATACTGATTGCATTTACTTCGATAGTCAAATGCGCTGTTAGGTGCGAGATGCAACAAAACCGTCCACCTTTGACCAGCTAAAGTTATGTTCCTGTTAACCGTATGGTGCTGTATGAAATAATGTGGCTAACTAAGATAGAAAAGTAATTTACTGGTGATATATTTAAATAAAACGAAATAAAATCACAGCCTAGCACTATTACAGCAGTAAAGTGCAATAATGAATTCTCTCTCACTTTAAATATTTTCATTCTGCTTCGGCTTGTTTATTTCTTCTTTACAGATGTCTTTGCCTGCTTTATTTTGTAATCCATGCCACTCAGTTTAAGTTTCCAACCAGTTTGTATGTCCACTCTACAATGATTTGACTGATCGCTCGACCATGAAAGAAAGATAATCAAAACAAAGAAAAGATTTACAACTTTATACAGCAGACATTATTTAACAATATTCCTCTCACTATCGCCAGTGTGAGTTTGCTTCCACCCTCACTCGCTAAATACAACCTTAGTAGTGAAGTAAAGCACATTGTAATCATTCCAGATGGGTGTTGGAAGCAGTGCAACTGAAGTTGTGGTCCGATAGAGTTTTTGAAAACGCAAAATGTATATCATGATCTGATAACTACTCTACGCTGTGCAATTAGTTAAAATTCTGAGACATGTTCTTCAAATGACTGCAGTTTAGGGTTGTACGGCAAGAGAAAAAAGATACTCAGGATCAGTAACTAAGTCACGCCAGTGGCAGATCGATGCCACGTTGCGTATCTCCCAGAAAATCTGAAAAATGGAACTAGCAGTACATTGATTATTAACATAAATACATGGTCTGATAGTGTAATAAAGTGTTTGAACACATTTTGAATAAAAGTTAGTTCACTATATTATAAATTATTCAGAGATACAGAAAACGATGCTTGCATGACAAGATTAGCACGGTGAAAAACTAAAGTGAACAGCTAGACATTTCTTTGATCCCTTGAAGAAACTGAAGGCCATGACCTCGTTTATTTCTACAAATTGTATAAATATTGGCCTATCATCTCTTTGATCCTCTGCCAAAACATAAGTTACATGTTCCTTTGCACAGTCATACACAAAATTTTACACACCAACATTAATTTTTGGTGAAGGGATCTTACAACGTCTAGTTCTCAGGTGTTCAATTAATGAAACGTTTGCGTTGAGCAAAGAAGACTTTAACATCTGTCAGAGAATCGTACTCACAGCTACGTGTGTCAGGAAAGGAAAGGCACACTAAAAATGAGCATACGACTGTAGACTGGAGGAATATTGTACAACAAAACAGGCAATGCAACAGAAAGGCAAAAAGTTACAAACTTGAAAGTTACCTGACTGGGTCCACTAACACAGCATTCTGCATATTATAGAACTGCATACCCTTTTTAAAAGTCTATTCAGTTATCACGCAAGACTTCGTACCAACAGATGGCTGGAACGTCACTACAACTGCAGTAAGTACTCATCCATCTACAATAATAATAACTATTATTATGTTTGTATGACGCGGTCTCTTTTCATCCTTACAGCTCAAAAATAGGTACTACTGTATTGGGAAATGAAGGTGCTCCACATGTCCCAGTTGCAACAACGGTCCGCAAGTGTGTACCAGGAGGAATATTGTAAAATTGTTGCTAAGAAAATAAATATACCTACA
Organism: Schistocerca piceifrons; assembly: GCF_021461385.2. Taxonomy (NCBI): domain Eukaryota; kingdom Metazoa; phylum Arthropoda; class Insecta; order Orthoptera; family Acrididae; genus Schistocerca; species Schistocerca piceifrons. Next base: position 208,931,189 of record NC_060142.1, on the reverse strand, counting down.
AAAGTGTTTGTCTGTTTTCAAACCAATCGATCGATAAAACACACCCTTGCAGTTTATAAAGTGCCAACAGTTGAACTGTCTGAAGAGCCTTCCTGATGAACATATTAACGTACCACGTGTTCAGCGACAATATGACTAAGGCCGTATATTTACGGCACTTAACAAATAGTTTACTCATTTGTGAGAGAACCATCAATGAATAAAGATGTCAAATATTGTTAAGACTCCCCGATCTGAAGCAGCGTAAATATTAGCAATGACAAAACAACATATGTGGTGAGGCGAAGTCATTGCAGCAGCTACCTGATGTGGAAATAATGGTGAAGAAGCAAACCTACACAGCCCACCAGTGGCTAGAATCATGTCACCGTCAATATGATTTTGAATCTGGAGTATACCCATTGGTAGTGCTTGAAACCCTTGGTTTAGTGACATCGAAGCAATATTATCCGTGGATGAATAGGGGTTGACTATGTAGACTGTCAATGTAAATTTCAGCTTGTTCCATGGACATATTCACTTTCCACTGCCGATAATGAGTAATCATGCAATCTCTACAGAGGCTTTCCCTGGAACAATTAAAATATTTAACAACAGAGAGCATGCATCTGCTGGAGCAGACTTTGAAGAATGTAATGTATATCAGCTATGCAATACTGGTTGTTCTACAGTGTCGGCTAAGGTGGCAGCTATATGCCCACCGACAATATGAGGCATAGTGAGGGAATCTGCTGGAGGTACCTCGCCAAACTCTCCATCCCTCGGAAGAAATCATAACTCAACTTCGAGTCATGCTGAGAATCGATGGAGGTGGAAACTCATGAATCAGTTTTGCCAGATGTGGACAGAGAACCACAATCTTATTTAAAGATACAGGGTACTTATAAATGATGGAAAAATCGAAACTTTTGTATGACTTTATTAAATTCTGTGGTCTTCCCTGATTACATTGACGAACACATAACTGGGTTTCAAATGAAAAATGACCTATATATACCAAATTTTAATGTTATGGTCATGTATGCTGTCACACCTCCTTTATTTCTGTAACAGAAACCAGGATTATTTCGAAAATAACTGTGAAATCTCTGTTTCCAGTGATTATACGTATGATACATAGCTTATGTTAGTAACAGTGCTGGTTTCTAGTGTCTGTAAATGATTATCTTTCCTAGTGTTTACTTTCGTTTCGCTGAAGCAGTTTGTTCACGTGATACAGAATGTTTGTTGCCAAATTGCTACATATATTTGTGAAAGTACATATCCTTTAGTGTGCAATAAATACGAACTATTCCACGCACCAAGAAAAGCAATGAAAGGAAATTCCGTGGTAACGAGTTCACAAACAAAGCAAGCCACACTGTTGAAAGTAACCTATGTATCGGTTCTTCAGGCAACAAACTCCCACATGGCACGCTTCCTGGAGATTCAAATTTTTGTGTTAACAATAACGCTGCATCGCTGCATGAAGCTGAAAGATTCGCTCTTCAAAAAAAAAAAACAGGAATTGCTAAAAGGAATGCCAACAGGAAGCTTGAAGAAATGCTGCAGGATGAAAACTATGCTCCACGAATATTCTGAGTGTTCTGAGGCACAGTTTAATTGGACTACTATCTTCATTCGCAATTTCCCACAAGTTGTATTTTTCAGAATTCAGGTACAAATATTTCCTAAAGTTTATAAATCATAGCTCTAATTTTTTCTGTAATTTACAATAGTCCATACGTATGTAATAGACCAAAGATTTATTGCAGAATCAACTAAATTTGAGAGAAAATAACATTTTCATTAGGATAGAAATTATAAAAATTGAAATGTAAGATGTGATATTTTTTATACTTGTAATATACATAATAGGTAGAATTAAATAGATTTAGTACCTCAACCATCACGTCATGGACATCTGCTGAAAAATTGGCCTCTTTCAAGTGTATAACATTGGATTAAATGATACCTCAATTTGAGGAAGCATTTTGGAAAAAAGATGCATCAATTTCTTTGTATTTTTTTAAGAACCCTGAGCAGGTTTAAAAATATTCAAAATACTTGTAATATTTTTAGAAATTGTGCTGCATTAAATGATATCAACAAAAAAATCTGTAAAACATATATATTATAAACAGTGCCTGATACAAGTTGGTGCTGTTTTTTATATAATATTGCGCTGGAAAGGTACCCAGTATCCGTAAGTTTGTTTTTATATCCAGTTATACATAAGTTTTTATAAATTTAGAAAAGTTTAAGAGCTTTACATGTGTTATTTATTTCCCTTCAAAATCCCCTATATCCAAATGTAAGGAAACAGTTATCACCATATGATTGCAGGGATACTAAAAACAGTCTGGTGTTGTTAACACATCCTGAGGGGGCTGCATCGGATAAACACAAACACAAACACACACACACACACACACACACACACACACACACACACACACACAGTAACATACTAGAGGTTCAATGAAAGCAGCGGTATTACACCTGATGAAAATGGAGGAAAACCAAACAGACAACCGAACAGTGTACTGATATTTTGATGACATCACAGTGAAAAACCAGAATGAGATCGAGAAATATTTTTGCTTTGGCTAGTGTAAGCATATCAATATATTGCATTTGAGCCAGACATGCTGCATGATCTCAAAGCAGTTAGTCTAGGAACAGGGCAGCCTGAATGTAAACCACATTTACCAAGTTCATGTAGGAAGCGACATGTCGTTCAATGAATTTCCTAACATACATGGTTATTGCTGGAAAAATTCACTGTATGGGTGCCTGTTTATAGAAAAAACAATAAAATTGAATGCTGGCAGACACAAACGAAATTTCAAGTAGTGTAGCAATACGCAACAGTATCAGTATACTGTAGACCATGCACAAATTTGCATGTGTGTCACATACATATTCCGAGGGTGTAAGGCACATGCGTCTACATGTTGAAAGAAAAATCTAAGCAACGGACGCTAAAATAATGGAACTAGAAGTCTTGTTGAGGTGATAACTAGAAATGGTGAGATATCGAGCCTTGAATGGTAGAATTCAGCAGTGTGAACTATATATGAATGAAAAAAACTGAACAAGTCAACCTAAAATTCAGGAATTTACATGGATATATCACTAAACTAAGACACTTCATTCCCGACCCACCTGTAGTCTGAGTATATACAGGGTGGTCCATTGATAGTGACCGGGTCAAATATATCACGAAATAAGCATCAAACGAAAACACTACAAAGAACGAAACTCGTCTAGCTTGAAGGGGGAACCAGATGGCGCTATGGTTGGCCCGGTAGATGGCGCTGCCATAGGTCAAACGGATATCAACTGCGTTTTTTAAACTAGGAACCCCCATTTTTTATTACATATTCGTGTAGTACGTAAAGAAATATGAATTTTTTAGTTGGACCACTTTTTTCACTTTGTGATATATGGCGCTGTAATAGTCACAAACGTATAAGTACGTGGTATCACGTAACATTCCACCAGTACGGACGGTATTTGCTTCGTGATACATTACCCATGTTAAAATGGACCGTTTACCAATTGCGGAGAAGGTCGATGTCGTGTTGATGTATAGCTATTGTGATGAAAATGCCTAGCGTGCGTGTGCTATGTATTCTGCTCGGTATCCTGGACGACATCATCCAAGTGTACGGACCGTTCGCCGGATAGTTACGTTATTTGAGGAGGCAGGATGTGTTCAGCCAGATGTGAAACGTCAACCACGACGTGCAACAAATGATGATGCGCAAGTAGGTGTTTTAGCTGATGTGCGGTTAATACGCACTTCAGTAGCAGACAAATTGCGCGAGAATCGGGAATGTCAAAAACGTCGGTGTTGAGAATGCTACATCAACATCGATTGCACCCGTACCATATTTCTATGCACCAGGAATCGCATGGCGACTACTTTGAACGTCGTGTACACTTCTGGCACTGGGCACAAGAGAAATTACGGGACGATGACAGATTTCTTGCACGCTTTCTATCTAGCTACGAAGCGTCATTCACCAACAGCGGCAACGTAAACCGGCATAATATGCACTACTGGGCAACGGAAAATCCACGATGGCTCCGACAAGTGGAAAAGCAGCGGCCTTGGCGAGTTAATGTATGGTGCGGCATTATGGGAGGAAGGATAATTAGCCTCCATTTTATCGATGACAATCTAAATGGTGCAATGTATGCTGATTTCCTACATAATGTTCTACTGATGTTACTGCAAGATGCTTCACTGCATGAGAGAATGGCGATGTACTTCCAACATGGTGGATGTCCGGCACATAGCTCACGTGCGGTTGAAGCGGTATTGAATAGCATATTTCATGACAGGTGGACTGGTTGTCGAAACACCATAGCATGGCCCGCACGTTCGCCGGATCTGACGTCCCCGGATTAATTCTGTGGGGAAAGTTGAAGGATATTTGCTATCGTGATCCACCGACAGCGCCTGACAACATGCGGCAGCTCATTGTCAATTCATGTGCGAACATTACGGAAGGCGAACTATTCGCTGTTGAGAGGAATGTCGTTACACGTATTGCCAAATGCACTGAGGTTGACGGACATCATTTTGAGCATTTACTGCATTAATGTGGTATTTACAGGTAATCACGCTGTAACAACATGCGTTCTCAGAAATGGTGCAAATGGCTCTGAGCACTATGGGACTTAACTGCTGTGGTCATCAGTCCCCTAGAACTTAGAACTACTTAAACCTAACTAACCTAAGGACAGCACAAACATCCATGCCCGAGGCAGGATTCGAACCTGCGACCGTAGCAGTCCCGCGGTTCCGGACTGAGCGCCTAGAACCGCTAGACCACCGCGGCCGGCGTTCTCAGAAATGATAAGTTCACAAAGGTACATGTATCATATTTGAACAACCGAAGTAAAATGTTTAAACGTACCTAGGTTAAGTATTTTAATTTTAAAAAAACTACCTGTTATCAACTGTTCGTATAAAATTGGGAGCCCTATGTTTGTGACTATTACAGCGCCATCTATCACAAAGTGCAAAATGTGGTCAAACTAAAACATTCATATTTCTTTACGTACTACACGAATATGTAATAAAAATAGCGGTTCCTATTTAAAAAAACGCAGTTGATATCCGTTGGACCTATGGCAGCTCCATCTAGCGGCCCAACCATAGCACCACCTGGTTTGCCCCTTCAAACTATACAAGTTTCGTTCTTTGTAGTTTTTTCGTTGGACGCTTATTTCGTGAGATATTTGGCCCAGTCACGATCAATGGACCACCCTGTATATACATAAGTTGCGTACCACCACAAAACTGACAGCGTACACAACAGCATGTCGACAAGAAAATATGAAGTAAATGAACTGCAGAGTGCTATTCGACAGAAATTTAGATTTTTAGCATGGGGATAGTTGCAGCGAGATCTGTCTTTCTCTGAAATATTTAAACCAGTAACTGAAAGTCTGGAACGCTCTCACACACATGGATGGAGGCAGAATTGAAGAAGTGGAAGAAAAAGAAGAAGAGGGGGTATGTCCTAGTACCGATTTCATTAACCATCACTGTGGTGATGAGGTAACAGCACATACGATACCAGCATATGTGTTAGCAAATCACCCTATATGTTTAACCGAGAAGTGGGAATAAAGAACTTGAAATAACACACGATTTATAAGATCTAAGGTTCTTAATGAATTCAAGCACCAAAAAGGACTTCCTGAAACAGATAAAAGTGTATGATTAAATACTTTGTACGACTAACACACATAAGGAGGCAACACCTCAAAAGCAAAAATGAAAGCCTCAAAGAATGACAGATACAAGAATGAAATCAAACACACATTAGCAACTGCACATAATGCAGACAAAAGCGTTGAAGTTCAGCATAAAAAACTGATCGACCTGGAGTGTATATACCCTGGCAGAAAGAAAAACCACAAAACTAAGAAATTATTAATGTAGAGTAATGAAATTTGTGGGATGCATTTAACTAGGTAACACATTTAAGTGATTAACTCCGCAAGACCAGAAGTTAGTGTAAATATAAGTAATTGCAAATTTGATATGCTGGTACATTAGTAACCAGTGTGACTGGTAGAAAGTTGAATGAAAATGTGCATGCACTGCGTAGTACACATGCCGGATGTTAGATTGTGGGATGGAGTTCCAGTCGTTTTGCACTCAGTCGGTCTATACAGGGACAGTTAATGATTTTTCTGGATCATGGAGATGTCATCTGACGATATCACACATGAGATAGATTGGAGACAGATCTGGTGATGCAGCAGGCCAAGATAGCATGTCGACACTCTGTAGAACATGGGGTTGGGTTACAACAGCGGTATGTAAGCTAACGTTATCCCAGTGGAAAACACCCTCTGGAATGCTCTTCATGAATGGCAGCAAAACAAGTCGAATCGCCAGATTGACACACAAATTTGCAGTCAGTTTGCATGGAATAACGACAAGAGAGCTTCTGTTGTCATATAAAATCGCAACCAAGACCGTAACTCCACGTGTAGGTCCATTCTGTATAGAATGCAGACAGTTTGGTTGAAGGCCCTAAACTGGCCTTCTTCTAACCGAAAATGGCCATCGTTGCCACCAAAGCAGAACCAGCTTCCATCAGAAAACACAACAAACATCCATCCTGCTCTCCAATGAGCTCTCGCTTGACATCATTGCAGTTGCGAATGGTAGTGGCTTAGGGTCAGTGGAAAGCACACTACAGGGCAAGTGCCTCGGAGCTGTCCTCCAAGTAACCGATTTGTAACAGTTCGTTGTAACAACTGCAGCTCCAATTGCTGCTGTAGATGCAGTACAATACGCCAGAGCACCATGCTAAACATAATGGTCTTCTCTCTCGGTAGCGCTACATGGCTGTCTCGGTACGTTTCTGTGACCACTACTGCCACCCATCATGTACGGTGGCTACGTTCCCGCCTGCAATATCACAGAAGGAAAATCCAGCTTCTCGTGGCCCTATTACACAACATCGTTCAAACTGAGTGAGGTGTCGATAGTGGCATCTCTGTTGCCTTAAAGACATTCTTGACAAGCAGCAATTCACCATGTCAGGGCTCAAATGTAACTAACTCTCACGACTGTTACAGAGTGTATTCAATGCAAACCGGATTTGCAGCCTCATAGTGGTGCTACTAACTCCACTCTTATGTGACTGGCACGAAATGTGAATAGACATCGTCTTTAAGCTGTAGCAACACTCCTATCAACTTTCGTTTATGTCGCGAAACTCGTTCTTGGTGGGGCGGCTTCTTTTTCCATTAGTGTATTATGATGATCCAAATGAAATCATAGAACAGTTACGGCTACTCACAGTATCATCTGCTGCAGGGAATACAGGTCACACATACAAACTCATATCAGTCATTTGATAGCTATGAGAGGGGCATATAACTGAGTAATGATGGACATTGTTGTTCGCGAGCTTCACACGGCACTGTGCAAAGCAGTCTGACATAGATGTATGACAATACAAGACCTGGATGTTTATAGCAGTTTGATCTTGTAGATATGCAAGAATATTCATGATCGAATAAAGGTTTCGGGTACTTTTAGTAGTCATAAATGCGTATTCCAAATTTGTGTGTGCTGTGCTTGCGAAGGTAAGGACAGAAAAGGAAGTTGCTGCAGACAGAAACGTATCAGTGTACTGACGGTCTTCATACCGACATTGGTGGTAATTTTTACAACAGGCATTTCAAAATGGTAATGGGGCGATGAGGAATAAACCACTAATCAGCGCTTTCTCCTTTCAAAGCTAGTATTGTTGAATGTTTGAACAAGACGATCAAAAACTCCATGTAGAAACAATTTGGTCTTCAAGCGCTATACAAGTGGCTAGATTTTCATCCACATACTAATGGTAAGTACACACATACTACTCATCATACAATTAAGAAGGGGCATATTGATGCCTGTCATAAAAGGCTTCTAACTACATGTTCAGACTTATTAATATGATGGATCCACAGAAGCAGAAGATCAACGTAGATTATTTCATGCATATATCGAAGCAATACATTGTTTTGAGAAGTCTTACATACTGAACTTGTCAATGAGATATTTATAGTTCCCAGAGTGAAGGGCACAAGCCTCAGAACTTATCTCTTAAAGGACAGAGATTATTAAGAAACTGCAAGGAGTTTTTATACAGAGGAATTAAAGAAAAACTCTGAACTGGATGTGTTCCAGGACGTGTAGCAGCATGACATGAGTGCAAGAAATTCATCAGCAGAGGTGGATGGGCTGTTATCGATAACCTACTAGTTGAACTATATCCCTGTTACAACTTCTGTGGATCCAGAACGATGTTGAAAAAGCATCTAGATCGTGAAGATAAGGGAATTAAGACAATAGATGCTGCATGTAAGGAGCATGATATTGGTTATATCACAAATAAAGATAGTCACATTGTTCATGGGATATTACTGTAAAGCCATCCTGAAACGTCAGACAAGGGATAATGTATTGCTGCATTCGCAGTCAGTAAGGTAGCAAGTGCCAAACTTAAATTCAGTGTTGGGATAAACTTCAGGCAAAGAAAAAGGACAAAAATCTATCGAATGTTTAAAAAATTGCATCTAGTCAGCTGTGGTAGTAGCAAAAGTGCCTTAAGGCAGAAAGGAGAAAGAAAGAGACATGTCGGAAACATCTAGGTTTTCTTCTAGTAACTAAAACGTGTGGTCGAATAATTCTGTATGTGATACCTGTATCTGCGGAGCTGTCAACAATTGGTTTATTAGCAGGAGGAACAGCTGTCGTAACTCAAGCAGTAAAGAATGTACAAAATGCAGATAAGCAACTACTGCAGGCAGAAGGACATAATATCACAAATGAAGCCATCACTGCCTTTCAAGGACTATATCTAAAACCGTACTTGAAAGGGCTTGTGCTGTTCATAAAAGAGAACCTCTTAATAATACTACTGGACAGATCACTTACAAAGATAGACCTGCTTAAACTCGTCGGTAAACTCAGAATCTCAAGGCTTTATTTTTTCTTTATTTGGGATACATTGCCAAAGATGGATGTGGAAACCCAGTCTGGAATTCCCAGTTCAGATGTTATGGGAGGATATGGGAGTAAGTGGGTTACGTACTTTAGAAGAAAATGGTATAACATTTACTAATTTGATTCATTCGGCAATTTAACACCACCAGAAGAATTGTGTCATTCCTTTACCAATAAGAGCCAGTGTTCTACAGTTTTTGTCTCTTAACAAAACTTCAGTTCATGTCTCTGCAACCAGTTTGATACGACTGCATAAAAACAATCAGTATGCACTTACTTGCATCAGTTGAATCTTGGATGTAATGTCATACATTCTAACTTAAAAAGGACATCCACCTATATTAAAAACAAACTATTTCCCTCTAATAGATCTAAGCAGGGGGGGGGGGGGGCAGAGTATTGTACTGATCGGTCTGGAAGCATAAAATAGCCTAGCTAATGGCACTGAGGAAAGCCATTAATTGCATCTACGAAGTGGGGAAGTTGTGGCAACGCCTCTTGGCTCATATGAGACTGAAGATTTAAATGTGTATTTAAAACGAGCTGTAAAAGGGTTTTAGACCTGTGCAAATGTTAATACGTTTAAAACAGAAATAAAAACCACGGAAGAGATAGTATATTTTAGCCATGAAGGGTCAATATGAGCGCTACTATTTTTCTCGAGAATAATACTTGTAAAATATACGCGTTGAGTTAAAATTTACGAGTTTAGTTAAAATTTACGAGCTGACTCAGTAAATAAATATACTGCCAGTCATTATAAATCGTGTTGTGTGTAATATTGAAACGAATTTGTACTTGAACAACAGATTAGTCCAGATTTTTATATAATGGTACGGACTTTTTCCTACAGTGGAAGTTGCTAACAATCCATTAAACCCCTCAGTGACTCAGGCTGCAGTACGTACTGGGAGATGAAGAAGCTTGCACAGGATAGAGTAGCATGGAGAGCTGCATCAGACCAGTCTCAGGACTGAAGACCACAACAACAACAGTGACTGTTCAGACATTAGACCATCTCACGTTGAATGTCATAGATCAGAATGCGAATCTAATAGACATCTGTGGTGAGGAAATTATAGTATGTCTTCGTCTGAATCAGTACCATGAAGATAAAGTGTAAACACAATGCACACAAACATGGAGCAGAATGTGATAACACGTGAGAATTCTTAATTCCATAGGATTAAAACGGAGAAGAGGCTTCACTCAATATAACAACTCCAGTCCAATATGATGAGCGTATCATTAGTCAGGAACATTCTTCCCACAATCCTGTTGCTTCAGCCATGTTCAATAATAATTGTGAAACAAGAATTCATATTCACCATCAGTATGGTTTATTAAATCCAAGGAAGAGCTTTCTGACTTTGGAAGCGATATTTATGCCTAATAAAACTCCAGCAACGGCAGACACATTGAACCTACTGCATTCAAGAAAGAAGATGCAAACTTAATGGTGTCTAAAGATACTGCAGAAGCATTGAAATCACATCGGCTCTCAAAACAAAAGTCTCTTCGTCAACATCAGATCCGAATGCCTTACAAAATGGTGGATGGTTCATAGACAGATTGATAGATTCCTTTAATGTGTGCATCCCACTCAAAATGTTAATGGGCTTATATGAAGATAATAAATGTGTTGTTGTGAATGCTAAACAGAAGCTGATTGTAGTTTGAAGTGATGCAGATAAAAACGTGTACAGTGTAGGAGAAAGCGAGGAAGAGCATAAGCTTGTGGAGGATAAATTTATGTACAAAGTACCGCATATATCTCCATCAGGCTAAGAAAACGTGAAACTTTTATGTGTACAGTATTCTGAAATTCATGTGTTATTCATGGAAGCTGTTTGAATATCCAGTCCTTCCACAGTCATCTCACCAACCATGGATGACTAAGTCATCCGTTCAGTTAAAAATGCCACACTTCATTATTCTAGTACTATAAACAGTCAGGAATGCGAACCAGAAGAAAGATCCGAGCATTTCTGATAATATTATTCTAACTATTGCCAAAGTTTACCTAAACTCCTAGTTTATTACATACCATAACATATAGCTTTACCGGGACCCAAAATGTATATGGGCTACTATATGGTATGTACGCAGATGATGGTTTCAGATGCACACTCAAGCCAAAGAAGTTCACGTGTACATCACCCATAGTGGTGACAGAACGTTCAAATCAACAAATGGCAGGGATAACTGGAAATGTAGATGTATGTCTTGAATTGGAGTCATTACAAAAATTCCCTGCAGGTACCACAACATATGCATTATTACCACATGACCATCTCGTGAACTACTCGCCGCTAGTGTGAATTATTGTATAACGAGTTGTATAGATGTAGAGGTATTACAGACAACAGAAATAGGATGCGCAAGTCAGTACAAGGATTACAATGCTACCCAAAAACAAGATTCCTATACCACGACTCTATACTGGCATCGACTGCGATATTTGTGCATACGTTGGAACATTGCGATAATCCACCCATTCTGTGCGTCTGTAAACTCGTTCACAGCACTAATATTGGATCCAAGGTGTTATTCAGGAAGGTTACGTTTCTAGCGGGTAGTAACTCCAAACAATTATCGGAGATGTACAATAGTAGATACGACATATTCAGAGCTGAAGCCCTTGTTACCAGAAGCTGAAATGTCGGGCAAAGATCTTCAGCAGTAAACTGTTGAGCGGTAGTTCCAAGCATTCTGTTCCTTTTAATCATCCCTGCTCATAGCAAGCAGTGATGAATGTAAATGGATCATAAACGAGTACACTCAGTGAGGTCTTTCCTTCTAAAATAAGGCTGTTTTGCGAGAATATCCCGTGGGCCTCCCACTGTACCTGCTCCTTTTAGAAACAACTCTGTCTCACATATCTCTGGTCGTGTTTGCATCACCCTGGAAGGGCATACTGTATACTGCTCTTTTGGTACAGTAGCAATTTGTCTGTTGACATTAATGTGTGGTTCTTCCCAGCAAACTCTCCCTCCTCGTAACGTGCACAAAATTTTCCAATGTCACTCATTTTATAGGATATGGGTGTCATGCGTAAGATTCATATCTGGCATTGGTACTGAAATGTAATCGAGCCAAAGACACATTTTGAATCCAACCATATTAGCAGACATCGGTAGCTTTATTTAAGGAAAAAAGTTCATATAAGAAGTGTGTAAATCAAATTTAAATATTTCATGTTCAAATAATGCTGTAGTCCACAACCACAGAATTAAGTTTTAACAAGAAATACTTTTTAAAATCACTTCTACACAGTTTTGTTAAATATGTACCAGCGATTATCTCTGACGATGATATAAACTTTTGCTTTTTACAGTATCTTTATCGTGTGTATACTTGGCGGGACGTCCTTATAAATGGCGTTCAGTTCCTGGGTGGCTGCGGTCAGCAGTGCGTTTGTTGGAATTCTTAGTTCGTATTGTACCGTTATAACGTGTGAAAAGTTTCAGGAAACAAACGTTTAAAAGCTCAGATACTTTACTTCGTTTCGTAATTTTAGGAAATCCAATGATGATAATACTGTCTTCAATTAATTTTCTACGCATTAAACGAGCCTTCAAACTTTATCATGCCTGTAAAAGAGACAACGAAGCCAACATCGAGGAAATTAACTCAGTAAAAACTATATATCTTAGTATTTTTAAAGGCAGATTATTGACATTATGTACCTATTTACCACGACCTCTATTTTGCCTACGTCTCGTATCCGATGTCTTGCTCGCCCATAATGGTAACATTGGATGTTAGTGGAAAAGATCTGCTCCTTATCATAGTCTCGGGTCACTCTGTCTATCTCTCTTAACGCTGTAGCCGTTTCTGAAACTCCTTGTAAGTCTGTAGGACATTCTGCCTGCATTTTGTTCGATAAATGAGGTGGCAACCATTGCAAAAATGCGTCCTGCAGAAGCACCTTAATCGTGTCATCACTTTGTATCAAATAATACGTATTGACATTAAATTTCTTTATTCCATCCAAGTAACTTTCGACTTATTCACCTTGTCTTTACGACACACTGTTTAACTGCTCTCGATAATATCTATAACTATTATTTGTCCTATAATGCTGCAATAAACATTTCCTCAGAACTTTAAATGCCAGAGCATTTCTTAACCACTCATGATATAACACATATGCTTTCGCATCTCCTGCTAAACGTAGCTTGATCATATTAAATCATTGCTCCATTGACCAACAACTCAGCTTCGCGTCTGCCAGAAGGTTATCCACCAACAATAACACAACCTCTCCTTTAATCGATAAAGGAGAAATTAGAATAGTGGTACTAGCATAGTGTAGGAGTACCGGTACTGACAAACGGGATGATAATCTGTCCTCTTTTCATGAATCCATCTGCCTACGCCAGGTTCTGTCATCTGCCCTCATTTGCACCGTCTGCTCTAGCAAATACTAACCGCATCTATAATGCAAACCCTTTGTTTCCATGGTTGTTGTTGTTGTTGTTGTCTTCAGGCCTGAGACTAGTTTGATGCAGCTCTCCATGCTACTCTATCCTGTGCAAGCCTCTTCATCTCCCAGTACGTACTGCAGCCTACATCCTTCCGAATCTGTTTAGTCTATTCATCTCTTGGTCTCCCTCTACGATTTTTACCCTCCATGCTGCCCTCCAGTACTAAATCGGTGATCCCTTGATGCCTCAGAACATGTCCTACCAACCGACCCATTCTTCTAGTCAAGTTGTGCCACAAACTCCTCTCCACAATTCTATTCAATACCTCCTCATTAGTTATGTGATCTATCCATCTAATCTTCAGCATTCTCTGTAGCACCACATTTCGAAAGCTTCTATTCTCTTCTTGTCTAAAGTATTTATCGTCCATGTTTCACTTCCATACGTGGCTACACTCCATACCAATACTTTCAGAAACAACTTCCTGACACTTAAATCAATACTCGATGTTAACAATTTTCTCTTCTTCAGAAACGCTTTCCTTGCTATTGCCAGTCTACATTTTATATCCTCTCTACTTCGACCATCATCAGTTATTTTGCTCCCCAAATAGCAAAACTCCTTTACTACTTTAAGGGTCTCATTTCCTAATCTAATTCCCTCAGCATCACCCGACTTAATTCGACTACATTCCATTATCCTCGTTTTGCTTTTGTTGATGTTCATCTTATACCCTCCTTTCAAGACACTGTCCATTCCGTTCAACTGCTATTCCAAGTCCTTTGCCGTCTCTGACAGAATTACAATGTCATCGGCGAACCTCAAAGTTTTCATTTCTTCTCCATGGATTTTAATACCTACTCCGAAATTTCCTTTAATTTCCTTAGTGCTTGCTGAATATACAGATTGAATAGCATCGGGGAGAGGCTAGAACCCTGTCTCACTCCCTTCCCAACCATTGCTTCCCTTTCATGTCCCTCGACTCTTATAACTGCCACCTGCTTTCCGTACAAATTGTAAACAGCCTTTCGCTCCCTGTATTTTACCCCTGCCACCTTCAGAATTTGAAAGAGAGTATTCCAGTCAACATTCTCAAAAGGTTTCTCTATGTGTATAAATGCTAGAAACGTAGGTTAGCCTTTCCTTAATCTTTCTTCTAAGATAAGTCGTATGGTCAGTATTTCCTCACGTGTTCCAATATTTCTACGGACTCCAAACTGATCTTCCCCGTGGTCGGCTTCTACCAGTTTCTCCATTCGGCTGTAAAGAATTCGAGTTAGTATTTTGCAGCTGTGACTTATTAAGCTGATAGTTCGGTAATTTTCACATTTTTCAACACCTGGGATTGGAATTATTATATTCTTCTTCAAGTCTGAGGGAATTTCGCCTGTCTCATACATCTTGCTCATCAGATGGTAGAGTTTTGTCAGGACTGGCTCTCCCACGGCTGTCAGTAGTTCTAATAGAATGTTGTCTACTCCCGGGGCCTTGTTTCGACTTAGGTCTTTCAGTGCTCTGTCAAACTCTTCACGCAGTATCATATCTCCCTTTTGATTTTCATCTACCTCCTCTTCAATTTCCATAATATTGTCGTCAAGAACATCGCCCCTGTATAGACCCTCTATATACTCTTTCCACCTTTCTGCTTTCCCTTCTTTGCTTAGAACTGGGTTTCCATCTGAGCTCTTGATATTCATACAAGTGGCTCTCTTTTCTCCAAAGGTCTTTAATTTTCCTGTAGGCAGTATCTATCTTACCCCTCACGAGATAAGCCTCTACATCCTTACATTTGTCCTCTAGCCATCCCTGCTTAGCCATACTGCACTTTCTGTCGATCTCTTTTTGGAGACGTTTGTATTCCTTTTGCCTTTCACTTGCTGCATTTTTGTATTTTCTCCTTTCATCAATTAAATTCAGTATCTCTTCTGATACCCAACGATTTCTACTAGCCCTCGTCTTTTTACCTACTTGATCCTCTGCTCCCATAGTTATCTTACTACAAAGCTGGTGTCTACAACAATAGCGGAAAACATGCAATAGGAGCAGGGGCTTAATGCTAATAACACTGTTTCACGTTTACAAACACTATTAATCCTTAGCCTAACCACGCACAATCACTGCAGTCTCTGGCACATGCCTAGGCCATTTTAAATGTAAAGCAGATCGTTGCTGAAGACTGAGCACGAGGGGCATTATGTAAGAACAAATTTCACTACCAATTTCTTTAGCACAATCTAGTGTGCGTTTCTTCGTGTTTCCCTTACATTCACTGAAATCACTGCCTGAGTGCACTTTCACGAATTGAACTGTCAAACCAACTCACTAATCTAAACAATTAGACATCGTTGACCACCGGTATGGAAAACAGCCAAAAGACCGTCTGTCTCACGCATAATCTGCAGATCATGATTCTGACATCATTGTAATAGTGGCAGGAATGCCAGGACGGTCGGCTCAGGGCGGCGTGCAAGGTGTTTCGTGCATACTGCCAGTTCAGAAATGCTAAATTGGCAAATACTTTCTTTATTAAATGAGACAATCACATAAAGACAGTTGACTGTTGTGCACTGATTTCCCGCAGTAGTGGATGCCTGTGTTAATCACGGAGCAGTGAACTCAGCTCGTCGGTGAGGTATGACGCCGAGAAGCCTGCGTGTTGACTTACTGAAGTAAACCCAGTAAGTGACTTACTGATGTAAGACTGACGTCAGATGTTGATACGGTCTGAGCTATAAGTATTTTCAGTTGCATGGCCCAGTTTTCTTGACGCACAGTTCACCACCGTTCATCACTGGACAATGGCATAAGGTAATTCAGCTCCTCACTGTGGCAGACTGGGCCCTTGCACTATGCTACATCAGCAATATTTCAGTCCTGGCAGCAGGATTCCGCAGGCAGGTAATTTTCCCGCCTCTGGAGAGAGAAGTATTGGTGTAAAGTCAAGCACCCAGAAGACATGGTCAGATGTTAACGTAACTTTATACACCTACACACATTTGGTGGGTCTAGTAACCATACACTTTCCTCAAACGTATAAGGCACATGCAGAAACTGCATTAGCCATCCAGTCCAGCGCCCTTGCAGAGAAAGAGAGGTGAAATAAATAAAATCACGTTTCCAATTAAGGATTTTCAGTGCTTAGGTAATTATGAGTTCAGTGATAGTAGTCATGGGCCTATGAATCAATTAGAAATCCAATGAAATTAATCAGTCGATATATGTATGAAAATAAATTTTCCCCAGCAAAGTGAAACCCTCGATTGATCACCTGACTAGAGGACCATCGAATGGTGGGGCATTTTTATTTTCATCAATCAATTACTTCGGAAAATTGCAAAGGTGGTGAAAATCTGAAGATGTTCAGCGTTGTTACTTTCAAATTCATGCTGCAGCCACGCCGACACGTAAAAACATTAGCCCTGCCTACATTTTGAGAACTGATACCACCATAGGTTCACCAACTTAAGTGCCAGGAGGCCGAGTTGCCCATACAGATGAGCGCAGCCTGAATTGTTTGCATAGCCACCCCCAGTCAAATAGGCTGTAGGCTGTTTTAGTCGGAGGTGGCACGCTGTCGTCCTGCGTCTGACGTTACAAAGCTGTGGTGAGACGCTCTCCTGGCCCCATTTTGTTGCTGTTCTTGGTCTTGTCGAAATTGCAGCCAATTTACTGTACTGGACGGTTTTCAGTAAAGCGCAGCATCTCACTGAGGTCCAGTGTGGGTTGTCATTAACGTATGGTAGTGGAACATGGTAGATATTCTTAAACATTAATGCGGAACAGATTTACGCTGGGAAAAAAGTTCCAGTTTTGCGCATCAGGTGCAAACCTGGCACTGTGAATGCAAGAAATACTTATACAAATGTTTCAAAATGTAGTGTATTAGAAATGGGACGTGGGAAGAAAAGGCTTAACAAGTGAGAAAGGCATAATTTTGATTTCATTATTAACCGTCGCTTACACAATTTGTTCAATATCGGTACCAGAGACGTAGATGAAACGCCGTATAATGCCAGATTTGCACCTGGTGTCCAAAATTGGAACTAATTTTTTCCAGCGTAAATCTGTTCGGCATTAATGCACTAGCATAAATACCGTATGATAATTGCAGCACACACTGGACCTCTGTGAGTAGTGGAGTTCTCTGCCCAGCTATGGTCGTGATTAAAATGCAAATAAGCTATTTGCACTGTGAGCAACTGGCATTATGGTTCTATCAATGCTGAGGCAGTATGCTTTGTCGCGTTGCCTCTGTCCACGTGTTCGTGTTATGTGGCTTCTCAGACTCTCATGGCTCACTTCCTTTCATGAGTCTCAATTCCCAAAAGTCATCCCAGTTTTCCCAACTGTCACCCTCTCTAGGGACTGGAGTTATCGTTGTTTATCGTTTATTCTCATTGGTGATTTGTGGGTATTTATCGAGCCCTATAGCATGCTGGCAGCTCGACATACATCCTAGAATTTTGGATGGGCTAAAATTCCATTCTTTGAGACCAGACTACCTTGCATTTATTTATTTTTATGGTGAATATTAATTTCAGTTTACTGTCTATTACTGGTCTGTAGTTCTCCCTGTCCTCAACATTAATCAAATCATTTATTCATGAAAAATTCTGGCTGACATCTACACGTCCATGGAAAAAGTAATAAGTTCATGTTACATCTCCAGTAATTTTGAGATTTAAAAGTTCAGCATTCTCTCTGCTGTAAACGTTTAAAATATTCCAGCAAAATTCTAAATATCTTTTGTCAAGAGGGAAAAATGATAAAAATGAGACTACTCTTGTTATGTTTCCATATTTTTATTGGAAATAAAGTACAACATAAGAATTACAACTCAATTGTAATCAATTTAGATATGTGTAGTAGGCATTAATAATAAGTATGACAATCTATGTACCCAAAAACGAAAAATCATTTGGTAATACGATTTATAAATAAGATTTAACCTATTTTACTCAAAGTTAGTCGGCTTCTTGTGTCAGTATATATTTTTCTTGTATGTAAATTGGAAAGCTGTGTTTACAGGGCACTGATCTAGCTTAGATAGAAGATATTTTCAGAATCAATTCGTGTAACGATGGGTACAGCAACTTTCTGGTTTCCCACCAGTTCAAGGGATTATTGATTTTAAGTAAATATGCCCTATATAATTACTTGTCTAGTTCGACAATCAACGGACGTCCTAGATCATGGCTTCTTTCGAGCTGAAAACACACTCCAAACAGTTGCTCATAACTCATCCACAACAGTTAAGTTGAACAATCTATATTTTCCAAGACAAAAGTTGAATTTTTAAGGAGCCGGAAGCCAATTCCCAGCAAAATAATAATAAATGCTTGGAAAATAGTAAGAGTAAACTCGTTCAGACACTTAGGAAATGCTATACCATCCATGACAGAAATGGGCATCAAAATGAAAGTAGAAAATTTTTTTTACATAAATGGAGTAATCTAGAGAACACTCAGATCTAAAGTAAGAAAAGGAACTCTAAGTTCAATAAAATAGTTTCAGCACCAAGTGTGACGACAGGAAGTAACTCGAGGACGGTAACAATACATGATCTCAGAATACAAACACTGCAGATGTGATTCGTAAGATGAACACATGGGTACACTCTGACAACAGATCATGACAGAATTGGGAATGAAAAGCTTAATGAGTAGAATAATGAATACAGGAAAAACTAAAAGCACTACATCACTGGAATGGAGGATGACAGAATACTTGAAATAATGATGAACTATTTTAGATCTTTAAGAAGACCGATAAAAAGGAGGAAAGATCAATCATTTCAACCAAGAGGATGTAACAAGCAAATGTCCAATACGTGCTACAAGAAGAAGAAGAAGACATCTCATTCTTCAAATATTATGATGTCCTAAGTAAGTATGACGTAATAATGTTGTAATCCAAACATATTATAAAGTATGTATATTCCACATCTCCTCATAAACCAATGGACAGATTTCAACCAACCTTGGTACACATGTCACTTACAGTCTCATTTTATATACAATATTCACGTACACCTGAGACGTTGGGCGAACCGAAGGGTCGCACCTCGCCCCCATATCTCTGGAGGGCAGGCCGCGCTGCGCGAGAAGCAACGAGCGGGGGACTTGGTGTGGGGCTGCCGGCGTGAGCCTTGGCAGCGAAGCGTGCGGAAGTTTCAACCCGAATTCGGAGTGCGTGCAAGCCGCGGAACACCGTATTGTGGATCCTACGGTTCGTTGCCGATTCGTCGCCTGAATGTGCTGGGTGTCATTCTGAGATGCTAGCACACTATGAGGGGAGCAAGCAGGAAGACCCAGTTTGCTGCACCGCCCGAGCTTCGTTCAACACTGGGAGTTATTCTTCAGCTGACACCTCGCACGGTCTTCCCAGTGAGCACTTTTGGGAACTATCACATTTCTCGGGGCTAGCACTAACAGACGAAGGGCTATTTATGAGTGGTGCCCACGTCTCAGGGTTTCGTGTTCTTAGCGTCCCTACCGTTGCGGTAGGATGCCCTGTTTTGCTCATTACTCTCTGATCTTACTTAGCCAGGATTGTTTCCGCACGGTTCTAGCTTCAGCTCAGCCTCCTGATTTAGAGATAATTTTAAAAACTGGGGTAGCCACAGCAAAGTAGTTATACATGAGTGACTGACAACTCATACAGTAAATAGTTGCTTAAATACAGGTTCTAAAACGTGTCAAATATAAAACTGAATGGAAAGTCCAATAGTCCGCTATACTTTTATTCATTTAAGTCGCTCAGAGATCCCAAACGAGCGGTTTCGCAAGTTAAGTTGCATCTTCTGGTATGTATCTGAACTTATTTTTTAAATTAATTCCTTGATAACGATGAACTGAAGTTATCTGAGATGTCGTAAAGTACCGAACGAACACACTTAAACATGAAAGGAAATATTTCACATAAAGCCAGGAAACTAGGTGTGGATGACAGAAGCCCCACAAAAATTGTGCCTATGCGCATTTAATAAATAAGAATTGTTATTTCATGTCTTTGGTGTCGTAAGAACGAGACACAGTGAGGGTAAAAGCACCACAGGCGTAAAAATGCGAGTTGGTGCCAGGGCCATAGAGAGTCGCCACTTGCGCGAGTTCTACCAGCTGGCACTGGTGGTGCCGAGGATGAAGATATTGACATCGCCTCGGCCAGTTGCCATCCGAGTGCAATCTGCACAACGCACAGAAGTCCACTCGGAAGACAGAAGAGCAGCTCTCGCCCACTTGGTTTTAGATCATCGTCCAGGGCTGACTAGGACAGGGAACATCGTTTAGTGAAACAGTTGTTGCAATTTGCATTTGTGAAGTTAACCTACGATTATTTGCACTTAACCATTGAGTGCCTTTTTGTGTTATATTACAAGTAGTGTTACAAACTCCATTTTTTCAACAAGTCAGAAAGGTAAGTAAACCTTTTTAATCCATTTGCGTGACTTTGTTACTAATTTGTTGGACTGTTGTAGAACCTTCGTTCTCCTATCCTCTTACCTGATCCCGGGGCATAGCCCTGTAATAGTGGCAGGGAGAAACTGTCTTCGCGGTGTACTGCACCAAAAGCCGTTTCACTAAGTCACAAACAAGAACTACCGAAACAGTGGCAGCTCGGCCTCAACAGCAGCAGCGACGAGTCCTTTACAAAGCTGGTGATGAGACTTCACAAAACTGCCCGAAGAAAGTTACTTACAAATGTTATGTCCTATGGTATAGCGAGTGGCTACAGAATGCCGCAGAGTGGAAGCTAGCGGGGCTAGACAAAGTTCTCAGCCCTCCTCAATTGATAAAAACCATCATCAATGATGAATGTCACGTTTAAAAAACGGAAGAATAGATTTAGTAAACACAAACTTATTTTTGATTAAAAAAACAGTGAAGCAGTAACTCAAATTGAAAGGATATGGGGAGCGTCCCGATGCAATGTGGAACAAGTGCAAAAAACGGGACTGAACTGTGTTAAAATCACGAACTGTCATCACTTTACCGGTTAAAATATGTTCCTGCCGGCTACGTCAAGTAATAGACAATGCCGTTCATAAATATTGTCCAGAAACTGTCCTACAGTGATTTAAGAATAAAATAAAGCTTGTGATGGAAACTAAAAAAAGTAATGTATTGAAATCTACTGAAAATTATTTTAATTGTTTTGGGGGCCACTAGTGGCCGAAAGGAAGAAGCTTGTGCTGCTTGTTAAAATTACCGAAGGCCGACACGCTTATGTGTGCCACCAAAATAACAGCTGATTTTCTCTGTGTCTATATTTGGCACCTACATTCTGCGCGATAGAAAACGCAGAATTTATATTATTCTTTTTTTAAATATTTACCTATTCTTTCTGAAAAGGGTCCGTAGTGGGGAATGCAGTGGTAGTTCTTGTTGTCCTTCCTAAAAGATGTAAACTAATAGAATACGTGGAGTGGTTACCCGAAGAATACTTCCTTATTAATACTGTGAACAAAATTTATATCGCAACCATTAGCAAGTGCAATACTTTGTATAGCCTGGTACTACTAGACGAAGGCCTTAGGGATTAGGGGGACTTGATGGAAGCGATAGAAGAGCGAACGGAAGGCAGCCTTTTTGTATTTCACGGGATGATTTGAAGAATGATGAAGCACTGTGTCGGTGGCTGACGGTTTCCGGTAGATATTAAAAACAAAAGTACCGTTTCTTAATGTGATTAAGAGTCAAGATGAGGAAGACCGCCATTAACACTGTGTTCGATTGTGAGTTGAATACCAGACCACTGAGAATTCAAGTAGTCCACTAGGGTACCATAAAACTCAGTACAGTAAGAGACCGTCGTCAACATAACGAAACCAACAAAGTATTTCTACACCGTATGATGCGTGCTTTTGCACAAAATCGTGTTCAAAATAAGACAGAAAAATGTTTATCAGGCAGTAAGACAATGGACAACCCATTGCTAGTCCCTGTTTGTCAATGAAAAGTCACCAAACTTGAAGTAATTATAATTAAGAACAATTCCTAAAAACTTCAGCACTTCATTAATGTCATCTGGTGGATGAGTACTATGGGCACGCAGCTTTTCAGCAATAATATTCCGAACTTGGCACTTAGACACGTTCGTATACATACTTTTTTGTCTAAAGATGCTATGTCGACATCAGTGGGAATGTTCAAGTCGTTTAGAATGGAAATTAGATGTGCACGCTTGCGAAACGAAAAACTAGAGAGGTGTACACATTGCTTGTTAGTCTAATTGCCAATAATTTTACTGCCTGGAATCGAACACTATTTCTGTCGTTGACGATCGGACGTGCCGGAAGACCTGCTTTACGTAGTTTGATAACCGCTCTTCACCTGGGTTGTTGTGGATTCATAGTTATGAGCGATCTCTTACAAGCGATCTCTTTTGAAAAGAGGTGGGAAAAGATGAAGTAGATTCTATGTGCTTCTTCAGTTGGGCCCAAAATTTTGCAGTCGGATCAAATCTATAGAGACGAAAATTTAGTAGTCATGGGTGACTGGAATTCGGCAGTAGGAAAAGGGAGAGAAGGAAACGTAGTAGGTGAATATGGATTGGGGCTAAGAAATGAAAGAGGAAGCCGCCTGATAGTATTTTGCACAGAGCACAATTTAATCATAGCTAACACTTGGTTCAAGAATCATAAAAGAAGGTTGTATACATGGAAGAAGCGTGGAGATACTGACAGGTTTCAGCTACATTACATAATGGTAAGACAGAGATTTAGGAACCAGGTTTTAAATTGTAAGACATTTCCAGGGGCAGATGTGGACTCTGATCAGAATCTATTGGTTATGAACTGTAGATTAAAACTGAAGAAACTGCAAAAAGGTGGGAATTTAAGGAGGTGGTACCTGGATAAACTGAAAGAACCAGAGGTTGTACAGAGTTTCAGGGAGAGCATAAGGGAACAATTGACAGGAATGGGGGAAAGAAATACAGTAGAAGAAGAATGGGTAGCTTTGAGAGATGAAGTAGTGAAGGCAGCAGAGGACCTAGTAGGTAAAAAGACGACGGCTAGTAGAAATCCTTGGGTAACAGAAGAAATAATGAATTTAATTGATGAAAGGAGAAAATATAAAAATGCAATAAATGAATCAGGCAAAAAGGAATACAAAGTCGAAAACAAGATATACAGGAAGTACAAAATAGGTAAGCAGGCATGGCTAGAGGACAAATGTAAGGATGTAGAGGGTTATCTCACTAGGCGTAAGATAGATACTGCCTACAGGAAAATTAAAGAGACCTTTGGAGAACAGAGAACCACTTGTATCAATGTCAAGAGCTCAGATGTAAACCCAGTTCTAAGCAAAGAAGGGAAAGCAGAAAGGTGGAGGGAGTATATAGAGGGCCCATTCAAGGCAATGTACTTGAGGAAAATATTATGGAAATGGAAGAGGATGTAGATGAAGATGGAATGGGAGATACGATACTGCGTGAAGAGTTTGACGGAGCACTGAAAGACCTGAGTCGAAACAAGGCCCCGGGAGTAGATAACATTCCATTAGAACTACTGACGGCCTTGGGAGAGCCAGTCCTGACAAAACTCTACCATCTGATGAGCAAGGTATATGAGACAAGCGAAATACCCTCAGACTTCAAGAAGAATATAATAATTCCGATCCCAAAGAAAGCAGGTGCTGACAGATGTGAAAATTACCGAACAATCAGTTTAATAAGACACGGATGCAAGATACTAACGCGTATTCTCTACAGACGAATGGAAAAACTGGTAGAAGCTGACCTCGGGGAAGATCAGTTTGGATTCCGTAGAAATGTTGGAACATGTGATGCAATACTGACCCTACGACTTATCTTAGAAGCTAGATTAAGGAAAGGCAAACCTACTGTTCTAGCATTGGTAGACTTAGAGAAAGCTTTTGACAATGTTGACTGGAATACTCTCTCTCACATTCTGAAGGTGGCAGGGGTAAAATACAGGGAGCGAAAGGCTACTTACAATGACAGTTATAAGAGTTGAGGGGCACGAAAGGGAAGCAGTGGTTAGGAAGGGAGTGACACAGGGTTGTAGCCTATCCCCGATGTTATTCAATCTGTGTATTGAGGAAGCAGTGAAGGAAACAAAAGAAAAATTCGGAGTAGGTATTAAAATCCATGGAGAAGAAATAAAAACTTTGAGGTTCGCCGATGACATTGTAATTATGTCAGAGACAGCAAAGGACTTGGAAGAGCAGTTGAACGGAATGGACAGTGTCATGAAAGGAGGGTATAAGATGAACTTCAACAAAAGCAAAACGAGGATAATGGAATGTTGCTTTATTCGAAGAAATCCTGTACATTGGCTACTTCAGCCCCCTTCATAACAGTATTCTTTTTAACCTTATCTTCCCTTATATGATCGCTCTGTGGGCATCTAGTTTTTTTATTAACGGTGAAGAGCTTCTGTTTCCGATTTTGACTCACAAATTTCCATGTGGACCAACCCTTCGCTGTTAAATGTGTCCCCGTAATATGTTACTAATTTTGTTGGCCGTTTCATTTCTTTGGGCAGCTGAAAGTAGAACGCCGTCCATGGTGGCTAAGGAGTGTGCTACGGAATAATCAACTTGTTGTTGGGATTACGGCTTAGTGGTACTATATGATAATCATTTTTCAAGTAGCCTTGTTTCACTGGTATTAAACATAGTGTCAGGGAGTTTACAAACCCGGGGAGGGCAAATTTAAACATGCTTTGTGGAGTATTGGGTGGGTGAAGCTCCCTGCTTCAGTGACGTAACTTTGTTTCTTCTGACGAACCAAAGAAAGGCTATCAATCTCTTGACATACTCATTCACATGCTCACGTACTGCATCATAGGACGTCATGCTAATCATATTAGGTAACTTCAAGTGTGCCGAACACAGTGTCTTATTAGTTCTGTCTTGTTTCGCATAGTACGCGCAGATTTCTGCACGTCAACGAAAAGTCATAATGCGCTTGGCTGAACGAGTGCACACTTATACAATCTATTAACAATGTAATTTGGAAAAATATCGTTCATTAAAAATGACCTGTTGAATCCGATATTCATGACAATTTTTACTAACATCTTACTCAAATTTAAAAACTTGTAAAATGCCCTTCCAGCCATGCGTGGCGAGTCGTTACACATTATTTTAGAACTGGAGCAACCCATCTAAAATAGTTATAACTGACAGATTGACAATTAATACAGTAAACAGTTGTCTAATTTCAGGTGTTAAAACTCTTAAAATATAAAACTGAATGCCCGCAATTCCTCAGCAGTGCACTAGCAGCGCGCTTCTCTCATCTGCCGTGTTGCCCGCGTTAGTTCAGTTTCCCTCACCGTCTCAGTACCCTGACGGCAGCCACCGCACACGCTTCGACAACACACTGTACGCTCGCACCTGTATTATTAGCTGCTATGTTGGTGGCACACATAAACGTGTCGGCCTTCGGTAAGTTTGACAGGCAGCATAAACTTCTTCCTTTCAGTCACTGGTGGCCCCCAAACCAAAAAGTATTCGGTAAATTTTAATACATTAATTTTTTTAAGTTTTCATCAGTAATTTTATTTTAGTTCAAATATGGTTCAAATGGCTCTGGTCCGATGATGTCCCCTGTGCCCTTGATCAGAAACAGATCTGGTGATCGAGTGTGTCACGCATGTAGATCACGTTCGGTTACAACACCGGTATTTGGTGATCGCTATTCTTTTGCAATACACCTCCTCGAATACTGTTAATAAATGGTAGCACATGTGGCGAAATAAATACAAAAAATTAAATTTATTGATTTTTTGAAAAGAGGAAAAATTATGGATATGGAACTGTAACTTTAGAATTTTTGAAAGGCTTTTTTACGGAGTGTATTGACCGGCTTGAATACGGACAAATTCAGTGCTGCGTGAAATTTGCCTGCAATATAATTTACAATTCCGATTAATTACATTTTTGAATTCTACGTCATTGTTGATTTAATCAGAGTTCTCACCTTAGACGTAGAATTAGTCCTTCTGCCACAATATTAATTCATTAGTCGCCATCGATGTTCTTCTCTTTGTTGACCGTGTGTATCTTTCTGAGTCGGCGTCGGTTCACTTCACGAATACGGTGGAAACCAAGGAATACAATCCCACGTCGCTTTAAATAATTCTCGTAAAACTTAGATACTTCTCACAATTTTTTATTCACAACACAATAAGACTTGCTCTGCTCGTCGCACAAATCATAAATACTAACAAGATGGTTGCCTTTCCACACAAACCAAAAATTACGTCCATCCTCTACGAGGTAACAATCAAAAGTGTCCCTTAACTCCTTCTTGGAGTATGAAACAAATGAGAATCCAATGTGAACATTACAGAGATTATATTCTACATCCCTCTCAATTTAATCTTTGGCGCAGGCTTTAAGGTATTGTATGTCTCTGCGTCGGAATGTGTCATTACACACAATAGTTAGAATCAGGAGACTGACGTACAAATTTGCAGTCAGCGTGTGTGGGATAACCACGAGAGAGCTCCTGCTGTCATACGAAATCGCACACCGGACCATAACTCCACGTGTCGGTCCATTGTGTCTAGTAAGCAGACAGGTTGGTTGCAGGCCCTCGCTGGGTATCACTGGCACCGAGGTAAACCGACTTTGATCAAGAAACGCAACAGCCCTCCACCCTGCCCTCTAATGAGCTCTCTCTTGGCGCCATTGAAGTCGCGAATGGTCGGTATAATGCACAGACGTCCTGTAACTGATTTGTAACAGTTGGTTGGGTCACTGTGGTATTTGCACAGCAGGTAGAGTAGACAGTTGCTGTTATGTTACCGTGGGAGCGCTGGAATGTAGTTTAGTAGGGTGTTGGGGAAAATGAAAAAAATTTGCAGAAGTGTGAAGGCAGTGGTTTTGCTCAAGATAACAGCAGCTCGCTTTCTTGTCACAAGGGAAAGGAAGCCTGCTGGTGTTACCCCAGTAGAGCAAAGTAGGCCGGCTGTACTGCATTAGTCAAGTTTTTTATTTAAAGGAGTAGTATCTCTTGAAGTTGAACGCAGTATTGTTTAGCATGTAGTAGTATGGTCCATTGTATTGAATTAGGTAACAAACCTTAGTTGTAATTAGATGTAAAAAGAGAAACGATGTCACTGTGGTGCCAAGTGCTGCTCAAATTGCTGCTGCAGATGAAGTCCTATGCGAAAGAGCCGTGGCTGGCCGGAGTGGCCGCGCGGTTCTAGGCGCTACAGTCTGGAGCCGAGCGAATCCTGCCTCGGGCATGGATGTGTGTGATGTCCTTAGGTTAGTTAGGTTTAAGTAGTTCTAAGTTATAGGCGACTGATGACCTCAGAAGTTAAGTCGCATAGTGCTCAGAGCCATTTGAACCATTTTCGAAAGAGCCGTACGCGGAACACGATGGTCGTCCCTCTCGGTAGTGCCTCGTGCCTGTACAGAGCCCTGTCTTCTTGCGACCACACATTGTCGTGAACAGCACTGCTAGTAATCATGTACAGTGGCTATATTTATGCCATGTTTTTCCGCAGTATCGCAAAAGGAACATCCAGATTCTCGTAGAAGTATTACAGGAACTCGTTGAACCTCAGTGAAGTGTGAATAATGACGTCTTTGTCGCCTTGTAGGCGTTTTTCTTACATCAACTCGGCGCAACGAATCTCAAGGGTAACTAACGCTCACGACCTTTAAAGAGTGCATTAAAGGCAAAACTGATTGGCATGCTCATAGTGACGTTTCTGGTGCCACTTTTGTGTGACTATTGCGACATTTCAACAGATATCATCTTTCAGATGAACTAAACCGCCTACCAACTTTCGTTTATGTCGCACAAGTCCTTCTTGGTGCTGCGACATTTTTCCGTCGTTGTATTTAAAACTGAGATTATTATTTCTAAAATTTTAATGGATTTGTTATGCTTGGCTTGGCAGAATCTATTGATGTTGAATTCTCAGGGCTCACCGGCCGCATTACGGAAGCACGAGCAATGGTGGAGATGGTCTAACTACACAAGGAGCAACTCCAATATGAAAACCGTATTCGCGGGTAGTAGGAGGAAATGGACATTGCGGTTCACACAGAAACACAGTTTGCAAACAACTGACTAAATATGCGCCACGAATACACTGAAGTGCCAAAGAAACTGGTATAGGGGTATCTGGCACAATTGTTAGATCGGTTACTGCTGATACAGTGGCAGTTTATCAAGATTTATGTGAGCTTGAACGTCATTTATAGTCGGCGCACGAGCGATGGGACACAGCATCTCCGAGGTAGCAATGAATGGGGATTTTCTCGTATGACCATTTCACGGGCGTAGCAGGAATATCAGGAACCTGGTAAGAGATGAAATCTACAACATCGCTGCAGCTGGAAAACAACGACGACTGAAGAGAATCGTCCAATTTGACAGAAATGCAATACTTCAAAAAATTGCTGCAAATTTCATTGCCAAGTGTCAGTGTGCGAACCATTCAACGACACATCGATGATATGGGCTTTTGGAGCCGAAGGCCCTTTCGTGTAACCTTGATGACTGCATTACAATGGGCCTATCAACACCAACCTTGGACTGTTGATGAATGGAAACATGTTACCTGGTTGGAAGAGTCTCGTTTCGAATTGCATCGAGTGGATGGATGTGTTCGGGTATGGAGACAACCTCATTCCATGGATCCTGCAAGACAGCAGGGGACTGTTCAAGCTGGTGGAGGCTCTGTAATGGTGTGAGGTATGTGCAGTTGGAGTGATATAGGACCCCTTATGCGTCCAGATATGACTCCCCTCATACGTATAGATACGACTGTGAAAAATGACACATATGTAAGCATCTGGTCTGATCACCTGCATCCATTCATGTCCATTGTATATTCCGATGGACTTGGCGGACAATTGCCGGCAATGGTGGCCGAGCGGTTCTAGGCGCTACAGTCTGGAACCGCGCGGCCGCTACGGTCGCAGGTTCGAATCCTGCCTCGGGAATGGATGTGTGTGATGTCCTTAGCTTAGTTAGGTTTAAGTAGTTCTAAGTTCTAGGGGACTGATGACCTCAGAAGTTAAGTCCCATAGTGCTCAGAGCTATTTGAACCATTTGAACTTGGACAATTGCAGCAGGGCAGTGCGACCCCACACACGTCCAGAATTGGTACGGAGTTGCTCCTGCAGCTGTATTCTGAGTTTAAAAACATTCGCTGGCCACAAAACGCCCCAGACATGAACGTTATTGAGCATATCTGGGATGCCTTGCAACATGCCATTCAGAAGACATCTCCACCCCCTCGTACCCTTACAGATTTATGGGTAGCACTGTAGGATTCATGGTGTCAATTCCTTCGGTCACTACTTCAGACATTAGTCGAGTCCTTGACACTTCATGCTGCGGCACTTTTGCGTGCTCGCGAGGGCCCTACACGATATTAGGCAGGTGTGCCAGTTTCTTTGGCTCTTCAGTGTGCATTGTAGCAATAAATACATGTAAGGTCTTGTATGTAGTGACATATGAGAACACAAGCACCACCCTCCACACGCTACCTATAAACCACACAATACACACAATCGCAAAGGCAGCCCAGTGCACACTGAGTAGTAGCTCACAATACAGCCGTCTAGAGGGCGCTACGACAGTGGGCACTAGCTAAATTTCTTGTGACCACCCACATGGCTAGCCCATGACTTAGTCTTACCGGAGGCATGAGTTACACCGGATGTCAGCTACCTTTGATCTTGTGGCCACTAACGTTGAATTTGATACCTGGGGAATTTATGTTCGTGTGTGGTGTCAGAACATGTGCTGTATCTCAAGTGGTTACTTCATGTTGGGCAAAGCAGAGATTGGAGACATCCCTCTAATATTCAGTACCGAGAAATTTCCACCAAACCACCTCTGCTTTCTCAAGCTAGAGGACAACACCTG
The DNA here is from genome assembly GCF_021461385.2 of Schistocerca piceifrons. Classification (NCBI taxonomy): domain Eukaryota; kingdom Metazoa; phylum Arthropoda; class Insecta; order Orthoptera; family Acrididae; genus Schistocerca; species Schistocerca piceifrons. The sequence continues at coordinate 208,900,874 of NC_060142.1, read as the reverse complement.
CACTTCAAACCCATAACCCGAGGTGTTCTACCCCCTCCCATCCACTACTTCCCCTCCCTTCCCCCACCTGTGAATTGGCGGGAAAAGACTCTGTGCTCAGATGCTGCTGAGTGCTGAGAGCATGCTGTACCTCTGTCTCGGGATGAGCCGTCAACTTCGAACTCTCTTAGCCAGTCGCCTCGTCACCTATCAAGTCTCTTAAGGAAAGAGCACAGAGGAATTGTACATATGAGATTAATACTACGTCTCACTTTATGAATTCGATGATACAGTTGATTTTATTACGATGGCCATCTCCCCTGAGTACATGAGAGACTGGAATTTCATTAAAAGATCTCGCAGCAACGGAAAAGCGCCTGATTACCACTTCAACTCGGGTATCGTATCTGCAGCACTCACGTCTTCACTTCCACTGCCCATACGGACGTATAATCAAACTGATCATGCGAATCCCTTTGCACGGTGAGTAATTTTCTTCTCCTGCAGTCGGATTACACTCACCAGGTAACTCAAATGGAAATCCGTTGAGGGAGGTGATGTTCTAATCGAGAAACCAACATTTGAAGCTGCTTGTAGAAGGATTCTACTGCCACCAACATATATTTCGTGTAAGGGCTATGAAGACAAGGTACAAGAAACTAGCGCTCATAAAAGACACATAGGTAGTCTTTCTTTCCCTCACTCTACTTGCGAGTGGAATAAGAAAGGAAATGAGTGGACATATATTTCGTGTAAGGGCTATGAGAACAACGTACAAGAAACTAGCGCTCATAAAAGGCAGATAGGTAGTCTTTCTTTCCCTCACTCTACTTGCGAGTGGAATAAGAAAAGAAATGAGTAGTAATGGTACATACTACCCTCCGCTACGCACCGCGTGACTCCTTGAGAAGTATGCATACAGATGTAGATGTAAATTTAGTCTATGTATTAAGATGTCACTCCATCCATTTAGAGACACATTCTTACTTATCGAGAAAACAAAAGATGTAACTTGTGCTGCAGATTGTCTACCATTAAAAACTCATATTAGCCGCTACTTTTCTCACTGCAGTCACTTTGCCAGATGTGTGTGAGAGGCTATAATATGTTTCCACGTAACACTTAGCAGAATAGGTATAAAGCTCACATCTCAACTCCGGCCATATTCTCACGCACCTTCCAGTCTTTGATGCATAGCTTTTGAATCCACCTGATTTTGACAAGTAAGAGTTGGCCCCCGTCAAGTTACAGATGCCTGCTAATTCTCTCGGAATCCCATCACGCTCTTACAGCACTATTCTGTTAGTCAAAAGGCTATAGAGTCCGTCACCTGTCACTGACTGGGTAGGTAGCTATCAAAACCCAAGAAGCAGCACATTACATTTTTCTTTACTTCCCGCAGCCCTTTCACCATGAGTGCCCTGCACTTTCTATTGATCTAGTTCCTATACAACCATATTGCCTCCATTCTATGAACATTTTTGTACTTCCTTGATCAACTGAAGAATAACCGCTGAATTTCTCTTTTCAGTCACTTCACGATAAATATGTGGGAGGGAGTGATATATTTGTTCCCAACAATTAGAAGAAGCAGTAAAGCGACCACCTCACAGTGTCGCTTTTATTACAGTATCACTTAACCTCCATATTCACACCAGTCTTTCAGTGTTCGATATGTGGGAATATATACCCCGAGCCAAGACACAAATCCCTGATAATTCTCTTGAAATCTCATCATGTTGCGACAGCAGTGTTCTACCAGAAGTCTGTCTAGCCATCACCACAAGGAAGGATCGATTATAGTGCATACAATTACATTCCTTCACATGTGATCCTTCCACCTCAGTACGCGAATGGACTTCCTTCTACATTCTGTATCATCCCAGAAGCTGGACTACGGAATTCTTGCCCGTGTGTAGCTGCTACTGATACCACAAGACAACGCTGCGTTGGTAGTGGTGTTATTTTGAAAAGCATGCCTGCTGATGAATGGTGTCATATTGTGTTCAGTGATAAACTGCGGTTCTGCACTGCTCTGGGTGACCATCGTCAGTGTCTGTGGGGGCAATCTCTAGAGAGGTCCCTTATTTCAGATGGTTCTGAGAAGCACAGTGGTGTTACTATTGTCATCATGGTGTAGAGAGCTCAAAGCAGGACCAGCAGTGATTCAGGGGCTCTGATGGCACAGTGGTAAACCACAGACATCCTGATTCCTCATGTGTTAGTATCACATCGTGGTGTCAGTTTTTCAGCAGGACAATGCTTGTTCATATTTGGCATATGCCTCTATGAACTGTCTGCGCGAATTTGAGGTATCCTTGGGGCCAAAAGGGTCCCCAGATATGTCCCCAGTGGAACATGTGGGGGACCAGCTGTGATGTAAGTTCTGTGCCGGTTCCAGTATCCAGGAGATCAAAGATCAGTTACAATAGTTATGGGCCAGTTTGGCGCAGAAGAGGAAGCAAGTGCTTTGTGATACCTTTCCCAATCAGTTCAGTTCATGTGACTACGTTGGAGGAAGTACAACGTTTTATTGAAAATCAGGATGATAATACTAAGTTCTTTGTATAGTTGACACTATTTTGCAATCACTGAAATAACATCTGATACCCTCTCAACCCACCAAGTTCCATTTCGTTTCCTTTACTCCAGGAATTGCATTAATAATACGAGTAGATTAATTCGATTGCCAAACGCTTATGTAAATGAGGTATAACAGTCAGACGAGTCTTAACTGAATACAACGCAAGATATAAACATCGAATCTTGCAGTATCCAAAGGCTTTATTTCACAGAACTTTTGGAATTATCTCCTTGCTGCCATTATCGTAAAACAATATAATGCAAAGACGTTAGTCTCACTTTTCTAGAGGCCTACAAGGACTTTCTAATTCTTACACTAGCTGTCCAAAACATTCATTCCTTGAAAGTATTTGTAACTAATAATATGTATCTGTCTCAAGTTAATTATAATTTACAGAGCCACAATACGTCACAGATGGTTCGGATGGCTCTAAGAACTATGGGACTTAACATCTGAGGTCATCAGTCCCCTACGCTTTGAACTACTTAAACCTAACTAACTTAAGACATCACTCATATCCATGTCCGAGGCAGTATTCCAATCGGCAACCGTAGCAGCCGCATGGTTCCGGACTGAAGCGCCTAGAACCGCTCGGCCACAACGGCCGGCAGTACGTCACACAAAAGTAATTTCCATGTAGTCTTTGCCTGATTGCACTGCTTTTACACTGAATTGCTGGATTCTGTCGCACATGCCTTTGACAACCTGCTGGAAAACATAAGTCGGAAATGGCTACAAATTTTCTGGGATATTGACAATGTAGCTCCTTATACAAATTAAATTATCGTGTACTAAGTTAAAATGAGGCCGTTAACAATTTACATTGTAAATTAGACCTTAATCTCACAGCATACATGTAACTTTTATTCTTTGTTAATTATGAGGGCAGTCACGAAAATATTAAATAAGCAATAGCAGATAGAAAATGAAGATTTAGTATAACTGTTAACTGAGATAGCAACAGTTTCCTTAAGAGTAGCCTCTCTCCTGTAAGTTTCACTATATTCACGTTATTTAATGAACTTGCAGGCTACTGAAGTTAAGCCATATTTTTCAGACAGTATACAGTAACACATCTGATAGCTGCTGCTCTTTTATAGTACGTAACTTTTTTCCTGCCATAGCGTTGAAAGTTTCCCTTCATCACGAAATTATGGAGCTTGATGAATGATACAGTGAAAGCCCAAAGAGTACCATTACCGCTTCCTTAACGTCATGAGATGCGTTTGAATACAGCGGGCTACTTGAAGATGCGTTTGGAGTTGACCGAGTCCCCAAGTTGCGCCATTCTGTGCAGATTATTCAAAGAACCTCGTTTCATAGAAGTAGAGGGCTGCGATATAAATGAATGCAGTGTCGGATTATAAGCGTAATGTGTAATATCGTGGCTTGGAAACGAAATTACTGATCTCCATCTTTCGTAATTGTTTCTGGCGATACGCCAAAATTTGGAGATAATTCATAATGTGCGCTGTTCAAAATGTACCGATCATGTATAAAACGAGCTGCAATTTAACTGAAGTATAATCCAAATGTACAACACACTATAAACTTTCCGAAATAACTGATAATTGCGGAAATAACTAAGGCAACAGAAGCATTTCTGTTATACGCCGCTGGAGGTAAGTCTTGCGCAAGAAAAGGTAGAGTTGCGCAAGAGTGCACAGCTGCAGCTAGGAAGAGTAGTAAAGCTTTTCCAAGTGCAGGGGAGAGATGAGAGATCCTCTCAACAATAATAGGTAGGGGTAGAGTGGGTGGGAGTTAAGGGAAGTGCGCATTGGAGACCATTAGCAGGCAGCGCGGCTGTGACTCAGCTGTATAGCCTTTCTGAGCTACTGCGAATACGGATTCGCGTGTCGCGTCCTACAAGAGAGCATCCAGCCAACGGTCACTCATGGCGCCCATCTATCAATTGGTTTTAATAGATAGTTATGCTCTGCTCTAGTACGATGCGCTTCTCAAGTGTTTTCGAGAAATTCAAGTTCAATGTTATACGAGCCTTGCAGTACCATACAATAGCACCACTCGTCGAACAGTGGCGTTAAGACAACCGACAAAGGCGAATCTCAGTTTTTTTCTAATCTTCGACCAAACATGTGTATCGCCCTTAGCGAAATTTTTTTCCGAAAGGAAAGTAATAGTAATGTCAGTGTGGTGTGCGTACTGTAAGACCTTCGGTACACACACGATCAGATTATTTGACTTGTCGCTCTAACGAAGTAGGTGAGTGTCAGCAGTATGTCTCGTGGTCTTATAGAGGCGTATTTATCTTTTGCCGTTAGGTCAGACGATAGAAATGCCACCTGCACGCTTAGAGTAGCAGATTGACGGTGACCAACTTTAAACAGAACTTGATTAATTTTCACACACATTTATTAAAATAATAACAAGCATAAAAAATAACTTAACTTGGTTCTGGATGCTGTTTACAATTGACAATCTGAAGTTCCTTTGGTCTTGGTACGTTAATCTTATTCTCACATATCTCTGATACTTGACAAAGTGCTATACATTTCTCTTCATGGCTATGTACAGGAATATGATAATCTTATTAGGCGCAGACTGAAACTTGACTAATGCAGACCAACTAATCGGAGGTCTGTACACTCGTTATAATACCTCGCGCGTTCAGCTATCACTGCGAGAGTGTGATCCGCGAGGAGAAAAGGTTCTACGTTAGCAGCAATCTCATTTGCTGCGTTACATATTAATACGAGGATCGGCGTAAGCAGAATTTGGTCCGTCTTTATGGCAGCGCCATCTCGTAGAGCGGAGATGGACGAGGGCTGCGCGTGCGCTGTTGTGCTTAGCGGGGCGCGCTCTAGTGGGAAAGTTGTGTACGTGCTGACTACGAGGAACTATGTACACAACAGTCAATCACATGGTACTTCGATGGTGACGCATAATCTAGGTACAAGAAGAAATTTCGATACTATGAATGTTTATTTTTAGATCAATTCATGCTCATATAAAAATTATCGGAATGAAATCATTATATTTTCAATTCTTCGACGTCATTGCTAGGATGACGGCATTAGAGGTTGGACCAGGCATGAAAAACTTACGCCGATGAGACAAAACATCAGGACCACCTGTTGTATAGTAGCACTTCAGCAGCGATTCTGCGCGGCATGGAATCGACAAGTCTTATGCACTTTTGCACAGGTATGCGGAACCTGCTGTCTACGCACAGGTCAAGCGATTCCAGTAAATTACCCGTAGAGCGCCACAGATGAGATCCATCGGGTTCAGATCAGGCGAATTGGTTGCCCATGTTATCAACATTGAGTGCACTATCGCGCTCCTTAAAGCACTTCAACAGGATTCTTGCATTGTGACACTCACAGTTATCCTCCTGGAAGGAGCCAAAAAGCAGGAAGGCGGTCACCAACGACGCTCACGTGGCCTATCTGCTGCCACCATACCTTCAACTACTACCAAAGGTCTTACGGTGTAACAGGTGAATACTCCCGTAGTGTAACGCTTCCGATATCAGACTGCAACCGTGGCGCGGTACATTTTTCGAACAGCTGTTTACCGGGATGGCGGTGTATCTGCACACGACCGTAGTACTGGTGTAAAATAAACGTGGTTCATAAAGGCAGGTGACGCGCACTCATCGATTCACGGTCCAATCTCTGATACTCTGGCAGGTGCAATCGTAATTGACGACATAGCTGGGTCTACAGGGGAACAGTTTGAATTCTTCTGTTGCGGAGCTCCAAATATCTGCACTGAACTCTGTGCTTCGAGCCAATTTCGCCTACATCAGCATCTGCCACAGGTCTCCAATTATTGTGCTTTACAGAGAGAGCAAGTGTCTGACCTTGACATTCGTGATGAGGTGTGGATTTACAACACCTTGTGCTCACCAGTGCTTTCACCGTAGTTCTGCTGCTTTCCACAGACGTGCACGTCAGCAGAAAGCGAAAAGCCAAGCAGCTTCGCCGTTTCCGAAATGCTCGTTCTCAGGTGCCGTGCTTTTTCACTTTCTTCCCTTCACTGAAGTCGATTGTGTCGGTGTCCCCATATTCAGCCGGCATCGTCTCTATATTGAATCCCTACACGCCAATTTCATGCTTATGTTCATGGGTTGGATAAAAATTAGTGACGACACGATTAAAATGTATAGCCGACGTTACTGAGAGACGTTCAGCATACTACATGCCCTCAATATAATTGTCCAGCGTTTTGATCACCTTCCTCCACAGAGGTGGAAGGTATCGTATACCGTCAGCGTATACCGTCATCTCAGTCGATGTCTTGCAAGGACCATCCTGTGCCATGGATGCTGTCTTCTCTTGTGTTGTAGCGAGTACCACGAAGAGGTTCCTTCATTTTGGCGAACAGGTCGTAAACGCACGGACTCATATGTGGCGTATGCAGGAACTCGTATACGGGGTTCGCCGTATGACACCGTGCACTGTCGTGAAGGATGATGGTATGCAGTACCAGAAGGAGACACTGTTGTGCCTTTTGATCACGTGCCACTTCAGTCATGAACTACATACCGGTACGTTGTTCTTGTTTCCAACATACTGTCTGAGCGCTCGAACTGGCCATCTGCACTTTCAGAAAGTACGCACAGCAAACGATTCAAACAGATCCGTCGCCACTCACTGCACAACTTCAGCTGACATTCTGTATCAGATACTGACAGCGGGCATGCCATGTGACGCGCATCTCTTATATTACAGCGTCGTTGCCGCTACTTTTCATCCAAACCATGTACATTCCTTACCCTGTCATGTGACTGCCACACCACCAGGTAACATTCAGTCTTGTCGTGGCTGGTGTTCATAACATTTCGTCTCTCAATCTGTGGTATAAGAATTCACCATTTTATGAATACAACAATGTAACGTACATATTGGTTTTCAATAATGATAGCGAAAAAACGGCCATTAATATTTGAAAAGAATGGCCGTTACGATACAAGACGGCGTGCTCAAAAGCAATGCCTTCCAATTTTTTTGTGTGAAAACTCAGCTTCTTCAAGAAAACAAACTTTATTAACATTCTGCTTCGTTATTCTTCATGTCTACATATTTATTCTCAAAATATCCTCCCTGGCAATGAATACATTTATGCCACAGTGAGACCAGTTTGTTGATAACATCACAGTAGAATATATGCCTTTCTTGTCGGAGCCACGACCTCACCTCAGCTTGTACCGCTTCATCACTATGAAAGTAAAGTCCACAGAGGTGTTTTTAAGTTTTGGAAACGGTTGGAAATCGGATGAGACCAACAAGGGACTATATGGCAGACGAACGATGAGAGGCATCGAATTGTTCCAGATGTTGCAGTTCTCGTGAGTGATCTGTCAATGTCTTCTGAAGCAGAGGGTGCTCCATATGTGGTCGAACTTTTCGAATACGTGCTTTCAGTTTTTTGAGGATCTCTCACGCACCAGCGTACTTACGTTACACACATCCACGTTACACGCAACAATTTGGAGCCCTCCAACGGCAAGGCTTTGCAACTTGGTCAGCAAAGCGGGAAAGTCGACAGAGTAATATCCCTAATAAGTAATATCTCAACCGATCTCGAGAAAAAATAAACAATTCGTAGGTATTACTTTCCAATGTATTCTCGTAATACCATGTGTACTCAAACATAGATACGATTTCGCGGTTTCCAACTGATTCAGAACCAGCAAATGAAGAGTATTGCAATTCTCACGGGATGTTACTTCTCTCTGATCCGGCAACACTGCAGGAGCATTCTGAAATCATTTTACATAATTTTTGACTTGGCTATAAAAAACTACTTCGCTAGACACAACGGTGTATCAATTCTTTATTATGCGTCTGTTATACCACGCCACGAATGTAGCTCCATCACTATCATTATTTCTTTTCACAGAAGGGGTGTGATTCCTTGTTACGATACAACTGTTTGGTTCAAGATTAACCAAAAGAGTTATGAGACTCGAACACTGTAAGGGCATACGTATAGTCTGCGGCCTTAGTCAATCGCTTTAACGTTACTGATCGAAATCTGGCGCTCTTGTATAGAGCAAGAACCCTGCAGAGCAAGAACCCTGCACACTCGTAAAACTTTGAATCTCTGCATATTCCAAATGCTTGAGAATCGCAACGTACCAGAGCAGCACTTATTACGTGTAAGTAAGTCCTACAGTAGTACGAAATATAAGAAAAATTGTTGGTCCGTTGGGTCTACACTTCCCCTGTACAATGAGCGATGAGTAGACTTTCGTTCGCTCATCAGCCAAAAGTATAAGTTCAGTACTACGTTTTCGTTTCTATGTTTGGTCTATGAAAAACTGAAACTGGCCGTTGGAAAAATCAATGTACACTCAGTAAGCTTCTATTTAAGTAACCAAAGGCACGAAGGAACTGAAGCTAACTCAGTTGCAAGTACTGCATGATATGGTAAAAGTACGTCTAAAAACTAAAGAATACATGAAGTTCACTTGCAACGGCATATGCATAGAGGACTAAAGAAGGTGATGTCTTCGCTGTACTGTAACTCACTCCACAAACGGCATTAATCTCCATCTTACCTCTTACATGGGAAGAGTGACATTCCGTCTATGGTGAAAAATAATTGCCTTGTATTACATTCTCCTTTTTGTTTCTTATATTCACAAAGAAAAGCATGTCAATGTGTACTGTGAATGCTTGTTGTCGTGAGTAGCAATTCGGTTGTGCATGTCTGGAAAATGTGACTTTCTTTATTCAGTGTTATTTCTGTTTTCATAACATTTAAAAGAAAGTTAGTAAAAGAAGTTTACTTATACACTATGCTTATGCATTGATCAGTTGAAAATTACAGCTGTTACCAAGGACGCCATGAAAGATTTATGTATGAAACAAAAGAAACCTCTGGCTATGCTTAAAAATGCAAGCTTTCTTATACACAAAGGTTGTAAAAGCCATGCAAGAGAATGTGTAATACAGGAGGTAGATTTTTTAGGTCATCTCCAGAGGCTAATGGGAGCCAGCATGAGGTAGCTGTGCAAAGACTATAGCGGGAATATACTTACGGACAGAAAATGTATAGAAAACCCTTGTAATCTTACAAAGGGTGAAATAAACAATATGGATTAGTATTATGGGCTAGCAAAGAAGAATATGTGGCGGTGATGGGAGGTGGGGGAAGATTTGCTGATCATGGGAAAATCTGTCTGGGCATCTCCCATTATCTCGCATGTGTCTTGTGAATTTAACTGAATCAAATTTGATCATGATAGAGACACACTTAAGACCCAATATTAAATTAAACGTGCTGATTAATGCTATGAAATATTGCGGCCCTAGGAACGAGTCTTAAGGAGGGGAATTTACATGTTATCGTTAGAAAAAGATGTATAATGTGATAATAAATACAAGATAAGAACTCTTTAGAATATTACAGATATTCATCTGAAACAATGTTGAAATAAAAAAGTTTCGAACAGAACTAACCACGACATTTATAAAAATGGAACTATCAGTCGGCAAAGTTACATGAAGGGTTCGGAATTCCTAATAATCATGCATCTGTCATTATGAAGTTTACCTCAACCTCCTAGATATCGATTATAGTGACTTACTGAACAGAAAACCGATGAAGCGCATCTATATGATGATCCACTGACGAGCACTGGGAAGTAGATCCTATCATGAATCTGAACTACAAACTTTCGATTAATCTGTCATGCCAGACCTGCTAGCTATTCTCACCATAATATTTGGTGTAAAACGAGCAGAGTGGTGTCGCCTTATCACGGAGTACGACGACACAGTCTTTCTTATGAGCATTTGAACGTTGTACCCCAGTCGACTGTTCCAGTTTAGAGTGCAGCCTGCGGCTAGTCGATCTGTTCAGCACTAAAAGCTGTGACGAAGTCCCTGCTAAATCAATAAGAAAATGACTTCTCCTTTCTTCTCATTATGAAAAACTTAACCACCCAACCTCTTACAAGTTATATCTGTCTGCCAATGGGATAACTGTTGCCGAACAAAAAAAATGGCTCTGAGCACTATGGGACTTAACATCTATGGTCATCAGTCCCCTAGAACTTAGAACTACTTAAACCTAACTAACCTAAGGACAGCACACAACACCCAGCCATCACGAGGCAGAGAAAATCCCCGACCCCGCCGGGAATCGAACCCGGGAACCCGGGCGTGGGAAGCGAGAACGCTACCGCACGACCACGAGATGCGGGCTGTTGCCGAACAAAATATCTCTTTAAGAAGAGGCGAAACGTTAAAAAAAACAAATGAAGTCAATTTTCTCCACTTTCTTTCTTAAGTTCCCTCTACGTGTTACGTCCTCGTGACTTCAAATCAGTTTCATCGGTTTCTAACAGGTAGGCACGCAACAGAAACCCAGGAGAAAGCTAAAAAACTGAGCTCGATTCTAGCTGGCAATTCTGTGGCTTCTTCTGCACCGTGGTCTGTCAAAGTCACTTTTTTTGTGGGAAGGTTTTACCTGCCGAATACACTTTTCTTAACATGGTATGTGTGCCAACCTTCTGATGACAGAGTGCCGCAGTCCAGAACGAATGCTTAAAGATGGGTCATGCAGCGTGCAAACTTGCTATCGTCCCGCCTATTCTTTTGTTTATACAAAACAATAGGCGGGGCGCCAGCATAGACACTCGTCAAGGCTACTTTCACCCACCTTTATAGAAACACGTTATGCACCGAGTCTTGTAGCTTAGACCTTACCTGAAAAAATAAGTTTTTTCCTTAATTGTTATTGTTTTAAAAAATTACCACCAACAATGATATGCAGTATTTCCACATGTGCACATTTCTAGGAAGTATTAGGGATAATACAAATATTCATCATAACCTTCATTTGGAAGGAATTTTTGAATATAGCTGAAACTGTTGTGAAGATACAACTGAAGTACTGAAAATCATATGTCTTTCAGTGTGTTCCAGATGCATATTCCTCTTGATTAGCCAGTTTTCTGTCCTCTCCAGACTCCATGGTAGCGGCTTTAGCAGATCTTCCTCCTTCGGCCATTTGTTGACAATCCACGACAATTAAGGCTATTATATTGTTACTCCATGGCTGGATCCTTACGTTATCCATTAATTCACTCCTGCTAATTACACTATAACATAGTACACTATGTCAACCATAGCACGTATTTTCAGTACTATCCTTAGAGAATCGTTTTTGGTTTACATGCCCATACACAGATTTTGCAGTCTACAATATGGTTTACCTGAGGCCAAGTAAACTTTTACTAAGCGATTTGGACTTAAAAAAATCCCTATATTTTGGCTACATTGCTTTCGTAATAGTGGTAGGGAAGAAATATGTGTTCTGCTCCGCTGAAATTTTAGTCAATTAAATTTGAAAAGTGGCTGTTCGTTCAGCTCGTCTCTTTTCATTTTATTTTATAAATAATTTGACTTGAGAGAAGATAGGCAGGCTCTGACAATATAAACGTTTTAACAGATTTTTGTGTTTTCAGTGACTGTATGCACTGACTTAATCTCTTTTTCAACATTGTCCAGATTAATATGGCGCTAGATGAGCATTAGAATCGTTTAGCGCTGATGTAATAGGATAGAAGTCACAGATGCAGCAAAAACGCCTCCCGGTGAGCCGAGGGTAAGGCCGTTTACAGAAACGCGGAGAGGGCTTTACGTGACATGGTGGCCAATCTCACAGTATTTGCGAAATGTAACTAAAATATCTACGTGTACAATGTTATTCAAATTGTTCCACCTGTGAGTGTTAAGACCCATAAAAATAAGGAATAGTCCTATGAGGTCAGATTTTAAAATACATTTCGAGAAGGTACTAATACCGTAATTTCATTTGTTCTCTTCCAGATTCCACGTTGAAGAGTTTAAAGAGATGTATGGGATTCTGTTACATGTTGAGAGTCGAAATAAATTATAATATTACGCAGTATTTCTCAAACTCAGCGAATAAACAGATTAAGTTGTTTGATGGCGATGAAAATGCCAGAGCTGATGAAAGGAAGGAAGGTGTGCCCAACAGGTGCGGGCTTAATTGTGTAAATAGTGCCTGTCGTGATCTTCCTGACAGTTGGAAAATGGGCAGAAAGAAAAATTCTGGAAGGTGAATGAGTGGTTGATTCTAAGGAACAAGAAACTGGGGTGCTAAAGTTGTAAGGAAGTTAGGACAACAGTGCCAGAAAGAACTAAACTAGGATTGAATATATCACAACAGTGGTCGACTATGCCAGTGTCTTACTTTCGAGAAGCAAAAAAAAGACCAGATTACATCTCTCTGAAATATCTTTAAACACAAAGAAAGCTCAGATCATAAGGTTCCTTTGAATATATTATCGGCAGGGAGTGAAAAATCTTTGGAATCTGTGGAAGAGTACTTGACTGACAAATAGCTGTTTTCAGAACTGCCTACAAAGTTGACTAAATGTATCAAATATTAAATGATTTTGAGTCATAAATGGACGTCTAGAAATTAAATAGAGTGTACATGGGTCGCATTCATCCTTCCAGGTTTGCATCTACCAACATATTAAGTCACACTGCAGCAGAAATGAAAGCGAGAGTCATCAAAATGTAACTGAATCAAACAGCAAAATTCCCTTGATATTTTATGAAAGTTCAACAATCAGCCACTTGTATTCATTGATTATTTATATTCGAGTACTGCTACTTGATTTGACGGCACCAGCTAACGTTTCCCTGGATTCGATTGAAATGGAACGCACAGCAGCTGAAGACATAACCGATGCCGTGATTAATGATTCAAAGACTACAAGTTTTCACCAATTTTTTTCAATGAAAATCTCATTTCTGCCGTCGCTGATGCACGAAAGTTATTTTGGGGAAAAAGAAAAGTGTACTTACGCAGCTGAAATAAGTTATTCCACAAATTTTTGTTGGCACTGTTCCAGCCATGAGCTAGAGTTATCTGTGGGTGATATTATAACAAAAGATTTTCCTTCAGAAATCAGTCATTTTAAATGTTTCCCGTAGAAGCCGTACACGCTCTACAATCAGTCGCCACACATGCCAGAGAAACAAGAAGAAATGTAGAAGAACCTAAACCCAAATACTTAAACTGACAAAGTCTTGGGTATTCGGTGGGTTGCCTCTAGATTTGGAAGTGTTTCCGCAGATTGGAAAAATTACGAGACACTCGTTTCACATTTTTCAAGTGCTAACACTGATAAAAAATATATGAAAGTCTTCTAAATGAAATAATCAGTACTGACCTTATTTTTGGTCTGGGTTTAGTTGCAAAGCGCTACAGGAGTTATCTGTTCTTAGTTTATAACTGCAGGCTCGTGATATCACTGTTCACGCTGCTACCAAAAAAATAAAAGTGTATCTCAGAAAAGAGGAAGCTATATAGAGAGATCTCAATACAAAAGAACAATTATGGTTCAAGGGGATTTCCATTCAGAAAGGAAACGGAAAGAGCTGTAGTGCTAGGTATAATTCTATTGATCCAACAGCCTTTTGTAAAAGGTTATACAAGCAAATGGAAGATAGACTTCTAAGCGATGAAGCTGATTCCTCTTCATGCGGCAGACTAATGGATCCTTCTTAAACGGCCTGACAATCATGTAGTAAATTTGGTAAGGAAGATAAAAATTATATCATCCATTCATATTTCCTGAAAGAAATCAGATTTTCGAGAGTTTCTAGAAGAAAAGGAATGTCGAGCTTCTTTACTGCCTCTGAAAAACACAAATAGCTGCATATTGATATGGACTAGTAAATGTGAGAGACGATTTATACAAACAAACCTTGTTTTAACATGATTAAGAGCGTGACTGCGCCTACAAACCGTTGCCAATTTGCTGTTTACCAAATCAGTAGGACCTCTTTGACAATTGTACAACCAGTTCTTCATGTGTAGCCCTGGGTCTTGTGGAAGACGCCTGTCTACATACAAGAAAAGTAAGAAGCGGACGAAGGAGAAATGCGATAGTGATATTCTGACGCCATTTAAAAGCCACTTCAAATGGCCAGGTGCATCTGCAAGGCACCTTTTTCAGGTTAATTCTAGATGTTATATGTAAGTCTGAATTACTTGCTTACTTCAAAGTATGTGTTCATAAGCATAACTTCTTACAGCAGTAGTTTATAATCGTAAGCCATTGGCAATACATCATTCAAAGTAGCACTTAATTGTGTGAAGAAATTCAGCACTGGATTTAGTTATATTATGCCCCAGGTCAGCATTTCTCAGCTTGTCGCGACACAATAATGTGTCATGAACGCATGTAAGGCGCGTCGCGAGATTTTTAATGTCTTCCAATCTTCTGCAGATAAAATGGCTAGAACATCAAAACTGTATCGCCAAATTGTTTTCTGGAGTGCTGCATCTGTAACATTTGTAACTCATAGTCGTTCCATAGTAAAAAAAAGTGTTAATGTACTTCATGTGTTTGCTTTTGCACATGGGAAAAATATAACACTTAGAGGTGTCTTGAAAGACTGAAACGTACTTTTGTGTATACCAGACGAAAAAAAGTTAAGAAACGCGGTCTTAGATAATGGCAACGAAAATTAAACACGCTTACAAAATTCATCTCCTAGACAATCTTTTTTAATAATACAACTGCCATACGTAGTTTTCCAGTGTTGCTTTATCCAGTGCCCTTAAGTGTTGGTGTAAAACTGCAACTTCCTAAGCGTTATGGTTAAAGGATGACGCAATCCCAAATTATAGGGTGCAAACGCTCCCAGTTCACGTCCAGGCCCCCTTAAAAACATATTTTGTGACTGTTACGTGTGGAATTAATAAAAAGATGTTTGTAATTCAGAAATAATGAAGGTACGACATTTTTGTTGTTCTGATTGTTTCTATTATTATCTCTTCGGCCATCTGTCATCAGCATCAGGGCCACGGTCTTTAGGCCGTTTCCCGTTTCTTATTTGTCCTGAAATCCACCGTTTTCTATTAAAGAACATTTCAGTAGTTAAGCGATGCTCAGCAGCGAGGCTTCCTCTGAGCGGGCAGGATTTTAATCTTTCTTCACTCCTCTTCACTCCACTTGGAGGCACTCATCTTCTCTACTGAAGATAATTTCTCTCGATTTATTTTTTCCGCCGTTGGGGCTTAGGTCCTATTCCTACTTCGACACTGCTGACTGTCTTCACCAAGCAAAGGCCTCTAAAGAAATGCTACCAGTTGGGCCACCTAGGCAAAGGCTTTTAAAATTCTGTAGCTCCTCTATTGCTCACCCTTTGCTGGCTTGTGCCAGGCGGAACCTGGGTAAGGAATGGCGGGTTTCTTGTATGTCATTATAATCATTTCCACTGTTATTATTCGAATTACACTTATAACTAATGTTATAATTTCACTTTGGTATTTACGGACGTTGAATTGAATCACAGAAATATACAAGAAAAGAAAAACATGAAAACCAGCATGTTTATTACACCAGAGTAACGGAATTATATTTCTAGCCATAATGTTACAGAACTTCTCAGTCATGTCAGGAAACTCAATTTCTTTTTCTTTCCTCTCGTAGGACTGTTCGTTCCCTTCCACTACAGTCCTTCAGTTACATCTTGCTAGCTTATAATGACGCATTCTTTTCCCATACGGGACCGATCATTCAGCGCAAGTGTCTCTGGAGACGTTTCAGAGTTGGCTCATCCTACGGGCAGAGAGTGAAAGTGTGAACTTTACCTACCGCTTAGATCTTGTTTGAACCCACTTTCATTTCTATATTCTCAATTCGTCGACACCACGCTAGGAATTCCGTTAAATAGTTGTGGAAGGTACAACGTTCGGAAATTCTTGTCATGGCATTCATGAACATATTTTTTAAATGTTACGAAATTCACGGCTAGAAACGTATTTTTACAATGACTTTTGATGGTTAGGAACGATCAAACAACATAAAAATGGTTCAAATGGCTCTAAGAACTACGGGACTTAAAGTCTGAGGTCATCAGTCCCCTAGACTTAGAACTACTTAAACCGAAGTAACCTAAGGACAGCACACACATCCATGCCCGAGGCAGTATTTGAACCTGTGACCGTAACAGCGGTGCGGTTCCGGACCGAAGCACCTAGAACCGCTCGGTCACAGCGGCTGTCTCGATCAAACAAGATACTCTGACTATACGAAATCTGCACAAAAAAATAACCGGAATTTATGTTTTGTGGAGAGATTTTATTTATTCTTCTACATCAATCTTACCCCCTTGAAATTAATCAGCATCAGATAACATGCGCATTTTTTTTAAATTTAAAAGTTATGACTTTTGGCATGAAGGTCATATAGCTACAACCCTTTGCGATTTCTTTCTTTCTTTGGGAACAGATAAGTGTCATATGGCGCCTTGTCTCGCAAATGCGGAGGCTGAGACACCATTACTGTTTTGGTTTTGACCAAAAATTCAGGAACAAGTGACAGCAGGATGGTAACCTGCGTTCTGGTGCACTTTAGATATCAAACTGATATGCAAATCTATTACATAGTGAGAGCTGATTGATTTATAACCTAAACCTATTGTTCTGCTAAGTGGTTTTTCCTGTAACCCCTCCATCCCACTTTAATTGTTGTTATGCTAAGTGGTTTATGACACCCTGAAGGTTGAGTTACGACCGCCTGGGGATAATCCTTCTTTTTGAGGAACCCCTTACCCTTCCCCTCCACATCCACCTTCACCAACCCTCTGGGAAATCCCCAACACCTTTCTGCTTCCCTTCTCCAACACAATCACACTTTTGATATCAAATTAATTGACTAAATAATTAAATCAGTTGATTTATTAACCCCTCCATCTTTAGAAAATCACCCAGCCCTCCTCTCCCATCTGACAGGCCCCCTCACCAACGCCTCCTGGAAGTCGCCGAAAACAGCACCGAGTCTGTGCTGAAGAAGTAGGATCTCATGACATAAAATCAAAGTCACTGTCAATTACATAGCAGAGGGCATACTGTTCACTTGTAAAATTCGAATTTCAGGGGTTGAGACCCTTTATTTGGCAGCAAAAGCACACATCCAGAACTCCATGTCCTAATTAGGTAATTACACTGTTGAAGATTGGAGGTGTTGTCTTGTTGGAAAATTTTCGTGCGTGTGCTCAAACCGACATGCAGCGATAGACT
Organism: Schistocerca piceifrons; assembly: GCF_021461385.2. Classification (NCBI taxonomy): domain Eukaryota; kingdom Metazoa; phylum Arthropoda; class Insecta; order Orthoptera; family Acrididae; genus Schistocerca; species Schistocerca piceifrons. The sequence goes on along the minus strand of NC_060142.1, from coordinate 208,883,260 downwards.
GCCTAGTGCACAGTGCCACCATCAAAAGATGGCAGGCGGGACCTCAAATTTGGTAGAGCTCCTGCCTGCACACCCGCCACCCCCATTTCCCATTATGTAATAACCGCAAGGTCAGAGAAACGAGATGAAATGCAGTGTAGTAGCCGCCATTTGGGGTATTTGCGCGTGTGTCTGTCTTTTGGGCACCGCCAAGGAGGTCAAAATCAACCCAATGTTCGAATTACAGATCACAATACTAAATACCACCTACCATCTACCACAAACCAGATGTCAACCTCCATTCATCTCGTGACCCCAAACAAAGTATCAGGTGGGGGCAACTTTTTGATATTGATACCTGAGAACTTACTGTCAAAACAATGCTCCCTCCATTTCCCCCCCCCCCTCTCTCTCTCTCTCTCTCTCTCTCTTTCTCTCTCAAGTGGCTACTTCCTGCCCAACGCAGGTCTGTTGCGTGCCACATTAATTCCTCTTGTGACCTAAATAAAGTAGTGGATACCTGACAAACGACTAGCTGGGGATGTCTTGGAAATATTTCCTCACTCTATCGGATTCATTGATTACTTAATTAAATTGATACCCTCTGCGTGTGACAGTTTATCCTTGCATCCTATTGGATACTAGGACTGATATATTTGCTGTGATTCGATCCCACGGCAGTCCGGTTTCCAAACCCTTCTGGATTTTATTTTCCCTTGTCTCCTTTTGGTGGATACTGGAACAGTTCCATCGTTTTGTAGGAAGTCCATGTTGGAGGTGGCTGAGACTTTCAGATTTCAGCTCCATTCCATGCATCTAAAGTATCTGGACCCCTGGCTGGAAATGAAGATCGTGGCACCCCCATCGGCAATGCTGGAATTCTATATGGTATTGGTCCACCCTTAGCCTTGGTGACAGTTTCCAGTCTCGCAGGCATACGTTCAATCAGGTGCTGGAAGGTTTCTTGGGGAATGGCAGCCCATTCTTCACGGAGTGCTGCACTGGAGAGGTATCGATGTTAGTTGGTGAGGCCTGGCACGAAGCCGCCGTTCCAAAACATCCCAAAGGTGTTCTTTAGGATTCAGGTCAGGACTCTGTGCAGGCGAGTCCATTACAGGGATGTTATTCTAACCACTTCGCCACAGGCCGTGCATTATGAACAGGTGCTCAACCATGTTGAAAGATGGAATCGCCATCCTCGAATTTCTCTTCGGCAGTGGGAAGCAATAAGGTGCTTAAAACATCGGTGTACGCCTGTGCTGTGATAGTGCCACACAAAACAACAAGGGGTGCAAGTCCCCTCCATGAAATACACGACCACAGCATAACACCGCCGTCTCCGAATTTTACTGTTGGTACTACACATGCTGACAGAAAACGTTCACCGGGCATTCGCCATACCCACATTGTGTACCGTGATTCGTCACTCCACAGATCGTTTTTCCGCTGTTCAACCTTCCAATGGTCACACTCTTTACACTAAAGGAGGCGTTGTTTGGCATTTACCGGCGTGTTGTGTGGCTTATGAACAGCAGCTCGACCATCAAATCCAAGTTTTCCCTCCTCCTGCCTAACTGTCATAGTACCTGCAATGGATTCTGATGCAGTTCCGAATTCCTGTTTGATTGTCTGAATAGATGTGTGCCTGTTACACATTATAATCCTCTTCTCTGCGTTTATAAGACGATTACATCCCTGTTCCTAAGACACAGTAGCACCACTCGCAAGAAAAACAAATGGAGCGGGTCCATTCTTCACGATTTCGCTCAATAATGCTCGGTGCCATCAGCATCAGCATCCAGGGGACATGAGATGGATTCGCTGTGATCAGCAGGCTTATAAAATATCTGTTGGGGTGTAAAGTTACAGTGTTCTGACATGTGCAAAGAAAGTGACTATGGTAGTAAGGGAGATATGGATTCAATGTGGAAAACTGTGATTTCTGTGCGTCAATAGCTGTAAGGGCGATGAAAGGCTATAATGTAAAACTATGTGCAGTCATAAGAAGGATGTATATACTGATATTTCAACTTGAGATTCGTCCCAGAGCCACAGACGTCACAAGGAAGTATTTCCAATTCTTCGTTCACTGTCGATCGTCACCAGACTGGGGTTGCAATCGAAACAATTAATTATAATTACGGTGATCTATATGTGACTAGTTTAATACGAGTATTACTCTGCATAGGTTGAAGTTAGACATAGTGGGAATTAGTGAAGTTCGGTGGCAGGAGGAACAAGACTTCTGGTCAGGTGACTACAGGCTTATAAACACAAAATCAAATAGGGGTAATGCAGGAGTAGGTTTAATAATGAATAGGAAAATAGGAATGCGGGTAAGCTACTACAAACAGCATAGTGAACGCATTATTGTGGCCAAGATAGATACGAAGCCCACGCCTACTACAGTAGTACAAGTTTATATGCCAACTAGCTCTGCAGATGACGAAGAAATTGAAGAAATGTATGATGAAATAAAAGAAATTATTCAGATTGTGAAGGGAGACGAAAATTTAATAGTCATGGGTGACTGGAATTCGAGTGTAGGAAAAGGGAGAGAAGGAAACATAGTAGGTGAATATGGATTGGGGGACAGAAATGAAAGAGGAAGCCGCCTGGTCGAATTTTGCACAGAGCACAACATAATCATAACTAACACTTGGTTTAAGAATCATGAAAGAAGGTTGTATACATGGAAGAACCCTGGCGATACTAAAAGGTATCAGATAGATTATATAATGGTAAGACAGAGATTTAGGAACCAGGTTTTAAATTGTAAGACATTTCCAGGGGCAGATGTGGACTCTGACCACAATCTATTGGTTATGACCTGTAGATTAAAACTGAAGAAACTGCAAAAAGGTGGGAATTTAAGGAGATGGGACCTGGATAAACTAAAAGAACCAGAGGTTGTACAGAGATTCAGGGAGAGCATAAGGGAGCAACTGACAGGAATGGGGGAAATAAATACAGTAGAAGAAGAATGGGTAGCTTTGAGGGATGAAGTAGTGAAGGCAGCAGAGGATCAAGTAGGTAAAAAGACGAGGGCTAGTAGAAATCCTTGGGTAACAGAAGAAATATTGAATTTAATTGATGAAAGGAGAAAATATAAAAATGCAGTAAGTGAAAAAGGCAAAAAGGAATACAAACGTCTCAAAAATGAGATCGACAGGAAGTGCAAAATGGCTAAGCAGGGATGGCTAGAGGACAAATGTAAGGATGTAGAGGCCTATCTCACTAGGGGTAAGATAGATACCGCCTACAGGAAAATTAAAGAGACCTTCGGAGATAAGAGAACGACTTGTATGAATATCAAGAGCTCAGATGGAAACCCAGTTCTAAGCAAAGAAGGGAAAGCAGAAAGGTGGAAGAAGTATATAGAGGGTCTATACAAGGGCGATGTACTTGAGGAAAATATTATGGAAATGGAAGAGGATGTAGATGAAGATGAAATGGGAGATATGATACTGCGTGAAGAGTTTGACAGAGCACTGAAAGACCTGAGTCGAAACAAGGCTCCCGGAGTAGACAATATTCCATTGGAACTACTGACGGCCGTGGGAGAGCCAGTCCTGACAAAACTCTACCATCTGGTGAGCAAGATGTATGAAACAGGCGAAATACCCTCCGACTTCAAGAAGAATATAATAATTCCAATCCCAAAGAAAGCAGGTGTTGACAGATGTGAAAATTACCGAACTATCAGCTTAATAAGTCACAGCTGCAAAATACTAACACGAATTCTTTACAGACGAATGGAAAAACTAGTAGAAGCCAACCTCGGGGAAGATCAGTTTGGATTCCGTAGAAACACTGGAACACGTGAGGCAATACTGACCTTACGACTTATCTTAGAAGAAAGATTAAGGAAAGGCAAACCTACGTTTCTAGCATTTGTAGACTTAGAGAAAGCTTTTGACAATGTTGACTGGAATACTCTCTTTCAAATTCTAAAGGTGGCAGGGGTAAAATACAGGGAGCGAAAGGCTATTTACAATTTGTACAGAAACCAGATGGCAGTTATAAGAGTCGAGGGACATGAAAGGGAAGCAGTGGTTGGGAAGGGAGTAAGACAGGGTTGTAGCCTCTCCCCGATGTTGTTCAATCTGTATATTGAGCAAGCAGTAAAGGAAACAAAAGAAAAATTCGGAGTAGGTATTAAAATTCATGGAGAAGAAATAAAAACTTTGAGGTTCGCCGATGACATTGTAATTCTGTCAGAGACAGCAAAGGACTTGGAAGAGCAGTTGAATGGAATGGACAGTGTCTTGAAAGGAGGATATAAGATGAACATCAACAAAAGCAAAACAAGGATAATGGAATGTAGTCTAATTAAGTCGGGTGATGCTGAGGGAATTAGATTAGGAAATGAGGCACTTAAAGTAGTAAAGGAGTTTTGCTATTTGGGGAGCAAAATAACTGATGATGGTCGAAGTAGAGAGGATATAAAATGTAGGCTGGCAATGGCAAGGAAAGCGTTTCTGAAGAAGGGAAATTTGTTAACATCCAGTATAGATTTAAGTGTCAGGAAGTCATTTCTGAAAGTATTCGTATGGAGTGTAGCCATGTATGGAAGTGAAACATGGACGATAAATAGTTTGGACAAGAAGAGAATAGAAGCTTTCGAAATGTGGTGCTACAGAAGAATGCTGAAGATTAGATGGGTAGATCACATAACTAATGAGGAAGTATTGAATAGGATTGGGGAGAAGAGAAGTTTGTGGCACAACTTGACCAGAAGAAGGGATCGGTTGGTAGGACATGTTCTGAGGCATCAAGGGATCACCAGTTTAGTATTGGAGGGCAGCGTGGAGGGTAAAAATCGTAGAGGGAGACCAAGAGATGAATACACTAAGCAGATTCAGAAGGATGTAGGTTGCAGTAGGTACTGGGAGATGAAAAAGCTTGCACAGGATAGAGTAGCATGGAGAGCTGCATCAAACCAGTCTCAGAACTGAAGACCACAACAACAACAACATTACTCTGCCGATGACGGAGCTAGTTAGTGACTGGAACGAATTGAGATTCCCAGCTTAAGGTTGTCGCGCGTGTGGCTGCAAAGGAAAGTTCCAGCCAGCTGGCAGTCAGCTCTTACCCACAGCCGTGGGAGACAAGTGCTGGCGGCGATCTTCGCAGCGCCCTCTGGATATATGAATAGTGAACTGATACTCACTATACATTAGGCTGTCTCCATGATAGCGCATGTTGCATGTATTCTGCTTGGAAGATTGAGTGAGTGTCGATCACTGTCGAGTTTGGCGCTGGGCGCATTGATAACATCCGAATTTATATTATTTGAATTCTCCGCGGGTTCCCTCCCTCGGTGGAGGTGGTGCACTCTGGCAGAAACGCGCATCCACGACAGTGGTGGCTGCAGTTTCCTTCAGCCTCTGAACGTTGGCACTAATGTCGTACAAGAGGATGGATGTTGACATCTGGGAGGAGAGTGGGCTGTATGTACAATTTTTTTCAGCTATGTCAGTAATATAGCGTGACAGATACTTGGATCATGTTTTAGTATCTCTCAGTATATTGTAGTGCACTCTGTGTTGTAGTGGTATTAGTTGTTGTAACTATCCTGTCATGTGGTACATCCTTTCTTCCTCCTTCTCCATCCTGGTGTAGCTGACGGAACAAATTTAGGAATTCTACAATGCTTTATAAAATACACTTAGCAGACCTGTAGTGGTCGGGAATCCCACAACCATGACCGTATAAATTCACGCTGATATTTGAAATTCCAAATATTACTTAATACAGCAGTAATTCCAATCAAGATATCGAATTCCGGTTGGTCAATTTAATGTTTCATTAGTCATACAGCAAGCACACACAGGAATCTAACACCTCTGCAGTTTGTTTAAGGACATGGCAAGGAATGGAGCTGAAATTTGAAATTCTCAGCTACCTCCAGGGTAATGGACATCCTACGAAACGATGTATCTTTGTCAGTATCCACCAATACGGAACAAGGAAAGACAAAATCCAGAAGGGTTTTTAAACCAGGCTCTTGTGGGTTCGGTTGCCAGAAAATTTACCACTCCTAGTATCTACCAATAGGATGCAAGGAAAAACTGTCCTACACAGAGGTATCGATTTTATTAACTAATCAGTCAATGCAACAGAGTAACTACAAAAAAATTTCCAGTGGGCTAGTAGTTGGTTCTTGCCCACAGCCTTGACGACAGGTCCTGGTGGCGGACCTCGCAGCCCTCTTTGAATAGCTGAATAGTCGACTACTGCTCAGCAGGTGTTGGACTGTCTTCACTATCACCTGTTTTGCATGTATTCTAAGTGAAAAATTGAGCAATTCAGTATTGATTACCGCCAAGTGTTGGCAATGGATGTATTGATAACATCTGCATTCTTACCACTAAAATCATCATCAGATGTCCTTCATGGCTGGGTTGGTTCACTGTTTCAGACACGAGCATCCACGACTGCGGCTGTGGTCACGCAGCATTTTTCTTTGTCCTCCGAGGGCTGGCACTGGCAGCGCACGAGGGGACAGGCGCACTGCGAGTGGACATTTGTGATGCGAGTGTTTTCAGTGATCTCAAGAATCTAACCTGACGACTATTAGGATGGAGATTTAATACTTCTCAATAAATTGTAGTGAACTCTGTCTTGTAGTTGTATTAGTTGTTACTGTCCTGTGACACAGTAGACCCATTTCTCCTCCTCCTTTCTCCTGGTGTAGCTGAGAGAACAAATTTAAGAAGTCTACAACGCTTTATGAAATACACTTAGCCAACCTGTAGTGGTCGGGAACTCCACGACCGTAACGATTTCAAAATTAAAAATCCACCTATCATTGAATGCAGCACCACTTCCAATCGCGACGTGAAATTCCCAATTGGTCAATTCTTTGTTTCCACTAGTGGTGCAGCGAGCACACACATCAATCCAACACTTCCACAAATTGTTTAAGGGCATATCATCCAGCTGCGCTGAAATTTAAAATCCTCAGCTCTGTTCAACGTCACGGACTTCCTACAAAACGTTTTAACTGTTCCAGTATCCACCAATAGGAGATAAGGGAGTAAAAATCCAGGAGGGTTTGAAAACTGGGCTGTTGTGGGATCAGATCCCTCCAGATATACCTGTTCTATTACCCACTAACTGAATGCAATAGAAAACTGTCTCACGCAGAGCGTACCGCTTTAATTAGTCAGTCAATCAAACTGATAGATTTAATTTTCTCATTATGAGGATATTGAAGGGCGATCTATTTTAAATATTAAAATACACTCAAATTCCAATATCTCAGAAAGTATTTTTTGTTCAAGACAATTAATTTCAACAGTCTTAGCTCTCATTTTCTGATCTTAAACACTTTCTTGTAGTAAAATAAGTTGGCTTTACGCTGACCTCATACATAAGATGTCAAATGGATAATTATTCATCGCTCTTGGCTTTTGAATGCTTTTTAACAATCAGATAGTGCGGGAATATTTCAAAGACATCCACAGCTGGTGATTTATCAGGTATCCACTATTTTGTTATGGACAAAAGAGAGGTTAATGTGGCACACAAGAGACCCGCATTGGGCAGGAAGAAGCCACTTGAAAGAGAGAGAGAGAGAGAGAAGAGCATGTGTTTTGACAGAAATGTCTCAGGTGTCGATATCAAAAACTTGTCCCCAACTTATGGTTTGTTTGGGCTCGCAATATTAAAGGAGGCTGACATCCAGTCCATGGTCGATGGTATTCAGTGTCCTGATCTGTAATTAGGACAGACACACGCACAGGAGGCCCCAAACAGTGGCTATTATACCGCACTTCATTCCATTCCCTGGTGTTTACAGTTTTATATCGTGGGAAGTGAGGGTGAGGGGTGTGTGCAGACGTGAGTCCTATACAAGTGGAGAAGCCCTGCCTCCTGAAAACTGATAAAATAAAGAGTTTATATCAAAATATTATTGACATTGATTTGAATTTCATTTCGTGAGGTCCATCCTCCCCAGCACAGACTGAGTCCTTCGTCTGTCAATTTCCAGATGGGGAAGAGGAGTGGGATTGGGGAATGGGATGGGAGGATTGAGGGATTTCCCAGAGGGTGGTGGTTAATTAATTGATCGATCAATTAATTAGTCAGTTAATTTGATATCAAAAGTGTGCTTGTGAGAGATGAGTTGAGTAATTCCCAGAGGAGTGGTTGAGAAGGGGAATGGGTAAGAGTTCCTCAGAGAGCTGGATTATCCCCAGGGGTCATACATCAACCCTCAGTGTGTCATAAACCACTTAGCAGAACAGTAGGCTAAGATTATAATTCAATCATCTGTCACAATTTAATTAATTTGCATATCAAAAGTGCGCCAGAACACAGGTTACCCACTACTTGAGACGCTGTCTAAAGAGGTGCATTACCGCGTTGCACAAGACATGAATTGCTTCACCATTGGGTAGTCTTTCCAAACAGCATCACTTAATCGGCGTTCAGCTTGTAAGCAGTTCTCCATACTGTTCTTGCTCCTTGAGGCAAGATATCATGGGACTCTATGTCGTTAACACCGAAGAACACAGTAAGCATAACCTCCACTTTTGACTGCACTTGTCGAGGTTTTTACGGTCTTTGCAATCCAGAATGTTTCTAATGGAGTGACTGAGCCTTAATTTCGGCATGACATCCGTAACCCCTGCATCATTACCTGTTATGACACGTTTCAGTGGCTGTCCGTCCTTGTTGATTTAATCTGAGCAACCTCCTTTCCTCAGCTTGCATTTGCCCTTTTTTGTTCGACATAAGACATTTTTGCAGACACCTTAGCAGTCGCACGTTCCACATCCAAAACATCTGAAAAAAATTCATTTCTTGCGCCCATTGGCAAGCCAACACCATCAGATACTCAACGATTTCCCTGACTGTGATTTAGCGAGAATTCATAACCATGCCTTTCATTTTTCCATGACATCATCAGTTGCTGCTGGTTTCGCCACGTCTGTGCTCAAATATCACAAGAAGAGTTAACTGAGTTAATCGTGTAGTGCCATTGCAAAACCATTAGGATAAACATTTGTAGTTTACATCGATTATGGTTACAGCTGGAGAAAGCTAAGTCGCCACATGTTATGTTAAAAGAATGGTGCTTTCTAAAAAGAATACACAGTGCTTTCGTGTATCGGTGAGATGTTTTGTTGAACACATATTACTGAGCGATTTTCACTTTACAATAGTATGTGTAGATATTGTTCTGGAACTATATTTTGATCTACATGGTTTAATTAAGTGACTGATTAAGCATTCCTTTCGAGTCTGCCTTAAGTGATTACAGATACGAGCGCTCAGCCTCATTGCACAGCTTTTGCCTATAAGCTGAAAGCGGAAGCACTATATAAAGAGTGATTACTTATTCTTTCTTGTTTAAATAGCTAATTATGCGAAATACACTTCCACTTTAGAGTTATCCAGGAACAACGACGACATTGTAATAGTTTTCTGTGTACATCGGGATGCTTGATGTTGGTGAGTCCCCTTGCCTCTCACCCTTGGGGTGCTTGATTGCGAAGAATATCTATGGCAGTTGCGCTTGTCAAAATCACTTCATGGAGGTTTTAACCTAATACAATTATTGTGGATTATATTCCACCAGTTGCCGATTATCGGCGAGCGCGAGAGTTATAGTGGTAGGAACACTCCGAAGTCAGTCATCCCGACGGCGATGTTCGAGGGAGGCCAACGAAATCAGCCACTCCGACGGCTTGCTGATTCACCACAATCAATCCCTCAGGCGAAAGAAAACTACGTTACCATTCAAGTAGCTTATTTGCCAGAAATGTCACTGTCTAGCCATATTATTTGTATTGCACCATCACATTTGCAATACTTAAATAACGTTTGAACATCAAGGTCAGCCGATAGAACATCGTAAATGAAATGTAGAATCAAATGCGTTGGTTCTTAACTGCAACAACAGGCACACTTGACATTTTTATATTACAGCGCCATCTATCATGAATGGAAAACAATGGTTTCAGCAAATCATAGACATGTTATGGTATAGGAGGGCAACTGGGGTGCTTAGCAGGTGGTCAGTTGTAACACATACAGATCCCCCTTCACTGATATTAGTTCTTCACCTAGAACATTTATTTAATACGATGCATTTGTATCGAAATATTTAGTTACCTCAAGTTGCAACGAACACCCTGTATATCCGCAAAATACTCTACATCCTTCTGTAGTGTTATACTCACACATTCCTCGTTTCGTATTCTGCTGCTAATTACACTCATGCTCATAAATTAAGGATAATGCTGATACATGGTGAAACACCGCTCTGGTGGGCGGTTTGGGGGTTTAAATCGCCTCGGGGCATGACCATGCGGTGCATTTGACCTGCGGTCGTCGCACGGTGGCAGCAGTCCACATACACAGAAGTGTGTTGGTGTATGCCAGAGTACGGTGCAGCGAGTAAGAGTGCAGACGTTTTCAGACGTGCTAATGGTAACTGTGGCTCAAAGAACACATATTGATGACGTTATGAGGGGTGGAATACTAGGGCGAGTGTAGGCTGGTCAAACACAGCAGGTCGTAGCACGGGCCCTCCGCGTGCCACAAAGAGTGATCTAAAGATTATGACAACGATTCCAGCAGACGTGTCCAGGCGCTACAGTGTGCAACACCACAAGAAGACCGATATCTCACCATCAGTGCCCGCAGGCGGCCACGGAGTACTGCAGGTAGCCTTGCTCCAGACCTTACCGTAGCCACTGGAACAGTCGTCTCCTGACAAAAAGTCTGCAGACGACTGAACAGACATGGTTTATTCACCCGGAGACCTGCAAGGTACATTCCATTGACTCCTGGTCTCAGGAGAGCCCGTAAAGCCTGGTGTCAAGAACACAGTACATGGTCATTGGAACAGTGGTCCCAGGTTATGTTCACGGTCGAGTCCAGGTATAATCTGAACAGTGATTCTCGCCGAGTTTTCATCTGGTGTGAACCAGAAACTAGATAGCAACCCCTAAATGTCCTTGAAAGGGACCTGTATGGAGGTCCTGGTTTTATGATGTGGGGAGGGATTATGATTGGTGCACGTAAACCCCTGCATGTCTTTGAGAGAGAATTGTAATATGTCAGGTGTAATGGGACGTCATTTTGCACCAGTATGTCCGCCTTTTTAGGGGTGCAGTGGGTCCCACTTTCCTCCTGATAACGCACGGCCCCACCGACTTGCCATCGTGGAGGAGTACCTTGAAAAGATATCGGGCGAATGGTCTGGCCTGCCTGTTCTCCAGACCTAAACCCCATAGAGCACGTCTGGGATGCTCTCGGTCGACGTATCGCTGCACGTCTTCACACCCCTGCGACACTTCAGGAGCTCCGACAGGCACTGGTGCAAGAATGGGAGGCTACACCCCAGCAGCTGCTCGACCACGTAATCCAGAGGATGCCAACCTGTTGTGCGGCCTATGTACGTGTGCATGGTGATCATATTCCATATTGACGTCGGGGTACATGTGCAGGAAACAGTGGCGTTTTGTAGCACATGTGTTTCGGGACGGTTTTCTCAACTTATCACCAGTACCGTGGACTTACAGATCTGTGTCGTGTGTGCTTCCTATGTGCCTATGCCATTAGCACCAGTTTTGTGTAGTGCCACATTGTGTGGCCCCACATTCTGCAATTACCCTTAATTTATGAACATGACTGTACCTCTTTCGTCGACGGGACATTAAACCGTTATCTTCCTTCGTTTCTAATGTTTCACTTTTTGTTTCATCCAAGTCTCACTTGCACTCAGTACAGAGCTTATGGTCCCGTCTCTTCTTTTGAAGGTCTTCTATCGTAGGGTGGCCTGCTATTATACATTGGCAGTATGTCATGCTTTTTGTAGTACTGTGAGCTATAGTTGTCCTCTGTGGCATTTAATTTTACACCATCTTGATTCAGATCTTTTTCCACTTCATTTTTATTTCTTATCACAGTTAGAAAACAATTCTGGTGGCTGGGATCTCTATAATTCTTGTATGCCACTGCTGAGCTGGTCGGTCTTGAGTAGCAGGTGAGCTGAATGCGGTTCAAAATGTAATAGGGAGATAGTAACAATGGAAGAATGCCTGTGTGTGAGATGCGTTCCGACAAACCAGTTGCTAGATCAGTATCAGTGGACAGAAGATGGAGATATGGATTTCGCTCGTGATGCGGTGCTAGACTTTAATCTGTTACAGATACGATCACCATGGCTCTTAAATATAGCTTAGTCACTAGTAACCAGACATAGAGAGACGGTTTGCGAAGTTTGGGATCTGAAGAATTCTTAATGACAGTAAAATTATAGGAGACTTAGACTATGTAATTAATAGGTCGATGGGGAAAAACCTGTATCATATGAGCAAAACAAGTAGCGGTAACATTCCGTTCGAGTAGGAGAGTGTGTAGTCACATAAGCGTAACTGGGGGAAAAAAAGGAAAACAAGAGGCTGGCCTCGGTCTAGGTTCTTCTGTAAGACGTTGAGAAAATGCACTTTTTATTTCTACGAAGGAGACTCCTTGCCTAGCTTCCCTTGGAACGTTGTACAAGCGTCTCTGATCACAATCACATCGAGCTAACAGCGGGTACTGAAGCCGCCCTGACTACATTGCCTGAATAAATTTTCTTATCAGCATTTAATTACAAGATATTAAGTACTATTAAATGATTTTGACAGTCCAAGAATTCTTCCAGCGCCCTGTGTAGATACTTTCGTCCAAATGATGAGGACCAGATTACATGTATCAGATCAGGTACATCTGTGGCGGAGCAATTACTCGTCTCCTGCTCCATGGGATGGGAAGGATGTTTTATGAAACTGCTGTAGTAAGAAGTGATCTTTTTCTTGGCGTGGTAATTGACTACGTGCCGGTATTTATGTATTTTAGTTGTTTCTTCAACACATTACACAGTTGTGACATTTTAATTGTTGTTATTGAATTCTTAAAGAGGGCGAAATATCTCCTAAGCACTTAAGAGCAACTCTAGTCATATGACGTAACTGTCGAAAGCAGATAACGTCACGTCAGCAGTTACCACTTTCACAAGGAAATTTGTGTACTAGTCAACGTAAATTGGTTTTGCGTGTGTCAAACAACAAGTACATTCGTTCTTGAAATTCACCTAAACTGTAATAAGCATAGATGTACTACCTAAAGCGACTTACGAAAATTTGTCCCAGTTTGTGACTCGTACCAGATTTCCATCATATCGCGATAAGCAGGATATCCGGATTCCAGCCCCGGCCTGGCACACATTTCCATATGTCGCTTTAGGAAGAGCGTCTACACTTTTTACAGTTAAGGTCAGTTTCGGGAATAAAATTCCATATTTGAAACTGTAGTTTGTCATCAGATATAAACCTTCGTTCTTCTTTGATAGTGTATATTTTCGTAGATAAACAAAGGAAGTGTTATTTAAAAATTATAGCTTTTATCTCTCAAGCGTAAATATCAATACCACTGAAGACTTCCAAAACAATAAACGTTGTATGGCACCTTTTACTTAAGTTTCAAATATATCCTTTTTAATGTATTACAAGCAAGTAATTATACACGGATATAGAGTGCATCAGTAATAAACTGAGGTACCCTGGCATTTAGTTGCTGGTACGGCCGAGGTATCGTGGAACTAAACACTCGTGTTATTTTCGAAAGAAATTTGATTTTTACAGGAGATGGGTGAAAAAACATAGAAAAATCGTAAAAATATCGCCAGAGAATAATGTATTCTATGTAAAGGTAGTGGCTACTGCTCCAACCACGCACCCAGCAGCGATCTCTAGTGCACTCACAAAGAGACTCCCAGCAAGCATCTCAGCGTGTCTATGAACTGCAGCACTGAGAAAAAACGGTTCTAAAATTTTGGGAAGATCAATGTGTAGTGTCTTTTTTTTTTTCTTTTTAAAAAATCTTTCTTTATTGTCTACAATACAACATCACATCTATTGACGAAGTTATTTTATGGTTATCATTCTCTACACCAGATGAAAATATATTCATGGCGATTGATCTTCCCTTTCCTCCTTGTAGATATAATTAGTGGTTTGTCTGCTGATATTATTTCGTATTGGTTCTTATGAAATGATGCTAGTTTTTCTGTATCATGGGTAAACAAAGGTTCATACACTTCTGGAAATTGAAATAAGAACACCGTGAATTCATTGTCCCAGGAAGGGGAAACTTTATTGACACATTCCTGGGGTCAGATACATCAAATGATCACACTGACAGAACCACAGGCACATAGACACAGGCAACAGAGCATGCACAATGTCGGCACTAGTACAGTGTATATCCACCTTTCGCAGCAATGCAGGCTGCTATTCTCCCATGGAGACGATCGTAGAGATGCTGGATGTAGTCCTGTGGAACGGCTTCCCATGCCATTTCCACCTGGCGCCTCAGTTGGACCAGCGTTCGTGCTGGACGTGCAGACCGCGTGAGACGACACTTCATCCAGTCCCAAACATGCTCAATGGGGGACAGATCCGGAGATCTTGCTGGCCAGGGTAGTTGACTTACACCTTCTAGAGCACGTTGGGTGGCACGGGATACATGCGGACGTGCATTGTCCTGTTGGAACAGCAAGTTCCCTTGCCGGTCTAGGAATGGTAGAACGATGGGTTCGATGACGGTTTGGATGTACCGTGCACTATTCAGTGTCCCCTCGACGATCACCAGTGGTGTACGGCCAGTGTAGGAGATCGCTCCCCACACCATGATGCCGGGTGTTGGCCCTGTGTGCCTCGGTCGTATGCAGTCCTGATTGTGGCGCTCACCTGCACGGCGCCAAACACGCATACGACCATCATTGGCACCAAGGCAGAAGCGACTCTCATCGCTGAAGACGACACGTCTCCATTCGTCCCTCCATTCACGCCTGTCGCGACACCACTGGAAGCGGGCTGCACGATGTTGGGGCGTGAGCGGAAGACGGCCTAACGGTGTGCGGGACCGTAGCCCAGCTTCATGGAGACGGTTGCGAATGGTCCTCGGCGATACCCCAGGAGCAACAGTGTCCCTAATTTGCTGGGAAGTGGCGGTGCGGTCCCCTACGGCACTGCGTAGGATCCTACGGTCTTGGCGTGCATCCGTGCGTCGCTGCGGTCCGGTCCCAGGTCGACGGGCACGTGCACCTTCCGCCGACCACTGGCGACAACATCGATGTACTGTGGAGACCTCACGCCCCACGTGTTGAGCAATTCGGCGGTACGTCCACCCGGCCTCCCGCATGCCCACTATACGCCCTCGCTCAAAGTCCATCAACTGCACATACGGTTCACGTCCACGCTGTCGCGGCATGCTACCAGTGTTAAAGACTACGATGGAGCTCCGTATACCACGGCAAACTGGCTGACACTGACGGCGGCGGTGCACAAATGCTGCGCAGCTAGCGCCATTCGACGGCCAACACCGCGGTTCCTGGTGTGTCCGCTGTGCCGTGCGTGTGATCATTGCTTGTACAGCCCTCTCGCAGTGTCCGGAGCAAGTATGGTGGGTCTGACACACCGGTGTCAATCTGTTCTTTTTTCCATTTCCAGGAGTGTATATCGGATAACAAACAGACGTTTGACATGCGAGATAAAGCTACGATATCAGACTATTTATTTTTTAATAAAAATAAATTTGAGTATCAAAATTAAAGGGAAAGTCCTAAAAATGTCGCATTTATGAAATTATCAGACAGATTCCAAATTCCCAGGAACAGTTACAACTAGATGCGATGAAAGCATCCAGGTTAGTGCAACGGAAGGTGGACGCGATGCGTGGATTCAAAACTGGGGGTCCTAAAGCGCACGGTCGTCAGCGCCCTTTTCCGAGAGCGTACCACTAGGACCAGCAGGAGAGTGACACGATGTAAAGGAGGCGGTTAAAAACCTCTCTGTACAGCGAAAGTTAAAGGAGCAAACTTAGTGGAACTTCACCAGGAAAGAACGCAAGAAAGCGCAAAATATGACAGAAAGCCAATAATACTTTGATACGAAATCAGCTAGAGCCTAAAGGAAGGGGAAGTGGAAATTCAAACAAGAGACTGGTGAATTTCTCTTAGAGGATCGCGCTGAGATAAATCGTGTTAAAAATAACAAAACTGAAAAGTATATAAAGTCTAGATTTATATACAGGAAGAATTAATATAGCTGTGGAGTGAAGAGGAGAAATGTTTGTATGAAATGCTATGGTAGCTTTTAAGAACAGAGCAAACTCCGGATAACTGAGAACACTCTCAGAAAATATCTTTGAGAAATGTCCAGCAATATGAACGAAGAAAGGGAAAGGATCATTTTGAAGAAATGAGCGTACATTGCAGAAATTAGAATTATTCAGTGCACTGAAGCATTTAATTATAAACGTAATATCTTCAAAGTGACTGATCTCAGAGTACTTTATGAATTAAAATATATTTCGACATGCTCTTAGACTCAATGATTCAAAAAAGCATACTTTCGTATTTACAAGAATTCACAACCAAGGAAAGCAAAATATTTTTTTCTATCTCAGATTTGTCTCTGGTTCCACGTGTAGCAAAATAAAAATAAAACAAAAAATGTTCTGCAAAATCATTTCTTATTTTATCCTTTGTAAGAGGGAAAACGAATGAAGCAAAACGTGAATTTGTCGGTGGCGTTTACAAACTGAAGTACAGATTTGAGAGTGTTCACTGAAATAGAACGTCCATGAGGTAACGTGGAAGACATAACAAACAAAGAGGAGTGCTTCACATAAAAGGCAACGCTTTCGACCTTCGACAGTTGTTTTATTCCCTTTTAGATACTATTTGAATCGAGGGCCTGTAGCCATATGATTCTCTCTATTATATGAAGGATAGTACTATGCAATGGATAGTAATGAAACACTGAAATACCTATAGAGACGAAATTAGAATACTGTCCAATAAGAAACGAAAGAACAGTCAAATTGTGAATGCATTATAATTTAGACTATTCTACATGACTGTGACTCCAAAAAATACGGAAACTATCGACGTTTCTTCAGATGATACATAATAAACTTGAAATAGTGGTGAACGAGTGACGTATGTTAAAGCACCATAATAATATTACCAGTTTAGCCCGTATGAGGTAGATGCAACGACAGACCTGAAAGAGACATTCTCAACAGTAGGGGAGAAAACGTATTACATCAGCGTTCACGCATGTATCTGTCGAGGAACATCAGCCTCAATCGTAATCTAATAAATATCAAAGATGAAGTATAAATCGCAAAAACCGGAATCAAACTCACTAATTTTGGAAGCAAAAGCATCTTCTAAACTTTGACGCAAATAAAAGTATGTAAAAAACAGACTGGAACAGCTGAACAACAATCACACAATTTGAGCGAAGAACAAAAATCCTCAGGAAGATCTTGTCGCAGCCACTGATACTCAGTGGTGATCACTATAAGCCGACGATAAATGGTTTCAGGGCCATCAACGTCCTACTTTTCTTGATCGAGGGGTCAGTGGATGTTGTTTTGCTTTGAGATGGCCAGTCTGCGCTGCTCGCATCACGGTTCAAATACAGAAGGAAGATGTTCCAAATGGTGATTAGATTTTCATGTCACTATAATTCCTTAGTGTCCATCTTCGAATATCGTGATCACTTAGACTAGTTTTAGAAATCGAAAAAGTTTCGTAATGATTGACAAGAAATTCCTTATTAGTCTCCCATTCCAGTCTCCGTGATGGAACTGCAAAGGTGGAGGTAACCATGAAAAAAATACTGACTAATCAACGAAATAATAACATAATACGAATCGGAGCTTGGAATGTCAGAAGTTTAAAGGTGTTAGAGGGCTAGAAAATCTGAAAGGCGGAATGGAAAGCATCACTCTGAGGGGGGAGGGCGGAGGGGAGGGCATGAAGCGAAATAGAAAGAAGATAAGGGTAATATCAATAGCAGAAGAAAACGGAATAAAGGGAACAGAATTCTTTACGAATAGAAAAGTGGAGCAGAGAGTGAGCTATTGCTAACAGTTCTGTTGTGGCGTTCGCTGTGTTATTCAGTGGTTTGGTATTTAACTAATTTGTAAATGAAAATGACAATCTTAATTTATTACAGCGAGTAATTACTAAATAATTTTTCTCCCGGCTAAAGATTTGGTCAAGTTGCTAAAGAACTCCAAGTAAATGTTGTGTTAAAGTGTTGTCTGTAAGTTTTGTAAGTGTCACTAAATCACAGTTCATACAACAGATTCTATACAACTTTTGATTATGATGGAAACAGTTATCTTCAGCAAAATGATCATTAAAACCACCGAATATCAGCCGCGCACAACACTGACGTATGTTACCTGAAACAATATTTTTCGCAACTCGTGCGTAATATATTTCGGCTCCGTACATCAGCTAGAAAAGTTTGTTATAAGGTTCGTGCTATGAGCACTGTTTTTAAAGAACCAATCTGGTTCGAATTATTTTCATTAAAATGAGTTCGGGACCACCGGTGCACATTTATTTTTACACGTTTGTGTTACTTTAGGCATTTATGTCTGCAGAGGTTCGTAATTTGAGTTTGCCACTGAGATAATTGTTAAGATGGCGGCAGAAAATTGATAGAGACTTTCTATTGTTAGAGCAAATAGGATAAATATTTGAAATGCTTATTAAACTTTACTTTCGTATTGTGTACTATTTAGACTTCATCGTGCAAACATTTGATTTTTTTCTAAGGAAACATACACAAAAAGCGCATACATATCGCTATCATCAATGGCTGCGCTCCTTACAGCGGAACGAAATAATTAACACAGATAATACTTATAGAGTGAGGAATTAAAGTTACAAATAATTATTCACTCATATTTATAATAATAATGAACTCTATTCTCAAGTAATAATTAACAAATAATTACAATTTCTTAACAGACCTCAGTTTGATATGCGTCCGCAACCTACAAAAGCCATCGAACAAAAGGTAAAAACAAAGGAAAACAAACGCAGATCATAAAAGGAATTTACAATTATCATTGTCTTTGTATGACACACATCGATATGTCCAATCACAACATAAAATGTTATATAAGTAATTAACATTTATTTCACTGTTTTTTCATATGTCGGATAGATAATGTTTACAACTATTAGAGGCATAATTTCCTCTCGTCGCACTGTAGCTCAAATTTATCTCGTGGATGTCACACTGTGATAAGCTTTTTCCCATCATAATCAGTTTATGAAAGGAGATGATGATTTAATAATCACAGAGGACTCGAACGAGTTAGCAGGGAAAGGAATAGATGAAAAAGATGCAAAACAGTATAGCCAAGGAAGACTAATTGAGTTTAACCATCAATTTCAGTACTAATAGCGGATACACTATTCAAAAATCACAAGAGAAGAAGGTATACTTGGTAAACGCCTCGAGATATGAGAATATTAAAGCTGGATTACATCATAATGACGTACCAAAATCAAATATTGGGTTCAGAGGCGTACGCAAGAGTCGATTAGGAATTATGAAGACTAGGGTGAATTTTAAGAGGTTCGTCCAGAAGAATTAGTGTGGAAAGAAATGGCACACTGAAGAACTGAGGAATAATGAGGTGCCTTTGAGGTTCTGAGCCTACAGACACTGCGATGACGAAAATCTGAATCGGCAGTTGAGCTGAAGTGGAAAGCAAATCTCTAAAAAGGGCACTCACACAGGTTGGATAGACAAACGTAGGTACAAGAAAAATAACTGTGAAGAAAAACTGGATAAAAGAAGAAATAATTCAACTGACCAACGTAAGAAGGAAGTAGAAAAACATTCAGGGATATTCAGGAATAGAGAAATATGTCACATACGAGGGTCACTCCAAAAGAAATGCACACTATTTTTGTAAAAATACAATTTTCATTCTGCATTTCTGAAAGTTTTACAGTGTGTAGAAACATCCTTCCCGCTTGTTTTCAAACTTAGTTCAACCTGTTCCCGTGAGTGGCGCCGTCACAGCATGTCTTCAAGATGGCTGCTACACTTGACGTTCGTCAGAAGCAACGTGCTGTCATAGAATTCCTGTACTGTGAAAACGAGACAGTGGGAAACATCCACAAGAGGTTGAAAAAGGTGTGTGGAGATGCTGCTGTCGATCGCAGTACAGTTAGTCGGTGGGCAAGCAGGTTACATGATGAAAGCGGGCACGGCAATATTGAGGATTGTCCTCGCAGCGGCAGGCCTCGTACTGCACACACTCCAGACAATGTGCAGAGAGTTAACGAATTGGTGACTGTTGACAGACGCATCACAGTGAACGAATTGTCACGCCATGTTGGGATAGGGGAAGGAAGTGTTTGCAGAATACTGAAAGTGTTGGCGTTACAAAAGGTTTGTTCCAGGTGGGTTCCCAGGATGTTGACAGTGGCTCACAAAAAAAACAAGAAAAACGGTATGCGGCGAACTTTTGGAACAGTACGAGAATGGTGGAGATGAATTTCTTGGCAGAATTGTGACAGGTGATGAAACATGGCATCATATTTCAACAGAGACGAAGAGGCAATCAATGGAGTGGCATCATGCAAATTCACCCAAGAAAAAAAAAATTCAAAACCACACCTTCAGTTGGAAAAGTTATGGCTACGGTGTTTCTCGATTCCGAAGGACTCTTGGTTGTGGATATCATGCCAAGTGAAACCACAATAAATTCTGATGTATATGTGACGACACTAAAGAAACTTCGACCACATTGGCAAAAGCAGGATGTTTTGCTGTTGCACGACAATGCACGGCCACATGGCAGTCAAAAAACCATGGAAGCGATCGCAAAACTCGGATGGACAACACTGAAACACCCGCCTTACAGTCTTGACCTGGCTCCATGTGACTATCATCTCCTTGGGAAACTGAAAGACTCTCTTCGTGGAACATGGTTTGAAAATTATGACTCCCTTGTGCACACTGCCAAACAGTGGCTCCAACAGGTTGGTCCAGAATTTTACCGTGCGGGTATACAGGCGCTGGTTCCAAGATGGCGTAAGGCTGTTGAGAGGGATGGAAATTATGTGTAGAAATGAAAATATTATTCCTAAAGAATGTATCAACACACTGCAAAACTTTCAAACATGTAGAATGAAAGAGGGATTTAAATAAATAGTGTGCATTTCTTTTGGAGTGACCCTCGTACAAACAAAATAAATAAGATGTGCAGGATAGTCAAGTCGAAATGACAGCAGCAAAAATGTGAAGAATTCGAAAAGCAAATCGTCGTTGGAATGACTGATACGGCATACAGGAACGACAAAACAACCTTCGTTAAAAGTAAAAGCATGGGCGGCAACATCGAGAATGCAATGGGAATTCCACTGTTGAGCTCAATGGAGATAGGGAATAAGTAGAAATGGTACACCGATGGCGCAAATGGTGGGGAGAACTTGCCTCATGACGTGGTAGAGGAGGAAATAAGAGTCGGTTTGGAAGACATGGGCGATCCATTCGTAAGATGGCTGTATGAGGAGAAGTGGCAGTAGTTTTGTGATCTTTGGCACAGGGAGATAGGTTCAAGAGGACAGTTGTGAAGGAGTTCACATTGGGCTACCAGAGTTAATAGTGTTACGGGTAGACGACGTCAGTCAGCTGTGGCTGAGAGTGCGCCTTTCTTTGGTTTATACGATTGTCACTGATGGTATGGAGCGCTTCGTACGGGATGCCGTCTTCTCCATCTCGGGGTACGCTGAATAAGGGCAATATGCATTTGCCGACCTGTCGATAGCTGATGGTTGAAGTGATAACTACAGCAAAAACCTACTAAGACCAGTATTGCCGGCCCCAGTTTTGATCACAACCGAAGTAGATTCTTCCTACACGTCAGGCAGGGGCCTGAAGACGGTGCAGTAAAACGCTGAAACTGGTTTACATATACAATAAGGTTGGAAACTAGAGGGCTGAAAGGTATTTAATTTGACATCCTCTACCGCAAACATCTCTAAAAAAGCCGGACATACAGAGACCTTTTTTTTAAAAGTCATGATGCTAAGGTTCAACTCTTCGTTAAGAGAACACTGCATGGGTAACTATTTATTGATAACCACATACGATCTCAGGAAATTAATATATCACTCTTCTCCCTTTTAAGAGTACTGAATGCAGACACACGATTTTTCTGGAATGTTTAATATATGATCTATCTGTTATATATTCATTTTCAGGCACTGTTAACATCAATACAGTTTAACACAGAGCTCATACGTGCAAGTACTAACCCTGTTTATCGTTCATGCTTTCTCATTTAAAATACAGCTGTTTAATTGAAATAGGATTTTTTATTTAATTGATCTCGGAGCTTCATATTTCCGTTTGATGACTGAAAACCTGCTACGTACATACATGCTCACACACATTGCACAGTGCTTGATTTATTTAAACGCTTGTAGTAAAAGCTAGTAATTTATTTCGGTGTGCTGCAGAGTACTGCTTTACAGGTAGGATGGCAGAACAGAACTTAGCCTCGTTATTATCGTTTGGCAGGAAAGAGTTATTGGTAGGGCCATGACAGAAGTTTTTCGAAGTATTCGGGCAACAGTTAACATTTATACCGCGTGGTTTTATGTATGTCAGATAATATCACAGTCTTGACGGTTGGAATGTTATCAGTCACAGATGCTAGATAAAATTCCGCTACTGTACTGACTATAGTGCTTGTAGAAAACTCTGTGCTGTTACGTATGAATCGTGTTGTACAGGCACGCTTCATATTCACAAACTTATACACTCACATCATGGTTATATTAAAAGTCTACTGACTACAGAGACTAAAAATTACATACCAGTCACAATTCATGTGCGGCTGTCACCTGCCAGCAGCCTGGTGTACAATGTGCGGCGGCCACGCGCCTCATCGGTCTTGTTCACCTCAAGATGGGGCTATAACAGCTCGAAACCTGTTGAGATTGAACCACTACAACTATTTACAACTGAAGCAGTTTATTATCTGATTCTTCCGATCTACATTCGGAATACTAAATAGGAAGATTATTGAAATGGTATGCAGCTATGATATGGAAGTGGTAACGTGCAACTTATATATAAAAAAAGCCTTTCATCATATTTATTTACCACAGATGCCAAACTTCACAACGACAAAGATGAGTAATACTTATTCGAAGCATGGACGAAGTTCAACTGAAGCAATTGCGAACCATTAAGCTCACAGGAACACCCCAAATAAATAATTTTAAATTACAGTTCCTACAATAGTATAGCAAATTATGTTTTTGTAATCAAAATCAGACAAACCTTTTGAAGACTATAAACATCAAAAAATCGCCCCGGAGGCACTTACTTCATCAAACAACAGTTTCAGCTATTTAGAAATCAATATTGCGAACATCAAAATGTGCGTACACTTAAGACATTAAAAAACTTTCAAGATGGGAGAGTATGTGACTTCCGTACAGGCATCAAAATAAGAAAGTGACCATTGTTAAATCAACAAGCACAATCAGTCATAACAGCAAACAAGAGCAAATGTAAAGCAACGAAGCGGCTGAAACACATGCATTAACCCACGCCCCGAATTGTTTCTCTATTCAGTATAGGTTATAAAACTCACGCACAGAAAATACATTAAATTTACGTAACATTTAAATGGCAGATAGCACATGGTCGTTTCATTCTTAACTGACAATGATAAATATTTAAGATTCATACACCCGGAGGGCACATGCTCCAGTAGAACAAATCTTTCTGCATCAAAGGTAATTGGCAACAAAACCTTTCAAATATAGAGAAACCTAGGATATACAACCACCATTAGTGCAGGTAAAGACAAATCTTTGTAGATCAAGGTTAACAGACAGTGAAATTTTTTTTAGATATACCTAAACCTAGAAAAACTTGCAGCAATAGTGCAGCACAAAGCAAGTCTTTCTAGACCAAGTACTCAGGAACAGAACAGCGTAAAATGGAAGGCTACTTACAATCAAATGAATGTTTAACCCGAGTATCCTCTTATTACTAAGATGCTAATACCACATTAAGGGCTTGGTCTAAACCAACGGCCAGCAGTATAAATCGTAAAATATCACGAAAAGCACATCAAACGAAATTCAGGAGCACAGCACGAGAGTTTTCAGAAACAAAGGCGGTCACTTCATCGCACGTAACAAATAGTGCTCAACTTTATTCCGTATACCGTATGAGCCCTAGGAGACTTAAGGATGGTGTATGTGGCCACGTCCACCAACCAAGGCACCTGTAAACAGCTTTAGTTGAAATCCAGAGTATGACCTATTACTGCAAAGGCAGAGGGAAGTCGTGAAGCGGATGCACACTCGTCCCAGTAGCCATCCGCCATCTAAACGCAGCGTGTAGTCCTCCACAGTTAGCAAGCTCAGGCCTTGATCCAGAGAGACTTCCTCACATACACTCAACTGGCAGCAGTCAGACCTCTCGTGTGAGAACTCACTTGAGGTGCAGCAAGAGTGCACCTACCAAGACAAGGCTACAAATGTTATACAGTATTTCAGACATGAGGGTTTCACTTGCGTTATAGTATACCGTCTGTATAGCCATTAAGTATAAATCCAGAAGGTTGCTCTTGTCGAGATACGCCGAGAATTCCGTTTACAGTGGCGTATTCTGATTAGTGGTCAGATCGAAATAGTCTGTCTCCAACCACGTTAGCTACAAGTGTTCAATTTGTAACTTCAGTTTTTTGTGCATACTTATTTCAAAATTTGTATCTTAACAATTTGGGTGAAATGTCATTTAGTAGAACTTTATCTTTCAGATGGGAAGTAATATGCAATGTTTATAAATATTTACTGCGTGCAGTACAGTACATGAAATTGATTTCGCAGGAGTGAATGTAACGTATGTAGCGTCTATATTTAGTGACTTCTTTTTCAGTGAATCTAGTTCATGAATCCTTTATTTCATTTTAGAGTGAGAGTTTGACTGAATTTTATGTTGAGCTACAATTTATAAAACTAGCAATTTCTTACTGCCTTGGTAAAGCAGCACAGTGCTGTAGCTACTCTACATGTTTTCATTTAACTGAATGAATATATTCTGCTTGTCTTGTGAAAAGAAAACTGTGATTTTGCATTATTTTTTGAAAGGATAGTTGAAATTTTGTGATCTTGTACGTGTAGAACGAAGTGGTATCTGCTAACAGGAGATGTGAACAGGCTTCAGAGGCATTTTGATTATTCCAAGTTTGGTTTAGTAGTTAACTGGAATGAGAAACTAACTGCATGGGAGCGCAAAAACCAGCTTGTGTTGAACAATTAATAGAACCAACAGCCGTTTTTGATACTGTATAATTTAAGTAAGGGCTGTGTTACTTGGCTATGATAGTTTTATTATTTGCGACTGTTTGTTGAAGTACTCCACGGTGTAAAATTTTTGTCTGGGATGTAATGTGAATAACAATATCCTTTAACTGTGGAAGAGTTTATCAACCACATATATCTTACTTGATGCATGCATCTTATTCTGAGCATTCGGAGAAAGTTATTGGTTTCCTGCAAATATTTTTATTTCTTTTTGACATTCGGCGGAAAGTTAAGTATCTGTCTCCTCTATAAGCTGAAAGCTGATCAAAGTTCTTAGGAATGTTGTTTGGAGAATTGAGACAGTAAGTCGGCCAAAGCTTACTTGAATCACTGGCGTGCAGAAGTTACCTTCCTTTTGTCCATTTATTGTAGGATATTTATGTACTTGGATATCTTTTGAGGTTTTTCCCAAGTTTTGAAGTAGAAGTGTTGTTGGTTTTCTAGTGTTGTAAATAGCCATTAAGTAAAAACCCAGAAGGTTGCTCTTGTCGAGATACACCGAGAATTCCGTTTACAGTGGCGTATTCTGATTAGTTGTCAGATCGAAATGGTCTGTCTCCAACCACGTTAGCTACAAGTGTTCAATTTGTAACTTCAGTTTTTTGTGCATACTTATTTCATAATTTGTATCTTAACAATTTGGGTAAAGTGTCATTTAGTTAGTGGTATTACGAAATTGTGGGGACGCATGTGAAAATATGTTACTGAGGTAACTGAAACATATACCTTTGATTAGAATCTCTGGTACGCAGGACTGACTGTATCGATGTAGGCGGGTTGCTCTTATTGATCTTCCAGGTTGTGGAGCTAGTATAATTATTTCATATGTAGTAATTATTCGTGTACAGTAATATTTTTTGTGTTAATTTGAAGTTGGGTCTTTTTTATTGTTAGCTATTTAAGTCAAAATCTCAGTTAGCACTAAATTCAAAAGTGGAAGTAGGGTATATTGAATTGCATCTAACAGCATTAGCAGTAGAAATTATTAGTGGGGTAATTTCCCAGGTCAATGATACAAGAGAGATATCTGCCAGAGCATTACATATGCGTGATCGGAGTAGTTAGCTTCCTGTGTTAAGGTAGGAACAGGAAAATGTACAGTTAGAGTTAATATTGCTAATATACCTTTGCAGTGTGATGAGGCACAGAACTCTAGCATGGTAGCTGAGGGTTCGAGTCTGGCTGCTAAGACAACCATGCAGACTAACCCAGCCTCTACACATTTAAGTACTGTTACTGAAATGGTGATGGAGTATTACCAGCAAACTATACATGCGTTGATTCAAAACACTCAAGAGGAGGATGCTAAGCAGCTGAATGAGAAAAGTGAGAGGTTAAGGATGAACTGTCTTGTAAGATTCATAACCTGTCGATGTAGATTAGATGATGAGTACGAGGGGTGTTCAGTAAGTAAACCAAGCCTTTTTTTC
Source organism: Schistocerca piceifrons (assembly GCF_021461385.2). Taxonomy (NCBI): domain Eukaryota; kingdom Metazoa; phylum Arthropoda; class Insecta; order Orthoptera; family Acrididae; genus Schistocerca; species Schistocerca piceifrons. The sequence continues at coordinate 208,856,620 of NC_060142.1, read as the reverse complement.
CTTGGCCAATTTCGGTTGGAAAAAATACGGAATTTGTTGTGGAGCATCGTGGAATATTCCCGCTACAGTCCCTGTAGTTTTATGAAGTTACGATACGTTTTGGCGCTATACGTATGCTTCAAAATGGCGTTTGTAAGGAATTGTGTTCCAAGCAGAGAGCTGTCACTGAGTTTCTTTTGACGGAAAACGAGATATTCGCAGATATTCATAGGCGCTTGTAGTACGTCTACGGAAACTTAACAGTGAACAAAAGTACGCTTATTCGTTCGACGAGGCCTCTGTCATCATCGCAGCATGGTCGCGCAAACCTGTACGATATCCTGTGTGCTGGCTGGCCGCACACACTGTGACTCCTACAATTCTGAATTGTGCAGACACGCTCAGTCGAGGTCATCAACCAATCACGATCAGACACCTAGCAGCTCTACTCGACATCCCTGTGTTTGCTCACTGGTTCCTCAGCTTTGAACTTTCACCTGTTTGGCCCAACGAAGGAAGCACTCAGTGGGAAGCAGTGCATGGGTGGGGAAGATATTAACGGAGCAAGACGTTGGCTCCGAAGTCGAGCAGTAGAGTGGTAGCATGCGGCCATAAAGACCCATACAGACCCTTCCAGTAAGGTGTCGTAAGGCCATCGCATTGAACGGAAGTTATGTAGAAAAATTGAGTTTTGTACTCAGAACAATAGGAAAAAATATGATGTATTGCAATCCTGAATGAAACTAACATGCTTTCAGAAATAAAAGTGTTGCATTACTTATTGGACGCCCTTTGTACGTTAGGCTCTAGAATCTAAGAAAATAGTATAGAGACCAGGCTGGAAAATACAGATAGAGCAAGTTAGGCAAAGGTAATAACTCACATATAGATATAGAAAACTGTGTGCAGCTTTTGTGCGGAATAGCGATACTCAAAAAAGTTAAGGAAGAAATGATAACATAGATGAATAGTGTCTTACAAGTCGCTGACATCATCCAGCTTTAAAAAAAGGAGTCACATAGTTACCCTATCGATGAATTGAGACGTTAGTCACAGTCTTTCGAAGCAAAATCAGCATCTCTCACAACCAAGAAAAAATTTAGTACAATTACAGTACTGGTAGAGGAACTAAAAAAACCTTTAGGACGAGTGACCACTAGCTCTGACAGAAATTCTGGTGCCACTCATCTTGTTCCTTTGGCCTACACATAACAATTTCAGTCGCTGAAACAGTTCAAGGAAGGGCAGAAAACTATTAACGGTCTGACTAAGAGGCATGTCAACGAATCATATGGATACATTTCACACATTGAGAGCAAATAAGAGTAGGAGGACAATGTTGGCAGACTTCATGGTTCTCATCATAGGAAACATGGTAAGCAGATGCACTCGTGGCATGTAAACGAGCCTGCTTGTGTTCATGACCTGTTTTGGAGAGAAGGTAGACATCATTCACCCTAGAATGCCTGAGAAAAATAATGTACACAACAAACATTTTCTCGCCTTCGAGAAATTTGTAGATATTCGAAATGCTACGAATGAAATGCATCTGAGGGCTCGTTTCAACAGCTTAATTATTCACTATCACCAATACAACCAATTGGCCATAAACTAGAATTTGAGTATGGATACCTACCTTGCCACTAGAATGTGTCCACTATCTTCTACACTCCTGGAAATTGAAATAAGAACACCGTGAATTCATTGTCCCAGGAAGGGGAAACTTTATTGACACATTCCTGGGGTCAGATACATCACATGATCACACTGACAGAACCACAGGCACATAGACACAGGCAACAGAGCATGCACAATGTCGGCACTAGTACAGTGTATATCCACCTTTCGCAGCAATGCAGGCTGCTATTCTCCCATGGAGACGATCGTAGAGATGCTGGATGTAGTCCTGTGGAACGGCTTGCCATGCCATTTCCACCTGGCGCCTCAGTTGGACCAGCGTTCGTGTTGGACGTGCAGACCGCGTGGGACGACGCTTCATCCAGTCCCAAACATGCTCAATGGGGGACAGATCCGGAGATCTTGCTGGCCAGGGTAGTTGACTTACACCTTCTAGAGCACGTTGGGTGGCACGGGATACGTGCGGACGTGCATTGTCCTGTTGGAACAGCAAGTTCCCTTGCCGGTCTAGGAATGGTAGAACGATGGGTTCGATGACGGTTTGGATGTACCGTGCACTATTCAGTGTCCCCTCGACGATCACCAGTGGTGTACGGCCAGTGTAGGAGATCGCTCCCCACACCATGATGCCGGGTGTTGGCCCTGTGTGCCTCGGTCGTATGTAGTCCTGATTTTGGCGCTCACCTGCACGGCGCCAAACACGCATACGACCATCATTGGCACCAAGGCAGAAGCGACTCTCATCGCTGAAGACGACACGTCTCCATTCGTCCCTCCATTCACGCCTGTCGCGACACCACTGGAGGCGGGCTGCACGATGTTGGGGCGTGAGCGGAAGACGGCCTAACGGTGTGAGGGACCCTAGCCCAGCTTCATGGAGACGGTTGCGAATGGTCCTCGCCGATACCCCAGGAGCAACAGTGTCCCTAATTTGCTGGGAAGTGGCGGTGCGGTCCCCTACGGCACTGCGTAGGATCCTACGGTCTTGGCGTGCATCCGTGCGTCGCTGCGGTCCGGTCCCAGGTCGACGGGCACGTGCACCTTCCGCCGACCACTGGCGACAACATCGATGTACTGTGGAGACCTCACGCCCCACGTGTTGAGCAATTCGGCGGTACGTCCACCCGGCCTCCCGCATGCCCACTATACGCCCTCGCTCAAAGTCCGTCAACTGCACATACGGTTCACGTCCACGCTGTCGCGGCATGCTACCAGTGTCAAAGACTGCGATGGAGCTCCGTATGCCACGGCAAACTGGCTGACACTGACGGCGGCGGTGCACAAATGCTGCGCAGCTAGCGCCATTAAACAGCCATCACCGCGGTTCCTGGTGTGTCCGCTGAGCCGTGCGTGTGATCATTGCTTGTACAGCCCTCTCGCAATGTCCGGAGCAAGTATGGTGGGTCTGACACACCGGTGTCAATGTGTTCTTTTTTCCATTTCCAGGAGTGTATATGCAAAACATGTGGAGATATTTATCGTGCATTCCTGTCAGCCTACTGGTCTCAACCAACACAAAACCTTCTCAAACCTAACATTGTCATCACGCTTAAGAACTTTCAGCAACCTTACTTTTCGATATTCTATTTTGAAAACATAGTTTTAACGAATCTGTTAACCCAAATTTATCTGAATACCTCTCACCAAATTACCAGTCCAGCTGAAGAACATTGTGCTAATGGATCACTGTAAGATTGCCACTGAAGCCTTTTACAAGAACTTGAATTTCATAAAGTTGATTGCCCATCAAAGAAAACAATCGGGAAAATAGTAGACAAGAATTACAAATTCTGCATGACCAACGAAATAAGTGGTATGCAGGGGGACTGTTTAATAATTGGGAGAATGAGAGACAAGACTCCAGGCACCAGCCTTAGCGTACAAATAATTGTCATTCCACAATGTAGTTTAACAAAATTGGAGGAGATTACATAGTAGGAATGGTGAGCAGAGCCCTTCAAATCAGAGAAGGTATAGAAAAAGGAAATAACTTCAACTGTGATGCTCACAGTGACAGATTTAACCCAAACCAACATAATCAAGGAAGGTACAGTCCACAGAGAAGAGTAGGAATCGTTGGGGTTCGATCTCAGGACCAACGTAATAATCACAGTGAAAATGGTATCACACGACAGTGACATCATACAACTCGAAAAACAAAGGGAGTGTTTGGCAAGGTGGAGGATACTGCAGCCAACGTTATAAATATTTTACATTTAAACGATCTGAGGGATATGTTATTAGATGAAATTCAGAGCAGTCAAAATTTTGTAATCCATCCTGTTGTTACGATGTCAGCTGGAAACTTCAGTTTATCTTGTGTTCTGTATTCTGGGAGCACTGTTTCTGTTATGAATGAAGTTGCATTTCGTGTAAGAGATCGTTGGCTGGACTGCACTGCCACTACAGCAGATAAAGTGAAAGAGCAATTGTGGGAAAGAGTGTTTAAGTTTTGAAAGAAACTCAATGACAATTTGTATACCAGGGCCACAAGATTTTTGTGAATTTTTTGTTAGCTCCATTGCTTAGTACAGATGCAATTCTTGGAGTAGACTCTTTAAATGAGCATAACGTTGTACTGAACTTTGGTGGTGTAGGAGCAGAATTGGAGGTGAATGAGGTATATGTGCTTCTAAGGTTTGAAGGCAGAGTTTAGAAGAAACAGAATGAAATGATTTCTTATAAAATCTCCCTCCATTCAAGTCTAAACGCGACTAAAGTTTTTGAGTGTTGACACAGATGACATCAGGGGGTGATACTGCGAGCACAAACAATCTCTTGACGTACTGAGGACAATACAAGATAAGGTTAACGAAGTTGAGGGTTTCCCCAATGCAAATGGAGATGTTTTGTTCGAATATCTGCAGTCTCATTTTCAAGTACTCTCCAAATGCCAGATACTATCAGAATTTTCCTATATGTCTTTAGAATGAGGAACAAAAAAGCTTTTCGCTAAACTGTAGTCAATCCCTCTTGTGTACAAGCCGAAGGTAGAACAGGAGATTCAATCTACATTAAACCAAGGAATAATTGAACTTGCAGTAAGTTCGTATAACAGCCCTTTACATGTGGTTTCGTTGAAAGATGGATCGGTAAATATGGTTGGTGCTTGACTGTAGGCAAATTAAAACCATTATTATGCCAGAGGCAGATTGTCCTCAGATGCACAAGAAACTTTTATAGAAACATCATAGGAAGAAAGTCTTATCTTCTGTCGAACTGCATTCCAGTTATTTACATATTAAATTCCATGTTTCCTGCCGACAATACACGACTTTTCTTTGTTCATCTGTGAAGTATTTCTTACATGGCGTCGGTCGTGTGAATAAAGTTATATCAGAGAATGGACCTCAGTTTTGTGCGTGCCACTGGGTGCAACTTTTATTATGCGTAAAGATAAAACAAGTTTTTATCTCTTGCTATCATCCTGCTTCGATTCTGTCAGAGCGCGTGATGAAAGAATTAGGAAAGCTGTGTTGGTTATACTGTCATTGTCAACACAGGGCTTGGGACCACTAGCTGAATTTTTTCATGATGTCTTGAATGAACTGCCCAATGATCCTGCCCCACTTTCGGCCCTACTTGTACTGAAAAACAAGCAGCTGTGAGACAGAATGATGGAGCTAGTTCCTTTACCAACACACCAGCTATGTCATTCTGAGGCGGTTGATTGGTGAATACCAATATGACAAGTGGGAACCAAAAATTTTGGAATATTGTCGAATGAATGTAAAGGTGTTATGTGTGAGACAGAGTGAAGGATCTAGTTCCTTTACCAACACACCAACTACGTCATTATAAGGTGGTTGATCTGGTGAATATCGTTATGACCACCGAGAAACATACAATACTGTAATATTGTTGAATGAATGTAAAGTATGTGAGGCAGAGTGAAGGAGCTAGTTCCTTTACCAGCACACTAGCTTTGTCATCCTGAGGTGGTTGACGTGATGAATATCAATGTTGCAAATAACAAACAGAACAGACTGGATTATTTTCAAATAAATATAAAAGTGTTATGTGCAATGGAAAAGGTATTCGTCAGGTTTCATAGTCTGTCTCGCATTAGAAAGTCACTTAACCAAAACTTTTTCTTGTTGTACAATTCACCATTTCGTGTTCAATAGGTTGCACAGTCCAATATGCTTGGTGTGGAGACATTAAGAATAAGCATTTTACGAGGTCTTCACTACACGTAAAAAGTAAAATCGTTCGTTATTGGTTTGGTTAGTGATGATAAGTGTGTACATTCAGGTAGAACCTTAGGCCAAATACAAACTGTGACGTATATTTTCATGTCAAAGAAGACTGCACTGAGGAACATACTGAGTGCTAGGACAAGTATATATCAATAATTTGAGATCTGAAGTGACAGTTTTGCATAGTAAAACCTGAAATAAGTGCATATGTTGAACTGGGAACGGAAGATTAAAACCAAGTCCCAGACTGAGACTCGACGTCGGGACCTTTGCCTTATGCATGCAAATGCTGTACCGACTGAGCTACCCAAGCACGGCTCACTATCTGTCCTCACAGCTTCAATTGTGCCAGTACCTCGTCTCCTGCCTTCCAAACTTCACAGAAGCTCTTCTGCGAACCTAGCAGAACTGGCACTCCCGGAAGAAGTTTCATCTCAGCGCACACTTCGCTGCACAGTGAAAATCTCATTCCATCCCCCAGGCTGGCGCTAAGCAATGTCTCCGCTATATCCTGTACTCCAGGGGTGCTAGTTCTGCTAGGTTCGCAGAAGAGCTTCTGTGAAGTTCGGAAGGTAGGAGACGGGCAACTGCCAGAGTTTAAGTTGTGAGGAGAGGCAGCGAGTCGTGCTTGGGTAGCTCAATCAGTAGAGCAATTGCACGTGAAAGGCAAAGATCTCGAGTTCGAGTCTCCATCCGGCACACAGTTTTAATCTGCCAGGAAGTTTCATATCAGCACACCCTCGGCTGCAGAGTGAAAATCTCATTATGGTCTTAAAATTCTTAGCACAGAGGCGCTGCTAAATAAGTTTAAGGAAACATTTGTACAGTGTTGAGTAGCTTGCTGGTTAACTTTCTTTGCATTCTTATTAGTATTAGGGTAGTGTATAGTTTTGCTGCTGTGTGTTTTTTCTATGTTTGATGTTCTTTTTATGGAGACTTTTCTTGTCTATTCAGATTAGCATCATTACAATTTCCTGTGACTGTCTAATATTATTAGTGTTAGATTTCTAATGTCAATTATATAAGACATGTAGTGACAGCTTGTGAAGTTCAGTTTTGATAAATGATGTTGTTTTCTCTTCTAATATGGCTGATTATTGAGCTGTGCATTCTTGTTACATTTGTTTCTCACTGTTTCAGAAAAGTAAATACCTTTTGATATATTTTCTATTGTCTTAGAAAATTTGGACTGCCCATATTTCTATGAACTTGGTACAAGAAAAAAACTGATAATTACGTGAACGCAATGCCAGTAATCAACGATTAGCGATAATAATAGCGAGTACACAGATTCACTTTAGTGGTTTCTTTTGTGTTTACATCAGATTTTCTCACTAGAATATAAAAATTTTGAAGAGTCTCTTTTTATTGAATAATTTGATTACCTGTAGAATTTTGCACTTCTAGACCGCCATTATCTTTGTGTTCGAAGTTGCTCATTTCAGTTTCATATGGCGTTCAAAACTGTTAACTATTGTTGTGCCTGAATAATGGTTAATAAGAAAGTGTAACAATGGGTGTTTGACTTGATATATGTTGAGGTAACGATGAACTTTTGAGTTTGAACTGTTGTAGAAAAGGATCTTGTGGGCAAGTGTATAGATGCTTCGTTGTATTCAGGTTGTGTTTTCCTGTTGTATATACGACTGACCAGCAAGGCACTGTGCAGTTATTGAGATATTGTTTGATATTTATGATCTTCTTTTTTGTAGTGAATCTTGTGCAATACCATAACATTATTCTTATCCTGCAGACAGTTAAAAGTCAACTAGAAGTGTTGAGAAAACTGGTTGTTGGTTTCGAAAAATGAAGTGTTGTATATAGAGGGAGACTAACTTTGCATTAATTGAACGAGACTTTTGTCCTGATGACAGGTTACTTTACGTTTATCCTGAAGTAGTTCCTTATTTGTAAAAATGATCCGGCAGTGTTTCTAATATTAGTTACTACTACTTAGGTTACTGGGATTTACTGGACAATGATTTGAAAATGGGAAGGTTAATAGACACCTGATGCTGTTGTGTTCTGTAACCTGTTACAACAAAGAAATTGAAGATCCCTGGATAAGGTGACTGTATTTCACTTTTCCTTATTCCTTACTCCATATTCATGCCAGTATATATCAGATAACTACAGTGCATGCCTCTGTTCTTTATTTGTAACTAACTTCACATTAATCATGTGTTGAATGCAATGTCGTGTGACGAGGGCCTCCCGTCGGGTAGACCGCTCGCCTGGTGCAAGTCTTTCGATTTGACACCACTTCGGCGACTGGCACGTCGATGAGGATGAAATTATGATGATTAGGACAACACAACACCCAGTCCCTGAGCAGAGAAAATCTCCGACCCAGCCGGGAATCGAACCTGGGCCCTTAGGATTGACGCTCTGTCGCTCTGACCACTCAGCTACCGGGGGCGGACATGTGTTGAATGATCAGTAGAGAAGAGTAGTTTATTCTTACACATGACTTTAAATTTCTTTATTTAAATATCCTATGACTTTTGGTACATTGAAAAAGGTATATAGAGCACAGAGCATAATATTTGCAATATATGGTAAACTGTGAACATCTAGAGCGTTAATCTTATGTGTCAGCTTCAGAGTCGCCAGCAGGAAGTCGTCTGGCAACTTATCGCATGATCTCGTGAGGCTTTCTTTGTTATGTGTCTGACGGTCTGTGGGCCTCCACAGTCACAACGTGGGGATGATCGCTCACCTCACTTGCCTCAAAAATCTACACAGCTGCCGTGTCATGTTCTACTGCTGCTTAGCTTCGAACATGTTTTGCGTGGCAAGTCATATTCTGGTGGTTTTTGTGTGATACATGATGTATTATTGTTTTGCTGTCGAATCCATTCTTGATTCCATGCATTAGTAATGTTGAACTCATCTTCCACAGGGACAGCTGCTGTTATTCTTGGTGGTCGTATAGAGTGTATTCGGTTATGATCGACGTTTTAATGGACTGCTACCTTTGTTTACTCGTTCGTGAAAGCATTTATGCGATGTAGTTGAGAGAGTTGAATGTGGCTTACGTCTGTGAGCCATTCTGTTGGTCATTAATTTTTCCTCACTTCCAACTGGCATACATCTCGTTTGAAGCATCCAGATGGTGGTGTAACCAAACTTCCTTGATTTTAAATATTTGTTTACGGTAAGATTATGTTACACATGAATGCTAATAGTTTTCAACATTTCGTTGGTGTTGATTTGATAGCACTAGCAATCATTCTCATGGGGTTATTTAATTGGCTATCAAACTTTTGTGCATATGGGTTCTTTAGGCAAATTGGGGCACAATATTCAGCGGCTGAGAAGACAAGACCCAGAGTAGAAGAACATTTGCAGCAGCTGTTCACACACTTTACTTTCAAAAAGATATTTTCTAGTAAATATGACCACTCACTTTTCACATTATTAGAAACAATGTTTTTGTCTTCGTATTGTCCAGATGGGATTCTTATTGGTTAAAATTTTGCAGTTTCATCATCTTACATAAAGATGAAGAATGTCTGCTTCAGACGCCAACGTTAGGTTACGTTCATATCACTGCCTTAACGTTTGTGTCACCTGCATGTTGTACACTCTTTATATCTCCCCGTTAAACATCGTGCTTCATCTCCTTGTATTGTGGGGCCAATAGTGATATCTTCACTACTAGCAATGCTTTCCAAAAAAGTAAATTGATTATTCGCAAAGTAAATGCGATTATCTCCGTTGTCCATTTCTCAGTCTAAGACTAATGTGAAGCCATGTGTAATATATTCCACAATCGAAACAACTGCTACAATTAGTTCTTACAACGCTATTTTCGTATTTTGTGTAAAACTTTAAAAATACATGACCAGTCCGCGATCCGAAACTGTGATCTCTTTTTCTGCAGTCAGATGTGCTATCCATTCCACCATCAAACGTCTGCCAGAGTCAAATTCTCTGCTGAGTGTCTTCTAAAGAGGAAATCAGCAAAAATTTTTGTCAAGAATAATTTTGTTGTGCTGTGGGTCGCAGCTCATGCCTGATAGTCGACAATCTAGTTATGATATGCAGACCCATTTGAGAAAGCTCTGCATTTTACTTAGTTCTGAGCGAGTTTAATGATGCAGCAGGGAAAATAAACGTCCGTCGTTGCACATATCACCGCTCTAAATGGGTGGAATATAAACGCGTCAACTTTCGCTATGCTTCCACTATCAGCGTTACAAAATTCCTTTCTATTGTTATTTGAAAGTTGTAATGGCGTTTTCCATCATTAAATAGATAAACTGTTGACAGAAAAAATACGTAAAAACCACGTAACTTCGACTAAGGCTTCTATAACACACATATAGCGTCGTTTTACTCCTAACCTACGATAGCACCAGAGCATCAGCCTATAACAGAGCGTTTTCGATCGCATGAACATATCTCGATATTTAATGATTTTTAAGCTTTAAATAAATAAGACTTACTTTTTGAGAACGTTGACCGTAAATAATATTCCAATGTTGTAGTCAATCAGAATAACAAGAATCCGAATCACATTTTTAACATAGGAAAATAGGCTATTGCTTTCGGCTCCTTGACTCGCACAAGCTCTACTCAATAATACCAGAACCTCTTGTAACCAAAGAACGCGGGTCTTTCATACGTTCGACATGCAGAGATGCTGAAGTTGGTAGACATTAAAAAAAAACAAAGCGAAGAACTGACTTTTTCATGATATATACATCTTTCGTAAATATTTATTCTAATATGTACACATTTCAAGACTCCACGGGATAGCCGCCATAATACTAAAGTAGCTATAGATGGTGAAAAATGTAGAGGAAGTCAGAGGTTGGAAGACATCCAACAAATAACTGATGAATCTTGATGGAGAAGCTACTCTGAGTTGAAGAGGTTGGCATAGGAGAGGAATTCCTTGTGGGCCTATCAAACCAGTCAAAAGACTTTTACTCAGAAAAAGTTACTCTTTGCACGTGATGTATTGCCTCCAGTCATGTATGACAACAGTGTGGACACTATTGCTCCTGATACGTCTAAATATTAAGCTATTGCTACACTGATTGAGTCGTCGTCTATTGTCAAGTATATAAGTAGCAGATTTCCTTAACTTCATCTACTTCGTGACCATCAATCCTGATGTTAAGTTTTACGCAGTTCTCATTTCTGCTACTTCTCATTACTATCGTCTTTCTTCGATTTACCCTAAGTTCATATTCCGTACTCATTAGACTGTTAATTCCATTCAGCAGATCCTGTAATTGTTCTTCACTTTTGATCAGGATAGCAATGACATCACCCAATCGTATCATTGATATCCGTTCACATTTAATTTTAATTTCACTCCTGAATCTATCTTTCATTTCCATCATTTCTTCTTCGATGTGCAGATTGAACAGTAGAGTCGAAAGACCACATCCCTGTCTTACATCCATTTTAATCCGAGTACTTCGCTTTTGGTCGTCTACTCTTATTACTCCCTCTTGGTTCTTGTACATATCGTTATTACCTGCCTCTCCCTAAAGGTTACCTCTATTTCTCTCAGAATTTCGAACATATTGCACCATTTTACATTGTCGAACGCCTTTTCCAGGTCGACAAATCCAAAGAACGTGTCTAGATTTTTCTTTAGTCTTGCTTCTATTATCAACCGCAACGTCAGAATGGCCTCTCTGGTTCCTTTATCTTTCCTAAAGCCAAACTGAGCGTCGTCTATCATATCCTCAATTTTCTTTTCCGTTCTTCTGTCTATCTCTGTCAGTAACTTGTATGCATGAGCTGTTAAGCTTATTGTGCGATAATTCTCGCAGTTGTCAGCTCTTACAATCTCCAGAATTGTGTGGATCACATTTTTCAAATGTCAGCTGGTATACACTCTACACACCTACTTGATTAGTCGGTTTGTTGCGGCTTTTCCCAATGATGTTAGAAATACTGACGGAATGTTATCTATTCCTTCTGCCTTTCTATTAAGTCTTCCAAAGCTCTCTTACAATCTGACTCTAATACTGGATCCCCCATCTCTTCTAAATCGACTCCTGTTTTTTCTTCTATCACATCAGACGAATCTTCCCGCTCATACAGGCATTCGATTTACTCTTTCTATCTATCCGCTCTCTCCTCTGCATTTAACAGTGGAATTCCCGTTGTACTCGTAATGTTACCACCCTTTCTCCTAATTTTACTTTCCTGTAAGCTGAGTCAGTCCTTCCAACAATCATTTCTTTTTCGATTTCTTTATATTTTTCGCGTAGCCATTTCGTCTTAGCTTCCCTGCACTTCCTATTTAGTCCGTGCTTCAGCCAACTGTATTTCTGTATTCCTGAATTTTCTGAACATTTTTGTACTTCCTCCTTTTGTCGATCAACTTATGTATTTCTCCTGTTGCCCATGGTTTCTTCCCAGTTTCTTTTTTCTAATTTCTATAATTGCCCTTTTTAGAGATGTCCATCCCTCTTCAACTCTACTGACTACTGAGCTATTCCTTATTGCTGTATATATAGCCTGAGAGAACTTGAAGCATATCTCGTCATTCCTCAGAACCTCTACTCTTCATCACTACAACATTGTGATCTGAGTCTATATCTGCTCCTAGGTAAGCGTTACAATCTAGTATATGATTTCGGACCATGCTGTAATCTAACTGAAATGTTCCCGTATCACACTGCCTTTTCCAAATATACCCCTTCCTCTTATGATTGCCGGCCGCTGTGGCCGAGCGATTCTGGGCGCTTCAGTCTGGAACTGCGTCACTGCTACGGTCGCAGGTTCGAATCCTGCCTCGGGCGTGGATGTGTGTGATGTCCTTCGGTTAGTTAAGTTTAAGTAGTTCTAAGTTCTAGGAGACTGATGAGCTCAGATGTTAAGTCCCATAGTGCTCAGAGCCATTTGAATCTCTTGTGATTCTTGAAAGGAGAATTCGTTATTACTGGCTGAAAATTATGACAGAACTCAATTAGTCTTTCTCCTCTCTTATTCCTTATCCCAAGCCCATACTACCCCCAAAATATATCTAACCTACAAACAAAAACAATATCTAACGCCACCCCCAATTTCACGCTAGAAGCTAATAGAAAGGATTTTTGTCATCACTTCAGGCTCCGACCGCGAAAAAAAAGTAAACAATTTTCCGATAGTCCTGTAAAAAAGCGAGGGAGAAAGGAAATGGCACAATTTTTTTCCGCAGCTGTCAGACGGCGGGTTGTCCAGATCTTATTCTCGGTCATCGAGAACTAAACACCCTATAATTACCGAACATGTCTCACGTCATTCACCCACTCCGCGGAATTATGACGAGTAGTATGGAAGTAAGTGACGTCACGAGGAATCAGTTCGGTGGGCTCTACGGACTTAGGCGTCCGTCGCAATAACAGTGCCAATATGTGGCGTGTGAGGAGCCATCAGTCTGCAGTCATATCAGGAACGAAACTGTGCACGTCGAAGTCGAAAGTGGCGCATCTGGAGGACAGAGAGTCCTCGACAATATGTTTAGTGTACAAATGTGGACGAGTGGGGAATTTTTCAGTTGCTATCACATAAGACAGCGCCCTCATTGCGGTGGGAAGGAAAGGCGAGTGTATGTTATTCCACACCCACTTCCTGCTAACTGCCAGATGTTTGCGTTCACAGTAGCAGGCAGTGTCGGGTGAAAGTAGCAGTAGAAGTCCCTCTTTCTAGACACCCGCGTGATCGGTAGGACTTCCAACAGACAACTCATAGCGACCAGATAAGTGTGACTGTAAGGTAGTGGCGGCGCAATATCTGCAACTGCGAATGGCCAGCGGAAAGCCCGCACAACCAGTGTGCTGTTGGTATCCTTTTCCGAAGCATGTAGGTCATGTAACATTAACAGAAAGAGAGCACGCTCCATATTTTGCACGTGTATCAGTTCAATGCCACCAACATGTGTAGACAACGCCTGTGTCTTATAATGGGTCTTGAATACCCTACCACCGCTGATGAAATGGCCAAAGGTCGCCTGGAACATGGCAGCCACCGTAGCAGGCAGAGCGAGAATGTCTGTTTAATGATTAAGGCGTTAACAAAATGTGCCCCCATGATCAAGTCGGGGGTTTAAAAGGTATGGAGATGAGCTTGAGTGAGAATCATATTAAATAGGCTGTGATATGTTTCCGCTGCTGTATGGTACACTGCACGTTCTCATGGAAGGTCCCTCCCAAACATATCTTTGCTGGAGCCTTGGTAACGGACACAGTGATACTGATGCTCAATGCTCTGCCCACGTCCATGTATTGCGACCTTCGGTTGCTGACACAGCTGCTAGCCATCTCACTGGAGCGCTGAAGCCACGTGATCGTCGTAAACACGTCTTTCACTGATATCGCCAAGTGAACTTTACAGTCCATGTAGACCCAACACTTAAGACGTACACTGCAGAGACAAATGCCCTCCAAGTGCTGAAATAGACCATGAAGTGCAGGCTAGATGGTGACGGTGAAGGAAAAGGTTGAAAGAGGGCAGCCTTACCGCATGATCTGTGTCGACCGCAAAGGCGGTACCTTCTAAACGACATGTCGACATGTCTGCCACCATATCTCTATAAGAGCTTAACGCCACGTGAATATTACTGCCACCTGCCGGATATGTTTGGTTGGCATGAATGGCATCCTTTACAGCAGTGAGGAAGCGAGCACAAAGGATGCGTATGAAGAGTTTATAATGCGAATTCACTAACGTCAACTGGCGGAAGTCTTGTGGGCTACACCCCCTGTTCAGTTTTGGCACATGGATTACAACGCCCTCCAAAAATCTGGGGAAGAATGGGAACTTTCGGATCCAGGAGTTCACAGGACATCTGTCGTCAGACTTAGCCCATCTGGTCAGAAAAGGTGCTATAAAACTCAAGTTTCTCACGCCCTGTAACAGTGCAACACATCCGCGGTTGGCCATCACAGATGACGATCGCTCGATAGTCAGCACGTACGGTTGGATGTTTCGTGTAGTACAGTTCATACCTGGAACACTCTGTTCTGAAAAGGATGCGCCTCGAACGAACGCCACTTTTCTTCCATATGACTTATTCGCTCTCTGTAACTTAGTAACACTTCCACAACAGTGTTGCCTGAACTTCAAACGGTTGTTAGAAGATTCGTAAGGTCCGAAACCCAAGTCATTGCCTAGTCGACAGTCACTATGCCCACTTCGTCATTCGTGTGATGGAAACGATATCCATTTGTGGACCGGCGAATAAGCGCTTCGCAGGCTGCTTCATCGACTAATTTCAGACAAAGCGTGATGGAGACGATTGTGAGATATATTCCGAGGTGTTCCTGTGGACTGACATGCATTACTTCACGCAGGAAACGCTGTGCTTCGTATGCTTTAGGTCGTGTGTACTGGGTACGGAACGTTAATTTTATAGTGGTCTTTCTGTACGAAAGCGCCATTGCCTGTCTAGGTGATCTGCTGACATTGCCCTTTCTGTAAGAACGCGCCATCGTCTGTCAGGGTGATCTGTTGACATTGCAATGCCACTAATCTTACGAGTAAACAACTGTCTGCTCGCAGAGAACAGCTCAGAGCTCCGCGCACGTCCGCTCCGCAACACGGCAGAGAGCCAATTGGAAGCAAAAACGATGTACACCGATCAGCCAGAACATTTTGACCACCTGCCTAATAGCCGGAATGTCCTCCTTTGGCACGGATAAGAACGGCGACGCATCGTGGTATGGAAGCAATGAGGCCAGCCACGCTAGGTCGCTGGAGGAAGTTGTCAGCACACCTGAACACACAGGTCACCTAACGCCCGTAAATTCCGGGGAGGGGGGCGATGACCCCTGACGCTACCGTTCTATCACATCGCACACGTGTTCGACTTGGTTCAGATCTAGCGAGTTGGGGGGGAGGGGGGGGGGGCAGCACGTCATCTAGAACTTGCCACTGTGTTCCTCAAACCACTCCATCACACTCCTGGTCTTGGGACATGGCACATTATCTTGTTGAAAAACGCCACTGCTGTCTGGAAACGTGACAGACATGATTGGGTGTACGTGGACTGTAATAAATGTACGATATTCCTTGGCCGTCACGGTGCCTTGCACAAGCTCCACAGAATTAAGGACGCCATGTGAATTTTCCCCAGAGCATTCTGGGGGCTCCGTCAGCTTGTCTCCGTGCCGCAGTACAGGTGTCAACGAGCTGTTTCCTTGGAAGATGACTGATTTATGCCCATCCATCGGCATAATGAAGAAGGCATCGATGTTCATCAGACCATGTAATGCCCCGATACTGTGCCAAAACCCAGAACGATAGTCATGTGTCCGTTTCAGTTGTAGTTTCCAGTGTCATGGTGTTAACATTGGCACATGCACGGGTCGTCAGCTGTGGAGGCCCATCGTCATGCACTGTGCGTTCAAACTTATACTCTGATCACCATTAAAGTCTGATGTTACTTGGGCGACAGTTCGCCGTCTGTCCTATTTTACCAGACTACCTAACCTGCGACGTCCGACTATAATGGGGGGTGGCTGCCCAGCGCCACGACGTCTGGGTATGGTCTCACCTTGGTTTCGACACGTGTTGAGGACACTCACCACAGCACTCCTCGAACACCCGACAACTAGTGCAGTTTCGGAAATGCTCAGGCCGAGACTCCAAGCCATCATCATCTGTCCTCGGTCAAACTGAGTTAGATCGCGCACATTCCCAATTTTACACAGGGTTTGAAACGTCCCCTCTGAACAATTATACCTGACACACAATATTTTTAACGCAACGCCATCTGACTTTCAAAAATCCCTACAAAAGAATGGCCCTGACTAACTTTAACCTATATCTTTCACAAATCACTTACCTCACCAAAAATCTTCGTTACTCGAACTACTGCAAAACAGCGAGCGCCACTACTGCCAGCTAAATAAAAGATTCAAACTACGGAAGGCACTAACTACTGATAGGCATAGTTAGGAAATGAAAGATTTTGACAGAGAACAAACAATGTATTTACCTCAATAGTCATCAAAAGTCATAATATATGTAGGAGTTCGTAACATCCATTCTTACAAATTTCCAAACTCCGCCATCTCTCTCCCCACATCCACCACTACTGGCGGCTCACCTCCAACTGCGCAACGCTACGCGCTGTTAACATCCAGCTGCCCAACACTACAATGGCAGACAACAATGCAAACTAGCCACAGACTGCACACAGCACAGCCAGTGATTTTCATACAGAGCGCTACGTAACATTGCCAATAAGAAAACATAAACAGCCTACTTACATAGCCCCCATGCTCCCCCATTTTTTGAAAAAAATTATTATTTACTCGATCTGTAGACAGAAAATATTTATATTAGTACATCTATAAAATTTTATTTTAACCAATGCTGCAGTGCCGCTAGAAACTAGATATTAAACAAAATGAGCAATCTCTCAACTAGAAAGACAATGGATGTAAAATGTTTCTCATCATTTCATTAGGCATTTTAGTAAATATCATAAATTAAGAGCTCCACAGTGTAATCATATGTTTTCAAGTTCGAGCGTGTTGTATTTGCGATGCTTTCTACAAAGGAATGTCAATAGCGAGGATAATGGCCTCTTTTTTTTTTTTTTGCACCTAATGGCTTTCTTTTGTCAGACGTCTACCTCTCAGCTGGGTGCCCAGAACGCATTACGCCAAGGTCACTTACCTTTCTTGCTGAAATATTTAGGACGGCAGTTTCCGCCACAGTGACAGTCTCATATAAAAATATTTCACAGGTCAAGAATTTGGGTTACAAATCTGTAGAAACAAAATCCTATAAATATAACAGTGTCCAAAAAATTTTCGCCGGCATTGTGATACATTCACGCATTTACACACATTTCATAACTCTTAAAGTACGATTCTTGGTTTCCAACATCCTTTTTCACAAGACAGAGTCCCTAACCACTATTCATTATTCCTTACCTTATTATACATATACATATTCGTCGACACTTCTTCAATATTTCATCATGAGAAACACGTAGCATAATCAAATTCCTCATATACAGTATCATCATCTTATTAATCATAAACATACCTCAACGGCATAATACATACCGTCATTGTAAAAATAACATCATAACACCTACGTAAAATCTCAAAATCGTCGTAGCTTTCTGCAATAATTTCAAAACCTAAAAAAATTCTCTGCTCATTTCAATAGTGTCATCTACCTCAAACGTACTTTATAAATCATGATTCCGTAAGAAATACGACATTCAAAGCTCTCATAGTATCACAATGGTTCCGAAAAAATATGAACATTTCACAAAGTACAGACAAAATACAATTTCATAAGTGTGAAGGTATCCAACTGTGTAATTGCGTAAACATGTGTCACTGATGTAGTAAAAAAAATGTTTATCTCTCAGTTAAATGATCAGATAGCTGTGTAAATCGTGTGTTAGAGAAATATGGTACCAATGTGTAAATTTGTATAAGCAAATACCATATTAGCTAGGGCTCCTTGTGCTTGTCACACACATGGTACACAAAGTAAGCATGTACCCCCCTGAAGATTAATGTAATTATACCCTCAGGTGTTACAGATTACAGCAATGGAATGAAATGTATCATGGAAAACTTTCTTTGTAATTCAAAAATCTTGAAAAATAAATGGCTTAAGAACAAAATTAATCTCTCAAATGCGTGTCCTGTAGCGCTAAATGTGCGTCTTGCTGTAAGATAATTCTGTGGAAGTGTCGTAGTTATCGTCCTCTGTAAGAAAAGTTCTGCTGAAATCAATATACTTACCTCATCATAAACGAAAGTGAAATGCTTTGCGTATGGGTACCGTAGTTATTACGTACCTTACCGTGATCAAGAAAGTACGATAATGTAACGTATTGTTGTGCTACGAAAAAGGCTGTCTCATTGTAGGTATACCACAAAAGTTACTACTAAAACATGTTTTACTTTCCAGAATAATATAGAAAAACTGTGCGGAAATAAAACAGAAACACCGCAAAAGCAACATTGTATATTGTCACTCATTAGTAGCGTCGTGATAAAATCGTGTAGCTGTCACATAAACTAACCACTGTGTCATCTGGTATCTCACAGAAAGTACTTTAAATCCAGAATGTATTTTCAAGTAAACCAAAATGTTGCATTAAAATCTCATTAGCAGTACTGGTAAATGTTCTAAGTATGTAAGCCTTATAGTTGTTACGTAATTGTGCAACTAACAAGCAAGAATGTACACACACAATAACACTGTGACGTCTGTTCACTATAACAATGCATTCATAATTTCTGTTTAAATAAGTTCTCTTGGTTCTTGATTGGATATTTAACTTCAAACATTGTTGCATGGTAACAGTTTCTAAGTCTGACAATGCATATTAGAAATGTGAAGTGAAGAGTTTTATGACAAAGACAAAGTTAAAAAGCAGATTATCTTTCAATAAACGGTTTTACATGTGAAATGTGGTGTAAACCTTTACTCTTCCTAGTACGCAGAGTTTCAACTTCAACGCAATTATCATGTGGTATACGTCGGATTCTGTAAGGTCCATTGTAAACTAGAAAGAATTTGTGACTCAAGTGTTTCTTCTTATGTGACAATGAATGAGCTTTAATGAGATCTTTCTGACCAATATATAATTTCTTTGCATTTGCTTTACAGTGTAGTTTACTCCTTTTGTCTGCTGCAGATTTTATATTTTTAATAGCCAAATCAAATATGTCTTTGTGTCGAAGTTTACGTGTATTCGGGAAAGGTACAAGCTCTCTGATTCTGTTCGGTGGTTCTTCATTCTTTAGTACAAGAGTAGGTGGTAAAGCAGTGGAGTCGTGAGGCATTTCATTCAGCACGTTTTGAAATAAGTGTAAATATCTGTCCCAATGCTGATGCTTTCTGTGACAATAAAGTCTGCAAAGCTTATTGATTTCTTTCATAATCCGTTCAGACGGGTTACAATGTGGTGAGTACAATGAAATAAAAACAGGTTTGATTTTATGATTCCAAAGCATGAGTGACCAAACAGCAGATCTGAATTGCGGTCCGTTATCTGAAATGACTTTACTAACGTGTCCAACTTCACGTAAGAAATTTTTAACAAAGGCGTTGGATACAGTCCGTCCAGTGGCTTTACGTAACGGAGTGAAAGAAACAAATTTTGAAGTAAGTTCAACAGCGACTAGAACGTACGAAAATCCATTAGATGTTCTGACAAGCGGTCCCAAGAGATCAACAGCAACAAGTTCTTTTAATTTAGAAGAAATGATAGGAAACAGCGGAGCACGATGGGAGATAGTAGATGGTTTCGCCTTTTGACAAAGTTTACAAATAGACAAGACTCTTCGAATTCTCTTTTCTATATTGTTAAAATAACAAGTCGTTCGAAGAATATGATAACATTTTCGTGGACCAAAATGTGCGTAGCTGAAATGAATGTTCCAAATGAGCTTATTAACAAAATCGTCTGGAATGCAAAGTACCCATAGCTTGTCATCAACAGTGCAGCGTTTGAAGAGTATGTTGTTTCTAACCAGGTAATAATGCCGAATCTGTGTGTGTGTCTTTTCATGCCATTTGCTCTTGATGTCTTTCCAAATCGGATCTTTATCTTGTTCATGAGCAATGTCCTTTAAAGATGTGGTGATGAAGTTTTCAAAGGCGACTTTCTGAATGTAAAGAATACTGAAATTTTTCTCGAGGTTGCCTTCTGTGTTACTTTTCTCAAGCCCAGCCGGTGCGCGTGACAGTGCGTCCGCAACAATGTTCTCCTTGCCGGGAATGTAGACTATTGTGAAGCGGAATTCTTGCAGAAACAATGCCCAACGTTTTAACCTGTCATGATTTAATTTTGAAGACATAAGAAATTGTGATGCACGATGATCACTGCATACTTTTACGTGCTTACCAGAAAGAAAGAAACGGAATTTGTTAAATGCCCAAACGATAGCTAAAGCTTCTAATTCAGTAACGGAATAATTTTTTTCAGATTTTGTTAGCACTCGGCTAGCAAAAGCAATGGTTTTCTGAACGGTAGTGTCATTTTCTATGGCTTCTTGAAATAAATGGGCACCAAGACCGACTTTAGAAGAATCCGTGCTAAGGCAGAAATCTTGTGACAGATCTGGATGAGCTAGTATTGGCGCGTTAAGTAGCGATTCTTTCAAAGAATTGAATTCCAACTGTGCTTGTTCGTCCCAATTCCAAGTAGTATTTTTTCCAGTGAGAGAACAAAGTTTTGGTGTAACTAGAATTTGCATATTCAGAAAACGACGGTAAAAATTTACGAGATCTAGAAAACTGTGGACTTGTTTTTTTGTGGATGGAACTGGAATGGCTCTGATTGCTTCTAACTTTTCAGGATCCGGCTGAATGCCTTCGGAGGAAATAATATGTCCCAAAAACCTCACCTTTGACCTACCGAATTCAGACTTTTCCAAGTTAAATGTAATTCCCGATTCTGCAAAAATACGTAACAAACTGTTGAGGATGCGATTATGTTGTTCCCATGAAGCTTCTGCTATTAGAATATCGTCCACATATAAGGTGATGTGACGTTTTAAGAACTCAGGTAATATGGAATTTAGCCTGCGAATGAATGCTGCCGAAGAAATGTTCAAACCAAAAGGAAGTTTCCGAAACTGATCACAAACGCCGAAACAAAGGAAAGCTGTGTATTTTCTACATTCTGGATGAAGTTCGATCTGATAAAAGCTGGATCTGAGATCAATGGAAGACAACACTTTTACACCATTAAAATTTTGAAGAAGTTCTTCCAACGTTTGCGGCCTGTCTGTTTCAGGAATGATGATAGTATTGATTTGTCTCGAATCTAAGACAAGCCTAATCGATCCATTTTTCTTCTCAACAACATGTAATGGATTGTTGTATGAGCTTACTGCAGGCTCAATAATGCCCTCGTCAAGCATAGATTGTATTTCTGTTCTAACACGGTCCCTATAATGCGCCGGAATTACATATGGTCTAACACAAAATTTAGTATGATCACGAACACGAAATTGGTATTGAAATCCCTTGATTGTTCCTGTTTTGTGAGTAAAAACTGTGGAATGTGCTTGTAAAATCTCAAAAAGGTCTTGGCTATCAGTGTCATTACAATTCTCAATTGTTCGAATTTTATTCTGAATTAACTCATTAGTATCAAGTATGTCGTCGATATCATCCCTGTCAGTACTTGCAGAGTGATTGTTAGTGTCTAGTTCCGTAGAGAACTCCGAACTGTTGTCTAACAGAAGGTAAAGCCGATTAATTTCCTCGTCATGGTTTGAGAGCCAATCTTCAAATTTCATAGCTATTGACTTACCTTCTTTCTCTACACTTATTTCAGCATCGTGAAAGTTTAAGATTGCTTTGTATTCATTCAAAACGTCTACTCCCAATATAATTTCCGTCGACAATAATGGAACAATAAGAAAGTTCATAGAGAAGCTGTGGCTTTGGCAAAAGAATTCTAAATTGGTTTGTTGGCGTACATCTACACTTTTTCCAAAGATTGCACCTTGTAATTTAATCTTACGTAACGGAAGTGTGGGGCAATCGTTCGATATGTTGCATTTTCTAAAAGCTGTTTCACTAATTACTGAAATGGGACTGCCAGAGTCAAGTACTGCCGTAAATTTTACGTCATTTACAGTAATGTGAATCACAGGATATGCAATGTTGTTATTTTTTACATCGTGTTTCTGGAGTAAGATGTCCCTAATGTCTTCCATTTTTTACGTAATTACTAGCTACGGCAGCTGCGTCATCAGTTTCATAAGTACGTTTTGTGGCTGCCAGCGGTATGAGTCATTGCCTATTGTGTCTTTGTTGGCGCGCGTCGTTATTGGGATTTGGAGACCTAACTTCTACAAATTCACCTTGTTGAGATGGCTCTGCTCTGTTTGAATCCCGCCAGTTCTGATGCAATTCAGGTCTGTCGTTACGATCATATCGTCTGTCGTCATGTCGGTAGATTCCATAGTTTCTTTCTTGTCGGTCACGTGGTGGACAATTTCTCCCTGAATCGTAACTGCGCGCTGGACCGTTGCATCTGAAGTTATTCTGTCTCCCTTGATAATAATTATTTTGGTTCCCATATTGCCTGTTTCTCTGATTGTCTCTGTGATAGCCATTACCGCGGAGAGGTGATCTTTCCCTGTAATTATTACTACTCTGCCAACGGTTGTCATACAGGTGGTGTCTGTTTCGGTCACGATTTACGTTGAAAGAATAGCCTTGTCGTATATTATTTCTGTCATCGCGGAATTGTGACGAATGTGATCTGTCATTGTTGTGCTCCTGTTTTCGCGTTCCCCGATTGTCAGTGTCAATTTCCAGTTCTTGTAACAGTCCCTGAAAAGCTTCAATGTCTTCTTTGCAACGTCCTGCTAAAATAATATGTCGTAAATGTTCAGGCAGTTTGATTAAGCAAATGCGGATGAGTTCTGAGGGCCTGTATGGGTTTGACAGGTACTGATTCTTGTGCAACATGTCTTCAAAATATTTCACAACACTGGAAAATTCAGATTGTTCGAAATGTTTCATCATTATGATGCTATGTTTTACTCGGTCTTGTGTAGCTTCAGACCAATATGCTGAGAGGAAGGCATGATAAAATTCTCCTTCACTGTGACAATCGTGAATGACCGATCGCATTCTTACAGCTGGTTCATTCTCTAAATAGCCACACATAAATTCTAATCTGTGTTCTAATGACCAGTTGGGAGGAAAACAATGAGAGAATTGATGCAGCCATGCTTGTGGATGAATGTCGTTGCCAGAATTCTTAAATGTTTTGAATTTATGTGTAGTAATGAACAGCTTATAGTCAAAGTCATCATGTCGGCGAGTCGCATATCGGTCATTGTTACGTCGTTTCGGCGGTTCCATTTCAAAATTCGGTGCACCTTGCCAATTTCTTTCATAATTTCCGAAATGCGCTGTGTTATTATTTTGTGGCTGTTCCGTATTCCTATGTCCCTCTTCCCGTATTGGGGCGTGAGTGTCCTCTGAAATACGAAATTCTTGTATTACCTGTGTCAGCTGATCTTGTACTTCGAGGTGTTGCGTATTAATTTGATTCTGATTTTGTTTGAATTTCCTAATTTGTTCACACTCTTCTGTGTCATTAAAGACTACCGGTTTTGTGTCATTCAGATTATCATCTACCTTCGTAGATAAATTATTTAGCTGATCCGAAAGTTCAACTACTTTCTCTGATAATGAACTAATTTCCTCCATGTGTCTTTTTGAACCAGTTTTCAGAGTATCTACTGTGTCCTTTAAGTTTTCCTGAGTTTTTGCAAGTTGCGTAACCGAATCGGTAGATGCAACTGAGTCAATTTTAGCTTGCAAGGTCTCATGATTTTCATGAACAATAGTTTGCAGTTCTTTTATGGCTGCTTCGTGATTCTGTAATGCATTTTCATGACGCGAAAAAATACGTTGGAAATGCTCACAAATTTGTGTTTTTACGTCATTACAGACTTTTTGACATTTCGATTCGATGTTATGTAACTCAGTAGTTAAATCTTCACGTGTTTGTTCAAGCGTGGTGTGAAGATTTTGTTCCGTTGCGTCTAACTGTTGCTGTGTTTGTCTCTGGTGTTGTTCCATTGTGTCTAACTTTTGAAGCTTTTGCTGTGTTTGTCTCTGATTTTCTTCCATTGTGTCTAACTTTTGAAGATTTTGTTCCATTGTGTCTAACTTTTGTAGCTTTTGCTGTGTTTGACTCTGATTTTGTTGCATTGTGTCTAACTGTTGCTGTGTTTGTCTCTGATTTTGTTTCATTTGTTGCATTAACTGCAATAATAATGTATTAGTATCTGGAATCTGTTCCTCTATGCTTTTCGGCAGTGCATTTGCACCGGCAACATTCACATTTTGACAAGCAGAAAATGTGTCTTGACTTGTTTGAGAAAACGGTGAGGACCCAAAACCTGAATCTACAGTATTTCCGAGATTGTTTCCTGTCATTTCGAATTCCTGAGGCGAGCTGTTGCCGACCGATCGATCGATAATGCTTCCCTGTTCACTAATTGTTTCACTGTGTACACCATTATTTGCAACCCGCTCCATTTCCCTATGCGCAATTACCAAATTACTACTTTGAACATTAGTTAATTCATTACTCTGCGGCGCTAACACACTGCTTTCGTCTACACTGTCATTTCTCAGTTTGCTTTGGAGCCTAGTATTACGTTTTTCACACGCCATAATTGTCACAATATTTCACACGATAACACAGAAAAGCACAATTTGAAGAGCAAAATAAAATAACATAGCAATGGAAATAATGTCTACTTAATTGCAAGCGCAGCTGCGAAATACTTGGTGCAAATCTACATGCATGCCACAACTGTTTTACTGTACAACAATGAAAAACTGCAACTACAAAGGAGATTTTCTCTACAATTACGCGCTAGCAATAAACAAAATCTACACTAATTACACAAACTACAAGGAAAAAATCAGAAGATTCCAGTGAGGTATCCTCGGCTAAGGGTCGACATATGAAACATCCCCTTTGAACAATTATACCTGACTGTGCTTAACCTGACACACAATATTTTTAGCTCAACGTAATCTGACTTTCAAAAATCCCTACAAAAGAATGGCCCTGACTAACATTAACCTATACCTTTCACAAATCACTTACCTCACCAAAAATCTTCGTTACTCGAACTACTGCAAAACAGCGAGCGCCACTACTGCCAGCTAAATAAAAGATTCAAACTACGGAAGGCACTAACTACTGATAGGCATAGTTAGGAAATGAAAGATTTTGACAGAGAACAAACAATGTATTTACCTTAATAGTCATCAAAAGTCATAATATATATAGGAGTTCGTAACATCCATTCTTACAAATTTCCAAACTCCGCCATCTCTCTCCCCACATCCACCACTACTGGCAGCTCACCTCCAACTGCGCAACGCTACGCGCTGTTAACATCCAGCTGCCCAACACTACAATGGCAGACAACAATGCAAACTAGCCACAGACTGCACACAGCACAGCCAGTGATTTTCATACAGAGCGCTACGTAACATTGCCAATAAGAAAACATAAACAGCCTACTTACAGGTTAGCACGCCCACTGATACTACATACATGTGTCTGACTAGCATTCTTTCCTCGCCAGGTGACGCTGTCATCGCCTGGATGGTTTTATATCGATAGCAGGTCGGTGGTCATAACGTTCTGGAGCCGGCCGGTGTGGTGGAGCGGTTCTAGGCGCTTCAGTCCGGATCCGCGCGACCTTCTACGGTCACAGATTCGAATCCTTCTTCGGGCATCGATGTGTGTGATGCCCTTAGGTTAGTTTAAGTAGTTCTAAGTTCTAGGTGACTGATGACCTCAGATGTTAAGTCCCATAGTGCTCAGAGCGTTTTGAACCATAACGTTGTGGCTGATCAGTGTATGAGAAAACATTACAGGAAGTTGAAGTTTCTGGCAGATTAGAAGTGCATGTCGCACCGTGCCTCAAACATGCGACCTTCGCCTCACATGGACGAGTGTTCTACCGACTGAGCTACCCACCCTTGACTCACTACCCAACCTCACAGCATTACTTCCAATAGTACCTTTATGCTATCTTCCAAACTTCACAAAAGTTCTAGTGCAATACAGGACTGGCACACGAGCGAGAAAAGTCTTAGTTTTGAGTCCCGATCCAGCACACAGTATTAATCAGCCAGGAAGTTTAATTCAGCAGACACTCCGCAGCATTGTGAAAATTCTTTCTCGGTTACAAAACGTTCTGCACCAAGCTAAAAAAATTAAGTATTCACATGGCGCTTGGCATAGCGCCAAATTGGCCGCGTTTTCTCAGTTTCGCATAATATTCATAATATTTACTGCCGGGCAGCATGCTCACTCACAGAAAGGCGACTAAAATGATATTGTACGGAGCAGCTACAAGAAAGAATGCAGAAATTAAAAATACAACTACCTCGCTTTCAAAACATAATTGTAGGAAGAAACCGCGCCGCTGCAGATCGACCATTTGTGGCAACAGTACTAAAACTTTACCTACACATAAATATAACTGTCAGAATACCTTCACACACAGCTGCTTTACATTTTATGAAATATCACCATATGCTGTGAAAGTCAGCGTGCAAATTACTTCAAGTCTCCTGCATGACTAACTTTAAATCACTTTATTTCTCTCCCAACTACTATTAAATCCGGACAAGAACAAACTATAAGACGTTGTAAAGTTTCGATGTTTCTCAAGGCTCATAAGAATCTTAGTACATGTGGGAAGCCATGTCAGTGTTTCTTACATAACGCGCTGTAGTTTCCTGAAACTGTTTAGTGGTCTGCAATCTTCAAGCACGACATAACGTTCGGACCGTTTCGTAAATACGAAGTCGTAATGTTTCAAATGTGCCGTACTCTTAATAGCTTTCGTTAGTACCACAGTCAGTGGAAATAATAAACTTCTTGTACTTGATACCGAGCAGTAAAGTCTTGGGTCACTCTAGACGCTGTCTGAAACGTGTCCAACTGGGGGCCACAAACGCTTATATGCATGTGACTCCGGCTGTAACGGCAAAATACAACGATCGTTAAAAATGTCTCCTTTGCTGTGAAAATTACCAAACAGCAAGTTCAGACCGATAAGAAAACCCGTCGGCAGGTCTTAAGTTCTCCGAATTATTGGCAATAGCTTTAGCACTGCGTGTTTCAGTTTATAGAGTTACTTTCATAGCTCTGAAACAAAAAAGAAGAAAGCTTCTCGGGATTCGCTTTTCTTCTCGCAAGAAATCTTGGTTCCACTTGTGATGCCAAATGGCTGTTAGATTTCACGTCCTCAGATTAACTCCACTCTTTTTTCGAAAAGCGGCAATTTATTAATGGTAGTCAAGTATACTTCGCTATTGGCGTATTATATATATATTTTTTTCTCTGGTTCTAAAGTTATGCTCAAGCAGAAAACGATGCCCGAGAGATTGAATATCAAGTTTCATTTTGTGTTAGCTCACGACACAGAATATTTTCATTTTATTTTACTGCTTTATATCGATACTTTCTGGTCATTGATATAATATTCGTCAATCTTCAGGTTGAAAGTCTTCGCAGAAGAATCTGAGAAATATTCTAAAATTAAAAGGCAAGTCTACTGGAGTCGGCGATTGCGTTGTAAACAAGAACATTCCAGGCTACGTCTTTGTACCAAACCTTTCGACTGTTTATTTGTCTTCGCAGCAAGAGAAGCAGGAATTGTCCCGTCTATGGGCAAATCAGTCCAGCTTCAACTTTCTTTGCATGTAGACGTGTACACTAATGAGGAGAAGTTAGTTATGTTACTTTTATACAGTGAACATCAAAGAAACGCTGTCGAACCTATAGGAGGGTGTAAGGATGTCCATTCTGATCGGCGCGGTCCGTTGCGCCAGGCTCTTGCACGAACTATAAGGTTACTGATGGGAACAGTCAACTTCGACGTCAAAGAGGCGACGAGGAAGAAGACTGTAACTGGCAGACTGACAGAGCACATGGAGAAGCTGTTGTGACTACCACACTTATCAACCGCATGGTAGCATGACATGTATTGCCAGGGAACATGGGATCAGTCAGAGATTGTCATTCGCATCTTAAACCAATATACAGTCCACCATCATCTGTCACTATATGCTTTATAACGTAATGTAGTATTTTGTTGATTTGCTCTGCAGCATCTGGGAAAGGACACTACGTTTTCCCAACGTGTGTTCTCCATCGACGAAGCTACGTTTATGAACCGCTGTTGGGTAAATGTCCGTAAGATGGTCTGCCTGCTTAGCTTGTCTACCCTGCACCGGGTAGGGCTCGATTCGTGGCCGGGTTGGAGATTTTTCTCCGCTAGTGGACTGAGTGTTGTGTTGCCCTCATCATTACCGACGCGCAAGTCGACCGATGTGGCGCACCCGGCGGCCGAACTTCCCCTGACGAGCCCTCCCGACCAACAATGCCACACTATCATGTCATTTCATTTTCCGTAACATGTGCTATTGGTCAGCTGAAAATTTGAGCCGGTTTCGTCACGTACAACACCAACGAGCGTGGGGTGTAAAAGGATGGTGCGGCATCATAGTAAATTACACTGTGGGATCTTAACTTCATCCCAGGAGTGTTTAAATGTAAATACGTATATAGACTTTCTTACGAACGTTCTATTTGTTTTTCTAGAATACGTACCACTAGATAAACAACGATGTACGTGGCACCAACATGGTGGCTGCTCAGCTCACTCTTCCTGTGCTGCAACGCAAATACTGAACGAGAAGCTTCCTGATCGGTGGATAGGACTGAATGCTGCATAACAATGGCCCGTCTACCGGGATGATTTCACTCCTCATTTTTTTCCGTGGGGAACACAGAAAGATGCAGTCTATCAGGAAGCCCCAACTACGCCATACGATATGTATCGTCGAAGTGTCACAGCATACAACGGTATATCATCCAATGTTCTTTCATCTCTTTATCTATCTCGCAAACGATGATTGCAAATAAGCCTTGCAGACCGTAAACAATTTGAGGAAATGTTTAAGAAAAGTGTAAAACTACTTACTGCTAAGTAAAATATCTGTTTTGTCTGCGAAATATCGTCAGTCACTCGAAAAAAATATTTAGTTTATTTAAAGTGTATTTCATCTACTTTTAATTTCCGCTAGTATCTATAGACAGCAGGTGTTCTAACTTTAAGAAGCATTCAGGAGTCTCCAGGAGGAGGCATGCCTGGTTTCTTGCTTTTCACGTTGGCAGGTAAGCAGCAACGTGGAAGGTTTAAAAGGAAATCTGCCTGACACAACTGTAGTTGTTTCCATAAAAACCTGGAGACATACACATAATTGAAACATTTTTCTTAAGCCTCAGCTGATGCGCTAGAAGCTAGAATATGCCGTAGTTCCATATCCAGAAATCATATCCAATTTGTACAGGAAACGAAGTTTTGTCTTTGTAGCGTAGACCTGTCCTGCTGTATGTGACGACGAATCCTCGCACGAGAGTTGTGCTTGGCGGTGTTACATCGCAATAGCCGACTCTGGCCGCATTGCTTTCTGTTTTCAGAATATCCCTGTGTCTCTTTTGTGAAAGGATCAGATGTCATCATTAACAAGTGCTATATCACAGCAGTTGTCTTTCCAAGAGCTACTGAATGCAGTTATAAAAACTATGCGGTACCATTAAAAAACACACTTTGTCAGTATCTCGGTTTATAGCAGAGTTCAGAGGGTTGTCAATATAAAGTATTACCTTGCCCTCGGCATAATATCAATTTTGAGAAAGCTCGTTTCCATATCTAGCACCGTTCACGAAATAAAAGGAGCGTTGCTTCTTACATACTCTCCCTGTACACATATTTGTAGCGCAAATAGGTATCAGAAATTCCTAACGTTCTTGTGCACCTGTATCAAGAAATAAGGGCCGCAGATGGGAAAGAAAATGAAGAGGACGCAAAGTTTCTTTCAACCAGATCCAGCTCTGCTCAGTAACTGCAAATATTGCTCCTTGGGGACAGAAGTTCTTCAGACATGTAACGATTCTGACCATACCTCATTTCAAGTAAGCATGATTAATAATTATATAGCCCTGGTTTTCGACTAAAAAGCCACCGTCAGTTCACCCAGTACGCCATGCGGATAATTTGAATATGACTGTTAAATTGAAAGCAGTCTTCCCAAGCAGTTTTTAGAGAAGTTGATGATAATAAACTTTAACGTGGTTGCCACGTTCACCGACTTGCATTGAGTATGAATGGGATCATTATAGTCGAAAAGAGGGGGAAAGATACTTCACCACGTCCGAAATGTGCAGCAGTAATCACTTCTCCAACAAGGTGTCCCAAAAATGTAGTGGAAACTTCTAAACAAGAAAACGAAGAAATATAAGGAATTAACGTAGTGTCGACGACGAGGTCATTAGAGAGGTAATACGAGCTCGGATGGCCGGAAGATGAGCGGAGATATAGCCCACATCCTTTCCAAAGGAAGCACACCGACATTTACTGTAAAAGATTTAGGGAAACCATGTAGAATCCAGTTATGGATGACCCCCAGAAGATTATTTTTACTATAGCGCCACTGCACTTGGCTATAATTTCGATCCCGATGTACTTCATTATAAGTGATTCACTGTAATGTAACACTTGCAGAATGAGTTTTTGAATTTATATGCTTCCAGACAAAACGGTATTTTGTTATACTCGTTATTTGAATTCACCGTATTTTTACGTACATATAAAAAATTGTACTTGAATTCCCCACGTTTTCGTGTATATATAAATCGTTTTACCTTAACCCATCCTTTTACAAATGGGCAATAAAAGTAGAGGGCGTTGGCTGTCCAGCACGACGTAATGTAACATTTGTCATAACCATTTCTAGTATTTGTACGCCTCAAGGCAAAATTATATTTTATTACAAATACTATTTTAATTCCCTTTATTTTATGTAAAAATGTTTTTAGCTTGCTCCATCCCTTTACACATAGGGCAATAAATAGATGGTGTTGGCTGTGTAGCAGGTAGCCGACATCATTCTTCGTGGTCCTGAGCACATTATCTTCGTATCTATGTCTTCTATAACATCGGTGACTTTCTTATTGAATATCTTTGTCTGTCTGTTGTCATAGCTGTGTGAATAAATGCTCTGGAAAAATGATGGGCTTGTACTTCCTCACTTTCGCAAATCGACGGCAACATTTTTAGTGCCGAATCCCGGGACTGGGAGCTTGTGGGCTATTATTGGACAACACACTGCCGTCTTCTTGCCACTAACGGAAGACGGAGCTACTGCAACATCACAAAAGGTATGAAGCGCATTTACATGCTGTAGAGCAGGCACTCTGCAAAATACTTTTAGCACTGTCCTCTGCTCTTACAGCTGAGAAGAAAGTAATCATGGTCGTTAGCAAAACATTAGGAAGTCTCTTGTCGAACCGATGAAGCATCATATGGGTGTGCATATTTAATCTAAAATCGTTCGTCAATTCCTGCACACGATTAGCACTAGCGTCTCCGGACATCCGCGAGTTGCTTCACATAGTGAATCCTTGCTCCTTTGAAACAGTGGGATGTATGAAAGCGTGCGTAGCATACTATGTGAAAGGTAAGAACTACAATGCTTCTTGAAGGGTTACAAAGTCTGAAAAGACAACGATCACCTCAGAGAAGTTTTATCGCGCGTGTAGTATATCAGCGATTCGAGAGTTGTCAGATGACACACCGCTAGCTACTAAACACTGCAGTAAATGCGTGGTACAAGAGTTGTCACTCTGTCACAGCTTGACGACACCTTACACGATCATCTATCGGACGAAGAGTGTATGACGGACTTAGTTCTTTCCAACGAGTATCTTTACAAACCGAAACGCGCAGTTTTCAATGCTCTAGAGAGTATTGAGAAAAAAAAATCTGCTTCCATCGTGACATTGTGTGTAACTGATTCAGTCTCGTCTGCGACTGAGATTCTCACGTTAATTATGCTCGAATTATCTTCTGGAGACACTGAGACTTGAACCAGATTTTGGCAACAGTTTGAAATCAATATCGATAGGAATGCTTCCGTGTCTACTATTAATAAACACGTGTTCCTAGGAGAATATCTGATTTGTGAGCCCAAAACAACTGGTCGATGGCATTTTTTGCGCTGCCCTAGGAGCATTTTTCCGCTAGCGACTTATTATTTGTATAAAAATATTGTGAGATTAACACTGCCACTACCACTAGGGGCAGGGAGTGGAACAGAAGAGATAATGTTAAAATGTTCGAAAATGAGCTGTTGATATTTATTTCCTGTGTTTAGTTGACCTGAATACTGCAATTTGCCTCTGCCGGCCGGAGTGGCCGTGCGGTTCTGGGCGCTACAGTCTGGAGCCGAGCGACCGCAACGGTCGCAGGTTTGAATCCTGCCTCGGGCATGGATGGGTGTGATGTCCTTAGGTTAGTTAGGTCTAATTAGTTCTAAGTTCTAGGCGACTGATGACCTTAGAAGTTAAGTCGCGTAGTGCTCAGAGCCATTTGAGCCAGTTTGCCTCTATTTGTGCTGTTCAGTGTGTCAACCGGGCCGCGAGAATAACCAATGCAGCGGGCCAACGATTTTGTTACCATGCTTCACCACCTAAGAACAATCCGAACGTCTAAATACCGTAGAAAAATGTAACATCCTCTTTGGTCTCGTATTCTGTAGAAGAGCAGAGGATCAATCAGGTATGTGTGTAATATATAGGGTGCCCCAGAACTGTTGCGACAAATTTAGAGGGGTTGCAAAGAGCGTCTTGAGGAACAAGTCGAGGATAGAAACCTGAGTGTAGGAACCCGACTTCAGAAACGTCATCCGAGGACGCTACACAGCGTCGAAGTTAAAGGCGATGGCGCCTTTCACTAGGCTACCCCTTCGACAGCAAACGTTTTGTATGCTGACGGGCCGTAGGCGGAACATCTCACAATGTTGTTTGTTATTCAGTGATCACGACTGATTACCACGAACTCCAGTGAAGAAGATGGAGTTTCCTGATGCGTAGAACGGCCTTGTCTCCTATGAATGCGATGCTCTGTTGCCTCGGTGGATGATTGTTTCGGACTCGGGTTTGCATCTGCAGTTTATTTTTCTCCTGGAACACATTAAAATCTCCACTGTTTCCGGAATATAGGAGAAAAATAAACAGCAGATGGAAACCAGTGTCCAAAAGCGTCACTCACCGAGGCAACAGAGCATTGCATAGCTGATGAGAGCGGCCTGTGCAGCAGCTAGCTCCATCTTCTCCCCTGGTGCTCGTGACAGTCAGTGGCAATCACTGAATAACAAACCACATCGCGATACCATCCGCCTAGTGTCCATCAGCGTACAAAGTCACGTCTGCTGCTGAAGAGTGGCCTAGTGACAGGCGCTGCCGCCAATAATTTCGTCGCTCTGCAGCGTCGATGGAGGATGTTTCCAGACATGGTTTCCTATCCTCGATTTGTTTCGCAATACACTCTCTACAAACCCTGGAAGTCTGTCGCAACTTTTCTGGGACGACCTTTATGCTACATACGCATATGTTTAACATGTCCTCGTAATCTCCTGGGTCTGTATCCACCAATCCTGGTACTCATATTACCTATTATTTGGAAGGAAATGCTGTCAGGGTAAAAACCACCAAACAGTCATTGATTGGAATGGAATTCAAGCGATAACCAGGTTATTGAGAGAGAAAGGGGAACGAGAATGTGGATTGAGAAAGAAGGGGATGAGAAAAGGGTAGTCAGAGAGGGGGTGGGAGGGGGGGGGGGCAGATTGACAAAGAAAGGGGGTGGAGGTTATCGAACGACAGGGAGAAGAATGAGATGGACAGAAAGAAAGGTGAGAAGGAGATGGACAGAGAGAGCAGGAGGAGGAGACTGAAGGAGAGAGGGGGTGCAGGAGATGGGGAGAGAGGGGGGGAGGAAATAGACAAAAGAGAAAGAAGAGGTAGATGGAGAGAGGGGAAGGAATAGGTGGACAGAAAGAGGGGAAGGAGGAGATGGACATGGACAGGAGGGACGAGGAGTGCCCTAACACAGGACTGGAATATATATATATATATATATATATATATATATATATATATATATATATATATATATATATATATAAGGGAGGGTTGAGCTGTAGTATAGGGGTTGGATCCTTGTCTAGTAATCGAAACGTAATTGGTCCAGGGTTCGAAAATAATCTCAGCTTAAATTTTGTATAAAAATTAGCAGTAATGGGGGCCGAAGACTTTCGCCCTCATTCGACAAAGACCTTTTCAAAAAGGGCGGAGGATCGGACAGAGTTTCGGGGCACTGTCTTACCCTTCGGGAGGGATATTGACCCTAAGAAGCGGAAGAGAATCAGCAATGACCAACAGCGTCAGGATGCAGAAGGCAGCGGAAAGCAGAGCATTAGAGGTACGTAAGTTCTATCCACAGGACATTAGGCTTGTAACTAAAAAAGTGTCATGATGATCTCTTCATTGGCAAAAAATTTCAAACTAGTCTGCCTTTGGGATATCAGGAGAGGACTTCCAAGGGTGAGTTGACAATGAGAAAAAAATTGAATAACCAACGAAAGTGTAATGTTCTACGAGTAAGCGCGTGTAATTTCGGAAGTTTGAACGTGACTGGGAAACTACAAAGTCTGAAAAGGAAAATTTAGAGGTTCAATCTTGATACAGTGGGTGTCAATGAAGGGAAATGGAGAAAAAGCAGGGTTTTCTGGTCAGGCGAGTTTAATGTGATATCAACAGCAGAAGAAAATGGTGTAATGGGGACAGAACTCCCTAAGAGTAGAAAGGTAGGGCATAGAATGGGTTAATATGAACATTTTAGTGGAAGGAACAAAAAAAATGTGTTACTGGAGGAAATGTGTTTAACACTAGGAGAGAGAGAGGGGAAATACTAAATGAGTTCTGCAATAAATATCAGCGAGTAATAGCGAATACTCCGTTGAAGAATCAAAAGAGGAGAAGCTTATGTATCTGGTCTGTTTTTGAAACAAAAATTTATTCGATCTGGATATGAACAGTTTACTTATTTCATATAAAATCACGATTTCTCGTTTTAAACCAGAAACATTAAGTAAAAGAATAATAAGAACCAATGGAAAGAAGCAAGGGTCTTTATTCAAAGAGTATCTAACAAACGTCCCTTTTGGTTCAAAAATTGTACAAATGGATCTGAGCACTGTGGGACTTAACATCCGAGGTCAGCAGTCTCCTAGAACTTAGAACTACTTAAACCTAACTAACCTAAGGACACCACACAACACCCAGTCATCACGAGGCAGAGAAAATCCCTGACCCCGCCGGGAATCGAACCCGGGAACCCGGGCGCGGGAAGCAAGAACGCTACCGCACGAGTACGAGCTGCGGAGAAACGTCCCTTTTGTTTCATAACTATTATATAAGTGTAAACCCAACGCATGTATTGTTAACGTCTCTAGTGTCTGGGATTCTTTAGCAACTGTAAGTCTGTCATTGATATTTTAGTGTCCGATCTTTTAACGTTTGAGCCTTGCGTATTCGCGTCTCTTAATTTCTTACGCCACTGCGTGAAATAGTTAACCTCATCGGAAGCCGGGGTAATAAAAGTAAATTTCTTTGACATTTGATTATAGACCCTGTTTGGACATTTATTACCGGGCATAAGTATGACCATTCATCGTAGTGAATCATATCAAAGACACTGTGTTAACAAAAATGTAGTTAAGGAAAAACTATAGTATCCAATGATTTCGAACAGAGTATCACGAGAAGTGAACCGTATATTGGATTCTCTCTGGAAAGTAATAACAATAATAGTTTATTCCATCTTAATATTAAAGGGAATAATTTTCAGGGGACAAAACACCGTGCTGTGTTTAACGAATCTGGTGAACTCT
Organism: Schistocerca piceifrons; assembly: GCF_021461385.2. NCBI lineage: Eukaryota > Metazoa > Arthropoda > Insecta > Orthoptera > Acrididae > Schistocerca > Schistocerca piceifrons. The sequence goes on along the minus strand of NC_060142.1, from coordinate 208,820,492 downwards.
GAAGGCATTAATTCAGTGTACATGGGGTACGCAAATCAATGACATTTTGAAACGTGAATCGGCGCCTAGTAACTGCTAATGAGCATCTTTGGCAGCAACCGCTGAACAAATCAGCTAGCCGATGTTAACAATTTAAATTTGAACTTATTGATCAGCAAATATTGACTGAAGTGGCAGACAGTGTTGTGTCGCCTCCCTTTCACATATGTTGACCAGGTGAAGAATACTGGACATAGAAAAAGGAATTTACACTTTCGCTAATCGTGGAAGTGCCAGTAGGCAGCAATAGGAGGCGCCACAAGCTGTACTTGGAAAAGGCCGGGATATACGAGAAGATTTCAGTTAGATGTCATCACGCTGAGGCAGATATTTCGAAATCAGATACTGATTTTAAGGCGTACCCGGGAGAAGATATAGAATAGATCGCAATTTAGTAATACTGAAGACTACGCTGAAGTCTAGGGGAGTAGTCAGGAAAAGTCAACGCGCAAGGAAGTGAGATGCGGAAGTACTAAGGAACGAAAAGACACACTTAAAGATATCTCAGTCTGTTGATACTGCAACCATGAGCAGCTCAGGAGGCAGTTCAGTTGAGGAGGAATCAACTTCTTTAAAAATGGCAATCGTAGATCTTGTAAAGAAAGCTGTAGGTGTAAGGAAAGCAACTGCGAAAAGTCCATAGATAACAGATGAGGTATCTCAACTGGTCGAAGGAAGAAGGATGTAAAAGATGTTAACACAAATGCAGGAATACCGAAATAGAAGTCATTTTGGAATAAAAGAAATAGGAAGTGCAGGAAGCTGAAAGGAGACTGATGCACAAAAATGGGAATAAATCTAAAAAGAAATTATTCTCTCAAGGAATGACTCGGCATATAGAAAGGTCATAACAGACTTCGGTGAAATTAAAAGTAAGTGCAGTAACAATAAGATTGCAATGTGAATTCCACTATTAAATACAGAGGACAGAGTGGAGAGGTGAAAAGAGTACATCGAAGGCCTCTATGGGGTAGGACTTGCCTGGTGACGGTATAGGAGAAGAAACACGAGTCAATAGTGAATCGATAGGGGATCCAGTATTATAATCATAATTTGGACGACTTACGATCAAATAAGGCAGAAGGGATAGATAACATTCCTTTGGAATTTCTGAAACCATTGAGGAAAGTGGCAACAAATCGGCTATTCATGTTGGTGTGTGAAATGTATGAGTGACGCTATTCCCTCAGAGTTTCGGAAAAACATCATCCACAGAACTCAGAAAGTTGCAAGAGCCGACAGCTGCTAATAAGAATAATACACAGAAGAATGAAAACGAAGATTGATGAGGTCTTAGGTTACGATCGATCTGGCTTTAGGAAAGCTAAAGACGAAAGGGAGGTATTTCTGACATTGTTTTCGATAATGGAAGCAAGACTGAAAAGAAATCAAGACACGTTCATAGGATTTGTCGACCTGTAAAAAGCTTGCGACACAGTCAAATGGTACAAGACGTTAGAAATTCTGAAAAAAATGGGGGTAAGCTAGAGGGAACAAGAACCATTACTGAACAATAAGGCTTTAAGACCAAGAACGAAGTGTTCGGATTAATAATGGTATAAGGCAGATTTAGTCTTTCTCACACACTCCTCAATCTATACATCGAAGAAGCAACGAAGGAAATGAAAGAAAGCATCAAGAGTAGAATTAAAATTCAAGGTGAAAAGATATCAATAGTTAGATTCACTAGCTGTTCTCAGTGTAAGTGAGGAAGAATTACAGCGAATTGAGCGAACAGTCTAGTGAAAGCGAAATACGGATCGAAAGAAAGACGAACATAACGAGAAGTAGCAGAAATGAGAATAATGAGAAGCTTAATATCAGAATTGGTGATCTCTAAGCAGAAGTTAAGGAATTCTGCAAAATAAGCCATGACGAACGCAGCAAGGAGAACGTAAAAAGCAGACTAGCACTGGAATAAAGGACATTCCTGGCCGAAAGAAATCTCCTGGTACCAAACATAGGCTTTAATTCGAGGAAGAAATTACTGATAGCATTGTATGATAGCGAAACGTATTGAAGCATTTGAGATGTGGTGCTACAGAAGAATGTTGGAAGTTAGATGGATTGATAAGGTGAGGAATGAAGAGGTTCTCCGCAGAATCGATGAAGAAATGAGTACGTAGAAAACACTGACAAGAAAGAGGAACAAGATGATACTACGTCTGTTAAGACATCAGGGAATTACCTCCATAGTACTAGAGTGAGTCGTGAAGGGTAAAAACTGTTGTGCAAGACAGAGATTGGAATACATCGAGTAAATAATTGAGGACATATCTTGCAAGTGCTGATCTAGGATGAAAAGGTTGACACAGGAAAGAAGTTCGTGATGGGTCTTATAAAACCAGTAAGAAGACTGATTAGTCAAAAAAAAGTATTAATGTACGTTCCACATCTCTTTCTAAACCACTGGATGGTTCTCAACAAACTTGCCTCTCACATAACTTCTGGAAAAAGCACTCTGGGGTTAAAAACTACCTACTTCTCATACGGGTTGATGTGTGGGCATCATCATCCACAGAAATTTTTCTGAGTGTTGAGGGGGAGTCAAGATCGAATATTTGCCATTTATTATATAAATCCGTTGGTCATTTTTGAGATAAGTGATGGCATAAGAACTAAATTCTGTAAGGGATACCATATCCTCGATAATTAATAGTTATCTATTCAGTATATGAATAAAATATCTGTACTATAGATACCAGGGTGGAGGTGGTTCCATATGTTCCCTGTTGCCTGCGCACGTGCCCCTCCATTGCGGGCACTATGGGTGTGGGAGAAAGGGGAACGAGACAGAAACGCATAACAAGAACCTTTTGACCAATTTTGCATTCTTGTCTCATTTTTGTATAATCTGTTATCTGTCATATACTTATAATGCAGTGTAGGTATGTCTCGGACCTCCTTCCTAACCCTTGGATCAATTTCAACCAAATTTGGCTGAGGACAGGCTGAGGTGGAAAGGAGGAGATGGTCAGAATGAGGTTCAAATGGCTCTGAGCACTATGGGACTTAACATCTATGGTCATCAGTCCCCTAGAACTTAGAACTACTTAAACCTAACTAACCTAAGGACAGCACACAACACCCAGCCATCACGGGGCAGAGAAAATCCCTGACCCCGCCGGGAATCGAACCCGGGAACCCGGGCGTGGGAAGCGAGAACGCTACCGCACGACCACGAGATGCGGGCTCAGAATGAGGGGGAGGAGGAAATAGACAGGGAAAGAGGGGGAGATGCATGAGGCAGTAGAAGGTGTAGAGGCTGGGCAGGTGGAAAAAAGAAAAGGGGGTTGCGGTGACGGAAAGAGAGAGTAGGAGGAAGTTATGGTCATAGGGAGGGGGCAGGAAAGTACAGTGAGAGAGAGATCATAGTACAAAGAGAGAGAGATCAATGTACAAATAGAGGGAGAGGAGGAGATGAGAGAGTGGGGAGGAACAGATCGGCAGATGTAAGTGGGAGTATGAGGTGGGTAGACAGGGTAGGGTGCGATGGACACAGAGGGGGGAAGTGTGTTCAACATATGTGTCGAACACGTATGCGGATGAAGCCAAGAGGAACATGCTAGTTGTTTATATAATATTACTGTGGGAGTAATAGCATCTGAATAAACTTTTGACATGCAACTGTTTGGGTGCGTGATTCCCATTGTATCCATACCGCTCCCTGGGGTCTAGGGTTGCAGAAGAGAAACGGTGATATCTGAAAATTAGCGATAACGACCGATGATAGTATCAAACAGGTAACGCTACGTTCAGTGGGACAATCCTGATGTTTCATACCGGGACAAAGGCAGTAACATATAAGTATATCCATCTAACACGAGAGGCAGTTTCTACCAAATACCGCCAACACCCCAATGGCTGCAGGTACACATATAAATGGAGGGTTATAAATGAATAACTGAGGAACGCCTCGAACAACCAAATTTACTATGTACATGACACATTATTTGTATAAGAAAACTGTGAGCGTACCATACCCCTCCGATCTCTTGAGGTTGTGACGCGACATGAGAGTTCGAAAACGACCTATTTGTATATCTTTCCTGTATCTGCTGGACTTTGAATGCTCTCACTTATTTGTGTTGTTCGTTGCATCAACTAGGTCGTATTGACCACAACAGCGAGCGAATTATTTTGTAAGTGCATTTCTGAGTCAAAGATTCTGCAATGCGGTGAATATCACCAAATACATTTGAAATCCGCTCTGGAAGCATGTGCTGTAAAATATAGTAGAATCATACAATAAAGGATAAAAGAAACTGCAAGCTGAAATTCACTACAGCTATAGGTGATCAATGTATGTGTGTGTGTGTGTGTGTGTGTGTGTGTGTGTGTGTGTGTGTGTAATATATGACGTATGCATACGCCGGCGAAACCGCGGACAAAAAACTAGTATGAAGATGCATATCAATAAGTCAGAATATGCTACACAGATTAGCTAAAAGATGAAAGCAGAATTTATCTAAATATGTTGATAATGTGTGTTAGAATGTAAACATGTTTGACGTAAAGCCTATGTGTCAGTGCGATGGTAATGTCAAGTTGACAAGTACGATTATTTCGAGCAGCAGTTGAGCACAAATTTCAAAATCATAAGGGAAACGATGAAGGTGTTTTAACACACAGTTACAAAACGTTTTTAGGCAAAAGATCATTAGATAACCTTACTCAGAATTACTGAAGAAAATTCAAAAAGTGGATAACAGAGATTGCAAAAGGTGATGAGAAACCTGAAGCCATTGCAGTTTATATACAACCACTATTTGGCAAGATTGCGCAGAAGGAGACTTATTGCGAGAATAATACACTTTCAAAATTTTTGTGTCGAAATGCATCCATAATATCAATTTAACAAACGCCCATATAGATTAAAAGGAACCACAAGGAATCATCAGGTGAAGGCTCCTAATTAAGTGGAAGGCACTATTACTCGATTTCAATTCTTCAATGAATACTATTTAAAAATAAATACATCTGCAAGGCAATTTCGCTGAAATGCGAGATTACTCGAATTACGCAGAAGCCAAGTTGCAGCGCTAAGAAATAATGAACGTACGGAACAAAATAGAAATACGTCAGATTTCATTGAACTGAATGTTAAATGCCTTACATAAGCAAGGGCAAATAGTAAACTTAATTTTATTTCAACTGCAAGTCACCATAGATTTCTTGCGCTTACTGATGGCAATTCAAAATCTACAGTGAACTGCCTGACTGCCAGCAAATAGTCTTGGAGAAACTTATCAGCTCTAGTAACGTCAGATTAAATTTTTTGGAAATTTGTGGTAAGACCTATGCGACCAAACTGCTGAGGTCATCGGTCCCTAAGCTTATTCAATACTTAATCTAACTTAAACTAACTTATGCTAAGGACAAATGACAAGGAAAGAGGATTGGAAAGAGATAAGTAGGAAATAATAACTTACAGTCGCACAGAGAAGTGCAGCGTTGCAACGGCGAGGGCTGGAAATTCCCAACCGGATTGGGAGACGAATCCAGATGCTTCGCTTCTCTAGAACTACTGCCTTAACCGCCTTGGCCATCTGGACATACTTCTCATCAGACCCAAATTCCTAACTTCCCGCTCTCCGCACGACAACGAGTACGGCTGTCGTGCCCATAGAGTTATAGATATATACAAATATTTATTATATCAGGATAGCCGAACTGTAGCATTATATTTTCTTTAGCAAGTTATCCATTCGATACTTAAAGTGAATCAACTGTTAATCCGGTGATGGCAACTACGAATGTCTGACATACCGAACGTAACAAATCAGCCTCGTTAGCAATATTCCGGAACACAGGGGGATAAAGTTCAGAAATTATTCACCATGCGATCTTTTCTCGGCGACAACCAGTAACAAATTCGTTACAGAAATTGACCAACATTCCAGGTTGCGTTCTTTTCTGAGAGGCAATTCCTTATAATCGGTGCCGCTTGAAAATCAGCAGCATTGCAGATGAAGTTCGCCGCCCAGCCTCACACACAATTACCAGCCAAGCTGACTCCCGGTGTTGCGAACAGCTAACAGCGACAAGGAAGAGCGGCCACGGTCACTGCAGTCGGCAACTACTCTCTTCGCCGGCGGAGCCGCTTGAATCGCCTTCCCCGGCCATGTCCCGTCTCGGCCGGCCGGGGCAGTCATAGATATCTCTGAGCTGACATAAGTGAGCATGATAACAAACGATAAGCGCACTCAAGAGGATCAAAAATTGTTGACTGGTAAGGATAGTTGTCTAGAAAATGCCCAACTTTTAAGTTTCAGAACGATTAGCACCGCGCGACCGCTACGGTCGCAGGTTCGAATCCTGCCTCGGGCATGGGTGTCTGTTATGTGCTTAGGTTAGTTAGGTTTAAGTAGTTCTAAGTTCCAGGGGACTGATGACCTCAGAAAGTCCCATAGTGCTCAGAGCCATTTGAGCCTTATCTCATATTTGTAATGTTGACTATTACTTTGGTCCTCTTAAACGGACTCGTCAAATCTGTAACAAAAATTGACCCTTTCTTGGATCTTCTTTACAACTACAGTTAATGAGTCTCATGAATTAAAAAAAAAAAAAAAAAAAAAAAAAAACAATGATCTGGTCGGACGATAGTCTTTCTTATTACCTCCTCCGTTTACATTTCATAAGATCATAAGATTCTTGCCTCGAATCTGTGTGGGGAATTTGCGTTGATAACATTAACAATCCGCCACATATAACTTGCATCGGACTCGAATACTATCACAAATTACGAAATTAATGCTGGTAGAGATTTTACAGCAGAATATTGCTGGCTATGTTTTTACTACAAAATTGCGAAACGTGGCTGGTAACGAAAGAAAAATCAAGCGTTTATATGCAGAGGTTTCCTAACCTCCTGAACTATGGAATGTGACTACACGTATAAAGAAGACGATCCGTTCTTCAAATTGAAGTAATGCTGTATGAGAAGGAAAGACTTTCAGCTTGAGAAACGAGTGTCAAACCCACGACATTCAAAAATATTTCACGTACAAAGCGTCAGTGTGACATTATCATAGATAAAAGAGAAAAACTGGATAATTTTGTGCTCGTTACAATTATCCTCGTATTAATATGGCACTCCTTTTTGCCAGATAGGTCTAGTAAAAGAAAACATCCACTTAGCTTACCTTCTGCGAACTCGTTAACGTCATCTAACATTATTTCCTGTCACATTCTGCTTCCATTCCAAATGTAATGGTGGCACATTCGTCGCAGTCTTGTGGCAATAGTGGCATTGTGAACAACAACGTACTAAACAACAGCGGACACATTCCGGTAGTTGTGTTACCTTGACTGAATGGATTCCCAGTAGCAGTAACGGCCGGCACCGTTATCCGTAGCAATAACTAACATACATACTCAGCTGGCCGGACTCCGCAGCGCCAGCGCGCTACCACATAATCTCGTACAAATTGAACTTCAGTGAAAAACTGCCGGTTACGACGATCCACAAATTGCTTCTAGTAATTTATTAACCTGTTGTCCAAAGAAAACAAATGAGTAGTCAAGCAGACTGCGCAATTTACGGGAGCTAGATGGTCGTAACCAGAAAAATTACTTTTAGTCTCTGTGCAAGGACTTTTCAGTACCACACTCAACGCAACGGTAATGTTGCATAAAATCAAAGGTTTATCCGAATGATGAATAAAATGGCCTGACTGTATCGAAGCTGGATCAACTAGTAAATGAAGGCGCTTCAACTGATCCGGTCAGTGAAGATGATGGAAACTGAAGTTCGTTTCTAACTAGAGCTGCTCTCTACCAAAACTACCCTTCAGTAGGGTTTGATACAGTACATAAATGACGTACTAAATGGTAGTATTTACTGGTAGTATTGCTAGCACTGGTAGGGAAAGGGAGATAGATGAATGTGAGAAAGGAACTAGGGATTGACGATGTCTGTTTTTCTTCTTTCGCACGTAAGTGGAACATCATTTCGTATATTGTTGTCCATTGTGTATTTTACGACCTTACAAAACATAAATTGCATTTTATAAGTAATAAAAGTTCTTTTAATTGAATCAACTATGGTTTCTTGGTGATACATTGTCAATTAACTAAACAATACTGTTTTACGCCTTGTTTCACAATTTATTATTAATGTTATTGCACAATCTGGGTTTCGGGTTATAAAAAAATTTTCAAGTACATTACTGATTCCCAGTAATGTACTTAAAAATGGGTTTATTGCCCTAAACCTAGGTTCGGTGCAAGTACAGTTTACATCCATAAACATAAGAAGACTTTATAATTATTGTCGTTGTTTTGTACTTAATAGAACGTTCGCCATTATAATCAACGGCAAGAGTTTCCTAACATGATTGATAAGTGTGAAAATCATTTATGAATAACAATAGGTCTTACATAAGATCGACAAAGTATTGAAGTGATGTTTGATTTTTTAAGGAAACTGCATTTTCTAGTGTAATGTGATAAATCTGTATCGCTTTTTTTTTATTTTGACTTCAACATTCCTCCGTTTAACGTTACAAATCAACAGTTTTCGAATGAAACCTGAATTAAACATTGACATTTCCAAATTCAAATTTGCAGTAAGTAATCTTTATTTCTAAGATATAGACAGGAGGATAACAGTGCAGAGCAGAAATTTTCCATAGTATACATGGCCCTTTATATATACTCAGTCACTTTCTAGATGATTCACCACAATCGGTTTCTAGGTGTATCTCGTAAGATATTGATCGCGTATGCAAACAAAAGAACTGAAATGAGGTAAGCGTCTTGGGACCTCTGCTGTTCCTGATCTACATAAATGACCTGGGTGACAATCTGAGCAGTTCTCTTAGGTTGTTCGGAGATGATGCTGTAATTTACCGTCTAGTAAGGTCATCCCAAGACCAGTATCAGTTGCAAAGCGATTTAGAAAAGATTGCTGTATCGTGTGGCAGGTGGCGGTTGACGCTAAATAAAGAAAAGTGTGAGGTGATCCACATGAGTTCCAAAAGAAATCCGTTGGAATTCGATTACTCGATAAATAGTACAATTCTCAAGGCTGTCAATTCAACTAAGTACCTGGGTGTTAAAATTACAAACAATTTCAGTTGGAAAGACCACATAAATAATATTGTGGGGAAGGCGAGCCAAAGGTTGCGTTTCATTCGCAGGATACTTAGAAGATGTAACAAGTCCACTAAAGAGACAGCTTACACTACGCTCGTTCGTCCTCTGTTAGAATATTGCTGCGCGGTGTGGGATCTTCACCAGGTGGGATTGACGGAGGACATCTAGAGGGTGCAAAAAGGAAAGCTCGTTTTGTATTATCACGTAATAGGGGAGACAGTGTGGCAGATATGATACGTGAGTTGGGATGGAAGTCATTAAAGCAAAGACGGTTTTCGTCGCTGCGAGATCTATTTACGAAATTTCAGTCAGCAACTTTCTCTTCCAAATGCGAAAATATTTTGTTGAGCCCAACCTACATAGGCAGGAATCATCATCAAAATAAAATAAGAGAAATCAGAGCTCGAACAGAAAGGTGTAGGTGTTCTTTTTTCCCGCGCGCTGTTCGGGAGTGGAATGCTAGAGAGATAGTATGATTGTGGTTCTATGAATCCTCTGCCAAGCACTTAAATGTGAATTGCAGAGTAATCATGTAGATGTAGACGTAGATGTAGATGAATGCCCGATAGGTATGCTACACATCTAACCTATAGGTAATGCGGTTATGATCTTAAGTGAACAAAGCTACTAGGAAAAGTACTGTAATCTATGCTTACTTGTAACAGTCTACAGTAGCCTACAGTACTTTTACAACTCCATCTGTAACGACTTTTGTGGTTATACAACCTAAATACTTAAGCACAGTGTCATTCAAACTAGTAAAAATCTCTAGGAGGTATGAATATGTTTACCATATCTCTAGACAGGAAAAAAAGGGGAGTTGCACACACTTAGCGTGAGTTGATGCAGTCGTCCATTGCCTGTAACGCATGGAGTGACTGAATGCAGTTATTCAAACAGTGTATAAACATTTTAATGTATTACGGGGCACAGGATACTCAAATGACGAGATTCTAAAGTCGTATGATCAGGCGAGTCTAGATGCTAATGAAACAGGACGAACATTTTTCATTCACCACTATCAGTCTTTCGTATTGGACTAATGCTTACATAGCATACAGAAACGAAATAGAAAACAACACGCTCCAAGAACGCAATCTTCGGGTTAACCGAGTCTGTACGCCGACTATGCAGTGATATTCAGTCCAGTGAGTTACCACAGCTTACAGTGTTTGTGTAGGCAGTGGGTGGCAGCTCTTACAAGCGAAGTCTCTAAGCTCGAACATGAATTCGGTATTCTAACAGTATTTAGAAGCTTTACATATTACTCTCATCATAATGTTGAAAGCATTCGATTGTGTTACTCTCAGTTTGCACACTATCGGCCTTTAAAAATGTACGTGGGGCTCCTCAACAAAATGCATGAAACAATATGCAGAATCACAATAGGCACACTTGACGAAACCAGTATCTTGACGGTCCTCAGAATCAACATCAATTACCACTTGACTCACATTACTGAGTCCAGCAACATGTGCTGGAGCTTTTTATGGATTGGATAGCCACTGAATTGCTATTTATTTATTTAATGGGATAATAATTATTATTAAAAGGTGGCAATTTTATTTAAGCATCGTTTTTTACTCTTTCGATTGTTGCGTGCCAACGATAGTGCAATGCTGTTCGCTTTGGAGAATACACATTTTATAAGAATTATTTGGTCCAGGGAACACTTTTGCGATCACGGTTCCTTAATCGATGTGAAGGTATACAGGCTGTAAAAAGGAGACAGAGAGAAGGTAAATACAAGTTACTCAAAACAAATATCTCCTAAGTGTAACGTCTTGTCATTTCCTATAACTAAAAATTGCAAGGTCTAATCTGAGCCTGTCCTGAATAACAGCGAAGAACATTTATGTTATCATACATTTTCTTCGTTTGATCACGGTTGTGATTCGCATGTTTCTTTTTGTTACGCGACGTGTTATGAATATTTTCATTATACGCGCAAAAGTGCACACAGCTTTAACCGAACCTGCGTCTTTCGGAAACGATAACTTTTAATCAGTACAATTACGCGAATACCGTCTAAATCGCAGCCGTGATCGAAAAAGTGTTTCCTGCACGAAACAATTCTTATAAAATGTGTATTCTTCAAAGCGGGCAGCATTGCCCTATCGCTGACTCGCAACAATCGAAAGAGAAAAAAACGGTGCTTAATTAAAACTGCCACCTTTTATTATTATTATTATCCCATTAAATAAATATATAGCAATTCAGTGGCTATCCTATCAATAAACCGAGGGGGCAATTCAGTGGCAACCCATTGACAGGACTAGCTTATGTGTGTGTGCTAGTGTGTGTTTTTTCTATCTGTTTCATGCTGTAATGAGCGGAAATCTACGACGACCCTAATCACGATATTTGTTCTGTAGCATTCCATCACAGCGGCAGCAGATCGAAGCACTGCGAAGGATAAGCACAATAACACAAAACAACTCACATCATCTGTGTCCTCTTAGTAAGCTATAAGAATCAATTATATTTAAATAACTGCGAGAAGGATCAGTAAAATACAGCAAGTGTTTTCAGTAGAGGTTAACTGAACGAGTTTGGAACTGAATGTTAATCAAACGAGAGCGAACATTTATAGTACTGATTCCAATCCGGTGCAGTGTAGTAATTATTTTATGTTTTGTGTGACGGAATAATTGATGTGTTGCGTGTGACGTTTTCCCGATTAGACTTGCACCCAAACATTTGCAAGCATGGTGAAAACAGTGCGACGTGTAAGAAAAGCTACACAGCAGGACGTAACTGTAGAACATTCAGAGGAGGAAGGAATAACTAGTGATGTAGAAATTGATAATATTTTTTCAGATCAGACAGAGAATATAGAACAGGACACTAATATTAAAGTACTAATATTAAAGTCAGTGATCCATCTGCTGTAGAACACTCAGGCAGAATACAGACGTTAGTTCAAGTGCATACTGAAGCAGAACCACAAGAAACACCAGTTACAGTCGACTTACCACCGGTAGAGCCAACACAAACAGTAATGGATCCATTTTCTCTCTTAATGATGAAAATGGAACAAATGTTTAAAATACAGGAACAATCACAGATACAGCGTGAACAAGAAACTGCTAAACAGCTTGCAACTGAGATTAATAATAATTTAGATAAACGTATTAGCAGAGTAGATGAACGGATTAGGACCTTAGATGAACGCATCAGTCAATTACACGAGCGTACGCAGTTAAACTTTTCACAATTCTCAAAAGAGATATATCAAAAGCTTGAAAACCGGTTAAAAGAACACGATCGCAAGCTGCGACAACAAATAGATGCCCAGTTGTCTGCTATACAGAACAACATTTCAAGTATGCAACAAACATACCATGACTTACCACAGAATGTAAAGCAAGTATCCCAGGATGTGGACATATTACAACAAACACACACTTCTTTGGAAGCAGAAATACGCAACAGAAGTACACGTATAGAAAATCTTACGGTTGATAATCAAAACGTAATAGAACAAAATTGCAAAGAACAAGAAGAACGCGTTGTGACCACATTCAACACATGGCTAAATGACAAACAAATTAGTACTGTTATACAGAATGAACTACCTGTGATGTTACAACGAGCAGGAACACAGAACTCCAGAATGAATTACAAAACGTGCAGAAAGTGCTTAATGAAACACGTATGCAAACATCTCATAACAGTTCACCGGAGTGTGTTAGTATCACAGAAACACACCCTGATCATTATGAAACGCCTTTAACTGAAAGTAGGGGGCAGACGGGCAATAATTTCAATCCAACACGTGGAGTAACATCCGTTTATCAAGACCATACACAATCATTGGTGACTCAGGATGCTTTAGTGAAGAATTCACATTTTCACAAGTTTACCAATGATAAGAACGGACCCCATCCAATTGTGTTTATCAGAGGGATCCGCGGAATAATGCCAAAAAGTTGGAACGAAAGGGAGAAAATTGTCTTTACCATTGCCCATATTCAAGGTGAGCCAGCGTTGTTCGCGACACAGAAAGCTGAACAATGCAGCTCCTTCGATGAATGTGAACAAGGAGAAATTGTTTCACATTCCTGAAGACAACGTGGAACATTTTCCATCTGTACTGGACTCTTTAGATTTGGTTATCGAAGAGGACAGACACCATTATGGGAATAATTCGTCGCATAATGGTAATGGTAATGGCAACGGGCGAAACCACAAGAACAATAGTAATAGAAACACCTACTATGGGAATCAAAATCATTGGAATAGTCCGTGTTATTTAGGAGGGCAGAACCACAATACGAACACAAATGGACAGTACAGTAATGCACCGAATCACAATTATCATCCACAGAACAATAGCGGACAAAACAATAACGGAAAGTTTTCAAAGAAAAGGAAACGAGATTTTAGAGCTAACGCCAATTACAATAACGGTAATTTTTCAAATAATCAGCAAAACATGCAACCACCACATAACTGGTCAACACAGAATTATGCACAACAGCAATGGCAGCAGCCTAGGCCACCGGAATATCACAACAACAATCATGTACAACCCCCGTACAATGCAAATATGTCAAATAACATGCAGCAGCATATGAATGCGCAGCCATGGCAACCACCGAGTCAAAATATCAAGATCATTGAGGTAAGTGAACTGCATCCATCAACCAGTACCAGTCAGTCAAACTAGATGCGACGACATTCTGCTCCCGTGTGTCAGTCGCAGGGTGTCTACGGGGCACTTGCATGAGTGATGTTAGTAATAACGAGCAACCAAACGTGCAGACAACCAGCTGTAGTAACAATGAGAATGTGTGTCGCATAGAATCAGCAGCGATCGGGTCGAACGACGCGAAAAATGCGGTGTGTAGGAATAATTCTGTAGATGTTGCTCAGCAACGTAGTTCAACTATGCAGATGTTAAGATATAATGACGGAGTCGATATGCGAGAGGAATTATGTCAATATTTTCGGAAGAAGTGTAATTTGTTTGAACGGGAAGTTGTACAAGCAGCTACAGTTGGTGATATTTATGGTATTCAAACTACGGTGATTTTAGATACTGGAGCATCTGTTTCTGTGCTGAATGAATCGTTCTTTCTTCACTTAAAGAAGATTATGAAGATTCCAGTTTTTCCAGTCACTAATTGTCGAGTTACAGGAGCCATTAGTCAGAAAGCCCAACCAGTTCGGGAACAGACACGGATTTGTACTAATTTTGGAATGGGAGCCAAAGAGTGCACCTTCCTCATTGTAAAAAATTTAGCCGTGAACTGTCTCCTCGGACTAGATATTTTGCGAGAGACGGAAACTATAATCGATCTCGCAAAGGGTGAATGCAGCATGTGTTTCGGTTACACGAGAGTCAGGTTGGACTTGTTAAAGACCAAAGAATTGCATGGCAAATATTGTCAAATTTTAAAGATAGAACCGATTCGCGCACATTTATGGTGGCTTCAAGATAGTTTCAATTGCAGTACATTTCCGATCATGGAAGATGTGAAGGACGAGGAGAATATCCACCTCTCTGAAATAGTAGAAAAAGTACAACGATCCTCTGGTCTTGACAGTCTGCAACAAAAGCAATTATTAGACACACTAATTATCGTAAAGTATTTTGAAAAACCCCGGACTAATTAAAGGTTACGTGTACGACATGCAAGTGTTTTCCCATGAAATTTACTGTCATCAAACGTACTCAATACCAAGCGCGAAAAGGGAAGCAGTAACAAGACTCTCAGAATACCAATTAGTTGTAAGAAAATTTCAGCTCCAGTTCGACGGAGAAGAGGACACCGAGCTGCAGCAAGGAGAAGAAGAATTGCTTCAAGATGATTCCACCCCAAGACACTTAATCAAACATAATACAAACTTGTTGAGATTTAGTAAACTTTCAGGAACTTATGCGTGTGAAACTACGAAAAGTGAACAGAACTGCATATTTCACACAACAGTAGGATATAGTGACTTTAGAAAATAAACGTTTCATTTTGTTGATTGTTAACTATTTTGAACTCACTAGGGTGAGCGGGTTATGTCCTTTTTTTTCTTTCAGACTGTGTACAGGATACACTTACAACATGTAAAGTTTACGCGAGTTACGTATAGGTTTAACAAATTTTACACCGTAAGTTAGTGCTCGGACTTGCATGAGCTATAAACCAGGTCGAACAAGATGTTGTCCATGACTGAACGGATCATTACACAGACAAACATATACAGACTTGTGTTTATCACTGCAGAATTCTTTGTAAGTCCAGGAGCACCTTTTCGAGAAAATATATGACTTAGGATTTGTTTTTATATTGTAAATGACTACAATTATGTTCTGCATTTGATAGGTACAATCATTCAGTTATTTATCATTATGTGACTAGACTGTGTAGAGACATTCTTATGGGTAGCACAAGGACTTTACCTTGTCAGACTTGATAACTGTGATCAAGTGACTACGTGGTGGAGTGAACATGTCACAGATGACCTGTGAACAAAGACTTCCTGTGAACATTATCCTCTGCACGTACGAACTTTATTTCACAAAAGTGGACGCTCAATGAGTGCGTTGTGTTACCATGATTTCGTTTTCAAATTTTGTGCTACGAGTGTTTAGTAATGCCAAATATTCAGAGTGTTATTGGGACCACATGCGTGGACGTAACATTCCAGGCAAACTAAAACTCAAGAGCAAGTGTTTTTATCGATCACTCAGCAACAATGGTGAGTAGTAACAGTGTTGGGAACTGCTACTGACTATATCATTAAACCCGTTGCAGAACTGTATCAATGTTGGAACGTAATTACATGAACCTTTAATTGCAGATAGTCAGCTACGTCGGAAGGACGAATGGACTTCCATCATGATAAAGAAACTCACAAACAGTCGAAAACCTCAAAAAAAAAAAAAAAAAAAAAAAACACATTCTTCTTGTTGAGTGAAAGAGTGCGTGAAATATGATGTAATTTAGATGGTAATTTAAGGAACTGATACTGCTGTTTGAATTTCATGTGACTGTATGCTGAGATGCTGAGCACACGTGTCGGTGAGGGCAGCATACTGCAGCATCATCATCCGTCATCCTTTGCCGCACCCTGCCACGTCATCGCAGACCTACCTGATGGGGCGAGACATCGGTGTTGCAGTACACCAAGTCGCCAGCCATCGTCACCAGCAGCACTATCACGAAATTGTACCATTATTAGATGTCATACGAAGTGAATATTCAAATGTTGAAAAATAAAAAAGAGGGTATGGAAGATGTGCTCGCTCCACCGTGGTTTTTTCCCGGGGTTTTTCCCATTGGCCTTTGCCCGAATGGGGGAGCGTAACTCAAAATCCCTGAGACTTAAAAGTAAACAAAGCACATGCTTCCAAGTGAAAGAACACAGTGAACTTTAAACAGAACAGACAAGGAAAATAAGCCTGCTTGGATGTCCAGTCAAACAAGTGTGACTGTACATCCAAAGGGGGCAATGTAGTGCTACAACGATGAAAATTAATATTACGACGATGTCACACCTTATTTTCATGATTTAAAGAAGTATTCATGATATTAAAAATGTAATTATAATTTTATTATTTTAATTTTTGTGCTCAGTGTATCAAATACTTTCTAGTGCACGGAATAAATTAGCATTGTTTGTACTACGAAACTATATATGATTGTTAAGGGTTAAGCATGTAATAATTCGATGTAAGACATTTTGTGGAGTCTCGTACTGGTCGGTAGAGAAGGAAAAGTTCCTTAATCGATGTGAAGGCTGTAAAAGGGAGAGAGAGAGAAGGTAAATACAAGTTACTCAAAACAAATATCTCCTAAGTGTAACGTCTTGTCATTTCCTATAACTAAAAATTGCAAGGTCTAATCTGAGCCTGTCCTGAATAACAGCGAAGAACATTTATGTTATCATACATTTTCTTCGTTTGATCACGGTTGTGATTCACATGTTTCTTTTTGTTACGCGACGTGTTATGAATATTTTCATTATACGCGCAAAAGTGCACACAGCTTTAACCGAACCTGCGTCTTTCGGAAACGATAACTTTTAATCAGTACCATTACGCAAATACCGTCTAAATCGCAGCCGTGATCGAAAAAGTGTTTCCTGCACGAAACAATTCTTATAAAATGTGTATTCTCCAAAGCGAGCAGCATTGCACTATCGCTGACTCGCAACAATCGAAAGAGTAAAAAACGGTGCTTAATTAAAATTGCCACCTTTTAATAATTATTATTATCCCATTAACTAAATAAATAACAATTCAGTGGCTATCCAATCAATAAACAGAGGGGGCAATTCAACGCTTGCCAGGAATACTGAAACATAGGCTGATACACTAGAGCAGACAGCTTGTTGTGAATAACACAAAACATTTTCATTATGAGAATTCTGTTTCCTAATTAAGTATCGAGGTCACTGCAAAGGGTCCTTAAACAATCTGTTATCTTCCTTGCATATATTTTATATTGGGCAAGAAATACGCGTACGTTTGAAGGCTGTACGTATTTTGTTGTTTTTGGAGACATGATCATGGATTCAGTGTCTTTACCGGTAATTGAATCATATACAATTGTCGTGTCCTTGTGAGCACTCCAAAAATCACAGAGTAGCATATATTTATGGTTGTTTGCACCGTTGTCATTAATAACACTATTATGTAAATTTAAAGTGGAGGGGGTCAGAAACGAAAGGAAAAAGAAGAAATTGGTGATATCAGCTGCACGGGACTTTTACGCGGAATTCGTGGTGACGAGTGAAAATATGTGCTGAACCTGGAACCTGGGATCCCCCGCTTACAGTGCTGTTGCACTAACCATTTGCTCCATCCAGACACAGTGTAGATATCGCGGCTACCTTGACAACCCCCCCTCCCCCCCCCCCCCCCTCCCCCCCGCTAACCCACATTCTTACCTGGCATCCCGCAGTCCCTGTCCTTTTGTCCTTGTCCCTTGTCCTAATTTTACATTCCTGCAGCTGGAAGTCGAACGATACTGTACATCTGTACTGAGGGTTGTGCATTCATTGCCCATCGAGGCGAATTAATTATATGAATGTGTCGTATCTGTTCTTTCGGACAATATCGATAAAAATTAAACTTAAAATAAAAATAGACTTATCGCTGACCATTAGCATCGCACATGGCATTGCATTCGATACTCATCCAGCCACCGAGTACAATAAGAGCTTCTCTCACATTAAAATTAATAATAGCTCATTGTTTTAAGTCTTAAATAAAACGCATTCTGAACAGAGTCAAAGAAATGGTTCAAATGGCTCTGAGCACTATGGGACTTAACATCTTAGGTCCTCAGTCCCCTAGAAATTAGAACTACTTAAACCTAACTAACCTAAGGACATCATACACATCCATGCCCCAGGCAGGATTCGAACCTGCGACCATAGCGGTCGCGTGGTTCCAGAATGAAGCGCCTAGAACCGCTCGGCCACATCGGCCGGCAGAGTCAAAGAATTTAAGGTGGTGTGCATTACAGATTTCGTTACGTCCGAATATATTGCTTATACAATAGACATTCAGTAATTACAGAGACAAACTGATGTAGAAATGAAAGAGTTTCTAGTTGTAGTTTTGTACTTTCACTTCAGGCTGGCACAATGCGATGAGCTGAATGCAAGTGACAGATAGAGGGTGTCTTGTTTATAATCTCAATATTGCATGGCGTTTCCGCTCGAAATTTCCACAATAGTTGAACAATGTTCAGTGATACGGTTTGTTTTTTAAGATGAAAAACTAATTACTGTCTTTTCAGTAACGATTTTGCAGCATGGTGAAAGTTGTATGAACCGCGTAGTTTTTTGTAAGTGGGTATAACAGTTAAAAAACGGTGCTTCGTCCCAGCCGAACATTTGAAATGTCAACTACGCTTGAAACCCGCAGTGACGACATTATTTGTGGAGATCGACGTTTTACAGTTGAAGATACAACAGTTGCAGCAAGTGTTGGCACAATTCATAATGTTATGAGTAACAAAATCAAGACCAGCAAAACAAGGTGGGTGCCGAAGGAGTTAATGAAACAACGCAAGGAAACAAGAATCATTGTATGTACAGACTTGACAGAATGTTATTAAACAAAAGCAGACCCTTTCCTAAACAATATTTTAGCGTGTAATAAATTTGGGTTCACGATTTTTAACGAGAGTCCAATAGACAAAGCATGGTATGGGAACACATCAGCTCATCTCTCCGAAAGAAATTCAGAACGCAATCATCAGCGGGAAAATTAATGTCGACAGTGTTTTGGCATGCCCAAGATGTCATCTTTTGTGAAGATCAGCTTACAATAAACAGTGGTCTACTATGTCAGACAAGTTACGAACAAACCAAACCTGGCAATGAAAGAAAAACGTCGCGGGTGTTAAAGAAAAGTTGTGATGTTGGTATACGACAATTATCGCCCTCACACCGTCCTGCTGACCCAAGATACCATTGAAAAAAGTAGGCTGACAGATGCTACCTCATTCTTCCTACAGTCCAGATTGGCTCCCTTGGATTTTTATTTGTTTGGTCCACTCAAGGAGGCATTACGTGAAAATAAGTCCAGAAACAACGAGGAGTGCAAAGAATTTGTGAGAAAAGTGGCTCAAAGAACAAGATAAAGAATTCTTTGCATGAGATATAAAATTAGTTCAAAGTTGGTAAAAGTGTACTAATATTAGAGGGAACAACGATGAGAGGTAGAAAATGTCTCATTTTCTAAAAGTACATTGTTTTTTGCATCTTTAAATATTGACTTTCCCTCGTATATTTTATATATCTTTTTAAACACCACAGTGAATGGGTCCTTAGTTACAAGCCTTCTGTATTGCACGGTATAACAAACGTTGTATTCTTCTTCTCTGACATGTACTTGACGGTGAGTGAATGTGAATTTCGAGATTAACGTGGAAAAGCTGTCCTGGAAATGAAAACTTCTGTGACGCAACTAAAATCAAGTCGAAAATATATCCCACTTGTTCCCGTTAACTGTCTTTCTTGCATCACGCTCTATTAATAAAAAGTGCAAAAATCAGAAGTAATTGTAGATAAATTTCTTCCTAGACTAGTCTTAGTGAAATGTGAATTTCTCGGTCAAAGTGTTGCAGGTCACATAACAGTAACATGAAGCTCTCTTAGACTGCTATCTTTAAACGGCATGGTGGAGATCATTTTATGGAATTAATAGTTAATACTTACGTGTTGTGTTTACTTCTTTATTACTTTAATAGTCACCTAGAGAATTTCGCCGGCCGCGGTAGCCGTGCGGTTCTAGGCGCTTCAGTCCGGACCCGCGTGACTGCTACGGTCGCAGGTTCGAATCCTACCTCGGGCATGGATGTGTGTGATGTGCTTAAGTTAGTTAGGTTTAAGTAGTTCTGAGTTATAGGCGACTGATGACCTCAGATGTTAAGTCCCATAGTGCTCAGAGCCATTTGAGATTTTGAACCTAGAGAATTTCGAGTTTTTACTGGAATTTTTGATTTTATGGTAAAGACGAGGAATCAAGCAAGCTTGGATCGAATGGATGAAAGCAATGGTCAGCCCACTGACGAGAAAATTGAACCGACTGCTACAAGTCAAGAGAATAGACATCCGTTAGCGTAAAAATCCCGCAGAATCGAAGTGTTGGGCGGAACATTGTCTCCAGTGTTAAACCAAGTTGTCGCAAAAACAAGCAGATATGCTGACAAAAGAGAACTTAACTTATATGCCGACTATACAAGATTTGTCGAAGGAAATTCGAGTCGTGTGGTACTTTAGCTAATAAAATTTCAGAACTGAAAAAGCTCAGGTGCGTTTATACAAAGCGATCGCTAAACTGAAAACTGAAGCGAGTGAAATGAAAGGCACTCAGTAGTTGCTGTTGGAAACCGTTAAGCAGTGGAAACTTCCTGGCAGAATAAAACTGCGTGCAGGAGCGAGACTCGAAGTCGGGAACTTTGCCTTTCGTGAGCAAGTGCTCTACCATCTGAGCTATCAAAGCACGACTCTCGAACCGTTGTCACAGCTTTAATTCCACCGGTACCTCTTCTCCTACCTTCCAAATCTCACAGAAGCTCTCCTGCAAACCTCGCAGAACCAGCACTTCTGGGAGAAAGGATAATGCGGAGACATGGCTTAGCCACAGACTGGGGGACGTTCCCAGGATGAGATTTTCACTCTGCAGCAGTGTGTGCGCAGATGTGAAACTTCCTGGTGTTGCGGCGTAAAGTCAGCGCCGGCACGCCAGTCGGGAAAGACAGAGAACAGAAGGCTGTGACAAGAGGTCAGCCAATCGCATGCTGACCGACCTCCCTCCGGGGCAACAACATGACAGCGGCGACCCCAAGGTGAAGACGACATAAGAGCCGCACCTGAGTATTGGCAGCCCACTTCGATAGCAGCTTTAACGTTAGCCACTTCGTTAGCCGCCGCATGGTAGCTTTTTATTAGCAATGTCTAGAAGAGCGTAGCGTTCCAAGGGATTGGCAAAGGGCACAGGTCATTCCCGTTTTCAAGAAGGGACGTCGAATAGATGTGCAGAACTATAGACCTATATCTCTAACGTCGATCAGTTGTAGAATTTTGTAACACGTATTATGTTCGAGTATAATGAATTTTCTGGAGACTAGAAATCTACTCTGTAGGAATCAACATGGGTTTCGAAAACGACGATCGTGTGAAACCGAGCTCGCGCTATTCGTCCACGAGACTCAGAGGGCCATAGACAAGGGTTTCCAGGCAGATCCCGTGTTTCTTGACTTCCGCAAGGCGTTCGATACAGTTCCCCACAGTCGTTTAATGAACAAAGTAAGAGCATATGGACTATCAGACCAATTGTGTGATTGGATTGAAGAGTTCCTGGATAACAGAACGCAGCATATAATTCTCAATGGAGAGAAGTCTTCCGAAGTAAGAGTGATTTCAGGTGTGCTGCAGGGGAGTGTCGTAGAACCGTTGCTATTCACAATATACATAAATGACCTTGTGGATAACATCGGAAGGTCACTGACGCTTTTTGCGGATGATGCTGTGGTATATCGAGAGGTTGTAACAATGGAAAATTGTACTGAAATGCAGGAGGATCTGCAGCGAATTGACGCATGTTGCAGGAAATGGCAATTGAATCTCAATGTAGACAAGTGTAATGTGCTGTGAATACATAGAAAGAAAAATCCCTTATCATTTAGCTACAGTATAGCAGGTCAGCAACTGGAAGCAGTTAATTCCATAAATTGTCTGACAGTACGTATTAGGAGTGATTTAAAATGGAATGATCATATAAAGTTGATCGTCGGTAACGCAGATGCCAGACTGAGATTCATTGGAAGAATCCTAAGGAAATGCAATCCGAAAACAAAGGAAGTAGGTTACAGTACGCTTGTTCGCCCACTGCTTGAATACTGCTCAGCAGTGTGGGATCAGTACCAGATAGGGTTGATAGAAGAGATAGAGAAGATCCAACGGAGAGCAGCGTGCTTCGTTACAAGATTATTTAGTAATCGCGAAAGCGTTACGGAGATGATAGATAAACTCCAGTGGAAGACTCTACAGGAGAGACGCTCAGTAGCTCAGTATGGGCTTTTGTTAAAGTTTCGAGAACATACCTTTACCGAGGAGTCAAGCAGTATATTGTTCCCTCCTACTTATATCTCGCGAAGAGACCATGAGGATAAAATCAGAGCGATTAGAGCCAACACACAGGCATACCGACAATCCTTCTTTCCACGAACAATACGAGACTGGAATAGAAGGAAGAACCGATAGAGGTACTCAAGGTACCCTCCGCCACACACCGTCAGGTGTCTTGCGGAGTATGGATGTAGGTGTAGATGTAGAGAAAAACATTTTTTGTCTAACAGGCAGGTTGGGACCTGCAGGGGAAACAAAACACCATTTGCCCTGGCTATAAAGAACATCCCATGCCGGCCCAGACTAACATGAAGGCTGGAAGAACCCAGAACTCCTGGCTACAATGCACATTTTTTAAGTATTCCGTAACTACCATTTTGAATTGTCATCTTGCATTTCAACAGGGCAACGCTCCTGCCAATTTATACTTACGTCAGCTGCCCTACTTCCAGCAATGGTGTCGCAGGAGTGGGGGAAATGCCTGTAGCACAATTTGGTTATTTTTAATTTCTTATCAGATTTTGAATTTACTACCATTTCCTGCTGTTTTATACATAGGACAACTGACCTATGTCAGCGGAGGTGCAGGGGAATTGGGGGGTGAGGGGGGGGGGGGGTGTGAGAGGGAATCTGGCATCAGTGCATGATGTCACAGAGGAGAGGGGGAAATCTGCCAACAATACGCTCGGTCCCAGAAAAAAAAAAGGTTCAAATCGCTCTGAGCACTATGGGACTTAACTTCTGAGGTCATCAGTCCCCCTCGAACTTAGAACTACTTAAACTTAACTAACCTAAGGACATCACACACATCCATGCCAGAGGCAGGATTCGAACCAGCGACCGTAGCGGTCGCGCGGTTCCAAACTGTAGCACCTAGAACCGCTCGGCTACCCCGGCCGGCTCGGTCCCAGAACTGTTCTAGTCTGCGTGCTACGAGAGGTGAAAAAATCAGTGTATCTATGTTACCAACATGGCGGCCAATTTGGAAGCCTCCATCTTGGATGCAACTCGTAATTTTAAAATTAAAATGGGATCATAGGACAACCCAAACAGAAAATTACAAGTGAAAAACAAAAAAATGGAGTGTTTTTTAATCAAAACAGATGTTGAGGAATTGAGACATGTAAAGAAGTCAACAAATTTTGCTCTTTGGGCAGCGAAATAAGTGATCATGGCCGAAGTAGAGAGGATACAAAATGCAGACTGGCAATAACAAGAAGGGCATTTCTGGACAAGATAAATTTATTAACATCAAAGATAAGTATAAGCGTTGAGCAATCTTTTTGGAGCTGTGTAGCCTAGTGTGAAAGTAAAAAGTGAACGACAAACAGTACAGACTAGAGGAGAAGCTCTCGAAATGCGGTGCTACAGAATAGTGTTAAATGTTAGATGGGTAGCTCGAATAACTAGTGAGGAGGTTCTGAACTGAATTTGGGAAACAAGAAATTTATGACACACCCTGCCTAAATGAAGAGGTGGGTTAACAAGTCACAAATTGTGACACCAAGGAACCGTCAGTTTGGTAATGGTGGGATGCAGGGGGTGGGGTGAGGGGTGAAAAGTGTATAGAGAAAGCAAGGTTCGAGCACAGTAAGCAGGCCACGTGGATGTAAGCTGCAGCAGTTATGCAGACGAGAAGAAACTTAGAATGAATTAGCGAGGAGAGCTGCACGAGGTTATCGGAATGAAGAAAACGTCAAGAACACAAGGCTTCCAGCGCACAATTCGTGACTGGTAAATGCAACAGGAGGGAATGGTGATGATACACACCGCAAGATGTAGGTGCACACAGTCACAGCGCTCGGACAGCGTTAGAAGGCGGCGGCAGGTGAAGGTGACGGCGGCGGCAGAGCCACTGGCGGAGAGTGCATCCGGCTTGGACCGCGGCCGGCCGCGACTTGGCATACGGGCAGCTGCCTGGGCGCCACACCGACATATGACGGCCGCACAGGTTGCGGCTCGCTTCTGTTCTCTGCACGCTCCGCTGCCTCCACACCACAGCAGGTCCAGCGCTGAGGATCGGTCCGTCTGCCTGTATGGACGACGTAGGGGGACCTCACGTCACAATGCGGCCACCGTCTCATACATACAGTCACAACACGCTCTGTAGCGATTTGACAGCTGGTGTATAGCATTCCAGGCGGTGAGGAAGCAGACAGTCAAATGTGTCATGAAAATAGTGTTTGATTTCAATTATTTTCTACTTAATTAACCAAACAGTTGTTATCTTTTTCCGTTCTGTGCGTTAGTTAATTACCAAGAGACATGAGCTACAGTGGAACAGATGTAAAAAAAAAAAACAGCCGAATCACACCGATTCAATGACAAAACCTATAACTTACTCATGAAGAAACACTTTCGAATACGTGTATATTTGCAGCTTGCTCGGCTGAAAGCAAAAAAGAAAAAACATAAACACATATTTCATGCCTGATAAGCATGTATTTATGTAACTTTCTTTTGTTATTACCATAGACACTTTCCTTGATGCTTAAAAAAATTTTTGTGGAGTCTAATGAGTCGCCCATTCCTGCATTTCACTAACTTCTAATACATGAACATTTTTGTGAATGTACATTAATTACTTTTGCTTCAAAAGCGAATGTGTTGCAGATTCACTCTTGTGGCTCATAATTAGCATCAATTGTAGTATGGATTTCTTCTGTGTTGGGAAATAGTATTATTGCTCTTGACGATTTATTATCACGTCTGTGTGGTTTTCCCTTAAGCTACAGAAGTGGTGGCTTATTTAGTACGTTAAATAATGTTGGTATTATATTCGATATACGTTTCCTACGTTCCACATTCACTAATTTGGCTGAAAATGTAGCTAACAAAACTCCACTTTGTTGGGTTGACACATAACACCATTCTGCAGAAGGTCAGGTCTTCCGTTTTTACTACAATTTTTTTTTGTTATTAAAGGGAAAACGAGAGTATGCAGTAAATATCTGCAGGTTAGAAGAGAATCGTAAATAAGCTATGTACCGTTTCGTTCCGCCCAGTGTCCTTAGGAAATTAAAGAATGACACGTATGTTGTCATTTATTAGTTACTGTCGATTTGTATGGCGCTACGTACACTCCCTATGGAAAAAGAAACTGTGTTACAAATTAGCATAAACGTTAGTATTGGCACTCATGCGATGTTGTTGTTGTTGTGGTCTTCGGTCCTGAGACTGGCTTGATGCAGCTCTCCATGTTACTCTATCCTGTGCAAGCTTCTTCATCTCCCAGTACCTACTGCAACCTACATCCTTCTGAATCTGCTTAGTGTATTCATCTCTTGGTCTCCTTCTACGATTTGTACCCTCCACGCTGCCCTCCAATAATAAATTGGTGATCCCTTGATGCCTCAGAACATGTCCTACCAACCGATCCCTCCTTCTGGTCAAGCTGTGCCATAAACTCCTCTTCTTCCCAATCCTATTCAATACTTTCTCATTAGTTATGTGATCTACCCATCTAATCTTCAGCATTCTTCTGTAGCACCACATTTCGAAAGCTTCTATTCTCTTTTTGTCCAAACTATTTATCGTCCATGTTTCACTTCCATACATGGCTACGCTCCATACTAATACTTTCAGAAATGACTTTCTGACACTTGAATCTATACTCGATGTTAACAAATTTCTCTTCTTCAGAAACGCTTTCCTTCCCATTGCCAGTCTACATTTTATATTCTCTCTATTTCGACCATCATCAGTTATTTCGCTCCCCAAATAGCAAAACTCCTTTACTAGTTTAAGTGTCTCATTTCCTAATCTAATTCCCTCAGCATCACCCGACTTAATTCGACTACATTCCATTATCCTCGTTGAGCTTTAGTTGATGTTCATCTTATATCCTTCTTTCAAGACACTGTCCATTCCGTTCAACTGCTCTTCCAAGTCCTTTGCTGTCTCTGACAGATTTACAATGTCATCGGCGAACCTCAAAGTTTTTATTTCTTCTCCATGGATTTTAATACCTACTCCGAATTTTTCTTTTGTTTCCTTTACTGCTTGTTCAGTATACAGATTGAATAACATCGGGGAGAGGCTACAACCCTGTCTTACTCCCTTCCCAACAACTGCTTCCCTTTCATGTCCCTCGACTCTTATAACTAACATCTGGTTTCTGTACAAATTGTAGATAGCCTTCCGCTCCCTGTATTTTACCCCTGCCACCTTTAGAATTTGAAACAGAGTATTCCAATCAATACTGTCAAAAGCTTTCTCTCAGTCTACAAATGCTAGAAACGTAGGTTTGCCTTTCCTTAATCTTTCTTCTAAGATAAGTCGTAAGGTCAGTATTGCCTCACGTGTTCCAGTATTTCTACGGAATCCAAACTGATCTTCCCCGAGGTCGGCTTCTACTAGTTTTTCCATTCGTCTGTAAAGAATTCGTGTTAGTATTTTGTAGCTGTGGCTTATTAAACTGATTGTTCGGTAATATTCACATCTGTCAACACCTGCTTTCTTTGGGATTGGAATTATTATATTCTTCTTGAAGTCTGAAGGTATTTCGCCTGTTTCATACATCTTGCTTAGCAGATGGTAGAGTTTTGTCAGAACTGGCTCTCCCTAGGCCGTCAGTAGTTCCAATGGAATGTTGTCTACTCCGGGGGCCTTGTTTCGACTCAGGTCTTTCAGTGCTCTGTCGAACTCTTCACGCAGTATCGTATCTCCCATTTCATTTTCATCTACATCCTCTTCCATTTCCATAATATTGTCCTTAAGTACATCGCCCTTGTATAGATCCTCTATATACTCCTTCCACCTTTCTGCTTTCCCTTGTTTGCTTAGAACTGGGTTTCCATCTGAACTCTTGATGTTCATACAAGTGGTTCTCTTATCTCCAAAGGTCTCTTTAATTTTCCTGTAGGCAGTATCTATCTTACCCCTAGTGAGATAAGCCTCTACATCCTTACATTTGTCCTATAGCCATTCCTGCTTAGCCATTTTTCACTTCCTGTCGATTTCATTTTTGAGACGTTTGTATTCCTTTTTGCCTGCTTCATTTACTGCATTTTTATATTTTCTCCTTTCATCAATTACATTCAATATTGCTTCTGTTACCCAAGGATTTCTATTAGCCCTCGTCTTTTTACCTACTTGATCGTCTGCTACCTTCACTACTTCATCCCTCAGAGCTACCCATTCTTCTTCTACTGTATTTATTTCCCCCATTCCTGTCAATTGTACCCTTATGATCTCCCTGGAACTCTGTACAACCTCTGGTTTAGTCAGTTTATCCAGGTCCCATCTCCTTAAATTCCCACCTTATTGCAATTTTTTCAGTTTTAATCTACAGGTCATAACCTATAGATTGTTGTCAGAGTCCACATCTGCCCCTGGAAACGTCTTACAATTTAAAACCTGATTCCTAAACCTCTGTCTTATCATTATATAATCTATCTGATACCTTTTAGTATCTCCAGCGTTCTTCCATGTATACAACCTTCTTTCATGTTTGTTAAACCAAGTGTTAGCCATGATTAAGTTATGCTCTGTGCAAAATTCTACCAGGCGGCTTCCTCCTTCATTTCTTAGCCCCAATCCATATTCACCTACTACGTTTCCTTCTCTCCCTTTTCCTACTACCGAATTCCAGTCACCCATGACTATTAAATTTTCGTCACCCTTCACTATCTGAATAATTTCTTTTATTTCATCATACATTTCTTCAATTTCTTCGTCATCTGCAGAGCTAGTTGGCGTATAAACTTGTACTACTGTAGTAGGTGTGGGCTTCGTATGTATCTTGGCCATAACAATGCGTTCACTATGCTGTTTGTAGTAGCCTACTCGCATTCCTATTTTCCTATTCATTATTAAACCTACTCCTGCATTACCCCTATTTGATTTTGTGTTTATAACCCTGTAGTCAACTGACCAGAAGTCTTGTTCCTCCTGCCACCGAACTTTACTAATTCCCACTATATCTAACTTTAACCTATCCCTTTCCCTTTTTAAATTTTCTAACCTACCTGCCCGATTAAGTGATCTGACATTCGACGCTCCGATCCGTAGAACGCCAGTTTTCTTTCTCCTGACAACGACATCCTCTTGAGTAGTCCCCGCCCGGAGATCCGAATGGGGGACTATTTTACCTCCGGAATATTTTACCCAAGAGGACGCCATCATCACTTAATCATACAGTAAAGCTGCATGCCCTCCGGAAAAATTACGGCCGTAGTTTTCCCTTGCTTTCAGCCGTTCGCAGTACCAACACAGCAAGGCCGTTTTGGTTAGTGTTACAAGGCCAGATCAGTCAATCATCCAGACTGTTGCCCTTGCAACTACTGAAAAGGCTGCTGCCCCTCTTCAGGAACCACACGTTTGTCTGGCCTCTCAACAGATACCCCTCCGTTGTGGTTGTACCTACGGTACGGCTATCTGTATCGCTGAGGCACGCAAGCCTCCCCACCAAAGGCAAGGTCCATGGTTCATGGGGGGGGGGGGGGGGGACTCATGCGATATCGTATCCATAAGTGTCACCTGCTGGCCGCTTGGGGAGCTGCTGTCACGACCGGTAATAAAACCGAGGCGGAGTGTCGCGACTGTTACGCTAGACTGTGATACGAACTCTCTAATGGAAACAACATTATGAGAAAATCTACTTCACAGAGGCGTGGTTGTTCCAATACCGAAGAAGACAGACACCACGAAATGTACAGATAAGTGTGATATCTCCTTGGGCAAAAAAAAAAAAAAAAAAAAAAAAAAAAAAAAATCAGGTAATAATGATGAATAGGTGATTGGAATTAAAAATTGAGAGAGAGTCGTTGAGAGAGAGTCGTTGAGAGAGAGTCGCTCGGAGAACAGTTTGGCTTCAGAAGAGGCACACGTACAAGAAATGTAATTGGACTGTACGAATAATTAGTGTAACAAACCAAAAAATAGATTAGTTTGTGCAGTTTTTTACGATGTGGAAAAAGCCTTTAATAGAGCTCACTGGATTAAACTCTTACATGTGCTGGAGAATGTAAAAATTAAGTGGAATGAAATGAGGGTAATAAGTAATTTATACACTGTTAAAAAAGTATTCCATATTTTGAGAAGTAGTAGTACAGAGAAAAAAAAGATAAGAATATCCAGAAATACTTTAAGAGCTATGAGCCTCCGTTCCTGTGTTACACATTTCTTCTACTACAAGCTATTTGTTATTACGAATGACCTACAAACTAAACTCCTTCCAAAAGGTCCAACGTCCTCGAATGGCTCAGCGACGCCGACTGACCGCCGAAAGCGCCATTCGATGCGGATATGAAGAGGCATGTGTTCAGCAAACTGCTCTTCCGGCCGTCTTCAGTTTTCTTGACCGGAGCCACCACTTCTCAGTCAAGCAGTTCCTCGACTGGCCTCGCAAGATCTGAGTGCGGACCGCTTGCCAATAGAGCTCGGCAGACATTGACGTTCACCCTCCAACAGTTACCCAAGCTCCAGAGCGCTTTACTTCAGTGACATGAGGGGAATTAGTCTTACCACTGCGACAAGGCCGTTGGCTACCTGTAGGATGCAGTTAACAGATGGGGACACAGTCCTCTGTTATTTTCTACGGATACAGTATTCAATAAACATCTGTTAGTATTGTTACTGCAAACCGTGTTTTTAGTTCTGTGTTAAGTGCTACACATACGTTAATTGTGTTTTGATATGTTTGCGAAATGCTTTCACGTTGTAGTTTCCTGAAATTCCACATTGTAGTTTCCTGTGTCCTAAAATGTAGCAAAATTTTGAAGATTACATAGTTTACAAAAAGGTTTTACATTAGGTAGGTTCTATACATTGTCCTCACTTCGCGTAAATCTCACCTTTCCTTATGATAGGAGAGGTTTGAGTCTCTTTTTTGATCAAGGCTGATGCATGAGTTAAATGAAATACAAGATGGTGGTTTTACATCGGCTGCTGATATGATCTGTCCAAGAACTTGGTATGTGTACAGATATGGAATACTTCTGGAGCTTATGCAAAGACATTTCTATATAGCGCATATCATTTTAAAGTTATAAATTTAATTTTTTAGGTTTGAAAGTTGTTGGTAATGGCCATGATGAATATTCTCTCTGTCAATAATTATTATTTCTATCATTTCAAGTTCTAAGAGTTGTATAAGTTTTGGAGGCACATTTGGCTTATTAATTGTAGTTCATCATTCAGGATGCAAGCAGGTTTTCTGTGAATATGGTTGTATATTTCTGATTATTGAAACAAATTCATCTGTACTCTTTTTTTCCACGAAATATAATATTTCTATGTTTTCTTCGATGCTTATCTCCGTGTTTCCATGTTGGGCCAAGTGAGCCAAGAAAGTCTATTTAATTAGGTTGCTAAACTTGAGGGTGCCCAAGTGCTCTCGGCGTCGTACGTTAGAACTCCGATCAGCTTGGCCAATGTAAAATTTTGGGCACACAGAACTCCCCGATGCTACTGTACCTGGAATTTTAGCATCCATCGGGCTTACTCATCCTCTGCTATGGGCGACCCTGCGTGAATAGTTGATACACCCATATCATACACTGCGTGTCCAGGCCGTTGAGCCACGAGATCAGCCAGGGGTGGACACCATTAAAACAAAGGCGTTTTTCGTTGCGGCAGTATCTTCTCGCGAAATATTCATCACCAACTTCCTCCTCCAAATACAAAAATATTTTGTTGACGCCAACCTGCATATGGAGTCATGATCATCATAATAAAATAAGGAAAATCAGAGCTCGCACGGAAAAATATAGGTGTTCGTTTTTTTTTTCGTGCACTGTTCGATATTGGAAATATAGATAATTATTGTGAAGGTTGTTAGATGAACCCTCTGCCAGGCACGTAAGTGTGATTTGCAGAGTATTCATGTAGATGTAGATGTAGACGATTTAGAAACTACACTGAACGAAAATTTACAGATAACTTGGTACCTCTTCATTAGTTTCACCAAAAATTTGTAGTAATTCAATTGCTCACTATAATGTCACCAAATTTGTTACTATTGATGAAATGCTGCAGGCTTTTAAATACCGTTGTGGGTTTGTGCAGTACACTCCAAATAAGCCTGTGAAGTATGGTATCAAAACACACGCCATTAGCGACGCAAAGACATTTTATACCATAAATTTCAAAGCGTAATGGCAACAGTTGGGTGGACCATACCTAAAGTCCAATGAACCTGAAGATGTTTTCAAAAGACTGATAAGCCGCGTAGATGGCAGGAATAATGTTGCGACTGACCACTATTACACCAGCTATAGTCTCAGAATCTGCTGGATAAAAAGTTGACCATCATAGGCAGTTTGAAAGAAAAATAAGAAGGAAATCACTTTCGAATTACAGGCTAGTGATACAGGGGAAATCAAAATGACACTTAATGGCTTTCACAATAATTTCTGTTTATCTTCAACTCTCGCTAAACGAAACAAAGCTGTGAGCCTTCTCTCTACAATGTATGCCATAATTGAAATTGACGTCAAAACTGGAAAGTTGGCAGTAAATTTTGACTGCAAAAGAATCAAGGGAGGGATGGAGACTGTGGATCAGATGTGGTCTTCATATACAATAACCTGAACAATAAGGAGATGTCCAATTGCATTGTTCTAACGCCACCATCATATCGCTGGACTAAATTTGAATATCGTATTCAGCCACAGCAATCTAGATAATAAAGATAGGAGACGGTTTTTTCCAAAAAGAAAAACCTACTATACAACCTTTTGGATGCTTATCTAGTACGAAGAGTAACACTAACGAACCTTCCAAAAGATGTACAAATGTTTATAGAAAGATTCAGAAAAGTGTGGCCAGTTCACGACGAACATAGACCTGCAATACGTAACGTATGTAGACAACGCAGAAGTGTCAGGACGAAGACTTCCTGCAGTAGATGTGGACAAAATATTTGCTAGAAGCATCCTCATCTTAACGTTGTGTGTTTCTCCTGTGATGACAATGACGAGCAGATGGAGACTTGTCCTGATTCAGGATGAAACCTTCCCGTCTCCTCTATACCTCTTTTGTTGATGATAACCTCCCCTTTTACAATAACCTATGTAACCTTCCCTTAGCATTTCTATCTCTTGTTTAGTAATAACAAATGAAATCTCCCCTTTGAAATTTATTCTCTTTCTCAATCTTCGCATACAAATTAAATTGCTGCTTATTAAAAGTGATTTTCTGATTATTTCGACGAAACATAGAATGTGTCGTCGTCGTGGCCCTCAGTCGTTATCTGCAATAACCCAAAACTGTTCCTTACCTTTTTTTACTGTTACTGGATCGCCATCTGACTGCTACATCGAAATGCGACATGAATATACTTACTCTGGTTTACTATACTCTATTAACTGCTGGTGGGTTGTCATAATAAGTGGCTTTATTTATTACCAAAGCTGACGTTATTCTTTAATAGCAAATCTGATGTTATTCTTTAATTAATTTGACTGAAGTTACGTAATTCATAGTTAAACTTTTTCTTGACAACAATAAAAATTTTTCAAAGTTTTACGTTGATGGTTTTTGGGATGGGTTATAATCAGTAATGCAACATTGCTGGCAAAAATTAATTATATTCTGAAAACGTTTCAAATTTTTACTGTTGGTAATGAAATGATTTTACAAACGTTCAGATGGGACTTACTTTTTACAATAATCTTACAATTAGCATTGCGAAAACATACCTTCAGTAGTCTTGAGTTTCACAAATAAAATAATTCAATAATATTAGTTCCTCTTATGATAATAGTTAGTTGATGTCTCTGTACATCGTTTAAAATCTCTTGTAAATCATGGCTGGTGGCTGGCAGGCACACTACTCCTCTCAACCTCTCGCTTCAGACCTGCTACCAACTCACTTCACAGCTCGCTTACTACTGACTTCCTGCGAACGCTAAAGTGCGGTCTCTCCTGCCAACAATGCTTTCTGGTGCAGACAATCCCTGCTATCATTACAAAATATATCAATGCGCGGTCTTTCCCGCTCTTTTCTTAAAATGTATCCATACGCGGTCTCTCCTGCCCTTTTTAAAATTATATCAATTTGCGGTCTCTCTTGTCAACAATACTTTGGTGGAGACATTCCCTGCTACCACAATTATTTCCAACATGACAAATATTAATTATTCCTACTTAATCCTATTAATAAAATGTAAACATCTTGCATAAATTGTGATTTGACAATAGACAATAGAAATATACACGTCTTACAAGGATGTTTATTAATATAAACTAATTTAATAAAGATGATTTCTTTTTTACTCATTTTTACCTGAAATAAATAATTAACACGAGGAAAAGGTGTTTTATATTCAGCTTTTAACCTCCGGTTTGTCTAGAAAGGATAATTATGTGAAAACGAAATTGGGGTGTAAATGCCGCTGCGCACCCAGTTACGCGAAACAGGGGGGCGCGCGCACCGAAGGGTCAGAAGGCGACTCCTTATCAGTCAATCATAGTGTTGCAACATTTCAACAAAAACATCAAGTGTGTGTGAATTTAAGATCTTAACTTCGCAACAGATATCCATTGCAGAAGACCCAGTGCTTGATTATGCACTATGATGGTGTAGTGCTATTTGTCTGAATGAGAGATTTAATGCTATTCTTTTTTGGACAGCAGGTTACAGGGAAGCTTTACACAGAATTACTGAAAACGTGTTATTATAAAAACTGACGCTGCATCTTTCGACCTCTGGATTATTCAGTTTCTACAAATTTGAACTGTATGGTGAGTGTAATGTTAAATTTACACGTAATTTACTAAATAGGTGTTCTACAGAGCATCGTGTGAGGCAATGAGGAAAAATATGTTTGCCCCCTGCTTCATAAAACTATAATTTAAGTAATTAAAAGAAGAAGGTTTGAAAGTTATTTGGAAAGTAACTGACCACCAAAAACTTATATGAACCTCTTGACTGATGCACAAATTACTCTATCCAGGAGCACTTTCTGACAAACAATAAATGGCACGAAACGGTTAACTGAGTTGTGAACAAGTACCGAAACGCGAGACGATGTCAGAGCTTTTACAGAGCACCGCGTCAGCTGTCGTCTGGCTTCACTGTTCGAGACAATGCCAATTGCTTATGCGCCTGTAGCAGTTTCAATACTCCTGAGTAATGCACAGCA
The DNA here is from genome assembly GCF_021461385.2 of Schistocerca piceifrons. Lineage (NCBI taxonomy): Eukaryota > Metazoa > Arthropoda > Insecta > Orthoptera > Acrididae > Schistocerca > Schistocerca piceifrons. The sequence goes on along the minus strand of NC_060142.1, from coordinate 208,785,675 downwards.
TAAAGTCAAATAACGGTTCTCGTCTAAGAAGAAATCACAACTGCAGAGCGCTCTCTTCATATTTGCTGTAACGATAACATAGTTACCTCTTGCGCAAAACTCGTTCCTCGAAATGTTGAGGGTGACTCTCCAGGAAATTACTGGCACGTCTGAGTTAGCCATTAAGCTGTTAACGTTTTCTACGTATCAGCAACGCCCTTAGCGCAACCACATGAATCCAAGAGAGTCAAATTTCCTTCGGCTTCTTCAGTATGTTCCTGTGAAGTGGAACACATCCCGTGAAGCAGTGACAGATCGTTAGCCCGAATTGATATTTCATCCCAGGCGTTTCGCTGGTATCCTGTCAAAGCCTAACATTATGGTACCTTCTTACAACCATATTTTGGTTGTTTCTCCCATTCCTGGAGCTCCAATGTCACACTAGCCATCTAACTCAGATATTTTCTGGGATGGATGAGCAAATATTTTTCAACTTTTTCGCTTTCATTCATTATAGAAAACCTCCCTACTTTCGTATTTTACTCGGTGGGAGGAGGGCGATTGGCATCGACGACGAGGTCAATAGAGACTGAACAAAAGATAGGATTGGGCGATGACGGGAATCGAAAGCGGCCGATCCCATTCGTAGGAACGATCCCGGCATGTGTCTTAACAGATTAAGAAAATCACGGTCTGAAAATCAAACTAGCCGGCCGGAGTGGCCGAGCGGTTCTAGGCGCTTCAGTCAGGAACCGCGTGACAGCTACGGTCGCAGGTTCGAATCCTGCCTCGGGCATGGATGTGTGTGTTGTCCTTAGGTTAGTTAGGTTGAACTGGTTCTATGTTCTAGGGGACTGATGACCTCAGATGTTAAGTCCCATAGTGCTCAGAGCCATTTGAACCATTTTTGAAATCAAACCACTTTCTTCCCGAGAATCTTACCATCGTGGCACGTCGTTCGGTTTGACTTGGTGAAACTGTCAAAGGATTTGGACCGACAGGGAAAGTTCCAAGGTTTACAACACACCACATATGTGAAGTTTTACATGAATTTAACTGTGCACCTACCACATCTTTTGCAAATACAGATCAAATGCGAGAAACCAACATGACACAAAACCATGAAAACCAAATTATATTTTTTGGTAGAAAAACTTAATGACACTTCGTGGCAGATTAAAATTGTGTGCCTGTCCGAGACTCGAATTCGTGACCTTTGCCTTCCACAGGCAAGTGCTCTACCGACAGTTTTGTTTAACTTTTCTCCCTCGATGTCCTGTTTATAAAGAAATCTATAAAAACAGAGGTCTGTTTCCCACAGCCTGTTTGACGCTAGAAACAAAAATATCTGTCCCATTTTAGGCCCTGACGCCTAACTACACCTATCCCAACAGTTCTACCTAAACTAAGAAAGGAGGAATGGATAGGAGGAAAAGGGTAACAAATTTATGTAACAGAGAAAACTTTTTTTTTCCTTTTTCTTCAGACCTATGTGATGACATCTATGCAAGTCACCTGTAACCATGGAGAAATCCATGAACGTCTTCTTGGAATAAAAGAGAATACCGCTGGGGACTGTATTATCAAAAATCAGAATTAGTGTATTATATCAACTGCTCACTGAAGGGACATTTCACATGCAGGCCGTGTCGTCTAAATCACTCAAGAGGAAGTTCTAAACGTATTTCCTGTATTTCGGATTAGAGACAATGGCACAATTTCATTCGTTCGCAAAGGCCAAACATCGAGGATACCCTTCTCGCCATGACAAAAAAATATCGAACTCCAAGGCCGGGGAAGCAATTCACAGAGTGAATCTTCGTTTGCCGGTAGTACACATCATCCGGGAACAACATCTCTTGCGTCGTTATTCGGTCAGGAGTAGCACGTGTGAGAAATGTCAGAATTCGTTGGACCAAGTGCCGCATGTCTACAGCCGGGCCGCAAACGAAGCGATGATCGTCCGTGTCCGGCACGTTACGCAAAGCGGGGAGCCATCAATGTGAACTTGGTGTAGACGAGAATGAACTAATTATCTCCCGTTGACCGTGGCATACCATGCAGATCACACTGCCTACCGTATATTGCACTACCTGTAGTGCGGTACTTCTGTTGCGTTGGTAGCGCGAGCCAGTTGTATCTCAGCATAGACCACCTTCAGACAAAACAAGGGCACAGGTGGCAAAGAGGCACAAAGTTAGCTGAGCTCTAGAAAAAAGAATGTGCTGTCAGAAAATGGCACCGGGATGTCCGACAACGTCACCGGAGGAGAAAACGAGGCCGGGGCATATGCACCAAGCAGTTGGCTGGTAAGGCACAGCGGGCAACGCCGCCATATTGTTGACTGTAAACTGATAAAAAGGATCCCACCTCTGTCCAGAACATCGTAAAGACTCAAACCTGCTCGAGCCTGGCGAAGGTTGGGGGACTGATATCCCCCTGACTAATAAAGGAACTAACTGCAGCTAACAGCCGGCCGAAGTGGCCGAGCGGTTCTAGGCGCTGAAGTCTGGAACAGTGCGACCGCTGCGGTCGCAGGTTCGAATCCTGCCTCGGGCATGGATGTGTGTGACGTCCTTAGGTTAGTTAGGCTTAAGTAGTTCTGAGTTCTAGGGGACTGATGACCTCAGAAGTTAAGTCCCATAGTACTCGGAGCCATTTTTTTTCTCTTTTTTTGCAGCTAACATGTGGCGAGCAAGTGTGAACAAACTGAAAAAGTTTGCGCCGCGTGACCAGTCCGCGACTCTAAGTACATGTTGGAATAGTAAGTACCTTGGGGGAGGTCAAGGGAGTGGAGGCGATGTTCAGTAAGTCGAAACCTTATCGACTGCAGCAGTCATCTGCAGTTGAGACCCACAGAGCGCCGCTGGTCAGCTTTAAAATCGATGCCGAGTCAGGTTAAGGTGTCGGCCGCATTAAGTAGGTCAACATTCAACTCAGACAGGTCTGTACCGATTTACATAGCTTGCGATTTACGCACATTAAGGAGACTGCCTGACGCCCCGCCGTAGGTCGCCACCATTTAAGCGCCGCCCCAGTGTCATCAACGCTTCAAAGGCAGAGGACCAAATCGTCCACATAGGTGGTGCAGCACAACCGATGTCCATCTAGCGACATGCCCGTCAGTCGTTGTCGTCGTCCACATAGCAATGATTTTAAAGCGAACGAGAATAACAGCGCCTGCAAGGGGCATTGATATCACACCGAACACCTGATCAGCTGAGTGTGGATACCAATACGCGGCATGCCTTAGAGGACAGTCATAAGAAAAAATTGGTCAACTCTATCAAATTCCTAGCTGAAATCTAGCTCTACCAAAGCCACGGGCGATCATTAAGCTCGAGTGAGGGCAATTACATCCCTGTAGCAGTAGAGTTTTGTCCACATGTAGTACACTCCACATAGTGAGGCCTGATAATAGCACACGACATGATGGGTCGTCCTCTTAAGTCGCACTGCCAAAAGGCGTATAAAGAAAGACCTGCATGTCGTTATTTAGCAGTGTCAGGGGGCGATAGTCTCTGATGTGTGGACCCCTAAATGGTTTGTGAATAGAGGTGCCTAGAAAGGCATCACTGACACGATGGGGGACATGAGTTCTCTGCAGTCCGTATGTGCGCTAAGAGAGGGGGATGAGGTCAGAGTCACGTGACATGTTAGTAGCTCCTGCTCATATAGCATGGAGGAGTTCGTCTTCTGTTAGTGGTGCCTTCATTGCCAATGACAAGTGCTATAATATTGTGTTGAATATGACGCGGGAGACTTCAATAACAACTGGTAAACGCCGATGGTTAGTGTACGATCTGGCATAGTGAGTGTGAAGAGTGCGTCCAGTGGCGCACTCGATGTCATATTGCCTGCCTTCTTCATCAGTGATGGCTCGAGTCAGGGCACAGTGCCGTAGTCGCCTGCCTGCTAGAAGGTGGTACATTGACGGAGCTTCCAAAGCCATATGCTCACAAGGGCTTGCAACCCCGACCCTTCAACGTAGTGGCAAGTGAGGGCTGTTAGCTCTGCTTTGGCACAATTCGCTGTTGTACATCGTTCATGCGAGAAAAGAACCATAGAGCAGTCGCTCAATATTTGGTCATAAAACTACAGGGATTGCCTCCTTCGAGCTTCCGAGTCTCTGCAATACGCCATCATGGCCCGGTAGAAGGCAAATTTTGCACAGCACAGCCACCACGACAACATAGATAGGTAAGCATCACAGCAGAGGCGACATTAATCCCAAATCACCCCGATAAGCTGCCGACAGTTGGGAGGCGCCAATAGAGCCACATTCAGCTTCCAAACACCCCTTCCATGCCACACCCTCCGGCAGATGAGTGTGATGCTTTGGGCATATGCCGTACGGTCGGTAAAAGTGACAGGCCACATCTCACCAGCGAGCGAGAGATATAAAATCTTAATAATTTGAACCCTGAAGAGTATTAAAGCCATGCCCCTCACCTCTGGAAGATAATGGACGTTGTCAAGGATGAGGATCGCCGCACCGCTACCGGCATCTGATGTGTGGGGGCAGAACGTATATCCCGAGATGGGTTAAGAAAACCATCGGCATACACTTCTTGTAAGATGGCCAGCCTTAGTCCGCCACATGCACTGTATTGTGGACATCATCAGTTTATGTGGGGCGTGGATAACAATGCTGATCGTATCTAGGCGTTGTCAAGGATGAGGATCGCCGCACCGCTACCGGTATCTGATGTGTGGGGGCAGAACGTATATCCCGAGATGGGTTAAGAAAATCATCGGCATACACTTCTTGTAAGATGGCCAGCCTTAGTCCGCCACATGCAATGTATTGTGGACATCATCAGTTTATGTGGGGCGTGGATAACAATGCTGATCGTATCTAGGCGATACGTCCGTGTCAGCACTCGTGCTGTCGAGACATGGGGTCTACCAGTGGCGTATGACTGGGGCCGGTCGCTCAATGCAGTAGAAGCTGTGGCGGTCACTGTGCTGAGGCAGCGGCGTACAACCAGCAGAACGCGCCCACCCACAGTATTCTCAGGCCATCCCGATTCCTCCCCTACAACGTCCGCCCGAGGGCAGAATCATCACTCGACCACCACACGTCGGCGACCTCCAGAGATAGCTAGTCAACAGAGGGAGCGAGCGGCGTAGAGCAGGGCGTCACAGGCTGCAGACGACAAACCGCTAAGGTAGGTGGGCAAGTAGGCACGCTCAACAGCCGGCCTCCCGAGACTGATTCATCTCCTGATATCGATTCGCCATCTCGTGCGGCCATCCTAAGGAGACAATCGTCAGACGGTATACGACTTCGTTTCTTGCGCTCACGCGGTGACTTCTGCTTCAAAACATCTTGTTCCGTATCAGAATGGGCTCGGCCGTCATCCGCCGCCACCCTAATCGGAAGGAAAGAAGAGGTTGATACGACACCCAAGTTGACGTCCATCACAACTGTAACATCGCATCTCGGCTTCTGATGGACATCAGAGGGCGTCGTTTCTGCCAGAGGCGATGTAGAGGGAATGTGAAGACGCATCGCTATCAGTGCCTGGCAACAATGGCAGATTAGGAGGAATCTGGGCTGCTGGTTCTAAAATGGCTCTGAGCACTATGGGACTTAACATCTGAGGTCGTCAGTCCCATAGAACTTAGAACTACTTAAACCTAACTAATCTAAGGACATCACACACATCCATGCCCGAGGCAGGATTCGAACCTGCGACCGTAGCAGTCGCGCGGCTCCGGACTGAAGCGCCTAAAACCGCTTGGCCACACTGGCCGGCCTCGGCTGTTGCATCCGACACCTCTGTAACAGTCGCTTAGGTGACACGGAGTATTGTAGGTGTCATGGGTGGTGTGACATATCTTACCGGAGGCAATCCGACAGGACATGGCACTCCTGGCCACAGGTTGCAAAAATTAGCGGGTGACTACCACACATTACGATCGTCCACACGCCGCCATTCATCGAGTAAGAAGACACGAGCTTTGGCAGTTAAGTCTGGTGTTGTGCACGCCATTTAAGACGTGCTAGGTCTCGAGAGTCTGCAATTTTTCTGCGGCGTCACTAATGAAGTTTTCATAAATTTGAGTAGCAGATACGACCACATCTTGCGATTCTTCAAAGGGTGTGCAGAGACCGACCCCTAGGTCATGATCAACCAAAACGGCTCCGAACTGGCTATGAAGGTGTTTGAATTTCAGTCACTATATGAAATGTGACACAACATCTGCACAAACGTGTTCGATGCGCAATTTGATTTCCACGACACTGCTCGTGATGGAGAAGCGAGTTTTTACAATATATTGAGGTGCGAGATGAAGTTCCTGAGGTGTGAACTGTTCCATCTCGTGTGGTCGAAATCGTGCATATTTAGCTTGAAAAGTGATTTTTATAGTCGCACAGCAGTAAGATAACGCCGCTGCAGGTCAGAACTTGAAGTAAGATAGCGACGTAGCACTGTGCCTAACACCGACTGAGCTACCCAGCATGCAAGCACGACTCATGACCCGTCTTCATAGTTTTACATCCGCCAGTACCTCATCTCTTACTTTTCAAACTTCACAGAAGCTCTCCTGCGAAACTTACAAGACTAACGCTCCTGGAAGGAAGCATATTACATAGGCATGGCTTAGCCACAGCTTGGAGGTTTTTCCTTACTGAAATTTTCACTCTGCGGAGGATTGTGCTCTGATATGAAACTTCCTAGTAAATTAAAACAACTTGCAGCACTCAGACTCGAACCAAAACCTTCGCCTCCCATGGAAAAGTGCACGACTTACGATACGTCCTCACGGGTTTACTTCCGCCAGTACCTCGCCCTCCACCTTCCAAACTTAACAGAAGCTCTCCTATGGCTACGGCATGTCTCATTCCGTTCAGGAGTGCTAGTCTTGTAAGTGTCGCTGGAGAACTTCTGTGACGTTTGGAATGTGGGAGACGAGGTGATGGGGAGAGTGAAGCTCTAAGGATGGGTCGTGAATCATGCTTGGGTAGCTCAGTCGATCAGTCGGTTCTGAGCCGTCGTGTGAGGAGCACGTGCATGGGGCTCTGTGCGGCGCTCCGCGAGCGGGCCGTTGTTCACTCAAGCGAGTAGTGATATTGTAGTGTCAGGAGAACACCTCGAACGCCGATGGCGCTTTCACATAGAAAGACAACGATAAAATTAACGTTCCATGCTCAGTTTTCTGCATTAAATAATGTAAGTCGATCATCTCCAGCATAGTCTACCTGAAGTTTGTCGATGAAGCAGCTTATTCGCCGTTTGTAGCCTGCCAAGCCGACTCTGAGACAGTAGGGTTTCCTTTTTCTTCGTTTTCGCAAGATGGCGAAATAGCCGGAGAAAAAAGGACGTTCTGTCACTGGTAGACAGCCTATGATGCTGGTCATGAGTTCCACCTTTTTAGACAGAGAATGGCGGTAAAGAACTTCACAGGGAGAGGAGTTTTTACAGAGTCACTGGAAAGAGGTTACATTACAAAATTGTTCCAGTAGACAACGTTAGCAGTAAATTGGATGACTGTATATGAAATTTTAGATGTAGGAAGAAACTGTTGTCAGATGTGGACAAGTGCGTTGTTCAGACAGTTCAGGATCTTGGTACTGGAAACATTACGGGTCTCAGGATTCAAGTAAAGCGATTCAAGAGGGACATTCAGGATCAGACTTGAGACCTGGAGAGTTGGAGACGGACGGACTCAGAGGAATGCTAGGCCGACAGGCACAGACAGAGGGCGGGCCACTACGATTCGACGTCGACATTCAATGCCTGTGGTAAGATTACATTACAGCACCAGAATATTAGGGAGAGACTGGCGCAACAACTTGTTAATGTGGTTGGAAGTGGCGACCTCTGTAACGATCACTCTGACTCAGTAAGATATTTAAATCATTTGCTGTCAGCCTCATGTCTTGCAATCATTGCATACCTAAATACAACTTCCCGATTTAATAACAATGACAGTGAGTCATCATAAACAATTCTCCATCCCTGTCCATTCCAGAACCTTGTCAACAACTAGTTACCGTCGTTAATGCGACGATCGATGTACTATTTGAGTTGAAACTGTCAGTAAATATAATATGTCATTTGTGAAATAAATTCTGCATCTAGTTTACTCAATAATTTCACTTCCATAGTCAGTGATCCCATGTCCCCAGACACGAGTAATATAAATTTTAGCGAAACCCACTCAGGAAACAGTGCTCAGGGCCCTACAGTAAATCGCGTTTTTTAAAATTGTATTGTGTAACTTTATTAATCAACACTGGCTCCTGAGGAGTAATCCGTCGCCATAAAGTGTACCGGCCAAATCAGCCAGGTGAAAAGCCTCGAAGTGAGGGATCTCGCATTTTTGCTCAGGATTCCCTACCAGTCCATGGTCAGAAATGTAGAAAATAAGGTGGTTAGGCATGCAAGTATTTGTTTCGCAAAAATTTTCGACAGAACTGAGTAATAACAACATAATAGAATTTTTGTGATTAGTTGTAATATAAGACACCAAGTGCAAAATAAGTGATACATATACGTTTTCATTTCAGCTTTTATTCCATCTCCCTTCCCCCCCCCCCCCCCCCTCCCCGCCCCTGCCCCATCTCTATGTCCGTCTGTATGTGCAGGCTTAACTCGGCAAGCGCCGCAGGGATTTTGATCCGGTTTTGAGTAATACCCACGCTGATACACGAGAAAGGTTTCTGTACATAATTTATAAATATTTGCTACAAGTTGTCTGGATTATGATGAATTAAAGTTGTGAAAACTATTTCATTTCCACCTAGCGAGCTGCGTCATAACTCGAGACAGGAACAATCACTTGAGGATAAGTAAATGGAAACGCATGAAAGGTATCTTACACTATCTGCAGATATATTTTGTTTACATTCATATAAATGTTTCCTAATAGCTGGTACAAGAATAATTATTAGACTCGTCCACAGGAGAACATCATTGTTCACTATTTGAGAAAGATTATATAATCGCTGGCACAACAATCAGTGATTATAATGGATCAAGTAACTTTGGTATGTCCACATTCAACACTTCCAAACAAGGTTTGTACCTACCCTCTTTCGTGCACAAAATCAATGCGAGGAATAATTTACTTCTGTTTTCATAGAGGGCCTAGTCAGTTGTAGTTATATGGTTTCTGCCGCATTGCTTGCGTGGTGTGAAACATTTTACTTATTTAAAACTGTTTCCAGTCTCTCGCCAATAGCACAGGCTCACTTTGTGCTATCACATTTCACTTGACAACAACAAAAGAAAACGGACGGAAATGAAGAAGGGATAGCATATGGTCAGTGCCTTCTAGATGCGCAGGCCGACACACAGTGGCCGTATTGGAACGTGACTTCACTAGGTGGTGACCGCTTGTTCTACGAAGTTTCAGTTCGCGACTGTATGTGCCACTTAAGAGTTCACATTTCATACTGTGCACGCCTGTGGCTACTGTTTAAAGTATGGATAAAAGTGCTGTGTTCTTTGTCGCCAAGAAAATTATAAATCCCAAGAACAAGTGAATGTGCACATGTTAATTTCCCAAACGCGATAAGCTGAGAAATCGCTAACTCGCTGCAATACACAGAAATGATTTTGTGCCTAGACTTGTGCAGGGTAAGTAAATGATGATAACTTTGTAATATGTATTTTCTTCCCATTGCACTGTGTTTAAAATCAGTTATACACTGAAGATCCAACGAGACTGGTACACCTGCCTAATATCGTGTAGGGCCCCCGCGAGCACGCAGAAATGCCGCAACACGACATGGCATGGACTCGACTAACGTCTGAAGAACTGCTGGAGGGAAATGACACCATTAATGCCGCAGAGTTGTCCATAAATCCACAAGAGTAGGAAGGGGTGGAGATCCCTTCTGAACAGCACGTTGCAAGGCATCACAGATATGCTCAATAACGTTCATGTCTGGGGAGTTTGGTGGTCAGCGGAATTTTTTAAACTCAGAAGAGTGTTCCTGGAGCCACTCTGCAACAATTATCGACGTGTGGGGTGTCGCAATGCCCTGTTGCATTTTCCCAAGTCCGGCGGAATGCACAATGGACACGAATGGATGCAGGTGATCACAAAGGATACTTACATATGTTTCATCTGTCAAAGTCGTATCTAGACATATGAGGAGTCCCACATCACTCCAACTGCACTCGCCCCAAACGATTACAGAGCCCCCACCAGCTTGAACAGTCCCCTGCTGACATGAGGTTGTCTTCGTAACCGTACAATTCCATCCGCTCTATGGAATTTGCAACGAGACTCGTCTGACCAGGCAACATGTTTCCAGTCATCAACGTCCAACGTCGGTGTTGATGGGCCGAGGCGAGGCGTAAAGCTTTGTGTAGTGCAGTCATCAAGAGTACACAAATGGGCCTTAGGCTCCGGAAGCCTATATCGATGCTCTTTGAATGGTTCGCATGCTGGCACTTGTTGATGGCCCAGCACCGAAATGTGCAGCAGTTTGCGGAAGGCTTGCACTTCTTTCACGTTGAACGATTCTCTTCAGTCATCGTCGGTCCCGTTCTTGCAGGATATTTCTCCGGCCGCAGCGATATCGGAGATTTTATGTCTTACCGGATTCCTGACAATCACGGTACGCTCGTGAAATGGTCGTGCGGGAAAATCCCTACTTCATCGCTACCTCGGAAATGTTGGATCCCATCGCTCGTGCGCCGATTGTAACACCACGTTGAAACTTACTTAAATCTTGATAACCTGCCATTGTAGCAGCAGTAACCGATCTAACAACTGCACCAGACATTTGTTGGTGTATATAGGCGTTGCCTACCGCAGCGCTGTATTCTGCCTGTTTACATATCTCTGTATTTGAATACGCATGCCAGTACCAGTTTCTTTGGCGTTTCAGTGTATATAAAATACCGAGGTCATTTATTTCTGAAGTCAGCATAGTTGACAAGTGACAAGATTAGTACGAAGCAGGCTTTCGAATGATTATCATTAACGCAAATCTTTTGACAAAGTACAATAATACTGATTGTCGTTGTGCCGTTACAGATTTGTCACAAATATTTCCAATTGGAAAATACTATTTGGACATGAATCTACTTTGACGAGAAAACAGGACGGTATTATACTATAACTCTAGAACTACCGAGGATGAATAAAGGGATGTGTTCCATCGATATTTCAGGGGTTGTACTCGTACTTGTCATTGTAACTGGCTTTCCGGGAAATGCCTGACGGAAATCGAATGCATCTGGAAGCAACACAACTTTGGCATGCCATGAATGAAAATGTGAAATCAGCTGAGCAGTATGAAAATGAAAACAAAAGTTCAAATATATCTGAGTTAATATGGGGCACAAAATCATATTTTGTTCTTTCTGGATCGTCATCAGCAAGTCAGGCAGCGTAATTCTTGTTAACATAGATACACCAGGATCTCTACCTCAGTTGTGTTATTCTGTAATTGTTAATGGGAACTTGGAAGTCTCAGTTGTTTATGAAGGAATTTTAGACAATAACCTGTCGAACATATGTAAATTTCGTACGAAAGTCAATTCTCTTCATGATATTGAAAGTATACTGAAATCTGCTGAAAACTGTGCATCTCCAGATGTTGAAGGTAAACAGCATTTTCTTTTTCTGTTTGAAAAATCTCAAATACTTCTTGTGAGTAACAGGCACAGACTAAGATATCAACCAGAAAACTTGCTATTTTTCTTTCGTGTGCAGATTATTTCTCCAACTGCCTATATGTTCATGTGGGAGTCAGGAAACTTGTTAATGCCCGTGGCAAGCACATTTCCAATTCATCTGCCTCTCCCTGTAATGCTGCTAAAAAAACTGCCTTGTACTGTATGTGAGCTCCTTCAATGAAGCTGTCACTGCTTTCCTTTTTGGCTTCTTCCACATCCATTCTAAAAGTTCTTAAATTCTATTTCCTGTAAATATTTTCTGTAAAACATTTCCTTTGAGCTGGGACCTGTTGCTACTTTGAAGTGCTCATGTAATAGTTAAACAATGAATTTTAATTTCTGTCAACTCACTATTACACCACAGTCTTTCTTTCATTAGTTTTACCTTTTTTTGACATGCCTGCAGGAGACGTTTTGGTCGCATGTAGATGGATACAGTCAAATTTGGTTTTGATGGTATGGAAAAACTCTTGAACTATATCTGTTGTTGCGATTTCCTGTAATTTGGGCTGTCGCATTCCTGCAGATAGTGCTGTTTGAAAATAACGCAATGTTTCCTTACTGATGATCCTTTTTGTGAATACGTAATTAGACGTTCAGGAAACGGTTTGTTGATTACTGTCTTTTGTGTGAAGTTGCATATCGAGTCAGAGTTCATGGTGTCAGCCGCAGCTGCGGCAAACCTTACTTTGTCGAGGACGTGTTGGGGGAGGAAGAATTTTTCTGCCTGAGGGCTTTTCTGGTATTCTTGCATTTCAAGTAGTTTTTCTTTCTTTTTGTTATTGTCTTAATTTATTCATTGCTACATCAAGATCCATAAGTCTTATTCTATTTAGCAAGTCAAGAGGTACTTTTACAGTCGGATGAAGGCACTCAAGGTTATTCATGTAAAGTATATAAATAAAATTATGAAAGGAGAGAAGTAGGTGGTTCAAAAAAATTTACCGCATTCCTTTTGTAACGTCCAGTTGCTGGTTCTGTCTACTACCTAATGCCGAGTTTTATGTAACCTTACTCATTTTAGAGATCATCGTCGCTTCTACACTCTGGAATAGTCAAAAACTGGTTAATAACAGCAATAGTGTGAATCAGAAGTCATTTGCCTGAGTCTAAATATTCTGATAAAATATGGGAGTGAAGAGTAAACTACTCGTTTAGTTTGTATTAAACATCTTGGGATTTTTGATTTTCTGCCTGAAGTTTTCCAGTGACATGTTACCCTTTTTAGTGAAAGTGGTAAATACTTTATCTCTGTTTCGACTTCAGTTAGCGCTGGAATGTTTCGAAGGAATTGTGGATTCGTAGCATTGTAAGAATACTTTTTGGAGAGACATTTCATTCTCATTTTCTGTGCGGCTTTAGAAAATTGTCTCGAGTTATTCATGTAGTATGCTGAATGTTGTAACTGATCAGCATCTATGATTCTGAACAACAGTACTTTCTGCCTTCTTTAACTAATCATGACTGATGAAGATGTTTTATTGCTGCCCTTTGACCATCATAGTCAGAGAAACCATTTACCATCGAGTTTCAAGAAAGACAGCTGTTTCATTAAAGATCCCTGGAATTATAATAAATTATCAATACCCACTGCACTATGTCCTATTTTAGTTGGGTATATTGCTGTGGGGAAGAAACCATAATCGGACAACAGTGCCCCAAACCAGTACTTTAGCAGAATCAGTATTATCTAATATGAAATCAATATTGAAATAGGCACTTAAAATGACTTCTTAATTGTTTCTATTACGCGTTGTTAGCACTCTTATTGCCTGACGAAGTTTAAAAAACTTCTGTTGTGGGCCCTTACACTGTCAGAACAAAAAAAACTGCAGTACTCCTTTATGATTATGTCTTCGAATGTTATTCCACTTTTAACGTATCTAGTCACTTCTCCTTCCAAACATTACGCCTACAGAAAGTTCATTGAGGCCATTATCCTTTGAGATGAATCTGATCTATATCTATGACTTCCAAGTGATGTTTTGTTGTGCATAATACAGCTGTAGTAATACCTTTATATTTTTCGGTTACCTATAGCTATGTGATAAACTCATCTTTTATTTAAATGAAGATCACTTTGTAACTTGTGCAGAACTTCTTTCAGTTGACAATGTACCTAACAATGAAATGTTTGTCAAATTTTCTCAATAGCTGACCTATCAATACGCAAAATGTGTGCCCATAGCTGAGTGTGAAATCACAGGTTATTATGTGGTGTACCTAAGTGTAGTATACATGCTCTAGTATCAGTTGGTGTTCTGGGAGAGCAAGAGGAAATTGTGTAGTTATTTCCTGGTACTGTTTAGCTGGATGCTCCTGAGGAATTAAACTTTTTGGATGATGTTGGATGTATATTGAGCGATTTTTAGCCAAATTTGTGTTTCTAACACTCAAGTGTAAAATATTTTGTCTTTATTTATATTATGTTATGATATATAATAATGGCTTTGTCTCTACAGTGGGACAAACATCACAGTATTTTTTACTGTGTTATTGTGTGTGCTATGTATCTGTCTGACTTTTCGTGATGGTTTACAACTTTTCATACAACTTTTCGACATTCCCACCAGATTTTTTAATTTATGGACTTCTTTCCAAAGAGCTAGAGTGTCAGTTTGGATAATTATGCAGATACCTACAGAATCATTATTGTCATTTATACAAATATACAGGGTGCACATTAATAAAACCGACTAACTGCAGGGACGGATTCCTGAGTGGAAATGGAGGAAGAAAGGTCCAATGAACATGCATCCGGATATGGACGGTGTGTGTGCAACGACAACGAACCCTCCCAGAACGCTTTATAGAGCTGCATCGCATTCACATCACAATAGATGTTTAAAGCGGCCTCCATGGGATTGCAGGTGATAGGCGTAGTAGCGGTTGTCATGAGGGATACACATAGTTGTGATTTGGTTTACACGATGTTGTCAGGCCACTTCCCTGAAGCTTCTGCTCGAATTCGTCACAATAGCCTGTAGAAGCCTGTCCTCCAGATCTTGTGTACAGACAGTCCGCCACCTCCTTGCACGTTCGTCTGTCTGGAAGGACCTATGATCACAGAAACACACAAAAGGACTTTAAATGTTGTGCAATGTATTTAGCGCAGATGACAATGCTTACTTTGGTTTCCATCTGCTTCGCCGTACACAAATATCATTTCGGCTTCTTACCGACAAATACCAGACTATTCTGCTGCTTGCAGACGCTGCGTCAATCACACAGTCTTCAACACACAAGGAACACACGTCATATGGTCTGAGGAACGGTCATTCGTCAGCGCCACCTACCGTGGCAACTATGCATTTCAGGACACATGTTCATAGGACCTTTCTTCCTCCAGTTCCATTCTAGAAACCGTCCCTGCAGTTTGTCGGTTTTATTAATGTTCATCCTGAAGACATCCGAAATAATTTTGAAGTTAAATTGCCTTTGAAACTTGTTTTAATGATGTTTCACAGGTTAACCTATGTAGGGAGAAAAATGACCAAGTAAGCGCCTTATGATGAAATTGATAGTACTCTGTGACATAATTTTCTGTCAAGGAAACATAAACTATAAATTTTTCGTGTTTAAGGTTCTTACAAGCCCGAAAAAATCAGGAATATAAAAGATCTTTCTTGTGTTTTTTGAATTAGTGAACACTGTCTACGCAGATGTTCCATTCCGTAGAATAATACGGGTTTCATGTACAGTCAGCATATTTTGAAGGCTATACGAGACGGACATTTACTAAAACGACTCGGAAGATAAATTCTTATATTCTGTGGGACACCTATTGCTTGATTTCAAAGGGAGACCCGCTGTTTATTGTTACATATAACTGATCTTTCACTGTAAAAAAAGATAAATCCCAGAGGCGAGAAAGAACGAACTTCAAATCGCCGTTTGTCTTCTACCCTGGAGTGGAGCATTTGTAATAAATTATCAAAACAATTTTACACGCAAACAAAGCAGTTTTCTTCCATTATTTTACGTGACGGTACAAATTTCCTTAGCTTAATTGCAAGGCTATGAAGGAGAAGAAAGCATTGAAACACCTATGCATTTTCAGACATGATACTCTTGAAGTCCATATAGCTGCAACGTGGGTCAAGTCGCACTTCCGTTACAGACTAGGTGGTCAGTGTGCGAGGTCACCGATGTGCGCTCAGACCTGTAGTCCAGGGGGCATTCACATGGCACCACCACGGTAGCAAAGGATTAATATATGTTAAGAAGTTTGCTATCACTATTACAATTGTTCACAAGTTCGATAGATATTTGTTCAGTTTACGCTGACATACTTTCGTTTGTCAATATGATCACTGTTCGTCACGTAGTTTCCCTCAATGTTATGTGTCACAGTAATCACAACTGTCAGGACGTTAATGTTCATAAATTATGAATGAGTTCAAATTATTATTTATCATATAGAGAATTTATATTTGTTATGAATGAGTTGCTATTTAGGTGTAAACTAGTTACGTATCATATGATCATTAAGACTACTGGCAGCGAATAGCCATAGGCCACTTGAATTTTTACAAGCTTATAAACGGAACTTTCGCAGCTAGCACGATTGTACTTCATGAGCCCCTGGTGTAGCTGTGGATATTATTGAAGAATCTCGAGCTCCACTTTCGGTAAACAGTCAAAGGGAAGCCACGGAAAACCTTTACCAAAGAAGAAGTGACTTTGGTTTACAATTGTTGATTGACACAATGCTGAACAAACAACGTATGGTAGTTACTAACTGCCACTAGCGTTGCAGCATAGCTGCACTACGTGAAGGTATCTGGACACCGCGCTGAAAATGACCTACAAGTTCGTGGTGCCCCCCATCGGTAATGCTGAATTCGTCGATGTCAGTCGTGAGGCTTGGCAGGAAGTCGGCGTTCCAATACATCCCAAAGGTGTTCTGTAGGATTCAGGTCAGGACTCTGTGCAGGTGGGTCCATTACAGGGATGTTATTTTCGTGTAACCACTCCGCCATAGGCCGCGCATTATGAACAGGTGCTCGATCGTGTTGAAAGATGCAATCGCCATCACCGAATTGCTCTTCAACAGTGGGAAGCAAGAAGGTGCTTAAAACATCATTGTCGGCCTGTTCTGTGTGTTCTGTGATAATGCCATGCAAAACAACAAGGGGTGCAAGCCCCCTCCATGAAAAACACGACCACACCATAACACCACCGCCTCCGAATTTTACTGTTGGCACTACACACGCTGGCATATGAGGGTCACCGGGCATTCTACATACCCAAACACTGCCATCGGATCGCCACATTGTGTACCGTGATTTGTCATTCCATACAACGCTTTTCCACTGTTCAATCGTCCAATGTTCACGCTCCTTACACCAAGCAAGGCGTCGTTTGGCATTTACCGGCGTGACGTGTGGCTTATGAGCAGCCGCTTGACCATGAAATCCAAGTTTTCTCAACTCCCACATAACTGTCATAGTACTTGCAGTGGATCCTCATGCAGTATGGAATTCCAGTGTGTGGGTCTAGATAGGTGTCTGCCTATTACACATTACGAACCTCTTCAACTGCTGGCGGTCTCTGTCAGTCAACAGACGAGGTCGGCCTGCACGTTTTTGTGCTTTACGTGTCCCTTCACGTTTCCACTTCACTATCATATCGGAAACAGTGGACCTATGAATGTTTAGGAGTGTGGAAATCTCACTTACAAACGTATGACACAAGTGACATCCAATCAACTGACCAAGTTCGAAGTCACCGAATTCCGAGGAGCACCCCATTCTGCTCTCTCACGATGTCTAATGACTACTGAGGTCGCTGATATGGAGTAGCTTTCAGTAGGTGGCAGCACAATGCACCTGATATAAAAAACGTATCTTTTGGGGGATCTTTTGGGGGTGTCCGGATACTTTTGATCACATAGTGTACCAGAATGCCACTTGCGTCTGCCCTCTTAGCTGAGTGGTAACGTGCTTACCTCCCACGCAGCAGGTCCTGGTTCGATTCTCGGCCATGCTGGAGATTTTCTCCGTTCGTGACTGGGTGTTGTGTTGTCCTCATCATCATTTCATCCTCAACAAAAATGGCTCCAAGCACTATGGCACATCAGTCCCATAGACTTAGAACTACTTAAATTTACCTAATCTAAGAACATCACACACATCCATGCCACCGGTCGGAGTGGCCGAGCGGTTCTAAGCGGTACAGTCTGGAACCGCGTGACCGCCACGGTCGCAGGTTCGAATCCTGCTTCGAGCATGGAGGCGTGTGATGTCCTTAGGTTAGTTAGGTTTAATTAGTTCTAAGTTCTAGGGGACTGATGACCTCAGAAGTTAAGTTCCACAGTGCTCAGAGCCATTTGAACCATTTGAAAATCCATGCCAAAGGCAGGATTCGAACCTGCGACCGTAGCGGTCGCGCGGTTCCAGACTGAAGCGCCTGGAACAGCTCGGCCACAGCGGCTGGCCAATCTCATCACCGGCGCGCATTTCGCCCAATGTGGCGTCTACTGAAATAAGACTTGCACTTGGCGGCCGAACTGCCCCGAATAGGGCCTCCTGGCCAGCAGTGCCACACGATAATTTAAAAAATAGTGCCATTTGTATATGCCCAATAATAAGGACATTCACAGCGATAGGGCCTCCTGGCCAGCAGTGCCACACGATAATTTAAAAAATAGTGCCATTTGCATATGCCCAATAATAAGGACATTCACAGCGAGAAGGCCCAATGAGGTGCGAACGTGTGGAGCAAGAAGGCAACGATGGCACGAAGATTCACACGTGTTTTCTACAGCCAAGAGAGGGAGTTTGAATGAGTCAAGTTGTGGGCTTCCGAGTGGCGGGCTTGTCCTTTCGTAGAACTGCAACACAAGATGGACGTGCTACGATCAGTTGTGCTACTATACTGGTATCAGTGGTCTCGTGAACACTCTCACTCCCGCATTCGAAGTTTTGGATGTCCACGCAGAACAGACGCCCTCCACAATCCTCTTATTGTAAGGAAATTGTGGCAGATCGTACGGCTACCACAGCACAGATAAGAGGCCTTATGATCCCAGACGTGTCAACTCGAACTGCTCTGAAGTTGTGGGACTAGGAGCTCACACAATTCTAGCCCTTCTTCCACTCGCGCTACAGCATCGTCGGGCACGGCTGGATTGATGCCGTCAGATCACTTCGGAGACTGAACGGTGATGAAAGCAGATTCTGCCTGCACACAAATAATAGTCGTTTGCGCTTACAATGTAGACATGGTGAGCATGTCTCCTAGGATACATTCATCCAAGACACATTGGCTCCAACCCTCTAAAACTTTCATTCACCTTTGGTGTTTCTGGAGGGGACGCTAACCAGCGCCCTGTATGTGAAGAATGTTGTTTTGCCGTTCTAGAAAAAGAAATTTGATGTGATGTTCCAATAGGCTAATGCTTGCCCATACACTGCCTGCAAAACTCATCTTGCTCTTCAAGACGTGCGGCAGCTTCCCTGGCCAGCACAATCGCCAGACTTATCTCCAATCGAGCACGTATGGGATGTGATGGAGCCAGAAGAGACTCGTCCTACTCGACAACCAACAACTCTTAAGGGTTCAGGTGAACAGGTCGAGCAGGCTTGGAATACCTTATTCCAGAACGGTATTCGTCTTCTATATGATCGTCTGAATGCCAGATTCAGTGCGTGCATTGCAGCCTGTGGAGTTTACACCACACTGATATGGATGTTTCAGCGTGGATCGATGCCGGGTACCTCATAAAATCTTGTGGTATTGATATGTAAATGTAATCATTTCATGTACTCCATATGCACTGTTGCATGTATAATCTTGAGTGAATTGAAAACCTTTAAACTATTTAGTTTTTCCCGACAGTGTAATTGAGCGTCGTCACCATAGTTGATGGTAGTTTTATTTAGATACGCTACGCTTTGCGAAATTGTGAGTGGAGTGCAGTTTGGATTTTGTCCAGCATTGCTGTTACGGCGACGTTCTTGGCTTCACTGGTTTTGGCGAGTGTTCAGTACTGGTTACAGAAAATAACTTACAGCGGAAAGAGGTGCTATTGCGGATACAGCAGCGAGGACTGGAATTCTGTGAATGCTCCTGGGCAGCAGACACTACAAATTAGCAACAAATTTTGTGTCGTGGATTACGTGAACCATCAACAGGTGTGGAACAAGGCCAGTATTGTGTCCCATTTCAGTTACCCCAGTGTTGTCGCACAGTGTTGCTCTTATTCTGGCTGTCTGTTTTAAGATTAACATCAAGCCACGAGCAGCTTAATTCTCTCCCCCTCTGTGCTTATTGCTATTAGTGTCTCCCAGCTGACTTTTTAAGCCCCTCTGACGGCAGTCACTACACTTTTATGCATGTGTGTTGACCGTTCAAGATTGTATTTGCGATTCTTGTTCAGAGTTCCTTTAATGGCGCCACAGGCGAGATAAAAACGAAGGATTGCGGCGTTGACGGATGTTCCTGTGAAAGTATTACACATCTTAGATATCCGGGTGAAATATAGCAGGAAGAATACTTCGGTAGCAATAGTATCAGAGGATACAGTGGAGATTCCGTCATAGCGGCGGGTCCACCAGCTTGGGAGGCGATGTCAGGTACCATCGATCCCCCAGCAACGGGCCTTCCTGTAGCTGAGATGAGCATAAGAAGGATGGCCCAGTTACACGTTACTGCCCTTCAGGTGTGACAGATAACACAGGCCTTTTATCAAACTACAGGCTTTTTATTGAAGATATTTTGCAAAGATTTTACTTTTGAAATTCCGGACATGTATTATTAAAGAGTTTATTTTAAAAATCTCTAAGATCAACAGATTCTCATTTAGTAAAAAATATAAAAGTGACTCCAAAATCCACCATCCCTTGAAAAGTTTATTTAATCTTGTAACAATAAAAACTTAATTTAAATGATCAGTATCTTCTTTAACTTTAAATTACGTCATCTCTATCTGAACATAACAATTTACACTACGTTTAACAGCAAATCAAAAAATTACCACAGCACAACACAACGCAGTGCTATGAGTATCCTTAATGATACAACATTACGCACTATAACAAGATGAAAGTCACCATTAATGTACGAGTACAAAATAAATGCCCAGTCTTTGGAAGCGTTAACATCCGTCAAGAATCTGGGTGTGAAAATTCGATATAATCTCAAATGGAATGAACAGATTACACAAGTAACGGGTAAAACAAGCTCCAGATTGCGGTTTATTGGTAGAATCCTGAAGCGATGAAGTCCTTCAGCAAAGGAAACTGCTTAAAATACGTTAGTTCGTCCAGTCTTAGAGTATTGTTCGTCTGTATGGGACCCCTACCAGTTGGGTCTGATTCAAGAGATTGAGAAGGTCCAAAGAAGAGCGGCAAGATTCGTGAGTGGTACATTTAGCCACGGCGAGAGCGTTACAGATCACATAGAAAGTTTGAAGTGGGACACAGTTGCAGATAGACGACGCGCTAAACGGAAGGGGCTGCTCACTAAATTCCGAAATCCGATCTTCACCAAGGGTGTAGAGCATATATTATTACCACCAACTTTCAAATCGCGCAATGATCACCATTCAGAGATAAGGGAAATTAGAGCTCGTACTGAGGCGTTCAGACAGTCTTTTTCCCTCGCGCGATCCGCGAGTAGCACAGAGGGGAGGAAATATGACTTTGGCACGAATTGTGCCCTCCACCACACACCGCTTAGTGGCTAGCGGAGTATATATGTAGATGTAGATTCTTTCTACATTCAAGAGCATCAGCCCAACTTCGCACGGTAAGGTATTCAAGTTTCAGGAAGTGTACTGGCATTTCGCAACATTCATTATGGGCAAAGAGCTGATGATTTAGAAATTTGTAGTTAGGCACAATCGGCGACGACTATTAGTGTTGGTTGCCAGTGTGTATTTAGTTAAAAGGACGAGTATGAGAAATTCTACGTTAGATGTGATGTAGCACGCTCCATTAGGCCACTTTATTTATTAGTTACCTAGTGTAAGTGGTATCTACGCAAATCTAGCACTGTTAAGCTGCCCTATTTCAAAATATATCTATCTTAAGGCATGTTAAGCAATTCAAGTTCTCCTGCACTGCAGGAGAAAAAGAAGTACGCTGATGCATTTTCACGTAGAAAGCATAGTGCGTAATTTTGTACCATAAAGTTAGTGGACTGGGTATTCATAGTTCTGTGTTGTGTTGTCCTGTGTTCATTGGTTCATTTTCTGTTAAAGGTGTGTAAATTGTTATGGTCGGTTAAAGGTGATGTAATTTAAAGTTAAAGAAAATTTAAGTGTTGATACTGCTCATTTAAACTGATTTTTTATTGTAACAAGACTAAAGTCAACTTTCAAAGAAATTGTGGAATTTGGAGTCAGTTCTACATTTTTATTAAATGAGAATCTGTCGATTTTAGAGATTTTTTAAAATACTGCATAAATTCTTTAGTAATACATTAATGGAATTTCAAATGTAGATTTTTTTAAAAGTATCTTTGACATAAGACCTTTAAATTTGTCATGTTGTCTGTGGCATTTGAAGGGTGGTAACATGAAAGTGGGCACTGCTTCTCAAGCATATCTCATTTACAGCGATGGCATCTGTGGCTCGTTACTGAGGGACAGTGAACAGTAGTGCCCGACATCTCCCCCCAGGCTGATGGATCCGGGGCCATGACTGAATCTCCACTGTAGCCTCTGATATTATTGTCAAAAACTTATTCTTCAATAAATGCTATTCAGCTCAACCTAGTCAGCTGCTAAAATCCTAGTCCTCCACTCCCCAACACTAAATACCTCCGGCCAGCTGATTACGTTTCTGGGTCGATTGAAGTTGAGTTGGTAAAGTACATCTTGCTTGTAATACGTTCTGAAATGCTTTAACATGGGTACTCCTACTGCACAGCCTGTGAAACTACTTAGGCAGAACAAGCTGTGGTGTGAGCTACGAATGTAAGGAAGCAATTAGGGGGTACAATACCAGAACAAGTTAACGTTCTTAACGAAATCACCGGCTTATTGGTGGTGTTCCTGGCCGACAGCAGTACACGCTGACGGTAATAAACGCCGCTGTTGCAGAGATGAGAGCTATTTTAGAACTTTTTAATGTTCGGCCACCATCCTTCGCGAAGGCTACGATAACAGATTCAGAGATGTAAGCAAGGCTAATCGGAGCGAGAAGCTAAACCAACAATTGGAATAGAATGGTTAGGCTCGGGTAGCGAAGAAAGTAGAAGTGAAAGTAAGGAGGTGGAATCAAATACTAGACCAGTTAGGCCAATGCAAGTGATTAGGATCGTTAATGTTTTTCCTAGGATGCCCAATAAATTTGAAGTTGTTTGTTAATACTATAGGAAACTTTAGGATGTCCAATAAATTTAAAGAAGTTTGTTAGTACTATAGGAAACTTATGGGCTATCTAAGTTAATGATCTGATGAAATTTGTAAGGTAAGGGTCCCCCCCCCCCACACTCCCCATGAACCATGGACCTTGCCGTTGGTGGGGAGGCTTGCGTGCCTCAGCGATACAGATGGCCGTACCGTAGGTGCAACCACGACGGAGGGGTATCTGTTGAGAGGCCGGACAAACGTGTGGTTCCTGAAGAGGGGCAGCAGCCTTTTCAGTAGTTGCAGTGGCAACAGTCTGGATGATTGACAGATCCGGCCTTGTAACACTAACCAAAACGGCCTTGCTGTGCTGGTACTGCGAACGGCTGAAAGCAAGGGGAAACTACAGCCGCAATTTTTCCCGAGGGCATGCAGCTTTACTGTATGGTTAAATGATGATGGCATCCTCTTGTGTAAAATATTCAGGAGGTAAAATAGTCCCCCATTCGGATCTCCGGTCGAGGACTACTCAAGAGTACGGCGGTACCAGGAGAAAGAAAACTGGCGTTCTGCGGATCGGAGCGTGGAATGTCAGATCTCTTAATCGGGCAGGTAGGTTAGAAAACTTAAAAAGGGAAAAGGATAGGTTAAAGTTAGATATAGCGGGAATGAGTGAAGTTCGGTGGCAAGAGGAACAAGATTTTTGGTCAGGTGAATACAGGGTTATAAATACAAAATCAAATAGGGGTAATGCAGGAGTAGGTTTAATAATGAATTAAAATATAGGAGTGCGGGTAAGCTACTACAAACAGCATAGTGAACGCATTAACGTGGCCAAGATAGACACGAAACCCACACCTACTACAGTTTATATGCCAACTAGCTCTGCAGATGACGAAGAAATTGATGAAATGTATGATGAGATAAAAGAAATTATTCAGGTAGTGAAGGGAAACGACGATTTAATAGTCATGGGTGGCTGGAATTCAAGAGTAGGAAAAGGGAGAGAAGGAAACATAGTAGATGAATATGGATTGGGGGAAAGAAATGAAAGAGGAAGTCGTCTGGTAGAATTTTTTACACAGCATAACTTAATTATAGCTAACACTTGGTTCAAGAATCATAAAAGAAGGTTGTACACACGGAAGAATCCTGGAAATACTAGAAGGTATCAGATAGATTATATAATGGTAAGACAGAGATTTAGGAACCAGGTATTAAATTGTAAGACATTTCCAGGGGCTGATGTGGACTCTGACCACAATCTATTGGTTATGATCTGTAGATTAAAACTGAAAAAACTGCAAAAATGTGGGAATTTAAGGAGATGGGACCTGGACAAACTGATAAAACCAGAGGTTGTATAGAGTTTCAGGGAGAGCATAGGGAACAATTGACAGAAATGGGGGAAAAATACAGTAGAAGAAGAATGGGTAGCTCTGAGGGATGAAGTAGTGAAGGCAGCAGAGGATGGAGTCGGTAAAAAGACGAGCGCTAGTAGAAATCCTTGGGTAACAGAAGAAATATTGAATTTAATTGATGAAAGGAGAAAATATAAAAATGCAGTAAATGAAGCAGGCAAAAAGGAATACAAACGTCTCTACAATGAGATCGACAGGAAGTGCAAAATGGCTAAGCAGGGATGGCTAGAGGACAAATGCAAGGATGTAGAGGCTTATCTCACTAGGGGTAAGATAGATACTGCCTACAGGAAAATTAAAGAGACCTTCGGAGAAAAGAGAACCACTTGTATGAATATCAAGAGCTCAGATGGAAACCCAGTTCTAAGCAAAGAAGGGAAAGCAGAAAGGTGGAAGGAGTATACAGAGGGTCTTTACAAGTGGGACGTACTTGTGGACAATATTCTGGAAATGGAAGAGGATGTAGATGAAGACGAAATGGGAGATACAATACTGCATGAAGAGTCTGACAGAGCTCAGAAAGACCTGAGTCGAAACAAGGCCCCGGGAGTAGACAACATTCCATTAGAACTACTGACGGCCTTGGGAGAACCAGTCCTCACAAAATTCTACCATCTGGTGAACAAGATGTTTGAGACAGGCGAAATACCCTCAGACTTCAAGAAGAATATAATAATTCCAATCCCAATGAAAGCAGGTGTTGACAGATGTGAAAATTACCGAACAAACAGTTTAATAAGCCACAGCTGCAAAATACTAACGCGAATTCTTTACAGACGAATGGAAAAACTAGTAGAAGCCAACCTGGGGGAAGATAAGTTTGGATTCCGTAGAAATACTGGAACACGTGAAGCAATACTGACCTTACAACTTATCTTAGAAGAAAGATTAAGGAAAGGCAAACCTACGTTTCTAGCATGTGAACTTAGAGAAAGCTTTTGACAATGTTGACTGGAATACTCTCTTTCAAATTCTAAAGGTGGTAGGGGTAAAATACGGGGAGCGAAAGGCTATTTACAATTTGTACAGAAACCAGATGTTAGTTATAAGAGTCGATGGACATGAAAGTGAAGCAGAGGTTGGGAAATGAGTGAGACAGGGTTGTAACCTCTCCCCGTTGTTATTCAATCTGTATATTGAGCAAGCTCTAAAGGAAACAAA
Source organism: Schistocerca piceifrons (assembly GCF_021461385.2). Classification (NCBI taxonomy): domain Eukaryota; kingdom Metazoa; phylum Arthropoda; class Insecta; order Orthoptera; family Acrididae; genus Schistocerca; species Schistocerca piceifrons. The sequence continues at coordinate 208,760,167 of NC_060142.1, read as the reverse complement.
AGAAAAATTCGGAGTAGGTATTAAAATCCATGGAGAAGAAATAAAAACTTTGAGGTTCGCCGATGACATTGTAAATCTGTCAGAGACAGCAAAGGACTTGGAAGAGCAGTTGAACGGAATGGACAGTGTCTTGAAAGAAGTATATAAGATGAACATCAATAAAAGCAAAACGAGGATAATGGAATGTAGTCGAATTAAGTCGGGTGATGATGAGGCAATTAGATTAGGACATGAGACACTTAATGTAGTAAAGGAGTTTTGCTATTTGGGGAGCAAAATAAATGATGATGGTCGAAGTAGAGAGGATATAAAATGTCGACTGGCAATGGTAAGGAAAGCGTTTCTGAAGAAGAGAAATTTGTTGACATCGTGTATAGATTTAAGTGTCAGGAAGTCGTTTCTGAATGTACTTGTATGGAATGTAGCCATGTATGGAAGTGAAACATGGACGATAAATAGTTTGGACAAGAACAGAATAGAAGCTTTCGAAATGTGGTGCTACTGAAGAATACTGAAGATTAGATGGGTAGATCACGTAACTAATGAGGAGGTATTGAATAGAATTGGGGATAAGAGCAGTTTGTGGCACAACTTAACTAGAAGAAGGGACCGGTTGGTAGGACATGTTCTGAGGCATCAAGGGATCACAAATTTAGCATTGGAGGGCAGCGTGGAGGGTAAAAATCGTAGATGGAGACCAAGAGATGAATACGTTAAGCAGCTTCAGAAGGATGTAGGTTGCAGTAATTACTGGGAGATGAAGAAGCTTGCACAGGATAGAGTAGCATGGAGAGCTGCATCAAACCAGTCTCAGGACTGAAGACCAGAACAACCACAAGAACAACAAGGTAAGGGTCAGCTTGCAGGAATTAGTCCACTTGCATAGCGCAACGGAACAGGATGTTGATGACACATTGGTCGATTATGTGTGCAAGGCGAAAAGAAGTGTTAACGGCCTTGGATTAAATTATGTGGGACAAGAGGTGGTTAGTCACATTGTAGAAGGTATGAGATCAGAAGATAGGCAGAGAGCTTTCTTCTGCCTAATGTCCACAAATTACCAACTCAGACCAGTCAACCTGCTATATTCAAAGTGTGATGTATAAGGATCAAAGATATCATGTCAATTGCCAGCTTTCACTCACGGTACAGACTGGGAGGTAGTAAGGCAGATTGCACAGAAGTGAGATTAAATGCTATCAGCATGATGAAAAGGGACCACATTAGCGGTTTTGAAACCAAACTAAAGCTAATAGTAGGTGTTGAGAATTAAGGAAACGGTGCAGGTGGAATGTTATTCGTGACCAACACACCCACAGCAGGCACCTTGCATTTCATTTGTTGTCAATTTAATAATGAACGTGTTTGTACTCTTCTGGAAACAAGACTTCCAATCTCGGTTGTTGATGCCCATTGGCTGGAACTAAATCAACATCATTGCAAGGCTCCTCCAATTCAGGCCAACGCATTCTGTGTCAGGGTAATTGGTTGTGCATCGATGATTTTACTTGGAAAGGCCGGTTTAGGATAGTGGTTAATCTTACCAACATGTAATACTTGGTTATGATATTATAGCTAAGATAGGTCTTTTACCAAATTTTCAGGTGGATATTGTGAATTCAAATTAATAATTACGGCTGTTGTTTTGTGAACACAGCTCATGAGTGTCATGAATTCACACTGACAAATGGCCAATGTCACAGCACCGAATAGCACTTTGTGAAATTTTTGACCAGTTTTAACGTCCACCTGGTCAAATAAGCACAAAGTTATGCCAACGTGTGCAAATTTTCGTGAAGTGCTTGCAGAATTATGAAGTATGAAGCAATCGAAGCAGTCAGTAGAAAAGACGTTACAGGAGATGGTAATTCAGCCATTTGTAATAGTAGAAAGTGGGCATCAATACGTTTTGTCACTGCAAGTTGCGTACATCAGGGGCACGTGTGCAGTCATGGGCAAACCTATTCTTCTCTTTTGATTGACAGGTAATAACCCCCTGTGGATAATCCATCCCTTTGATTGACAGGTCCTTAACCTATTGCTCCCCAACCCCAACCCTTCCCCCTCCTCCACCCAACTCCTCAGGAAATCTCCAGCCCACCTGCCTCCCCCTTGCTGATACAGGCATACTTTCAGGTCAGAGTTATTCGAATAGCTCCCTCTCACTCTTATCAATCTGACTGACTATTATCAACCCCTCCTGGGGTAAAGCCCCCTCCCTCCACTAACCTACCTAGAAACTGGAGCTCTGTGCTGGAGGGAATGGTTTCGTGACAGGTAATTGCATTAATTAGGTGAGGGTATATTGTTTATTTATAAAAGATTCAGTTTTCAGGGGTAGAATTTCTCTTGTTCATCATTCTATGCTGGTTAGAAGATGCAGCCCTTGTAAGAAGTAATTACATCGATGGCTTTTTTTTATTCTGATCGCACAAGGAACACCACATAATGAAACACCCATCACACACATTTATGCTGTTAAAAATCATTCAATAGTGAAGCATGCACTGTCCACTGGACCGAAAAGAACGCCACCCACACAGGCCGCCAGCCACGCCACACCAGCGACAGCCTGATAAGGAGCTGCAACACGCAGGTGACCGCTCAGCCCCCGCGACTGACAGACCGGATGTCTCACTAATCCTTGAACAAAAGCAACAACAAAATTCTTGTCGAAACATACACTCTCTCTCTCTTTTTCTCCTTGCGCCCTGTCGGGCCTGCACGTGGCATCGGTCATGGTCATACTGCACCACACCCAAAGCTGTGTTTACCCAGCAAATGACTACAGAATACCGATGCACTTGGGAACTCCATCCTTCCAAGGCAGATATCTGTTTGAGAATCCATTACACCATGGACTCTTAAGTGTCCCAGCCCTCCTGGTGCACTTCCTTGTTTTGCATTTCATTAACTCCTTTGGGAGTTATTACATTTGTTGTTGCAGAATATCGTCACATACATAACTTGAAGATATCACAGGAATTAAATGTACCACTGCACAAAGAGAGAGAGAGAGAGAGAAAGAGTTTTGCAGATGACTTCAGAATATTTAAACAGTTCCAAGGAATATCTCCACCGCCACACTTGAACGCATACTCTACAAGTAAAGATCGGGACACACTTGTGAAACCGTCCCTGATTCATTTTACGCCCTTTTGAGGGACATACACTTGTCCCTGAGCACGAGCTCCTTCAGAAGCTACCAAATCCAACTGAATACGGCTTTAAACACACTTTCAAAAAGATCGATGCGCAGTAGCTTACGTCATTTTTGCAATGCATACTGCCACTGACTCTAAAAAAAGATTGTGGCACACTTGTGATACTTCTCAGTCTTCTTCCTCTACACCAAAATATTTGCATGCATAAACAAATTAGGTAAAGTATTTAACGCCTCAGTACGTTTGCAAATGTTTGTTTAAACAATTTCTTTCAAATACACTCACACACAAAACATACACGGCACTGCCTTCAAAGGTGATCCCACCTGTGTTGCCAATCAAAACCTTATGGTGTCAGCTGACGAACAGCTGCTGTATGGCGACCTTCCACTGTATGTCTATTGAGGTACAGTGACACACGCTAGTTCACTGCTGTCTCTGACGCTTCCCTGGAGGAAAGAGAACCATCTCCCTTTAAACATACTTGCATCTGCCTTAATGGATGACAGAAAGTGGAAGGAGCGATCGGTTGAGATCGAGTTGTAACAAGATATGATTTAATTGTAGACTAATGATACAGTGTAGAAGAGAGGGAGATGTTGCTGCAGGTCATTTAACAATTTTTCTCCGTTGTTCTGTTGGGGTGCATCAGTTGTGTGGCATAACCTTTGTTCAACTCATATACAACTGCGTGTTCAGTGTGTGACTTAGAGCAGTATCCACTTGCGATCGCTAGCAACAAATGTCTCAATAATCAGAGGACTTCTATCTCATGTGTGATGATGATGAAGCATGTCAGTCCTGTTTCAGCGCTTTTCTCTAGACGAACTAAAATTTATGCGAAGTACTTCGTTCCCCTATCGCATGTTCGGCATAATATTGAGTCTTCAGTTTCATTACTACGGTGATTCCAAATTAGCGACAGGAGTTTGAGGTACTGTAATCTCTGTGTATACGTCTGTTTGATAGATATCCTGTTTACAGAGTTTGTGGTGGCATGTCAAACGTCGCCACTATGTATTTGTCTCTTTCCTTGTAAGAGGCATTCACTGTTACTAATGATCTTTTTATATAGGACTGATGAGACCACAGTCTAATTTCTGAACCTTCATTGAATGTGAACAGTGCGCGCTTTACATCTCTGTAAAGCTATACTCCGCAAATATCACACAGGATCGATGTTTTAAGGAAGGAGTTTTTTCATTTCACAATTTGTCAACAGAAGTTTGTATACATGGAAGAAGCCTCGGGATACTAGAAGGTTTCAGATAGATTATATAATGGTAAGACAGAGATTCAGGAACCAGGTTTTAAACTGTAAGACATTTCCAGGGGCAGATTTGAACTCTGGCCACAATCTATTGGTCATGAACTGCAGAATAAAACTGAAGAAACAGCAAAAAGGTGAGAATTTGGGGAGATGGGACCTGGATAAACTGAAAAAACCAGAGGATGTACAGAGTTTCAAGGAGAGCATTAGGGAACGATTGATAAGAATGGGGGAGAGAAATACAGTAGAGGAAGAATGGGTAGCCTTGAGAGATGAAAAAGTGAAGGCAGCAGAGGATTACGTACGTAAAAAGACGAGGGACAGTATAAATCCTTAGGTAACAGAAGAGATATTGTATTTAATTGATGAAAGAAGAAAATACAAAAATGCAGTAAATGAAACAGGCAAAAAGGAATACAAACGTCTCAAAAATGACATCTACAGGAAGTGCAAAACGGTTAAGCAGGGATGGCTAGAGGACAAATGTAAGGATGTAGAGCCGCATACTGCCTACAGGAAAATTAAAGACACCTTTGGAGAAAAGAGAACCACTTGTATGAATATCAAGGGCGCAGATGGAAACCCAGTTCTAAACAAAGAAGGGAAAGCAGAAAGGTGGAAGGAGTATACAGAGGGTCTATACAAGGGCGATGTTCTTGAGGACAATATTATGGAAATGGAAGAGAGTGTAGATGAAGATGAAATGGGGGATATGATACCGCGTGAAGAGTTTGACAGAGCACTGAAAGACCTAAGCCGAAACAAGGCCCCGGGAGTAGACAGCATTCCATTAGAACTACTGATAGCCTTGGGAGAGCCAGGCATAACAAAACTACCATCTAGTGAACAAGATGTATGAGACAAGCGAAATACCCTCAGACTTCAAGAAGAAAATAGTAATTCCAATCCGAAAGAAACCAGGTGTTGACAGATGTGAAAATTACTGAACTATCAGTTTAATAAGCCACTGCTGCAAAATACTAACACGAATTCTTTACAGACGAATGGAAAAACAGGTAGAAGCCGACCTCGGAGAAGATGGGTTTGGATTCCGTAGAAATGTTGGAACACGTGAGGCAATATTGACCCTACGACTTATCTTAGAAAATAGATTAAGGAAAGGAAAAACCTACGCTTCTAGCATTTGTAGACTCAGAGAAAGCTTTTGACAATGTTGACTGGAATACTCTCTTTCAAATTCTGAAGGTGGCAGGAGTAAAATACAGGGAGCGAAATGCTATTTACAAATCGTACAGAAACCAGAAGGCTAGGGGCATGAAAGGGAAGCAGTGGCTGTGAAGGGAGTGAGACAGGATTGTAGCGTATCCCCGATGTTATTCAATCTGTATATTGAGCAAGCAGTGATGGAAACAGAAGAAAAATTGGGAGTAGGAATTAAAATCCATGGAGAAGAAATCAAATCTTTGAGGTTCGCCGATGACATTGTATTTCTGTGAGAGACAGCAAAGAACCTGGAATTGCAGTTGAAAGGAATGGACAGTGTCTTGAAAGAAGGATATACGATGAACATCAACTAAATCAAAACGAGGATAATGGAATGTAGTCGAATTAAATCGGGTGATGCTGAGGGAACTAGATTAGGAAATGAGTCGCTTAAAGTAGTAAAGGAGTTTTGCTATTTGGGGAACAAAAGAACTGATGATGGTCGAAGTAGAGAGGATATAAAATGTAGACTAGCAATGGCAAGGAAAGCATTTCTCAAGAAGAGAAACTTGTTAATATCGAATATAGTTTTAAGTGTCAGGAAGTCGTTTCTGAAAGTATTTGTATGGAGTGTAGCCATGTATGGAAGTGAAACGTGGACGATAAATAGTTTAGACAAGAAGAGAATAGAAGCTTTCGAAATGTGGTGCTACAGAAGAATGCTGAAGATTAGATGGGTAGATCACGTAACTAATGAGGAGGTATTGGGGAGAAGAGGAGTTTGTGGCACAACTTGACAAGAAGAAGGGACCGGTTGGTAGGACATGTTCTGAGGCATCAAGGGATCACCAATTTGGTATTGGGGGGTAGCGTGGAGGGTGAAAATCTTAGAGGGAGACCAAGAGATGAATACACAAAACAGATTCAGAAGCACGTAGGCTGCAATAGGTACTGGGAGATGAAGAAGGATTAGCATGGAGAGCTGCATCAAACCAGTCTCTGGACTGAAGACCACAACAACAACAGTTTATTGTAGGGAAATCTGCAAGGCGAATGAATGTCATGTTCTCAAAATATATTTCTTACACAAATATTAACAGCTTTGCATTTCACATGACTAATAGGTCATAAACCACACTACTCTAAAATTATAATGTGTTTTAAGTGCAGAACTGTGTAGTCTTAGGAGTGCATGTCTTTATGTTCTCTCTTATATACCTCTTAATTTACGTAAATACTTCGAACTCTGTCTTCCTGGAGCTCCATCATCCATAAAAACCACATATTCTTGCTTCTTCTTATCCATCTGCTATTACATCATAACTTTTTATATCTACTACCATATGTGGATAAGTTGAGCTAACATTCTCGACATGCGTGCACATGGAGAAACCTTGTGGACCTGTATTGGGTACCGTGAGCAGGACAGCAGTGATGGACTCAGCTCACTGTATCATTTCATGAGACGCAGAATATAGTGGTCTACTGCAGATTAAATTGGTGACAGCATTGCAGTGAGAGTAGGCCGAAGACAATATGCGGAGATGTTCCAATCCCATACATTATCCAAAGAATGCAAGACTGGTTTGTGACCTCCAGTCGCAAGAGAAGGGTTGAAAGTTACGAGCCATGATCGAAGTGCTAGAAATATGAAGATCGCTTTCTAATATACTTTGGTGTATAAATTCGAGAATTAACAATGAATGAACGTACTGCAAAGTCATATATCTACATTCGGAATCAAGTACATAGTTCTTGTAATGTGGGGGAGGGGCGTTTTAGCGATGTTACAAACTTGGGAATTGTGCTCCCGTATTGGTCGGTGTTGAAATTATGGTAAAATTGCTAAAATTAATTGCACTATCAACTGTGATACTTAATGTTACAATACATTAACAGTGTCATTTCCACCCACCCATCCACTGGTACGCTGTTGATTACCACATATGACTGACTGACATCGCTTGTTTATATGGAGAAAGAGACTCGGTGGAGGGGCAATACCTTCTGGGGACGGCTAGCACCGAAACACTGATTGTGTACGTAACTGCAATACAGGGTGAGTCACCTAACATTACCGCTGGATATATTTCGTAAACCACATCAAATACTAACGAATCGATTGCACAGACCGAACTTGAGGAGAGGGCCTAGTGTAATTCGGTAATACAAACCACAAAAAAATGCACGGAAGTATGTTTTTTAACACAAACCCAGGTTTTTTTAAATGGAACCCCGTTAGTTTTGTTAGCACATCTGAACATATAAACAAATACGTAATCAGTGCCATTTGTTGCATTGTAAAATGTTAATTACATCCGGAGATATTGTAACCTAAAGTTGACGCTTGAGTACCACTCCTTCGCTGTTCGATCGTGTGTATCAGAGAGCACCGAATTACGTACGGATCCAAAGGGAACGGTGATGGACCTTAGGTACAGAAGAGACTGGAACAGCACATTACGTCCACATGCTAACACCTTTTTATTGGTCTTTTTCACTGACGCACATGTACATTACCATGAGGGGTGAGGTACACGTTCGGCGGGCGTTTCATAGGACGTGGAGGACGCATAAATTGGCCAGCCCGTTCTCCTGATCTTACACCTCTGGACTTCTTTCTGTGGGGTGCGTTGAAGGAGAATGTGTACCGTGATGTGCCTACAACCCCAGAGGATATGAAACAACGTATTGTGGCAGCCTGCGACGACATTACACCAGATGTACTGCGGCGTGTACGACATTCATTACGCCAGAGATTGCAATTGTGTGCAGCAAATGATGGCCACCACATTGCACATCTATTGGCCTGACATGTCGGGACACACTCTATTCCACTCCGTAATTGAAAACGGAAACCACTTGTGTACGTGTACCTCACCCCTCATGGTAATGTACATGTGCGTCAGCGAAAAACACCAGTAAAAAGGTGTTAGCATGTGGACGTAATGTGCTGTTCCAGTCTCTTCTGTACCTAAGGTCCATCACCGTTCCCTTTGGATCCGTACGTAATTCGGTGCTCTCCGATACACATGGCCGAACAGCGGAGGAGTGGTACTCAAGCGTCAACTTTAGGTTACAATATCTCCGGATGTAATTAACATTTTACAATGCAACAAACGGCACTGATTACGTATTTGTTTATATGTTCAGATGTGCTAACAAGACTAACGGGGTTCCATTTGAAATAACGTAGGTTTGTGTTAAAAAACATACTTCCGTGCATTTTTTATGGTTTTTATTAACCAATTACACTAGCCCCTCTCCTCACATTCGGTCTATGGAATCGATTCGTCAGTATTTGATGTGGTTTACGAAATATATCCAGCGGTAACGTTAGGTGACTCACCCTGTATAAGGAATCAGTCGAAATAGAACGCCAACCCATCTGCTACCCCATCACTGTGATATATGAGTTTAAATGTAGAGGTCATCAATTACCTTCAGACACCTGTTTGGAAATGCTCCACAACGCCACAAAACGCTTCCCTTTTCCAGTGTATGCGTTGTGGGAGCAGCAGCGACATAATGTACACTGTGCAATGTCGAGTTTTCAGTCAGAAGCAATGACTCGAAATGGGTTAATTTCAGTTTAGAACTTTACAAAGGCCATGAAGTCATTGTGGAAAAAAATGTATGGCAGTGACAAACCTGTATCACATGCTGCTTGGACGTGTGCCAGCAGAAAATAAACATTGTTTCAAACAATAATACAGGGACACAACGACCTTCTTTTGCGACTGATAATCTGTGGGATGTAGTCCTCCTCCTACAGTACAGATGACATTTTTCTCTGGTCTGTGCAGGCGACTGAGTGTCTCAATAACTGTATATAAATTGGTGTCGGTGCATATGCTCAGTGCCACAATGTGTGTGTGTGTGTGTGTGTGTGTGTGTGTGTGTGTGTGTGTCGAGTTCTCTGTCAGACAAAGATAGCAGAGTTTTTTATAATTTGCAATCTTTTATTCTCTGTTGGGTGGTACATGATAGAGAGAATATTTGGGTGACAGACGTGAATAGACCCTGAGAGACAGATCTGCTTCGGACTGAAGTATCTGTTTGTAGTTTGGAGACTCACTGCAATATATCAGCAAAATCCCTGGCCTTCTCGCAGTTCTTGTAACTGCTTTTACTGCCTTTTATACTACCTCATTTTGCAGGAGCAGGTTTCGTTTGGCGCTGACCTTACACATCATACATGGTTGGTAGAGCTACAACAACATGTTCCCGTTTCCACCGAGTGGTCAAAACATGGTCTTGTCCCATTAACTCAGCTCACCCTACTTCTGCACAGGTTGCAGAAGTGGTAGATGTAGCATTCTCCGACTTCTGCTCCATTCCAATTTAAACTGGCACGATTACATGCACAAAGCTGCAGGAATGGTGGGCGGAGTCTGAGGAAGAGTTACAAGATGCATAGGGACTGTCTAAAATCACACTGGAATTTTACTGTAGCAGATACTTTCGAAAAAGATGAATCGATTCGAGATATGAGAGCGCCACGAATATGATTCACTAGTGGCTATAATCATTAAATGACATCTCCATAGGATCCAATGTAGGCATGTGGTTGAGTGGACAGACTTGATTCCAAATTGCAGACAATGTTTCTACCAGAAAGCCTAACACTGTAGATCTGAAACGTTAGTTACATTTCTTACGACTTTGATCTAGCATTGCATTTTCAAAGTGATTCTTAGCATAGCAACCCCACCAACTGTACATGATCATTTTCAGTCAACCAACGTTGTAACTCAGTGGATATATCATAGTAGCTGTGACATGGTATCAGGATAGAATGCCTTACGAATACTGGAAAAATCTTTAGCGGAAAAACGAGGGAATTGCAAATACCAGCTTCATAGTACGTTCCTTAGCCGATCACTTTCTAAATTTTTATTGCGACCTTACACCGCCAGCGACGTGTAGCGCGCTGTCAGTCTGTTAACACACACCCTGGCGATCACCATCTGTTTTCAGTGCCACAGCATTTGTGTGGCAAACATCTTCATTTGGAGGTAATGCCATACCATGATTTATAAGGCTTGTACAGTATTTACCGTGGATATCACAACCGATACTTGTAGCCCCTGTAGAGCCAAGAAGGCTTGTGACAGTAACATAGCCATTGGGATTTTGTTTTTTCACATCTGGTAGCCTGTAAAACGATTACGTCTCCCTTTCTAAGACACATTAGTACCACTGGGAAGCAAAAATAACGAGACTCATTTTTTTGCTCAATATTGTTTGGTACTGCCAGCATTAAGTTATTGGCGAAGTATTATACTTAGTCGTAGGGGATGCGTGGTCACTAGGCTTATGTGTCTGTTCCAAAATGTCCAAGGAAAATGGTTTTGGTTCGTCATAAAGGAAAGTATGAATTTGGCGCGGAAAACTGTGATAGCCATAAGGGGAATGAAAGATATTTTTATGTGCAGAACTATGTCCAGTCATAAGAATGGTATATTCATATTTCTAGAGCCACAACCATTGGGAGTGGTATCTTCGATACTTCACTCACTATCGAATATCGTCATATTGAGTGTCCAACCCTAATTTTTAATTATAAGTACAGTGCTAAAATATATGTGGCTAGTTTCCTAGTACGATTCTGTCTGGGGAGTGGGGATCACGGCTGCAACTGCTTGTCGCCAGAACAATTGACATTAAGGCTTATGATGGGAGCCGTCTAAATGGTGAGGCAGTGCCGGCCTGTGTGGCAATGCGGTTCTAGGCGCTTCAGTCTGGAACCGCGTCACCGCTACGCTGGCAGATTCGAATCCTTCCTCGGGCATGGATGTGTGTGATGTCCTTAGGTTAGTTAGGCTTCAGTAGTTCTATGTTCTAGGGGACTGGTGACCATAGATGTTAAGTCCCATAGTGCTCAGAGCCATTTGAACAATTTTTGGAGAGGCAGCTGGGATACAGGAGTATGGCTAAGCTAAAAGTGTCGCCCTCTAGACGGCTGAATAGTGAACACTCAATATTTGTTGGGCAGCCTTCGGGATCGAGTGTGTTCCCCGTGGAAATTTGAGATTCAATATGGACGTGGTTTGCGTTGGGCCATTATTCTCTCTCATGTAAATTATCTGGTTGACTGCTTCTGCGCATCTCCCGTCTTTATTTGGTTGAGAGAACATCGATTGTGGTTTGTGTTGTGTGCATCTGGATGGTGAAAGACATGTGGAAGCCAAGTTTCCTGGCTCTCTTACATGATAAACACCTTAGTTGACTTTTTAAAGTAGAAGGACGATTTTGAATCTGTTATATCATTGACACTGGTATCCGCGACTGGTACTATCAGTTTCCTCTACGTTTCCGAGTTTTCACATAAAGATATTTGCAGATGAGATAAATTGCTAGTTTCTCAGTACAGTAGTTTGCATCATGTTCGACCTCACTGCACGTCGCAAAAGTTTTGGGTTTCTAGAGATATAATTTCTGGTCTTTATCTTCGGAACTATTATGTGCTAGCGATCAGTAGCATACTGTTATGTGCTTGATATCGAGAACTGTCGAGTAAATGGTGTGGTATTCTGACAAAACATGGGAAAAACGGTGTTCTTGTAATCCAAGAGTCTGGAAATGGGTGTAGAAAGCAAGAAGCAAGCAGGTCGGGGACAGAAAGGGTAACGTCTTTGTACCGAGAGGGTCCAGTCTACCCTTTGTACAACAGTTCAGTTTCACGCTGAAATATCCATGCTTTCCTCGACAGTAACAGAGCAGTGGAATTGAGTAATTGTCTTTCCGTATTTCATGATCTGTAGACCACGCTGAAAGTGTCGTCTGCAGAAACTGGCCGACAGTGCTCCCACACCGGCAGCAACAGCAGTTTGGCGGGTTTCACATGGAAAAATTCAAGCTTTCCTCGACAATAGCAGAGCACTGTATTTGAGAAAATGTCTTTCTGTGTTTCATAATCTGTAGATCATTTTTGCACGGTTTAACTGTCAGTGCAATATGACTACTGTATGGAGTTTTCTTTCAGTCTGTACAAAACAGTTTTTCCACTGAAAGTCTCGTCTACGGAAAAAAATGGCGGACGGGGCTCCCACATTGGCAGCAGCAGCAGTGCGGTTGGTAAATTCACTAAGAGCCAATCGGAATGTTCCATCCACAAGACATGCTATGCCTTCTCTCCACGAGTATTCAGAGACACGTCCAAGCAGACCATCCTCCTCTGGCAGGATGCTTCGCTCGTCTGTCATTGTGGCTTTAGAGCATCTCCAGACCAGCGTCTGTAGGACAACGAAAATTCCAGCCCTTTTCTCGTCTATAGGAAAGTGTACGAATTCTGTTTGTGTAATTGCTTTGATTTTCCCTTGTGTGCTTATACACTAGTGTGTGCCTCGAAAAGTGAAGAAAAAAGAACCTCCCTGACTCCAACAGCAGCAAATATAAGCTAATTCCACTCACCATCTCAGAAAAGTGACGAACACCACAGTCAGCAGCTGTAGGACACAAAAAAATTTCTCTCTGTCTGGCAGCGCCTTCAAACAAGCAGCTAAAACTCGAAAAGTTGCGAGCGTCCTGCTTAGAGTTCCATACAGATTTATTTCATCTTCAAAATATCATAGATTTGGTGTGTAAAATTCTGATACAGCAGCTGATATCAGTTTCAGGATCTGTTTCCCACAAAAGGGTGTGTAGTGTCTCAGGAAGGTTTCACAGGAGTGTGACATTCTACCCTACCTGCACATGAATGCTGGTCAGAGCACGAATGACATGCTGGTGCCAGTCATGGTTTCCACACAGTCATTGATCCATCTGGAAAAAGCCCAGCTTCTGGTCTGCACAACACTTTGTGGTGAGCTGGAGCTGCAGGTGGACATGCTGACACACTGTGAGTACCCCAGTGACAACCGTACCTCATGTAGAAAACTACTGTGATAGTGTATTTAAGAATATTTTGTAGAATCATCTTCAGAGTTTCGAAGCGGTGTATTTGCACTTACTTACTGTAATTTTTTTCAAATGTATTTTGCCATACTGGCTTTCTCTTACATGTACATCTGGCAGTAGAGTGCAGAGTTTTGTGTGCGAGTGTTTACGATAAAAATTGTTTAAAGCAACATTTGCAAATGCATGTGGTCAAATTCAGCCAGATGTGTTGGTCAAAGTTCATCAGGACTGGGGTCGGAGGATAGCATTCACAATCCAACATAATGGACAACATATCGAGCCATTCCTGTGACTGCTAGTGGTCTCTCGGGACTGTGTAACATCGGCGTAATGTCTCTCCAGCACATAACACACAGGCTGCCGAGCGTCCCACCGCTGCCACATGTAACTGGCTATAAGCCGAGATGAATAAAGCTATGTTTAAAATAACAACGGCATTGTTTTCCTAGTGAAATTCTCTATCTGTTTGATATGTCACATGACCACATATCCATTTGAAATTTTGGAGTTGAATCCAAGATGGCGGCTTTCAATATGGCCGCCATGTTGGTGGCATAGCCTAGAAAGTTTCCCCCTTCCCGTTCCTCGTGTGTAGGGACTCTGTTGCCTTGTTTGCTACCCCATTTTAATTTTATAAGGGTGTTTCTGGACTTTTGGACCACCCTGTATATTAAAGGTGTTAAGTACTTTACTTAATTTGTGTATGCAAATGCTTTGGAGTAGAGGAAAAAGATTGAGAAGTTTCGCAAGAGTGCCGCAATCTTTTTTAAGGGTCAGTGGCAGTATACATAGCCAAACTAACGTAAGCTACTGTGCAGCGATCCCTTTGAAAGTGCGTTTAGAGCCATATTCAATTGGATTTAGTAGCTCCTGTAGGAGTTAGTCCTCAGGAACAAGTGTATTTTCCGCAAAAGCGCGCAAAGTGAATTAGGGACGGTTTCACAAGTATGTCGCGATCTTTTCTTTTAGAGTATGCGTTCAGGTGTGGCGGTGGAGACATTCCTCAAATTGTTTAAATATTCTTATGTCATCTGCAAAGCTCTCTCTCTCTCTCTCTCTCTCTCTCTCTCTCTCTCTCTGTGCAGTAGTACATTTAATTCCTGTGATATCGTCAAGTTATGTATGTACGATATTCTGCAACACCAAATGCAATAACTCCCAAAGTAGTTCGTGAAATGCAGCACAAGAAAATGCACCAGGAGGGCTGGGGCAGTTTACAGGCCATGGCAGAATCGATTCTCAAACAGACATTTGCTTGGAAGGACGAAGTTCTCACGTGCATCAGTATTCTACATGCATTAACCAGGTAAACAATGCTTTGTTTGCAGAATGGTCCAATTGCTGATGGCGTCGCATGCAGGCCTGGCAGGACACGTAGACAAAAGAGAAAGAGCATGTGTTTCAACAGCAATTTCTCAGACGCTTTGTTTCGAGGATTAGTGTGACATACGATCTGTCAGTCACAGGGACCGAGCATATACTTGCGTTTGGTGGCTGCTTCTCAGGCTGTCGCTGATGTGGCGTGGCCTGTGTAGGTGGCGTTCTGTGCGGTCCAATGGACAGTGCATGCTTCACGATTGAATGATTTTTAACAGCATAATTATGCGTGATGGGTGTTTCATGATGTGGTGTTCCTTGTACGATCAGAATAAAAAAAAGCCATCGATGTAATTACTTCTTACAAGAGCTGCATCTTCTCAAACAGTAGATAATGATGAGCCACAGAAATACAACCCCTGAAAGCTGGCCTATTTGTATATAAACAATATACTGTCGTGTATGTAATTCAATTTCTTGTCTTGAGTTCGTTCCTCTCCTGCACAGAACTGTCAATTTCTAGGTAGGGGAGTGGTGGGGGAAAGTGGCAGGGTAGGGTTGGGAGGGATTTACCAGAGGAGGAGGTGTTAATTAATTGTTTAATTTAATTAGGTAGTCAATCAGATTGATAAGAGTGGGAGAGGGCTATTCGAATAACTCCGACCTGAAAGTGTACCTATTAGCAAGGGGGAGGGGGGTGGGTTGGAGATTCCCTGAGGGTTTGGGAGGGAGATGGGGTGGAGTGGGAGGGAAATAGGTTAAGGACCTGTCAATCAAAAGGAACGATTATCCCCAGGGGGTTATTACCTTGCCCCTGAGTGTATACTTACCCCTCATGTAGGCAACCCACATTAACAAACGTGCTGATGCCCACTTTGTCCTACTACTGCCATCGTCATCTCTTTATCTTGATCGTGGGTAAGCCTCAGAGAAGTCACATCAGTAGTTGGTTACAGAGAATTCATCAAATTTCTGTTCTTCTCCCCGATCTCCATTTATGCTTTGTGTGGTTCAAGAATCCTAAAGTTGTTACCAGTCTAGATTTGAATCAGGCATATTACCAGGTACCCCTTGAGGAGACTTACAAGCTGTTAACTGCTTTTAGCACGGACTGGAACCTTTTTGAATTGAACCGAGTCCCCTTTGGCTGTCCAAATGGGCAGTTGTTTCCTCTCAGTTACTAGAAACTGTGTTTGGAGGAACTGAGTTCAAGTTTCTTTATCACAACGTTGATGATGTGGTGGTGTACATTTGTTCTTTGAGGAAGCATCTGAATCATCTTGAGACTATATTTCAGAGATTACGGAAGGTGGAACTTACAGTTAACACAGATAAGGCTCAATCTGCAAGTTCCTTGATACAGTTTTTGGGGCATGCAGTCCTCGCCAAAAGGCTACGTATTGACTGTGGGAGGCCCATTATGAAGTTTCCTACCTCTTCTGATGTAAATCATATGACACGATTCGTAGGTATGGCGGTAGTTTTTCGTACATCTACGTCGAGATTTGCCCAGAAGGCGACTTCCTCTAGTATGTTAAGAAGGAAATATGTTAAGACTCAGTGACTAAATCACAGGGCGTTGCATTCTGGCATTGGCAGACTTCAATAAGACCTTCATCGCTCAAACTGATGCTTCGCAGATGGGCAATGGAGCCATTATATACAACAGCATCGGGAAGGCATTCGCTAGTTGCTTTTGCTTCACATGCCTTAAACCATCTGGAACGAAGGTATTCGGTCTATGACTTGGAAGCTTTGGCTGTGCCGTTTGCTTTAGAGAAGTTTAAGCTGTATCTTAAATACACTCGTTTTGAGCTGGAAACTGACAGTGAAGTCCTTAGATGGATTCTGGGTCGCCCCCAGAAAAACCGGTAGGATAGCGAGGGGGGCTGCCCACACATTGGCCTTTTGTTCCAGGTTTGGCAGATATAAGGGTGGACGACGTTATGGCAGGTGCTTTGAGCCGCATGTTTAAGGTCCAACAGCGACATCAGCAGGAATTTGAACTGTTAGCAGAAAGTTCCAAGGAGATTAATGCTGTACTACCACAGTTACTGGCACCTTTTCAGGTTATAGAGGGTTCTCAGAATCAAGATCAGAAGGTTAAGAATATTTTCATTTAAATAAATCGGGAAGATGATTTTTCTCGTTAAGGAAAGGTATTTTATGTTACCAAAAATGCGGCGATCACAATCAGAAGGTAGTTGTATCCACTGAGACTACAGTACTTTCATGCATCTCCTGTGGGTAGACACCTGGGATTTTATAAGACTATGGGAAAAGTGGGAGAGAGTTTCTCTGGACCGAAATGGACATCAATACAAAGAAATTTGTTAAGGAATGTCAAGTGTGTGCACTGAGTAAAGTTACTCAGGATATCTTAATCGAATATCTAGCTTCCAAACCGGTAAAGGAACCCATGGAGAAAGTATTTGAGGATATCGTCGGGCCGTTACCTGGTACCCAAAGAGAGAATGTATGTGTATGTCTTGCTCTTTATGACTTCTCCAGATTTACCTGGTTAGTCGATACCATAGCGGCGTCGACGCAAGCTGCGGTAAATCCGTTGAAGGGGATATTCACGGTGTTTGACACCAGTAAGACCCTGGCTTCTGATAGTACAACCGCCTTTAATCTAGGGAACTTAGAAACTTGTATTTCAGCATGGGAGTTAGACATCTGTACACCACCCCGTATAATCGCAACATCTCCCGTGAGGAGAGTGTTAACCACAATTTGCGAGTGGTTCTCCTTGTGTATCATCATATGAACCAGGTGGTGTGGGATGAGACATTAAACTGTCTTGCATACGAGTTCAATACAGCTAAACTCGAAAGTCATCTGAGCACTCTCTCACACTTGAGGTTTCCTTATGTACCCAGTTCCCCGCTAAGCAGTCTGTGAGAACTAACGAATTGTTGCCTCCGAAAGTATTTCCTGCCACTATCAGATAACAACAGCGAAAAGCGTGGAAGAACATAGGAGCGGCACAACAGAGATGTGAGAACAGTTATGGTATAATGGGAAAAGGCGGCCTTGTAGTCACAAGGTTGGTTATAAGGTATTCATTAAAATTTTTCGTGCAGTGAGTACGGCCACAGAAAAGAAAGAAATTGCTGCCCCAATTCAGAGGACCCTTGGTAGTTCAGCGTTTGTGTATTGTGTATGAAATCGGGAACTTAGAAGCGACAGAGAGGCTTCGTCTCGTTGTATTCCTCAGTCATTCCCACCCCACAACAGGCCACAGCAGTCCACCCACCCCACCATCAACCCACACCGAACACTGGGCTATTGTGCGGTTCGGCCCCCAGTGGATCCCTGGGAACGTCTCGTACCAGACGAGTGTAGCCTCAGATTTTTGCATGGTAGAGTAATTATGGTGTACACGTACGTGAAGACAGTGTCTGCACAGCAATCGCCGGTATAGTGTAACTGAGGCGAAATAAGGGAACCAGCTCGCATTCGCCAAAGTAGATGGAAAATCGGCTTAAAAACCATCCACAGGCTGGCTGGCACACCAGATCTCGACACTAATCCGCCGGGAGGATTCGTGCCTGGGACCGGCACACCTTCCCGCTCGGGAAGCAGCGCGTTAGACGGCGCAGCTAGCCGGGCGGGCAATTCAGCGTTTACTTACTGTGGTTACTGCACAACTGAAGGGTGTAAGCGTAATGATTGAGCAAGCGTAAGTCTCCCAGATTAAGCCTTCTCGAGTAGGATAAAGTTCTGTAGTCGAGACTGTGCGAGATGGATATCGTTCCAGTGATTTGAACTTGCTCGTTTCCCTGGTGGCTGCCGCACAGTGCGGTGTTAATCGGCAACTAGATTCTGGGCTGTCGGAGCGCCCTCTGGGGCGAACACGCAGTGCACAGCCGAAGCAAGGAGTTGTCTGTCGGCTCGAAGATCTGGTGCAAGTGAGACTTTCCTAATCATCACGAAAGTAGTGTATTACGGCTCGAGCACGATAGGACAAGGTGTTAATGGTCGGTGTCCGCAGCCACATCGTGGGTCTACAGTTGCTGAATATTGGCTTCTGCGTGGTTTACTCGAATTATCAGCTGGACAGGAGTGGTACTACAATAGTTTACAGGCTCACTGACGCAAAAGGCAGATAAGTGGTTATTGACTGAACACCGTTCACTGATGTTGACTTGATTGGTTTTGTGACGTACTTCAGCTCTGATATCGTTTTACACTGTCGGTGAAAAATAGCACACCAGGAAAGAGGATGCTGGCTTTGATCCGATGACGGAATATGCCACCTGGAGACGATAGACATTCTGATAATGGTTTCAGTATCGTCCCCAGCAGACAGCGTAGTGGCATAGTTACCAGAGCGCCATCTGTGTGTACCCTATGACAGAGACGTCCATGCTCCACAGACGCCAGCCAGGATCGTCATATTACAAGAGCAGCAGTGGTAGATCGCAAAGCTTCCACAGCGCAGACAAGAGGGCTTGTGAGCCCAGACGTGTGAGCACGAACTGTTGCAAACAGGTTATTTGTAGTGGGACCAAGGGCACACAGATCTCTAGCCCGTCTTCCACTCATGCTACGGGATCGACGTGCTCGGCTTGGATGGTGCGTCAGAGGATCACTTGGAAGATGGAATGGCGCGCCAATGTCTTCAACCATGAGAGCAGATTCTGCCTGCTTGCAAGTGATAGTCGTTTGTGCATACGACGTAGACCCAGTGACCACTGGCTCGTATAGTGTAACATCGAGATCACACTGGTTCCTCTCCAGGCCTCATGGTCAGAGGTGCGATAAGCTAGAACTCTCGTTTACTTTCGATTTTTCTGAAGGGGATACTAACCAGCGTTCAGCACGTGCAGAAAGTTGTTAGAACCGTACTTTTACTCTTCTTGAAACAAGAAGGTGATGTGTTGCTCCAACAGGGTAATGCTCGCCCACACACAGCCCGTGAAAGACAATGTGCTCTAAAAGACATGCAGCAACTTCCCTGGCCAGATCCATCTCTGGACTTGTCTCCAGTCAACACGTGTGGGACATGATGGCATGAGAAGTGACTCTGTGACTCGTCTGCCAGCAACTCTTGCAGAACTAAGTGAAGAGCTCGAAAAGCTCGCATAACGTACCCCAGGACAATATTCTCCATCTGTACAACCGACTGGATGCCCGAGTTGGTGCCTGCATTGGCGCCCTTTGGAGACAACACTACGAACGATAGGGTTTACAGCATGGATCGACATCTGATACCTCAAAATAGCTTGTGCTATTGATGTGTAAGTGTAATCATTCCATGTTCCCTACATGCACTGTTAAGCGAATTGGAATATAGCAAGCAGTGGTTCGTTAATTTTCTCGCCCTCTATGCTCATCGTTTAACAGTGACATTTTACTTGTGGCAGGACGTGATTACGGATTTATACATGTGTGTTACACTGAAGGCTGTATTCGTGATTCTCGTCCAGAATTGTTTTTACGGCGACACAAGTGAGATGAAAGCGAGGAATTTCCGCGTTAGCGGAAGCGTCTGGGAAATTGTTACACCCCTCATGTATCCTGATCAAGTATATCAGGAACGGCATTGGCAGTCTGTTACATTCATTGTAGGCTAAGAGCTGATGATTTGGTAATCTGTGATACGCCACAATCGGCACAGCCTTCTCATATTGGATACCAGTGTGTTTTTAATTAAAAGTATCAGTATAAGAAATGTTCTTGCACCAACTCGGGGCGGCCCCCCTTCTCCCCTTCCACCCCACCCCTCGCCCCCAAATTCTAAGTTAGATGTGGTGCATCACGATCCGTTAGGCCAGTTTACTGATTAGTTTTCTAGTGCAAGTGGTATCTACACAAATGTAGCGGTGTTACGATGGCCTATTTCGAAATGCAGGGTGATTCAGGACGAATGCTAATTACGAGGTGATTCTACTTGTGAAAATAAACAGAAAAGTCCTACGAACATGTGTCTGATTTACGATCGTTACGAAACTGGATTGGGTTGTAGATTACATACATCGTTGAATGATTATGAAGACAAGCGTGTATACTATGTGCTGAAATGCTGTGTAGGTGCTGTGATGGACAGGATAATGGTGGGACAGATGGCTGATCTGTCCTACAAAAGGTGATCATAAAATGCCCCACAAATCTCAATGCACTTGTCAGTGCATTGGAGTGTGTGTTATGTTGCACACCGAACATCATCTCAGCGGGCTTTAATGTGAGCAACAGTCTACGTGATGTGAGTGACGAGTTCATAACATGTATCCACCTCCACAGCGTACACATCCTTCTTTAACCAGTCCCATAAACTGAAATTTAATGGGTTTAGGTCGTGTCCCCTGACAGGCCAGTTAGTGGGTCCGCCACAGCCAATCCACTATTGAGGAAATGTGTTATTCAGATACTGAAATACTTGTCTGGTACATTTAATCGATGATCCACCATGTTCCAGATACATTTGCCATCGTTGATTTAATTTCATGTCTTCCAAAACAGCAGGTAAGTCTTCCTATCAGATAATATGCATATGCTGTGGCTGTCATGCGGTTTGGCAGGAGCAGAAGATCTATCACCACATCATCAGTCATACAGCACCAGACGATTACTGAAAACATGAATTGGCATCTTGTTTCCGTAGTGTCACGTGGGATCTCCATCATCCATGTATTATTAGAATTGCAGATGTTCATGATACCATTGCGTGTACATGTAACGTCATCTGTAAATAAAGTGTAATGCACAATGTCTCAGTGTACAACCAATCATTCACAAAATTGTTGTCTGCTTACTGAGTAACCTGTATGCAGATGGTACTCAGGCCGCACAAGCTCTTGCAATGTAATGTACACCACACTCGGATTTATAGAGTATCGAGCTGATGGCTAATGCACCATGTACTGGTTGTGGGATGCCATTGCATCATTGCAATAATGTCTTCCCTTTCCACAGCTGACTGGATGGCCTCACGTTCTGATGTTATGTGTACTTTGGATAATGTTCCAGACTCACATAATGTTTGGAAAAAAAACTGGGAAATAACCGGGTAGAGGGGGTTCATCGGTCAGGGAAACATCTCTACACATCCACATTGGCACTGTCATTGCTGTGCTCATACACAAACAACATGTGTGTGAATACTGCATGGGTGAACGTATGCAGGTGTTGGTATTTATGGACACAATGGATGTGATAAATTAAACATCACTCAAGCATGAGACGCACACAGCCTCATGAATGCTCACTGATACAACCCACGATTGCACACTGGTGATGCTTGCAGCTGTTGAGTCAGTGCGACATCACAGTTCTGCCATCTGTTATGGAACCCCCACTACTCTTGCAGGATGGTTCAGTCGTCTTTCCCACCGTTATTCTGTCCACCACAGCGCCTACACAGCATTTGGTAAGTAATATCCATGCTTGTCTTCATATTCACTCATGGATATGTGCAGTCTTCAGCCCACTCCAGCACCGTAACGATCGAAAATTGGTCACATGTTCATAGGACTTTTTCGGTTTATTTTCGCTTGCAGAATCACCTCACAAATTATTTGACATTCCTCCTGAACCACCTTGCACGTCTACCTGAAGGCGTGCTAAGCTATGAGGGTTGTACGTAAATTAAAGTCTCCAAAGCTTTTTCGCACAGTAAACATCATTTTATTGGAAAACAAATTATACATTCTGAATGCTTGGACTTTTAGCTGTTTTTCAACGTAGTCCCCGTCACGATCTATGCATTTTTGGAGACTCTCCGGAAGTGTTTTCTTCCCCAGGTCGTACCACTCTCCCCCGACTTCGTGGCTTGAGAATTTAATTCCCCCCAAGTCTCGTTTAAAGTCTGGAAAAAAATAGTAGTCACTGGGAGCCAGATCAGGGCTGTATGGAGGATGGACAACAATTTCCCACCCGAATTTGGTGATGAGATCTGTCGTGGTGTTGGCTACGTGAGGGCGGGTGTTGTCTTGGTGCAAGAGAACTCGCTTTACCAGGCAACCCCTTCTTTTGTTCTGTATAGCCCGGCGTAGGTTTGTTAGTATCTCGCAGTACCTTGCCGCGTTGAATGTTGTGCCTCTTTCCAGGTACACGACCATCAGAACGCCTTTACTATCTCAGAGTGCCGAATCTAACACCTTCTCCGCTGACAGCGTTTGCTTGAACTTCTTGACATTTGGAGAACTGTAATGCCACCACTGTTTTGGTTGTTCCTTACTCCCTGGAGTGAATTAACTGGACCCAAGTCTCGTCCCCGGTTATAACTGAATCCAGAAATTCCTCACACTCTTCCCCGTAAGGGCGCAGAAACTAGTGGGTACTTTCGATTCGCTTCTTTTTGTGTTCGTCAGTGAGCATCCGCGGCACCCACCTCGCACACAAATTGCGATACTTGAAAATGTCTGTCAAAATCTTGTCCACGATGGCCTTAGATACGTCCACTATCAGTTCTATAATCTGCTGCACAGTCACACGCCGATCCACAAGCAAAACTCCTTCGACTTTCGTCACTGTCTCGTCCAACACAAGCGGCAGGCCTCAACATGCACCTTTGTACGGTTGTACAGCCGTCTGCGAACTCCCTACACTACTTACGCACATTGTTTTACGTCCATACACTTTTCTCCATACACATCGGTCAACTGGCGATAAATTTCAAAAGGGGTTGTCCCCTTAAATCACAGAAATCTAATCACAGAACGCAGTTCACACTTGGCGGGGCGTTGATTTCCCTTCCATCTTTAACGGCTGCTACGCACAAGATTGAGCGTCGCAGTCAGGTGGGACTGACAAATGTTATTGGTGTGGGAAGCAAGAAACACGGAACTGTTGTCAGATTTAAGCCAGCTCGCTCCGTCCCGATGTGGGACCTTACTTTATGGACGACCCCCGTATTGATTTCTGATGCACATGAAATATCTAGTTGGGCTGATACTTGTTGTACCATCAATGTGCTGCGCTGCGTACTTGTAGTTCTCTGTTGTTCTCCTATGGTGATTGGTGACCAGAGGTAAACCTAAATTTTCATGGTCTGTTAAATGTGGCGTAATTTGTTATGTTGTACCAGTTCCCATTGATGAGAATAAATTGAATGAAATTGGAATGTAATTTTTTTTTTTTTTTGTATTTTAAGGTGAAAACCTATTAAAGAAAAGTCTAGTGTTGATATTGCCCATTTACATTGAGTTTTTATTGTTACATGATATAAGTTAACTTTTTCTAGTAATGGTAGAATTTGGAATGAGTTTTGCAATTTTTACTAAATGAGAATAGGTAGATTTTAGAGTTTTTTTAGGCTGCGCAACTTTGTTACTAACACATTTATGGAATTTCAAAAGTAAAATCTTTTCAGAACATCTTTGATACAAAGTCTGTAGTCTGGTGTTGTCTTGTACATGGGCATGGAAGGGGGGAACAAGTTGCTGGATTCCGCTTACGACGACAATGTACAGGAGGTCGAGCGATCAGGTCTTGTAAGTGGCCATCCAGAGCTGATAGAACAGGAAATTAGGTAAAATATAGAGTATATATTTCAGTGTACGATATGCAAGGGGCGCGCCTAGAGTCCGAAGTTAACCAGGCTTAGGTCAGCCTAAGAGGTCGAACAACTTAATACGTGGGCAACGGAAGGGCAGACGGTTCAAGTTAATTGATGTCGGTGGCCGATCATGGAGTGCAGAGCCAGAGGCTCTGCCTCTCAAGAAAGACGTCTGTTCTGCTCGATGTCTGGATCACAAGGGAGAGGAGTAGCTGTATTCTGCGCTGCAGGATCCTCCAGAGTCACACACGTGACCTGTCTCCCACGCACGCTATTGGCTACAATCGATGGCGTGAATTCGCTAGCAGTTTCTGCAGAGGGCACAAGTTGTTTCTTGTCAGCAGCTTTAACCGGACAGAACTGCCTCGGTTTTGAAAGGCAGGCAACTTACGTCACGTAGGCACAGCGGAAGTTGCTCTGGGAGAAAACTTGTAAATACTTGACTGGAGCCTTTTAAATATTTTTTTTTAAACCGATTCCCTAAAACATTCCTTAACTGGCTGCCACCTCGAACAGTCTCTCGTATTTGAAGAGCTGTAACATGTAAGTGGAACTTGGGTTTTACACAGATCTCAGTTACAGGTACGCACCTGCGGCTCGTTACAGGGACACTGGTGGTGCCTGAAGAGGCCTCTCAAGCTTGTTGACCCCCAGCTATGATGAAATCTTCACTGTAACCTCTGAAGTTATGTCATAAACGTATTTTTCAGTTAATGCTATTCAGCTCAACCTCATCGGCTGCTAAAATCTCAGATCTCCACTCCCAATCACTAAAGACCTCAGATCAGTCTGACTGCATTTGATTTAGATACAGTAATTAAAATAAGTTACCCATTTTATCAGTAGGATATTCCACAGTCATTGAGTTTCTGGCGTCCAAACAAATTTTTTTCACTCGAAGTAATTACATCAAATCAATCCCAGAAGAAACGCGGCAACAGTGCAATCAGTTCCTACCGATTATCGCAGATCACAGTAAAACAATCACCGTTTATTGCTTGGTACCTGTCCCTCAATATTCAGTTATTGTTTAATTCATTTGGGAAAAGCTCTATAAGCAGTATTAGGGCTTTTCATTGGTTAAGTGTTACCATTCTGAATGAAAACTATACCAGGTCAGTACTGTTTCTGCTAGTGAATCACATTCAAAACCGATCATCAAAAAATGAGCAGACGGCCTCGGGGAAGGATCTTAGAATGCAATTTAATACACATTAACCAATGTAAGCATGGTTTCTGAGTCATCTCAGCTACATTATATTTTATTTGTAAAAGAATTTGTGATTAGGAACATTTAACCACAACTCTGAACTTTGCAACTGACTACACTCATGGAGCTTAAGTCATGTCTTGGGTGCGTTCTGGCAGGTGCAATCATTCTGTTGATCATCAAATACTAGGCGGACTTTTCCTCCAATTTTTGGCGCAACTAAAAGTGGGCTACAATAAAGACTTGCGGACGATTCAGTCAGACACAATGAGTTAATCTGAGCAACTAAGAGAATCTACACTCTTCCTTTATCATAACTTAGTCACTTCCTACGTGTTATACAAAACTCTGGGAACTGGTAACTTTCATCTGCATACAGTACACAGCCAAAGGCACATGCACCAATACTTTGCTTACCTTATGCAAGGTATCATTACCTACTGTAACAAGTTTCAGCGCTCTCGTCAGTTATGTGTAACAGAAGTATTCGAGAGATAAACTTGCTGCTGGTGCCTTGGAACTAAGGCAGATAAGAGGAAGGTAGTCTGCCTGTGTGTTGTGACGGTTCACCGTGCTGGAGGTTGAGATAATAGCTGCTGTAGTCCTGCGCTTAGTATGGGAATTCTGGTTAAAGGAATATCTACTAAAGTGGGCATTGACTTTAGAGAAGCTGCTTACTACCCAATCATCCTGCACACATCCTCGCGACTTGTAAAATGCCGAATACCGTGCATGAAAGATTAAGAATCAAGTAAGCAAATGAAAATGCGTGAAATGAACCTTATATAATACGCAAATATATTCCATTTATACTCATATACATGTTCCCTAATAACTCTTACAAGAATAATTATTAGACTCATCTACGGGATGACATCATTATTCGCTATTTGAGAAAGCTTTAAATCATCACTAGTGCAACATTCACTGTTTATGATGCATCAGCTAACTTCTGCTCCATTCACATCCGTTAATTTCACAAAAGGCTTGTACCTGTTGTCACCTACCTTCAACATAATCAATACATGGAATAATCTATCTGTGTTTTCGCAGAGCACATAGCGCTGCTGATCGTCATCGGTTGTCATATTATCTGTGGCGCATTGCTTGATTACTGCGTAACATTTTACATTATTTAAAAGTGCTCTCAGTCTCTTTCCAACAATACAGTCTCACTTGGTCCTTTACATTTCACTTGACAATAACAAAAGCAAAGGGGACAGCGCAAGAGACACAAACTATCTCTCTCTCTCTCTCTCTTTCACGCACGCACGCACGCACACGCACAGAGAGAGAGAGAGAGAGAGAGAGAGAGAGAGATTGTGTTTCAGTCATCCCTTCTTCAGTATACAGTGAAAATCCTTTTACTCTTTCACCTTTTTTGTCATACTCTTCCCAAATTTTCTGTCTAAGTATTAAAGATGCTCCGTCATATCCCAGGAACAATGCCACCATTCACCGTTATATCAGACACAAAGAGTAGTTATTCCTTTATCAGAGGTGTGCGTTACAACAAACGAATGTCTTAAGTATGAATAGCTTCCTCCCATTTTCATTTCGGCGGACGCTATATAGTTATTTAACGTAGCAACCAACGAAATATACTAAAATAATTATTTCCGGCCGCTGTGACCGAACGGTTCTAGGCACTTCAGTACGGAACCGTGCACCTGCTACGGTCGGAGGTTCGAATCCTGCCTCGGGCATGGATGTGTGTTATGTCTTTAGGTCAGGTTTAGGTACTTCTAAGTCTAGGGGACTGATGACCTCAGATGTTAAATCTCATAGTCCTTAGAGCCATTTGAACCATTTTAAACCATTTTTATCTTCCTGATAGGTCTACCAGAATAATAATCCTGTAGGATCAATCTGTGTTGTAGTTTCTGTGCCAGGCTTTGCAGTTACTTGTTATTTGTCACATAGCCAACAGTGGGAAAATAGCAATAGCAAGTTTATCGTCCCGTTAACAGCTAAGTCATTAAAGACGGAGCACTAGCTTAGACTGGGAAAGGAGAGAAAAGGAAATCTGCAGAGTCTTTTCAAAGGAACCATCCCGGAATTCGCCGTAAGCGATTTAGAGATATCATCGAAAATCTAAATAAGGAAGGACGGTCTCTCTGAAAGTAGAATTTTGGCCTCCCGGAGTTAACGCCACGCTGTGCGACCTAAGAAATCCACATTTTGCTGCAGGTGAAACCAACTGTACGTGGATCACCAACACGTTCTTTTTATAAATAAAAACCACTATTGTGTACGTTCTACAGGGTTAACCTATTTAGTTCATGGGTTTTTGGCTAGCAAGAACATCATCAAACTTTAACTGACTAACGTCGTCAAAGAAGTTGCAGTATATCCAAATAACGTTGAGAAAGATGTTACTCACCCAGGCTGAGGCAGGAACATGCAGTGAATGCCATCTTTGGCAGTGCAGCCGTGATGCAGTCAAATAGGTAAGAAGCAGAGTAGTAAATAAATACAAAGAGAGCAAACTAGGGAAAACATTAACACTAAATTTGGGAAACAGAAGCCAGTGCTCGATCTGCGACCGTATGTACCGGTACCCTTTACAGGTGTCTCTCACGATAAAAAATCAGAACTACAGATTTGGAGATGTGGTATGATAGAACTCTATTTTTTACCAGTAGAAATGTTGTATTCGCACATTTTAAATTACGTTTTAAGAAGAGTGAATTTCAAATCGCCGCTCCCCCCAGTACACTGTAACTTCTTTTTACAAATGATGCACTTGCAATACCTACATGACAAGTTTAGAATCCCAGTAACAAAAGCGTAGTACTTGACAAGAGTACTAAAGAATGACTTGGAGAGGTATTATGTATGGAAAGGATACATAAACAGAATAAAAGATAGAAGTGACAATTGTATCGTCAGAATATATGGAGTACATAAACAATTACAATCAAACAAATAAATACAGGGAAAATGGAGGAAGAGAAAAAAACAGACAGTGTGGGAAACACCTGGAAAACTATGACGATTAAGTGAAGTTTACTACAATGAAAGTATTGAACTGAGTTTTGTCATTTAATATTAAATCAGCTCTGTGGGCCAAATGTTTCTTGATTTTCATGGTTTCCAACATGTTGAGTTTTTTGGCCTTTATTTGCTAAGTATAGAACGTGGGATTGTCTGGTAGTCGTGACCTCACCGGCCGCTGTGGCCGGGCGGTTCAAGGCGCTTCAGTCTGGAACCACGCTGCTGCTACGGTCGCAGGTTCGACTCCTGCCTCGGCATGGATGTGTGTGATGTCCTTAGGTGAGTTAGGTTTAAGTAGTTCTAAGTCTAGGGGACTGATGACCTCAGATGTGAAGTCCCATAGTGCTTAGAGCCATTTGAACCATTTTTTGTGACCCTCACTCAGTACATGCCCACGAAATGCGGAGTGATAATTCTGAAATCCCTACATGCAATATTATTTAGCTCTCTCTCTCTGTATACATATAGTAGCCTAGAAGACTTTTGGAGGAGATCGGATGGGACCTGCAACATACACTTATTAAGTGGGAATACTTAAACCGGATGCAATCTTTGTCCACATGAATAATATACATTGGTGCTGTCACAGAACTGAATGATAACTGTTTATTATTTTGAATAGTACTGAATGACGTTAAATACCACACTGCACTTAAAGCTTTGGTACATAGTTCTGACTAATGACACTAGACCGCTCCTGGATCTGAGCTATGGTGACACTGCTCTAGTACTGGACTAGACAGAGTAGGGCGAGCGGCGCTGCACCCTAACATAAGTATACCTCACCGCAGCGGCGGCGCAATGCGTCTCCAGAGGATTTGTCTTCTTCACCGATCTCATTCGTGGTTGCGTCTGGCAGAGACTGTACTTATCTTGTGGTTCCGCTGGGAACTACCAGCTTTAACCTTCACGTCATTCTTCAGACGACAACACACTATGTCTCTGCCTGACGAATATAAAACCGATCACGATCAAATCAAGTAACTTTGTTCCAGAAAGAAGCGCTCCTGCCGCAGTGTAATCAAGGCAAATACCCTCGTCTTTAAAAGACGATGACAGAAAACTGGGGAACCAAGTGCCTCAATCTTCATTTCTCCTTTCTCACAAAAGGTTTTAGAAAGTGGACATATTCATGCTCTTTTAACACAGAACATTCTAAATCATTTTCCTCATTCCCCCTCTTTAGTTAAGCCTTCTTTCTCAGCATATCCGTCATTGTCTAGATAGTCTCTCTAGCTGTATCTCCTTTTTCCTCCCATTGATTTTCGATATATCCGGCTGCCATTGTCTCCTGTTTCCATTACACTGTCTCCTTTTGTCTTTCTTTCACGCTGCCACTGATATTTCAACTGTCTCCTCTCCCTTTTGCTCCAGCTGCTACTATATGCATCCATGTCTGTTTCTCTTTTACTGTCACTGCCTCTCACTGACTATCAATATCTCCTCTGTCTTTGACTCCCTCTCTGTTGTTTTCAGCCATCTCTCTTTCTTTCGTCTGCCACTTTCTCTCTCCCACCAACACAGTTTTCTCTCTTTCTCATCTACTGCTGTAGCCTCTCTCTTCCACCATCACTGTCTCTCTGATACTCTCTTTCAGCAGAAAAAGCGCTACTATGTTTCATGCCAAAATTTTTGGTGAAGAAGGTGACGTGAGGACTGAGGCAACTGGTTTCCCACTTTTCTGTCAGAGTGTTTTAGAGTGGAACATACCCGTCTTTTGTGCCACGACAAGGGCATATTTTCGCTGGTTCCCTTCTTTTCGCTGCTGTATCTTACACAATAGTGGTTTTTTTTATTTAGAAAAAGGAAGTGTTGCTGTTCTAAGTACAGTTGGTTCCACGTAAAAGTAAATGTGGATTTCGTTCTTGGCACAGTGTGGCTGAGCGAGATCGGCTTGTTATCTTTGGCGCGTCCCCAGGCATGAGTATCTTTGCGTTTTCGGCTGGGGCGCGCTGGACGGCGAGAGGCAGTCCGTTTGGGGCGGCCAGTGAGACTGGCGGAGTTGTGGCTCTGGCGTAAGCATATGTGTGATGTCTGTTACGCTGGGGCTGTTTGCTAATCGTGAAACTCCTGCGGCGGTTACTGGTTGCCTGGAAGGCATTTCATATAAACTGTGCCAAGCCTCGCAGTGAGAGGGGAGTCCTGAGTTGGTGTTGGCCTAGATGTTTTCACAAATTGAGGTGCCTGTGTGAGAAGCACGGCGTGGGCCTGTTGGTTGCTTCGTCTTTCTGGCAGCCACCGCAAGCGGATGTTCGGCCGGAATGTCTACAGTTTGTGTTGAGCATAGTGTGAACAAGTTCTCGTAGGGTGTGCTCCCAGCCTGAATCTTAGCCTGTGTTATTTGTGGGTGCCGACCCCTCGTCTGTTACTGGTTCCGGGTGTCCTGTAAGATTTCATAGCAAAACTGTGTTTTTGTGGCATTCTGTGTTTCTGGCTCAGCCTCCGCCTAGAAATGGTAATGATTTGGAATTCCTTAATGCTGTAATTTAAACATATAAAAAAATGTTCTTTCAGAATAAGCGCTTGTTTCTTTGGAACACTGCAGTTCAAACAGGAGTGGCGTAAGGTTAATGAGTATTTGTTAATCGTCAAATGAAGTGTATTTAATATCTTGCTGTTTTCTGGAGCACGCAGCTGTGTTATTGAACTGATTTTGAACTTTTCTGTCGGGTGAATGACTGCTCCCCACTTCAGTGTATTCTTCTGAGTAGTATTGTAAGATTTTTTTCGATATTTGTCAGTGGGGTGTATTGATTCAATTTTGTTTTTCTCTTTCTTTTGAATTACGCTGAATTGTTTAGTTTACCTGGTTATTGGCTTAACTCGCGCTTCACGCACTAAATCAGCTGATATTGAAATTTTTTTTTATTCATGTTTAATGTCAGACAGATTCAAATGTAACTTCATTTATGTTATTTGAAATAAATGTGTTGGATTGACCTTAATGAATTATGTGCAATCGAAGTAAGGGACCCAGTCCTTCATTAGTGCTTAACAGTGGCGTGTGGTTCGGGTTGCGAGCCCCGTGCTCGGACCAGTGGCTTTACCTTCTGGCGGCCAGACTTCTACTCGCAGAGCGAGGTGGTGCAGCGCGCAGGCGCCAGACTCGTATTCAGGAGGACGGTGGTTCGTCTCCGATCGTCCTTTCTTATTTAGGTTTTCCATAGCTGTGTCGACGGAACAAGAGACAGCTAGGGCAAGAGCACCACAGGCGCAAGTATGTGAACTGGTGGCTGTGCCGTAGGGACCCGCCACTTGCCAATGGCGGCCGGGTACAATCCGCCAATGACCGGACGACAACGGACAGAAGGCTACTCGGAAGATAGAAAAGCAGCTCTTGCTCACTTGGTTATAGATCGTCGTCCAGAGCTGACTTAGACAGGGAATGTCGTTCAGTAAACTCTTAGAAGTGGACAGACAGTTGTTGTAAATTGCATTTGCTATGTACTGTAAAGCTTACCTACGATTATTTGCATTTAGCCGTTGAGAGCCTTTTTGTGTTATATTATAACAGTGTTGCAGACATCATTATTCAACAAGTCACAAAGATAAGTAAAATTTTAACTCATTTGTGTGAGCTTGTTACTAATTTATTGTTGACCCTGCGGTATAGCTGTGTAATAGTGGCAGGGAGAAACGGTCTTAGCGGTGTACTGTACCAGAAACCGTTTCACGAACTCACAAACGCGGCCTACCGTAACAACAGTGGCAACTCGGCCACCATAGCAGTAGCGACGAGGCCTTTACAAAATCCATTATTTATCTAAATCGCTTACAGTGAATACCGGAATGCTTCCTTTGAAAAGAATCTATAGATTTCCTTTTCTCTCCTTTCCCAATCTGAGATAGTGCTCCGTCTTTAATGACTGTCGACGGAACGATAAACTTACTATTCAATTTTCCAGCTGTCGGCTGTGTGACAAATAGCAATTAACTGCAAATCCTGGCACAGAAACAACGACGCATATAGCTTCTACAGGTTTTTTATTCTGGTAGACCTATCAGGAAGATAAATGTTTTAGTATATTATGTTAGTTTCTACATTAAATAACAACACAGTATCCGCCGAAATGTAAAAGGGAGAAAGCTATTCGTACGTAGCCACTTATTTGTTATAACGTACACCTCTGATAAAAGAAGAACTACTCTTCGTTTCTGAGAAAAAGATGGCATTATTCCGGGAACATGACGAGAGCATCTTTAACACCTGTACAGAAAATTTGGGAAGTGTATGGCAAAAAAAGTGAACGAATAAGAGGTTTTTGACTACATAACGAGGACAGGATGGCAGAAAACGCAAAAACTATGTCACAAAATATGTCAATAAAGCAGCGATAGTTTATTTATTTTCTTCGTCATATTTATATACACTGAAACAAATAAACAACAAATAAGTACACATAATATAAAGTTAAGACAGAGTCGTTTGCTTTATACTTTTTCTGGACACTGTACTCACCGCTCGCAATTCACTGAAAACACCTGGCTTATGATTTGTAACTTGAAAGAGTAAAAAATATTACTAGAAAAATTTTGTTACATTTGCAATCTTTCGAGTTTTACCTAATTTTTAGAGTCATTTTAAGTTCTTTACAGGTAAGTTAAGACACTTCTTAGCCAATTTTCTGTCATTACAGTACCACTTTGGGCATAATTGTATAGAGGTGAAGTGCCCATTATACAGACAGTGCATCATAAAGTTTTAGTGGCGAAAAATGCTGGCTAAATATACAGCTTGGTAATTCATAACATTTGCGATGACCCTAAAACGCTTGCCGTGTGTTTGACATGTCAGTTAAAATTACATTTACGCATCGGACGGGATATCACGTGCCTATGTCATGTGCCTACGTACGGTAACTTTGAACCTCTGGACCTCGGTAACGGATAATGATATCGAGAATAATTTCAAGTTTCCCCGACATCATCATCTTAAGATGAGGGAGCATTAGTCAACGACTCTGTAAAGCAGGGGAAAGGAATACAGTAGAAGACGAGTGGGTAGCTTTCAGAGATGAAATAGTGAAGGCAGCAGAGGTTTAAATACGTAGAAAAACATCATAGAAATCCTTGGCTAGCACTATAGGTATTAATTTTAATTGATGAAAGAAAATTTACAAATGAAGCAAGTAAAGCGAGCGAAAGTAAATACAAACTTTTTAAAAATATGATTGACAGGAAGAGAAAACTGGCTAAGCAGGAATGGCTAGAGGACAAACGTGAGGATTTAGAAGCTTATTTAACTAGGAAAAAGATAGCGTAAAAAAGAAAGGAATGCTGAAAGGTGGAAGGAGTATATGGAGGGTTTATACAAGGGAGACCAACTTGAAGGCAATATTATAGAAAGGAAAGTGGACGTAGATGAAGATGCGATAGGTGATGTGACACTACTAGAAGGATTCGACAGAATTCTGAAAGATCTAAAAGAACAACTAGGCCCCCGGGGTAGGTAAAATTCCGTCAGAATTACGATAGCTTTGAGAGAGCTAGCCATGACAAAACTCTTCCACCTGGTGTGCAGGATGTATGAGACCGGCGAAATACCCTCAAACTTCAAGAAGAATGTATTAATTCCAATTCCATAGAAAGCAGTAGCTGACAGCTGTGAAAATTACCAAACTATCAGTTTAGTAAATCATGGTTACACAGTACAAACACGAATTCTGCACAGAAGAATGGGAAAACTGGTAGAAGCCGATGTCGCGGAAGACCACGTTGGATTCAAGAGAAATGTAGGAACAGGCAAGTCAACACTGACACTACGACATCTCTTAGAACTTAGAAGGTAGGTTAAAGAAAGACAAACCTATGATTACAGCATTTGTAGACTTACGGAAAGCTTTTGAAAATGTTAACAGGAATACTCTTCCTGAAATTCTGAAGGTAGTAAGGTAAAATAAAGGAAGCGAAGGGCTATTTACATCTTGTACAGAAACCAGACGGGTGGCACGAAAGGGAGGCAGCGGTTGAAAAGGGAGCAATACAGTGTTGAGGCCTATCCCCGATGTTGTTCATCTGTGAATTGAACAAGCAGTAAAGGAAACCAAAGAAAAATGTGGAGTAGGAATTAAAGTTCAGGGAGAAGAAATAAAAACTTTCACGTTTGATGATGAAACTGTAATTCTGTCAGAGACAGCAAGGGACTTGTAAGAACAGTTGACCGGAATGGACAATGTCTTGTAAGGTGGGTATAAGATGAACATTAACAAAAGCAAAACAAGGGCAATGAAATGCAGTCAGATTCAATCACATGATCTACGGCAATTATATTGGGAAACGGGACACAAAATAGTACATGAGTTTTGCTATCTGGGCAGCAAAATAACTGATGGTGGCCGAAGTAGAGGGGATATAAAATATAGACTGGCAATGGTAAGAAAAGCATTTCTGAAAAACAGTCATTTCTTATCATCGAATATAGATTTAAGTGTTAGGGAATCTTCTCTGAAGATACTTCTCTGGAGTGTATGGAAGTGAAACACGGACGATAAGCATTTCAGACAAAAAGAAAATAGAAGCTTTCGAAATGTGGTACTACAGAAGAGTGTTGAAGATTAGGCAGGTCGATCACGTAAGTAATGAGGAGATACTGAACACAATTGTGGAGACCAGAAATTTGTGTCACAACTTGACCAAAAGAACGGCTCAGTTGATAGGACACATGTTTAGACATCAAGGGATCACCAATTTAGTATTTGAAGGATGCGTTGGGAGGGGGGGGGGGGGTTAAAAATCATAGTAGGAGACAAAGAGATGAATACGATTGACCCCTCTGGATTTGGCGTCCTCACTCTGAGGGTCTTCAAGCTCCCTTTTAAAGTCCCTCCAGATTTTAAGATGACAGCGTTCGAATCGTACAGTAGTGTGGTAAGTTACCTGGCTGAAAAGTTTCAAACTTCAACGTCGGAGGTTCGAGTCCTCCCTCGGGCATGGGTGTGTGTGTGTGTGTGTTGTCCTTAATGTCAGTTAGTTTAAGCTAGATTAAGTAGTGCGTAAGCTAAGGGACCGATGACCCTAGCAGTTTGGTCCCTTAAGACGAATTTCCAAAAATAATTTGCGAGGAGCATACGGTACCTCACTGTGCATGATATTTTGCGGGGGGAAAGTAATACTCATCCTGATGTAGGTGGGTCCAAGGCTCAGTCACTCCAGGTGTGACATAGAGGTAACTGTCTAATATCTTCTCTGACAGTTGCCAAACGCCGGACGACAAGCACGTGCAGCAGTGTCCATGGGTGTCCAGGAGGCGATAGTCAGGACATAGGGGGCAGTCAGTCTCCGACAGCGTGGAGCGTCACTTTTTTTTTGCGGTCACTTAAAACCGCGTCACGCACAAGCTGGTGGGCAGGAAGTGCTATATAGTTTTCGACACTCGTGGCTAATAGACTTGGTTTGTACCACGTTAGGCGGAACCGTCTGCAGAAGGGTGGTCTGAAAATCATTTGTCTTTGGTGGGCGCGTTGCAGGGAGGTCCGAGATCACGTAACTGTATTCGACAATAATTATCGACACATGGAGGCATTGCATTGCAACGTGCACCACCGACACCGATGGGACTTGATAGCCTGGCACCAAAACTTCTAATAGGTGACCCCCGAGGGAGGCATATGACTGGCCCATTATTTTCATGTACTGCCCATACAGCTGCCTGCGCCTAAACGATAAACAGGCACAGCCTTCCGTCACGTAGGACATGGGTGAATGTGTAGTAATGTACCTCAAATATGTGCCCTGTGGATAGAAAATAACCACAGGTCACCTGAAGTCTGTGACTTATTATTGCTAGTAGGCTGAGGACGTGAGCCACGTGACTGAGTTTTGATGCCATGTAGAGGCTCAGGTATTTCATCCATTGCATCTGGTTTAAGTTCCAAAGCAAGTTCCGTTGCGCCATCACACGTACAATCTCTAGTAACCATCGACAGTTTACCGCGGCCATTCTGTGCCATCCTTCATTAACGTGATCCCTAAATATCTCAGTTGAGTAACTGACTGGAGGGGAACGGCAGCGCCCAGCCAGAGATCATACTCGATACCTGATGCCACTGACTTGTGATGTTCAGACGACTGTCCGTAGACTGTCCATAGCAGTCGGTCCAGTTTAGTACTCTGCATCAGTGGAAAGAATCAGCAGTAGCAGGTAGTCAGCATACACTCTACAATGGAAGTTGATGACCCATTGGATAACGATAGATAGCCTGCAGTTGAGACCCCTGAGGAGTGGCCTGACTGCGATTGTATAAAGATAGGTAGAAAGGGGGCAGCCACGCTCTAGAGACCTCTTAATGCGCATTGGGCCGTCTGTTGACCTAGACCTGTAAGCGGAAAGGCGTTGACAGGTGTCGATGAGGTTTGGGGGAAATCCCATACGGTGCTTTCTACTGCGGCCCAATCGAAATCGATGGTGATGATTGCCACCCTCAGGCGGCACGCCGATGCAGTCCCTATTAAGTCCCTGCAGTCGCTGGTGGATATTTGTAAATCGTAATCCCTCCATGTGACATCTGGCAAATACCTCGTAGTCAGCGTTCAACATTTTAAGTGGCCGACAGTCATTGACCAATTGCCCCGTCCCCCACTGGACTGTGTACCGGTACAAGAAGTTCCTTGACGTAAGCAGCTGGTACAGTGCACCTGTGGTCTAGGGGCGAGTCGGTACTCAGCCGTGTAGCGAAGCGGACGTGCGCGGGGCTCTGTGCGATGCTCCGCGAGTGGGCTGTTATTTACTCGCGCGCGTTGTAGTACTATAGTGTAAACAGATCTCCTCGAACGATAATGGCGCTTTCGTATAGAAAGACCACGATTAAATTAATGTTCCATGCCCAGTACGCACGACCCAAGACCTACGAAGCGGTGCGATTCCCGCGTAAAGTAATGCACGTTGATCCATAGAAGCTTCTCGGTATACACCTTTCGATCTTATCCAGCACAGTTTACCTGAAATTTGTAGAAGAAGCAGCATACGAACGGCTTACTCGCCGTTCCACACATGGATATAGTTTCCACCTCTCGGACGGCAACATTGGTGTAGTGACTGTCGACCAAGCAGGACTCGGCGTTCCGACCATACGAATCTTCGAGCTGGCGTGTCAAGTTCCAGCCGAAAATGACGTGAACGCGATACTAAGTCACGTGGAATAAAATTGGCACACGTTCGAGACACATCCTGTTCTGAACGGTCAGGTGCGAATCAAAGTGCGCAAAGACATCTGTTCGTATGTGACCATTGTTGGTTACCGAGCGATAGTCATTTATGACGGTCAATCAGGGACTTGTACGAGGTACGGGCAGGAAGGGCATGTTCGCTCTGAACGCCTGCAGAGAAGCCTCGTACAGATACCACGTGCAGACACGATGCCTACATCGCAACTGACGACGCTGCCTAATAAACATTAATTGAGGCAGCGAGGAACATGACGGACACGGACGTTGTTCCGTTCCAGTTACCGACACCAGCGGGCCCGGTTTCCGAACCCACCATGACGCGGCCTGCTTAGCAACCATCGACGAGCTCGACAGCAGCGACCACGTCTGCACTCCCGCCCTGTGAGGAAGGAAGGCACCAGAAGATAGATTCACGCTCGGATAACTGTTTGTCGTGATCCACAGGACGTGGGCACGCTTTCCTGCAAGCAGAAGTCGCCCAAACGACGCAAGAAGAGGATGCTGTCCGCACGAAATGCTTCACGTTACAGGAGGATGAAGAAAATCTTTCTGCGGCCCGCGCTGTGGACTTCACTCCAACGGTTCCTGGTTCGCTGTTGACAATGTCAGCCCAAGAACAAAGACAAGCTGACGATGCTCAACCCACCGACGAGCCCCCTGGCGATTTTGCGGCTAAGACACCAGATGAACGTCATCCATCGCCTAGCGTAGCACACCTCCAGCTTGGCGACTGGGCGTCAGGGATGGAGATGGAAAGAATGATGTCAGACTCGAGCGACAAACTGGTGCCCACGGTCGGTAGATGGTCAGATGGACATCTTGTCTCTGAATTCCCAGAACTCCTGAACATAGACGTTGACTGTGGATATTGTATCGCAGACACAGTCCCTTTGACTGTTCAGAGATGTCATTAAACCCGCCCAAAGACTTAAACAACCATGCGTGAGCAGCGTCTATTAGATGGAGGGATTCGACAGCCGATCGGTTCCAGTCATTCCACCAGGGAGGAGGTACCCAGCTCATGTTGTCTATAGTTCAACCAAGTCTAGATGGTAAACATCGCGGTTCGATAGCGTCCGCATTGTTACTTTGTGCCAGGAAGGGCTCTCAACAAGGGAAGTCTCCAGGTATCTCGCAGTGAACCAAAGCGATGTTGTTCGAACATGGAGCAGATACAGAGGGACAGGAACTGTCGATGACATGCCTCCCTCGGGCCGCCCAAGGGCTACTACTGCAGTGGGTGAGAGCTACCTCCGGATTATGGCTCGCAGAAACCCTGACATCAACGCCACCATGTTGAATAATGCTTTTCATGCAGCCACAGGGCGTCGTATTACGACTCAAACTGTGCACAATAGGCTGCACGATGCGCAACTTCACTCCCGACGTCCATGGCGATGTCCATCTTTGCAGCCACGACACCATGTAGCGCTGTACAGATGGTCCCATCAACATGCCGAATGGACCGCTCAGGATTAGCAAAAAAATGGCTCTGAGCACTATGGGACTCAACTGCTGAGGTCATTAGTCCCCGAGAACTTAGAACTAGTTAAACCTAACTAACCTAAGGACATCACAAACATCCATGCCCGAGGCAGGATTCGAACCTGCGACCTTAGCGGTCTTGCGGTTCCAGACTGCAGCGCCTTTAACCGCACGGCCACTTCGGCCGGCTCAGGATTAGCATCACGCTCTCTTCACCGATGAGTGTCGCATATGCCATCAACCAGACAATCATCGAAGACGAGTTTGGAGACAACCCGGTCAGGCTGAACGCCTTAGACACATTGTCCAGCGAGTGCAGCAAGGTAGCGGTTCCCTGCTGTTTTGGTGTGGCATTATGTGGGGCCGACGCACTCCGCTGGTGGTCATGGAAGGTGCCGTAACGGCTGTACTATACGTAAATGCCATCCAGCAACCGATAGTGCAACCATATCGGCAGCATATTGGCGAGGCACTCTTCGTCATGGACGACAATTCGGGCCCCCATCGTGCTTATCTCGTGAATTATTTCCTTCAGGATAACGACATCGCTCGACTAGTGTGGCCAGCATGTTCTCCAGACATGAACCTTATCGAACAAGCCTAGAATAGATTGGAAAGGACTGTTTATCGACGACGTGGCCCACCAACCAATCTGAGGGGCCTATGCCGAATCGCCGCTGAGGAGTGGGAGAGTCTTGACCAACAGTGCCTTGATGAACTTGTGGATAGTATGCCACGACGAATACAGGCATATGTCACTGCAAGAGGACGTGCTACTGGGTATTAGAGGTGCCAGTGTTTACAGCAGTCTGGATCACCACATCTGAACGTCTCGCTGCATGGTGATACAATAAGAAATGTGTAGTTTTCATGAGCAATAAAAAGGGCGGAAGTGACGTTTATGTAGATCTCTATTCCAATTTTCTGTACAGGTTGCGGAATTCCCGGAACCGAGGTGATGCAAAACTTTTTTGATGTGTGTATATATGGTGCTATTAACAGGGGCGGTCAGACAGTCGTAGTGGC
Source organism: Schistocerca piceifrons (assembly GCF_021461385.2). Classification (NCBI taxonomy): domain Eukaryota; kingdom Metazoa; phylum Arthropoda; class Insecta; order Orthoptera; family Acrididae; genus Schistocerca; species Schistocerca piceifrons. The sequence goes on along the minus strand of NC_060142.1, from coordinate 208,719,962 downwards.
GCTTACCGGATTACGACTGCTGGATATGTCATCATACTATACATTGACCCAAGTGTATCGGATGGGTACAGTCAATGTCAATGGTATTAGTTCCACGGTCAGAACCCAGCTGTTAAAGGACATTTTTCGGGCGGTGGACATTGGTATCGTATTTCTTCAAGAGATACGACCTTATCTGCACTTTGATGTTTATGGATACACGTTTTACAATTCACCCAACTACCGACTGTGGTGGTGGTACGGCCACACTATTATGCGATGGCATAGAACTAATGTATATTCAATATTTGCCATCAGCGCGAGGTGCTGCGCTCACCAACGGCACAGTCGGCCTTGTGCATGCCCCGTCTGGCACTGCGAAGCGTAGGAGCGAACGCTATTTTACTCTACTGAGGTAGCACCATTGTTTCAAGGTGCTACAGAGCAGGTAGTGGTGAGTGGGGACTTGCACAGCGTCTTACGCCCTGAGGGTCAGATCCCTCATCACGCCCCATGTCTAGCCCTTCATGCTATGGTCAGGGACCTCGCTTTGCATGGCACCTGGACAAAAATCCACGTTGACCGACGCGAATGTACACACATCACCAACCACTCGGCCAGTAGGTTGGACAGGATTTACGTTTCTCGAGGTCTTCGGGCAGCGACTGGCAGTGCCGAACTGCTGCCCACTGCATACACCGGCCATCAGGCCTTCACCTGCGCCATGACTCTGCCACGACAACAGACGAGCCGTAGTAGACGACCTTGGACTCTTAATGTCAGCAATCTCGGGGAAGAGCCTTGCCGTATAGCCATCGCGCATACCTGGAACAAACGACGACGATGTCATACCTACAATTCCACGACACGATGGTTGACACACTGCCCAAAACCAATTATTGGCATATGGATGGGACAGGGTGCTTTGACTCCGATCGACTTCTGAGTTTTACTAAACGGTCTTGTGAGAGCCAGTGTCGCAACAACCTTCGCCAGTGCTCCAAACGGCCGCCACCGGAGATAGGCACGCCTTTTGCAGATCACGGCTGACAAATCGGGCGGCACGTGGTTTCGAGCGACACTGCAAGATTCCATCCCAGAGGAACGTACTTCTCTTTAACACATTCTCAGAGAACAGAGACATCGTAACATGCGATTCATCGCGGCAATTATTGAAGGAGAGGGCAACGTGGAGCGACACACACCGCCACCTCCCGTGTCATAACATTATTACCGCGCTTCTATCTGTTAGGACAACGGCCTGACAATGACGCTGAGGACGTCCTGCACGGCCTGCCACCTTCGGGTAGGGCACAGGGAGACGATACATTCTTGGAGGCCGTCACGCCGAATGAAATGCTCACGGCCCTGTAGCGGGGCGTGACGAAAAAATCCCCTGGGCCTGATGGTCTTCCAGTTGAATTTTATAGCACTTTTTCTGACCTCATGGGATGTCAAAGATGCCATTAATGCCGGGCGAACATGTCTGGGAGATGGCAGTAATATACACACGGTGTTAAGATCTTACAGATGGCAGTAATATACACACGGCGTTAAGATCGTATAGAGGTGTGGTGGCGCTCATGTCGGCAGGCCGCTTACAAGTCGCCCTCGCGGCAGTTGACCTACACCACGCATTTGACAGAGTTGATCACCATTTCTTGCAGGCTGTCTTAGAGAAAATGGGCCTGTCCCCAATATCGGCAGGTGTGGTTCTTCGCCTCATCCAAGGAGCCCCTTCCACAGTCCTCGCCAATGGCTGCCGCTCGCTATTAAGTGCTCAGTGCAACAAGGATATCCTCTGTCAGCCTCTCTCTTCGCCGTCACCCAAGTGCCTGCACTCCACTGTCTACAGCAGCGTTTGGAGGCCATTCGTCTCCGCGATGTGCATTTTGGCCGGAAGCCGTATCAACCTGCGACAGTGACACTACATGGATGTGAGCAGAGGACTGAATATCAATACGCCGGTGCCCATTATCCAGGTCTCGGCGATGAAATATTGGGGAATAACGTTCCGTGGGAACATGCAGCATACAGCAGCAGTTACGTATCGCAGACTACTTAATGTGACTCGCACGCAAGTTCATCTCCATACATTTCGAACACTTGACTTGATCATGAGGGTAAATTTTGTCATTGTGTACCCGGCTCCGAAACTTAATCACTACACATATGTTCTCCCAATGGCCGCTACGGTAGCTATCAAGTTCCAGGCGGCCTTAGATCATTTCATCAGCCTTGGTAGGGTATTCAAAGGGCCTTACGAAACACTAACGTTGCCCACACATGCAGGCAGCGCTGGAATGATAAGAGTGCACAATAGGGCGTACGCTCTCTTTCTGCGAACGATGCGTCGCCTACGTACTTCAGACAAGCGCACCATCACACCCTCACTGGTACGGTGGTGGAGGAGGCGGCGCCTCAATCCCTCTGGCCGCGTCTGCACTGTGCCAAATTCGCATCTATCTGGTCGACATGAGTTATTGTTGGATGTCCTTTCGAACAGACGGGCTCCTAGAACTATGGCCTTTTACCGCTACTTTCAACGGATATTGCCTGCAAAAACGGGCGGTTGGATGTGGAGTACGATAACCTCGCCTTCCTTCCCACCGCGGTGAGGCCGCTGTGGTATGTGAAAGCGACTGAAAATTTTCCCAACCGACAATGTTTATACACTACGCATCTTCCCGACGACCATTTCTGCCCCAGAGTCGCCGATTTCGACATCGAAATGCACCGTTTCGTTTGTGATACGGCTGCCAACTGCTGGCTCGTCACAAGGCGCTCGTTGGCATTGTTCCTGTGACGGATGCCCCTCTCTGTAGAGCCCACCGAACTGATACATTCAGACGTTCAATTATTACCGTGCTACTCGTCATAACGCCACAGTGTGGTTAAGGGTATAGCACTGTCATATATTTTCAGTGAGTGCGTTGCAGGGTTATTAGATTTTTGGCACTATTTAATGAGCAAATACGCGGTTTTACGGCCCAAGGATCGCTCTTTCAGAATTACTTTTGTTCATTGTTTACGTGCTCTCCAGACAATTGAGGTGTTCAAATGGTTCAAATGGCTCTGAGCACTATGGGACTTAACATCTGAGGTCATCAGTCCCCTAGAACGTTTTTTTTTTTTTTTTTGGTCATCAGTCTACTGACTGGTTTGATGCGGCCCGCTACAAATTCCTTTCCTGTGCTAACCTCTTCATCTCAGAGTAGCACTTGCAACCTACGTCCTCAATTATTTGCTTGACGTATTCCAATCTCTGTCTTCCTCTACAGTTTTTGCCCTCTACAGCTCCCTCTAGTACCATGGAAGTCATTCCCTCATGTCTTAGCAGATGTCCTATCGTCCTGTCTGCTTTTGATGTCCTCCTTGCTCCGTCCGTCATTGGTTATTTTACTGCCTAGGTAGCAGCATCCCTTAACTTCATTGACTTCGTGACCATCAATCCTGATGTTACGTTTCTCGTTGTTATCATTTCTACTACTCCTCATTACCTTCGTCTTTCTCCGATTTACTCTCAAACCATACTGTGTACTCATTAGACTGTTCATTCCGTTCAGCAGATCATTTAATTCTTCTTCACTTTCACTCAGGATAGCAATGTCATCAGCAAATCGTATCACTGATATCCTTTCACCTTGTATTTTAATTCCACTCCTGAACCTTTCTTTTATTTCCATCATTGCTTCCTCGATGTACAGATTGAAGAGTAGGGGCGAAAGGTTACAGCCTTGTCTTACACCCTTCTTAATACGAGCACTTCGTTCTTGATCGTCCACTCTTATTATTCCCTCTTGGTTGTTGTACATATTGTATATGACCCGTCTCTCCCTATAGCTTACCCCTACTTTTTTCAGAAACTCGAACAGCTTGCACCATTTTATATTGTCGAACGCTTTTTCCAGGTCGACAAATCCTACGAAAGTGTCTTGACTTTTCTTTAGCGTTGCTTCCATTATTAGCCGTAACGTCAGAATTGCCTCTCTCGTCCCTTTACTTTTCCTAAAGCCAAACTGATCGTCACCTAGCGCATTCTCAATTTTCTTTTCCATTCTTCTGTATATTATTCTTGTAAGCAGCTTCGATGCATGAGCTGTTAAGCTGATTGTGCGATAATTCTCGCACTTGTCAGCTCTTGCCGTCTTCGGAATTGTGTGGATGATGTTTTTCCGAAAGTCAGATGGTATATCGCCAGACTCATATATTCTACACACCAACGTGAATAGTCGTTTTGTTGCCACTTCCCCCAACGATTTTAGAATTTCTGATGGAATGTTATCTATCCCTTCTGCCTTATTTGACCGTAAGTCCTCCATAGCTCTTTTAAATTCCGATTCTAATACTGGATTCCCTGTCTCTTCTAAATCGATTCCTGTTTCTTTTTCTGTCACATCTGACAAATCTTCATCCTCATAGAGGCTTTAAATGTATTCTTTCCACCTATCTGCTCTCTCCTCTGCATTTAACAGTGGAATTCCCGTTGCACTCTTAATGTTACCACCGTTGTTTTTGATGTCACCAAAAGTTGTTTTGACTTTCCTGTATGCTGAGTCTGTCCTTCCGACAATCACATGTTTTTCGATGTCTTCACATTTTTCCTGGAGCCATTTCGTCTTAGCTTCCCTGCACTTCCTATTTATTTCATTCCTCGGCGACTTGTATTTCTGTATTCCTGATTTTCCCGGAACATGTTTGTACTTCCTCCTTTCATCAATCAAGTGAAGTATTTCTACTGTTACCCTTGGTTTCTTCGCAGCTATCTTCTTTGTACCTATGTTTTCCTTCCCAAATTCTGTGATGGCTTTTTTTACAGATGTCCATTCCTCGTCAACTGTACTGCCTACTGCGCTATTCCTTATTGCTGTATCTATAGCGTTAGAGAACTTCAAACGTATCTCGTCATTCCTTAGTACTTCCGTATCCCACTTCTTTGCGTATTGATTCTTCCTGACTAATGTCTTGAACTTCAGCCAACTCTTCATCACTACTATATTGTGATCTGAGTCTATATCTGCTCCTGGGTAAGCTTTACAATCCAGTATCTGATTTCGGAATCTCTGTCTGACCATGATGTAATGTAATTGAAATCTCCCGGCGTTTTCCAAGTATACCTCCACCTCTCGTGATTCTTGAACAGGGTATTCGCTATTACTAGCTGAAACTTGTTACAGAACTCAATTAGTCTTTCTCCTCTTTCATTGCTTGTCCCAAGCCCATACTCTCCTGTAACCTTTTCTTCTACTCCTTCCCCTACAACTGCATTCCAGTCGCCCATGACTATTAGATTTTCGTCCCCCTTTACATACTGCATTACCCTTTCAATATCCTCATACACTTTCTCTATCTGTTCATCTTCAGCTTGCGACGTCGGCATGTATACCTGAACTATCGTTGTCGGTGTTGATCTGCTGTCGATTCTGATTAGAACCACCCGGTCACTGAACTGTTCACAGTAACACACCCTCTGCCCTACCTTCCTATTCATAGCGAATCCTACACCTGTTATACCATTTTCTGCTGCTGTTGATATTACCCGATACTCATCTGACCAGAAATGCTTGTCTTCCTTCCACTTCACTTCACTGACCCCTACTATATCTAGACTGAGCCTTTGCATTTCCCTTTTCGGATTTTCTAGTTTCCCTACCACGTTCAAGCTTCTGACATTCCACGCCCCGACTCGTAGAACGTTATCCTGTCGTTGATTATTCAATCTTTTTCTCATGGTAACCTCCCCATTGGCAGTCCCGTCCCGGAGATCCGAATGGGGGACTATTCCGGAATCTTTTGCCAACGGAGAGATTATCATGACACTTCTTCAGTTACAGGCCACATGTCCTGTGGATACACGTTACGTGTCTTTCATGCAGTGGTTTCCATTGCCTTCTGCATCCTCAAGTCGTTGATCATTGCTGATTCTTCAGCCTTTAGGGGCAATTTCCCACCCCTAGGACAAGAGAGTGCCCTGAATCTCTATCCGCTCCTCCGCCCTCTTTGACAAGGCCGTTAGCAGAATGAGGCTGACTTCTTATGCCGGATGTCTTCGGCCGCCAATGCTGATTATTTATCAAAATTTAGGCAGTGGCGGTGGTCGAACCCGTACCGAAGACGTTTTGATTATGAATCAAAGACGTTTTGATTATGAATCAAAGACGCTACCCTAGAACTTAGAACTACTTAAACCTAACTAACCTAAGGACATCACACACATCCATGCCCGAGGCAGGACTGGAACCTGCGACCGTAGCAGTCGCGCGGTTCCAGATTGAAGCGCCTAGACCCGCTCGGCCACACCGGCAGGCACCATTGAGGTGTACTGGTAGTGAGAAGAGATTGCCGGTAATGCACATGATGGACTGATGAGAGACGTTAACGGTAATTATAGGATGTTCCACGTTCGCTGAACGAGAAGACGACCTGGACATCCTACTTCCTGGCTGCTGTGGACACCCCCGGAAGAAGATATAAAAAAGTAAAAAATGAAAGAAATAAGAATAATAAAAGTAATGTACCATTTCCTTTATCATTTTCTTCTTTTAACAAAAAAGTCAGAGAGGTACTTCATTTTTGTTCGTGGGCGAAGGCTGAAGTAGTGGCAAACAATCGTCCTATTTCGCTTTTAATGTGACAGTGGCTGTGGTACTAGCTTAGTTTTGGTTTTTAGGTTAGATGGGTTTTTGAGGGTAGTGCGTGTGATAGGAGCCAAGAGGTCTAGGGGAAAAAAGGGTAAAAACAAATTTAAAAAAGTGTAGCGTCTTAAACAAAAGAAGTAGTGTCTGCGATTAGTAATCAACATGTCCTCGGTGCTGGGTTCGAAACAAGACACCTCTTATATTTTTATTAACAATCAGCATTAACGGCCGAAGACTTTCGGCTTAAGAAGTCACCCTCATTCTGCCAACGGCCTTGCAAAAGAGGGCGAAGGAGTGGATAGAAGTTCACGGCGCTCTCTTGTCCTTGGGGCGGGAAACTGCTCTTAACGGCGGAAGAATCAGCAATGATCAACGGCTTGAAGATGGAGAAGGCAATGGAAACCACTGCATTCACGACACATAACTTGTATCCACAGGACATGTGGCCTGTAATTGGAAAAAAGTGTCATGATGATCTCTCCATTGGCAAAAGAGTCCTGAATAGTCCCCGACTCGGATATCCAGGAGGGGACTGTCAAAAGGGAGGTGACACTGAGAAAATGAGTGAATAAGCGATGAAAGATTAACATTCTATGAGTCGGGGCGTGGATTGTCAGAAGCTTTAACGTGGTAGGGAAGCTAGAAAATCTGAATAGGGAAATGCAGAGGCTCAATACAGACATACTAGGGGTCAGTGACGTGAAATGGAAAGAAGACAAGAATTTCTGGTCAGAGAATAGGAAGGTATGGCAGAGAGTGTGTTACTGTGAATACTTTAGTGATATGGTTCCTCTTATCAGAATCGGCAGCAAAACAACACCGACAACAACACATCTACATCCACATCTACATGGATACCCTGCAAATCATTATTAAATGCCTGGCAGAGGATTCGTCGAACCACCTTCACAATTCTCTATTATTCCAATCTCGTATAGCGCGCGGAAAGAACGAACACATGTATCTTACCCTACAAGCTCTGATTTCCCTTATTTTATCGTGGTGATCGTTTCTCCCTATGTAAGTCGGTGTTAACAAAATATTTTCACATTCGGAGAAGAAAGTTGGTGACTGGAATTTCGTGAGAAGATTCCGTCGCAGCGAAAAACGTTTTTCTTTTGATGATGTCCATCACAAATCCTGTATCATTTCAGTGACACTCTCCCCCATATTTCTCGATGATACAAAACGTGCTGCCTTCTTTGAACTTTTTAGATGTACTCCGTCAGCCCTATCTGGTAAGGGTCCCACACCGCGCAGCAGTATTCTAAAAGAGAACGGATAAGCGTAATGTAGGCAATCTCCTTAGTAGATCTGTTACATTTTCTAAGTGTCCCTGCCAATAAGACGCAGTCCTTGGTTAGTCTTCCTCACGACATTTTCTATGTGTTCCTTCCAATTTAAGTTGTTCGTAATTGTAATTCCTAGATACTTAGTTGAATTTACGGCCTTTATATTAGACTGATTTATCGTGTAACCGAAGTTTCAAGGATTCCTTTAGCACTCATGTGGATGACCTCGCACTTTTCGTTATTTAATGTCAACTGGCAATTTTTGCACCATCCAGATATCTTTTCTAAATCGTTTTGCAGTTTATTTTGATCTTCTGATGACTTTATTAGTCCATAAACGACAGCGTCATCTGCAAACAACCTAAGACGGCTGCTCAGATTGTCTCCCAAATCGTTTATGTAGATAAGAAACAGCAAAGTGCCTAGAAAAGTACCTTGGGGAACGCCAGAAATCACTTCTGTTTTACTCGATGACTTTCCGTCAATTACTACGCACTGTGACCTGTCTGACGGGAAGTCACAAATCTAGTCGCATAACTGAGACGATATTCCATAAGCACCCAATTTCACTACAAGCCGCTCGTGTGGTACAGTGTCAAAAGCCTTCTGGAAATCCGGAAAAACGGAATCGATCTGAAATCCCTTGTCAATCACACTCAACACTTCATGCGAATAAAGAGCTAGTTGTGTTTCACAAGAACGATGTTTTCTAAGCCCATGTTGACTGTTTGCCAATTGTCCGTTTTCTTCGAGGTAATTCATAATGTTCGAACACAATATATGTTCCAGAATCCTGCTGCATATCGACGTTAATGATATGGGCCTGTAATTAAGTGGATTACTCCTACTACCTTTTTTGAATATTAGTGTCACCTGTGCAGCTTTCCATTCTTTGGGTACGGATCTTTCGTCGAGCGAACGGTTGTATATGATTGTTCAGTATGGAGCTAAAGCATCAGCATACTCTGATGGCTCTGAGCACTATGGGACTTAACAGCTATGGTCATCAGTCCCCTAGAACTTAGAGCTACTTAAACCTAACTAACATAAGGACAGCACACAACACCCAGTCATAGCATACTCTGAAAGAAACTTAATTGGTCTACAGACTGGACCAGAGGACTTGCTTTTATTAAGTGATTTAAGTTGCTTCACTCTTCCGGGGATATTTACTTCTAAGTCAGTCATGTTGGCAGCTGGTCTTGATTCGAATTCTGGAATATTTACTTCGTCTTCTTTTGTGAAGGCATTTCGGAAGGCTGTGTTTATTAACTCTGCTTTGGCAGCACTGCCTTCCATAGTATCTTCATTGCACAGAGAAGGCGTTGATTGTTTCTTGCCGTTAACATACTTCACATACGACCAGAATCTCTTTGGATTTTCCGTTAGGTTTCGAGACAAAGTTTCGTTATGGAAACTGTTATAAGCATCTCGCATTGAAGTTCGCGCTAAATTTCGAGCTTCTGTAAAAGATCGCCAATCTTGGGGTTTTGCGTCTGTTTAAATTTGGCATGTTTGTTCCGTTGTTTCTGCAACAGTGTTCTGACACGTTTTATGTACCAAGGAGGATCAGTTCCGTCGTTTGTTAATTTATTTGGTATAAATCTCTCATTTCCTGCCGATACTATTTCTCTGAATTCCAGCCACATCTGGTCTACCCTTATATTATTAATTTGGAAGGAGTGGAGATCGTCTCTCAGAAAGACGTCAAGTGAATTTTTATCTGCTTTTTTGAATAGGTATATTTTTCGTTTATTTTTGGAGGATTTAGGGCTTACAATATTCAACCTCGCTACGACAACCCTGTGTTCACTAATACCAGCATCCGTTTTGATGCTCGTTATTAACTCAGGATTATTTATTACTAAGAGCTCAAGTCTGTTTTCACAACCGTTTGCTATTCGCGTGGACTCATGAACTAAGTGGTCGAAATAATTTTCAGAGAATGCGTTTAGCACAATTTCGGGTGATGTTTTATGTGTTTCTCCGGAATTAAACATGTATTTTCGCCAAAACATCGAGGGTAAATTAAAGTCACCACCAACTAAAATCGTATGAGCCGTGTACGTGTTTGAAATCAAACTCAAGTTTTCTTTACCTTTCAGCAACTGTATCATCTGAATTGGGAGCTCGGTAAAAGGATCCAATTATTATTTTATTCCGGTTGCCAACAATGACCTCTGTCCATACTAACTCACAGGAACTATCTACTTCATTTTCGTGACAAGATAAACTACTTCTAACAGCAACAAACACCCCACTGCCAACCGTGTTTAGCCTATCCTCTCGGAACACCGTTAGGTTCTTCGCAAACATTTCGGCTGAGCTTATCTCCAGCTTAGCCAGCTTTCAGTGCCTATAACGATTTGAGTATCAATGCTTAATATTAGCGCTTGTAGCTCTGGTACTTTCCCAAAAAAGCTACGGTAATTTACAACTGTTATACCGATGGTTCCAGTTTCTAGGTTCTTCCTGTGTTCGGCCTGCACCCTTTGTGGCTGAAGCCCTTTTTGTGTTTTCCCGAGACCCTCTAACCTAAGAAACCACCCAGTCCACGCCACACAGCCCCTGCTACCTGTGTAGCCGCCACCTGCGTATAGTTGACACCTGATCTATTCAGCGGAACCCGAAACCCAACCACCTTTTGGCGCAAGTCGAGGAATCTGCAGCCTACACGGTCGCAGAACCGACTCAGCCTCTGATTCAGACCCTCCAATTGGCTCTGTACCAGACGTCCGCAGTCGGTCCTGTCGATTATGCTACAAATAGTCAGCTCTGCTTTCATCTTGCAAGCAAGACTGGCAGCCTTTACCACTTCTGTTAGACACTCGAACCAAACATAATCTCTTCCGATCCAAAGTGGACACATCATTGATACCGACGTGAGCAGCTGCAAATGGCTGCACCCTGTGCTCTTCATGGCATCCGGGAGGATCCGTTCCACATAAAAAATGTCTCCACCCGGTATTCACACTGAGTGGACATTGGTTTCCTTTCCCTTCTTGGCACCATGTCCCTAAGGAGCCCCATAACGCGCCTAACGCTGGAGCTCCCAACTATCAATAATCCCACCTCTGTGATTGTCCGGATCTTGCAGGCTGAGAGGTTTCCTCTGAAACAGGACAGGCGGCAGCATCTGGCTCAGCGACAGCCTCAGCTATAGACAGCACCTGGAACCTGTTCGTCAGACAAACGGGGGAGGCCTTACGTGCGGCCGCCTGGGAAGTCTTTCGCCGCCTGCTACGCCCCGGGGCGATCTCCCACTCGACCACAGGTGAGGAGTCAACCTCAGTGCGAGCAGTGAGGACCGATAGGAGGACTCGGCCGTGCTGGATGTTCGTTGGATCCCCACGGCCGGCCCACAAAAGTGGTGGCCATCCATTGCTGCCTCAAGCTGTATAACCGAAGCCATCAGAGCCTGAAGCTGAGAGCAAAGTGTCACCAACTCGGCTCGCATCCGCACACAACAATCGCAGTCCCTGTCCTTACTAAAGACTGTGGAAAACTTAACTATGCAGATACGCGGACTATCGGCATGTGCTACGAAACTCTACTGTAGACCCTGACGAAAATGCAGGAACTGGGTCTAATAATTAGATTAACACGCAGAGATTCAGAAACCAAACTACCGAAGCACTCAGGTGAATCTAAATAATCCCCCCCCCCCCCCCCGATTTGGAACTTGTAATATGTCACAAAATCGATTTGCTTTCCGATGCCAACGAAAACGCGAAAACTGTGGCTATTTGATATTAAATAAACACGCACAAACACAAGAAACTAAACTATTAAAGCACACAGTTATAATAAAATTCGCTCCTGGTCGCTGCTTGTGTCGCGGTCGGCTACTGCTGCCTGACTGATAGTTTAGGTTTAAATGCTGACGTCGCAAGCTGAAGATGAAGAGATAGGAAGAGCGCATGAGGATATTGGGAGGACACGAAAGTCTAATAGTCATGGGGGGATGGAATGCGCTTGTAGGAGTAGGAGTTAAGCAAAAGGATACAGACGGCCGCGGTGGCCGAGCAGTTCTAGGCGCTTCAGTCCGGAACCGCGCGACTGCTTCGGTCACAGGTTCGAATCCTGCCCCGGGCATGGATGTGTGTGATGTCCTTAGGTTAGTTAGGTTTAATTAGTTCTAAGTTCTAGGGGACTGATGACCTCAGACCTTAAGTCCCATAGAGCTCAGAGCTTTTGAACCAGTTTTGAAAATATTACTTAAGAATACTGGCTTGGGACGAGAAATGAGAGAGGAGAAAGACTAACTGAGTTCTGTTTTAAATTTAAGCTAGTAATAGCGAATACTCTGTTCAAGAATCACAAGAGGAGAAGGTATATGTGTAAAAGTCGGGTGATATGGGAGGATTTCAGTTACATTACATCATGCTCAGACAGAGATTTAGAAATCAGATACTGGATTGCAAGGCATACCCAGGAGCAGATATTGACCCACATCAATAGAGATGAAGAGCAGGCTGAAGTTTAGAGATTTGTCAGAAAGAATCAAACACAAAGAAGTTAGATACGGAAGTACTAAGGACACGCTTGAAGTTCTCTAAGGCTATAGATACGGCAATAAGAGAACTAGTTCGGTAGGCAGTACAGTTGAAGAGGAATGGACATCTCTAAAAAGGGCAGTCATAGAATTCGGAAAGAAAAATATAGATACAAAGAAGGGAGCTGCGAAGAAACCATGGACAACAGGAGAAATACTTCAGTTGATCGATGAAAGAAGGAAGTACAAAAATTTTGATGGAAATTCAGGAATACATAAACACAAGGCGCTGAGGAATGAAATAAATAGGAAGTGCAGGGAAGCTAAACAGAAATGGCTGCATGAAAAACGTGAAGAAATCGAAAAAGAAATGACTTTCGGACGTACTGATTCAGCATATAGGAACGTCAAAATAACCTCCGGTGAAATTAAAAGCAAGGCTGGTAACATTGATGCAGAGGAGAGAACGGGTAGATGGGAAGAGTACACTGAAAGCCTCTATGATGGGGAAGATTTGTCTGATGTGATAGAAGACGAAACAGTAGACGACTTAGAAGAGATAGGGGTTCCAGCATTACAATCAGAATTTAAGAGAGCTTTGGAGCACTTAAGAAAAAATAAGGCCGACAGGATAGTAACACTTCATCAGAACTTCTACAATCATTGGGGGAAATTGCAACAAAACGACTATTCCCGACGGTATGTAGAATGTATTAATCTGGCGACATACCATCTGACTTCCAGAAAAATATCATCCCCACAATTCCCAAGAATTCAAGAGCTACCAAGTGCGAGAATTATCGCACTATCAGTTTAAGAGTTGATCATCCAAGTTACTAACAAGAATGATATACAGAAGAATGGAAAAGAAAATTGAGGATGTGTTAGATGACGATCAGTTTTGCTTTAGGAAGGTAAAGGCGCTAGAGAGGCAATTCTGACGTTGCGGTTGACAATGAAAGCAAGACTCAAAAACATCAAGATACGTTCATAGGATTTGTCGACCTTGAAAAAGCATTCGACAATATCAAATGGTGCAAGATGTTCGAAATTCTGAAATAAATAGAGTAAACTATAGGGAGAGACGGTAATATACAATACTTACAAGAGCGAAGTGGGAAGCCAGCCGCTGTGGGCGAGGAGTTCTAGGCGCTTCAGTCCGGAACCGCGCGACTGCTACGGTCGCAGGTTCCAATCATACCTTGGGCATGGACGTATGTGATGTCCTTAGGCTATTTAGGTTTAAGTAGTACTGAGTACTAGGGGACTGATGACCTCAGATGTTATGTCCCATATGCTCAGAGCCATTTGAACCATTTTGAACTAAGAGGGAATAATAAGAGTGGACGTCCAGGAACAAAGATCTAGGATTAAAAATGGCGTAAGACAGGGATGTAGTCATTGGCCTCTTCTGTTCAATCTCTACATCGAAGAAGCAATGATGATAATGACAGAAAGGTTCAGAAGTAGAAATAAAATTCAGTATTGAAAGGATATCAATGATACGATTCACCAATGACATTGCTATTCTCAGTGAAAGTGCAGAAGAATTACGCGATCAGAATTAACTGTTTAATATGGATTGAGAGTAAATCGAAGGAAGACGAAAATAATGAGAAGTAGCATAAATGAGAACAGCCAGAAACATATCGGGACTGATGGTCTCGAAGTAGATGAAGTTATGGAATTCTATTGCCTAGGTAGCAAAAGAGCCAATGATGGACGTGGCAAGGAGGACATCAAAAGCAGACTGTCATTGGCAAAAAGGGCATTCCTGGCTAAGAGAAGTCTGCTAGCATCAAACACAAGTATTTTTCAAGAAGAAATTTCTGAGAATGCACGTTTGGAGCACACCATTGTATGGTAGTGAAACATGGACTGTGGGAAAACCAGAACAGAGAGAATCGAACCATTTGAGATGTGGTGCTACAGACAAATATTGAAAATTAGTTGGACTGATAATGTTAGGAATGAAGGGGTTCTGTGCAGAATTGGAAAGGAAAGGAATACATGGATAACACTGACAAGACGAAGGGACAGGATGACAGGATATCTGTTAAGACATCAGGGAATGAGTTCCATGATACAAGAGGGAGCTCTAGAGGGAAAAAAACTGTAGAGGAATACAGAGATTGGAGTACATCCAGCAAATAACTGAGGACGTTGTTTGCGAGTGCTACTCTGACACGAAGAAGTAGCCACACGAAAGGAAATCGTGGCTGGCCGCATCAAACTAGTCAGAATACTGATGACTCAAAAATAAATAAATAATAATTAGCTCAGTTCAGGAACGTGAGTTCACAGAACATTATAATCCAGTGGTGCATCATGAAGTCACGGATCATTCGATAAAACTTGGTTGGTAACCCATCAGTCTCTGGTGACTTAATGACTGCAGTTTTTTCCAAGGCACCCTGCACTTCTTCAGGCGAGACTTCCTCCATTAATGCTGTCACTGTTGCCGTGCGATAGTGCATGTCATTTGCTATAATTCTTTTGCAGTGGCTTCATCAACTATGGTTTTTTCCTGGTAAAGTGTTCAAATGTGTGTGAAATCTTATGGAACTTAACTGTTAAGGTCATCAGTCCCTAAGCTTACACACTACTTAACCTAAATTATCCTAAGGACGAACTCACACACCCATGCCCGAGGGAGGATTCGAACCTCCGCCGGGACCAGCCGCACAGCCTGGTAAAGATGATGAACTATGGTTAACTACGATTAACTATGGTTACTTTGGTAATACAGAAGCGGTCGTCATTAGGCTTACAAATAACCGTGTGCACCACAGTGTGACACACAATGGGTGCCTCTCTGGCCATTCACTCGTATCGTCTCGAACCTGCTCTTTGTCAATGATAGTATTCATTTTATGTCTTTCTAATTGTCTGTTCAGCGATGCGGTAGAGCGTCAAGGTTCCTGAGCGCTGCATAGCAAAAGTACAGTGGCTGTCAGTGCTATGCAGCTGTGTCGTTGCCAATCTGCGTAAGTTCTTGTGGATTGCCAGTTTGGTGCCGAGGAGCTACCACGCCAAAGTCGAGGGATATCGGTAGTGACATTGTTCACAGTTGGCCCACATCATGGTGACTTACCTACAGCAGTCCAGGTCCTGGAGGCGAGTTAGGCTCACCTTCGAGAAGCCATCGCTATGCCAGTCTTGTTGGGATGCATTGTGTAGATATAGGCGCTGTGGTCAGAGAAAGCCCGAGACCATCATTCGACGGCCACCACTCCCTGTGTAACACGTTGCGATACATACATGGGATCCAATCGTCTTGCCAAAATACTGGTAAGATGCTTGTGTACAGATCTGTCACCGTGTACATTTTCCCACGTGGCATCCAAGCAAAAATTGTAAACCACCATACACAGTTATAGACAAAGCATGTAGTGCGGGATATGGTCTTTCGATGAAGGACACAATTAAAATCGCCAGCGAAGATACTGTGTTCATACCGTCTATGAAAAGGGAGTCATTACTGTAAAGTTGAACCTGGCCCAGTAATGATGTCTGATGGTGCAACATTAATGAATCGGATGTCGAGTGTCTCGCTCGCAAATCCTAGAGCAGAGGGGAGATGTTGGTGGTTCGATGTCGTCACGCATTAAATTTGCGTGGCAGCGTAACTAACCATGTTGATATTCATCATAGCCAATGGGTAATCCTGGCAGTGCAGTGGTTGGGCAGCGTTATCGATGGTGATGGTGGAGAGAAGTGGGTATTGCGAGTGGCGTCACACTCTACCAACCGCAGTTCTTCTGGTGTTCGGAATGGATTGTCTGGCAGCACCTCAGCTGGCCCCAGATTGGGGTCCTGCTCAGACTCAATGTCATCAGCCCACGACGTGGGTACAGAAGTCTGTTCATGTTCCATAAGGTCACAATTCTCGATAGAAAGGGACCAAGCAGCTTCGCAACCTGCAGTGGAACCTTCCTGCTGATCACAGTTTGCTGCAGAATGCTTCCAGATGGACACCACCTGTCCTGCTGCCCATTCTGCAGGGATGGAGTTGGCAATAGTGGTGTCAGCCTCATGGTTGGCGTCCTGCACGATCAGTTCTTCTTCCTCAGGTGTGTGGGGACTGCTATGTTCCAAAACAGTTCTGTGGTGTTACTTTTGGCGTTTCAGTGAAAATGGTTTTTGTGCATGGCCTTTCATTTCCATGTCCATGGCCCTCCATGTTCTTATTATTGACTCATGCCTTGCCTGCACAAACTCTTCAGTTGGTATTGAAAGTATCTAGCCAAAATTGTTTCCTTTTCAATTTGTGAAAGTATCAATGACAAAATTGTTTCATATTAATTAGTCAACAAACCTGCATCTGACTGTGTCTGCGAACTTGTTTCTTGCACTCCTCCATTTTGTCAGTAATGAAACATGTATTTGACTCAGCAATCAAGTTTAAGAGAATAATGCCATTCGTGCAAAGGCATTAAGATGGTACTGAAAAATTAACTCTTGGCCCTGATGTTTACTTAATGAAATAATATCTTGATTTGAACAATGCCAGTTGTGCAGTGACATAAAATTTGTTATTTGAAATAACTTTGCTCTGATAACTTTAGTTATACCAAAATCGATTTGAAACCATGAACTGCACATATTTCTTGCATAGAGGCCTCATTTTCTTACGTTCTTTCATTTGGTGGGTAGTTTTACTTTACTACTCATTTTCATATTCAATACAAGCAAAGGATGTGGATTATGATTCAGCCTGGCAGATCTAAACACAATGTTGATCTCAATATACATATTGTTAAAATTTTAAATCATACACAAAACCTACCATTTCCAACATCTTTGTAGCACAAATCACTCTTACAAAATAATTTACAAAACGCTTTCTATGTCGAACCTTGGACATACAAATCCTAACTCTGAACATTATCTAACAAAAACCATTTTCAAATCTGTGGTGTCACCGCCAGACACCACACTTGCTAGGTGGTAGATTAAATCGGCCGCGGTCCATTTAGTACATGTCGGACCCGCGTGTCGCCACTGTGTCATCGCAGACCTAGCGCCACCACAAGGCAGGTCTCGAGATACGAACGTGCACTCGCCCCAGTTGTACGACGACATTGCTAGCGACAATACGGACGAAGCCTTCCTCTCATTTGCCGAGAGATAGTTAGAATAGCCTTCTGCTAAGTCCATGGCTACGACCTAGCAAGGCGCCAATTGTAACAGTGCATGTATCTTACGAGTCGCATTTGTATAGTCAAGAGAGATGTATCACAAGGCATCATTAAAGTTAAGTATAAAGCAGCTACGTACTTTTCTTGCTACCATTCAATAGTTATCCTGTTCCAGACTTGACGCCAGTCGGCGTGTGTGTACGCGTGCCTTTCTTTCGGCTACTTCAAGTGGCGTAACAGTCTTGTTACGTCACTACAAAATCATTATATATCTTCTCTCATTTACGTGCTTAGGGTAACTGCGCAGAAAGCGTGACTCCTACCTTAAAATTGTCCACATACGTCTGCTTCCTCCGGGCACCTAGCTGCGACTCCCGAGTTTTTTAATGCACTCGAACGGCTCTCTTAACCATCAAAGATCCTCCTAGTTCAAAGACATTATACTCATTCCACCTTGCGGTTGGCAACTACCGACTTCATTTTCTGGATCTACCCTGCTCAGACCTCAGCACATACCTTTCAGTATGATAAGTGAAACAATAGCCATCCTGTTGTTGACAGTGCCTGCAGTGTTCAGCGGTACTGATTGCATTGTACAGAGTGCTGCCATCATGTTGTTCTAGTACACTGACGTCAGTTTGTTATGTCTGAAGACGTGGATATATCGTCAGCACCGCTGCATAAGTCGCAATGAGGATCATCAGCATTGGTGGAGGTATCACGTCCTGTGGTGGAAGTCGTGTGATCCGACGCTGGAGGCACTCAGAACGTAGGTGACATTCCTTGCCGCATACAGAACACGATTTAGGCTGGCCAACATAAATCGTTATGGGCCAGCAGCCTCCTAACTGCAGGTATGATTGCACGTGTCATTGGAGTTCAATGTGCACTTAGGATACACGGTTGTGGACTGGATATATCTTAAATTGTGTCCACTTTTCTGCCACGAGTTCTGGTACTGTGTTGTAGTTGCAGAGTGCCGCCACATTGTCTGCCGCCACAAGTTCAAAAGGTGGTTCGAAAATGCGTATAGTACATGTAGTCCCAAACCAGTATAGGCAACCTCGATGTTTCTACCATTTCCGTCCGCCTGGGAGAAGTGGAGTCCTTGCCTCACCTGTCGAAGAACATCGTCACACGTAGTGTCATTAATAAATTTCACATAGACTATACTACTATGATGGAAAAGTCAAATCCAATGATGTAGGCTGGATTTTTCACTTCCTCGTTTCAAAAGCTCTCGATATCGAATGATTCTGGTCTGACAAAGTCGTTTCGAAACACGATTTTCAATGCTGACTTTCGATTTTGATTCGCTATGACCTTGTTGCGTTTTGGCGCAAGTTAGTGTTGGCCTGAGGAAGAAAACAAAGTGAGTGTGCTCGCGCTGCAGACGAAAACACACAGCACACAGACTCCGTTTGGCTTTTAAAGCCGAACTGTCCCCTAGACCACAGGTGTTTTATTTTATTTTTGTTATGATTTTAGGGCGCAAAACGTCTATGGTCATTAGCGCCCAGTCTGTGACTTAGGAAAAGGTAAAAAACGAAATTGGAAACCAGCAGCAATGGGAGTGAAACTCAAAAAGTGGTGAAACTAAAAACAGAAGGAATGCTTAAAAAACCACTATAGAAGAGGGCTTGTTTGTCCCTAAAAAGAGCTTCAAATGACTGAAGTCATCTCACTGGCACTAATAAACTCGAGAATGCGATCGGCTGAGCATGTGTCATCTGCTAAAATGGAAGATATTATCAGGCGACAGCTGTAGACAGGCGCGTAACAGAATAAAATAGGGGCACTCAAGTAAAAGGTGTCTCACCGTTCACAGTTGAGAGCAGTGGGGACAGAGTGGGGGAGGATCGCCACTTCAAAGATGTCAATGGCTAAAAAGACAGTGCTCTAACCGGAATCTAGTTAAAATTACCTCCTCCCGACGACGAGTTCGGGAGAAATTGGTCCAAGCACAGGGTAGAGCTTTCACGTCCTGCAATTTATTATTGGGAAGTGTCGACCAATGGGCGTGCCATAAAAGAGCAACACGACGACATAAAACACTCCGTAGATCAGCGAAGGGAATCATGTGAATAGCAGGCTGAAGAAGAGAGGCTGCAGCCTTGGCCGCTATATCGGCCGCCTCATTTCCACAGGTACCAACGTGTCCTGGGATCCAGAGGAACGCCAAAGAGACGCCCCCCAAGCTGAGCAAGTGGAGGCAGTCCTGAATCCGGTGGACCAGAGGATGGACAAGGTACAGAGCCTGAAGACTAAGAAGAGAACTGAGTGAATCTGAGCAGATAACATACTGTATCTGCTGATGACTACGGATGTATTGGACAGCCTGGAGAACATCGTAAAGCTCCGCAGAAAAAACCAAACACTGGTCGGGAAGCCGAAATCGATTTGGGGTGTCACCAACAATATAGGCACTCCCAACACCAAATGATGTTTTTGAGCCATCAGTGTAAATAAATGTGGCATCCTTCATTTGTGCGCATAGAGCAGCAAATGCCCAATGATAAACAAGAGAAGGGGTACCATCCTTGGGAAACTGACAAAGGCCACGGAGCAGGCAGGTCCGGGGCCGGAGCCAAGCGGTTTTTTTTTTTTTTTTTTTTTTTGTGGGTTGAGAGCACAAAACTATAATGGCCATTAGCGCTCAGACTAAATTATGAATTCACTGCGAGGCACAATGTTAAAACAGCAACTAAAAAGGACAACACTATAAAAGGCACATTAACAGGCAAGAGATTAAAAAAAACAGCATAATGAAATGTCCTTAGACAGATTTGTCAAGTGGATAAAACGACGAACGCGAACAGCTGCTCCTGGGTCATCCGCTAAAATTTCATCCAGAGTACATGGCAGGCCAAGATCAGTGCGCAGTGTAGTAAAATTCGGACAGGACGTTAAAATGTGGCGTACCGTCAGCAATTGCCCACATGGGCAGAACGGCGCCGGCGCAGCCATCAGCAGATGGCGGTGGCTGAACTGGCAGTGTCCAATCCGTAAGCAGGCCAAAACGACCTCCTCCTGCCGAGGAGGGCGTGAATAGGTCGTCCAAGCCATGGGGAGAGGTTTCAAGGCCCGAAGCTTGTTTTCAGTAAGTGTAGACCAATCGGCATGCCACAGTGATAAAAATGCGTTGACAAATGACCCTGCTAAAATCAGATGAAGGCGCACAACTAGAAGCTGTCCGAGGCTGGAGGACCGCATCCTTGGTCGCAGCATCTGCAGCTTCGTTCCCAGGGATACCGACATGGCCAGGAACCCAAATAAAGGCAACTGGAGAACCGTCGTCTGCCAGCTGCTGAAGAGAGCGTTGGATCCGGTGCACGAAAAGGTGAACCGGACACGGATCACTGAGGCTCTGGATGGCGCTCAGGGAATCACCGCAGATGAAATAAGCAGAATGTCGGTGGCGGTGGATGTAAAGAACAGCCTGATAGAGGGCAAATAGCTCAGCTGTGAAGACCGAACAATGGCCATGGAGCCGGTATTTGAAACTGTGTGCCCCGACAATAAAAGAACACCCGACACCGTCATTGGTCCCATCTGTATAAATGAAGATCGTATTACTGAACTTCGAACGAAGTTTGACAAACCGCGAGCAGTATACCGAAGCTGGAGTAACCTCTTTTGGCAGTGAGATGACGTCATGGTGAATGCGAACCAGAGCCTGGAGCCAAGGTGGCGTTTGGCTCTCGCCAACTCTAAAGGTTACAGGGAGTGGAAATTCAAGTTGCTGAGGGAGACGACGAAAGCGAACTCCAGGGGGTAGCAGGGCAGATACATACAACCCGTATTGACAGTCGAGAGAGTCGTCAAAAAAGGAACGATAAGACGGGTGGTCGGGCATTGATAATAGCCGACAGGGATATCGACAAGGCAGTATATCGCGCCGGTAGGTTAGTGACAATTCACCGGCTTCAGCATGAAGACTCTCGACAGGACTAGTATAGAACGCTCCGATCGCAAGACGTAAGGCCCGATGGTGTAGAGAGTTGAGGCGGCGTAAGATGGACGGCCGTGCAGAGGAGCATACAAAGCTCCCATAATCCAGCTTTGAGCGGACGATCGACCGATATAGGTGAAGTAGGACGGTTCGATTCGCTCCCCAAGACGTACCGCTGAGAACACGGAGGACGTTTAGGGAACGGGTACAACGGGCAACCAAATATGACACATGCGGAGACCAGCTAAGTTTCCTGTCGAATGTAAGACCTAAAAATTTTGTTGTCTCCACGAATAGGAGAGCAACGGGACCGAGATGTAAGGACGGTGGGAGAAACACTTTGTAGCGCCAGAAGTTAATACAGACCGTCTTCTCGGCAGAAAAACGGAAGCCACTGGCGACACTCCAAGAGTAAAGACAGTCAAGACAGCGCTGAAGAAAGCGCTCCAGGAAACATGTACGCAGCGCGCTGCAGTAGATGGTAAAATCGTCCACGAAAAGGGAGACTGATACATCAGCTGAAGGCAATCCATTATTGGATTGATCGCTATGGCGAAGAGAGCGACGCTCAAAACTGAGCCCTGTGGCACCCCATTCTCCTGGTGAAAGGCGTCGGACAGGACAGAACCCACACGTACCCTGAACTTTCGATCCATTAAAAATGCACGAATAAAAAGAGGGAGGCGACAGCGAAGGCCTCATGTATGCATGGTGAGGAGAATGCCCGCCCTCCAACAGGTGTCATAAGCCTTCTCCAAATCAAACAACACAGCCACTGTCTGGCGCTTCCGCAAGAAGTTATTCATAATGAAGGTCGACAAGGTAACCAGATGGTCAATAGCAGAGCGGCGCCTACGGAATCCACATTGTACATGGGTAAGTAGGTGTCGAGATTCGAGCAGCCAAACCAAACGAGAGTTAACCATTCGTTCCATCACCTTGCAGACACAGATGGTAAGGGAAATGGGTCGATAACTGGAAGGCAAGTGCTTGTCCTTCCCCGACTTAGGAATTGGGCCAACAATAGATTCGCGCCAGCATGTGGGAACATGACACTCAATCCAGAGGCTATTATAAGTACGAAGAAGGAAACCTTTACCCGCAGGAGAAAGGTTCTGCAGCATCTGAATATGGATAGAATCAGGCGCTGGAGCGGAGGACCGTGACCAGGCAAGTGCACTTTCGAGTTCCCACATGGTGAATGAGGCATTATAACTTTCAAGATTCGAGGAGCGGAACTTAGGTGGCCTTGCCTCCTCTGCCTGTTTTCGGGGAAGGAAGGCAGTGTGACGGAGCTCGAAACCTCTGCGAAAAATCGGCTGAAGGCATTGGAGACATCCTCAGGGGCCACACGGACGTCATTCTCGACCATCAAGCCAGTAACTGGTGAGTGGACCTTAGTGCCAGATAGCCGGCGCAGGCTACACCAGACAACAGAAGAAGGAGTAAAACTTTTGAAGGAGCTTGTGAAAGCAGCTCAGCTGGCTTTCTTGCTTTCTTTAATAACACGACGACACTGCGCACGTAATCGTTTATAATTAATACAGTCCGCCATCGTAGAGTGGCGTTTAAAGGTGCGTAAAGTACGTCTACGATCATGTATAGCGTCTCTACATGCTGTGGTCCACCAGGGGACTGGTACGCGACTTGGAGAAGAAGTAGTATGAGGGATGGAATATTCAGCAGCAGTGAGAATGACTACCGCAGCTTGCGAAGTTTTGATCCTGAAATGTTGCCTTGGAAGAGAGAGCCCCCTGACTGCTTTGGAGTTGTTCCAACTAGTTGAGCATGGAGATGGGGTATGATGCTGGAGATGGATAACACAAGAGAAGTGGTCGCTCGAATATGTATCAGAAAGAGCGTACCACTCAAACCAACGTGTAAGTTGGGTAGCGCATATAGAGAGGTCTAAATGGGAATAGGTGTGAGTTGTGTCCGAAAGAAAAGTAGGGGTGCCGGTATTGATGCAGACAAGACTGAGGTAGTTGAAAAGGTCTGCTAACAGAGAGCCTCTTGGGCAGGATGCTGGAGAGCCACAAAGAGGATGGTGGGCATTGATGTCTCCAGTCAATACAAATGGTGCAGGTAGCTGAGCAATAATTTGCATCATGTCTGCACTAGTATCGGCAGGCGACGATGGAGTGTAAACAGTACAAATGAAAAATGTGAAACTGGGGAGAGTAATTCGGACGGCAACTGCCTGCAGATCGGTATGCAATGTGATGGGAACTAGGTACCTGTGGTCTAGGGGTAGCGTCTTTGATTCATAATCAAAACACAGTCTAAATTTTGATAAATAATCAGCATTGGCGGCCGAAGACTTCCGGCATAAGAAGTCAGCCTCATTTTGCCAACGGCCTTGTCAAAGAGGGCGGAGGAGCGGATAGAGGTTCAGGCCACTCTCTTGTCCTAGAGGTGGGAATTGCCCCTAAAGGCGGAAGAATCAGCAATGATCAACGACATGAGGATGCAGAAGGCAATGGAAACCACTGCATTAAAGACACGTAACGTGTATCCACAGGACATGTGGCCTGTAATTAAAGAAGTGTCATGATGATCTCTCCATTGGCAAAAGATTCCGGAATAGTCCCCCATTCGGATCTCCGGAAGGGGACTGCCAAGAGGGAGGTTACTATGAGAAAAAGATTGAATAATCAACGAAAGAATAACGTTCTACGAGTCGGGGCGCGGAATGTCAGAAGCTTGAACATGGTAGGGATACTAGAAAATCTGAAAAGGGAAATGCAAAGGCTCAGTCTAGATATAGTAGGGGTCAGTGAAGTGAAGTGGAAGGAAAACAAGGATTTCTGGTCAGATGAGTATCGGGTAATGTCAACAGCAGCAGAAAATGGTATCACAGGTGTAGGATTCGTTATGAATAGGAAGGTAGGGCAGAGGGTATGTTACTGTGAACAGTTCAGTGACCGGGTTGTTCTAATCAGAATCGACAGCAGAACAACACCGACAACGATAGTTCAGGTATACATGCCGACGTCGCAAGCTGAAGATGAACAGATAGAGAAAGTGTATGAGGATATTGAAAGGGTAATGCAGTATGTAAAGGGGACGAAAATCGAATAGTCATGGGCCACTGGAATGCAGTTGTAGGGGAAAGAGTAGAAGAAAAGGTTACAGGAGAATATGGGCTTGGAACTAGGAATGAAGGAGGAGAAAGACTAATTGAGTTCTGTAACAAGTTTCAGCTAGTAAAAGCGAATACCCTGTTCAAAAATCACAAGAGGAGGACGTATACTTGGAGAAGGCCGGGAGATACGGGAAGATTTCAATTAGATTACATCATGGTCAGACAGAGATTCCGAAATCAGATACTGGATTGTAAGGCGTACCCAGGAGCAGATATAGACTCAGATCACAATATAGTAGTGATGAAGAGTGGGCTGAAGTTTAAGACATTAGTCAGGAAGAATCAATACGCAAAGAAGTGGGATACGGAAGTACTAAGGAATGACGAGATACGTTTGAAGTTCTCTAACGCTATAGATACAGCAATAAGGAATAGCGCAGTAGGCAGTACAGTTGAAGAGGAATGGCCATCTCTAAAAAGGGCCATCACAGAAGTTGGGAAGGAAAACATAGGTACAAAGAAGGTAGCTGCGAAGAAACCATGGGTAACAGTAGAAATACTTCAGTTGATTGATGAAAGGAGGGAGTACAAACATGTTCCGGGAAAATCAGGAATACAGAAATACAAGTCGCCGAGGAATGAAATAAATAGGAAGTGCAGAAAAACTAAGACGAAATGGCTGCAGGAAAAATCTGAAGACATCGAAAAAGATATGATTGTCGGAAAGACAGACTCAGCATACAGGAAAGTCAAAACAAACTTTGGTGACATCAAAAACAACGGTGGTAACTTTAAGAGTGCAACGGGAATTCCACTGTTAAATGCAGAGGAGAGAGCAGATAGGCGGAAAGAATACATTTAAAGCCTCTATGTGGATGAAGATTTGTCTGATGTGATAGAAGAAGAAACAAGAGTCGATTTGGAAGAGATAGGGGATCCAGTATTAGAATCGGAATTTCAAAGAGCTTTGGAGGACTTACGGTCAAATAAGGCAGAAGGGATAGATAACACTCCATCAGAATTTCTAAAATCATTGGGGGAAGTGGCAAGAATACATGAGTCCGGCGATATACCATCTGACTTTCGGAAAAGCATCATCCACACAATTCCGAAGACGGCAAGAGCTGACAAGTGGGAGAATTATCGCACAATCAGCTTAATACCTCATGCATCGAAGCTGCTTACAAGAAGAATATACAGAAGAATGGAAAAGAAAATTGAGAATGCGCTAGGTGACGTTCAGTTTGGCTTTAGGAAAAGTAAAGGGACGAGAGAGGCAATTCTGACGTTACGGCTAATAATGGAAGCAAGGCTAAAGAAAAATCAAGACACTTTCATAGGATTTGTCGACCTGGAAAAAGCGTTCGACAATATAAAATGGTGCAAGCTGTTCAAGATTCTGAAAGAAGTAGGGGTAAGCTATAGGGAGAGACGGGTCATATACAATATGTACAACAACCAAGAGGGAATAATATAAGAGTGGACGATCAAGAACGAAGTGCTCGTATTAAGAAGGGTGCAAGACAAGGCTGTTGCCTTTCGCCCCTACTCTTCAATCTGTACATCGAGGAAGCAATGATGGAAATAAAAGAAAGGTTCAGGAGTGGAATTAAAATGCAAGGTGAAAGGATATCAATGATACGATTCGCTGATGACATTACTATCCTGAGTGAAATTGAAGAAGAATTAAATTATCTGCTGAACGGAATGAACAGTCTAATGAGTGCACAGTATGGTTTGAGAGTAAATCGGAGAAAGACGACGGTAATGAGAAGTAGTAGAAATGAGAACAGCGAGAAACTTAACATCAGGATTGATGGTCACGAAGTCAATGAAGTTAAGGAATTCTGCTACCTAGGCAGTAAAATATCCAATGACGGACGGAGCAAGGAGGACATCAAAAGCAGACTCGCTATGGCAAAAAAGGCATTTCTGGCCAAGAGAAGTCTACTAATATCAAATACCCCCTTAATTTGAGGAAGAAATTTCTGAGGATGTACGTCTGGAGTATAGCATTGTATGGTAGTGAAACATGGACTGTGGGAAAACCGGAACAGAAGAGAATCGAAGCATTTGAGATGTGGTGCTATAGACGAATGTTGAAAATTAGGTGGACTGATAAGATAAGGAATGACGAGGTTCTACGCAGAATCGGAGAGGAAAGGTATGTGGAAAACACTGATAAGGAGAAGGGACAGGACGATAGGACATCTGCTAAGACATGAGGGAATGACTTCCATGGTACTAGAGGGAGCTGTAGAGGGCAAAAACTGTAGAGGAAGACAGAGATTGGAATACGTCAAGCAAATAATTGAGGACGTAGGTTGCAAGTGCTACTCTGAGATGAAGAGGTAAGCACAGGAAAGGAATTCGTGGCGAGCCGCATCAAACCAGTCAGTAAACTGATGACAAAAAAAAAATGTGATGGGAGCGTAGTAGATATCATCCTGGACCAGCAACATAACCCCTCCTTGAGCCGGAATACCTGCCACAGGGGGTAGGTCAAAACGTACAGAGGTATAGTGAGCCAAGTCAATACGATCGCATGGGCATAGCTTCGTTTCCTGGAGAGCTACTACGAGCGGACAGTGCAAGCGTAGCAGCAACTTTAAATCTTCTCGGTTGGAGCGAATACCGCGAATATCCCAATGAAGAAGTGCCATCGTGAGAAGAAAAAAGAGAAGTGGGAAGGGGTCACCTGGAAGGCCGCTGAGGGCCTGGCTTCTAGCGAGCACTGCTGCCGCTATCAATAGGCGGAGAGTCATAGTCCACCATGTTAAGATGGTCGGGAGGGGAGCTTCCCCTGCTGGTGAACGGCCAGATGTTCGGCTACCAGCGGTGCGGCCAGATGAAACGGATGACGGCCTGGGGCGGCAACCCTTGGGTGTCGCAGGAGAAGAAACGCGCCGTGGCGGAGGAGGAGAACTTTTCTTCCTATGAGCCTTCTTGGAAGGTTGTTTAGTCGAAGTACTGGTCGATGGCTGGGAGTTCGGGGTACGTAAGAAGTCTTCACGGGACGGTTCCTTCTTGAAAGCCCGTGCATCTGACTTCTGGGCCTTAGTCTTGGCAGAAGTTGATGAAGGTGCTTGTGTCTTAGGGGTGACGGGAGGACTGGGCGATCTTAGCACTGGCCGAACGGACGACCGTAGCGCTAAAGGTCAGATCGCATGTCTGCATCGATACCTCCCTGGAAGGCCGAGGCGAGGGCGGTACTGTATTTCCTCGC
This sequence comes from Schistocerca piceifrons, assembly GCF_021461385.2. Lineage (NCBI taxonomy): Eukaryota > Metazoa > Arthropoda > Insecta > Orthoptera > Acrididae > Schistocerca > Schistocerca piceifrons. The sequence continues at coordinate 208,692,154 of NC_060142.1, read as the reverse complement.
TGGGAGCAGCGTGGGCTTCCTACTAGCAAAAAGCTTGCGAGCAGCCGAGGTGGACACTTTCTCTTTGACCCGAATTTCCTGTATACAGCGTTCATCCTTGTAAATGTGACAGTCGTGAGAGGACGCTGCATGCTCACCCTGACAGTTCACGCAACGAGGAGACGGAGATGGACAGTCACCCTCACGTGTGTCCCTGCCACAAGTGACGCATTTAGCCGCATTAGAACAAGACTGGCGGGTGTGGTTAAAACGATGACCCTGGTAGCAGCGCGTAGGTGTCAGGACCTAGGGGCGAACGGAAATAGGCTCATAGCCCGCTTTGATGCGCGACGGCAGCTGAACACTATCAAAGGTCAAGAAAAGTGTTCAGGTCGGTACGTCATTGTCCACCTTTTTCATGACCCTATGGACAGCCGTCACGCCCTGCTCAGCGAGGAAACACAATCTCCTCGTCAGTCAATCCGTCGAGTGATCTAGTAGATACCACACCACGTGACGAATTCAAAGTGCGGTGAGCCTCCACCCGGACAGGAAACGTGTACAGGAGTGTGGCCCGAAGGAGTTTTTGTGCCTGAAAGGCGTTCTCAGTTTCCAACAACAAGGTACCGTTACGCATCCTGGTACAAGACTTGACAGGTCCGGCTATGGCATCTACGCCCTTCTGAATAACGAAAGGGCTGGCAGATGAAAAATCCTTTCCGTCCTCAGATCTAGAAACTACGAGGAACTTTGGGGCAGGCGGTAGTACTTTTGTCACTGGTGGCTGGTCAAGTTTCCATTTTTGGGCAGACGTCGAGAGAGAAGAAGAAGAGAAATCCATTGCGGATGAATCTCCCATGATTGCCAGCGTCTCTGATGGCGCACTCCTTCCTTTTGGGGACCCTCTCAGAGGGCGCTCTCGCCTTAGGTGAATGTTTACACCTCAGGTCACACCTTCCGAGAACCGGACGGAGGGACCAACCGACATGGTCGGAAGGTGTCAGCTCGGGCAGTCACCCCTCCCCGGGCCTGACCTTTACCTGAGGGTACGCACGGGCTCTCCTTGTCTACCCACGGCGGGGAATTACGCGTTACCCCGTCACCGGGTACAGGTGCGAACGCGTGGGTCGGCATTCAGGCACGCACAGGGAGGAGAGAAGAATATCAAAAAAAAGGGAGAGAGGGAGAGAAAGGACAGACTGTCTCAAACGCCAAGGCGGAGACCATAGGGTGGACAAGAAGGCAAGGAGAAGAAGGAAAGGTAAAAAGTAAGGAAGACAGTGAGAGAGGGAGATGGACAAAGAAAGAAAACAAACAAAGGAAGGAAGAAACCAGAATAAGTGAAAAACCAAAAGACCACAAATGTAAGTCGTTGAACCGTCCGTCTCCGGACGCAGGCGCAAACTACCCCCTTGAGGGGGAGGGACTCGTTTTAGTCGCCTCTTACGACAGGCAGGAGTACCTCGGGCCTATTCTTACCCCGGACCCGCAGGGGGAGGAGACATGGCGGTGCTGTACCCCACGTTGTCAAGAAAGTCTTAGGAAAGTGGAAGGAAAGAGAATGTGGCAGTTGACGGAAGCGAACTCCCGGTGGTAGTAGGGAGGGAGGGCGGCCTGCATACCCTAAATCCAAGGAGGCGTCGAAAAAAATGTCATGGCCCGGATTACCAGGGATGGAAGACAGATGGCTAGCATAACGACTCAGAAGGACAGCTCGCCGATTGGACAGCGGAGGTTCAGCAGTCTCAGCATAAAGGCTTTCCATAGGGCTGGTGTAAAAAGCTCCAGACACTAAACGTAATCCACGGTGGTGGACAGAGTCGAGACGCCGAAGAATAGAAGGCCGAGCAGAGGAGTAAACTATGCTTCCATGCGCCAATTTCGAGCGCACTAAGGCGCGATAGAGGCGGAGAAAGACCACTCGGTCCGCTCCCCTGGAGGTACCATTCAGGGCACGGAGGGTGTTGAGGGATCACAGACAGCGAGCCGAAAGATAGGAAACGTGGGAGGACCAGCACAGTTTTCTGTCAAACATAAGACCCAAGAATTTAGCGACGTCCGCGAACGGAAGGTTGACAGGGCCTAGATGTAAGGAAGGCGGAAGAAACTCCGTACGACGCCAAAAATTAACACAATCGGTCTTACTGGGAGAAAAGCGGAACCCGGTTTCGATGCTCCAAGAGTGGAGGCGATCGAGACATCCTTGAAGACGTCGTTCATGAAGGCTGGTCCGTTGAGAGGTGTAGTAGATCGCAAATTGTTCACAAAGTGGGAGCCCGAGACATCAGGAAGGACACAATCCATAAATGGATTTATGGCAATGGCGAAAAGTACAACAATTAGCACGGAGCCCGGGGGTACCACGTTTTCTTGGGAGAAAGTACGTCAGAAAGTAGTGTTCACCCGCACTTTTAATATTCGCTCTGTCATAAATTCACGAAGAAAAGTGGCAGCCGATCTCGAAAGCCCCAAGAGAACAGTGTGTGCAGGATGCCTGTCCTCCAACAGGAATCATATGCTCTCTCCAGATCAAAAAATATTGCTACAGTTTGGCGTTTCCTGATAAAATTGTTCATGATACGAGGTGGCGGGGCAAGCAGTGTATTTAACACCAAATTCTTCTAGAATTTACATATGTAAATGATGCTCTAAGCCCCCCCCCCCCTATTCTAACTCCGACTTTTGCTGTTGCACATGGATTAAAAAATATACGCAAACTGACTGTAATCAACCCTGCAAGTGGAGTAGAAAAGGGTTTGGCACCTGCAATAATTTAATTTGATAAATAAGGTAAATAAAGGAAGGTTTCATTAAGGTAGTGAGAAATGATGGGTTGCTCTACCGATTAACAGAATGAAAGTTCTGTCCAAAATAACAATATGATTTATTAAGACTAAGCACAAAATAATAAACAAAAACACATGAAACATTTATAATACATCAAATTGGCTCAAATTGGATACTCAAACAAACGCTGTGAAGGTGAAGTTGTCCCTAAACTAGATTGTGAGGTTTATGACGAAGTGGTATGTGGAGCCAATTCCTTGCCACTCAAATCTTAAGAGAGACACACAGCTAACCCCACATTAATTGCTGCTACCCAAGACAGAACAAAATTAGAAACAGACGAACAGGCGCGCTCTGCTGAGCTCTGATTATCACCTAGGAAAATCCCTATCTGCCGGTGGTGCGGACATACATTACCAAACTGTCTTCTTAACTGCCAGAACACGATCTGGCGTACCGGAGGCGATGGCTGGTTGCTTCGACGTCCTCGACCGAAAAGCGAGAGCCGACTACCCTAGAGCACCCGTACATGCCGAACACCGAACATTCCCGCCCCCATGACAGTGGCCGTGGTTAAACGTTCCAATCAGCAACTCGAAAACCGGCGGAAAATTCCACTCCATTGCCGGAGCACTACCATTCCACCAATGGAGATTCTTGGCGCCAATTTCTGCGCTGATTTTGCTACGTCACGGAGCTATGCCCTGAGCAAGCCAATCACAGTTACTATTTTGTAGAAAGCGCGGGAATTTTCCCGCCACAACTGCCTGGGTACACAAGTCATTCCCACGCCTTGCTGGTAGCCCGCCAGAAAGTGTTTTCGCTAAGTTTCTGCGAAGTAACGGAACCTCTAGCCCAGCCGCTACTTCAGGCCCCTCTGGGCGTGTCTTTTGACAATGTCGGCGTCTGGAAAGCATTCACTCGACTCCCTCACACCCTTTCAAAATCAGCAGAGCCCGCCTGTCACCAGACCACCCGGGTGACGAGAGATGCTGCGTGGGAAGTCCGCGTGTGAAGGAATAGCAACTTTCCACCGCATGCAATTAGAGAGGAGAATCGTAAGATAGAAATATGAGAGGGGAGGCTCATGCCACCTCTCATTGCCCCTACGCCATTTTAGATCGTAATTGGTGAGCGGTTGGCTCACTTAGGAGCAAGGTAGTGAGCCAATCGCCCAAGAACAATCTTGCAAACTGCCTCCACATGCCGCACTCTATAAAGAAAATCACTGCAACTGAAAAATGCAGCTCATAGAGGGAGGATTATTTATGATGTAGCCAACTTCACCTTCTTAATATGGAACTCTAACACTCACATCACACATCCATACCCAGGGAGCCCCTTCCAAACACCGGTTCACACAGACTTTCACGCTCTAAATATGGCCCTGGCATGTGAGCCAAATATGGAGCAGTTTATTCTTTACAATCAGAGTTGGAGTGCTCCGCAATTAAATGCCCAAGATGTTACAACAATTTGTATCATTAAACTAACCTGAACTCACTCACACATGATACTATTTAAGTTAACAATCTCTTTGTGAGCTTCCAGAATCTAATTACAATGAGCTTCCAGAATCTAATTACAACCTCCGATTCATTCTGTCTCCCTGCAGCAAGAATAACCTTTACAAAATGTTCCCTGAACTGATGGTCCATTCACAATGACAGTGGTGGTATCTGCTTCAGTTTATGGGGACTTCAGGCACACTGTTTGCATACACACAACAATAAATACAAAAATACAAAAAAAAACCATGGTGTGGAGAACAATACAGTAATTTGTAATTTGTGTGCCCTACTCTATCACTTACATAAGAATTACACTGTAAAACACAAACACATATAAGGTATAACATACATTACAAAAACAACACTAGAGAAAGAAATTTAAGAAAAAAAACAAGGTTCATGGGGCATCAAGTTGTGCGTGCACATTGCACAGTGTTCACGACTGTGCTGAGAACGAGGCACTAAATCACATTGTTAGAAATATTCGAAGCACTTCACAAATTCCACAGTACTGACATCACATAGGGCTAAACGCCGGGTGTTGTTGCTACGTTGTTGCAACAGCAATAGGGTGTGCTGGAGCATCTGCAGTACTCTGTTGAGATTGCAGCAAGACCCACGGATATGATCACGGCAGTACGGTAGGAAGACACAGTAATAGGCTCTCCTCACGTCGATTAATTGTCTCTGAGGTCTACTTGTTGGGATACATCACTAGTCTAGATCTCTTCTCTCGCTGGACAATACTTTACATTTCCCAATATTGCAGTTCGACGAGGGATGACGGCACATGGAGTGACTCCACAAGTGTGTGAAGTCATCCATACAGGATCGAACTAGTAGCGACGAGTGCTATAACTGCTCTCTAATAGAGAGGAGAAGTTAGAAATGAGATAATTCATTTGTTAGAGTTTGTGGCACGATACTGCTTTGTGTATGCAGATCGGCCAATGCTAGTGAGTTGTATAAACCCAAACAGGTGAGTATATAGCGTCCCTTTCTGTCCTGAGGCACATGAGACGCCGGTTATGACACCATATGTTATCTTCTTCGTGTACTCACGACAACGTGGTCTGCCGCAGGGAATCGCTCCAAACAGCTGCCGCGTCCGGAGAGCTAGCTGGCTGTCGCGTGTGGGTCGCATGTCAGTGTCAACGGCCAGCCTCACTTTCGCTTGTGGCCCGACGAGGGCTGTCTGCCGCCTAATCCCTCAGGTATACGGCCCGGTGACTGTCAGCTTGTAGGACCGGATGCTCTCGCGCCCTTCACGTCAGGTGGCGCGCTGACGCTCTCCTTGCAGGTAGCCGATGACCTCTTGTTTTTGCTCCGCCTGGCCTCTGCATTGCCATGATTCCCGTCATCTGCACAGTTCTGACAAAAATCTTATGCCTAACTTTTTCCCATGACCTTCTATGTTATAATAAATTTACATAACGATACATTGATGGTCTGTCATTTCAGACACTCTTATTTTAATTTTATAGTTATCAATACGGCTATCACTATAACCAAATCTTGGTGTATCTAAGCTAGGCATGGAAATAATCTATCTTGATATTTGTGTAGAGACCGATCTCACAACTGTACATGGTGTGTGACGCTATACTGGATGAACAATTAAATGTGCGGGCCCACACTAATATTACTATTAATTATATAGATCGACAGTAGACATGCTCAAGAATTAACTACCTTTGCCAACGATCTACATTCTATGTCTTTTAATGAAATTATGTTGTTATGCAGGTCTAAGTTTTACTGTGCTATAAAGAACATGCAACTATTCTACTTTCGCTCGCCCGTCGTCCCTCCATCTCGGGTCTGTGGTTTGGTGACCTGAAAAATAGTATTCCAACAGGCGCGCGCCAAACACTTGTGGTAGAAAACCGCCACAATATTAAGGATCTAGTTATTGTAAAATCCTAAAGTTTAATTTATCCTAGTATATGGTACTCTCTCTATTTTTTTTTTTTTACCTTATACAACACTCTTACATAATTCCTGTTACGCTGAGATGTCTCGCTGCTCGCCGCTATTGACGACAGTGATGTGCGCGCCGTACGACATGGCCTCCGAGTTCTCACTACGCCTCACTGAAACTCCAGAGACTGGGTTAGCCATGGCTGTACAAGACAATAAATTTATAGTTGCAACTTTTTTTCTATGTTATGCAGTATTCGCGATCAAAGCACACCTTTCCAGAGGCAATGTAATATGACCAAGCCAGGACTGGTTCCTGTTGAGGATTCCGTCGCCCACCACACACCAGCTACACAGTATGTCACGAATTTCCAAGTATAATTCCTTGGTTATTCATCTGTAACAGTCACAAGCAGCACGCTAAATCCCCAACCAGCACATTGGCATGGTAGGCTTTATGCCCGCATTTCTACCGTCTAGGCCCTAGGGCACCATAGGAGTCAAACGCTCACAGGTTCACCCCGACTTGCAAGACAACGATGCTGGCGCATCACTGTAAAAACTATACTGCCCATGTTCATCCTCGAAATCACGCAATATACCACAATCTTGCAGTGCACTGAAGCGTGCCTGCAAGCATTGGTATGAACGTCTCACGAACTGGTTGTGGCCGCTATGGAGCGTATCACGACTTCTCAGAACGCTTCTAAGAGCACGTTCTTGTATGAGCCCGTTTGTGCGACATCTCCTCACTCATCATTATCCCTCAACATGGACACCAGACAGCAAAGGACTAAAACATTGCTCATGGAAAGATAGTGTCTCCTACTCCACCGACATTGGAAGTCGCGAACAGAAACAAAAAAAGGGTAGCAGCAGTAAATTCTTATGCGAGACAACGCAGCGTGTTAATACTTTAGCAATCTTAACCTATTAATGCAACGATTATCGTTCCCCGAAGAAAGGTTCATATATTTGCCTATTCTACTATGTACACCACTTACACTACTACTATAGCAAGGTTCATGTATTTGCCCATTCTACTATGTACACCACTTACACTACTACTATTCCACGAACTCCTTTATGTGAGAGATGTGGTGGAGTTCTATGGACTTCTTTCCTTTCAGCGTCTACAATTCATAAGCATTGTGGTGAGCTGCTCTCCTTATACGGTACGGGCCGTTGTAAACAGAATAGAATTTTTGGCATTTCATTTTTTGTTTGTTCGAAAATCGGAAAGACTTCACGAGCACCTTTTGTCCAATTTGGAAGTGTCGTAGACGAGCTCCCCTGTCGGCACGTCTCTTCCTGACCTCTGCTGCAGCCCGTATCCTCTTAAGAGCCAAATCCACTATGGCTTGGTGCTGCGTTCGCGCCCTTGGTGGGAAGTTTACGACCTCGGTTATCAAGTCCTTAGGAATCCGGTTTTTCAGTACTGTAATGGGTGCCAATTTTGTTATCCCATGGGGTGCCTCATTGATCACCTCCTGGAAGTCTTTAAGGAAAACGTCCCATGTCGTGTGCTGTTTGTTACAGTACAACCGGCACAAGTTTCCGAGTTCCTTAATAACCCGTTCTGCAGCATTCGAGCTCGGATGGTGTGAAGATATAAAAATGGGATCAATTTTAAATCCACGCAACGTCTCCTTCCATGTTTTTGACTTAAACTGTGGCCCGTTATCAGAAATAATTTTACTCACATTACCAACCTGTGGTAGGAAATCCCGGATTAGGGCTCGTGATACAGTTCGTCCTGTCACCCTCTTCAGTGGCGTAAAGGTAACGTATTTGGACGTTAGTTCAACAAACACTAATACGTAAGTATATCCTCTTCTTGTTCTTGGCAAAGGTCCCATCAAATCTGTTGCTGATAATTGTCTTAATTTGGTCGGTACGATTGGGTATAATGGTGCCTGCATGCTCACAATGGTGTGCTTAGCCTTTTGGCAGTCTTTACACACCGACAGTACCCTCCGAATTCGACGCTCCATGTTTCGAAAGTAACACATGGTCCTTAGCTTGAGATTGCACTTGCGTGGTCCGAAGTATCCATAGCTGAGATGAGTATGCCATATAACCTTGTTTATTAGGTGTTCAGGGATGCATACCCCCCATTCAGTGTCATTGGCATAATTTCGGCGGAAAATTATGCCTTTCCGCAAGAGGTAGAACTGCCTGATGGTGGCGTGTCTTCTGTCTATCCATTTCTGTTTCAATAACACTAGGGCAGGGTCCTTGTCTTGCTCCTTCTTGATGTCCTGCATACTACAGGTAATAAAATTTTCAAAGGCTACTTTCTGCATATAGAAAAGGCAGTAGTGATTTTCCTCCAGATCTTCTTCCATGTTGTGCTCAAATCCGATCGGTGACTGTGATAAGGCGTCTGCAATAATGTTCTGACTGCCGGGGATATATTCTATCGAAAAGTTGTACTGCTGCAGATATGACGCCCACCTAATGAGCCGCCTGTGATTAAGTTTTGCAGTCATCAAGAACTCGAGTGCCTTGTGGTCTGTGTAGATCCTCATCTTGCGACCAAACAGAAGGTATCTGAATTTTTCAAACGCCCATACAATAGCCAGCGCCTCTAACTCGGTTACTGAGTAATTCCTCTCACTCTTGGCTAGTACTCTGCTACCAAACGCAGTTGTCTTCCACACCCTGTTTCCTTCATGTACATAGTCTTGGAACACCATGACACCCAGACCTGAGTATGAACTGTCCGTTACTATGCAAAGCTCTTCTGTTAAATTAGGGTGTGATAGGATGGGTGCTTGTAATAATGCGAATTTTAATGCTTTCCATTCGGATTCGGCCGCCTCATCCCATTCCCAAGGAATCTTCTTTCCTGTAAGTTGATGCAACCTAGTACTGCTCTGAGTTTTGACATGTATAAAGCGGTTGTAAAAATTTATGATCCCCAAGAACCCCCTTAACTGCTTCTTTGTCGTAGGAATGGGAAACTTTTCAATCGCTTCGATCTTTTCGGGATTTGGCGCAATGCCCTCACCCGTGATGATATGTCCCAGAAATTTGACAGAGGACGTCCCAAAATACGATTTTTCGATATTGATAGTCACTCCGTATTCCTTGAATGTCGCAAGGAGTTCACCGAGGACCGCATTGTGCTCTCCCCAAGATTTCTCCGCGATCAGCAAATCGTCCACATAGCTGGTGACATGACGTTTCAAATTATGGCTTAGTATGCCGTCCAGCCCCCGAATGAATGCGGCAGATGAAACGTTCAAACCAAATGGTAGACGACGAAACCGGTAACATCTTCCAAATGCTAAAAAGGCTGTGTACTGTCTGCAATTTGGATGGAGCTCGATCTGCCAGAAACTCGATGTTAGATCAACTGATGAGAAGATTGATATTCCATGGAAGTTTTGTAAGAGTTCCTCTAATCGTTCCGGTCTGTCTGTTTCGGGTTCTATTATGGTATTAATTTGTCGCGAGTCCAAGACTAAACGAATACTACCATCTGCCTTCTCGACTACTCTTAACGGGTTATTGTAGGCTGAAGCCGTAGGTTCTATTATTCCTTCACTCAGCATTCGCGTAATTTCAGCTGCTACTTTCTGTCGATATGCCAAGGGGATTGGATAGGGTGGCACACGAAACTGGTTGTGCGGACGTACACGAAATTCATATTGGAAGTTCTTTATTGATCCTGTCTTGGGAAGGAAGACCTCCGCATGTTCTACTAGTAATTTATGAAGTTCTTTGCGGTGGTCGCGCCTTATATTCTTTATTGCTTCCACTTTTTCTCCTATTTTCTCCTTTATTTCTCCCATTATTCCGACTTCATTCTCATCCGTGTCCTCTCCCCTACCCGCAACGTCGACCTGTTCTTCCTTTCTGTCTTTCAGACACGCATAGTTTATCCGTACACAGTTAGACGGTATTTGAGCTGGGATCAGCTGGTCGTCGAACTTAATGTGGACGGGATTCCCTTTCCTCAAAACCACTTCACCTCGTCCTAGATCAACTCTCGCTTCATGTTCATTTGGGAAGTCCGTTCCTATTATCATGTCGATCGCCAGATTTGGCACGATCCAGACTCTACTTTGTGTCCTTGGCAGGAGAATTCCAGTCTTGTTTGTTGGGTGACCTCCGTACATTTACCCGCTAATGCCCCTTTTATTTTGGTTTTCTTAACCGATAGGACAGACCAGTCCATCTCCTGAGAGCACCTCTTGTATGCTGCCTCAGATATTGCTGTTACGTAGCTTCCACTATCTATCATCGCATTCATACTCTTTTCAGCTATTTCTACTGTGATAAGAGGCTGCCGATCTTGTCGAGGAGTTGCTTTATGTTCCTCGAGCAGGATTTCTGATAAATCTTCGTAATGTATCATCCGTAGTTGGCCAGGTCCGAGATTACGTGCGAAATTCCTGCGGCCTGTGTTCGCACTAGTCTGGCGTCAATCCCTTGTTAAGCTCTCCCTCCTCTGACGTGCATTAGGATTTGCGGGTCTAGTTTCAATCTCCTGATTCCACTGTTTTCCTTGGTTTCGCTCTCTCCAATTACGGTCGCTTCGCCGTTCGTTATTCCTCCTATCCCAGATTCCTTGTCTAGATTGACCCTGCTCCCTGACGTTCTGGTTTCCGTGTCTTTGGTTTCCATAACCTTGAATAGCGTAACCTTGACTTCCGTAACCCTGGTTTCCTAACTGACCAGTGCACTATGCGATCTGTTGTCGTCTTCCCTTCCTGGCCCGTGGTATTTGTTACTTTGCCCCTTCTGCCTGTCCTTTGCGTCTTGTTTATCAAAGACTACTTCGAGTTCGCGCAATAGACTCTTGAATGCTTCTATGTCAGATCCACACTTCCCGACAAGTGTCCGTTGGTACCTAACTGGCAATTTGGAAAAGCAAAATTTAATGATTTCTCCGTTGCTATATGGACTATCTAAAAATTGATTCTTCTTGAGTAAATCATCAAGAAATTTGGTTGCGCCCCTATGCCCGGACACTTCCAGTTCAGGACAAAATATTATTTCCTCTTTAATCCTGTCTGCGTTTCCTTTGACCAGTAGGTCCGCAGGAATGTACCAACAAATTCCTGATAAGTCCGACACGTCACTGCCACACCCCGCATCTTTTCCGCTGCTTGGCCTTCGATGTGTCCACACATGAATTCTAATTTTGCCTGGGTTGGCCATGATGCCGGTAATGAATTTGTAAACTGCATCACCCAGCTCTTCGGATGCATCGACCCTCCATTTTCTTTGAACTTCTGGAATTTTAGTATCTACAGGAAGTGATTGTGATCAAAATCCTGTCTGATCCTCGCACTGGTGTTGTCATTCGTTTCCGATACTTGCACGTCTGCTGAGTGTCCTGTTCTATCTTGCTGATAACTGTGATGTGCTACCTCTGTATCACAGTGGAAGTGGCACTCAGAATTCACTCTCCTAAGTGGGCTATAATTATTGGAGCTATTACTCGCTGTTTCTGCGTGTGCATTGTTAGTTCCGCACTCGGTCATTGGGCTAGAGCACGGCGGGCTTTTCCTCGGAGACACAATTCTGTGTATTCCATCATTGGTATCCGAACGCGCAGTGCTCGTGTGCCCGTTTTGCTCTAGTTTTGCTATCCGACTCTCTACTTCTTCCATTCGTTTCGTGGTGTTCGCAACCGCGATATTACCTTGAGTTTTTAAGAATGCTAGGGATTTTGAGTGGGATTGTGTTGTGCGTCGCAAGCGCCGTGCGAGTTTAGAAGTTGCTTCCGCGACTTTCATTGCCCCTATTGCTGCCGTTTTGGCCAGACCTGCTACTTTTTGTGCAGCCATTGAGATTTGTTTTACTTCTCCACATTCTTTCTTTATTGTTAGTAATTCCCCACGAATTTCCCCTATATGCGAAATTACTGCCTCAGTGTCCTTCTTACGCTGTTCGTCAGCTTCTTCCTTCTCCTTCTTACGTTGTTCGTCAGCTTCTTCTTTCATTGATCGTAGGAATCTCAGTATTGGGTTTACGTCATCTTTTTGATCCTCTTCAAACGTGGGAGATGTAACTCTGGACACCTGGGCGCTAGAGCTCTGACGTGGCCGAGCTAGCCCCTGTCTGCTCTCGTTCGTTTGATTATAACCTTCTGCTACCGTCTCGACCTGTGTGCCTGTCTCTGTTTCATCCTCTACTTCACTATCATAATCACGGCCGCAACGCTGCTCTGAGATCACGTCCAAATCACCTTCCTCATCAATGACCCTGGCGTCCTGTCCTGCTAAAAATGTACCCATCTCATCTCCGAACCTATTCCCGTCAGTAAACTGCCCCTTATCCATTATGCTATCCTCTTTTGTTTTAGCTTCGCTCGATAATAGTCGTGCCTTACTTCTCGTTATCATTCATGAAAAACAAATTTATCTAACATGCACAATAAAATTAACCTACTCCATATATTTTTTCACATAGACATAAAATTTCAACAACGCCTCTCCAACGCTGTAATTGTACGCACGATTTGTTGTGGTACAGAAACCGCACACAAACTCGACAAAGTGTGATGTGATACGGACACACCATGAAAGGAACACAAAAACAATGAACAAAAGAATATATACACTGAAAACAAAAACTGTAATCATGCACCGCTACTTAAAACTAAACACGGAACTACCAGAAAAAAACTTGGGTATTAATCAATAACAAAATTAAGCAAAAAAATTCTGAGTGTCCCTACTACTAATAATACTTGCTTATCAGCGATTCACAGGAAAGATCCGAGGCTAAGGGTCGCCATTTTATGGCGAGGTGCCAGGGCAAGCAGTGTATTTCTAGAATCTACATATGTAAATGATGCTCTAAGCCCCCCCCCCCCCCTCTATTCTAACTCCGACTTTTGCTGTTGCACATGGATTAAAAAATATACGCAAACTGACTGTAATCAACCCTGCAAGTGGAGTAGAAAAGGGTTTGGCGCCTGCAATAATTTAATTTGATAAATAAGGTAAATAAAGGAAGGTTTCATTAAGGTAGTGAGAAATGATGGGTTGCTCTACCGATTAACAGAATGAAAGTTCTGTCCAAAATAACAATATGATTTATTAAGACTAAACACAAAATAATAAACAAAAACACATGAAACATTTATAATACATCAAATTGGCTCAAATTGGATACTCAAACAAACGCTGTGAAGGTGAAGTTGTCCCTAAACTAGATTGTGAGGTTTATGACGAAGTGGTATGTGGAGCCAATTCCTTGCCACTCAAATCTTAAGAGAGACACACAGCTAACCCCACATTAATTGCTGCTACCCAAGACAGAACAAAATTAGAAACAGACGAACAGGCGCGCTCTGCTGAGCTCTGATTATCACCTAGGAAAATCCCTATCTGCCGGTGCTGCGGACATACATTACCAAACTGTCTTCTTAACTGCCAGAACACGATCTGGCGTACCGGAGGCGATGGCTGGTTGCTTCGACGTCCTCGACCGAAAAGCGAGAGCCGACTACCCTAGAGCACCCGTACATGCCGAACACCGAACATTCCCGCCCCCACGACAGTGGCCGTGGTTAAACGTTCCAATCAGCAACTCGAAAACCGGCGGAAAATTCCACTCCATTGCCGGAGCACTACCATTCCACCAATGGAGATTCTTGGCGCCAATTTCTGCGCTGATTTTGCTACGTCACGGAGCTATCCCTGAGCAAGCCAATCACAGTTACTATTTTGTAGAAAGCGCGGGAATTTTCCCGCCACAACTGCCTGGGTACACAAGTCATTCCCACGCCTTGCTGGTAGCCCGCCAGAAAGTGTTTTCGCTAAGTTTCTGCGAAGTAACGGAACCTCTAGCCCAGCCGCTACTTCAGGCCCCTCTGGGCGTGTCTTTTGACAATGTCGGCGTCTGGAAAGCATTCACTCGACTCCCTCACACCCTTTCAAAATCAAGAGAGCCCACCTGTCACCGGACCACCCGGGTGACGAGAGACGCTGCGTGGGAAGTCCGCGTGTGAAGGAATAGCAACTTTCCACCGCATGCAATTAGAGAGGAGAATCGTAAGATAGAAATATGAGAGGGGGCTCATGCCACCTCTCAATGATATAAGTGAAGAGAGCAACAAGATGGTCAACTGCAGAACGATGCTTTCGGAAACCGCATTGGGCAGGTGTTAAAAGACTTCGGGACTCCAGCCACTAGGCTAAACGGTAATTCACCATACGCTCCAAAATCTTACATACACTACTCGTGAAAGAAATGGGGCAATAGCTGGAGGGGAGATCTTTGTCCTTTCCAGGTTTCGGAACAGGAACGATGATAGATTCCCGCCATCTTCTTGGAAAAGTACTGTCGGTCCAAATTCGATTACAAAGGCGAAGGAGGTAACGCAGACTATGGTATGATAAATGCAGCAACATTTGGATGTGGATACCATCCGGTCCTGGGGCGGAAGAGCGAGAAGAAGAGAGTGCGTGTTGGAGTTCCTGCATTGAGAAAACAGTATTATTGCTTTCGCGATTTTGAGAGAAGAAAGCAAGAGGTTGCACTTCCGCTGCACGTTTCTTCGGGAGAAAAGCTATCAGGTATTTTGAAGAGCTCGAAATCGCAGCAAAGTGTTGACCCAATGAGTTAGAAATTGCAATTGCAATGGGGTCCACCAATGTATCATGCGTGACATTGAGCCCAGAGATCGGGCAGAAACTAGGCGCGCCAGATAACAGTCGAATCCGACTCCAAACTCCCTTGGAGGGAGTGAAGGTATTAAATGTCAAAGTAGGACGGTGCCGGAAAACGCGAAGAGCACGTCACCGCTCACGTATTGCGTCACGGCATGCCTCGTTCCACCAAGGAACTGGGGGGCGCTGGGACAAATCGGAGGTGTGTGGTATTGAACGTTCCGCAGCTGTAAGAATAACTTCTGTAATATGAGTGACCTCATCGACGACGCTAGGAAAGTGACGGTCATCGAATGTCGCTAGAGACGAAAAAAGTGTCCAATCGGCTTAGGCAAACTTCCAGCGTCTTGGGCGCATATATGGCAGTTGTGGCTGCAATCTAAGGACACATGGAAAGTGGTCACTCGAGTGTGTATCAGCAAGAGCGAACGATACGAAGCGCCAAGCTAGCGGAACAGTACCGACCGAAAGGTCCAAATGAGAGAAATTTGTCGTGGAGGCAGACAAAAATGTAGGGTCCCCAGTGTTGAGGCAAACAAGATCCGCTTGGTGGAAGACGTCTATCAATGGCGAGCCGCCCGGACAAGGACGCGGAGATTCCCAAAGCAGGTGGTGGGCAGTGAAGTCCCCAACCAGCAAATAGGAGGGCGGAAGCTGACCAAGAAGATGAAGGAGATCAGCTCTTGCCATTGGTGTGGACGATGGAATGTATACAGTACAAAGAGAGAAGGTGTATCCAGAAAGGGAAAAACGGACAGCGACAGCTTCGAAGGAACTGTTAAGGGGATTGGGTGATAATGGAGAGTATCATGGAGAAGAATCATGAGTTCTCCATGTGCTGGAGTGCCTTCCACAGAGGGGAGATCAAATCGGGCTGACTGAAAATGGGGGAAAACAAAGCGATCGTCGTGACGCAGCTTTGTTTCCTGAAGACAGAAGATGACCGGCGCGTAGGATTGTAAGAGGATAGACAATTCATCCAGATTGGCTCTAATGTGCGGATATTCCAATGGATAATGGACACAGGGTGGACAAAAAAGGGAATAATGTGACCAAGGTTGCGCTCAACTCAACGACTTCTCAGAGCCGGTGACCGACAGCGTGGAACGGCATTCAGCCGAAGGCAGGTCCTGATCCATAGGTTGTGCGGGAGCAGCTCCTGCCACCACCGATCGGCTGGTTGATCGGCCGCCAGCAGTGCGCCTGGGGGATGTTTCCAGAATGAGATTCTCACTCTGCAGCGGTGTGTGCACTGATATGAAACTTCCTGGCAGATTAAAACTGTGTGCCAGACCGAGACTCGAATTTGGGACCTTTGCCTGCCAGGAAGTTTCATATCAGCGCAGACTCCGCTGCAGAGTGAAAATATCATTCCTGAAACATCCCTCAGGCTGTGGCTAAGCCATGTCCCCGCAATATCCTTTCTTTCAGGAGTGCTAGTTCTGCAGGGTTCACAGGAGAGCTTCTGTAAAGTTTGGAAGGTAGGAGACGAGGTACTGACAGAAGTAAAGCTATGAGGACAGGTCGTGAGTCGTGCTTGGGTAGCTCAGTTGGTAGAGCACTTGTCCGTGAAAGGCAAAGGTCCCGAGTTCGAGTCTTGGTCTGGCACACAGTTTTAATCTACCAGGAAGTTTCATATCAGCGCACACTCCGCTGCAGAGCGAAAATCTCATTCTGGAAACAAGGAACTGTGGTAACGGAACGATGGAAGAATTGTCTGTGGCTGAGACTTATTTAGCTTTCGCTTGTGAGCAGACATAGTAGATGATGAGGAAACCATAGCGGAAGTATCCCCCATGATTACCGGCGTCTCCGATGGCGCGCTCCTTCTTTGTGGGGGCCCTCTCTGAGGGCACTCCCGCCTTAGGTGATTGTTCACACCTCCTGAGAAATGGACGGAGGGACCAATCAGCACTTTTGGAAGGTATCAGCTCAGGTAATCACCCCTCCCTGGGCCTGGCCATTACCAGGGGGTACGTACGTGTCCTACCTGTCTACCTGGGGCGGGGAATTACGCGCTACCCCGTTACCGGCTTTGCATGGGAATGCATGGGTCGGCCTTCAAGCACGCACAGGGAGGGAAAAAAAGGGAAAGGGAGGAACAAAGAAAAGAAAAGGAAAGGAAAGAAGAGAGGTCTCAAACGCCACAGCAAAGAAAATGGTAAAGAGAAGAGGTAAGGAGAAGAGAAGGACAAAGACTTGCCAGCAGAGAAAGCGATGAAGAGAGACTGTTTTAGTTTCGAGCGTCCATCTCTGGACGTAAGCACTAAACATACTCCCAGAGGGGAAGAAAGGGAAGGAAAGAGGCGGAGGCGAGAGGGGGGGAAGATGGGAGATGGGAAAGGATGTGGAAAAGGAAGGTATGCAGCCCGGAAAGGAAGGAGGGCCACACTAGCTCGGGGTCCCGTGCACGCTACGCAAGTATCCACAAAAGAGTTGTGGACCCCCTGGGGGGATGGGGAGCACAGGTGTGATTTACTCATGATAAATAGGTGATCGGTTCCATATACCACTCATTTAGGAGGATTAAGGAAACTCTGGTCCATCTTCTTCGGTCTAATCAAATAACAACTTTCTTTGCAGTCAAAAATTGGCTGAGACCACTACAACCCCAGACAAAGTTAGAACATACAGGGGACCAAAAAATGATATGTTGCAATTTAACATTGATGCCAGATCATTCTGGAAGGTTTGCAAATGCTTCAATGAACTCCAACAGGTCGACTTGCTAGCCAGCTTCTGTATTCAATGTAAAACTGCGTCCTCAGATACAGTTGATCGTGGATTATTCCTCCATACTGACACCGTTGAAGTTCCAACATCAAATTCAGCAACAAAGTTTCTCTTCAGCTCTCCTTTAACAGTTATATGCAGCGCATCTGACTTTTCAATGGCAGTCTTTGATGTCATTTTACACTCGTTACAAAGAGGGTCAATGCAGCACTGTACAACTTGATATTAATTTGTTATCATTGATCCACTATCTGTGAGCAGTATGTTAACTGTAAGTTGGACGATCATCTCCCTGCTCCTGTATCGGTAGATGTAGGTATTTAGATATTGGAAGTCTTCGGCTAGGAACGTAACAAAATAATCAAAAAATGTCCACAATAGGATGCCCAAGGGCACCTGAGCACTTACTCATCTCATGACACCGAAAAACAAGAAACAGATAGACATAGCATAAGAAGCAACAACAAAATACAACACTTGTAAACAGTTCACTAGGCCAAAACACATCATTAAAATAGCATTCAGAATATAACTCTAGCGAATGCAGACAGTTAATATAGCCTGTACAAATTATATATGGTGGCAGTACGTACAACACAGACACACAAGGAAATAGTCACAGAGAAGAGAGTGAGTTACTGAATAACTTCGAGGTAGGTAAACAATACTCCAATAACATAGACACCGAAAGCCGAATGCAAAATACAATCTGCCTAATAATAGAGTTACAAACACTTCATTCTCACAGAAATCCCAGTCTACACTAACAATATAGGAAGAAAAAAATCAGCACGGGACACACAGAAATTCCAGGCAAGAAAAGAACAACTTAATTGATTATGATGACTTTGAGTGTAAATTGTGCACAAGTAGATTAGAAAATAGCGAAATATCTCCTCTGTTTTGTGATGCACCTCAAAAATCCTAATGAGGGAAAATAGAGGTTGGTTCAGGAGGAATGGCACATAATTTGCAAGGTGGTTCTAAATATGAACATAAGCCAAAAAAGTCCTATGAACATTTGTCCGATTTTCGATCGTTATGGAACAGTAGTGGGTTGACGACTACACACATCAAAGAATGGATGTTAAGACAAGTGTGAATATTACTTCCCGAAATGCTGTCTAGGCGCTGTGGTGGACAGAAAAATGACGGGACAGATGACTGATCCATCCTACAAGAGGTGCAGGGGTTCTCCAACAGATGGCGGCACGGTAGCATCGCACAGCCAACAGCTGTGCACAATCGTGGGTTGGATCAGTGAGCAGTTGTGAGGCCATGTGCATGTTGTGCTTGAGTATTGTTTAATTGAGCAAGACCATTGTACCATGAACACCAACATCCCACATACCTTCACCCATGCAGAATACGTAGACATGTTATTTGTCTATGAGTACTATATTGACAGTGCTCATGCAGCTGTGACAGAATATCAGAGACGTTTCCCTGATCGACGAATCCTTTGTACCAGGGTGTTTACCAGGGTTTTTCAAACATTACCTGAATCTGGAACACAGTGTACACGTAGAATCAGAACGTGACGCCGTCCAGTCATCTGAGGAAAATGACGACATTATTGCAATGGTAGAATCCCACCACCAGTACATGTCGCACTAGCCATCAGCTCTATATTCCAAGAACGCGAATGTGGCGTACGTTACATTTCGAGGGTTTGTGCCCATTCCATTTGCAGCCCATGCAACATCTGCATCCAGGTGACTCTGTAAGAAGAGGTTGGATGTACACAGGGACGTTTTGCAGTACACCTTAGTTACAGATGTGGCTACATATACGAGCAATGGTACCATAAAGACCCACGATTCTCATACGTGGGCAATGGAGAACTCACATGACGCTAGGGAACCAAGATTCCAAGTTAGGTTCTCAGCGAAAGTCTGGTGTATTATGATTGACGACATGGTGATAGGGACTGCGTTCCTGTCAAGTCGCATGAAAAAGCCGCAACATACGCACATTTCCTGACAGGAGGCCTACCTGCACTTGTGGAAGACGTGACATTAGAGCAACGACGACAGATGTATCTGCAATATGATGGACCTCCGATTCACTGTACCATACATGTATCCTAGTATCTGAATAAAATATTTCCTCAACGATAGATTGGCCGTGAGGACCCATTAACTGGGCTGCCGGACCATTTGACCTAACCCCATTAGACTTCAGTTTATGGGGCTGGTTAACTGAGGATGTGTGCGCTGCAAAGGTGGGTACACGTGAAGAACTTGTCGCTTGCATTACTTACACTGTTGCCCTCATTGAAGCCATCCGAGATGATGTTCGATGTGCTAAACAACATACCCTCCAAGGCGTTGACAAGTGCATAGAGATAAGTGGAGGAATCTTTGAGCAGTTCTTGTAGGATGGATCAATCAACCGTCCCACTATTGTTCTGTCCATCACAGCGCCTACAGAGGACTTCGTAAATAATATTCACACTTAATAATCATTCATGGATACGTGTAGCATTCAACCCAATACAGTTCCATGACGATCGAAAATCGTTCACATATTCCTAGGACTCTTCCGTGTATTTTCACGTGTAAAATGACCTCAAATTATATTACACTCCTCCTTAATCACCCTCTATGTCTCCCAACAAAGGAGGAGACAGACAGAATGATACTTAGGACAGAGAACCCGTCAACCGATATCGTGAGCTCTGTAGACTATTGGGGGAAAATAAGTACGAAGAGGTGAAGGTCTGAATCATGATAAAGTTGATCCATATCTTGAGGGATCATGAGTGTATTTACTCTGACCCTAAAGAGACAACACCTAAATGTTTTGCTTTAACTTGATACTCGCTGTGAAGATCGTATAACCAAACTGCAGTAGGAGCGCTTGGTTGCCATAGAACTGAGTAAACTCGTGAGTGAGGTACAGGAAATTATAATCTGTCTGCAAGAGTCGTACACACGTCGCGGGAAACTTCCAGGCCTAGCGAAGCATCTCATAACAATTACTGGAACCGAAGATGCCAAGGCCACCATTGTTAATAGCGAATATGAATTACACAGTCACAAAAACAACACCTGTACTGAAGCATATTGTGCTATATCTCTTATTCGACTAGCAGAAGGTTCTGTGTCATTGAAGTACTGTGCCTACATGGATGTGATAATCAGAGATTCTCTTCCATCGGTAATTTCAGCTGTGGCTACAGATGGCACACACTCAGAAACACTCAAAAATATAATTACACAGATCATCCCTCTTCTAACAATATTGCTGAATGAAGCATTACTGCAAGGTAGAGTCCTTGCCCCATGGAAAACTACGAACGTCGTTGTCATCAAGAAATCCGAGCACCAGAACCTAACAGCACCAAAGACTTACAGGCCCATCTGTCCCTTGAACACTTTAGTTAAAGTGCAGGAGAGCCTCCCGTGTGATCGTCTACAGTCACACAAGGGGCATTTAGGCCACAGTCCACATCATTATGGCTTTTTATCTAAAAGCTAAATAGACGATGCAGTCAACCGCACGCTGGAAATAATGCAGAACACACAAGAAAAATACGCAGTAGCAACAGCAATAGACATAGCTGGCGCCATCGCCAATCTCTGGCGGCCTGCTTTGTTAGCAAGGTTACGAGAGATGCAGATACCAACAATAATTTTACTCGACTACTGCAAAGGTAGAATGACTCTATGACAAGCAGAAACACAAACGAGTATCAAGAAAACAACAAAAGGTTGCCCACAATCTGCAGGCCACTCCTGAACTATCCAGACGAAGTCGATAAGGTTAAGGGTATAGTAGCTTATACTGACGACCTGCCAGTAGCAATAACTGCAAACTTGAGAGCGCATCTCTAAATCTGGCGCAGCCATAACAAGCTCACCATTGCGGGAAACAGGACAGTACGTTTACTGATCGAAGAGGCATTGCATGGAAACCCCATCATTAGACCGAACAAGACTAGTAAACAACGAAAAGCAACCACAAGACATCCAGGGATGCACCTCGACGAACGACTGACATTCAACGAGCACATAAGGCAACTGAAAAAGCGACAAGACCAGTGCCAAAACTTGCTACTTTAAACTCATCTAACTACATACTAACGTTACACACACTGATTATGTATCATACAGCCCTGTTTCACTCTATTACGTGCTTCGCAGCAAGTGCCTGGACGTATCGACTGTTTCTCCACGTCCCACAACACCAAGAGTATTGTTCAGGATATCAGGAGATTTGGCACCACGTTCATGGACACCATACGCATTGTACTTGCAACATACCCCATGCACATAAGTATCAGACACAGAGCAGAAGATATTGCCTCGAAAGGAGAATACTGGATAAGGTGCATGAGGTAACAGGAGAACATATTACGGAAAAACGCTCAAAAGGAAAAGACTGGATAAGGTACATCTGATAACAGGGGAACGTATTACCGGGAAGCGCCATTAAATCTTTGGAAGGTTGAGAGATATCAAAAGAATGGGAAACATCTGACAAAGACCATCGCATCTTCTCTTTCTTCCTGAACTTCAGGAACAGAGGAGGCTGAGATGCGTTGACCCTAGTCGCGGTATGGTTCACTTTCTGACGGGCATGGCCATTACCCTTCAGACCTGTTCCACTTTGGTCTTTTTTTTTTTTTTTGTTCATCAGTCTACTGACTGGTTTGATGCGGCCCGACACGAATTCCTTTCCTGTGCTAACCTCTTCATCTCAGAGTAGCACTTGCAACCTACGTCCTCAATTATTTGCTTGACGTATTCCAATCTCTGTCTTCCTCTACAGTTTTTGCCCTCTACAGCTCCCTCTAGTACCATGGAAGTCATTCCCTCATGTCTTAGCAGATGTCCTATCGTCCTGTCCCTTCTCCTTATCAGTGTTTTCCACATATTCCTTTCCTCTCCGATTCTGCGTAGAACCTCGTCATTCCTTACCTTATCAGTCCACCTAATTTTCAACATTCGTCTATAGCACCACATCTCAAATGCTTCGATTCTCTTCTGTTCCGGTTTTCCCACAGTCCATGTTTCACTACCATACAATGCTGTACTCCAGACGTAAATCCTCAGAAATTTCTTCCTCAAATTAAGGCCAGTATTTGATATTAGTAGACTTCTCTTGGCCAGAAATGCCTTTTTTGCCATAGCGAGTCTGCTTTTGATGTCCTCCTTGCTCCGTCCGTCATTGGTTATTTTACTGCCTAGGTAGCAGAATTCCTTAACTTCATTGACTTCGTGACCATCAATCCTGATGTTAAGTTTCTCGCTGTTCTCATTTCTACTACTTCTCATTACCGTCGTCTTTCTCCGATTTACTCTCAAACCATACTGTGCACTCATTAGACTGTTCATTCCGTTCAGCAGATAATTTAATTCTTCTTCAATTTCACTCAGGATAGTAATGTCATCAGCGAATCGTATCATTGATATCCTTGTATTTTAATTCCACTCCTGAACCTTTCTTTTATTTCCATCATTGCTTCCTCGATGTACAGATTGAAGAGTAGAGGCGAAAGGCAACAGCCTTGTCTTACACCCTTCTTAATACGAGCACTTCGTTCTTGATCGTCCACTCTTATTATTCCCTCTTGGTTGTTGTACATATTGTATATGACCCGTCTCTCCCTATAGATTACCTCTACTTTTTTCAGAATCTCGAACAGCTTGCACCATTTTATATTGTCGAACGCTTTTTCCAGGTCCACAAATCCTATGAAAGTGTCTTGATTTTTCGTTAGCCTTGCTTCCATTATCAGCCGTAATGTCAGAATTGCCTCTCTCCTCCCTTTACTTTTCCTAAAGCCAAACTGATCGTCACCTAGCGCATTCTCAATTTTCTTTTCCATTCTTCTGTATATTATTCTTGTAAGCAGCTTCGATGCATGAGCTGTTAAGCTGATTGTGTGATAATTCTCGCACTTGTCAGCTCTTGCCGTCTTCGGAATTGTGTGGATGATGCTTTTCCGAAAGTCAGATGGTATATCGCCAGAGTCATATGTAGTGTTGGCAGAAGAGCCAACACTGTTTTTCTAGAGGAGGCCGAAATGCACCCGTTTAATTACACGCTGACTGGCGTGAGGTCTGGAACAGGACAATATCTTGAGAATTGTAAATAAAAAACGTAGATGATGTAATACTTAACTTTGATCCACAATTGCAGAACATCTCTCGTTACGGTACATGCTTCATAATATTAATTATCAATAGAATACGGCGCCTTGCTAGGTCGTAGCAAATGTAGGTGAAGGTTGTGCTAACTATCGTCTCGGCAAATGAGAGCGTAGTTGTCAGTGAACCTTTGCTATGAACGTCGGCTGTACAACTGGGGCGAGTGCTAGTACGTCTCTCTAGACCTGCCGCGTGATGGCGCTCGGTCTGCGATCACTGACAGTGGCGACACGAGGGTCCGACGTATACTAATGGACCGCGGCCGATTTAAAGGCTACCATCTAGCAAGTGTGGTGTCTGGCGGTGACACCACATCATATATACTACACACCAGCGTGAATAGTCGTTTTGTTGCCATTTCCCCCAATGATTTTAGAAATTCTGATGGAATGTTATCTATCCCTTCTGCCTAATTTGACCGTAAGTCCTCCAATGCTCTTTTAAATTCCGATTCTAATACTGGATCCCCTATCTCTTCTAA
Organism: Schistocerca piceifrons; assembly: GCF_021461385.2. Lineage (NCBI taxonomy): Eukaryota > Metazoa > Arthropoda > Insecta > Orthoptera > Acrididae > Schistocerca > Schistocerca piceifrons. The sequence goes on along the minus strand of NC_060142.1, from coordinate 208,667,949 downwards.
ATCGACTCCTGTTTCTTCTTCTATCACATCAGACAAATCTCCACCCTCATAGAGGTTTTCAACGTATTCTTTCCACCTATCTGCTCTCTCCTCTGCATTTAACAGTGGAATTCCCGTTGCACTCTTAATGTTACCACTGTTGCTTCTAATGTCACCAAAGGTTGTTTTGACTTTCCTGTATGCTGAGTCTGTCCTTCCGACAATCATATCTTTTTCGATGTCTTCACATTTTTCCTGCAGCCATTTCGTCTTAGCTTCCCTGCACTTCCTATTTATTTCAGTCCTCAGCGACTTGTATTTCTGTATTCCTGATTTTCCCGGAACATGTTTGTACTTCCTCCTTTCATCAATCAACTGAAGTATTTCTACTGTTACCCATGGTTTCTTCGCAGCTACCTTCTTTGTACCTATGTTTTCCTTCCCAACTTCTGTGATGGCCCTTTTTTGAGATGTCCATTCCTCTTCAACTGTACTGCCTACTGCGCTATTCCTTATTGCTGTATCTATAGCGTTAGAGAACTTCAAACGTATCTCGTCATTCCTTAGTACTTCCGTATCCCACTTCTTTGCGTATTGATTCTTCCTGACTAATGTCTTCAACTTCAGCCCACTCTTCATCACTACTATATTGTGGTCTGGGTCTATATCTGCTCCCGGGTACGCCTTACAATCCAGTATCTGATTTCGGAATCTCTGTCTGACCATGGTGTAATCTGATTGAAATCTTCCCTTATCTCCCGGCCTTCTCCAAGTATACCTCCTCCTCTTGTGATTCTTGAACAGGGTATTCGCTTTTACTGGCTGAAACTTGTTACAGAACTCAATTAGTCTTTCTCCTCTTTCATTCCTTGTCCCAAGCTCATATTCTCCTGTAACCTTTTCTTCTACTCCTTCCCCTACAACTGCATTCCAGTGGCCCATGACTATTAGATTTTCGTCCCCCTTTACATACTGCATTACCGTTTCAATGTCCTCTTACACTTTCTCTATCTGTTCATCTTCAGCTTGCGACGTCGGCATGTATACCTGAACTATCATTGTCGGTGTTGGCCTGCCGTCGATTCTGATTAGAACAACCCGGCCACTGACTGTTCACAGTAACACACCCTCTGCCCTACCTTCCTATTCATAACGAATCCTACACCTGTTATACCATTTTCTGCTGCTGTTGACATTACCCGATACTCATCTGACCAGAAATCCTTGTCTTCCTTCCACTTCACTTCACTGACCCCTACTATATCTAGATTAAGCCTTTGCATTTCCCTTTTCAGATTTTCTAGTTTCCCTACCATGTTCAAGCTTCTGACAATCCACGCCCCGACTCATAGAACGTTATCCTTTCGTTGATTATTCAATCTTTTTCTCATGGTAACCTCCCCCTTGGCAGTCCCCTCCCGGAGATCCGAATGGGGGACTATTCCGGAATCTTTTGCCCATGGAGAGATCATCATGACACTTCTTTAATTACAGGCCACATGTCCTGTGGATACACGTTACGTGTCTTTAATGCAGTGGTTTCCTTTGTCTTCTGCATCCTCATGTTGTTGATCATTGCTGATTCTTCAGCCTTTAGGGGCAATTTCCCACCACTAGGACAAGAGAGTGGCCTGAACCTCTATCCGCTCCTCCGCCCTCTTTGACAAGACCGTTGGCAGAATGAGGCTGACTTCTTATGCCGGAAGTCTTCGGCCGCCAATGCTGATTATTTATCAAAATTTAAGCAGTGGAGTGGATCGAACCCGGGACCGAAGACGTTTTCACTATGAATCAAAGACGCTACCCCTGCACCACGGGTACATACTCCGCCTATGTTTCTCAATAGGAAAGGTGATATGGAAAACATCCGAAGAAATAACGAAGAAATGGGACGAAAATTTTTGACCAGAGAATATGGATTACCGATAATAACTGAAATCATGTATAGCAATATAAAAATTGTCAAACCTGTCAGTAGATATTAGAAAATGAGGATTTAAATTGTACGGTCACGTTCAAAGAGACCAGCAATGGGGCTTTCCCAAATGATTAAGGCATACAACGGAAAATTGATGAAAATACCATAGACCCAAGAAAATACCATAGAACAAGTGAAGTGAAGAAAGAACAGTAGCCTGCAGAGAGAGAATGAGAACCACATTAATGATCAGAAAAAAGAATCTAAAAGCGCTACGTGAACCAATAGGGTTCGTACGCAAATAATAACAATAATAATATAGAACATGTTTTATTTGTTCTTTACAAATTGTCAGTAATTCGTACCTTACAAACTATTAATAGAAGGAAAAGGGTTCTAAGTAAGAGATTAGAAATAATCCCTTTAATAATTTAGTTTATACTCTAATTTTACTTCGCAAATATTGGTTTTGAGCGAACAAAACTATCTGATTACCTCTGTTAACTGTCTGCTTTTTCCCAAAATACTGCAGTACTTGCCGGCCGGAGTGGCCGTACGGTTCTGGAGTCGAACGACCGCTATGGTCGCAGGTTCGAATCCTGCCTCGGGCATGGATGTGTGTGATGTCCTTAGCTTAGTTAGGTTTAATTAGTTTTAAGTTCTAGGCGACTGATGACCTCAGAAGTTAAGTCACATAGTGCTCAGAGCCATTTCAACCACTTTGAACTGCAGTACTTGGGGAAGCTATTTTAACGTTTGGATAAGCGCCTCTTAACTCAAACTTTGAAAAAACATTAAAATATCCAAATGAGATTCTGTTTCAGTGCTCTTAATCTGCTCTTTGATCCAGGACTAGAAAGCAGCTATAGCTTTAAATATAGCCCAATTAAAATTACTTGGTAGCTGACGTCTGTCAGTTTCTGCTACAATGTTGCCACAGTGGTCGCCGCTCGGTTTAAGGCGACGCACTAACACGATGGATCGCTTCACAAAGTGCTCAAGTACTGTTAACGTAACGGGGAGCAGTGCTGGAAGCGGCGTCAGGTATGACGGCGGCGCTATGTTCTCTGTCCACAGCAGATTTTAAGTGACTCATAATGAACTGAAGCCCTGAATTTAGTCTTTTCCTGAACTGCCCACAACCTTGTGATGTGCAAAGTATTGGAGCAAACAGTGATCAACAAACTGCAGTGAAACTGTTAATCACTCTCGCTTTGTTCACAGGTTGGCACTCAGTTACAAATTATTGGTGATACAGACAGATTCCAAACGAAAAATGAATGACAGAGAGAAAAAATGAGAGCTACTAAAAATTTCAAAACGATGATGAAAATTACACGACAAAGCATTAAAAATGAAACGTTATATTTAAACCAGTTAACTGATTAAAAATAATATTCAAAGTTATTTTGGTAAATATTTAAAAATGAAAAATGATTATCACCTGTAATGATACGAAACCAACAACCTTCTGCACAGTATGATTATAATTTATCCACTTTGTTGTAGGTTGGCAGGAGAGCCAACACCGTGTTACTAGAGGAAGCCGAAAGGCATGCGTTTTAGCTCACGCAGGCTGGCGTGAGGTCTGGAACAGGACAAGGAAAAACAGGACAAGGAAATTAGAATTTAGAAAAAACGGACGTAGCTGGTGGAATACTTAACTTTAATCCATTAATGGTGAACGTTGCTCTTGACGTTACATGATTCACAGTATCAATAGTAACTGGTAATGGCGCCTTGCTAGGTCGTAGCAAATGACGTAGCTGAAGGCTATGCTAACTATCGTCTCGGCAAATGAGAGCGTATTATGTCAGTGAACCATCGCTAGCAAAGTCGGTTGTACAACTGGGGCAAAGTGCTAGTACGTCTCTCTAGACCTGCCGTGTGGCGGCTCTCGGTCTGCAATCACTGATAGTGGCGACACGCGGGTCCGACGTATACTAACGGACCGCGGCCGATTTAAAGGCTACCACCTAGCAAGTGTGGTGTATGGCGGTGACACCACACACTTCACTAATCAAACAATTAGTATTATTCTATTGTGGGCGCAAGGGGTAGCCTCGCGGTCCCAAGGCGCCTTGACACTGTTCGCGCGGCTCCCCCCCATCGCAGGTTCGAGTCCTCCCGCGGGCATGGGTATGCATGTGTTGCCGGTAACTTAAGTTAGTTTAAGTAAGAGTATGTAGTGGGTAAGCCTAGGGACCGATGACCTCAGCACTTTGATCCCACAGGAACTTTCCACAAATTTCCAAATTTTTCTGTTGTATTTAACCCTCTACACAACATGTCGGAACGATAATTTACTGTCTTCAGAAAGTATAGCCTCATACAGTGCCGTTTGAAGCTTATCTACTGTAGGCCGACTACTTTGATGATAATACACTCCAAGGAGAAAAGAAACAAAAACAAAAAAAAGAAACGATGTACCACGAGGGAATTATCTGAATGGGACAAAAAAAATGGTTCAAATGGCTCTGAGAACTATGGGACTCAACTGCTGTGGTCAGCAGTCCCCTAGAACTTAGAACTACTTAAACCTAACTAACCTAAGGACATCACATACATCCATGCCCGAGGCAGGATTCGAACCTGCGACCGTAGCGGTCTAGCGGTTCCAGACTGTAGCGTCTAGAACCGCCCGGCCACTCCGGCCGGCTCTGAATGGGACAGAAATCGGTAGATGTGATGGACATATACATACAAACAAATGATTATAATTTCGGGCTAACTAGATTATTTATTCAATAGTAAGAGTAGATAGCGTTTGTCCATGTCGGGACCTTCTGCAAGCAGTTATTCAGCTTGGTATTGAGCGATAGAGTTGTTGGATGTCCTGCTGATGGATATCGTGCCAAATTCTTCTCCACTGGCTTGTTAGATCGTCAAAATCCCTAGATGGCTGGAGGACCCTGCCTATAATGCTCCATAAGTTCTCAACTGGAGAGAGATACAGAGACCTTTCTGGCCATGCTGGTCAAGATAGTGTTTGGCGCAAGCACGAAGCCAAGCAGTAGAAACACTCGCCTTATGTGGACGGGCTTATCTTGCTGAAATATAAGTCCAGGATGGGGTGTAGAACATCTTCAACGTACTTCTGTGCTGTAAGGGTGCCGCAAATGACGACCAAAGCGTTCCTGCTATGAAAAGAAATAGCACTCCAAGCCATCACATCTGATTGTCGGCCCTATGGCGGTCGACAGTGCGTTCCTCCAGACACGTTTTCGCTAAACATCGGGCCTGAGTTCGAAGCGGGCCTCTTCACTTAAGACAGTTCCCTCCAGTCAATCAGATACCAGAACGAAGACGTGTCTGGAGACGCCCCAGACAACAATAGGATCGCCTGTCATATGGCCCAGCAACCAGTAACGCTGTGATGGAATGCCATTTCTTTTCATAGCAAGATTCCTTTGGTTGTCATCAGCGTCAGACTTACAGCACAACGGCACGCCGACGATATTTCTCGCCCCCTTTTTATTGCCAAGCCTTCCTGTGCTTACATTTCAACAAGGTAATGCTGGTCCACACACACGGCGAGAGTTTCTTCTGCTAGTCTTCTTGCTTGCCAGACCCTACCTTGGCCAGCAGGGTAGCTGGATCATTCCACGATTAAAAATATTTGGAGCATTATGGTTGGGGCCTCCAACTAGCTCAAGATTTTTATTATTTAATACGCCAGTTGGACAGAATTTGGCACGATGTTTCTCAGGAAGAGCTTCAACAACTCTACGACTCAACGCCAAGTCAAATTACTGCTTGCATAACAGCCATAAACTGCTCCAGTGTGGTCTTTGGGTAGTGTTTTTGATTAGTAATCAAAATGTTTTCGGTCCAGCGTTCGAAAACTACGAACACGCAAATTCTGGTTGATAATCAACATAGGCGGCCTAAGACTTCCGGCTTAAGAAGTCACCCTCATTCTGACAAATGCCTTGTCAAAGAGGGCGGAGGAGCACACAGAGTATCAAGGCGCTCTCTTGTCCTTGGGATGGGAAACTGCTCCTAAAGGTGGAAGAATCAGCAACGATCAATGGCATGAGGAAGCAGAAGGCAATGGAAACAACTGCATTTAAGACACATAACTTGTACCAACAGGACTTGTAGCCTGTAATTAAAAAAAGTGTCATGATGATCTCTCCATTGGTAAAAGATTCCTGGGTAGTCTCTCCGAGAGGGAACGCCAAATGGGAGGTGACCATGAGAAAAATATTGAATAACCAACGAAAGGATAACGTTCTACTAGCCGTGGCGTCGAATGTCAAAAGCTTTATCATGTTAGGGAAGCTAGAAAATCTGAATAGGGAAATGCAAAGGCTCAATATACAGGGAGTTACAAAAAGATACGGCCAAACTTTCAGGAAACATTCCTCACACACAAAGAAAGAAAATATGTTATGTGGACATGTGTCCGGAAACGCTCACTTTCCATGTTAGAGCTCTTTTATTACTTCTCTTCAAATCACATTTATCATGGAATGGAAACACACAGCAACAGAAAAAAATGGTTCAAATGGCTCTGAGCACTATGGGACTCAACTGCTGAGGTCATTAGTCCCCTAGAACTTAGAACTAGTTAAACCTAACTAACCTAAGGACATCACAAACATCAATGCCCGAGGCAGGATTCGAACCTGCGACCGTAGCGGCCTTGCGGTTCCAGACTGCAGCGCCTTTAACCGCACGGCCACTTCGGCCGGCCACAGCAACAGAACGTACCAGCGTGACTTCAAACACTTTGTTACAGGAAATGTTCAAAATGTCCTCCGTTAGCGAGGATACATGCATCCACCCTCCGTCGCATGGAATCCCTGATGCGCTGATGCGGCCCTGGAGAATGGCGTATTGTATCACAGCCGTCCACAATACGAGCACGAAGAGTCTCTACATTTAGTACCTGGGTTGCATAGACAAGAGCTTTCAAATGCCCCCACAAATGAAAGTCATGAGGGTTGAGGTCAGGAGAGCGTGGAGGCCATGGAATTGGTCCGCCTCTACCAATCCATCGGTCAGCGAATCTGTTGTTGAGAAGCGTACGAACACTTCGACTGAAATGTGCAGGAGCTCCATCGTGCATGAACCACATGTTGTGTCGTACTTCTAAACGCACAAGTTCTAGCAGCACTGGTAGAGTATCCCGTATGAAATCATGATAACGTGCTCCATTGCGCGTAGGTGGAAGAACATGGGGCCCAATCAAGACATCACCAACAACGCCTGCCCAAACGTTCACAGAAAATCTGTGTTGATGACATGATTGCACAATTGCGTGCGGATTCTCGTCAGCCCACACATGTTGATTGTGAAAATTTACAATTTAATCACGTTGGAATGAAGCCTGATCCGTAAAGAGAACATTTGCACTGAAATGAGGATTGACACATTGTTGGATGAACCATTCGCAGAAGTGTACCCGTGGAGGCCAATCAGCTACTGATAGTGCCTGCACACGCTGTACATGGTACAGAAACAACTGATTCTCCCGTAGCACTCTCCATACAGTGACGTGGTCAACGTTACCTTGTACAGCAGCAACTTCTCTGACGCTGACATTAGGGTTATCGTCAACTGCACGAAGAATTGCCTCGTCCACTGCAGGTGTCCTCGTCGTTCTAGGTCTTCCCCAGTCGCGAGTCATAGGCTGGAATGTTCCGTGCTCCCTAAGACGCCGATCAATTGCTTCGAACGTCTTCCTGTCGGGACACCCTCGTTCTGGAAATCTGTCTTGATACAAACGTACCGCGCCACGGCTATTGCCCCGTGCTAATCCATACATCAAATGGGCATCTGCCAACTCCGCATTTGTAAACATTGCACTGATTGCAAAACCACGTTCGTGATGAACACTAACCTGTTGATGCTACGTACTGATGTGCTTGATGCTAGTACTGTAGAGCAATGAGTCACATGTCAACACAAGCACCGAAGTGAACATTAGGAATTACAGTACATACTGACAAAACTAAAATGAGCTCTAACATGGAAATTAAGGGTTTCCGGACACATGTCCACATAACATCTTTTCTTTATTTGTGTGTGAGGAATGTTTCCTGAAAGTTTGGCCGTACCTTTTTGTAACACCCTGTAGATATAATAGGGGTCAGTGAAGTGAAATGGAAAGGAGACATGGATTTCTGGTCAGATGAGCATAAGCCGGCCGCGGTGGCCGTGCGGTTCTAGGCGCTCCAGTCCGGAGCCGCGCTGCTGCTGCGGTCGCAGGCTCGAATCCTGCCTCGGGCATGGGTGTGTGTGATGTCCTTAGGTTAGTTAGGTTTAAGTAGTTCTAAGTTCTAGGGGACTGATGACCACAGCAGTTGAGTCCCATAGTGCTCAGAGCCATTTGATTCAGATGAGTATAGGGTAATATCCACTTCAGCAGGAAAGGTAAAACGGGAGCAAGATTCGTTATGAATAGGAAGTTAGTGAAGAGAGTGAGTTACTGATGAAATTGCTATCCTGAGTGAAAGTGAAGAAGAATTACATGATATGCTGGATGGACTGAACAGTCTAATGAGTACAGAAAACTGACTGAGTGTAAATCGAAGAAAGATGAAAGCAATGTGAAGTAGCAGAAATGAGAACAGGAAGAAACTTTACATCAGGATTAGTGGTCATAAGGTAGATAAAGTTAAGGAACTCTGTTACCTTGGTAGCAAAGTAAAGAATGACGGAAGGAGCAAGGAGGACATCAAAAGCAGACTAGCGTTGGCAAGAAGGGCATTCCTGGCTCAGAGAAATCTACTAGTATCAAACATAGGCCTGAATTTGAGGAACAAATTTCTACATCTACATCTACATCTACATTGATACTCCGCAAGCCACCCAACGGTGTGTGGCGGAGGGCACTTTACGTGCCACTGTCATTACCTCCCTTTCCTGTTCCAGTCGCGTATGGTTCGCGGGAAGAACGACTGTCTGAAAGCCTCCGTGCGCGCTCTAATCTCTCTAATTTTACATTCGTGATCTCCTCGGGAAGTATAAGTAGGGGGAAGCAATATATTCGATACCTCATCCAGAAACGCACCCTCTCGAAACCTGGCGAGCAAGCTACACCGCGATGCAGAGCGCCTCTCTTGCAGAGTCTGCCACTTGAGTTTATTAAACATCTTCGTAACGCTATCACGGTTACCAAATAACCCAGTGACGAAACGCGCCGCTCTTCTTTGGATCTTCTCTATCTCCTCCGTCAACCCGACCTGGTACGGATCCCACACTGATGAGCAACACTCAAGTATAGGTCGAACGAGTGTTTTGTAAGCCACCTCCTTTGTTGATGGACTACATTTTCTAAGCACTCTCCCAATGAATCTCAACCTGGTACCCGCCTTACCAACAATTAGTTTTATATGATCATTCCACTTCAAATCGTTCCGTACGCATACTCCCAGATATTTTACAGAAGTAACTGCTACCAGTGTTTGTTCCGCTATCATATAATCATACAATAAAGGATCCTTCTTTCTATGTATTCGCAATATATTACATTTGTCTATGTTATGAGAACGTACGTCTCAAGCTGAGTATTATATGGTAGTGAAACACGGACTGTGCGAAAACCGGAACAGAAGAGAGTCGACGCATCTGAGATGTGGTGCTACAGATAGATGTAGAAAATTAGTTGGACTGATAACGTAAGGAATGAAGGTTCTCTGCAGAATCGGAAAGGAAAGGAATATGCGGAAAAAACTGAAAATTGATGGTACGATTCTATGGGACCAAACTGCTGAGATCAACGGTCCATAAGCTTACACACTACTTAATCTAAGGAAGACTAACTTTCGCTAAGAACAACACACACACACGCACACACACCCATGCCCGAGGGAGGACTCCAACCTCCGACGGAGGCAGCCGCGCAGACCGTGACAAGGCGCTACGCAGTGCGGCTGCGGAAAACACTGACAAGGAGCAGAGACAGGATGACAGGAGATTAGATAAGGCATCAGGGACTGACTTCCATGCTGCTAGATACAGATGTAGAGGGCAAAAACTGTATAGGAAGGCAAAGATTGGAATACATCCAGCAAATAATTGAGAAAGGAGGTTGTAAGTTCTACTCTGAGATGAAGAGGTTAGCACAGGAAAGGAATTCGTAGGGGCCCGCCTGAAACCAGTGAAAAGACTGATGACTCAAAAGGAATGCCAGAAATTGACCCACGCATTACTGACTCGCTCAGTCCGTGAATAATGTTTCTCTTGAATGAACTATCAAAATGTTCTGAAATTGTAATCAGTTTTTTGTCTGTACATGAACATCACATCTGATGGTTTCCGTCTCATCGGATAATTCGTGGTCCTTCGATCTTTTATCCTTCATGTCTTACAGTATAATTTAATATGCGAGGCCAAATCGCATTATGCGTGAAAGGATCCGGGAGGACCCAGCAGTGTTTGGCTAGTGCTGTGTATGAAATTTGCGTTTCTGGTGTGTTTATCATGCCTGATGAAATGCGGAATGAAAGATTCGGGATCCAAGCATGTCAAGACAGAAAACAGGACAAGTGACTGGAAATGAACTAAGCACTTGTGGCGGCAGTCTGCCAACGCGATGCTGAGCGATCTGTAGAAGGAAACCAGCGCCAGACCCGTGAAGTGTCAACTAACAAGTAATTTTAATCCGACTATAGCCATGCTATATCAATATCTCTACTACACAGGGTGTTCCAGCTATCTTGTCCACCCAAAATATCTCTGCAACAATAGCAGCTATTGGAAAACGACTTTCAGCGGTATCAATGTAGGGCTGGGGCCCATGAATGTACATATTTGGAAACATTCTAAAACGAAAGCATATGTGTTTTTTAAGACAAACTTCTGTTTTTTTACATGGACCTCCTATATTTTTTCTTCAGCAATCCATAGCATGACAAAGCACATGCACAATGGCGTTGATTGCATCGCAATATTCCCATTACATCCCGAGATATTAAGACGCGAAGTTGACGCTTGAAACACCCGGCATGCGCTGCTAGCGCACGTCCTGAGGCTCAGGCGGGCAGGCAGCATGGGGTTCACGCCCGCTAGCAGCGCATGTCGGGTGTTTCAAGCGTCAACTTCGCGTCTTAATATCTCGGGATGTAATGGGAATATTGCGATGCAGTCAACGCCATTGTGTATGTGCTCTGTCATGCTATGGATTGCTGAAGAAAAAATATAGGAGGTCCATTTAAAAAAACAGAAGTTTGCCTTAAAAAAACACATATGCTTTCGTTTTAGAATGTTTCCAAATATGTACATTCATGGGCCCCAGCCCTACATTGATACCGGTGAAAATCGTTTTCCAATAGCTGTTATTGTTCCAGAGATATTTTGGGTGGACAAGATAGCTGGGACACCCTGTATATTTCACCTAAATCAGTTGCATATTTTTCATAATAATATACACACCTTCAATTTAAAGCACTTCTTGACAGGACCTTAAAGTGAGATAAAATGTTTTGTTAACTGTGAGAGCTGCTTCTCATTGCACTTATTATTTTGTTAAACGCTTTAAGACATTCTTGCTGAAACAATTTCGCTGCAGTCCTTACTCGGCAAAAATCGAAGGCCTTTAGTCAACTAACATATTTCCTTTACCACCCGCTCGCAGATCTTTGAGGTCCTGCAATACCGTAACGATGTTGCAGAATGAGCTCCGTTGTTCTGTACGTAGAGGGTGATTCAGCTGCCAGTTACCTCACTTTAAGGCCTTGTGAGGAAGTGCTTCAAATTGAAGGTGTATATCTCATCGTGAACAATGTGGGTTTTATGCAGCCTGCAACACTTTGAAATGCCACATGCAAGATCTTAATAATCTCTTGCTCAGTATGTGCAAACACTTAGTCCTACAGAAAAAACGAACAGGACCTTTTTCTAGGAAATTTAATGCAGTCAAATATTGTACACGGATACGTTTTCACTGGAGGCCACAGTTTTTGCGTTATTCAAGAAAAACGCATTTTGAGGTCATTTTGGTAGGTTTTTCTTGAATAATTCTAAAACTATAGCCTCTAGAGAAAATTCATCCCAGTAAAAACTTTAACTACATTAGATTTCCCGCAAAAACGTACTATTCACTTTGTCTGTAGCACTAAGTTCGCACACAGTGAACGAGACGCTATGAAAACCTGGCATCTGGCGTTTGAAGGTGTTGCGGATCGCATAAAACATAACTTTATGTGCAGCTGAACCACCCTACACACACACAAACACACACACACCCACACACATACACACACACACATTTAATGTACATTATTATCTATTTTCTGGACATTGAAACACTGCCGTTGCTTAAAATGTACGACAGTAGCATAGTGGAAGCTGAGACGTACAATTTCATATGGGGCACTTGCTGTCCACCAAGTCGGGAAACTCCATCAAACTGGCCTACAAAAGCTACTTAAGCTACAGCGCCTGCGTGTCGCGCGAGATCTCGAATATTCTCGCGCTCTCTTCGAGCAAGATATTACTTCTAGGGAAAAATGGAATCGGACCCTTTTTGCAGGAAATTTCAATGTTCTTGCTGGAGCGTATGGTTTTCAAGTTATTGAGGAAAAAGAACGAAAGTGATATTAAACGTATTCTCTCTTGAAAATCTATCGGAACAGGGCATGTGTTCATGTAAGTTTTTTGTTCAGAATCTCTAATAATATCAACACCCAATGCATGTACTTTTCCTTCTGACTCACTCTATATGCTAACTCAGGTGACACAGGGTCTAAGTGTTTACTGGAGCACTTCTATTTGAAACAGGCGGCAATGAGACGTATTTTTCTATCTAAAACTCATCTGTCGTTTGTCACTTTATTCTTAATAACAAAATAACTTTTTTCCTTGTCCAAAATTTATTTTACCCATCGCATTTTTACTAATTAACAATGAAGCTAAGTCAAAGAGAGAGAAAAGGGAGAACCTAAATAACAGGGCTGAGTCAAGCTGCACAAAAAGATAAAGAGCCTATTTCTGCAGCTTTACAACTGGCTTTTCGTAACAAACGAAGCACCATAGCTACTAATCCCGTGGCTCACTCTTTGAAGTTAGAAAATATATAAATAGTCACGTATTTCCGGCTGCAAGCAACTTTACCCAACTGACAGTACTGTGTGAAGTAATCATTGTTGTCTTCTGTGCTACCTTGTTTTACTTCACTCTCTTCCATACTACTTTGTTTGCTGGAAATAAGTGCACGTAACAGTGGCAGGTAGAATCATCGTTAAAAGTGTCCGTACATAAGACGACTTCAGGTTCGATTATAAACAACACACAAGCGGTTCTTACCTCCGTTTGAGACTTGTGCTTTCGTGCAAGCATGAAGCGCTGTGTGAGGCAGGAAAAATTTGTTTCTCCCGCAAACAGCTGCTCTCAAAGTGGCGGTCTCTGTGGACGCCAATCTTGCTTCATCCTCTCACCGTAAGCCACCCTCTGGCAATGAGTCAAAAAAATTAAGAAAGAAGTTCTGGGAGAAACAGACATCCGGATTAAAAAGGGCCTGATAAATAAAAGTTCCAAATCCATATCCGGATACCTGGCTGAAAATGACTTACAAGTTCGTGGCGCCTCCATCGGTAATGCTGGAATTCAATATGGTGCTGCCCCCCCCCCCCCCTTAGCCATGATGACAGCTTCCACTCTCACCGACATACGTTCAATCAGGTGCTTGAAGATTTCTTGGGGAACGGCAGCCCATTCGTCACGCATTGGGGATGTGCCGAAAAAGTGGGTTACGGACGGAAAAGACGCACCGTGGTTTAACAGCGCAATTCGGAGAATGCTCAGGAAGCAAAGGCAGTTGCACTCGCGGTACAAGAAAGATCGGGAGAATGAGGACCGCCGGCCGGTGTGGCCGTGCGGTTAAAGGCGCTTCAGTCTGGAACTGCGTGACCGCTACGGTCGCAGGTTCGAATCCTGCCTCGGGCATGGATGTGTGTGATGTCCTTAGGTTAGTTAGGTTTAATTAGTTCTAAGTTCTAGGCGACTGATGACCTCAGAAGTTAAGTCGCATAGTGCTCAGAGCCATTTGAACCATTTTTTGAATGAGGACCGGCAAATGTTAGTAGAGATTCGTGCTGCTGTAAAAAGAGCGATGCGCGAAGCATTCAACCACTACCACCGTCATACCTTAGCAAAAGATCGTGCTGAAAACCCAAGGAAATTCTGGTCTTACGTAAAATCGGTAAGCGGGTCGAAGGCTTCCATCCAGTCACTCACTGATCAGTCTGGCCTAGCAACGGAAGACAGTAAAACGAAAGCTGCATTTTTAAATTTAGCATTTGAGAAATCTTTCACGCAGGAGGATCGTACAAACATACCGCCGTTTGCGTCTCGTACAGATTCCCATATGGAGGACATAGTTATAGACATCCCTGGGGTTGTGAAGCAAATGAATGGGTTGAAAACAAATAAATCGCCAGGTCCTGATGGGATTCCAATTTGGTTTTACAGAGAGTACTATACTGCATTGGCTCCTTACCTAGCTTGCATTTATCGCGAATCTCTTGCCCAACGTAAAGTCCCGAGCGGCTGGAAAAAAGCGCAGGAGACGCCTGTATATAAGAAGGGTAGAAGGACAGATCCTCAAAATTACAGACCAATATACTTAACATCGGTTTGTTGCAGGATTCTTGAACATATTCTCAGTTCGAATATAATGAATTTCCTTGAGACAGAGAAGTTGCTGTCCATGCATCAGCACGGCTTTAGAAAGCATCGCTCATGCGAAACGCAACTCGCCCTTTTTTCACATGATATCTTGCGAACCATGGATAAAGAGTATCAGACGGATGCCATATTTCTTGACTTCCGGAAAGCGTTTGACTCGGTGCCCCACTGCAGACTCCTAACTAAGGTACGAGCATATGGGATTGGTTCCCAAGTATGTGAGTGGCTCGAAGACGTCTTAAGTAATAGAACCCAGTACGTTGTCCTCGATGGTGAGTGTTCTTCGGAGGTGAGGGTATCATCTGGAGCGCCCCAAGGAAGTGTGGTAGGTCCGCTGTAGTTTTCTATCTACATAAGTGATATTTTGGATAGGGTGGATAGCAATGTGCGGCTGTTTGCTGATGATGCTGTGGTGTACGGGAAGGTGTCGTCGTTGAGTGACTGTAGGAGGATACAAGATGACTTGGACAGGATTTGTGATTGGTGTAAAGAATGGCAGCTAACTCTAAATACTGATAAATGGTAATTAATGCAGATGAATAGGAAAAAGAATCCCGTAATGTTTGAATACTCCACTAGTAGTGTAGCGCTTGACACAGTCACGTCGATTAGATATTTTGGCGTAGCATTGCGGAGCGATATGAAGTGGGACAAGCACGTAATGGCAGTTGTGAGGAAGGCGGATACTCGTTTTCGGTTCATTGGTAGAATTTTGGGAAGATGTGGTTCATATGTTAAGGAGACCGCTTATAAAACACTAATACGACCTATTCTTGAGTACTACTCGAGCGTTTGGGATCCCTATCAGGTCGGATTGAGGGAGGACATAGAAGCAATTCAGAGGCGGGCTGCTAGATTTGTCACTGGTAGGTTTGATCATCACGCCAGTGTTACGGAAATTCTTCAGGAACTCGGGTGGGAGTTTCTAGAGGAGAGGAGGCGTTCTTTTCGTGAATCACTACTGAGGAAATTTAGAGAACCAGCATTTGAGGCTGACTGCAGTACAATTTTACTGTCGCCAGCTTACATTTCGCGGAAAGACCACAAAGATAAGGTAAGAGAGATTAGGGCTCGTACAAAAGCATATAGGCAGTCGTTTTTCCCTCGTTCTGTTTGGGAGTGGAACAGGGAGAGAAGATGCTAGTTGTGGTACGAGGTACCCTCCGCCACGCACGGTATGGTGGATTGCGCAGTATGTATGTAGATGTAGATGTAGAGTGCTGTACTCAGGAGAGGTATCGATGTCGCACTGTGAGGCCTGGCACGAAGTCGGCGTTCCAAAACATCCCAAAAGTGTTCTATATGATTCAGGCCAGTCCATTACAGGGATGTTATTGTCGTGTAACCACGCCGCCACAGGCCGTGCATTACGAACAGGTGCTCGATCGTGTTGAAAGACGCAATCGCCATCCCCGAATTGGTGTTCAACAGTGGGAAGCAAGAAGGTGCTTAACGCATGAATGTAGGCCTGCGCTGTGTTAGTGTCACGCAAGAAAAAACAACGGGTGCAAGTTCCTCCATGAAAAACACGACCACACCATAACACCACCCCCTCTGAATTTTACTGTTGGCCCTACACACGCTAACAGATGACGTTCACCGGGTGTTCGCCATACCCACACCCTGCCATAGGATCGACACATTGTGTACCGTGATTCGTCACTCCATACAACGTTTTTCCACTGTTCAGTCGTCCAATATCTACTCTCCTTAAGCGAGGCGTCGTTTGGCATTTATCGACGTGATATGTGGCTTATGAGCAGCCGCTCGAACATGAAATCCAAGTTTCCTCACCTCCTTCCTAACTGTCATAGTACTTGCAGTGGATCCTGATGCAGTTTGGAATTCCAGTGTGAGGATCTAGATAGGTGTCTGCCTATTACACATTACGACCTTCTTCAACTATCGACGTTCTCTGTCAGTCAACAGAAGAGGTCGGCCTATACGCTTTTATGATGTACGTTTCCCTTCACGTTTCCACACAAGTGACACCCAATCACCTGACCATGTTCGAAGTCCGTGTGTTCTGCGGAGCACCCCATTCTGCTCTCTCACGATGTCTAATGACTGCTGAGGTCACTGACATGGAGTACCTGGCAGTAGGTGGCAGTACAATATACTTAATATGAAAAATGTATGTTTTTGGGGATGTCCGGATACTTTTGATCACGTAGTGTATTTTCCTTTCAACTAGAAATCACTTCCCTTGCAACTTTGACATTGTCAATAATAGACGAAAGCGTCACCTGGATGCCACAATTCCAGAACGTTGAATTGGAGAAGAAGAAGCAGAAGACGAACTTCATCGAGGGTGGGCTGTGAGGTCTCCAGACCTCACACCTTGTGACTTTTATCTGTAGGGTTACGTGAAAGACCGCGTTTTTATCCCCCCTATGCCTGAATTTTGAAATCCTGCGGCAACGCATTGTTGAAGCTTTGAATTCGATAACGAGAGACCAGTTGTTTCGTTTGTGGCAAGAAATGAGCCACCGTTTTGATATTTGTCGTGTGACACATGGTGCTCACATTGAATGCATAAAAATTTGGAAATTTGTCTTTCCAGGAACTTTGGAACTGTGTTTCTACATTTTGTAGTTTGGAAGCGATAAGTGTTTGAAATCTATTCATTCTTTATAAATAGTCCTGTATATGTATGTGTTATCTGTATGCTCTGTAACTGTTCATCTGCGCTATATGATACATATATGTGTGTTATGATGACATGGATCTCATATTTTCGGAAATACCATTTTGACTATGAGGACGATTTGAAAATGGGTCCCGACCAGAAATTAGTCATCAAGTAAATAAAGTCAAATTTGCAACTTTATCGGATTCTTTGTTGTATTTTACTAAAATGTTCAGTCGAAGGGGAGTGGATCATAAGCCGCATGATAAGGTAAAGTCATATTGCACGAATGGCTGGGAGACACCAAAGGGCACGTTCAGCCACCTAATTGGAAATATTTTCCCTGTCCTTCGCGCCTGCATGCACTGTTCCTTCGAGAAGCTACTGAAATGGGTGTGTTATCAGTGTAGTGTCATGCTTGTGCTGCAGATGATGAGAGAAGGGAGAGGGTGAGATAAGCGGAGAGAGAGTACCTGTACCGGTTTATAGCCTAATCCTTTCGGAGGGCACCGAGGGACGGATCACCATGAGTAGCGTCTCATGCGTCACTTTATGAAACACTGAGGAAAGATTTCGAATTTAACACAGGACATTTGCGCAGACACTGCTAATCAGGGATTTTACGCAACCACGCATTCTGTCCCCTCTGCCGTAAAGGCAAAGGGAAAACTGTCAACAGCGCGAGGCGTATCCGGACGGCCTCCAATCCAAGTACATCTACATCTACATTTATACTCCGCAAGCCACCCAACGGTGTGTGGCGGAGGGTAGTTCACGTGCCACTGTCATTACCTCCCTTTCCTTTTCTAGTCGCGTATGCTTCGCGGGGAGAACGACTGCAAGAAAGCCTCCGTGCGAGCTCGAATCTCTCTAATTTTACATCCGTGATCTCCTCTGGAGGTATAAGTAGGGGGAAGCAATACATTCGATACCTCATCCAGAAACGCACCCTCTCGAAACCTGGACAGTAAGCTACTCCGCGATGCAGAGCGCCTCGCTTGCAGAGTCTGCCACTTGAGTTTGCTAAACATCTCCGCAACGCTATCACGCTTACCAAATAACCCTGTGACGAAACGCGCTGATCTTCTTTGGATCTTCTCTATCTCCTCTGTCAACCCGACCTGGTACGGATCCCATACTGATGAGCAATACTCAAGTATAGGTCGAACGAGTATTTTGTAAGCCACCTCCAGTGTTGATGGACTACATTTTCTAAGGACTCTCCCGATGAATCTCAACCTGGCACCCACCTTACCAATAATTAATTTTATATGATCATTCCACTTCAAATCTTCCGTACGCATGCTCCCAGATTACTGCCGAGCAGTGCTTGATAGGCGATCCGATAAGCACCTGTGTACCCACCTGGGCAGAGCCGTTGATACCACCCATGCCCTTCCTTGGTTCGGCACCTGGTTCAAAATGGGTCAAATGGCTCTGAGCAGTGTGGAACTTAACTTCTGAAGTCATCAGTCCCCTATAACTTCTAACTGTGTAACCTAACTAACGTGAGGACATCGCACTCATCCATGCCTGAGGTCGCGCGGCTCCGGACTGAGGCACCTAGAACCGCTCGGCCACTCTGGCCGGCTGCATGCACTATTCCTTCGAGAAGTATGATACTGTGTGCGTAAGTGTTAACTGTAAGCTACCGAAATTTGTGTGTTGTTATTGTAATGTCATGCTTGAGCTGCAGAGGATGAGAGAAGGGAGAGGGTGAAATGAGTGAAGGGAGAGTAGCTGTACCGGCATATAGCCTAATACTTTCGGAGGGCACCGAGGGGACCCCATCCGAGGAACGGATCACCATCAGGAGCGTCTCATGCGTCACTTTATGCAACACTGAAGAAAGATTTGGAATTTAACCCAGGACATTGGCCTCAACACTATTGATTGGGGATTTTACTTAACCACCCTTTCTGTCCCCTCTGCCGTAAAGGCAAAGGGAAAACTGTCAACAGCGCGAGGCGTATCCGGACGGTCTCCAATCCAAGTACATCTACATCTACATTTATACCCCGCGAGCCACCCAACAGTGTGTGGCGGAGGGCACTTTACGTGCCATTGTCATTACCTCCGTTTCTTGTTCCAGTCGCGTATCGTTCCCGGGAAGAACGACTGCCAGAAAGCCTCCGTGCGCGCTAGAATTTCTCTAATTTTACATTCGTGATCTCCTCTGGAGGTATAAGTAGAGGGAAGCAATATATTCGATACCTCATCCAGAAACGTACACTCTCGAAACCTGGACATCACGCTACACCGCGATGCAGAGCGCCACTCTTGCAGAGTCTGCCACTTGAGTTTGCTAAACATCTCCGTAACGCTATCACGCTTACCAAATAACCCTGTGACGAAACGCGCTGCTCTTCTTTGGATCTTCTCTATCTCCTCTGTCAACCCGATCTGGTACGGATCCCACACTGATGAGCAATACTCAAATATAGGTCGAACGAGTGTTTTGTAAGCCACCTCCCTTGTTGATGGACTTCATTTTCTAAGGACTCTCCCAATGAATCTCAACCTGGCATCCGTCTTACCAACAATTAATTTTATATGATCATTCCACCTCAAATCGTTCCTACGCACACTCTCAGATGTTTTACTGCCGATCAGTGCTTGACAGGCGATCCGACGAGGACCTGTGTGTCCACCTGGGCAGACCCGTTGATACACCCTTCCTTGGTTCCGCACCTCGTTCAAAATGGGTCAAATGGCTCTGAGCGCTATGAGACTTAACTTCTGAGGCCATCAGTCCCCTAGAACGTAGAACTACTTAAACCTAACTAAGGACATCACACACATCCATGCCCGAGGTAGGATTCAAACCTGCGACCGTAGCTCCACACCTGGTCACCTCCCTAAGGTGAATACGGCATCTCGTGAAAGGATACGAGTCAGGTGGCCAGATATGTAACCGCCGCCGCCGCCGCCACCCCAGTGGGCGGACAGTGACGCTTCCTCGAACGGGGCGGCAGGCGACAGAAGCGTGGCCATAAACTTCCGCGCAAATAGCCTTCCGGGAAGGCCGCAGCCAGCCAGACTGGGACGGCAGCCGCCCGCGGGTTCCGTCGCAGCGCCGGCCGCAGCTTCCGCTGTGCTCTCGCTTCAGAGCGCCCGCCCGCCCGCCAGGCAAGAGAAAAATGAGCGTCCGCAGCGCCAGAGGCCCGCCAGTTCCTTTGGCCCTTTATTCCGCACCGCTCGCCGCGCCGCGCAGATAACGGTGGCGGCACCGGCGGCGGCGGCGGCGGCGGCCGCGGTAGCCTGGCGGGGCGGGGCGCGCGCCTAGCTTTGATCTAGTCGCCGCGCAACTGCGCGCGCTAATCCGGTCACTGCGTCCCCGCCCCTACCTCTCCACTCCTACTGCACCGTCCTCTCTACTGATCGCTCCGTTTCTTTGTCGCAGAGCGGGCCACCGGTTTATCAGTGTCTTCTCGGTACGCCTAATGACAAGATTTGCATCTTTAGTCCCTGGTGTCTGTACCATTAAAAGTTATTTATTTATTAGATTGTAGTCTGTTACTTATATCTTAAACACAAGCCGTATCGTTTCTTATACAGATTCTTACACAAATTATGGAATATACATTATGATCTCCTAAAAGAGACTACTTCTCATCACCTTAACTATTTCTACCATTATTATCAATAATAATAGCAACGAAACTTCCTGGCAGATTAAAACTGTGTGCCGGACCGAGACTCGAACTCGGGACCTTTGCCTTTCGCGGGCAAGTGCTCTACCAAAAGAGCTACCCAAGCACGACTCACGGCCCGTCCTCACAGCTTCACTTCCACCAGATTTTCACTCTGCAGTGGAATGTGCTTGAGACCGGCTGCGGTGGTCTAGCGGTTCTAGGCGCTCAGTCCGAAGCCGCGCGACTGCTACGGTCGCAGGTTCGGATCCTGCCTCGGGCATGGATGTGTGTGGTGTCCTTAGGTTAGTTAGGTTTAAGTAGTTCTAAGTTCTAGGGGATTGATGACCACAGATGTTAAGTCCCATAGTGCTCAGAGCCATTTGAACCATTTTTTTTTTTTAGTGTGCTTGAGTAGCTCAGATGGGATGGCACGGTAGCTCAGCGTGTTCGGTCAGACGGTTAGCTGCCCTCTGTAATAAAAAAAAAAACTGAGTTAATCGATCAACAATGAACTTCAACGGATGTATTACGACGTCCGCCCCGAGCAGATGCAACGAACAGAAGCGAACAAAATGACATTAAAAAAAAAAAAGGCACACTCCACTGCAGAGTGAAAATCTCATTCTGGAAACATCCCCCAGGCTGTGGTTACGCCATGTCTCCGCAATATCCTTTCTTTCAGGAGTGCTAGTTCTGCTAGGTACACAGGAGAGCTTCTGTAAAGTTTGGAAGGTAGGAGAAGAGGTACTGGCAGTACTGGCAGAAGTAAAGCTGTGAGGACGGGGCGTGAGGCGTGCTTGGGTAGCTCAGTTGGCAGAGCCCTTGCCCGCAAAAGGCAAAGGTCCAGAGTTCGTGTCTCGGTCCGGCACACAGTTTTAATCTGCCAGGAGGTTGCATATCAGCGCACACTCCACTGCAGAGTGAAAATCTCATTCTTGAATAATAATAGCAATTATAAGAACAGAAAAAACTATTTCTACTATCAATAAAGACTACCCCTACTACCAAACATAATTATGCCTACTCATCAAAGGTCTGTACTTCCACTGTTCTGGGGACGTCCATTAAGTACATTAATTATGTGAGGAGTTTTCCTTAAAATTTGGATCCCCTTCCCCCTTGATCAGATTTTGTGACATATGGTGCAACCCCTCACACGCTTCCCTTCACGTGAGGTTTACCTTGCAGTCGGGTAAAAATATGCAAAAATGATTTTTTACGTATTTTTAATAAACTCATATTTTATTTGGAAAGTTTTCAAAAAGTGATTAAAATGCTATTTGAAACATGCCACCAACCCTTAGTACTATTCCGAAGGACAGACAGACAAACAGAGACACAGACATAGACAGAAAGACGGACAAAATAGCTGCACGAAAATAGTATTAACTGTTCCTATGGGTCCCTAAATTCACTTTTTATTGGTATACTGTATAAATAAAATATTCATAAAACGTTTACTTATTTAGCAGATGGTAGGCAACATTGTTTGAAAGTTCCTTTCAATGATTTGATTACGTAGCTTTTGAACCTCTTGATTTATATGGTCACTTAAAAGAATCTTTGATAAAATTCAGCTTAGCTTCCTTCTACAAACGATAAATCTCTTGCTCGCACTTGTGTTTCGATTTTTCTGCATCCCGGTTCACATATCACTGAATTCAATGACATCGACTTTATATGCGTTGCAGAATATCACGACTGACTCGCTGCCTGACACTCAGTGATTTCGACTCCTCGAATGAAATCTGACACTTATCCAGCACTTGTTTTTAACTAGGGAATCCCGAGCATTCACAGTTCAGTTCATGTCAGAGAGGCCATAATGATTGGTGGGCACAATAATGCTGTTCATTGTGTTAATGTGTATTCTCTGAATTAAAAAGTTGACATGGGATTTTCTTTATCCTCCCTTCAGATTTGGTGAGATTTTGCCATATCCCCCCCCCCCAACACCTTTTTTTAAATCATGCAATTAGTGGATGTCCCCTTTGGTGACTCAGGAAATCAATACAAGAGCTCACTTGGCACCTACAGGTGGGGCAAGTGTATACTACACCAAAGGAGGGGATCGATGGAGACGCTTGTCTACACACTCGCTTCCCAGCTAATTTGTTGAGCCAGGCTCCGTCATGGAATTTGCTGCCATCCTTGATGAGTTTTCTCCATCTGCTGCGGTCCTCCCATTTGTCGCAGTCAGTTTTAAATGTGTTCACATCGAGCCTGACGCAGTCTTTATACCTCAATGCATGTCTTCCAGGGGGTTTCCTGGCATGTGCTATCTCAGCAAGTAGCGTCCTACCCACCGCAGGCGACATTCCTCGGGAGTGGCGGTAATACTCGGTATATTCGCAGCATTCAGGCCATCTCATTTGTCACATGGTCTTTCCGTGGTATCCCTAGAATGTTTCGAAAGCACAACAGATGAGAGGTGTTGAACGTACATTCTTGTTTGCCCTAAGATGTCCTGGTCTCAGTACAATACAAGAGGGTGTTCAGCAAGCATGCTTGATAGACGAGCGTTTTTATGGTCGCCGTAAGGTGGTTTTGTCTCATATTCTTGTGAGGAGATTCTCGAAAGTGTTCACCACTTCGATAGTTCTTGCATTTATTTCGTCGTCTAGAGAAAGACCTTCTGACACTAGCAAACCGAGGAAGCAGAATTTGTCGACTACGTTCAACAAGGAGCCAACTCAACGTCAGATCTTATCTGTCACATTTCACAATGAACTCCATCGCTCTCTGGTCCAAAGGTATGTCCTCCTGGTTCCTTGGGCACTGTGGGGAGCGTTGTGGTTGCATTGCCTCTTCTAGTGTTTGCTAGCTCCATAGTTGCAGGAGACAATTCCCTCGTTCCAAGGGAGCATCTTCATTGCCGGTAAGGAGTGCAGCCACACGCCGACCCACGTCCCGGTTCTAGTTGCGGTGGCGAGACAAGGCATATGGCTGTCTTTCTCTTAGGTGTTATTATGATGGTTGTGGATGCAGTGTTGAGTGTTTTTCCGCCCCAACTGTTGCCATTAGAGATGGGCTCTCTGCTCCTGAACTGATTCAAAGAGCCAGATATTTCTCGAGAGTGGATGACGGATGAAGCAGAAAAAATGAATGGCAGCTCATCTGATTTCAAAATACGTGTCTGGTGGCTGTAATGAGAGGGATGAAAATTCTACAGTATGCTACTGCAATGGCGCCCCACCCTACTTCCTTGAGAATACGTTTCCAAAGCTACAAAAAATGTGTAATAGACCTGTGCTGTGCACATGTAGATTTGCATACCTTATTAGTACACGAAGTTTTTCTCATCCATGAAAGCAGAAAATAAAGAAAGCTCCATTCTTTTTTCAATTTAATGGCTGTCGGGCAGTACCCATTTAGCCGTCTCAATAGTAATTCTAGTTATGACGAAATGAAAGTAAGCATAACACAACACCCAGTTCCCAAGTGGAAAAAAATCTTCAACATAACCAGGAATTGAACCTGGCTCTCTTTAATTCACAATACACTGCCTTGTATGTGCAGCTACTGAGGCAACGACCCAGTGATGAACGTCTCAAATTTAAGAAGCTCAATAACGTTTAAAGACTTTTGAGTGAGTTGTTACTTCTTATCCTTTGAATTAGTGTGGCACTCGGAATGTGTGAGCAGCGAGCACAAAAGCTGCGGTCGGAGCATCTCGCAAAGCGACCCAGGCATCACTCCCCTCCCAACAGCTCAGCGCTCCCCACCACTCTCACCAATCGGACTGCTGTAAGCTGTTCCTCTAGCTCACTACTCCCCACCATTCCCAGGGATCAGACAGCAAGGTAGCTGACTAGCTCACTGCTCTCCCATCACTCTTACTGATCATATTGCAAGGTAGCTCACGGCTCCCCCATTACTCTTTTACTGATCACAGAGCACGGAGCAGACCACAGGGCGACTTGAGGCATCACTCTGTTCTCTGCGCTTTTGGCACAGTGATACAGTTTGTAACTCGCTTTCTTGACAGACCATCCCTCCATCCGAGTTCAGCTCTTTATTCTTTGTATCATTATTTGATTTGTTCTAGTCGATGTCTTCCTGTGTTGTTGCTCTTCCGTTTTCTTGTTGTTTGAGTGTTCTTTTTAGATGTACTATTACGTGTTCTTCTATGTCTGTTGCATTTGTAGTAGTTGTTGTTGCTGTGTTGGTACCCTTTATACTAGTTTCAATTAGCCTTTATGCAGGTTTTAATTACTTTGGGTAGATAGGATACGAAATATAGCAGTATGTATAACACATCATTATTTTAATACGCATCATTCTCCATGAATAAAGGTTCTCTCAGGAGAAATGGTCAATATTCAGAGATATGTCAGGAACGACCATTTGAAGCAAAAAACTAACTATGGACATATGCTCTATTCCAAATGGTTTCTGAGATGGGACATGTGTAATGTTACTTTTGTAAGTTTTTCTTGAATAACACGAAATCCTCGGCCTCTAACGAAAACTTGTTCAGTAAAAATTAAACTTCGTTAAATTTCCTATAATATGTCCAATTCATTTTCTCTTGAGGACTAACAAGTTACATGGAGACAGTAACATGCGTTGAGGTGTACGTAGGCTGGTAAGCCAGTTTGCGCTAGTTTCCCAACTTGATAGACCATATGTCCTATATCAAACTTTTCGTCTCGACTTCGTCCACGCTACTATGGTACGTTGCAAACTATGACAGTGTACTGAACAATAAAGAAAATAGTTAGCAACGTACATTAAAAATGTTCTATCTATGACACCATTCACAGTAGTGCATATGTCTTTATGGATTTTTCTGCTTCAAATGATCGTTCTTGTCATATCCCTGAATATTGCC
The DNA here is from genome assembly GCF_021461385.2 of Schistocerca piceifrons. Classification (NCBI taxonomy): domain Eukaryota; kingdom Metazoa; phylum Arthropoda; class Insecta; order Orthoptera; family Acrididae; genus Schistocerca; species Schistocerca piceifrons. Next base: position 208,642,318 of record NC_060142.1, on the reverse strand, counting down.
CATTCATCGTGGGGCAGCCTATATACTATGTTTAATTTTTATTTATTCATTTAACCTGAACAAATTTATGCCTGCACGTGTCCTCTTACGTCAGACCAGAGTTCTATACGTAATTACGAAACTTATTTCAATCACAGTTACTTAAAAATCGTAATATAATTCACATAATATCTCCTATATAATGAATATATCATCTCTCCTTCTCCCAGCATATATTAGGCATTTGCCTGTTACGCCCTCTTGGCTGAAATTTTTGATTTTCCTCGGTCTTCCTAAATGCCTTCTGTCCGTTGTGTAACAATTATGACCAATTTTGGTAATCTGTCGCCCTTCATTCCCATGACATAATCCTTCCCGTTGTTTCTGTATACTTTGATTTGCTCACTGAAGTTTTTCACTCTCAGTTCTTTTCTGATGTCTGCATTCACTCTCCTGTCAAACAGAATGTACCCAGCTACTCTTCTTAGCAATCAGATCTTTAGTGCTTGCATTCTGATGGGAAAAATTCTTTCTGCTATGTTGTTCAGGGAAGAGCTTCAAGGTATAGGGAGCAGTAGTTATAATGAGCACTGGTAGGTCATCAGTAAGCCCGATCATTTGGACTGCGACGTCGGCCTGTACAGTAAATGCTGAGCTGAAGTATTTCTCGACGTGACTGTCAGCTCAAGATAGAATTTTTCACGACTGCAATCATTTACCTCTGTGAAATAACCAGTAAATCTATGTTTTGTAGGCCCACATCTCGTGGTCGTGCGGTAGCGTTCTCGCTTCCCACGCCCGAGTTCCCGGGTTCGATTCCCGGCGGGGTCAGGGATTTTCTCTGCCTCGTGATGGCTGGGTGTTGTGTGCTGTCCTTAGGTTAGTTAGGTTTAAGTAGTTCTAAGTCCTAGGGGACTTATGACCACAGCAGTTGAGTCCCATAGTGCTCAGAGCCATTTGAACCATCTATGTTTTGTTTTCGGTTCAGTGAACGTTATCGCTAAAGTCAAGTAATTGTTTAGTTCCTTGTTTGGGACAGTAGGATCAGCTGCAGCTTCTACTTTGCCTACTCTTCCCTATATCACACAAGCTTTTCCACAGATCATCTGGTCCTTTTATTTTAGATTAATGTACTCGTATGTCTTAGCTACCATTTCTCTCAAATTGATTGACTCTGTTTCTTTTCTGCTTGTAATCAATTTTATTTTCAAGGGCAGGAGGCCGTTTGTAAGTCTCTGAGATACATGAACTGTTTTAACTCTTCCGCTACCCAAGCCGGCCGCGGTGGTCTAGCGGTTCTGGCGCTGCAGTCCGGAACCGCGGGACTGCTACGGTCGCAGGTTAGAATCCTGCCTCGGGCATGGGTGTGTGTGATGTCCTTAGGTTAGTTAGGTTTAAGTAGTTCTAAGTTCTAGGGGACTTATGACCTAAGATGTTGAGTCCCATAGTGCTCAGAGCCATTTGAGCCATTTGAGCCGCTACCCAAGGTGCAGGTTTTCCCTTCAGGTTTCCGGTCTTTGGGGGAGCATATTTATTAAACAAGAGAGTTGGTTTGGTATAAAATTCATGGAGTTGGTCTTTCACATCCAGGAATGGTATGGAAGTCGCACCCCAAATTATCTCTTGTGCCTGCGCTGCAAGTTCAGGTACACTGATGTGCTTAAAGTCTCTGTATGTTGGAACAGTTTAATTCCTTGCATATTTTAGAGAGTAAGTCACAAATACAATGTTGTGAGCTGATGTTCCAGGTACGAATTTCGTTGCTTATGGATTTCGTGGCAAGTATATGTAGGGGTGCCTGACAATAGGCTGCCTTGTGTGTAGGTGCAAGCTGAAATACTGTTACATTTGAAGAAGAAACTACAGACTTGAATTTCACAGTGAAGGGTCAAAATATTTATGTTAGTGTTGCTAACAGGCAGTTTTTACGTTTTGATCCAACGGGAAATGTGCATCCAAAAATAGGGTTTATTATGTCTAAATTCTTGGGAGAGGCTAAGACTTCGGAGGTTATCGCTACTGAACAGTAAAATACTTTAAATAAATTTAAAGAGGCGCTTTTTAAAGAATATTGTGGCAAGCAAAAACAAATGGAGTTGCTAAATAGCTTCTGGGCTGGGGAAAAATTTAACCCCAGAAAGGAAAGAGTAATAAAGTTCGAGTTAAAGTGGATGACAAATGTGTCATATTTAAACATTAAAGTCGAGCCAGAACGAGTTTTTATGGGCCTGGAAGGTACGCTGCCCATGATCTGGAGAAACAAAATTATTGCAGCTCCGAGGGATGACATTCATAAATTCTTTAGTTATTTGGAGAGAGTTGAGAAGTTGTTGCATGAGGAGGAGCATGCAAATGTAATGTCAGACCACCAAATAAAACAGAATGTAAACGTTAACAGAACTGGCGTGTACCGCGGAAATAGCAGGAGCAGACGTGCTGGGAGGTAGCGCTATCCAGCAAATGACAGGCCAAATAATGGGGAGTAGGCCCACAATTGTCGATCATATTCTCTGGTGCGACAGGATGATGTGGCACCAAGGCAACACCAAATGGGGATAAACGTAAGAAAACTTACAGAATCCCAGAATCCACTAAACTAAATGTCGTCTGTGAAAGTGCCAGCGTTTACAAGATAGGTATTAGTAATTTTAACCCGCTAGCAAAACCCTTTGTACATGTTGGCACTAAACATACAGAGATTATAAGTGAGAAGCAGAAGAAGGTAGTAACATCAGACGAAATAAGCTACATAAAGATCTGTACATTTAACGAATGTTTAGGGAATTTTGTGGACAGACATAAACAAAATAAGCATTGTATTTCAGATGAAGTGGGTGATACTAGCGGAAAATGTGACAGAACATGATTGTCAGGAAGCCTTTAGCAACCAAGTTGAAGTCGATTCATGTTCTGGGGTCGGAGAAAGTACAAAACCTGCGGTATTATGGGAGATTAGTGATGTCAGTGTAGAAGAAATACTAGTGTCTATAAATGACGACGTTTGTGAGGCTATAAGGGAGAGGCAGGAAAATGGTGACCAAAACGGGGGTCAATCAATAATTGTAGAAAAAAGGAAGAGAGAGAGGAAAGGGAGAATGGCGAAACACTGGAAAAAAGTTTTCAGCTGTCATTAGTGGACAGAATAGTTAGTATGGGGGAGAAAAGTTGTGACGGTTATTCTGCAAAAATCTATGTAATTTCTGGAAATAGGGAAAGTTTCGATAGAAGGGTGGCTGTAAAAGATTTGTTGGAGGGGGTTCTGACACTAGCAATGAAAGGAAGGTGATGAGTCAGCCAGAAATTAGTATGCAAGTGTGTAGCGAAGAAGTACAGTGTTTTGAAGATAGCAGAGTAAAAGTTGCTTAGAATCGTTGACAAATAGAAATGAACTTGTAACAATGCCAGTAATACAGATGCAGATAATAGTACCTACAGGAAATTTTAAAAAGGTGTTAAACACAAAGTTCTGTTGCCAGTAAAAATAAAAGGTGTGCAAGTACTCCATAACTTCCTTATAATCCCTAATCACTGGCATTGATTTCTTTAACCAGCACAAAGGGAGATCAAATTTTAATAAAAACGTAGCAATTCTTGAAATAAATGGGAAAGATGTGGTTGCACCATTTTTTAGAGAAAATAATTTGACGAATCCAGTATACAAATTAAATACTGTAGAAGGATTGAAGATTTAGAGGGCTACAATGAGTATGGGGATGATGTAGGGGTGGACCTTGAGGAAATGAATGTGGTACAAGTCAAGTAAGAAATGTTACCAATTTGATAAGCTTCTGTAAAGTTTGGAAGGTAGGAGACGAGGTACTGGCAGAAGTAAGGTTGTGAGGATGGGGCATGAGTCGTGCTTGGGTAGTTCAGATGGTAGAGCACTTGCCCGCGAAAGGAAAGGGTCCTGAGTTCGAGTCTCGGTCCGGTACACAGTTTTAATCTGCCAGGAAGGTTTATATCAGCACACACTCTGCTGCAGAGTGAAAATCTCATTCTTGATAAGATATATTTGCCCAGAGTTAGATGTGATCTAAGCTTGGAGGCCCCAGAGAGCATTGCAAAATTTGCAATGCTAGGTTTTTGACGAACACCAGGTGCTCGGGTTATTGACAATGCTATTTCGGTTTTTTTTTTCATATTGTCAATCTTCCTCTTCAGTCATCCTGAGCTGAATCAGTCATCTTTAACTTTCTTATCTATCAGTGAGGTAAAGTGTTTGAGAGCCTCGGAGGGTGTAATGGTGTCTTATGAGGAAATAAGTTTTATGGTGAGAGAATTGGGGGTCAAATTGTAATGCAGTGAAATGACGACATAAATATGTTGATGCAGAAAAATAATTAAGGTACGAAGGTGATGACATAAAGGGAAAGTAGAAAAGGGTGCATTATCCTGTTGAAAGCTGACAGTAAGGATTGACGTTAGTAATATGAGAAGTTATTTCATGGTATGGAGAAGTGTACGAAGCTTTAATGATCAGTTAAAATAATGGCACATAGGATGCAATATCCTACAATAAATTTGAGGCTGAACGAAATGAAGGGAAAAGAAAGTAACTGGACAAGAGAAGCGCAGTTAATAAAGGAGACTTTGATGATGAACACTGAAGTGTAGTGGTCAGCAAACGGCTTGTTGTCATGATGATGAAAAGGGATATACAAGGCCACATAGTAAAGGAAGTGTAACAAATATTATGAAAGCTGCAGAACGTTTATTGTGAAAGGCATGTCAATGAATGTGGAGACTGTACATATATTGTAAATAAAAAACTTTGATTTCTGTTCAACAGTTGGAAAAATATGAAGAATTAATGCAAAGAGACACTGTGTAAAAGAGGGAACTATGTTTTATAAAATGTTTGTGAATAATTGCTTTGTGAGAAATGCGTTTTCCACAATTAAATGTTGTCAAGTTGAGTTAAAGTAAAGAAAAAGTTTAAGTTTTGCTTTCAATAGCAAATAGTTTTTTTTTTTTGTGTCATCAGTCTACTGACTGGTTTGATGCGGCCCGCCACGAATTCCTTTCCTGTGCTAACCTCTTCATCTCAGACTAGCACTTGCAACCTACGTCCTCAATTATTTGCTTGACGTATTCCAATTTCTGTCTTCCTCTACAGTTTTTGCCCTCTACAGCTCCCTCTAGTACCATGGAAGTCATTCCCTCATGTCTTAGCAGATGTCCTATCATCCTGTCCCTTCTCCTTATCGGTGTTTTCCACATATTTCTTTCCTCTCCGATTCTGCGTAGAACCTCGTCATTCCTTACCTTATCAGTCCACCTAATTTTCAACATTCGTCTATAGCACCACATCTCAAATGCTTCGATTCTCTTCTGTTCCGGTTTTCCCACAGTCCATGTTTCACTACCATACAATGCTGTACTCCAGACGTACACCCTCAGAAATTTCTTCCTCAAATTAAGGCCAGTATTTGATATTAGTAGACTTCTCTTGGCCAGAAATGCCTTTTTTGCCATAGCGAGTCTGCTTTTGATGTCCTCCTTGCTCCGTCCGTCATTGGTTATTTTACTGCCTAGGTAGCAGAATTCCTTAACTTCATTGACTTCGTGACCATCAATCCTGATGTTAAGTTTCTCGCTGTTCTCATTTCTACTACTTCTCATTACCGTCGTCTTTCTCCGATTTACTCTCAAACCATACTGTGCACTCATTAGACTGTTCATTCCGTTCAGCAGATAATTTAATTCTTCTTCAATTTCACTCAGGATAGTAATGTCATCAGCGAATCGTATCATTGATATCCTTGTATTTTAATTCCACTCCTGAACCTTTCTTTTATTTCCATCATTGCTTCCTCGATGTACAGATTGAAGAGTAGAGGCGAAAGGCTACAGCCTTGTCTTACACCCTTCTTAATACGAGCACTTCGTTCTTGATCGTCCACTCTTATTACTCCCTCTTGGTTGTTGTACATATTGTATATGACCCGTCTCTCCCTATAGATTACCTCTACTTTTTTCAGAATCTCGAACAGCTTGCACCATTTTATATTGTCGAACGCTTTTTCCAGGTCCACAAATCCTATGAAAGTGTCTTGATTTTTCGTTAGCCTTGCTTCCATTATCAGCCGTAATGTCAGAATTGCCTCTCTCCTCCCTTTACTTTTCCTAAAGCCAAACTGATCGTCACCTAGCGCATTCTCAATTTTCTTTTCCATTCTTCTGTATATTATTCTTGTAAGCAGCTTCGATGCATGAGCTGCTAAGCTGATTGTGCGATAATACTCGCACTTGTCAGCTCTTGCCGTCTTCGGAATAGTGTGGATGATGCTTTTCCGAAAGTCAGATGGTATATCGCCAGACTCATATATTCTACACACCAACGTGAATAGTCGTTTTGTTGCCACTTCCCCCAATGATTTTAGAAATTCTGATGGAATGTTATCTATCCGTTCTGCCTTATTTGACCGTAAGTCCTCCAATGCTCTTTTAAATTCCGATTCTAATACTGGATCCCCTATCTCTTCTAAATCGACTCCTGTTTCTTCTTCTATCACATCAGACAAATCTTCACCCTCATAGAGGTTTTCAAAGTATTCTTTCCACCTATCTGCTCTCTCCTCTGCATTTAACAGTGGAATTCCCGTTGCACTCTTAATGTTACCACCGTTGCTTTTAATGTCACCAAAGGTTGTTTTGATTTTCCTGTATGCTGAGTCTGTCCTTCCGACAATCATATGTTTTTCGATGTCTTCACATTTTTCCTGCAGCCATTTCGTCTTAGCTTCCCTGCACTTCCTATTTATTTCATTCCTCGGCGACTTGTATTTCTGTATTCCTGATTTTCCAGGAACATGTTTGTACTCCCTCCTTTCATCAATCAACTGAAGTATTTCTTCTGTTACCCTTGGTTTCTTCGCAGCTACCTTCTTTGTACCTATGTTTTCCTTCCCAACTTCTGTGATGGCCCTTTTTAGAGATGTCCATTCCTCTTCAACTGTACTGCCTACTGCGCTATTCCTTATTGCTGTATCTATAGCGTTAGAGAACTTCAAACTATCTCGTCATTCCTTAGTACTTCCGTATCCCACTTGTTTGCGTATTGATTCTTCCTGACTAATGTCTTGAACTTCAGCTTACTCATCATCACTACTATATTGTGACCTGAGTCTATATCTGCTCCTGGGTACGCCTTACAATCCAGTAACTGATTTCGGAATCTCTGTCTGACCATGATGTAATCTAATTGAAATCTTCCCGTATCTCCCGGCCTTTTCCTTAATCATTAAGTCTTCTATAGGAAATAAATTCTGGAAAAAATTCTAGTATAGTTTATCTTGCTGATTAAAGTAAAATAAAGAAGCAACACTCTGTTAATTTACTTTCATTTGAAATCCAGTTAAACGAAATATAAAATCTGTAAACAGTTTCTTAGAATAATAAATGACTGTTTATTAGGATGTCTTAGACGAAGTATGGTTTCAGGGACAACGTTGCATGTAAACCACGGAAGGACAGATATGTGGAGAATCGAGGAATGTTATGGATGCTACAACGCAAAGGTGCTGGAGTCAAAGACCAGGGAAATGTATGAGACGAAAAGACGATAGTGATGTGCTGGTGCTAAGGTAGGATAAAATACCACCAGTAAATGAAAGGATTCAAATCACAGTGCCTTAAAAAATTGAACGAGTAGTTAACTTCCAAGCCTTTCATGAGACGAATTTAAAAATGTTCAAAAAGTTATTAAAATGGTGACAGTTTGTTTTGAAACTTTGCATCAGTTTTGTCAAGTAAGAAATGATTTCCTAAAATAAATTAAAATATTAGGCTAGGTTAGTTGTAGACTTCAAAGTGCGGAGTAAGAAATTTGTAATTTTAGTTTATAAAAATGAGAAATTTTCGAAAGATTAAAAATTTGAAGCCAGGATCGATAATTTGCGTAATTCTACAATTTTTTGGAAAAAAACTTTACAGTCATAGGAGGTGTGAGGCATGGTACCTTGTATCGCTCCTGTTTAGAGCCTGTGAAGAAGAATGACTCGTGAGTCAACAGTGAAAGATTGTCTGAAGCGCATTCAGTCGAGTACGTAGTTCTAATTTTCATCTGCTAGAGGACAGTAGTGCACAGACATTCAAGAAACAGATCAATAGAATGTTTTTCTGAATTATTCTGTTTATTTTTTGAAGACTTTTTTGTTTATTTGTTTGTACAATTTTGTAAACGCTTGTAGTAGTGTGAATGATGCATGAATGTGGCCATAAGTACATATGTAGATCATTGTTCTTCTAATGAACGCGTAATTCGAGTGCAAATGAAAATAGTTAATAGTGTACAGTACAAACAAAATATCAGAATGATAACATCTGTTTCGAAAAAAAAGTACTGTTCGGAAGTGTGTTAGATGAATGTGTTGACTGGTTGGTCACGAAAAGCGCGGACTGACGAAGGAGAATAATGTTTTTCTATTGGCCTTAAAGAAAACTGACCAGTCACAATGGAGTATTGTTCGCGCGTCTTTTCTGTTAGAGATATGGAATGCTTACAGCAGTTTAATGTAGTCGGAGCCCAGCCACACAATGGTACGTTCGTGTGCAGTACGAGATTCGAAGAAAGCTATAATTTGCTGGTTTTAGTTGTGTTACATATTTCAAAAATGGTTCAAAAGGCTCTGAGCACTATGGCACTTAACATCTGAGGTCATCAGTCCCCTAGAACTTAGAACTGCTTAAACCTAACTAACCTAAGGACATCGCACACATCCATGCCCGAGGCAGGATTCGAACCTGCGACCTTAGTGGTCGCGTGGTTCCTGACTGAACAGCCTAGAACCGCTCGGCCACAGCGACCGGCATATTTCAAAAGAGTTTTAAAGTGAAGGAGTATTTATTCCAGTGTGTTTAATAGAAAGTACGGATTTTTAAGTAATTTTGTGTATGAGAAAAGACAGCAATCTGCGTGGCATATTGAGGAGATCGGTGACTAAAACCATAAGTGCATTAGACACCGATAAACATAATAGTATGGCGAGCATTTTCAGTTAAGAACAATTCGCGCTTAGTAGCTGTTCAGATTTGGGGAAATATGTTACCATAAACTTGGTAACGTGAATGAAAGGGTTTGTGCAGGACTGTGTTAAGATTAGCAGAGGCTTGGCAGTGAACGTGTAATTATCAAGGTTCAGGATATACCGAAGTCTTGCCAGTATTTCCACCTTTCATTCAAAATTAAGACCTTTTCCCGATACTTGGAATAGGTACATTGTATGCAGCCTGCTGCGAGTTGCAGTATGGTAGGTTTCTGCACGGCTCTCTGCTGCAACGAGTTCATAGGTAGGTGCAGGTAATGGACGAAAGAAACCACACTGCCGCTATCTGACTGGGCACCAGTGAACAATGCTGAAGCTATGTCCCTTTGTCACTTCAGATGCGGGAGTGTGTCGATTAACTTTCGATGGAATTGTCGTTTCTTGCACACCACATGATATGTCGATGGAGTTTGCCCTACAATAGTGTCCTAGCATCTGGCCCTTACAGTCAGCCCCTTTATCCTGCATCGCGTGAGCACTGTCGGCTGTCCTTGGCACTTCACCCTGTACTTGTAATTTCAATACAGTCAAATAGTTTTGGCATCTAAGAGTAAAGATGTGAAACAGTCACGAAGTTTTTTTTGACAAGAAGAAAATGAAGATTCAGCATGGGCTCCCCTTAAGCCTGTGTTCAAATTGCAGTCAACTTCCTAGCAATTGGTCTATCTGTAGCTGATCAGAATCGCTAAATCTTAGATTTCTGGGTCATTACTAGGTCGTGGACGTGATGCGAGGACAACGTCAGGAAGTGAAAGTAATTTCTCTCGTCCATAGATTGACACCACAGACTGAATTACGTCATGTCTTAACCTCTTTGTCGTTCATCTACTTTAGTTGCTTGGGTCTGTGAATATTTCTATTCATAGATCTTTCAGAGCGTCTTGTAATGAATACCCTTTTGTCTGTATGCACGAGAAAGGGTGAGAATGATTAGTTTCCTGTAATCTAAAGGAACTAGAGCTGCGGAGATTATTCGCAGCAGGCAGATGCACCTATTAACCTGTGTAATGTATTTTTTGGCTGTCTGTGTGTGCTAGCCCTGTCCATTAGTGTAGTGGTCTCTGTCAGTTTCCGGCTGCAGGAGGAAGAGGGGTTTTGTTTAGCCTGAAGAAGATGGGCTGGACTTTACTTAATCCTCCTAAGTGAATTGTGGCCAGAGCCTATGTGGCTAGCTTACACGAAGTAATTTCCCCATGACAGCTAGTGTTTCCAACTTCAACTGCAGAAAAAAGATTTTAAAATCCTTCCAGGTGGCAGCACCTTACAGAAAAGCTGTAAACTGGAGGAGGAAATGACCAGTGAGAATCCCTATATTTATGCTCTTCATTCTCATTAGTTGGAAGGCCCTGAATATTGAGCACCTTCGTGAAAGGTCGGGAGCTTGCAAAACTTAGGAGTCGGCCACCATCCCTCGTTGGATGGAAGCAGCGAGCCGTTGTCCCTCTGGGGCACAGTTCGCCTTAGACAGCGGAGTTGGTGGCACAAAGTGGTTATCATTTTGAAATTCTGGAGTTACTGATCTTTCGTGATCGACTACGCTACTTTTCTGGTACAGAAAGCCAGTGAAGTATCCAAAGGTGTTTTCCTGCGTATGGGTGTCGAATTCTGCTTAGGCACTACCCTGTTTTTCTAAACTAATGTTGTGGACTAGTGAATAAAGACTTGTTCAGTAAAAACAGGCCTCAGAGCAGGATGTGGAACCAATAGCTAGGTGGAGGTGATGTTGGATGAAATAGATGGACTTGGCTAGGGTTGACTGATACCAGTGAATTTATTTTGTTTCCATACTTTTTGAATGTGGTAGTTTTGTGTGACTTTTCTCTACTGAGCTTGAACTAGAGATTTGCAAAACATTCCTGAAGCGGCTCGTTGAGTTACATTCTGCGGTAGAGTGAGTGGTCAGCGACTCCGAAATATGAAGTGGAAACTCTGGAACTGAAATGTCCCTTCAGTGATGTTATTGAGCAGAATGAAGATTCGAGAGCAGATCTCTGCAACATCATCTCAGTTAAAATTCTGAATTAGTAACTGTAGTTTATACCATGGGGTGTATATCTCTGTTTGTATACCTTACTGTTGTTACCATCTTTTATCAACCTTGAAAAGAATACAAATCAAAGAAAGATCAGCTTTGTAGAATGCTGCATTAATGCAGAAAACTGTTTCTCGCCTCTTAATGCGGTCCTTGATTTGAAAAGACAGCTGGCAAGGAGCTGCCATGCCAGCAGATCGAAGCTCCACCATGACAGATTATGTTCTGCGGAGCAGAAGTGCTTGGGAGGTCTCACAGCAGTGAGTGAGCTGCGAGGATGTGACTCACTACATCCAACTGTGGAGGTATCCTGCTTTCTGCACTCTTGGCTCACTCGCCGATTTTCTTTCAACTCCCTGCAGCCACTCACCACTCCCCTATTCTTCGAAGCTCTGCTAATGCTCTCCACACGTGACGTATGTTCTGCTCACAGTGCTTTTGGTTTGTTCACTGATTCAGCTCCCAGTTCAACCTGATTCCTTCTTGAATTAATAATCTCCATTCAAGTGTAGCTCATATTGTTCATTATAACAATAATACATTATTAAATTTTACATGTATATACTAGCGCATACTGTGTGTACATTTGTTCTCATTTTAAGCTTTACTATTTAAGTCGTGTATATTAACAGTAAGTATTTTAATTTTTTGTGGGACATATTTCTGAATGGTGCAGGACAAAAGTCAAACATATCGCCTTTAACTGCAAGAAATTCAAGCGATATCTGTACAGTTTGACCAAACTGGATTTAGAAAACGTTGATAATTTTCTGTTTTTCTGGGTCCTCTTGAAACCTGAAGACATGTCTAAAGTCCAAACATGCAACAGTACCTTGGCAACAGTGCAGGTTAGTAAGTCAGTCAAGATCATAATCAGCCCATGATTCTTATTCAGAAGTTCGAGAAATTGTTTCTTATGATTAGTCCTCCCCCCAATGTCTGCTTAACTTTAGATGTCGTTTACCACCCAGTACATTTATGTGTCTCTCAGTCAACAGCCAGCCTGTCACTGTCATTTGGTTCCCTATTAGACCCAAATTTATTTTCTTTTGTGATACCCTCAACCCAACCGATTTTCGTTTGCAACAACCTGCAAGCATTTGATTTTATCCATATGGGATGAGAGGTCGTGGTTGTGAATGTCAATGTCAAAAAATATATCGTCTCAATCACTTGTTTATAGTTTAAAACACTCATGAAATGATGGTATCCTGCCAGGATAAACAAATGGTTGAGCTGATATATTTTTTAACATTAACATTAACCTGTAAGCAGATCTGTCACTGTTAGTAAAACAATCATATTACACAAAATTACAATATCACTTACATACCATTTCAAAAACTCACAATTATGCTTCGCACAAACCATAATTTGCAAATTAGTAAACATTAACAAACTTTTTAATGCACAGTTATTTGATAAAATTAAAAATTACTTGACTGGTGAAAATGCAACGATGGATGGACAACTATTAAATTTAAGTCTTACTTTCTAGAGTGAAAAAAAATTAAATGATTGTATGGCATTGCTGGCCGGGAGACCCCATCCAGGGAAGTTCGGCCACCGAGTGCGAGTCTTGTTTCAGTCGACGTCACATTGGGTGATCACGGGCAGGTGATGAGGATGAAATGATGATGAGGACATGACCGAAGACGCCGCCGAGCTACTGTAGGAGCAACCTAAAGAATGATGCACTGCAGAAAGTATTTCAAATCGGCTATTACCACCAAAACTGATATAAAGTCACTGTCATAATAACAGACATGTTTGAAAGATGAAATCAGCTGCGTTGATTTTAACCGTCCACGTGTCCCGTGCTTTCCACATTCGTTTAACCTGGTTGTGCATCATACAATGCAAAAGTCAATACAGAAAACTGCTGATGAAATAAAAAGCGCAGTTATATTTTTCAAAAACAGTCGATTTGTGTTAAGCAAGATTTCTGAAATACAAGTAGGTTAAAAAACGGACAAATGCGACTAGGACTCGAACGCTAAGGGATCTCTACGAACTTAATTCCTATATAGATAGTTTACATACATATTTTGATGAATGAACTTGCGAGTACCAAAACATATAATACAAATAACCGTATCCTTTGATTACATTGACTATAAACGTACACTGTTTATACCCCTAAGGGTCCATAGATCTTAGTACTTGAAATAAATTTCAACTTTATAATGCTACTCGTCCCAGAGAAAAAAGAATGTTAACAGATGGACAAACAAACGGACAACAAAGTGTTCCTTTAAAGGTTTCATTTTTACCGATTGAGGTAAGGAGATCTACAAAAAACAGTCACCAACGAATCACCGCCGTAACGAGTGGTAAATCTTCAGTTCGGGACGAATACGTTGGTTCCATCATCCAGCTACGTACAGGAAAGCGACAATTGGCTGTCTATGGCAGTTGTCGAATTGGACATACGTTGTTAAGTTGATTCTAAACGACACCTGTGCGAGGCTCGTTCGATAAGGAATGCTCCACAATTTTTTCCGAAAACATACCTATTCTTAAAAGTTTGATGACAATATTATTCAAGATTTCCTTTACATGTGCTATTTTTCTACACAGTCGCCATCACATTCTATGGTCCTACACCAGCGTTGTGTAAGAGCATGTATTCCCTGTTTATAAAAGTCCTTCTCCTGTCATGATGGTCACATTTCCACTGCAGTAATTACGCTCTCACCATCTCCAAAGTGCGTCCCTCGCAGAGAATCCAAACAGACGAAAGTCCGTAAGCGCCTTGTCTGGGATATAGGGCTGATAAGGCTGTGATGGAACATACCGAACGTGGCCGATCACGGGGGTTGGTTTCTGCACTTCCTGATGTTTTCTCTCTCTTTCCTCAATGCCCAACACTATGCATGCGCATCATTACTATTCACTACACGCAAACGTTTATGGATGTTCACTACTATATTTTTTCCGTACATGACGTCCCAAGAGGAACGGTTAACATTCAAGGATAGGACAGGAACGATCGATCATTCGAAGTAAAAAGGCTTGTAAATTTGGGCTCTTAAATGCATACCTTAAGAACTATAAGCACCTCTTCATCTAACCGTGAAACATATCTATCCTATACAAGCTTTCTGCTTTCAATTGTTGAGAGGTTGGGGCACAGACCAAAACAGAAGAAATCTGCAGTAAACTTGGGCTCTGAAGTGCACACCTTAAGAGCTTTTAGCACTTGTTCATCTTTGCTAATGTCAAACACATCCCTTCCACTGAACGAGTGTTCATCGCTCTTCAGGTATGCTCTTTAGAGCCCATGTTTACCAGAAGATTTTTTCCTTGTTTTGGTCTGAACGACCTTCTCACAAAATACGGAAAGCAAAGATTTTGCAATAGAGAATTTTTTCAGAGTATCGAGGGTGAAGAGGAGCTCATCGCTCTTAACGGATGCATTTACTGCTTGTTTACTGGACTTTTTACTTCGAATAATCGTTCCTGTCATATCCATGATTACTGAACATTCCTCCTGGGCCACCCTCTACACATTAACGGCTGTAAAAACAAATTTAGGGCATTATTTATTCGTAGATACTTGTAGACGATTTCAGAACACAGGAAATTAAATTAATTTATATTGTAGTGTGTATATTATCTTTGTTTTTGAGTAAATTGTGAAAAAATAACAGTAATGAGCTTAAATTTTTCAACATCATAAAAATGTCAAGAATTGTGTTGTGATATTTTTTGTTTTTTTCTGGAGACGAAATGTTGGACTTGTTGGAAATCTGAAAACTACAAGGAATATAATGAAGAATCATTACTACTCTTTCTGCGTTCGTACAAAACAGCTAAAAATACAAGGACAATCATCTTGAATTAGAATGGCACGACCGCTTTTCATTTTTTAACTAAGTCAACTTTGCGTGATGAGACATGAAAAAGGGCTAGTTCGTTCCAGTGAGTGAGTGGTTCTGATCCGATCCCTGAAGAGGTTTTGCCCTATCTGTAAGATGCGATCAAAAACTTTTCGTTCGCAGGCATTACAGTCTAGAATCGCTATGCCAATCACTCAAAATCGCCTTGAGCATTGAGGCAATCGTACCACCAACGCCCCAGGTTAAAGATATCCGTTTGGTAAGACATCGTGTCCTACTGTGTGAAAGAAGCCAGTAACTGCCTGCTACACATCCTCGTCTGACAAGAATCTTCGATTCTCCCAAGGCCTTTTTTAAGGGACCGAAGACGTGATAATCGCATGAGGAGATATTCGGACTATAGAGCGGGTGCTCGGGTGTCTCCTATTTGAGTTGGCATCAAATTCTTCGTTACAACATTTTCGATATTTAGGACCTTCATTATCAGGAAGCAACAGCACCCCCTGTTACACACCTTTCCACAACGCTGGTTTTCGACAGATATGCTGCCCTATACTCATATTCTTCATTCTCCGATGAATGTCTACCGGTGTTCACCATTCCCCAGCTAAGAAAAGAATAACAGCATTTTGTTCCTGTTTGGACGCATTTGGTAATAACGTCACCGTAGTTCATGTTGTTGCATTTACGTGCAGCACGTTGGAAAGACACGAATGTCGCGCTAATCTGTTACCTACACGTCGGTGCTTTTGTTGTTTTGGTAATTTATGCCAGTAACCGGTTGGAGACTGTGTATTAGCGGCTCCAATGGTCGGATGTTGATAGTTCCTGAAAGTTGTTAGCTACAGGGGATTTAAGTACTGACTTTGGAGTTGTGGAAAGTTTAACTTCGTCTCAATGGTCAAATCGAGGCTGGCGACCCTATTTAAACTGATTTGATATTGTAGCTTGACAAAGAATAAATCCGGGTCCCCCAATAAATGTTTCGCATTAAATCTACGGAACAGTGCGCCACCTAATTATTCCGCGCGTGCATGTCACGGCCGATAGTGGTACTTGGTGCGATGTTACGAAAGCTGAGAGGTACGGATGAAAGAATCATATCAGCTGTCTTTGTGAACGGATATTTACGAGTGCGTAAATTGCTTTAAAAATCGACGGATGCGGCTAAGAGCGCCGGATAGGCCACATACACCAATAACCGACAGGAACTTCGAGATAGCCGAGCGAGTATCTGCGATTATCATTGCGGCGTCGTTGACAATATTTGCCACGGGCTAAACATTAGCCACGGTCATGATTTAAAGTTGACAGTGAATTTCCTAGGTATCAACAGGTTTATTGGGTACCACATCAGGGACAAACACAAACAGGACACTTTGGAAGTGTCGAAATCACTTTTAATGCGTTTTGAAGAGGAAGGATAAGATTTTCTCAGTTTTATGGCAATCAATGACTAGTCTGTCACTACAAACGACACAGTACGTGGCAGAGCGTGGGTAGAAACGTCCGATTTTGCCTTCTGCAACAAGCTCAAAAGCCATGCTTATGTAGGAAAGTGAATGAAGGCAGTGTTTTGGATATAAAAGCTTCACTGCTGATTCATTACACTCCTAAAGGTCAAACGGCGAATAGTGGCAGCTATTGTGAGACACTGTGAAACATTCAACTCAGAAGAGGACAGGGAAACTTTCAAAAGACGTGATGGTGGTTCACGATAGCGTACGCCTACCCCCACACAGCTGGGGGAAAAGTCCAGTGTATTCAAGATTTTGGTTTTGAGTAGATGAAGCATCCATGACAAGTGATTTTCAGCTTTTTGGTCCGATGAAGGAGCACCTGTGTGAATCCAAGTTTTCGTCGGATGGCAAAGTTTCTGAGCCGATGAAAAAGTGCATGTGCACTATTGTTACAACTTCTTTAAGGGTGGTATTTGAAAGTTTAATGAGAAAAGGATCAAGTGCATAGAAGTCGAGGGAGATTTTTAGAGAAAGTATGCTACCTATAATGATGTAGTCCCAACAAATAATTGCTTTTAAAAATAAATTCTAGCTTCTGACTTGCCCTTGTACGTGTCGGTAAAATTTACTTGTTTTCAAATGTACCGACGATTTCACTTGGTCTCAATCGGGTCCTTCGTCAACGTAAGCGACCTCAGTGTTCAAAAACTGAGGCACTGTGACCCAATTCCCGTGAAGCTGTCTCCGAGTGACCCGACAAGAATGCCGAAGCTTATCGGAAGGTACCCTAAGCCGGGTATACTCTGGCCGATTTTCAGATTCAAATGTGGTTATAATCATTTTTTTAAGTTCTGTGACTTATGTTAATGAACGTAAGGGCTTTTGTGAATGAATTACATGCTAATTAACTACAACAATTTTCTAAAACGCAGAGGAAGTAATGGAAAAAAAATATAGACCGTCAAAGGTATCATGGGTCCAGAATGAGATTTTCACTCTGCAGCGGAGTGTGCGCTGATATGAAACTTCCTGGCAGATTAAAACTGTGTGCGAGACCGATACTCGAACTCCGGATCTTTGCCTTTCGCGGGCAAGTGCTGTTCTACCAACTGAGCTACCCAAGCACGACTCACGCCCCGTCCTCACAGCTTTACTTCTGCCAGTACCTCGTCTCCTGGCTTCCAAACTTTACAGAAGCTCTCCTGCGAACCTTGCAGGACTAGCACTCCTGAAAGAAAGGATACTGCGGAGACATGGCTTAGCCACAGCCTGGGGAATGTTTCTAGGAGAGCTTCTGTAAAGTTTGGAAGGTAGGAGACGAGATTCTGGCAGAAGTAAAGCTGTTAGGACCGGGCGTGAGTCGTGCTTCGGTAGCTCAGTTGGTAGAGCACTTGCCCGCGAAAGGCAAAGGTCCCAAGTTTGAGTCTCGGTCGGGCACACAGTTTTAATCTGCCAGGAAGTTTCAAAGGTATCATGGGTTTGGGGATACATTGACCGGCCTATACTTCCACCACGGCTGTCAGCTACCATTCCCTTTATGGTCAACATTTCAAAAACAATGAATTTTTGACCACCCAGAAGTAAATACATCGATCTAAGGATTTCATAAGTGGTTTATACAGCTTCATAAAAGCAAAAAACTTATTACGGTAGATAAATGAAACTGTGTGATCCATCACCAAAATTACAAATATGATGAAAGATACTAAGATGGAGTACAACACACATAACTTCAAATTTAGCTCAGAACAATACCTTCAGTTTCATCCGTCTCAGACTTAAATCATTGTTTCAAAACAGCCATTGCAGTTATAATTAATACTATCTGTTCTTCATTTATCCATACAAAATCTGGCACTTGATGCCAAACAAGCTTCGTTCCTTGTTTTCGGAGATACTACACATTATACGCTGATGGAAAAAAATCGCAACACAAAAAATAACTGATGCAGAGTAATGAACTTTCGGGAATAGATTTCTCTAGGTAACATATTTATGTGATAAAAATTGCAAGATCACAGGTTAATGTAGCTACAAGATACACCATTACAATTATGTACATTAATAAACGGTGTAACCAGCAGAACGCAGAAATTGTGTTGTACAGATACCGAATATTAGTTTGTGGGATGGAGCTGCATCTCTGTTGCAATTAGTCGGTTGATACGTCGATACTCTGTAGAGCCTGTTAGGTTACAACAGTGGTATGTAGGAGAGCGCTATCCTGTTGGTAAACATCCCCTGGAATGCATTCATGAATGGCAGAGCAACCAGTTGCCTTATAAATTGGCAGTCGCAATGCGCGGGCTACAAAATCGCACTCCAGGTAATAACTCTAGGTGGTGGTCCAGTATTTCTAGTACGCAGACAGGTTGGTTGGAGGCTTTAAACTGGCCGCCTCCTAACGAACACCTCTGCAGGTCGTCTGCCTCAGAGCTGTCCTTGATGTAGCCGATTTATAACAGTTAGTTGTGCCATTGTGGTGCCAACTGCTACTCAGACTTCTGCTGCAGAGGTAATACGATGCCCTATTGTCATGCACCGAAAACGATGGTTCAAATTGTTCAAATGGCTCTGAGCACTGTGGGACTCAACTTCTGAGGTCATCAGTCCCCTAGAACTTAGAACTACTTAAACCTATCTGACCTAAGGACATCACACACATTCATACCTGAGGCAGGATTCGAACCTGCGACCGTAGCGGTCGCGCGGTTACCGACTATAGCGCCTAGAACACGATGGTCTTCCCTCTCGATAGTGCCACGTGGCCGTCCGGAGGATGATCTTCTTGCAGTCGTACATTCTCGCGACCATCGCTGCCAGCGATCAGTATCGCAGAACTAACGTCCAACTTCTTCTAGCCAAATCACACGACCTAGTCCTCGCTCAGTGAGATGTTGATAATGTCGTCTTTGTCACCTTAAAGACATTCTTGACTGGTGTTAACGCACCATGTACAATCTCAAAGATAAGTAACGCTCAAGACCGTTACAGCGTGTATTCAAGGCAAACCTGATTTGTACCATTATAGTGGCGCTTCTAGCGCCACCCTTATGCGACTTGCGCGAAATTTGAATAGACATAATCTCTCAGGTATAGAAACACGCTTACCGACTTTCGTTGACGTCGTACACCTCCTTCTTGGTGTTGCGAGATATTTTCCACCAGCGAATGCTGTACATGAATCACTACCTGAACCACATAACCTTGTAATTTGAGCTATGGATGACTCAAGTACGTTTTTCTTAATTATATGAACATTTAAGAATTACAAATGATCTTTCGTCTATATAACGATGCTTAATGTACGCATTCCTTAGTTCCACATTGCCACTGGCGTCAACATTGTTTAATAAATTGTGTATCTGTAATCCTGGGATAACAATGATCAGTGATCAAAATAATCCCAAAGCAGCAAAATCATGCATATGACTGCACAAATCGTAATATAGTTGCAGGTATATAAATGTGAACCAAAAAGCTAATCAGAGGCCCTTTAAAACATTAATTGACTAACATACATCATATATATTGACGGAAAAAAAAGAAAAAAAGTCGCAACACCAAGAAGGAGTTGTGCGACATGAACGAAAGTTGGAGGCTTGTTTCTTCATCTGAAAAATGATGTCTATTCAATTCGCACCAATTGCACAAGACTGGCGCTAATAGGACCACTACGAGGATACAAATAAGGTTGGCTTTAAATACACACTGTACCGGCCGTGAGCGTTATTTACCTTTGAGATTGACTTGGTGAGCTGATGTTAGTCACAACTGTCTCTAAGGCAACAAAGACGCCATTATGAACGCTTCACTGAGTGTGAACCACGCCGTAATAGGGCTACGAGGAGCTGAATGTTCCTTCTGCGATATTGCAGAACTACTTGGCAGGAATGTAGCCACTGTATATAGTTGATGGCAGCGGTGGTCACGAGAACGTTCGGTCGCAAGAAGGTCGAGTTCCAGACGGCCACGTGGCACTATCGAGAGCGAAGACGAGTTTACTCCGGAGCATCGTACTGCATCTGCAGCGGATATTTAAGTAACAACTGTCACCACAGTGAGACAACAAGCTGTTACAAATCGGTTGTTTCTAGGACAGCGCCGAACCAATCGTCCTGTAGCGTGCATTCCACTGACACCAGAACAACGCCACATGCGACTTCAGTAGTGTCAAGCGAGAGCTGATTGGAAGGCAGGGAGGAGGTCTGTCATGTTTTCTGATTCTGCCTCAGTGCCAGTGACGGCTCTGTGGTAGTTAGGAGGCCATTGGAAGGCCTACAACCAACCTGCCTGCGTACTAGACACACTGCATCACCACGTGAGGCTATCGTCTGGAGTGCGATTTCGTATCTCACGCACGCTGACTGCACATTTGTACGTCATTCTGGTGACAGGACCTGTTGTGTTGCCATTCATGAACAGCATTCCAGGGGGTGTGTTCCAACAGAATAAAGTTCGCCTATACACCGTTGCAGTAAATCAATATGCTCTACGGAGTGTCGACACGTTGCCTTGGCCTGCTCGATCACAATATCTGTCTCCAATCGAGCACACATTGGACGTTGTTGACAGACAACTCCAGCGACATCCACAACGAGCATAAACGTCGCTGTACTAGCCGAACAAGTGCAGCAGGCATGTAGCTCCATCGCACCAACTGACTTCCAGCGCTTGTGCAACACAATACATGCATGTTTGCATGTTTGATTTCAGCAATCCGTCCGTTACACCGGTTATTAACGGACTAGCATTTCACATTTGCAAAGTCTCGGGCTTACGTTAAACTGTGATCTTGCAATGTAAATCACTTAATTATGTTACCTACCTACTCTATCCTGTGCAAGCTTCTCTACCTCCCAGTACCTACTGCAACCTACATCCTTCTGAATCTGCTTAGTGTATTCATTTCTTGCTCTACGATTTTTACCCTCCACGCTGCTCTCCAATGCTAAATTTGTGATCCCTTGATGTCTCAGAACATGTCCTACCAACCGGTCCCTTCTTCTTGTCAATTTGTGCCACAAACTCCTCTTCTCCCCAATTATATTCAATACCTCCTCATTAGTTATGTGATCTACCTATCTAATCTTCAGCATTCTTCTGTAGCACCACATTTCGAAAGCTTCTATTTTCTTCTTGTCCAAACTATTTATCGTCCATGTTTCACTTCCATACATGGCTACACTCCAAACAAATACTTTCAGGAATGACTTCTGACTCTTAAATCTATACTCCATGTTAACAAACTTCTCTTCTTCAGAAACGCTTTCCTTGCCATTGCCAGTCTACATTTTATATCTTCTCTACTTCGACCATCATCAGTTATTTTGCTCCCGAAATAGCAGAACTCCTTTACTACTTTAAGTGTCTCATTTCCTAATCTAATTCCGTCAGTATCACCCAACTTAATTGGACTAGATTTCATTATCCTCTACTCTATTACTCTGTACAATTAAATTTTGGTGTTGCGACTTTATTTTCGTCAGTATACTTCAAAACACCGATCGCTTTGCGGTTAAATGATATCTGTGGATAATGCACAACCTGGTTTTAATGCACTTTTTGGTATACAATTATAGGTTCGCCAACCTTTGCGCACTAAAAGGTACCATTTAGCGAATTTTGCTGGTACTTCACCACCAAACAGTATATACTAAACACTGACCTGAGATCCAACAGAGGGCTGTTGAACTTTCTTCGTATGAGTGGTCAAAGTAATCACGCTGTCAGAGTAGACAGTTTTACGGTATGGCCCGTAGTCGTCACTCCTTAGATCGCAACTAAGCGCTCTTCCTTCTAATTTAACGTAGCGTTTACAGTCACTATGTGCTAAATAGCACACGATAGATGGAAAACATGGTGCAGCGGCACAGTAACGCATCGGTAAGGTAACGAACAAGAACGCCACAAACTTATGCAGCAGCCTTGCACTTAAGAATTCACTGAAAGGTTGCGTCGGGAATGTTCGTTACTTTGTGCTGTGGAACCAGTTGTCCAAGTCTGGAGGCAGCACGTGTACGTTTTTCCCTGCCACTCTTTTTGCACGCTCGCAGGTTAAGGATTCATTGAGCGAAGGACAGGTCGGGGCGCAAGGACGCTGACTGGCGGCCGGCCGTCACCTTGGACTCGCCGTGCTGCCTGCGCAGGCAGCGGGCGCCCGCTCCGTGGGGTCGCGTGGGCTTGCCCGGGGCGTCCACGTGCGGTCCACTCCCCTCTCCCTTCTGGTGATGCAACACCTGCCGACGCTCCCTCACCAACCGGCGACCTTCACTCCACCCACAGGGGCTGCAAGAACACGCTGTTGCAGGCAGTGTAAAGGCGAGCCTCTCCCAGGAGATCGCATTATCTCCACGGATAAATTTTTTTGTGGACGTTCCACAGGTATCTAACCAAGGTCCGTTATTGTTCTCGCTCTGTCTTAATGACTGACATATTATTTGGATGAGAGTGACGAATCGGTTCCATTACAGGCAACCGATTAAACATTTTATTCGGATAAAGAGGTGGACTTGAGACGTAGCGTCGTATACCGATCCTGCCTTGGAGGCGGTTAAGTGGGAGATGTGTCTCAGAGCTGGATAGTGACAGATGGTGTCGAGAGACTGGACGCGCACGTAGTTTATGTATCAGCGCTAGAGAACAATATGGGATAGGGGACTGATTTAGTTTCGATTGTGCCCACTAGACTGCACTAAAGTAAGAGAATGTTTTTCATAAACTGTTCTAGTATTTTCATGAAATGTTATTATGTCTTTTGTGTATGTAAAATGTTATAAATATGTTTTAGCAGTATGAATGATGCGTGAGTGTGGTTCAAGGTTAATATGAAGATAATTGTTTAACGAGTCATGTAGTGGGATTTAGTGTGGGAACATTTCGAAGAAGTATGAATGTGAACAAAGGGTAATTTTGTAGAATAGATTTGTCAAGTAAGTTTATGGTAAAGGGAATGTTAATTCAGGTATAAATAACAATAGTAAATGACTTTATGCATAAACAAAACTTCAGCATATTAGATGCAGTCGTTAGGTTTACTATTTTGCGATAGGTTATTGATGAAAAGCGCGGACTGACGCGGGAGAATGTTGTTTTGATATTGACTATTGAATAAACAGACCAATGGTAAAGCAATATTCTTCGCGCGCCTTTCTCGGCTGGTAGAGAAGACTCAGAGTATTCTAGGGAGGAGTCGGAGCCTAGCCATGAAACAGTTCGGAAGTGTGTGGTAGTAGTTCCGATGGAAATAATAAGTTACCGGATCTAGCAGTATTTCATACATCAAAAGTGTTGTAAAGTGACGGCATAATTATTCCGATGGTTGTCTAGAAATTTAGGAACTTTTAAGTGAATTTTGTGACGAGAAAAGACATATATTCAGCGTGGCGTATTGAGCAGGTCGGTGGCTAAAAACTGTGACTGCATTAGGTACCGACAGACATAATATTTGGTGAGCATTCTCAACCAAAAACTATTCGTAATTTTTGTAGCTATTACGTTTTCGGGAAATGCAACACCATAAACTTGCTAACGTGAGTGAATGGGATTGTGTGTGACTGTGTTAAGACTAGCACGGGCTAGGCAGTGATACTTGTTCACCTAAGTTTCAGAATATAATAATTTAATAATTAAGGACAAAATTTCCAACCTTTCATTTCGTGTGAAAACTTTCTCCCGAAACGTAGATTAGTGACTTTAATTGCAACCTGGTTCACGTCGAAGTACAGTAGGTTTCGCACGGCTTCCCTGATATGCTGAGACAATGTTCACAGGTAGGTGCAGGTTCGTCGTAAAGGGACGGAAGGAACCGCGCCGCCGCAGACTGACCCATTACAAGCAGCCTTAAAGTAGCAATTCACAAGAGACTAACACGTTATCTGCAGTGACAGATATTTCAGTGGACGTTCCCACATGATCTCTCGAGTGTCCATCAATAATTTAACATATTGTTTGGACCTGGATGGCAAATTCCTCCCATTCCAGACATCCTATGAGCGAGCCATTCACAGAAGGAAAAGCATTATCTGCTGAAGGGATATCTTAGGAGACGTTACAGAGGATCGGTATCCATTGTTGTTCTAATCATATGTACAATCTACAAAGTGTTGAATAGGTCGCTGAGGAAAACTGCAAGAAAACTAACTTTATTATTCCATGACTACGCATTTCTATCATCAGATATCCCGGAACAACATGTACATAGATGAAAAGGTTACATGTTGTAGAGTAACGATTATAAGCAGGCGGTCTGTTTACGATAGTTACTACTACAACATGTAACTTTTGTATCAATATGCAACATGATGCTCCAGGATATCTGATGATGACAATGCCTGAAATGCGTAGTATTGGTATTAAAAAAAATCAATCTGTTTCTAGCTTATGACTTTTTCCTCAGATAACTATTAAGCATTTAGCAGGCTGCGCATATTTTTCGAGATGGTCTCATACCTCCTTCGTGACTACATGCTGCAGATATGTTGTTATGACTATCTCTTAATGACATAAAATTTTATTTAGGTTGATTAGATCTATTACAGGCAGCCTAATAAGGAGGCATTGGCACAAGGACAACAGATTATCTACGTGGGGAGATATTCCAATGAACGATCCACAGGATTCTGTCAAAGATCGATTCTTGATCTTGTTCTGGCCTTGTAGTTTAACATTTTATTTAATTCAGGGGGCAGACTGGTCCTGTAGGAATTGTTTTCAAGTGAGCAAAGAAGAGTAATTAGAAAAGGTAATAAATGATAGCTCTGCAGAAACTGTTATCTGTCTTTGCATACTTTTTTCTGAAAGTTAATATTCTGTAACACTGACTGCCAATATTTCGTTTAATATATTCCATTATTTTGCATTCGCTACTGTGCAGCCATTTTCAAGTGGTTATCTGAAATATAATCCACCTCCTCTGCTGAGGTCGCTAATGCACGGTTGGTTGGTGGGGTCTGCTTGGAGGTAGCAGGTTCTAATCCTGGAGAAATTTTCATTACTATTATTTGGCCGACATCGGGGAGGGGAGGTGGTGACGTGCGAAACCCGATCACTTGACTATGTGTCTACGTCTCGAGTTAATTTCCGGACTCTTTTTCAGTGTCTCACAGAGTCTGAACAACGCGAGCACTACAGTACACAAGCACTCATGACAGCCATCGACACTACACTGATACACACTTGAGTCTTAATAAGTCGGAGGGAGGCAACAGCAGACTACCTTAAAGAGAACATCTCGCCCGTGACTGAACTGTGTAGTGTTATTAGGGCATTCGCAAAGCATGTAGATGAATGAAATCTTTGCGTACCAATTATGTCGACATAAATCTATTATTCCTTCTGAAGATGATGAACTATTTTGCGGCAGCGATACTGACATAAGTATAATCTATTGTCAATCCAAAACATATATATATATATATATATATATATATATATATATATATATATATAATTTATATGGAAAATTTCCATGTAAAACGCCAGCCAAAGAAACGATCTTCCCATACTTCTGAAAAAAGTATTAGACTGATAGAGCAAATTCAGTCACATACTGAACGTCTCAAGAAATTTCGGTTCAGCAGCTTTTGAAGAAAACTATCACTTCCCGAAACTATTCGTTATCGTGCACCCACTAACTTAATAGACATCATACGGCAAGTTGCTCAGCAGAGAACTAACTCCCAAAAAACGTAACTCATTCTACTTACATTTCATCAGTTTTAAAATCTTTTTTTTTTTTCTAGTCTGTTTCACACTACACTTCGAACATGTAAAAAAGAAAAAAAACATAAAATAAAAAGGAGGCAATACACAGGCTTCGCTGAAAAACTTTATAGTCCCACAAAGTGTGTATCTTAGTCGCAAACTATCTTGACATCATTTTCAATTGTTCGTACTTAATAATTCCCCCCCCCCCCCCCCCATGACCCATGGACCTTGCCGTTGGTGGGAGGCTTGCGTGCCTCAGCGATACAGATAGCCGTACCATAGGTACAACCACAACGGAGGGGTATCTGTTGAGAGGCCAGACAAACGTGTGGTTCCTGAAGAGGGGCAGCAGCCTTTTCAGTAGTTGCAAGGGCAACAGTCTGGATGATTGACTGATCTGGCCTTGTAACAATAACCAAAACGGCCTTGCTGTGCTGGTACTGCGAACGGCTGAAAGCAAGGGGAAACTACGGCCGTAATTTTTCCCGAGGGCATGCAGCTTTACTGTATGATTAAATGATGATGGCATCCTCTTGGGTAAAATATTCCGGAGGTAAAATAGTCCTCCATTCGGATCTCCGGGCAGGGACTACTCAAGAGGATGTCGTTATCAGGAGAAAGAAAACTGGCGTTCTACGGATCGGAGCGTGGAATGTCAGATCCCTTAATCGGGCAGGTAGGTTAGAAAATTTAAAAAGGGAAATGGATAGGTTAAAGTTAGATATTGTGGGAATTAGTGAAGTTCGGTGGCAGGAGGAACAAGACTTTTGGTCAGGTGACTACAGGGTTATAAACACAAAGTCAAATAGGGGTAATGCAGGAGTAGATTTAATAATGAATAGGAAAATAGGAATGCGGGTAAGCTACTACAAACAGCATAGTGAACGCATTATTGTGGCCAAGATAGATACGAAGCCCACACCTACTACAGTAGTACAAGTTTATATGCCAACTAGCTCTGCAGATGACGAAGAAATTGAAGAAATGCATGATGAAATAAAAGAAATTATTCAGATAGTGAAGGGAGACGAAAATTTAATAGTCAAGGGTGACTGGAATTCGAGTGTAGGAAAAGGGAGAGAAGGAAACGTAGTAGGTGAATATGGATTGGGGCTAAGAAATGAAAGAGGAAGCCGCCTGATAGAATTTTGCACAGAGCACAACTTAATCATAGTTAACACTTGGTTTAAGAATCATGATAGAAGGTTGTATACATGGAAGAACCCTGAAGATACTAAAAGGTATCAGATAGATTATATAATGGTAAGACAGAGATTTAGGAACCAGGTTTTAAATTGTAAGACATTTCCAGGGGCAGATGTGGACTCTGACCACAATCTATTGGTTATGACCTGTAGATTAAAACTGAAGAAACTGCAAAAAGGTGGGAATTTAAGGAGATGGGACCTGGATAAACTGAAAGAACCAGAGGTTGTACAGAGTTTCAGGGAGAGCATAAGGGAACAATTGAAAGGAATAGGGAAAGAAATACAGTAGAAGAAGAATGGGTAGCTCTGAGGGATGAAGTAGTGAAGGCAGCAGACGATCAAGTAGGTAAAAAGAAGAGGGTCAGTAGAAATCGTTGGGTAACAGAAGAAATATTGAATTTAATTGATGAAAGGAGAAAATATAAAAATGCAGTAAATGAAGCAGGCAAAAAGGAATACAAACGTCTCAAAAATGAGATCGACAGGAAGTGCAAAATGGCTAAGCAGGGATGGCTAGAGGACAAATGTAAGGATGTAGAGGCTTATCTCACTAGGGGTAAGATAGATACTGCCTACAGGAAAATTAAAGAGACCTTTGGAGATAAGAGAACGACTTGTATGAACATCAAGAGCTCAGATGGAAACCCAGTTCTAAGCAAAGAAGGGAAAGCAGAAAGGTGGAAGGGGTATATAGAGAGTCTATACAAGGGCGATGCACTTGAGGACAATATTATGGAAATGGAAGAGGATGTAGATGAAGATGAAATGGGAGATACGATACTGCGTGAAGAGTTTGACAGAGAAAGCTTTTGACAATGTTGACTGGAATACTCTCTTTCAAATTCTAAAGGTGGCAGGGGTAAAATACAGGGAGCGAAAGGCTATTTACAACTTGTACAGAAACCAGATGGCAGTTATAAGAGTTGAGGGGCATGAAGGGGAAGCAGTGGTTGGGAAGGGAGTGAGACAGGGTTGTAGCCTATGCCTGATGTTATTCAATCTGTGTACTGAGCAAGCAGTAAAGGAAACAAAAGAAAAATTCGGAGTAGGAATTAAAATCCATGGAGAAGAAATAAAAACTTTGAGGTTCGCCGATGACATTGTAATTATGTCAGAAAGAGCAAAGGAACTGGAAGAGTAGTTGAACGGAATGGGCAGTGTCTTGAAAGGACCTTATAAGATGAACATCAACAAAAGCAAAACGAGGATAATGGAATGTAGTCAAGTCGGGTGATGCTGAGGGTATTAGATTAGGACATGAGACACTTAATGTAGTAAAGGAGTTTTGCTATTTGGGGAGCAAAATAACTGATGATGGACGAAGTAGAGAGGATATAAAATGTAGACTGGCAATGGCAAGGAAAGCGTTTCTGAAGAAGAGAAATTTGTTAACATCGAGTATAGATTTAAGTGTCAGGAAGTTATTTCTGAAAGTATTTGTATAGAGTGTAGCCATGTATGGAAGTGAAACATGGACGGTAAATGGTTTGGACAAGAAGAGAAAATAGAAGCTTTTCAAATGTGGTGCTACAGAAGAATGCTGAAGATTAGATGGGTAGATCACATAACTAATGAGGAAGTATTGAATAGGATTGGGGAGAAGAGAAGTTTGTGGCACAACTTGACCAGAAGAAGGGATCGGTTGGTAGGACATGTTCTGAGGCATCAAGGGATCACCAATTTAGTATTGGAGGGCAGCGTGGAGGGTAAAAATCATAGGGGGAGACCAAGAGATGAATACACTAAGCAGATTCAGAAGGATGTAGGTTGCAGTAGGTACTGGGAGATGAAGAAGCTTGCACAGGATAGAGTAGCATGGAGAGCTGCATCAAACCAGTCTCAGGACTGAAGACCACAACAACAACAACAACTTAATAATTATAATTTTTATTATATTTTTAAACGTGGCTGCCTTTCAGCATCCGTATATAAGTTTGAATCAAGGAATAACACAGCCAACCGGTTCCGAACAATTGTGTGACACATTTATCTAGGTTTCGACACCTCTAAGAATGTCTTCAACAGAATGAAAATTTAAAAGCCGTTAAGTTACATTTTGAGAAGGCAATAGGCAAAGATTAGAGAAGACATGCCCAAGTCAAAAATTAAAAATGAAGAACTTTCCGGCCTTTCGACTTGAGCGTATCTGCTCTAAACTTTTGATAACTGCCCTCCCTCAATATAAGTTTACAGCTTGTAAATTTTCATTCTCATTAAGACATCCTCAGAGGGGTCGAAACCCTGTTGAATGTATTAATAAATGATTTGCAAAGGGTTGGCTATGTTATTTCCCCATTGAGACGTTTGTGTATTCTATAAAGGGTTCTCTATGTTTTAATTTTTTCGTAAAAATTCGTTCTATGATACATTTTAATATACCTTCATACTTTAATAGCTGACGTCTAGTTGTTCCTTTTTAACATCGTTAGTGCCGTCTCAAAAGTTTGTAGATCATGAATCGAGTATTGCTTGAACGTTATTTAGCTGATAAATGACTTATTACCTTCAGAAGTGTAAGTCACTCTGTTTATTGAGCTCTTGGCCACAGTATATAAACTGCTCACACATCTAATATTGTTGTGACATTTGTGTTTTAAGAGAGACACTTGGGTTATAGGTATGACTCAGCCTGATTCATGGATTCTGTTTCTTGTGACAATCCTGAATAATAGTCTGTAACTGACTATGGATCGATACTTAGGAGAAAAATTGAGTGAAATAACTTCCAGGCTCCCTCATCACATGATTTGTTTTCATGCATATGGGGAGAACAACTAAGACGACGAAAATATGCTACGTAAAAATCCAAGATGCTTGAATAGGGCCACATCTACTACTAAAAAGCCGCCGGCCGGAGTGGCCGTGCGGTTCTAGGTGCTACAGTAGGGAACCGAGCGACCACTGCGGTCGCAGTTTCGAATCCTGCCTCAGGCATGGATGTGTGTGCTGTCCTTAGCTAAGTTCTAGGCGACTGATGACCTCAGAAGTTAAGTCGCATAGTGCTCAGAGCCATTTGAACCATTTTGAACTAAAAAGCCGTGAACATACCAAACTAGCCGACTGGTCTGCGTAAGGAGGTCGGGAAGAAATTCAATAAGGCAGAGCAAGCCTACTTGGCCATGTACAACACGGCAACAAACTGAAGTTCAGGCAACTGTGATAAGTAAAAATGGCACTGCTCTCTTGCTCAAAAAGGTAAAACACTTTTTTAACCCAATCCGTTCTCTGCAACGTTAAACAAGTGGGCCGCAGTCGCAGAGGTCCAATAAAAATCCTCCACAAATCTGTCCTCTCCTCTTAGTTCCTTTGACCATTTCGCAGGGGCTTCAAAAAAATGTGTTCAAATGTGTGTAAAATCTTATGGGACTTAACTGCTAAGGTCATCAGTCTCTAAGCTTACACACTACTTAACCTAAATTATCCTAAGGACAAACACACACACTCATGCCCGAGGGAGGACTCAAACCTCCGCCGGTACCAGCCGCACAGTCCATGACTGCAGCGCCGTAGACCGCTCGGCTAATCCCGCGTGGCGCAGGGGCTTCCATGTGAATGCTCTGTATGCTCTACATCTTGATAACATACACAATGTCCAGTCACTTATGTACGAAGTCAACGTGCAATAACCTCTCACAGGCGACAGGTGACGGCACTAGAAGTGGAGGGTTTATAAAGCAACTTTTGGGGACGCGGAAAACAGTACAGTCGTTGTCGTAATGTGGCAATGGAGTCATTTATCTAACGTCCAAAAGGGCATGATCATTGGCTTTCGGGCCAAGAGTGGAGGCATTTCCGAAGCGGCGAAGTTTGTAAATTGTCCGCGTCGCCATGGTTAAAGTATACGGTGCATAGCAAGGTGACACTACTCAAAGCCAGCTCCGAGGCAACTGCAGTGCACCACGGGCCACAGATGAGAGGGGCGAGCAACAGTTGTAGAGATGTATACGGGCGAACAGACTTGCACCAGTTTAACAACTGACCAGCAGATGAACCAAGAAGCTACCAACAGTGTCTCTTTGACAAACATTTAGCGAACATTGCTACGTATGGGCCTCAACAGTAGGCAGCTGGTTCATCACGCGGACATGCTAATTGCTGTTCCTAGGAGACAAATGCTGGAATTTGCACGCCAATACCGCAGCTGGACGTCCACTGAATGGTAACAATTGGTCTCTTCTGATAATCACGTTTTATGCTCCATCACGCAAACGGCCGTTGGCGTGTACGGTTTGAAACGTCTGAAAGCAAATACCCTGCAACAGTAGTCAGAAGTGTCCAGGCTGTAGGAGGGAATGTTTTCGTGGCATTCCATGGGTGCTCTCGCCGTTCTAGAAGGCACATTGGATCAACGCAAGTGTGCATCTATCGTTGGGGACCCTATCCACCCCTACACGCAGTTTGTTTTTCCTAGACACGACAGCATCTGCCAGGACAATGCTACGTATCACACTGGTCGTAGTGTACGTGGGTGGTTCGAAGAGCACCACGATGACTTTACCGCACTCCCCTGACAAACAAACTCCCCGAATTTCAACCTAATAGAGATCTATGGGAACACTCGATAGTGCTGTACGCGCTATGGATAATTTGAAAGTAGCTTGTTCGTATGTTAGCAGCGCTATAGACCGTGTTAATATCGCTGGCAGCGCTCTGCGCCCTCGGCAAGAGAGTCTGTAGTTGGACGGAGTAGCAGTTAGCGAGTGGATGGAGAAGTGTATGGACATGTTTTTCTTAGTGAAGACTGTGTTGGTAGGACATGCCTTGTAAAGTGAGACACAAGGAAGTGTAAAATGAGGATGAATGTTGTTGGTAATGTTTGGGTTGTGGAATTATTGACAACTATATAATTTTTAGAACTAAGGTAAAATTTTCTAAATACACTGTTTGCTAACCATATGCCTCGTAATAGTTAGAGTCTATAGTAGTTACAATCTTTCTGTTTAGCTGGCTGTAATTGCTGCTTGCTGTAATAGCTTTAGTTCGTGCTATGAAGATTTTCTGCGAGGTAAGTGACCTATAAAAAAATAGGGTTCATCATTGAAATGAATTTAGGCAATTAACACAGTTAGAGGCAGTTTCATATTCCTTTAATTTCATATTTTTTGGAATTTAATTATTATTAGGATTTCTTGCCATTCAGGGCCATTCTTTTGTGTTAATTATTGGAAGCCATGATGTCACTGTATAGCAGTCACATTGCGCCAGGCTTGTATATTGTGAGCAATAAATGAATGGGTTAAGTCTGAGTTGTCTTTGTCAGGGAAAATTCTGTAGGTCAGTGTTCAAATGATAAAAAATAATTAGAGACGAAGTTTAACATGTCGACCCTTAGCCGAGGATACTTCCCTGGAATCTTCTGATTTGCTTGTAGTTTGGATAATTTGCGCTTGATTAGAAATTATTGTTTACTGCTTGCGCGTAATTGCATGTATGGAATTTCCTTTGTAGTTGTAATTTCTTATTGTTGTACTGTATTTTCGTGAGCAAAGTAGTTGTGGCATGTATGTGGGTTTGCACTAAGTATCTCGCGGTCGCTTTTGCAACTAATAAGATATTTATTATTTTTCGGTACTATGTTAGTGTTCTTCTTATTTTTGCTTTTTTTGTGTG
Organism: Schistocerca piceifrons; assembly: GCF_021461385.2. NCBI lineage: Eukaryota > Metazoa > Arthropoda > Insecta > Orthoptera > Acrididae > Schistocerca > Schistocerca piceifrons. Next base: position 208,609,432 of record NC_060142.1, on the reverse strand, counting down.
CGATTGTGCAAAAGAGTGTGATAACCACGACGAGTGAAACGCGTAACAATGGGCTGCAAAGTAAATCGAGAAAAGACAGTAACGATGAGCTTAGCTTGTTAGCTCCACCTAGTAATGAACTGATAAATGTTCAAGACAATAAGTTGGTATTAGTCCATAGGGACAAGGACCAGACAGTAAGGGGGTAGCATTTGACCAGTTAACTATTGTCGATCGATCATTCGGTACCAGTTCGCCTCAGGAATGCGAAATAACAGAACAAAATCTTGCAAATACCGTAGATTCAGGTTTGGCTCCAATACACTTTTCTCAATTAAGTCAAGACACACATTCTGCTTTTCAAAATACGAATATTGCCGGTGGAAACGCACTGACGAAAAACACAAAGGAACATGTTTCATTCATTAATGCCTTGTCATTGCAATTAATTCAAAAATTTGATCAAACAGACCAAAAGCTTCAAAAGTAAGACACAGTGGAACAAGATCAGAAACAAACACAGCAACAACTTCAAAAGTTAGACACAACTGAACAAACACTTGAACAAACAAGTAAAGATTTAAACGCTAAGATACACAAAATCGAATCAAAATATCAAAGCGTTTCTGAAGATGTAAAAACGCAAATTTTTGAGCATTTTCAGCCTATTGTTTCGCAACATGAAGACACGTTGCAGAACCATGAAGGAGCAATAAAAGAACTGCAGAACATTGTACACGAAAATCACGACACCTTACAGACTAAAATTGACTATGTTGCATCTACAGACACGGTTGCGCAACTTGTAAAAGATGAGAAAAACTGAAAACACTCAGTAGATACGATTACAACACAAATGGTCACTCTAAAACATGGCTCAGAAAAACACACGTAGGAAATCAGCACATTATCGAAAAAAGTAGCCGAATTTTCGCATCAGTTAACAAATTTATCTACGAAGGTAGATGATGATTTGAATGATACAAGACCGGTAGCCTTTACTGACACAGATGAATAAGAGGAAATAGGGAAATTTAAACATAGTCAGAAACTAATTAATACGTAGCACAAAAGAGGAATATGGGAAGTGCAAGATCAGTTGGCACGGTGATACAAAAATTACATATTTCAGAGGATACTCGCGCTCTTACACGGAAGAGTGATTTAGAAATACAGAAAAGTCACACGGTAATAACACAGGGCTATTACAAATGATTGAAGCGATTTCATAAATTCACTGTAGCTCCATTCATTGACATATGGTCACGACACACTACAGATACGTAGAAAAACTCATAAAGTTTTGTTCGGCTGAAGCCGCACTTCAGGTTTCTGCCACCAGAGCGCTCGAGAGCGCAGTGAGACAAAATAGCGACAGGAGCCGAGAAAGCGTATGTCTTGCTTGAAATGCACTCACATCAGTCAGTCATAACAGTGCAACGACACTTCAGGACGAAGTTCAACAAAGATCCAACTGCTAACTCCATTCGGCGATGGTATGTGCAGTTTAAAGCTTCTGGATGCCTCTGTAAGGGGAAATCAACGGGTCGGCCTGCAGTGGGCGAAGAAACGGTTGAACGCGTGCGGGCAAGTTTCACGCGTAGCCCGCGGAAGTCGACGAATAAAGCAAGCATAAACGTACCACAGCCGACGGTTTGGAAAATCTTACGGAAAAGGCTAAAGCAGAAGCCTTACCGTTTACAATTGCTACAAGCCCTGACACCCGATGACAAAGTCAAACGCTTTGAATTTTCGGCGCTGTTGCAACAGCTCATGGAAGAGGATGCGTTCAGTGCGATACTTGTTTTCAGTGATGAAGCAACATTTTTTCTTAATGGTGAAGTGAACAGACACAATGTGCGAATCTGGGCGGTAGAGAATCCTCACGCATTCGTGCAACAAATTCGCAATTCACCAAAAGTTAACGTGTTTTGTGCAATCTCACGGTTTAAAGTTTACGGCCCCTTTTTCTTCTGCGAAAAAAACGTTACAGGACTAGTGTATCTGGACATGCTGGAAAATTGGCTCATGCCACAACTGGAGACCGACAGCGCCGACTTCATCTTTCAACAGGATGGTGCTCCACCGCACTTCCAACATGATGTTCGGCATTTCTTAAACAGGAGATTGGAAAACCGATGGATCGGTCGTGGTGGAGATCATGATCAGCAATTCATGTCATGGCCTCCACGCTCTCCCGACTTAACCCCGTGCGATTTATTTCTGTGGGGTTATGTGAAAGATTCAGTGTTTAAACCTCCTCTACCAAGAAACGTGCCAGAACTGCGAGCTCGCATCAACGATGCTTTCGAACTCATTGATGGGGACATGCTGCGCCGAGTGTGGGAGGAACTTGATTATCGGCTTGATGTCTTCCGAATCACTAAAGGGGCACATATCGAACATTTGTGAATGCCTAAAAAAACTTTTTGAGTTTTTGTATGTGTGTGCAAAGCATTGTCTCAGATAATGAAGTTATTGTAGAGCTGTGAAATCGCTTCAATCATTTGTAATAACCCTGTATATGGTATTTCCGAGATATTGAAAGGAGTCGGCATGGTGCACCGAGCCTTGAGATGGAACCACCGACACGACGTAACAATGACCAGTTTGCGATTTGGCGACACGATGACTGACTATAAGCTCTTCATCACAAAGCGTAAATTTAAAACATTCAAGAATACTAGTAATGACATACATCCACAAGATTGGCTTCATCATTATTCTCATTGTTTTCCTCCTAATTGGTCATCAGAGCAAACATTAGAATTTATGTGTGGCTACTTAGAAAATGAACCAGCTGAAAGAATGCGATCGGTTATCCGCGATTGACACAGTGAAGGAGATTTTTATCAAGCCTTCCTTTCTGCATATTGGTCTCAGGCTACACAAGATCGAACAAAAGATAGTATTATAATGATGAAGCATTTCCGGCCCTGTAAAATATTTTGAAGATATGTTGCACAAGAATCCGTATTTGTCAAACTCGTACGGCCCCTCGGAACTTATTCACATTTGCTTAGTTAAATTGCCTTAACACTTAAAACATATTATTTTGGCTGGACGTTGTAAAGGTGATATAGAAGCCTTTCAGGGACTTTTGCAAGAACTGGAAATCGACACAGACAATCGCATGATGCGAAAATAGGAAAACAACAACAATTACAGGTCACATCCATCACAATTTCGTGACTACAGAAATAATAACTGTACACGACAAGTCTACTGTTATAACGCAAATCGTGACGAAAACAGACACTTCCCGTATGACAACCATTGGCAGAATAACAATAATTACAGAGAAAGACCACATTTCCATGGTAATGACTATGACAGAGACAACCATATAAATAAAAAATATGGGAACGAGAATAATTATTATCAAGGGAGACAAAATGACTTCAGAATCAACAGTCCATCTCGTAATTACGATTCCGGGAGAAATTCTCCACCACTTAATCGACAAGAAAGAAATTACAGAAATCACGGACGAGATAACAGACGCTATAGTCATGATAACATACCTGAATTTAATAAGAACTAGCGTGAAACAAATAGGGCAGGGCCCACTCGACAAGATGAAATTATAGAAATTAGACCTCCAAATCCCAGTAACGACATGCGACAACAAAGACATAATAGACAATGACTCGCACTGCAGACAGTCACAAAACATACTTATGAAGCTGGCGACGTAGCTGCCATGACTACCAATTACGTGAAAATGGAAGACATTAGGGACATTTTACTCCAGGAACATGACATGAAACAGATCAATACCGCATATCCTGTAATTCGCATCATAACAAATCACATAATATTTATACCAGTTCTTGAATCTGGCAATCCTGTTTTGGTAATTAGTGAAACAGCTACAGATTCATTATGGATTTTCTTATTGTTCCATTATTTTGAACAGAGATTATATTATGTGTAGATTTTTAGAATGAGTATAAAGCGATTTTAAACTTTCAAGACGCTGAAATAAGTTTAGAGAAAGGAGGTAAGTCAATAGCTTTGAATTTTGAAGATTGGCTTTCAAACCATGGCGAGGAAATCAATCGGCTTTATCTTCTGTTAGAACACAGTTTGGAACTTTCGACTGAATTTGGTACAAATAATCACTTTTCAAGTACTGACAGGGGTGATAGTGATGACGTATTTGATACTAACGTTTTAATTCAGGAAAAAATTCAAACAATTGAGAACTGTAATTACTCTGATAAGCAGCACCTTTTTGACACCTTAAAATCACATTCCACAGTTTTTACTCACAAAATAGGAACAATTAAATTATTTCAGTAGAAATTTCGTGTTCGTGAGCACACAAAATTTTGCGTCAGACCTCACGTAATTACGAAGCATTATAGGGACCATGTTAGAATGGATATACAGTGCATGCTTGGCGAGGGCATTATTGAACCAGCGGTAGGCTCATAGAATAATCCATTACATGTTGTAAAAAAGGATCGATCAGGCTCGTCTTAGATTCCAGATAAATAAATACCATAATCATTCCTGAAGCAGACAGGCCGCAAGCGTTCGAAGAACTTCTTCAAAATTTCAGTGGCGTAAAAGTGTTGTCTTCTATTGATCACTGATCCAGCATTTATCAAACTGAACTTCATCCAGAATGTGGAAAATATGCGGTTTTTCTTTCTTTCGGCGTTTGTTATCAATTTTGGAAACTTCCTTTTGGTCTGAAGATTTCTTCGGCAGCATTCAGTCGAGGGCTAAATTTCATATAACCTGAGTTTTTAAAACGACACTTCACCTCGTACGTGGACGATATTGTAATAGCAGAAGCCTCTTGGAAACAACATAATCGTAACCTCAATGGTTTGTTACGTAATTTTGCTGAATCGGAAATTACAGTTAACTTGGAAAAATCTCAATTCGGTAGGACAAAGGTGAAGTTTTTGGGTCACATTATTTCTTATGAGGACATTCAACCGGATCCTGGAAAGTTGGAAGCAATCAGAGCTATTCCTGTTCCATTCACAGAAAGACAAGTTCGCAGTTTTCTAGGTCTCGTGAATTTCTACCGTCGTTTCCTGAATATGCAAATTCTGGTAACTCCACAACTTTATTATCTCACTGACAAAAACACTATTTGGAACTGGAACGAACATGCACAGCTGAAATATGACTCTGTGAAAGAAGCGTTACTCAACACGCCAGTCTTAGCTCACACAGATCTGTCACAGGATTTCTGTCTTAGCACGGATTCTTCTAAAGTTGGTCTTGGTGCCCATTTATTTCAAGAAGCTATAGAAAATGACACTTTTGCTAGCCACGTGCTAACAAAACCTGAGAAAAATTATTGCGTCACTGGAGGCTTTAGCTATCGTTTGGACATTTGGCGAATTTCGTTTCTTTCTTTCTGGCAAACATGTAAAAGTTTATAGTGATCATCGAGCATTGCAATTTGCTATGTCTTCAAAATTAAATCATAACAGGTTGAAACGTTGGGCATTGTTTCTGCAAGAATTCCGCTTCACAAAAGTCTACATTCCTGGCACGGAAAACATTGTCGCGGGTACACTTTTCCCGTGCACTGCTGGCCTTGAGAAAAGCAACACAGAAGCAAACCTTGAAAAAAATATCACTATTCTTTACATTCAAAAAGCAGCTTTTGTAAACATCGTCACTGCATCTTTAAAGGACATTGCTCATCAGCAAGACAAGGTTCCGATTTGGAAAGATATTTAAAGTAAATGGCATGAAAAGATACATAAGCAGATTTGTCATTATTATCTTGTTAGAAATAACATACTCTTCAAACGTTACACTGTTCATGACAAGCTATGGGTATTTTGTATTCCTGATGATTTTGTTAATAAGCTCATCTGGCATATTCATTTCAGCTACGTTCATTTTGTTCCACGAAAATGTTATCATATTCTTCGTATGACTTGTTATTTTAACAACATGGGAAAGAGAATTAGGAGAGTTTCGTCTATTTGCAAACTTTGTCAAAAAGCTAAACCGTCTACAATCTCACATCGTGCTCCATTGTTTCCTATTATTCCTACTAGATTAAAAAAGTTAGCTGCTGTTGATCTTCTGGGACCCCTTCTTAAAACACTGAATGGATTTTCGTACGTTCTCGTCGCTGTTGAACTTCCTTCAAAATTTGTCTCTTTCACACAGTCGCGCAAACCCATTGGGTGTTCTGTATCCAACGCCTTTGTTAAAAACTTCTTATATTAAGCTGGACACGTTGACAAAGTAATTTCAGGTAACGGACCACAATTCAGATCTGCTATTTCGTCACGCGTTCTTCGGAATCGTAAAATCAATGCTGTTATTATTTCATTGTACTCTCCACATTGGAACCAATCTGAATTCATTATGAAAGAAATTAATAAGCTTCGCAGGATTTATTGTCAAAGGAAGCTCAGTATTAGGACAGATAATTACAATTATGAACTGCTTCATGAACTGCCTTACCACCTATTCTTGTACTGAAGAATGAGGAAGCACCGAACAGAATCAGAGAGCTTGTACCTTTTCCGAGAACATGTAAATTTCGAAATAAAGACATAATTGATTTGGCTATTAAAAATATAATTTCTGCTGCAGAAAAAAGGAGAAAACTACAAACTAAGACAAATGCAAAGAAACTACATACATTATCCCTCATGGAGATACAACTACTTTGTGTACCATGTGTGTGGCAAGCACAAGCAGCCCTAGCTAATATGCTATTTGCGTATATACACTCCTGGAAATTGAAATAAGAACACCGTGAATTCATTGTCCCAGGAAGGGGAAACTTTATTGACACATTCCCGGGGTCAGATACATCACATGATCACACTGACAGAACCACAGGCACATAGACACAGGCAACAGAGCATGCACAATGTCGGCACTAGTACAGTGTATATCCACCTTTCGCAGCAATGCAGGCTGCTATTCTCCCATGGAGACGATCGTAGAGATGCTGGATGTAGTCCTGTGGAACGGCTTGCCATGCCATTTCCACTTGGCGCCTCAGTTGGACCAGCGTTCGTGCTCGACGTGCAGACCGCGTGAGACGACGCTTCATCCAGTTCCAAACATGCTCAATGGGGGACAGATCCGGAGATCTTGCTGGCCAGGGTAGTTGACTTACACCTTCTAGAGCACGTTGGGTGGCACGGGATACATGCGGACGTGCATTGTCCTGTTGGAACAGCAAGTTCCCTTGCCGGTCTAGGAATGGTAGAACGATGGGTTCGATGACGGTTTGGATGTACCGTGCACTATTCAGTGTCCCCTCGACGATCACCAGTGGTGTACGGCCAGTGTAGGAGATCGCTCCCCACACCATGATGCCGGGTGTTGGCCCTGTGTGCCTCGGTCGTATGCAGTCCTGATTGTGGCGCTCACCTGCACGGCGCCAAACACGCATACGACCATCATTGGCACCAAGGCAGAAGCGACTCTCATCGCTGAAGACGACACGTCTCCATTCGTCCCTCCATTCACGCCTGTCGCGACACCACTGGAGGCGGGCTGCACGATGTTGGGGCGTGAGCGGAAGACGGCCTAACGGTGTGCGGGACCGTAGCCCAGCTTCATGGAGACGGTTGCGAATGGTCCTCGCCGATACCCCAGGAGCAACAGTGTCCCTAATTTGCTGGGAAGTGGCGGTGCAGTCCCCTACGGCACTGCGTAGGATCCTACGGTCTTGGCGTGCATCCGTGCGTCGCTGCGGTCCGGTCCCAGGTCGACGGGCACGTGCATCTTCCGCCGACCACTGGCGACAACATCGATGTACTGTGGAGACCTCACGCCCCACGTGTTGAGCAATTCGGCGGTACGTCCACCCGGCCTCCCGCATGCCCACTATACGCCCTCGCTCAAAGTCCGTCAACTGCACATACGGTTCACGTCCACGCTGTCGCGGCATGCTACCAGTGTTAAAGACTGCGATGGAGCTCCGTATGCCACGGCAAACTGGCTGACACTGACGGCGGCGGTGCACAAATGCTGCGCAGCTAGCGCCATTCGACGGCCAACACCGCGGTTCCTGGTGTGTCCGCTGTGCCGTGCGTGTGATCGTTGCTTGTACAGCCCTCTCGCAGTGTCCGGAGCAAGTATGGTGGGTCTGACACACCGGTGTCAATGTGTTCTTTTTTCCATTTCCAGGAGTGTAGTTTTATACATCGGTACCACACTTCTCTAACACAGAATTACACAGCTATCTGGTCATTTAACGGAGATAAATATGCATTTCTACTATGTCTGTGACACATGTCTAGGTAATTACAAAGTTGGATAACTTTGCGTTCATGAAATTGTACTTTGTCTGCATCTTGTGAACTGTTGACATATATTTTAGGAACCATTGCGCTACTGTGAGGTCTTCGAGTGATGTATATTGTATGTGACCTAGACATAAGGCTCTGCTGTGCTAGGCTGCGATCTAACTTCCTTGAAATATACTCATTGTTGTGTTGCCTGTCAACTTTACTGGTGCTGCTTAAGCCACTTTGAAGCTCACCGTACCCCTGCAAGTGCTCGCATAGCTGTAGAAAAGAGAGGCTGTTGACCTCACTGATTACATTTCTTTGCAGAACACACCACAAATACGACATACACTATTACTTGTAAACATATGATTACACTTTGGAGTTTGAACATTCTACTTACAGAAACGCTTATGAATTGATGAGAAAAATTTACACACCTGATTATGACAAGTGTCTCTCTACGAGTGTTGAGAGAATTTCTACTGACTTATGAAATTCCACAAGGCTATTGAATGACATTTGCTTATTTTATTTGATATCTGGTTTATAGCTGCGCTACAGCATTGGTCTTATGGAATAAAATTCAATACATATTCTAACGTGAATATTTCCCGTCAACAGATCCATTAAATAACAATTTTATCATCCACATACTTAAAAAAGAGCACTTGGAAAGGAAAGAATAATAAGAAGGGGAAGGGACTAGTAACGGAAACTGTACAAATAATTTTCTTTTCGATAACTTTGTAATATTTTTTTTTTTTTTTTTTTTTTTTTTTTTTTTTTTTTTTTTTTTTTTTGGTAGAATAAGTTGTGGCGTACCACTTCAGTGTTAAGATGTGACAAAGAATGATTGCATTTCACATGGGAGACAGTACAGATCTTGTTCCTTGTGCTGGCACTTTACATGGTTTTGATGACCACAGAAGCACAAATGCTATTGTAACCTTACACATACACGGTGGTCCATTGATAGTGACCGGGCCAAATATCTCACGAAATAAGCATCAAACGAAAAAACTACAAAGAACGAAACTCGTCTAGCTTGAAGGGGGAAACCAGATAGCGCTATCGTTGGCCCGCTAGATGGCACTGCCATAGGTCAAACGGATATTAACTGCGTTTTTTTAAAAATAGGAACCCCCATTTTTTATTACATATTCGTTTACTACGTAAATAAATATGAATGTTTTAGTTGGACCACTTTTTTCGCTTTGTGATAGATGCCACTGTAATAGTCACAAACGTATAAGTACGTGGTATCACGTAACATTCCGCCAGTGCGGACGGTATTTGCTTCGTGATACGTTACCCGTGTTAAAATGGACCATTTAGCAATTGCGGAAAATGTCGATATCGTGTTTATGTATGGCTATTGTGATCAAAATGCCGAACGGGCGTGTGCTATGTATGCTTCTTAGTATCCTGGACGACATCATCCAAGTGTCCGGACCGTTCGCCGGATAGCTACGTTATTTATGGAAACAGGAAGTGTTCAGCCACTTGTGAAACGTCAACCACGACCTGCGACAAATGATGATGCCCAAGTAGGTGTTTTAGCTGTTGTCGCGGCTAAACCGCACATCGGTAGCAAATTGTGCGAGAATCGGGAATCTCAAAATCGTCGGTGTTGAGAATGCTACATCAACATCGATTGCACTCGTACCATATTTCTATGCACAGGAACCGCATGGCGATGACTTTGAACGTCGTGTACAGTTCTGCCACTGGGCACAAGAGAAATTACGGGACGTTGACACATTTTTGCACGCGTTCTATTTAGCGACGAAGCGTTATTCACCAACAGCGGTAACGTAAACCGGCATAATAAGCATTATTGGGCAACAGAAAATTCACGATGGCTGCGACAGGTGGAACATCAGCGACCTTGGCGGGTTAATGTATGGTGCGGTATTATTGGAGGAAGGATAATTGGCCCCCATTTTATCGATGGCAGTCTAAATGGTGCAATGTATACTGATTTCCTTCGTAATGTTCTACCGATGTTACTACAAGATGTTTCACTGCATGACAGAATGGCAATGTACTTCCAACGAGATCCATGTCCGGCACATAGCTCACGTGCGGTTGAAGTGCTATTGAATAGCATATTTCATGACAGGTGGATGGCCCGCACGTTCACCGAAGCTAACGTTTCCGGATTTCTTTCTGTGGGGAAAGTTGAAGGATATTTGCTGTCGTGATCCACCGACAACGCCTGATAACATGCGTCAGCACACTGTCAATGCATGTGCGAACATTATGGAAGGCGAACTACTCACTGTTGAGAGGAATGTCGTTACACGTATTGCAAAATGCATTGAGGTTGACGGACACCATTTTGAGCATTTATTGCATTAATGTGGTATTTACAGGTAATCACGCTGTAACAGCATGCGTTCTCGGAAATGATAAGTTCGCAAAGGTACATGTATCACATTGGAACAACAGAAATAAAATGTTCAAACGTACCTACGTTCTGTATTTTAATTTAAAAAAACCTACCTGTTACCAACTGTTCATCTAAAATTGTGAGCCATTATGTTTGTGACTATTACAGCGCCATCTATTACAAAGCGAAAAAAGTGGTCCAACTAAAACATGCCTATTTCGTTACGTACAACACGAATATGTAACAAAAATGGGGGTTCCTATTTTAAAAAACGCAATTGATATCAGTTTGACCTATGGCAGCGCCATCTAGCGGGCCAACCATAGCGCCATCTGATTTCCCCCTTTAATCTAGAGAAGTTTCGTTCTTTGCAGATTTGTCGTTTGACGCTTATTTCGTGAGATATTTGGCCCAGTCACGATCAATGGACCACCCTGTATATTTCCCTCATCTGCATTGCTGTCTTTAATATTTTTTCTGCTCATGCTTTGTCATTTTTAGGTATAAGTTGTTGCCTTTGCTGCTGCTATTTGTCAGGCGATGTGCTACTGACTGACTTTTACTTTGTATTACTGTGCTAAGCCAGTTTTACTGCTGATTTATCTATTTATTTTTTGTTTGCTGCATATTGCCTTGCATTAGTTGTAATATTGCATTTTTTTGCTAATTTAGATATGCTGCTGCCTGCTTTGCCAATTTGCATTTTTGTTGTTGTTGATGTTAAAATTTTCTGCTGTTGCATTGCCTCATTCTCTGTTTTATGTATCTGAGCTCAGAAGATTTAAGTAAGCTTAAGAGGGGGTATGCTATATAAGAAAATGAGTTGTGATTAGTTGGGAAGAAATGCATTGAGATGATATAAGGAAAATTTCTGGCGAAAAAGTATTGTATAATGAGGAACAATTATTTTGAAGGAGGAAATGAACATAAGTAGAATATAGTGACAACAGTCTAAAGTAGGATCTTCTTGGAAATGAATAATGAGGTAAGAAAAATATGGAAGTATAGACACTGGTTAAAAGTATAAATACAGATAGCTTGCTCAGATAGGATTTTTTGTGGAAACAAATGTCGAAATAAGAGAGATCTGATATAATTAAATGATGTTTTGGTTGGAAATGAAGTAGTTTTGGTTGAAAGAAAAGAAGATATGTGTATGGAAGATATTCTTGAAATGAGAAAAATGAAACAGAGGTATAAAATGCGCACCACAAGCATTGCAGTATTAAATGTTACAATTACACTTGCACTTACACTTTGACACATTTACACTTGAAAATAGATCCTGTCCTTTTCTTTTGTGTTATTCCGCTATGTTTATGTATACCCCTGTGTCTCTGTGTTCTTCCTATCTCTGTGTGTTTACCTGATGAGATAAATTTGATAATTTTTTTTTCCTTCTAATGCTAAGCTGCATTCACTATGATGAGGAATATTGTTATCCTAATGCTTAATCTCTTTTTTTTGTACCATGTTCTTTACCTTAGAATGATGTTCACGCATTATTTATTCTGTTATGCTTCTACTGATATTCTCATTTTTCATTTATTTACTTATGTTATAATTCCAGTAATACTCATATATATCCTTATTTCTATCCTTTTTGTAAAATCTGTTTTACTACTAATTTTATTTGTATTATCGTGTTCTTTACTATAGTAATCTTTTCCTTACATTTGTAATTGTATTCTTATGCTGTAAAATTGTAATTGTGTAGGCACCAGACCCTCAAGTTAGGTAAACGGTAGGGACTCTTTTTACTGCACACATCTGTCTGTTGGTCATATTGTATGTATCAAATCTCAGAGACTATATGACTGTGTTAGTGTTTGCATGTGTGTTGATAATTCAGCAAGGGACTGGTTAACAACATTGCTGGTTGTAAGGATACTGCAAAAAAAACTGATATGTGCACAAGTGGATGTGCAACCACACAGTCGCAATGGATGGCTGTTGGCCATCTCCACAAGGACTACAGTGGGTCTGCACCTTTGATGGCCCAATACTATCACAATATCTACAAGGACTACAGTGGGTCTGCTCTGCAGTGACCCACCAGTTCTACCAATACTCTTCATGACTTCGAGTGATACTGCTGTGGGTCTTTTCTGTCGTGACCCATTACCAATCTTAGGATACAAACTGAAATCTTCATGTCAAGAGTCATCAGTATGTTTCTTTGTGGAGGACAACATAACTTCTTCAAGACTACATGGTTGTCCAGTACTTACTTGCGCATTTTCATATACTGCTCAGCGCGTAAAATTGAAGTAGGCTTCTCGTCTGATGAATTATTAGTACTGTCTTTAGGGACTGTCAGGATAATTTTTACTTTATTGAGCAACAGCATATTTCTTAACCTTTGTGTGCATCTGCTGTATTTGATATTGTTGATATAAAAATTTTAACAACTTAGTCTTGGCCACTGCCCAAAACAGTTTGTAAAATTTTTTGATGGGAGCAGGCGGCTAAGTAAGTAGCCTGTTTGTATGTTGGCAGCGCAATAGACTGTGTTAATATCGCTGACAGCGCTCTGCACCTTCAGCGAGAGACTCTATGGTTAGACGGACTAGCAGCTAGCGAGAGGATAGAGAAGTGTATGGACATGTTTTTCTTAGTGGAGACTCTGTGTTGGTAGACCATGCATTGTAAAGTGTGTCAGATATTGGGCGAGTTGTGGCGCCCTGAAAATATTCCAAGTTCAGAGTTGGCATGGCCGCACAGGCCACTCGGCAAGCTGGTGCTCATGAGCAACCGCGTGTTGCCGAACAGTAGCCGGAGCAAGTGGGGTAGCCCCAGTGCGTGGTCCAGGCCGAGTAAGTGGCAAGGAATTCCTTGTTGACACGGTGTCGAGGAAGGTGCTTTGTGTCGATTAAGGAGATTTGTGTGCCAGGAGTAACAAAGGTGGTCAACTTTGTGAAACCATAACGGCAGACATTTCACAGTTCGTGTAGAAATTATAGTAGCCAGAGGAATTGTGATACCTCAAAAAGAAATACGTAAATTACCATTATTTGCACGATGATTCTGATGGTGTAATCAGATTTTCAATATATTTATTAGTTTAAAGTTTAGTATCTGACTGACGGATCATCCGATTTTCTCCATCAACGTATCTTTAGAAAGCTAATAGTGTAAACCTAAACTGGTATGAATTACAGGCATGTAACTTGAATAGTGCATGCGTTATTCGAGGTCAAAGTGGCCGATTACTGTTGATCGCGTCAGGCCATAAGTACTCCAGAGTTACACGAGAAAACGGTAGCAGCACGCTTATAAATAAATTTTTATTCGTCTATGTCTATTTACATCCGATATATACTATTCACGAAGAAATTGGTCAAATATTTACTGTGTTTTTGAAAGCACAGAGACATTAGACTACTGGCCGACTTTTGCTTCTATTCCTTTGATATACGTTTATTTAATTTGTGTGTGAGAGCGTGCTTATGGTCCAGCAAAAATTCACAATTGCCGAGTGATAGAAACCTTGGAGCATTAGATTAATGTGTATACTCATATTGTATACTGTAGACTCAGCAGTATATAGGTTGTAATGCTGCAACTATGTATCCCAGCCCCGAGACAACGAGACTAGCCAAAACTTTTGATATTTCAACTCTGAGTCTAAGGGTACATAGTTGACATAGTTGACATTTTCTTTTTTGGAAAGCCTGCAAAAGGAAATATGAAATGAGGATGGATGTTGTTGGTAATGTTTGGGTTGTGGAATTATTGACTACTATATAATATTGGGAACTGGATGTCACGTGAATAAGGTAAGTTTTTCTAAACACATTGTTTGCTCTTCAACAAAATCTTTCTTTTGCTAACCATATGCCTCCTAGTAGTTAGATTCTATTGTAGTTAGAATCTTTTTATTTAGCTGGATGTAGTTACTGCTTGCTGTAATTGCTGTAGTTCGTGTCATGAAGATCTTATGTGAGGTAAGTGACCTATAAAAATGGGATTCATGACTGAAATGAGTTTAGGCAATTAACAGAGCTGGAGGCAGTTTCATATTTCTTTAATTTCAAATTTTTTCTAATTTTATTATTGTTAGGATTTCTTGCAGTTCAGGGCCATTCTTTTGTGTTAATTATTGGAAGCCATATTGACACTTTATAGCAGTCAGACTGCATTGGGCTTGTATATTGTGGGTAATAAATGAATAGGTTTCAGTTTGAGTTGTCTTTGCCAGGGGAAATTCTGCAAGTCAGTGTTTAAATGATAAAAATAATTAAAGGCATAGTTTCAGTGCCCCCATTTTGTCTACTGGGATGTAATTATACCTTACAAGTTGTTAATCATGATGTTTTAAACTGTTATGATGCCTGAAATTAGAATAAGTGTTATATATTTAGGTGGATGGATACGTCGTACGCAAGACTGCAGATTCAATGGTGTATTTGGTAATGGCAGGATGCAATACCATAGCTCGGTAAGAGGTGTATTTCGAATTTAATTAAACATTTAGAAAAGACATTGATTACCTGTAATGGTTTATGAAACTGTGTGCTATATGTCTATAGTTTTAATGTGGATGTCGACTACACAATAAACAGCAGCACTGGCACCTGTTTTTGTAGACGATCTGATGGTGGAATTCATAGTTATTTCACTGGGCAAATGAAATCATCTCCCGCGCCCCCCTCCCCCCACATTATATCCTGTAGAACAAAGACTTAAAAACTAGCATTATTATGCACTGGCAGAAACATAGTCTTTCCAGATGTATTACGCTTCCATCACACAATGCTAATGTCAATATGGTGTTGTAAATAAATGCATACGATTGCGCTTCGAAAGGATAATAATTTATAACATACAATACATAAAATGTTTAGGATTTTTGTGGTGTGTTACGACAAAATACAGGATCTGATCGATAGTCTGAGACACCTGGTTGGATTAATAGATGTGGGCTTCACCTATCGCAAGTACTACTTACATAAACGTTTATTTCTCCTTCCTAAAACACACACACGCGCAAGCACGTACACACACACACACACACACACACACACACACACACACACACACACACACACACACACACACACACACACACACGTTCTAAAAGCATGATGGTTGGATGAGGACAGGGATCTTGTTTCTTATTGGATGAGAAAGTCGAGTGCTTGACGCTTAAAATTTTAGCAACATTGATCTGGAAAGGCAGCCACAGACTTACTGTGGCGAGTGTAGTGCTAGTTACATACGGTTTGCCTAGGGATCCCACGAGGCCAGGCATAAGTATGCATACATGGAGGAAATTTCTCAGTCGTCGTTAGCTTGGTGGTGTTGTGTTCACGATCATACGCCAAGCATCAGTGTTCGTGGTTGCGGCTATACTCCACACGTAAGGATTAGAGTTGTGGCCTACCCTGCAGGCGAAAAACTTTAGCAGGTGTTTGCAAATGCTGGTCTACTCTCTCCCAAAGTACGTATTTTGTAGTGCTATGCTACAAACAGCATCATTGTAATCTAGTAATGTATTGGTGACTTACTGGGAGAGTGATCTAGGGCAATGTGGTATTTCTTATACAGGGTGTAAACGATATAAGCTGTTAAAATTATTGTGTGTCCCGTTCTTTATTTTTGTATTCCTGAAGGACATATATTTGTAGGTTTGGTAGTAGATTAATTTTGTTAACATTGTCAGCCGACGGCACACGACCTGACTCGTGCATTACCGGTATCGATGTGGCGGTCAGAGAAAAGTAACGGACGAACCAGAGAAATGTAAACGCTGGACGTGTACAACGACGCAGCTCGGCTGCTATGTACAGGGTGCCCGAAAAGTCTTTCCCTGATAACATAAACTGATAACTCAGGCAAGAAGTAAGATACAAATATGGATCTTGTGTCGAATTGTTTACAACTATCAAAGTTTTTTTTCTGTGTTAGGTTCGCAGTACGGAAGTAGTGGATGAGGTGCAGTGCCCAAGAAACCATGTTAACCAATCAGGAGAAGGCACAGTGTGTCCTGTGGTACCATGAGACACGTTCACCAACCACAGTGCAGAGACACTTCCAGACAACATTTGGAAGGCTGGTTCAAATGGCTCTGAGCACTATGGGACTCAACTGCTGAGGTCATTAGTCCCCTAGAACTTAGAACTAGTTAAACCTAACTAACCTAAGGACATCACAAACATCCATGCTCGAGGCAGAATTCGAACCTGCGACCGTAGCGGTCTTGCGGTTCCAGACTGCAGCGCCTTTAATCGCACGGCCACTTCGGCCGGCCATTTGGAAGGAATCCACCTGATGCCAAGAGCATTAAAGCCA
This sequence comes from Schistocerca piceifrons, assembly GCF_021461385.2. Lineage (NCBI taxonomy): Eukaryota > Metazoa > Arthropoda > Insecta > Orthoptera > Acrididae > Schistocerca > Schistocerca piceifrons. The sequence continues at coordinate 208,592,524 of NC_060142.1, read as the reverse complement.
GGTATGAGAAGTTCAAGAACACAGAATCAGCTGCTGACCATCCGAGGTCTGGTCGACCAAGAACCTCAGCAGAAGGGTGGAAGCTGTAAGGCAGTCTTTTCTGTAAAGTCCGAAGAAATCGGTGCGCAGGGCCTCACGTGAATTACAGATGCCAAAAAGCTCTCTCCATGACGTTTTACACAAGTTTTTATTGTTTCGTGCATACAAAGTGCAAATTGTTCGGGCCTTGTTGTCCAATGACAGTACACGTCGATATGACTTTGCGGTGGAAATGCTATCACGTATTGAGGACGATGGTGGTTAGACGAATTGCCTTCTCAGACCAAGCGACCTTTTTTGTCAGTGGAGTAGTGAATCGCCATAATGTGTGCATTTGGGGTTCACAACCCCCTGGGGAGGTCATGGAGTGCACCAGAGGCAGTCCAAAGGTTAATGTTTGGTGCGCGCTGTTGCGCGATCGAATTATCGGGCCATTCTTCTTCGCTGAGGCTACCATCACATCTGCAGTGTATCTGGACATGTTGCTACTGTATGCTGCTCCTCAGCTGCTTCAGTATCATCCCGATGTCTTGTTTCAGCAAGACAGTGCACCGTCTCATTGGGGTTTGGACGTCTATGCCTATCTCGATTATGACCTTTCCTGGGAGATGGATTGGTCGTGATGGGCCAACGGTTTAGCCTCCACGCTCTCCTGACATAACCCCATTAGACTTCTTTTATGGGGTTATGTCAATGACGAGGTCTACCGAACACGTGTACCAGATCTTGAAACCCTGCGGCAACGGGTAACCACAGTCGTTGAATCGATCCCTCCAGTGATGTTGGCTAATGTGTGGACGGAAACTGAATATCGCCTAGATGTGCTACGTGCTACCAAGGGTGCTCATGTGGATGTTTACTGAAGTGTGAAATAAACTTTGATAGTTTGTAAACAATTAGATGCCTGTTTCATACTTGTATCTTACTTCTAGCCTGAGTTATCAATTTATGTAATCAGAGAAAGACTTTTCGGACACCCAGTGCTACCGAAACACGCAATGTAAACAGTCACTGGGTTGTCAAGAACGTGTAATTAGTCTTACGTAAACAATGAATACAACCAGACGTTTTCTCTTTTACAACAACGAACGTCGTGGTAGCAAAGGAAAACTAACATAAAATAAAATGTGTGTCCCTTAGTACACAATCAACCAATTACCAAGTAATAAATTGTTTCTTTTTTTTACAACAATACCATAAAGGAAATTAAATTCAGATTCTTTTCCTTTTCTACAACAGTACCGTAACGAAAATGAAAACCATATTACTTTGTTTCCTCTTACACCAATGCTAGAAAACCAACTTCTTGCACCTACATGGTGTTCTGATGTTATCTGTAACATAACACGTAATATGTTTCTACCATAAAAATGGAAACTGAAATAAAAGTGGTCAAAAACTTGGTATTTTGCAATCTTGCACAGAATTTGAAAAACTGCTATTTTTTGGTGAACTGTAGCGCCGCTGGTACAGGGTATAAAAAAGTTGTAGCAGCGAAGTTTGTAGAGAATTTTGTGTTTTTTTAGAAAGGAAATACATGCCAAATCACTAGGAGCACACAAAAACGGAGATATTTTTCAAAAACTAAAAAAGAAAACGATATTTTCAAAGTTTTTTATCTACAGAAAGTTTAGCCAACATAAATATTATTGACAAAACTTGGTTTTCAAATATATCCAACCACATGAATGAGTTAAAAAATTCTAGCCCATCTTTCACAAGGTATAGGCTTTTTACCAACGGTTTCGCTATTATGTGGCGGAAGCTGCAGCTTAAAGTTCACTGGTGAGGACTTTGCGACTATCTGATATGGACAATGATACCAGATGAAGCAGGTGTATGGGCTCATCAGCGTTATCCACTGACCTACACAGCACTCATATGGTTTAGCATTGTGCTGCCCCACTCGTTATGCCCCTGCTCTGTCCACTCCATAACTTTCACAATTCATTTGCTCACCAATCTTTCTCGCCTTAGGTTTGATTATCTCAAATGCTGTCAGACATAATTCAATCAATGATATGCTCGTACTTTCATGGATCTTCGAAATGTAAGATATGACATCTTATGGCCATAAAACATCCCAATCATTGTTATTCATCTAGTGGCTTAGAATTTTTCATATAGTTTGAAGTACACACTTCGTTCTCCCGTTTGGCTGTTGGTGTAATGTGCTGGCCCTCCGCTTAGTAACATGCAATAAGTGGCACATCTGCTTGATAAATTCCAACATAAAATTGGTTCCCTAACCAATGATTAACGTTTCTGGAACACTCAACTTTAGTGACCAATTACTCATCATTGCCTGTGCTATTGTGTCGGCTTGTTGATTTGGAACAATGACCATTCCTAAATATCACGAGAATTGATTGTTGGTCGGAATATTACAGTTACCCAATAATTTCTATCTGGAAGATACTAAAATGTCTATCACAATTATTTTAGAAACGTCTACTGGCTTCCGGCAATCTTTGCAGTGGAATACATCGTTTGCTCAACCCCATCCAATATGCACGTAGCACTCAGTTTTTTTAACAAACTGCTCAACGTCTTGACTGTGCTTACACCACCAGTAACATTCACCCTCATCGTTTCATGGTTCTACATACTCCCACCACCGGGTAAAATGTGATCATGTGCCTTCTTCTTGTGATATGACTGTAATCACGACAAGGAGTCCAAGGTTCGAGGTCTGTCATAATGCACACAAACTGTGGCTGCATTGCAGATAGTTTGCACTCTGATCAGCACCTTGTACTCTTTTGCATTATCCATCAGTACGACATTTTCCATAGTACAACACTCTTCCTGCCGAGACCATCTGCGTTACTGTGACTTCCGCCAGATTTAGGGACTATTTCGAAATTGAACACACTTAGTTTCGATGACCAACATGTTAGTGTATTACACAGAGCTTTTAACCCAAATAACCTCTCCAACACTTCTTGATTCATTATCACCTTCAGCATTCTCCCATACAAAGTGCAGAGAAAGCATGTCATGCCATACACGATAGTATAGTTCCTATCTTCTTTGTTTAATTGCTGCGGGGCATAGGCAACCAGATGTTCCGTCCCCTCTATCTTTAAACAAGGGCCAATGCTTGATTACTAGCATCACAAGATGATATGAACTTTTCATTATCAGAAGGACTAACATTGGCTTGCTGTCAACAGTTCCTTCCATTTTCCAAACGTATTTTCACATGCCAGTGTCCAATAGCATTTAAGATCTCTCTTATGTAAGTGATTGACTGTGTTATTTCTGATCACCTCAGGGCAAATTTCCTACAGTAATTTGACCACTTATACAACTGCAGCTCTTTTCCTATCTGAGGCACTGGAGAACTCTGTACAGTTTCATCAACGTCAGGTCTGTTCATATCCCATCTTGGCCCTGTAGTAGGCACCAGTTCAGGCCCTGGCAGCATCAGGACTGGGTTTAGCTCGTAGACAACATTGAGTCGTTGTCTGGTATGGAAGCGTTATCAGCTTAGGCAATAGGCGACAACAGATACTCTTAGGTTTAGGTCTCTGGTGTTTATACTTGCTTGCTTTGGTGTTTTTACGAAAAGGGGCCACTTCCAGTCATGTAAGAAGCCTATACAGCAGGTGCAAGCTCCAGGTGTGTTAACCAAACTCGCCACAGTATGTAAGCAAAGGCCTCTGCGATGCCAGTTCAACATTTTTCAAGCTATAGCATTCGAATTTGGAAGCCAGCCTTCCAGCTGCCCTAGCTTGTGGTTGAGGAGCCAGCTTAGGAAGGTATGGCATAACACAAGAATTTTGAATCCTTAACCAACATTCCATAGTAAACAAGCTGCTAAGTCCATATACTTTCAATCGACAGCGTTGTATCTAATTTTGCCGTGCAAAATAAATCAATAATTCAATAAATTAATCAATAAAATTTCCTGGCAATGCCTGCGTGCTAGTGCCTTCCGCTACTGTAATTGCAAGGACGAGTTTCGAGCTGCAGGAAGACGAATGTTACTGTTCAGCTTGAAGATAACTGACCAAGCTTTCCCTGCCTTCCTAAATGAGTGGCAGTCTGGGCCGACGAGGCTGATCAAAAAGTTCCCCGAGCACTATGGGACTCAACTTCTGAGGTCATTAGTCCCCTAGAACGTAGAACTAGTTAAACCTAACCAACCTAAGGACATCACACACATCCATGCCCCAGGCAGGATTCGAACCTGCGACCGTAGCGGTCGCGCGGGTCCAGACTGCAGCGCCTAGATCCGCACGGAGGCTGATCTCTAGGGCGAGTAACTATCCCACGATGGTCTGTGTTTCCCAATGCCTGTATGTTTTTCTGTACGTTCCGCCAAGAAGCAGCACCTTACATAAGCACTGTAACTAAGAGCGGGATGTGAACAATGTAAATGCCTACATTATGCTCCAAAGTCTGACTGAATGGAAGGCCACGACACTGAGTAATTTCGTGGAGTGTTTTGGAGCACGCAGAATCGAACAGCTGACCGGGATCCCTCGTGGAGTATAAAAGTTGTGTATCCTCTGGTGCAGATCTGGCCTTTTGCAGTGTGTTTTAGAAGCCGGAAGAAGATGACACTTCGAGATCAAGCGAACTATTTCTTGCAATATGGAAAACTGAGTGAATCCGAATGGGCGATCCCATGTGCGGTCGTAGATTTCGAGTTGAATGAGTCCAGTTTTATAGACGAGTTTTGCCGTTTAATGAGTGCAATGGGCATAGGCCTACAATTAGGTTGTGGACGTACATAACTAGCTTGATAATTGTGTTTAGTGAACAAGAAATTAGACTGTGGTTTGTTCATGTGACACTTTTTCCTGCTCGGTTAGAACTGTATCCCTGTCTCGTTGTTGTGGTATATATCGGGGGAAATGTCCAAATTTGAGTGAATTCCTATGGGACTAAAGTTCTTAGGTCATCGGTCCCTAGACTTACACACTACTTAAACTAACTTATTCTAAGAACAACACACACAACCATGCCCGAGGGAGGACTCGAACCTCCAGCGGGAGGGGTCGCGCAGTACGTGACGTATATCGGGGGAAATTGCTAGCAACTACTTAGAGGCAGTGAACGTATTCCAGGTCTGTGGTCAGATCTTGGAATCCTTTTGGATGTGGGTGAATTTCTAAAGGGCCTTTAATTATTGACGTTGGAGAGCTGAGGTGTTTAAATGTGTCTCATCGGTCAAAGCGAGTTTGGCTGCCATTATTTACTCTATTTATTGATATATCAATTCAGACAATTGATCCGGGTCCGGTAACTAAAGTTTACATTATTCTATGGAGAAGTACATCGCATAATTTGTCTGGAACGCCGCACACCGCCAAATGTATGTGGTTTATGGCCTCGGACACGAGTGTTATTTCCCACAACTCCATGGAAGCTCCGAATCATGGACAAAAGGAACGTTTCACTACTTGCTTTCTTATTCCTATTGGTATTTCATTTCACCTCTTTCGCTGCTGATTCAATGCACGAGTTAAACTACAGCTGTCATAAATTGTTACCTTTCTTAACCAGAATTTTTCTTGATTTATCAGTTTAATTGCCCCCATATGGTTTGCCTAGACATTGTGAATACTTTATAATCATTCGCCTGTAGGCCGTCAAATTTCAACCTTGCAGCTTACTTCTGGATAAAAAAAAATGACGGTATGCCGGTTTCTCTTTATTTGTTCTTCAGTTTTTCAAGTGCATTGCCAGAATTTCTTTCGTACCCCTACCGTTTCTGAAACCAAAATGATCTTCGTTTGTTACTTCTTCATTGTTCCTTTCTATTCTTCTGTACATTAGTCTAATCATATGTGTGACAGATCTTTCAATATTTTTCACATTGATTCGCTCATTCTTTCATCGATAGTGATGTAATAACGCTGTTCTGGAATTCTTTCAAAACTAGATCAAACGAATTTCTAGTTACACACCTCCAACGGTTTTGTACATTCAAATGTTCACCCTGTTGACTTATTTCATTTCAGAACATTCACTGCGTCAATATCTGACAGCACTACAGAATCACCTATTTCGACCAAGTAAACGTCTTCTACTTTCATAGCCCACTTCGGTGCGGTTCCTCTCAAACTTAAGGAAGTCTAGTGGACTCTACCGTTGGAAAGTTCCACCTCGTATCTTAACAATCTAACCTTTTCCTTCATTGATATTACGTTTAAGCTTCCTGCAAGCTACATCAGTACCTCCTACGACCATTTCTTTCTGAGTTTATCTGAGTGTCATTCTCAACCATCTTGGTTTGTGAGATGGCGCAAAGGTAATACACGGTAAAGATATGTTCTAAACTTTTCAAAATTTTAGCTTCACTAAATGAGTGCATTTATCCATCATTTACGCTCGAAAAATTTCATAATAAGAGTACAAAACATCTCTGGCCATGACCATGGAACAAGGTCTACAGTGAGCTTATATCTAAGAAGAAAGCTCAAAACAGTGTTTCCTACCAAGAAATAAAATTGTATAATAAACTGCCAAAAGACATTAAAGCGATCTCTAAAACAAACTCATTTCAAAATAGGCATTTAGAAAGTACTTGTTGAGTATACATTCCATGTAATGAAGAATTACTTAGATAATACAGAATATAGGTTTAGTAAAAAAATACCACAAATAAAACTTACGCTCTATTAAAAACTCATTCAGTGTGGAAGCAAGGCGACTCAGATTTTGAGGGAAGCAAATGGAAAGCTGCATACTTAAAATGCAAACCGAACATCATCGTCATGGTCCTAACATCAGCTGATCGTATGTGCATAGTGTGTGTAGTATATCCACTGGATGAGGTCGAGAAATGAACTGACAATTTGGTACCAACTTTGGTACAGTATGAAATAACAACTTTGCAAGAATGTATAGACAAAATGTTATTGTACACAAACCGAAAATGAGGTTGTACTTTTTTAACAGATTGGCCTTGTGTTCGAAGGATGGAAGTTCTGTTCCCCGCCTGATCATCCCGATTTCGTTTCTCCGTGGTTTCCCTAATTTACTTGAGGCAAATACTGGGATATTTTCTACTATAAGGTCAACGTCAGTTAACTGCGCCTTGCTTGTAAAACTTGGCCGGCCGGAGTGGCCGTGCGGTTCTAGGCGCTACAGTCTGGAGCCGAGCGACCGCTATGGTCGCAGGTTCGAATCCTGCCTCGGACATGGATGTGTGTGATGTCCTTAGGTTAGTTAGGTTTATTTAGTTCTAAGTTCTAGGCGACTGATGACCTCAGAAGTTAAGTCGCATAGTGCTCAGAGCCATTTGAACCATTTTTGTAAAACTTGACCTCTATGTATGTAAATGACTGTAAATATGAGTTATGTTTTTTCTTCTTAAACTGTAATGCCACAACAGGTCCAGTATCTTTATTATATCTACTAAAGTGCAACAAACACTCTTTATTACGCAGTAATGATGGATACACAATTATCATTGACAGATCACAAAACCAGCCTGCGCCATGTCAATGTAAATTTGTTGCACATACAAGAGAAGGATCTTGTTAACTTGTGATTACAAAAGTCTGTCAGCATCCAACTATTCTTACCCCAAACAGTATTCCACATTAGACCCAATAAGCAGCCGAGTAATGTATCCACACGATCAGTGAGGTAGATACTGCAGCACAACTGGCAAAGTGGCCGGTTTTACTTCCTAGATGAAGTCAGAGACTAGGTCCATGTGATCCCTCGCAACCACCTGTCATCGACAGCACGTTAAGTCTTTGGCAGCGTACATCAGAAATTATAGACCTCGCTGTCTGAGGATACAGATATAGACCCCTGGCATCCCTCCTTCCTTTAACTGGCCTCCAAGGTCGAAAGTGTGCCTGTCGGTAGTGGGATTGCCTAAATGGTTGGAGGGAGGTGGGTAGGGAGGCCAGCTAACAGTTCTATAGCAATTCAAAGTCGACTAGTGTCTGTGTTTGCGCTACATCCTCTACTTACGGCAGCTGATGCTGGCTGCTACTGGTGTATCAGTCTCCAAGTCTCCACTGGGAGTCATTGATGCTGGAGGTAGGAAGGAGCCCCACTGTAACAGGTGCCTGATTAGACGTCGCTGTAGGTGTGGTTGTTGACTTGCCCCTGACGTTTAAAATTGTATCCTGGGGCGGTAAAGGCTGGATCGAGCTGAAAGTTGATTATCGTGTGCGCATCTGGTTTGCATGCAGTATCAGCCTGTGGCTACTGGCTTCCAGTTTTTGTTCCCAAGCGGCTGTGATGGAGCTAAGTAGCCAATCTGATGCACCATATCTCTGTACCCAGAGAGTAATGGGGTCCTCAGCTAGGCTGGCAGGGATGTGTAATATTTACCAGGAGGTTCCAAAGCGTACAGCTTCGGTGACCATATAGAACATGGCCGAGGTTCGTCCCTGGATTGGTTTAGTTCTGTAGGAGATCAGCAGCTGGGTCAGGACCTCGACTTTCGGTGCGGCTAACGCCATTTATCGCATCTGCACCTTAAAGGTGTGGATGGAACTACCGGTTCCACCATTGCAGGATTGGTGGAACGGCGCTGTTGTCAGAAGTATTATGCCATTGTGAGAGCAGAAATCTTAAAACCACTACTTGAGAATTGAGGGCCGTTACCGAAAATGATTGTTTATGAAGCCCCTTCAGTAGTGAATATTTTCTGCAGAGCACTTATTGTTTCCCTTGGTTGTGGTATTCAGCCTTTCGATGGTTCATACCAACATCTTCGGGTGGAGATCTGTGTTGTTATGTTTCTGGTGTTAGTGAAGAGCACTACTTAGTTCATCAACATCATCGACTGATATAATGCCGGTGGCGTCTATTATTTTAAAACCAAGAAATGAAAACCCGATCACGAAAATTGTTAACAGCCAAGAGAGCGGTGTGCTGATTACATGTCCCTCATATCAGCATCCAGTGACGTCTATCACCTGAGGAGGATGACACGGCGTTAGGCATTCCGAGACCTGTTCGGACGGAGTTCAGTTTAGCTTCAAAAACTGAAAATGTGTTAACCCCAAAAATGTTTTGTGCTTGATGTCGTTGCACAACTAAGTAAGTAATCGAACGGCTGACCTGCTTGTACAAAGCCAACACTGTACATTTACCGTGCAAAACTATGCGGTGCCTGCTGAAGAATTATAACCTCTGTGATGTAGTCTGTAGAGTTGAAAAAACAGTAATAAGTTAGGTTTCCTCACTTGCGCGTTAACAAAGATGATGGGTTCCGATCACGCTTACTGTGGCGTGAATGCAAAACGCCGTCCTAAGATACGTCACTTTTGTCAAAACGTTGCTGTGTTGCTGTGGATGTTTTTAGAGGTTTTACAAAAGCTACGTTACTTTCATCAAAATATTTCTGAGCTGCATTAGACACTTCAAAGGTTTTTGCTACCGCCAACACTTTCTTGAGAGTAGGATTTGTCGTGATCAGTGCCTGCGACTAGACCAATTTATCAGATGCTTATGTAATTATTACGTCACGTTCCAACGACTCGACTCGGGATTGTTGACAACTTTGATGTGCACACAGAGGTCGACACTATCGGGTCAGCTTTGTGAAAGCAGTTGCATCGTAAGTGTGATACGACTTCTTGGGAAACGAAAAATACGCGGGCCTAGCTGCTACGACATGCGTTTGCTACTTGTAATGTTAACGTAACAAATTGTGGATTTCTGACAGTTTAAAAATTCAGGTTTAGTGACGGGACGTAACTTTTCTAGAAGACACATTACTTGGTAGTTAGCGGATAGCAGACAAGCACGTCGTTCAGCAGCGTCGGTTATGTTACTCGCCTGGAGCGTTAATGGCTGTACCATAAATCCCATTCTTCATGTTCTGGATGAAATGGCGCGATTGGGCGGTGATGGATGGTATTCTGACTTGGTGAGCTATTGTAGTATTATTTGTTGCCGTCCCATAATTTGCGCTTTGTGTTTTTGTTGCTGTTCTTGTTATGCTTGTTGCTGCATTTGAAACTTCAGCTGTTGCTTTTGCAGTTAGTCATGTTGTGCCTTCTGTTGCTTTTGAAGCTGCAGCCACAGTTTCAATAATTCTGTAGCAATGATCCCTAAACTTAGTCTGTTGTCGTATCACACATGCTAAGTTCAATTCCTCGTCATCAGTATTACACCTGCTAAGATGCAACAAGCCTTCTGTATTATACATTAAGTATGGATACGCAATTATTGAAACGGTAGGGAGTTGACTGGAAAGTAGAAAAGTACTGAGACCACAAATAAAGTCACCACAAATAACATATATTTTGACACCAGTTTATTACTAACAATAAAATCTTTATAACGACAAAAGTATATAAATAAGAGGATGACAGTAAGCAAAAAAATTTTATTTGTTTAGAAAACCTGCAGCATGAGTAGTGAACAAGTGGCAAAATGTCAAGACAACCAGATAAAAAAGAATGGCTTAAGGCCACAACTTAAGCGTCTCCCACAGGGAAGACTTATGTTTTAAACAGTTGCAGAACAAACGAGTTATAAAATGAAGACCGATTAAGCCTCAACTACTCTCTAGTGGACGCTAACTAGTTTGACAAAACTTAGCAGCTGCAAAGTTGGCTCCAAGCCGAATGAAAGATACGTTTTGTCAGTAAAAATAATTTAAGGCTACAAGTAGGCACAGTACAAGCAGTTAATGAAAGATAGCAACTGGAAAACTGACTCAAGGCCAAGTACCTGTGTGTTTCATCGGTAAGTCAAAATATTTAGAGTTTCAGGTAAGTACAATAAAAGCAGCTAACAAAATTACTCTGCACAACTGCGTTACGGCTTAGAGGCTAGTGATAAAAGTCTACCACAATTAGGATGCGGTTGCAGTGAGAAAAACAAAGAACAATTATAGATTAAGAACATAACTACTACAATTAAAATTATAGCCAGAACAAAATTTTAAAATTTTACTTACAAGGAACTATAACAGTATTTTAAAGAAATGACAGGTACGGAATTAACGTCTTGCGGCAATGTAAACAAACGTTACAAATGGTAAAAACACAAGAAGTCCATAAGTAACAATACAAGGTCGTGCGGCACTGTGGCCAAGCAAAACTCTAGGCTGAACTTACACTAATAATCGCCTTTGTGCTGTGATTCTTGGATTCACTTAAAGGCTTAAAGGAATCTATTAAACCAAACCACATACATAAAAAAATATATTCCTAGCCAGGCCCACGTTTAACCTCAGGGGCAGAAAACGACAGTAGCCGTTCAAATATCCGGAATGAGCAAGCTCAGCGGGCACCATCACAAAACAAATAATAAACGGACAGAGGCCACTCAAAAAAAAAAAAAAAAAAAAAAAAAAAAAAAAAAGAAGGAGGGAGAGACGGAAAAAGGGAAATAGTACAGATTTAATGTAAGCAGACGGCCAGATGTCTTACCAAAACAGATCTCCTTTGACTGACTTATTGCATAATCTGTTTAGTTGACTGTCACCACATTAACTAAGAAAGAGAGACCACGAAGTTGTGATCACGGATTTACTTCAAACTTTGTACACGGTTAGTGGGCCGTTAAAAGAACATAATGCGCACGTAGTAAGGTGCACTTCTCCCGTAATCCCTAGAAAGTCGCAAGAAAATTTTATGCGTGTGTTATGTAACTGATGTACTTGTGCAAAGCATCTACTAGTGTGAACTGTTGGTGGTCAACCGGTTGTGAAAGAGGTGGCGGTTCACATCTCACCAGCGCTTGATATCTTAATATTTTTCATCATTGGTCACATTGTTTAATTTATATGACATTTGAGAGACAATATAATGATAAAAAAACAGGAGCACTTTTATGAAGTAGTTGTGAATTTCATATATTATTTGACTGTTTATTATTTGTAATTAAATTTCCAAGGACGAGGGACAGGCTTGAAAAGCCCAAGTCAAATCTCGATGAATAATTATGCGAATGACGTTATTCACAATCAGTACTATAGTGAGTCACACGAGAGTAATATAGAATAATTCGTCGGATGTGCTCTACACATCATACGTTGCAGGATGATATTTGTCATACAGACATGGAGAACATAAATTGAAACTTTATGCAAATAGACGTGTATTTTTTCATTATATTACTTCTCAAAACTCATATAAATTAAATAATGTGACACGTGATGAAAAAAATTAATTGTGGACGTAAATAAAAGTGGTATTCGAATCGCCGGCTCCTCCAAGCGAATTTTAACCGCTTTTTTTATCAGATTGACTTGGTATTTTCATGAAAATCAGGCAACCATAGTTAAATCATCATTTAATATCAGCTGCAAAAGGAAAATCAACAAATTAGTTCAAGCACAAACAATTATTAAATTCTGAACGGGAAGACTAACCCATTACCCCACCCTTCGTATATATAAATATATATATATATATATATATATATATATATATATATATATATATATGTAGAGAGAGAGAGAGAGAGAGAGAGAGAGAGAGAATAAGTGACAAAACAAAACAAAGCTACAAGGGAGGGGACTCAAGTTCAGGGAAGAAACAGGGATCACAGGGGAGCTTAACCACCCTGACGGTTAAACACAAGAAAAAGCATATTCGCAAAAAGCTTTCGATAACGTGGCAACCGCTGCCATTTCCAATGCGCAGTTGTCAGATAATGGTGAAACACGCGATGATCTGGATCATTCCCCCCTTCGACGACGTAATGTACATAGTAACCCAAGAGCCAGACAATCGTGTTCGTTTTTGTCTGAGGAAAAAAAACGATATGTCCGGAAGTAGGAGAATGTCGTCTGGGAATGCGGTTTCAGGCCCTCGAGTAAGGAAAGCTTGGCCGTGCGGTTCTAGGCGCTGCAGTCTGGAACCGCGAGACCGCTACGGTCGCAGGTTCGAATCCTGCCTCGGTCATGGACATGTGTGGTGTCATTAGGTTAGTTAGGTTTAACTAGTTCTAAGTTCTAGGGGACTAATGACCTCAGAAGTTGAGTCCCATAGTGCTCAGAGCCATTTGAACTATTAAGGTTCAAAAATGGCTCTGAGCACTATGGGACTTAACATCTATGGTCATCAGTCCTCTAGAACTTCGAACTACTCAAACCTAACTAACCTAAGGACATCACACAACACCCAGTCATAACGAGGCAGAGAAGAACCATTAAGGAAAGCTAATTAACGTCGGACGCAGAGCCAGTGATCCCGTCCGCAAGCAACAAGCCTGTGAAGTAAGGTGTCAGTCTGATGACATTCCTCACACTGATAAGTCGGACGAAGGCCAATACGAAAAAGACGATCACCAGTAGGTATCAGATGGTGAATGACCTTATACCACGTTGAAGCAATATCCATCATCAATATAGGAAGACTAAGATGAGACCAGACCGTTTTCCAAGACGTTGACGGGGAAGCAAGTTCAACAGAAGAAAGGGGACATGGTACGACACCCCAACGGGATGATAGCTTAATATGCGTCATAGAAAGTATATCAGCACCTAGGATATCGATATTTAGAAAGTATTCACGAATGTGCCACAATTTAGGATTAATCCGTCCAACATTAACAGGAGGGGTCTGACAGACCGGCCGGAGACGGGAAAGTAAACGAGAGGTAACTGAATGCGGAGCCCACGTACAGGTTAACACATTGCGGCGGGCAAATAAGATGCATGTCTTCACATTGATATCGGAAGACCCATTCCTCCAAGCCTGGCCTGGCCACAGGAATCGACCAGACAGATGTTTCAGTCTGCGGCACATCATCGTGGGAAGCGGGAAGACCTGCGCAATGCAATACACTTTACTGAAGACATAGGTTTCTAAAACCCTTACCTTACGAAGGAGGATAAGGGAACGGCGTTCATGTTCAAGGATCGCCCAGTGAACACGACTGGTAACCTCACGCCACTTTAGGGTCGCCAATTTAGGGTCGCCTTTTTGATCGGGTTGCGATCCAATAAGACCCCTAAGGTCTTATGGCGATTGACGACTGTCGCCCAAGAAATGACGACATGATCGAAGACTCTCAACGGCAGTAACGTGCATTTACGATCATTAATGCGAGCACCAGCAAGACAACGAAATGAATCCAACGTATCGTTAAGGCTCGGTATATTCTCGACAAGTCATACTAAAACCATGACGTCATTGGCGTATGCACGGACCGAAAAAAGTTCCCCCAGTATGGTCCAGCTTCCAGTCGTGACAGGAAGGGCCGCACGAACACCAAATACAAGCCGACAACCAGCGATGTGACGCGCACGGAGACCAACAGGACACTAAACGGACACGAGGAAAACACACAGCGCTACGGTAGAGGTGGAACTAATAGCACAACCTAGTCGCCCGACGCGCGGAGCAGGAAATGAACTGCTTGACCACAATGACCTCTTGCTGGTGATCTCTTCGCACAGATACATCAGGCACAATATAGAGTCGTTAGTGCACCTTACTACTTGCACATTCTGTAGTTTTAATGTCCTACTAAAGGCGTACAAAGTTTGAAGTAAATCTGTGATCCCAACGTCGTGGTCTACCCTTGTAACTCTAACAGTGAGGTCCCTGATAATAATGCATTAAGTAATGGCTAATCTCCCCTGTAACATACTCAGAAGAAAACAATTTTAAATTTAAGGCCAGTACATACAGTAAATTAAATAACCACCGGAAACAATAACAAAATAAATTTAATAAACAGTATTTTCATAAAACGCAGTATGTGAAGCGTTGCAATTATTCGTACCCTGACAGTAGCTGCTAGAAGACTGTTTCAACAAATACCAAGCACCTTAAAAGCACTGGAAAACATCAGACAAAAGAACTTGGCAGGTAATATGCCAAATAACACAACAGAAAGTGCCGGCCGAAGTGGCCGTGCGGTTAAAGGCGCTGCAGTCTGGAACCGCAAGACCACTACGGTCGCAGGTTCGAATCCTGCCTCGGGCATGGATGTTTGTGATGTCCTTAGGTAAGTTAGGTTTAACTAGTTCTAAGTTCTAGGGGCTAATGACCTCAGAAGTTAAGTCCCATAGTGCTCAGAGCCATTTGAACCATTTTTGAACAACAGAAAGCGGCTTTTCCGCACACCACGAGCCGGCCACTCTGCTCAGTAGCGTAGCAAACAGATGACAAACTTTCAAATTAAATGCATGTTCGCCATAATTCGCGAAAACATGCGAGCGTCTTTTGCACACATCATCAGCCCAGAGAACGATAAAAATATTAAGCAGGCATGGAGGAAACCTGGATGCAGTTGGTTCAAATGGCTCTGAGCACATTGGGACTCAACTGCTGAGGTCATTAGTCCCCTAGAACTTAGAACTAGTTAAACCTAACTAACCTAAGGACATCACAAACATCCATTCCCGAGGCAGGATTCGAACCTGCGACCGTAGCGGTCTTGCGGTTCCAGACTGCAGCGCCTTTAACCGCACGGCCACTTCGGCCGGCCCTGGATGCAGTGTTATGCGCAAAATTAAAGCCTGTTACCAAAAGATGTCCCTATAGTCCAAAATATGGAATTCCACAAGCACTCTCGCTTCATTCAACGGTCGCTGGTGGATTACAGTCAAGATCCCAACCGGCGTGGCGGTACCGATAACCCTACACAGCCGAGGCCGCCGCCTTCCACCTATGTTCGCCCAACACGGACCGTTCACACGTCGTCAACCAATGTGGACCCCCAACGGCGATTGCTCCGAGACAGTCACTTCCTCACAAATTTTGATCACACTTGGTGATCTTTACTTCTTAGTGTACAGTACAGGTAAAATATCTGCACATTTTATTAGTGCTTCAGTCAGCCAGGGTTTGGGCAGTCACTTGATTCCTTGAACCCATTCTTGCTTAATTTCGTTTCCTTCGCATAGGCGGATACATAGGATAGAGAATCTCTCTAGGTCTTAATGTCTTGGTTTATGGAGGGCTGAACACTATCAGGTGTCTACATGGACAAGGAAAAATAATTCCGGAATTTTTCCCGGATTTTCCGGTTGAAAATACACTTCCTCCCGGGTGAAAATACACTTTTTCCGTGTTAAGTGACAGTATACTTTTTCTCGGCACTTATCAATCCTTTTATAGTTTATGGTTTTATACACTGGCGTAGAATTTCCCGGCACTTTAGAAAATGAAACACAGGGGGAAAAAACACGTTTTGGAAAGATCTTTGATGTGCAGCAACATATACACTGCTTATTTCCGTGTTACGAACGTATAAATTCGAATTCCACCAAACACTTTCCGAAGCATTAAAATCGAGATTGCGACGCGCTTTTGTAAGCGAGTCACAGCTCATCTCACCAGATCTCGCCAGCTGATGACAGCATTTGACACGTGATATAGTCAGATCACCCTTAAGTAGCGCGAACACACAAATAAGAAAAATTAATGGCTTAAATTAATGTTCAATAGTTGCTACAAGAAAAGCAAAGCTATCACATATAACATTGGTCTCTAAGATTAATAAGCTGCAAGAGAAGCTAAGCTTCCATATATATCGTAGATCTTTTTTGTGCGTCATACATCACATAAATGTGCCAATAATTTTTTTAATAACGACGTAAATGTCTGATCTTTTAGGCTCGAAATTCTTCATATGGTCGTCCCCAAAGAGTTGATTTTTAAATGAGAGTCAAACGCTCTGTGATTTAAGAGATTCGTCGTACAGTCTCTCACATAGTTTATCTTACATAAAAGGAAATTTACTTTGAAAGTAACGCCTTTCAAAGCAATATTCGCAATATTTTTCCGTGACCTGTTAGAAAGGTACGTTTCAGCAGTTGCCAGAGAGCGCCATATAACAGGCGTCACTGCACTTGCGCAGCTACGATGACACAGGAAGCCCGCATGTTCGTACGTGTGAAACATTAAATGATCTTGGATTAAAACGAATCTAATGTAAAAAACTGTCACGTCACGCTCATTGGAGGCAATTTGTTGTTAAGAGGCACTGCACAGTCTTCCTAAAGCCTTTGACACACTTTGCTGTTAGCAGACACTTGTATAAGCACTGTGTTTTGTTGTTGGCGCATTTTCTTTGCGACTTAAGTTTCATTTTCGTTTTTTTATCTCGTTCAAGTTTTGTTGCTGCAGTATTTTTCTGCAGAAGCGGGACATAGTAAATTTTTGTTAGAGTATTGGTTCTTACCAGTCAAAATCACCAAAATTTAACTGAAAACTAAAACAATTAAAAATTCCCGGAACTCAAGAAGATTCCCGGGTTTTTCCCGGTTTTCTCCCGGATGAAAAAATTCCCGGGTTTTTCCCGTATCTCCCGGTTGTCCCGGGTCGTAGACACCCTGACTATTGACTTGGGAACTTTGTGTCTTGGAGCGGTATCAACTGTCCCTACTAAATCCGTTTCACGTACTCTGCCTCGGAGAGCGTCGAGCTTGTTGAACATCTTCGTGACCTCGTCCTTCACTCAATGCTTGAGGCAATCTCCCATAGCTATTAGAGCACCGGCCGATACCCCGTGCGCCGCAGCTTACGCGTGTACTCGACCGGCCAAGCGTAGGGTCGTTTCCCAGCAATAGGCCAGAGAGAAAGAGAGTGCCTGGAAGAATCGATACTTACAAGGAAAATTCCCCATCGCGACCCATCAGATTTAGTGATAAAATGGACCAGTGGTTAACCGGCCAAAAACTGAACATAGATCGAGCATGAAAATGGGAAGATTCTGTACTGAACTGTGAGAAAAGGCCGACCTGAGTGGCCGTGCGGTTCTACGCGCTACAGTCTGGAGCCGAGCGACCGCTACGGTCGCAGGTTCGAATCCTGCCTCGGGCATTGATGTGTGTGATGTCCTTAGGTTAGTTAGGTTTAATTGGTTCTAAGTTCTAGGCGACTGATGACCTCAGAAGTTAAATCGCATAGTGCTCAGAGCCATTTGAACCATTTTTGTAAAAAAAGAAGCAAAATATTAAGAGTGAACGCTGCAGGCTGATGATATACAACATAGAGCGGACTGCGCGCACCGCACCGTCGTGGCTACGTCGTTATGTTATGGATTACAAATTGGGAGATCCGTATTCAAATCTCCCTTGCACCGTTTTTTTCTTTTGCAAAATTATGAACTTTCCGTCTGGTCATTGACAAGTCTGTTCTCCTTCTGTATTCTTGGCAGTTGTCATACTATACACTGGTTATAGAATATGAGTCATGTGGTAAGAAATTATTACCGTAGCAAGTTAATGTGATGAATAGTGAGAGCAGGTGAGATCCTGCATAGACCTATCACAGATAAACGACAAATGAACGGGTCTGAACTATGTTGCAACAAAGAAATTCGAGAGTCAAAACTTCCAAAACGGAACGCAAGTGTCGTAACATGTGATACTTGTGTAGAGCAGATAGGAGGTGTGTACGTCTGGAGGTCCCTTCTTTACACCTCGCTGTCGCAAACGGATATTATACCGCAATACTGACACGTCAATGATCGAACGGGCAGTTCATAGTTTTATGAGAAAAAAAAGAGCCACGAGAGAGATTCGAACACGGCTCTTTTTCTTCACAGTTCAATACCATGACCAAACAACCACCACGCCGTGGCTATTCAGTTTCTCTCGATGTTGCACATCTTGACCTTGGAGCGTTCACTGTTTCTATTTTTCCTCTTTTTTCACACTTCGGTTCAAATGTTTAAATGTGTGTGAATTCATAAGCGACCAAACTGCTGAGGTCATCGGTCCCTAGACTTACATACTACTTAAACTAACTTAAGCTAACTTATGCTTTGAACAACACACACACCCATGCCCGAGGGAGGACTCGAACCTCCGGCAGGAGAGTCCGCGCAATCCGTGACATGGCGCCTCAAACCACGTGGCCACTCCGCGCGGCGCACTTCAGTACAGCTTCTTCCTGTTTTCATGCTCGACCTTTGTTCAGTTTTTGACGGGCTATCCACTGGGTCACTTACCACTAAATCTGAGGGGAGTGCGACTGGGTGTTTCCCTTGTTAGTAAAGAAGTCACTCCCACACGGCACACTTTTCACTGACAATTCACAAAACCAGGTCGTGCCGCGATACGTTGTCATAAAGTTGTAATCACACACGAAGAGAAGAATCCAGATGGTCCGTGGCTAGCAAGTCTATCAGTATCCAAATATTCGCAATGTAAAGAGTTGCCCAAGTGAGATCCAATAAGCAACACCTTCAGGTACGCAGACAGGCAGATGTAACGCCGTCGCTAATTTTGGGCGTTACTGTGAGACAGGCAGCTGCACTGCAGCAGTATGTGAGGCGTGCTGGCAGGAGCAGAGGCGCTGGTATGCGATTTCATAAACGAGCCTGTTTACCTACCACAGAGCCGCCAGGCTGAGCCGCGCAATCTTGGCGACGTCGCAGAAAAGTAATTATAATGTTTCTTGCCAGGAAACATTATAAATGGACGGCTACAAGAGTAGCAGCAGCTGTGCTCCTTGCCGGCCGCGGTGGCCGTGCGGTTCTAGGCGCTTCAGTCCGGAGCCGCGCTGCTGCTACGGTCGCAGGTTCGAATCCTGCCTCGGGCATGGGTGTGTGTGATGTCCTTAGGTTAGTTAGGTTTAAGTAGTTCTAAGTTCTAGGGGCCTAATGACCACAGCAGTTGAGTCCCATAGTGCTCAGAGCCATTTGAACCATTTAGCTGTGCTCCTTGCTTCACGTATCAGAACATAGTCCCTACTATTGACGATTTACATGAATAATATTAATCTCTGAAAATGACTTGTGCGGCAAGTTTGTAAATCGACAAAGTAAAGTAGTCTGAATACGGACTCTTCCAACCAGCCAAATAAGAATCTGAAGCGTGGCACGTTTTATCTTTATTTAAATACTTCCTTTCTTTCAATTATGCTTTTATTACGGAATAAATATGATAGTAAAAATACCTTCAATGACTGATCTGTGTAGGTACTATAACAACATTTCAACGTTTATTATCGTGAAATTACAGTACATTCATGTTATATTCTACATAGCTACAATTAACTCTGATACATTATAATTTTGAATACAATATTTTGTCAAGAATTTAGCTATCTCATAGTCTCAACAAAATTGAATGTAGAAGTGCGGCTTTTAAAAATGGCCACTAGTCTTTAAACAATTTCCTATCGCAAATAATATCTCTTAGTAAAACGATTTACTATACAGCCCCTATCGATAACAGACTTTATTTACTCTAAAAATGTATTATGTCATTTTGATTCTACTCGTCATTCAATTTATTTAATGCTGTTTCCATTGATTTTTATGGCCATGTTACTGTTTTGTGAGATTTTTTTTTTATTCACGTGGGTGCTGTTTTTCTTGTCCTTCTTTCCGTAGGAGGTGGAGAATTATGTTATCTTTCAATACCATATTGTTTGACATTAGTTTTGTCATCCATATAACTAAAAACATTTTACAATAAAGGCGCTATGCTGATGCATCACATTAGGCTGTTGCATGACAGTAAATGAGAAATAATTTTCGAAATGGTTTTTCCAATATGATACATATTGCCATTATAATTTTGTTGTGCTCTACTTTTCACATTACACACATCAGCGTTTATCGCCTCATATTTTTATTACGAGGTTGGAGCTTTACTTCACCTGGGATCAGCTTTACTATTTAACCCCCCCCCCCCGGCATATTTAGCCTAGTTCCACGGAAAACCCAAGAAAACTGAGATAGGACTCCATCCACAAAAAACATTTTCTAATTTTACCAAAATGTATCGTTTACAATGTCACTTTACTTTCGATTCTGATTAGTGAAAGTTTATAGTTCAAGAAATTTTTATACACAATTAATCTTAACCACGGAGTAGTTCATTACATATTTGTTTTCTCATAAAAGATGCAATAAGGCCGTTTGTTGCAATGGTTTCTTAAATAAATTCATTCGTAGAAGTAGTTGTTTATACAGTTGTGACAATACTTCTGCTTGTAGTTGTTGCTGAATTCGCAGATACAAGGGGTGTTCACTTCTAGATGTCTTACTCAACAGCCACTGTGATGATCAGCTATGCGGACGACAGATACTGTTGTCGACGGAGCAGCATTCGACCCAGCCAAGGACGTGACATATGGGGACTGAACTCGGATCCTCAGCAGTATCGGATGTGCCGGACGTGCAGCTAGCATAATCGCCATCCACGAAGTCCTTATCACATTAAGGAATATACATAAATATCTGTTGTTATGAAGGCTAATGCATATGAGGTCTTAAATGGCCTCTTTCGCCTATATGGAGATTACCAGGATTACAAATTGCATCATCATGTCAAAATCAAACACAAAACTAAATCAGATGAACAGGAAAAATGACGAAAAATTAAAAATTCTGCATTTTTCCTATCACAAATATATGCAGCCAAACAGAACAACCAAACCTAGGGCTGAAAGAAGCATAAGGTCTCCTTTCAATCAAGTCACTCCATTCAGGAGTACAAATGAAGAGGAACTAATTATGTACAACCGACCCAACAAATTTTCTTCGAGTAATAACATATACATTTTTTCAAAAGTAACAGCATTGTTGTTAACTCATATGAGTATTTGTTTCGCCGACATTCTGAAATGTGCCGCGTATGAAGTCAAAGAATCAAACCTACAACTTTCCTTTATCGCGCAGTTAATGCTGCAGTGTCAGATTCACTACACTCGTTTGACATTTGCAATCATTTAAGAAAACTGGCTGAGAGGAATATTCTTACGAGATCAAGTATCTACATCTACATCCATACTCCGCAAGCCACCTGACGGTGTGTGGTGGAGGGTACTTTGAGTACCTCTATCGGTTCTCCCTTCTATTCCAGTCTCGCATTTTTCGTGGAGAGAAGGATTGTCGGTATGCCTCTTTGTGGGCTCTAATCTCTCTGATTTTATCCTCATGGACTCTTCACGAGACATAGGTAGGATGGATCAATATACTGCTTGACTCCTCGGTGAAGGTATGTTCTTGAAACTTCAACAAAAGCCCGTACCGAGCTACTGAGCGTCTCTCCTGCAGAGTCTTCCACTGGAGTTTATCTATCATCTCCGTAACACTTTCGCGATTACTAAATGATCCTGTAACGAAGCGCACTGCTCTCCGTTGGATTTTCTCTGTCTCTTCTATCAACCCTATCTGGTACGGATCCCACACTGGTGAGCAGTATTCAAGCCGTGGGCGAACAAGTGTACTGTAACCTACTTCCTTTGTTTTCGGATTGTATTTCCTTAGAATTCTTCCAATGAATCTCAGTCTGGCATCTGCTTTACCAACGATCAACTTTATATGATCAATCCATTTTAAATCACTCCTAATGCGTACTCCCAGATAATTTATGGAATTAACTGCTTCCAGTTGCTGACCTGCTATATTGTAGCTAAATGATAAGGGATCTTTCTTTCTATGTATTCGCAGCACATTACACTTGTAAGTATCATACGAAAAATGGGAGTCAGAGTCGTTGCATGTAAATACGCTATTGCTAAAAGTAATAAAAGGCCAAGTAAGTGAGATGAAGACGAAATTTCAGCATAAGAGTGGATGCACTTATTTATGTAAAGACATGTGAAAGATTTATAATCATTGCATATAAGTAATATTAACAAAATGCCAACTAAGTAGGATGAAGACGAAATTTAAGGAGAAGAGAGGACGGACTTATTTACGAAAAGACATGCACAAACTTTAGCAGTAAGAAAACAAGCCTATATCGAGCAACCAGCTTCAACAGAAGTAGTCTCGAGATGTTTTATAACGAGATCTAAGGTGTGCAGAGGCAATTAGTCCTGCCTCAAAACGTAAAACAGTAAGAAAAAACTCTGTAGTACTTCACCTGATTCTGAAAATGAAATTAAAGTGCTCACAAATCACGACTCTTGTGATAACATAGACAATCTTTTACAAACTCTTGATGATGAATCATCTGAGACTGACGAACAGATCGAATTGGGATACTTACCTTACAGAGTGACGATTATGTGCTTCAGGACTTTCAGAAGCAAACGAATCCTGCAGAATATTACGTAGGAAAAATTATTTCAAAACATGCGAGTGATTCGGTATTCAAGATTTAACTTTTTAGCTAAATACTTTAAGCAGTAACGTTATCAGTGAATCACAAGATGCCCGTGAAGTAAATGAAGATGATATTTTAATAAAACAACCTAAACCAACTGAGTGGAGTGACTCTGCTCGAAGAACTGGATATGTACTGTCAGAAGTTGATTTTGCAAACTAGAATGTAAAACAGTGGTCAGCCTACTGCTTGGATGTACCTTAATGCATAATATACTTTGTGATATTTCAGTTGCTTTTGTTCATTAGTTTAAAAATATTCTAATGTTCTTTAAGCATTTTAATTGTTTAAGGTTATTAAAATCATTATTTCCTTAAAAATTCTTGCTTTAGGACAACGAATTTATTATTACTTTCGCGCCTTCAGTTTATCTATAGCAAGTGATTTTATCTGATCAGAGGTAAAACTGGACGTGATTCACGGAACAATACCATCTTGTACCACGGATTACTTAAACAAATATTTTTAAAGAAAAAATTTAAAATTTTCAGTGATGGTTTCGCAATATACAACCAGAAAAGTTTGCTGAACATGGCGGAGTCTTTCTGATTACATCCATTATACAGGTATACCATGTGACAAAAGTCATGGGATACCTCCTAATATCGTATCGAACCTCCTTCTGCCCGGCATAGTGCAGCAACTAGACGTGGCATGGACTCAACAAATCGTTGGACACCCCTGTAGAAACATTAACCGTGCTACCTTTACGCTCATAACAGTGAAAATATTGCCAGTGCAGGATCTTGTGCACGAACTGAGCTCTCGATTATGTCCCACAAATGTTCAATGGGATTAATGTCGGGTGACGTGCGTGACATAATCATTCGTTCGAACTGTCCGGAATGTTCCTCAAATCAGTTGCAAACAGTAGTGGTCTGGTGACATGAAGCATTGTCATCCATAAAAATCCATTGTTGTATCGGAATATGAAGTTTATGTTTGACTGCAAATGGTCTCCAAGTAGGCGAGCATAACCATTTCCGGTCAATGATAGGTTCACTTCGGCCAGAGTACGCATTCCACTCCTTGTAAACACAGCCCACACCGTTATGGAACCACCACCAGCTTGCACAACGCCTTGTTGTCAACTATGGTCCATGGCTTCGTGGAATCGCGCCACATTCGAAAGCTACCATCAGCTCTTACCAACTGAAAGTGGGACTCATATCATCAGGCGACGGTTTTCCAGTCGCCTAGGTGCCAATCGATAGGGTCACGACCTCACAAGAGGCGCTGCTGGCGATGTCGAGATGTTAGCAAAGACACTCGCGTCGGTCGTCTGCTGCCATAGCCCATTAATGCCAGTTTTCGTCGTGTTGTCCTAACGTTTACGTTCGTAATACGTCCCGCGTTGATTTTCGCGGTTATTTCACGCATTGTTCCTTACCTGATAGCAATGATAACTCTATCCAAAAGCCGCTGCTCTCGGTCGTTGAGTGAATGCCGTTGACCCCTGCCTTGATCATGGTGAGAAGTAATGCCCGAAATTCGATATTTTCGGTACACTCTCGACACTGTGAATCCCAGAATAATGAATTCCCTAACGATTTCTGAAATTAAATGTCCCATGTGTCTAGTTCCAACCACTATTAAGCATTCAAATCTGTTAATTCCCATCGTGCCCCCCTAATCACGTAGGTAACCGATTCACACGATTCACCTGAGTACAAGTGACAGATCCGTCCGCCAGTGCACTGCCGTTTTATAACTAGTGTACGCGAAACTACCACCATTCGTCAATGTGCGTATCGTTACCCCACGACTTTTGTCACCTCAATATATAGTTATTACTAAAATGTTTTATGGAAGTGATCCAGTCTCGTCTATAAAGTTTGAGATACTTACTTGCAAATTTTCTTTTTTAGAGCAGTTCACAGTAGAAGAGGTGTGATGACAGGTGTCAGAATAACTGAAATTTTTCCAAATGTCATTGTTAAAATACACTAACATGAATTACATACAGAAAGATTGACCGCTTGGGTGTAGGTTATGTTCAGTTCCGGAGAAATGTTCTGCTACGAGAGCAGCCCCAACAGTACCAGCCACTTAACACCAGCTCTGGTTTAATATTCGTATAACATGCATTTCAAATAAATTATTGAGGCTGAAGAACAATATTTAATGAAATTAACGTAAGTAGATGCAGCAGAGATTTCTCTTGTATTTAATTTTAATAATGCATGAAGCCAAAATTTCTCTAGGATATTTTATAGTTCCGTTAAATAATTAGTTCATACAAGGTGTTTAACACCTAGAACAGAACATTGGTCTAACACTTGGATATGATTTACGTTTGTTCCTCTAGAGTTCCTGTAAATCGCCCTAGGGTTGTAGCCAGCTACGACAGTCTCAGTTGGTATTTATAAAGGGACTGTGCCCACTCGTCATCGCCGATTTCGTCCAGATTTGTAGTGTTTACAGGACTTGGCCTAAAATGAAAGTGGCGGACGTGTGGGCTCCAGATGGTCAAGCATTTAGAACAAACAGATTTATGGCGCTGATCGGGTGACGCATGAGCCAGTATGTTTTCGTAATTTGCAGGGAGCGTTAGGCGCAGCGGAAAGTGTACAGAATGATAATTAGTGAGTTGTGGAGTCGCGCCCCGGTGGCGAAACTTGCTTTTTTTGTTATTTTTATCTTCAATTTTTACATTAATTATACTACAGTTAAAGCGACATCGCATTTATTAAAGTTTTCATAAAAGACGTGAAATGGAAAGGGGAAAAATTTTGCGTGCAGGAGAACACATTTCTTCTGTTTGGTGACTGGTGGAAGGGACAAACATCCATAATTATACGAAAAGATTTGCCTAGATGAAGAAAGATTTTTATCATGCAGTGTTAAATTGATTCCCCTCAATGCATCCCGCTGATGCAACCCCGCGATGCCTGTTTTTGTCATCGGTTAAAGAATTTGATCAGGAAACTTCAAGAGTGTCCTGCCTTATCGAGAGAGAAGAAGAAATCATACCCTAAAAACTGCTTAAAAACATATTGCGTTGTACTCACCAGTTATCCTCGCTTTTACTACGAAATAACGCATTCCACGTCTTTTGCTGCCAAATTGTGCGATTAGGGAGTATCGTTTATGAATGTAAAGCAAGTTCATTTTCCTTTCGAAACGTTAGACCATGTAACTGTAAGTCTATGGTATTTATAGCATTTGAAAGATACCGAGATAATTACTGCCTCTCCGTTTTTACAATAAATGTTACCCCTAGACATGTAAATCAACAACTGTAAAATAACAAAAGTATATAATTTTATATATGATGCTCTAATGAACGCCTTACAAGCCCATCCGGAAAGTTTACTTGCAATCTCAGATTTTCATTGCCCGTGATTGTCCTCCCTGCTACAAGACATTTGTCACTCTCATTTATGGAAAAGCCCTGCATAAACAATAAATGTGGATTAAATTGGTGTTGAGGAGTAGATGTAGTTCATCACCGTGCCAATTTAGCCAACAAAACTATGGTTCCATTCCGAACCTATACCGCATCTGACGCCGATGTTAGCCGTAGGGCGGAGTTCGTTCTGAGACAATTCTGATACCAAATTGATACGCTAATTAATTAAATTGATCAATTAAACGACCCCCTTCCTTTGATGTATTGTTCTATTAATGGATTTATGATCACTTGACGGTTGATTTATGACCCACTGGGGATAATCAGTTCTTTAGAGAAACCCCCCATCCCTTCCATTTCTCCTCCGCCACTTCTCCTCAAATCACAAACCTCCCCTTGCCCATACGAGCACACTTTTGATATCAAATTAATTGATTAATTAATCAACCCCACCCCCTCTGGGAAATCCCACAGACGTCCCTACCCCCACTACCCCTTCTCCCCTCCCACAATCTGCAAATTCGTGGGAGAAAACTCTGTCCGTGCTCGATAGGAAAGATCTCACAACACGGAATTTAGATCAATGTCAATAATAAAATATTATTCAATTAAAGGGAGGTTTACTATCTTATGGTTCAAAAAATCGATTTTTTAAAAATTGCATTTTAGGGTCTATAAAAGTGTTTAGAATCCACCCCTGAAACGGTTTTTCCGTATACGGAACGGAAATCTTGTTATTCGCGGTTGAACAAAAAAATGCACCTGCATGAATTCGGCCTTTTCACGCACCAGTTTTTTTTCGGAAATTTCGACTTTGTAGCGGCGAAAAATTATTCTATGTGCTTGTCTACGACTAAAACTGATAAAGTGATCAAGGAGCTTACCACGTACTACGGCTTGGCAATCCGACGGCATTCCAGTTCGGTGGAACAGATGAAGAAGGCAATTTGGGCAATGTATTTCCACAAGTGTTCGACGGATGACCACCCACAACACCAAAATTGCCCGGCTGGGGAAACTAGTTGGTGCAAGTGACGCATTGCAGAGGCTACCGGACATCTGGACGATTATCAACACGGCCTGTCGCTCTCCAAAGAAGTTCAAAAAGCTATTCATCCGATCTACGAGGCCCTTTCAGAGGACGAGTTATTGTACCAGTGCTTGGGAGGAAACACACAAAATTCAAATGAAAAATTGAACGCGTGTGTTTGGAAGTTAGCTCCCAAGCATTTGCATTCTGGTGCGAAGACTGTGGAGATAGCGACTTTCTTGGCAGTGAGCCGATTCAACGAAGGGTATTCAACAATTCTGAAGACCATGAAAACGATGGACGTCACACTGGGACTACATTCGACACAGTTCGCCAAGCATTCCGACGACCACCGGATTCAAGCGACCAAAACCCGCTTGCCATCGGCCGTACGAGCGGCTCTGGAGCAGCGCAGGATGGCCCAGATCGAGCAGAACGCCCTCTATGAGGAAGAAGAAGGACTAGTTTATGGACCCGGAATAGCATATTGAACGTATGTTGTATAATATTGCATTTATATATAGTCAAAACTTCAAACGCGTTTTTCTCGAAATGACTTTTTTTTTATCGCGCGGTATGGTAACTTCAAATCTACTGAACCGATTGGCATGATTCTTTGTTTCCTATGAGGCTAACTAAATTGTCTAGGAGTTGTACCACTTTCATTCCTGTCCATCAGTAACAAATATTTTTACTCGATTAAAAAAACCTATTTTTTCAAATGGCCGCCATTTTTTTTCCTATGGTCCTAATAACTTAAACGAGGTAGAACTCCTAAAGAATTTTATATACTTCGCTAACGTCTACTCAATTTCGATTTCAGACGAGCCGGCTGACCTGTGACATACCGTGCGTGGAGGTCAACATCAAAATTTTGTTTCGTTCCGACGGCTCTTCCGCCTTTGCTCTTCGACATTTTCGGTCAAAAAATTTCCAGTTTGTAGAGGAAATATCAATAAACATTTTGACCAAATTAGACAATGATGTCTATAACACATCCCGAGAAAAAAATTCTCAAAGAACATGCTTTTTTCGGGCCAAAGATAGTAAACCTCCCCTTAAGTTTGCATATTCTTTATTCAATCAATTTGTGGGAGACAGGACAACCCAATATGGTAAACCTCAAGTCTACACCCCACATCCCTTCTTCCCATGAGGTAAAAACTGTAAGCCTGAGGAATTGAATGAAGTGCGATATTTCAGCCACCATTTTGGGTCACTCACGCTTACGTCTGTCGTCCAGGCGCCGCCATGGAGGTCGAAAACCGCCCAATGTACTTATTACAGATCGACCGCAAACGAGGTATACGCCTCCTTTGATCTCATAGCACCGAAAAATGCATCAGCTGGTGGCATTCTGTCGACCGGGAAACTTCAGACTCGCTTCTTGCCTCTGCCCGTTTCAAATGACTACTTCCTGTTTGTGCGTTAACCATGTCTCCAAACACACAGCTGGAGGTTTCATCCCTCCTCACAAAACTGTGCGCCTTTTGGGTAACGCTGGGGACAAAACAGAGAGCTCATGGAATTGTGATATCACAAAAGGTGTGAAATAGTCCATTTGCACTACCCTATGAAATTACTGCTAAACAATTACAGGAGGTAAATAAATCTTATAAAATACTCATCAGCACATTATGATTATTCTTCTTCATAATAAAACATATTTTCTGCGTTTGAGAATCACGTAAATGAAGTAAACAAATATGCCAAATACGCACCGCAAATTGATTGTAGCACTAAATATATGGCTCAAATGGCTCTGGGCACTGTGGGACTTAACTTCTAAGGTCATCAGTCCCCTAGAACTTAGAACTACTTAAACCGAACTAACCTAAGGACATCACACACATCCATGCCCGAGGCAGGATTCGAACCTGCGACCGTAGCGATCGCCCAGTTCCAGACAGTAGCGCCTAGAACCGCTCGGCCACATCGGCCTGCAATAAATATATCCTAGGTCTTGTATGCACCGAAGTTTTACAACACAAGCACCCTTCCCCACCAAACTTTTTTCTATCTTATACTAAGCGAAGCTGATTGCACACACTCATGATCGCGAAGTGCGCACCATCTGCCAACTACCAGGTAGCCACACCAACATCGGCTGGGAGAGACCCACACCCATGTCAGCCAAGTCAACAGCTGCACACCCATCTCCTGGCATCCACACGGAGGCCACACCAGACGCTAAAAGATCAGAGAGATTGTAACCATGGCCATCAGGTAATGAACCAATAAATTTACATGGGGGAAATAATCGTCCATCGCAAACACTCGTCAAAATGAATCATCTCATGCAACACACACGTCTGCTAGCGTCTCCACACAGACAGCATACAGGCCAGTCTGCCTGTAAACCATCCAGAGGACGCCACTACTGGAACTTGTCCCCATGGCTGTGAGCAAAAACCAAGAGGTCGGAGCAATCGTTGTAATTAACCAGCCATCACAACCAGCTGTGGCTTCCGGTCGATCGAAGCCTTGTGCTCACGCCTGCCGCCAACTGCAGTACACTGGGAGACGAGCGGGCATGACCTGGATGTATAGTTCTAACAGCAGTTCCACGCCTGGCATAGACTTTCCCTAGTTTAAAAAATCCAATTTACCCAATCGGAGGCAGGGATGTTGTTATTTATTTATCTATTTACACGTCTAGTTCCGTATGACCAAACTGAGGAGCAAATCTTCAAGGTCATAGAACGTGTCACCACATGAAATTAAGCCCGCCCTGCTAGCCGCACGGTCTAACCCACTGCCTCCCAAGGGGGAAAGCGTGCCGGTCCCCGGCCCGAATCCGACCAGCGGATTAGTGTCAACGTCGGGTGTGCCGCCCAGTCTGTGAATGGTTTTTAAGGCGGTTTTTCATCTTCCTTGGCGAATGTGGGCACGTTCCCCTTATTTCACCTCAGTTACACTATGTCGGTGACTGCTGCGCAAGCACTGTTTCCATGTACGCATACACCATAATTATTCTACCACGCAAACATTTGGGGTTACACTCGTCTGGTATGAGACATTTCACGGGGGGATCCACTGGGGGCCGAACCGCACAGTAACCTTGGATTCGGTGTGAGGCGGGGTGGGGCGAGTGGACTGTATAGCCTGTTGTGGGGTTGTGAACCACTGAGGGCTAAGGCTGGGACGAAGCCCCTCCGTCGTTTGTAGGTCCCCAGTTCAATACACATAATACACACACACACACATGAAATTAGAACATAAAAAATGGTTCAAATGACTCTGAGCACTATGAGACTCAACTTCTGAGGTCATCAGTCCCCTAGAACTTAGAACTACTTAAACCTAACTAACCTAAGGACATCACACACATCCATGCCCGAGGCAGGATTCGAACCCGCGACCGTAGCGGTCTCGCGGTTCCAAACTGCAGCGCCCAGAACCGCGCGGCCACTTCGGCCGGCTAGAACATAAAAGTAATAACAGATAATCTAAATGTTTATGAAACCAAAAAAGTCAAACTAAATGTTTAAGTAAATGCAATCAACAATATAACATAGGAATCTGCTTCATTTTTCAAGGAAGACCTCGACATAATAGAAGGAGTAACCCACGAGGAAATTCTTCAGTTTCGAACTGAAAGCGCGTGGATTACTGATTGGATTTTTTAATACTTTTGGTAGCTTATTGAAAATGGATGCTGCAGTATACTGCACACCTTTCTGAGCAAGAGTTACGGAAGTGCGATCCAAATGAAGATTGGATTTCTGCCTAGTATTAACTGAGTGAAAGCTGTTAATTGTTGGGAATAAACTGATATTGTTAACAAGAAACGACACTAAAGAATATATATAATGAGAGGCCAATGTCAGAATACCAAGACTAGTGAACAGGTGTCGACAAGAGGTTCGTGAACTTATACCACTTGCCCGAACTGCCCGTTTCTGAACCAAAAATATCATTTGAAAATGAGAACATACCATACCATATGACACAAGCGAATGAAAATAAGCAAAGTAGACTTACTTCAGATACCATTCGAATAGTAAAAGTTGCAGCATTAAGTCTTTGAACAAGATTCTGAACGTTGGCTTTCCATGACAGTTTGCTATCTATGTGAACACCAAGAAGTTTTTGAACTGTTCAGTTTCACTAATCGTTTGCTCATTCTGTGAAATTAAAACGTCAGGTCTTGTTGAACTGTGTGTTAGAAACTGTAGAAACTTAGTCTTACTGAGATTTAGCGTTATTTACTTTGTATAGGCCATGAACTTACGTCATGAGCTGCACTATTTGAAACAGATTCAATGTTGCACACAACATCCTTTACTAGCAAACGAGTGTCATCAGTAAACAGAAATATTTTAGAATTACGTATAATACTAGAAAGCATATCATATATCATTTATTAAAAAGAAGGAACAGGAGTGGCCCCAACACTGATCCCTGGGGCACCCCCTCCCCCTCCCCATTTGACTGTGCCCCTCTCCAGCCTCACTCACAGCCATTCTCAACACCGTGAATAATGACTTTTTGCTGTCTGTTGTTAAAAGTCCCCATATTGCATAATGGTCAAGATACTGGAGTAATACTTTGTAGCCAACACAAATACCTCAGTTAAATCAAAAAATATGCCTAGCGTTCGAAACCTTTAGTTTAATCCATCCAGTATCTCATAGAGAAAAGAGAATATAGCATTTTCAGTTGTTAAAACAGTACTAAATCTGAACTGTACACGTTTTTTTAGTAAATTATGTGACATAAAATGCTCAATTATCCTTACATCACAGCTTTTCAGTAACTTTAGCAAACACTGACGGCACAGAGAAAGATCTAAAAGTATCTAAATTATCCATTTACTCCTTTTTATAAAGCCGCCTTACTACTTAGTACTCTAATCGTACAAGTAACTGACCATTCCTAAAGAAAAAGTTACAAATATGGCTAAGTACAGGGCTAACATGTGCAGCACGGTGCTTTAATATTCTGCTACGCACTCCATCATATCTATGAGAGACCTTAGTCTTCAGTGACTCAATTAGTGACTCAGTCTGCCCCTTGTATCAAAGAGTAGTAGTTCGGACATCTGTCTCGGAAAATCATTTTCCAAGAGAGTTATATGATTCCCTGAAGAAACTAAGTTTTTATTTAATTCACTAGCAATGGTCAGAAAATTATTGCTAAATACTGTACATATATCTCATAACAAAAATATTTTTACTACAAAATGATTTTATGTCGTCGACCTTGTGCTGCTGACCAGGCACTTCCATCCCAACTGACCACATAGTTTTAATTTTATCCTGTGAATTAGCCACTCTATTTGCGTACCACTTACTCATTGCCTTCCATATAACATTTAAGCACCTTACAATACTGTTGTAATGGGCTACTGTAGCTTGATTGTAATTACTTCTAACATTTAGATATGATTCCCGCTTTATTCTACATGATATCCTTATCCCGTTAGTCAGCCACCCAGGCTGCCTTTTAGAATCGCGTTTAGTACGTTCTAATGAAAAGCAGCTCTCAAGGACTATGATAAATGTGCTAAGGAAAGCATTATATTTGTCATGTATGTTATTGGCACTATAAACATCTTGCCACTCTTGTTCCTTAATGAGGTAAAAAAACTCTCTATTGCTGTTGGATTAGCTTTCCTACATAGTTGTAATTATATGTAACACTTGAATACAAAAGTATTTCAGTGTTAAAATTTGTGCGTCATGGTCTGAAAGGTCATTCTCCCTTTTACTAACCGAATGCCCATCTGGTAATGAAGAATGAATAAAAATACTGTCTATGACTGTGCTACTGTTCCCCTGCACCATGGTTGGAAAAAACAGAGTCTGCATCAGATCATACGAATTTAGGAGATACACCAATAACCTTTTCTTGCATAGTCATATGCAAAATTAATATTGAATTCACCACATATAACTAATTTTCGGTACTTCCTATAGAGTGAACCAAGTACCCTCTCTAGCTTGAGCAGAAATACTCTGAGGTCAGCGTCAGGTGACCTATAAACAACAAATTCGGTAATATAGTTTACTTTTTTTTTACAATGGACATCTCTCCCTGTGTAGGTTGTCGATACACATCGAATTTCTCACCAAAAATATAGATTCCTCTCACTTATTAGTGCCATTTATGGAGGCAAAAGGAATTAGAGCATACACACATATTCACATCCCTAAAGAATCGTTACTTGTTGTGAAAATCCAGTACAACAGTACAGCATACGTTATATGTTTTCCAAGTATTCTCTCATCAAATAAAAAACAGTCTGTTCCTTCATCTTAATATCTGTCACTTCCTGCATCACAGGACTAGAATACTAAACTCGTTTATAGTTCATGATGAAGTACTAAGAGCACATTATATCTCTGTCATGGGATGCCTCCTCACTTCCAAACTCTCTTAAAGTAGCCTAATGCTTCAAAACCTACAAAATATCTTAAGCTAGAAGCACAAAGGAGTTGGAACTCTAAGGTTAGTACTATATATCACTCCATAAATTCGGTAATATAGCTGATTTTATTACGATGGGCATCAGTCTCTGTGTAGGTGGAAGATTGAAATTTTGTTGAAAGATCTCGCCGCAACGAAAAATTGTCTGATTGCCCCTCCAACTCGCGAATCATGTCCGTAGTACTCCCGCTCTCGCATCCACCTGCCCGGCGCACCTATTTGATATCAGAGTGACTGATTACTTAATAAAATTGATCATAACAGCCTCTTTGCATGGTGAGTATTTTTTCCACTGCAGTCGCATTACACATGCTACATGTTCTTTCCAAGGAACACTGTTGAGGAATGACATTTGAAGCTGATTGCAGAAGGATTCTAACACCGCCAGTCCGCAGCTCGTGGTCGTGCGGTAGCGTTCTCGCTTCCCACGCCCTGGTTCCCGGGTTCGATTCCCGGCGGGGTCAGGGATTTTCTCTGCCTCGTGATGACTGGCTGTTGTGTGCAGTCCTTAGGTTGGTTAGGTTTAAGTAGTTCTAAGTTCTAGGGGACTGATGACCATAGATGTTAAGTCCCATAGTGCTCAGAGCCATTTGAACAATTTAACACCGTCAACATGTATTTCGCATAAGGAACACGAAGATATGATACGAGTAACTGGCATATAGACATCTTTCTTTCCCTAGCTCTATCTGCGAGTGTAGTAAGAAACTAAATGACTACTAGTGGTA
The DNA here is from genome assembly GCF_021461385.2 of Schistocerca piceifrons. Taxonomy (NCBI): domain Eukaryota; kingdom Metazoa; phylum Arthropoda; class Insecta; order Orthoptera; family Acrididae; genus Schistocerca; species Schistocerca piceifrons. Next base: position 208,557,971 of record NC_060142.1, on the reverse strand, counting down.
CAGGTACCTTCTTCCATGCGCCGTACGACGATTTGCGAGGTACGCATATAGATGTAGATCTAAATTTAGTCTACTTGTTAACATGTCATCCCATCCATTTATAGGCACACGAAACTCTCAGAAGGATATTGTCTCCTATGTATTGAGAAGGCAAAAGGCGAAACTACTGCCGACTGTCGCTCGGTAAAAATCTTCGTATAAGCCCCTGATTTTCTCCTTGCAGTCATGTAGCGAGATTTATGTGAGAGGTTGCCGTATGCTTGCTCATAACGCTTAGAAGACTCGGTATAGAGCCCATCTCTCAGCTCCTCTTTCGTCTGAGCATTGCTTATGTGAATTACTCTCGTCCAGTCTTCTATATATAGGATGTGATCCCACATGATTTCGACGAGTAAGAGATGTCTCTGGCGGCGTCACAGACACCTGATAATTCTCTCGAAATGCCATCACGTTCCGACAGCACTGTTCCATTATTATAAAAGCGTCCAGTTCTCCACTCGTCACTGACTAGGTATACAGATATCAGAGCAAGAAAAATAGCACACTAACCTACAGGAGGCAATTCACGACAGTTCGCAGTATACGCAGGCTGCACAAAGAAATTCGGAAGCATAACACACACCTTCATCGATATCGAATGACTGTCTATAATTATCGTCCTTTATATGTCATAACCTCTTTTATCATATTCCTATGATTACCACGCTAGAAATACGACGGTGTAATGGTGACAGAGTCAGAGTTAACACCACAAGCTCTCTATCTCTCTCTCTCTCTCTCTCTCTCACACACACACACACACACACACACACACACACACACACACACACACACACCCCTCTCTCTCTCTCTCTCTCTCTCTCTCTATCTATCTCTATCTCTCTCCTCATAATTTTTGTATCATCCAACGGAGTAAAACTACAAACTAGGAAAACTTCGCTAACGTCAGTTCGTAGAGAACTCAATAACACATTTCCGTATCTCTCTCTTCCAGTATATCGAAAAAAATACTGTCTACGTATTGACGTCCGCAGTATGTTGTGATCTCATTAATTGTACATGCATTGGTCCATTGGAATAAGCGGACAGTGATGGAAGGTGCTTCCATGGACCTGTGTGAAGGCTGTAGGAAGACCATATATCACGGAATAACAATCAAAATAGAGGCGTCTTGTGTTGTTGTTCCATAAGCAGTTTGATACATTGATTTTTGGTGTAACACTTCGCATCAGTGTACAACTACATCTGTGTACACAGTCATACATTTTCCTTTTCTTTTTCCTTTTCTTTGAGGTCTGTGTCAAGTGCTAAACCGACATTTAACACGCTTCCAGCCATTGGCTATCACAGAAAGCTGGACATCCCTTGGTGTAAACTAAGCTGCTCCCAAATACACAGTATGGTTGAAGTAAAAGACAGAGGCGGTGTGTCTCATTCATAAAGCTGTGGAAGACATCGAAACATACGGAAACTGGAAGAATTTGCTGCATTGTGGAGTGTTTCCAAACAGCTGTCCATAAGTGACCTCATCTTCCATAGTGAAGAGGTGGCAGAGGTCTCGGTGTCCCGTTTTCGAAGAGACCAAGATCATTTATTCCTCACTTTGGTGCTGCATATTGCATCCACGTGCATGATCACCGTTTCGGTGTCCTAGGGGATGGTCATCCTGGCCCCAGCATCTTTGAACGCTGTGTCTTTCATTCTTATGGCTTACAATGCATAATCGCATGTGGAACAAGGGGGTATTCTGCAGGATTTAAATCCATAGATTCCTCCAAATTTTTGTCGTATTTTCTTCAGTTTCATGTATTTGCCCTCAATTTTTATAATTTTACCATGTTATCCGTATTTTCAACGCATTTTACCACCACTCTCGACAATTTGTCGCGTCATAGAGGTACGGAACGAGGGTTATCTTACCTTCAACTACCTAGTTTCAACTATTTTCCAAGGTCATTTTCCAAAGTCATCCAACTACCCACCACCCACATCCGAAATACATAAATCATCGCAGGTAGGGAAATTCTTAGGATTTTTATTAGGTTAGCAATAAGACATGAAAATATTCTCCTGGAAAACTTTACCGAGCGAGGTGGCGCAGTGGTTAGCACACTGGACTCGCATTCGGGAGGATGACGGTTCAATCCCGCGTCCGGCCATCCTGATTTCCCTAGATCACTCCAGGCAAATGCCGTGATGGTTCCTTTGAAAGGGCACGGCCGACTTCCTTCCCTGTCCTTCCCTAATCGGAGCTTGTGCTCCGTCTCTAATGACATCATTGTCGACGGGACGTTAAACACGAATATCCTCCTCCTGGAAAACTTTATTATATACATTTACACACAGAAAACAACTCATTCTTCATTTTTGATTGATATTTCTTTAATACCATCCACCTCAATTTGTATCCTATAATTTAAATCTGCACTGGATTCTTTAAATTCATTCTCCAGTCAGTGATTTGACAAGTACAAAGAAGGTACGCTCTAGAATTCCAAAACATACCTAAATTTTTCCTGTAAACTATATCGTTTATGCCTTTAAAAATTAGCTCTGTTCCTTCCAGCAGTTCTTCTAGACGACGGCATTCAGCGATATTAATCTTTCCTATTTTTCCTGCATAATACAATTGTTGCAACACTCAAGACCTTCCTGGGTGTACGCTACCAGCTGTTCTGCTACACATTCTGGTGGTATTTCCGCATAGAACTTCATGTTTACAACTTTTGCAAACGAGTGGTCATTAAATGTTGTTACACCATCGGTTTTAAGCTCTGCAAACGTGTTTTCTGTTGCTAAATGCACAATATCCACTCCATCACACTCAGAGACAATGTAACTACCCTTTTTAAGCAGATCAGGTGAGACTGGATCTTCATAAACAGGTTTTTCCTGTATGCTTTACTGTAGGAAAGATGCTCCAATCCATAGTTTTGGACCAGAACTCCTATGTATGGCATCTTACCAGTGCTAATAACAGTAAATGAGGATACTTTATATTCCGACGTGGTAATCAGATTTCGCCGAATATCATACTTAAAGCAATACATAACCCTTGACTGAGCATTTGGAATAGCTTCTTCTTTTTCCAGTTGCAGTTTATATTCTTCCTATATGGCAGTTGTCTTCGCTATTACTCCAGACTTCGTTTTTAGGCCTCGATCTCTTCTATTTCTAGTTTTGTATTCACTATGTGCAACACATTAATTGCAGTTAAAGACTTAATATTTTTAATGGGTAATGGGTTAAGTCTGTATGAGACGTTTACTCTTTCCTTATGAGTTGTAGAACTACATTGTTCGTGGGTACCAGTCTTGAGTCGACGATATCTTGATCTGACAGTATTGTGGACAATAGTATCCTGTATTGAGACAAATATGATTCCCCAGCTCTAATGTAGTAATTCTCTGTGATACTTTATGTCATTGCTGGAGTTAGTGTTAAGAATCTCCATGTATGAAACTTCCTGGCGGATTAAAACTGTGTGCCAGACCGAGACTCGAACTCGGAAACTTTGCCTATCGTGGGCAAGTGCTCTACTATCTGAATTATCCAAGCACGACTCACGACCCGTCCCTTGAGCCGTGGACGACTGGCGTTCATGGCGTTTGTCCTTTGACATTTTGTCACATCGAGTGGCGTCTTGTTTCTTCCTTACTTACTGGTGCAACGAAGTTGCTGGCTTGCCTACTTGAGTGGCAGCAGCAGCGCTTATCGGTAGTAGTACTGTTGTATTATCTTTGGTGTGACCACGAGTATTTCTGGGTGGTGGCTCGGCAGGAGTTTAGTTTTTTTTAGTTTATGTGGTGTGTGGTGGTCAGTCTGTTGGGACGGAGCAGCAAGGAGGTCTCCGCAGTGCAAGGCCAGGTCGGGACCGCTGGCGGCGCGTACACACTGTCGGCTCATGAGGCTCTAGCTGCGAGAGCGACAAAGTTCGTTGCCTACCGAACCTGGACGCTGAAGTTAAGTGATCAGCTTACCTGTTATGAAGCCTCAACTATTCTGACATCTCTTCGTTCATTTGCGTATTGTAGCTCCCTGGGCCATTCGGGCTAGCAACAATGTATGATGCGTTGGATTCGACAAAATCTTGCAGCCGTCTTCAGATTTGGGATTAATTATTAAATTGACTGGTACTTACCAGTGAAGCGCACCAGCGGTATTTTCTGCCCTGTGGCCGTTAACGCCCCAGTTACTGCCCTGGTCGTTAGTGTACTTTTCCGGCAGTGTGCCTTTACTTGTCGTATTGATGCTGTCTGGCCAGGCGTGTAGTTCAACAGCCTTTTAAGTTGTTTGGTTCATATTTTGCTTAGAGTGGTTATTGTTCCCTTGGCTGTTTTTAGACGCCAGTTTCTGAAGACGTAGTGCTGTTCGTATCCTCGTCCTCGGCCGATATCTTCCATCATTGCGCCTTTGGTCAGACGCAATGGAATTGGTTGAATTGTTGGTTGGTCCTTGAGCCATCCCTAGTTTGGGTTTCCATCCAATTATTTAACTTCAACTCTTGGCTGCCTGTCTCACCTCACCTTACATTTGAGCTACTTTCTCAGGCTGACCCTTGGAACACTTCTGAGCACCACTAGTTCTGTTTGTTTTAGACTGTGATTTTCATTTAGTCTGAAGTATTGTGCGAGGCCTTCAGCTGTGTATTAATTCAGATCTTTTTAAATTTTACATAAAGGCCTTCAGCCATGTTAAATAAAAATTTTGAAGATAGATTTTATTTTTAAAAAACTTTTTTCCCTATAATTTGTTCTATCTGAAATTGTTGTAATGCAGGCTCTAAGCCATTAGTTGTTCGATATGTTATGTGTGGCCTTCAACCGAGGATTTACGTGAATCCCTTTTAATAAGGCCTTCAGCTCTGCGAATTCTTTAAAGGAATTTTTTTATGATCAGGAAGGGGTTCATTTTAAATTGTTGGTCTGACTTTTTGTTCAGGCCTTCAGCCGTTGTTTCAGATTTCTTTGCGGCCTTCAGTTGTGCAATAAGTTAATATTTAATCTTTAATTATGCTTTTGTCCCTTCTGTTGTAAGTATAAAAAGAACTTTCTTGGTTAGAAAAAAATGTTATTAATCTGTTTTAATTATAGATGTCGTTTAGACGTCTAGTGTAGGCCTTCAGCCGCTAATTGTTTTCAGTTGCATGCTTTTTTAAAAAATTACATTCTGTTTTTAATTTCTTTTCATTTCGAAGCCAGGCCTTCAGCCGTTCTTGTTTTTGTGTAGTTTTGGGCCTTCAGCCCAGAAAGCATCTCAAGTTTTCTTTAACTAGGCCTTCAGCCGTATTATCTAATTGCGATCTTTTAAAGTAATGTGTAAATAAGTGGTTCTTAGAAAAATAACGTTGTGTGTTTGATTGTGCAACTCACAGTAACAGCCCCATCCACAACTGCAACCTTATCCTGTGCACTCCCTGAGTACCTACCAACCAGGTTTCAGCCCTACAGCTTCAATTCTGCCTGTACCTCGTCTCCTATCTTCCAAACTTCACAGAAATTCTTCTGCGAACCGTGCAGAACTAGCACTCCTGGAACAGAGGATATTGTGGAGACACGGCTTAGCCACAACCTGGGGGATGTTTCCAGAATGAGAATTTCTGGAATCATGCTTGGGTAGCTCAGACGGTAGAGCACTTGCTGCAAAAGGCAAAGGTCCCGAGTTCGAGTCTCAGTCCGGCACATAGTTAATTTCATATCAGCGCACACTCCGCTGCAGAGTGAAAATCTCATCTGGAAATCTCTACGTAGTTTACAGGTACATAATTACAAATGTCGCAGGCAGTTTACAAGTAATAAGCTTTTCTTGGTCTTGAGAGTCTGGCAGACTTATCTACGTTCCAGTCAATTTTCTGGATATTCTTATTAGCCAGTAGACAAACTGCTGAATGTTGTTAAACTCTATACAGCAGCTGTTCTGTAAGTTATTAATTAGTTGACAGCACGTGGATGTGATTGGCGAGGAGTGCAGTGGAGCACGTTGTAAATACTATGTGTTAGAGTTTAAAAGTCTTAAAGAGTTTTGTACAGGATCAAACACACCATACATTCTGTAGTTGTAGCGTCCAGACCGGTAACATCATACTGTTTAGCCAAGGAGGACGCAGAAGTTTCTCTTAGTTGCATATCTGGACAATTTATGAAATCTATAATGTAGTTACCAATAGCTTTGTTCAGACCTGGGCTTGTGATTTGACACATAAATTAGTTATACATCTTTACTTACAGCTGGAGGTCATTCCCGTTAAGCAGCCTATTCCAGTTGTATTATTGTTGTCCACAATCTCATTGCTGCTTCTCTGGCGGTCTCCTTCCAAACAGATATCGTGATTTTATTAAAAATCACGGCGAAACCTTACGTTATGTTCAAATCTAATAGGTAATTGTCGTCTATACGTAGCTGTTGCAATATTCCAGACAGCTCTTTCATCAGAACATCCATTTGAACGCCAGCTAATTCCACTTTATATGGTGTAGCTACGGGATTTTTATATTCCTTCGAAATTGTTTCCAGTGTTTCCTTGCCGATTTTATCCAGTCTTAATCTTGCTGTCACACTGTCGCTCCCATCTATGAGAAATGGTAGCTTTGCCTTGACATCATGTCTTGGAGTGACGAACTTGGAGAATTTACTACGTAGATAATAGTTAAATGAGGCACACATCTCCTTTTCTAACTGATCCTGTAAACAGACACGAGACTCCACTGCCCATCGCCGGATTCGGACGTGGGTTCTCTGCTAGGCGTGAGAAAGAGGTCAGTGAGCGCGTGTTCACAGATTGCTCCTGATGAGAGAATTACGATATTTATTGATCAACTGCAGCCCGGTAGGCCGTGCGGTCTAACGCACGGCTTTCCGGGCGGGAAGGAGCGCCTGGTCCCCGGCACGAATCCGCTCGGCGGATTTGTGTCGAGGTCCGGTGAGCCGGCCAGTCTGTGGATGGTTTTTAGGCGGTTTTCCATCTACCTCGGCAAATGCGGGATGGTTGCCCTTATTCCGCCTCAGCTACACTATGTCGGCGATTGCTGCGCTAACAAGTTCTCCACGTCCGCGTACACCACCATTACTCTACCTCGCAAACATAGGGGTTACACTCGTCTGGTGTGAGACGTTCCCTGGGGGTTCCACCGGGGGCCGAACCGCACAATAACGCTGGGTTCGGTGCGGGGCGGCGGAGGGGTGAAGTGGACTGCGGTAGTCGTCGTAGGGTTGCGGACCAGTGCGGCTGCGGCGGGGATGGAGACCCTCCGTCGTTTCTGGGTCCCCGGTTGACATAACGTAACATAACATATTGATCAACTGCAATACATTGGTTGTTGGCCCACTGGGAGTAGTCCGCTATGGCTCCCGATATTCTTGGTGGCTACGAACGTGGCTGGCGGGCACTCAAAGATGTGCACGCTGCTGCGACTGTAGCTGCAGTGGTGTAATGCTCCGGCGTTGCTGGGTCGTATCGCGGCGGCCGGAAGCACGCGCTGCGGACCTCTGTTGTGATCGCAGCTGGTGGGCGTGGCGGCGGCAGCAGTGGGACAGGTCAGTACCCCGTCTCAGCAACCGTTCCCAGTGGGGGCTGTCTGGCGTTGGCGGGCCAGGGTCCCCAGCTCCGTTTCCAGCCACAGTGTTTGTGGAAGCAGCGTACCAGAATGATGGCGATATTGCGTTACCACAACATACCCCAGGCGGTGACACCCATTACAGGAGACTGCCTGTTGACAGCGTCTGACGATAGTGGCGGTAATGACTACAGTGGCGGCGTCACCGTGGGACCTCCTAGGTGACGACCTGCTTTACGACGGTGACTATTACAGTGACTGCAGTAGCAGTGACGACTCTGAACTGGTGGCTGTGCTGAGTAACACAGGCCCTGCCCCTCCAATGTCTCACGACGGTCTACGATGATTAGCTGGCTGATGGTCCTTAAATATGGTTTTCTGCTGCTGATATTTGCGGTTCTTCCTCCCCAGTATGTCAGTGGAACAGTCTGGTGTTGCTCGGCTGGCGTGACGGACCCATTTACCGCCCTCGATGTTGATACCATAGCATGCAGCGAGCTGCTTCTTGTCACGTCCTCCGCTGGCCAGTGACACAGTGTTCTCCTTCGTGTTGCTGAACTTGGAACTCCGCCGACCCACTTACATCACGGTACCATACCATTGAACTGCGCAACAGAATGTAACACATTACGACTTTCACACTTTAACTGACTTCATTACCGTAAAACTCCTACTTTCGGTTAACTTAACCACTCTAATCATTCGCCCCTCTATGTTTTTCCCTTCTGCCGGCCGCGGTAGCCGAGCGGTTGGTTCTAGGCGCTACAGTCTGGAACCGCGCGACTGCTATGGTCGCAGGTTTGAATCCTGCCTCGGGCATGGCTGTGTGTGATGTCCTTAGGTTAGTTAGGTTTAAGTAGTGCTCAGAGCCATTTGAACCATTTTTTACCTTCTATGGAAAGAATGTGTCCCCACATTCTCCCTTTACGTCTATTTACACTTGACTATTTACATGGTTTCGAGCCCTCTTCTAATACTGGTGTTTGACCATATTTACACGGTTCACTTCTTTTAAAACTATATATTGTGGCTTATCACATCTAATTACACAAGAGTTCTCGCTCTTATACACCACTGTTCATTATGGTCGTTGAGCACACTTAGTCTTTGCCTTCATGACTGTCCGGTCATTACACTGCCTTGGTTGGGGGGGGGGGGAGTGGAGGTGCGGTTCTGATCGGCTTAAACCCGTCGGCTGAAGGTGGGGAGGGGTGGAACTCTTCTCTTGAACAAGAAATATATAACTCCGATCACCAGACGCAAGTAATACACAAGCGGGTGATGTTGATGAACCAGTGACTACCAACTGCTGCTGCTGCTTACCTCTGACCTCTCACGTGCTCTATGAGATGTTCCATGGTAACGTGACCTCCTTGGGTAGCGATCATCTGATCCAGAAAGGTGAGCCAGTCCTTGTCAGTGGTACCATTAAAAAGAAATGAAAGTTGTTCAGGGGCAAAACCGAGGAAGATAGGTCAGGTACATAAATTGAAGAATGGACCATATTCTAGCTGGTACGCAGGAAGTGGGTCCACATATCTCACAACGAGTTCCATCGAGTATTAATCCTTGACCCAGCAGAACCAATCTTTGTATGCCATCCAGCTCGCCTTGCTTGTAACATGTACAAATAGCGACTGTCAGCTCTGCCATCGAATACAACCAGTGCCGTCCTACCTGCTGTAAGTATTACCCCTCCACCAACAATACTTCCTCAGGGCATACCACGACTCCCTTCCCAGAAGAAACAATACGAAATCGCAATACATTGACATTGTATGTACTAACTTCGAGGGCAGACGGTAAGCGGTTCGGTGCGACGGCGTAGCAGCTCTTGTGTAGACATTAACGCATGAATGCGTCTGTGGGTGAATTCAAATGTGTGTGAATGCCTTAGAGACCAAATTGCTGAGGTCATCGGTCCCTAGACTTACACACTACTTAAACTAACTTATACAAAGAACAACACACACACACCCATGCCCAAGGGAGGCCTCGAACCTCCGGTAGGAGAGGCCGCGCATTTCGTAATTTGACGCCTCAAACAGCGCGCGGACACTCCACGTGGCAAGTGCATCTGTCTGATGCCACTAGTATTTGGACGTACTTTCACAAAGACTCCCATGCTATTGATTATGTGTGTACCGCATAGCTCTAAAACAGGTGTCTACAAGTTAGTGGTATTTGTACGCCGTCTTCTAAGTGATAGTACATTGTCAACTACTTCACCCTTCCCAGTTTAATATGTCCCAAAGGCGCTGGTGCAATAGTCTGGATTTCTCTCAAACACGCCAGCAGTCGTTGGTGCAAGGTCCCCTTGCGTGCCGTGAAACAGTGCTTCCTGCAGCTTCCTAGTTTCAATACGAACATCCATCAAACTCTCAGTAAGATTGCATAATAATATGGTAAATATTAACTGTACATCAATATTGTCCAAGCGATAACCGATAACACGCGGGTCCCGATTGGTGGCTTCGAGAGATGACCTAATATGCGACATTAAAGCAGCAGCCAACTTACGAAGGTGCCGACTGTTGTTCAGCATATCGCTTTCCAAACTGACGAGATTCATTGCCACCTGGTTGCTTTCTACTTCTTTCCGAACTTCCCGCAATGCCTTATTGACATTAGCTATGCCATCTGCATCAGATATACCAAACACTGTCTTTAGGATCCTACCACCTGCGTCTCCTCTGTTTCGTGTAGCCTGCGGGATCCGTCGTAGTTGTAACTGTAGCTTTGCAAACTCTGATCGTGACAGACGATAATCTCCTTGTGTACCATTATACCCTGACTGATTTTTCATCATGCTGTACAATTTTTCAAACGTTTCTTCCAGTCTCCGAAATTCGTTCCCAAGAGCCCAAATGCTGCAATTTCCCGTTAATGTCCACTGGTGATCGGACATAACCATGTCCGTCTGGTTGTAATACACAACACCTGCCGAGACAGAACGTACCTTAACTGACTCTAAGACACACTCTTAATATAATAGAACTAACACGATAAGACTCCATTCTCTACCCCTCTTTCATAGACTGAATGTGCTCACAGGTGCTGCTCCCAGGTGCTGCTTCCATCTTCTCCTGTCCCGGGTTAGGTACATGGGGAAAGAAAATCCTAATTTCTGGCCCACATCACTACTCTTGGTCTTAGCATATACCGATGATTCACCATATTATCCCGTTTTCTTCGTTTTGCTTTTTTCTTTTTCTCCTCCTCGTCCGTCGTTACCCCTCCCCCTACCCCTTCTATGGAAACTGGGGTACACGAGGCAGATTGTCCATATCCCCCTTAAACAGCAGAATTCGGCTTACGTGGACCATCGAAAGGCGGGTGGGGAGCTGCAGCTTAACATTAACCAGCGACGTTATCTCTGTTACCTGATAAAGACACTAACTTCTTTGTTTTCCCCTTCAGCGCATGAGGATTCGGTTACATAACTCACTGACCCACATGGCGCTCAGGTAACACTGTTTTCACATCATGCGCCCTATCCCGCTTCTCTAAGGCCTTCATGTTCATTTTTTATACTTACCTCCAGATAAGTTTCCCTCTCCTTGAAAAATCCTTCACAGGCGAGATGTCTCCTCGTGGCAGGACTTTAAAAAACAGAAAGGGCGACGGCATCCTGGGTCCAAAAATTATTTCATATGCACATAACCCTGTCCTCTGCTGAACTTTAGAGATGTATGCAGTGACGACGTAGCCCAATAGAATGTCCCAACTGTTATGCTGGGAATTTATATAAAATCACAACATTTTCACAATTGACTTGTGGACTCGTTCCTTGCGACAGTCAGCTTGAGGATGCAGAGTGCTCGTCCATAATTTCTCAATGCGCAATATTCTGGGTAACTGCTGCATTATTTCCAACATAAACTTCGTGCCCTGATCCGTGATTATGGTTTCAGGTGTCCCAAACCAAAGTATCCGATTTTTAACTAGTGCCTGAGCCACTGCCGTGCCTTCCTGGTCCAATAAAGTTATCATAGAAAAATAACGAGAAAAGATGGTCAGTAATGATTTACATGTAACAATTCCCCACTGATGTTTGTTCTAAGGATTCTAGGACATCCAATCATGTGGGGTCCTGCCCACTCTTCGCTTATAGGGTGCCTAAAGGATGCTGCGTTCTTGGAATGCTATACAACAATTGAAGCAAATCGTATTGACAGCTTTTATTACAATAAGGAAGACTGACAATACCTAACTTTGAAATTACGCGGAGTCGCAAGCGGTAGGCGACATGAAAACATGTCAGAGTCCTTTGCTATATACAAAGTCCATGTGAGCAACTGATATGGATCACACGTCACTGCTGTCGTAGTGCTCTCCTACTACTGTGCTAATACTGTGCTGGTCTGCCAGTCCCTGCCTGGCACTGTGTGGCCGAGGCTGGCAGGAGCGGAGCTTATATTCTTGAAACATCCCCTTATATATATATATATATATATATATATATATATATATATATATATATATATATATATATAGCGCTACTTAATCTGACTTTCAATAATCCCTACAAAAGAATGGCCCTGACTAACAATAACCTATACCTTTTATGAATCACTTACCTCACAAAAATCTTCGTTACTCAGACTACTGCAATACAGCGAGCGCCAATACTGCCAGCTAAATAAAAGATTCTAACTATATATATATATATATATATATATATATATATATATATAAGTTCATGACATCCAGTCTTACCTACACCCTGTTTCCATCCAACTGCCCAACGCTACAATAGTTAATATTCCAACAATGCCAACCATTCACAGGCTGCACACAGCACAGTCACTGATTTTCATACAGAGCGCTACGTGGCGATACCAACATGAAAACCTAAACACCCTACTTACATTCTCTTCGGCTAGAGTGCGCTCCTGTCGTGGTGCGGTCCCAGCGCTATTGGCTGACGTCGTCTCACCTCCTTCCCTGCTCTTGCTTCCTTCATCTTCATGCCGGCGCTTGTCGACACGCTGGAACATTCCTCCCCCCCCCCCCCCCCAAAAGCGACGGACCGTCGTCGTGTAGGGAGTGCGACCACGGTGGGGGAGGCAGGAGGGTGGGCGCCTCGCGGGACCGGAAGCTGTGGCTGCAGGGGACGACAAGCTTCCGGTCTTACCGCGCCATTCGGTCTGCGCTCAGGCGGGAAAGTCCCCCAGAAAAAGACCAGAAGGGTATGTGTCCGTCTTCTGACGCCATGAACCAGATGAAGAAGGCAGCGACTGCTGCACTGTGGGAGGGTCCAGCTTCATCGGTGGTACGAGAAGAGGCGGCGGAGACGGAGGTCCGTCTCCATGGGGTCGTCCTGCGGTGTCGTGGTGACACCCTTTGGCGGCGGCTGTGGCCGCGTTGTCCTCTGGATCCGCTAATCTGGGGGAAGAGACACTGAAAGATCATCGTGCACATGACAGAGGCGGAGCTGATTTTGATGACGGCGCTGCAAGTCATCTGGGCCTGAAATAAGATACGTGCAAGCGCCAAGTCGACGGACGATCTCGCCTAGCGTCCACCGTCTGCTGCCGCTAAAAACCCTGTAGATGACAATATCATGTACTTGCGACCTTGCTTCGGCGCCGGATGCTGAGGAGGGTGGAGCAGGTGGAGCAGTGGGCGATGGCTGCGGCCGTGAAGCAATTCCACCGGCAATGGTCCATCTCGTGGGTGCGAACGATATGAGGCGAGAAACAGTTGCAGTGTTGGATCCCTGGTGTGTGTGGAGCGAAGTTTGGCCATCTGCTGCTTGAATTTTCTGACAAAACGTTCCGCTTCGCCTTTTGACTGTGGATGGAACGGTGCACAAGTTAGACGTTGTATACCATTGTGTTCACACACTGTTCCAAATTCATTTGAATTAAACTGAGGTCCTTTGTCAGACACTATTACTTCAGGTAAACCTTCGAGGCAAAATATCGATGACAACAACAGAATTGTGCTATGTGACGTTGTTGAGTTCATTGGCACAGCAAAAGGAAACTTGCTAGACGATTCAACCACAACCAACCAACGAGTGCTCCAAAACGGTCCCACAAAGTCTGTGTGGACGCGTTGCCATTGTGATTGCGACTTAGGCCAATGAGAGGAGTTTTGTGGCAGAGAGTACTAATTTTACGCACTTGCGTGACAATGTGACGTCATCTGTTCAATTTGGGCGACCATACCCCGCCAAGTACAGTGTCGACGCGCTAACTGTTTCATACGAACATTCCCCCAGTGTCCTTCGTGAAGTAACTGCAACATTTCTTTGTCCAAACTTTAGGGATAACACATATGACTGTCCACTGTCATTCTGAACAAGAATTACACCTTTCTGTACAGCGAGGCTATGCCGACGGGCAAAGTATCGGTGCACTACGGGGTTCTTTATGCTATGCAAGGAACGCGGCCAAGATGTGCGAATGTATGTGAGCAAAATGTTCAAATATGGATCAGCTTCCGTGGCCTGTGCAATTTTCTTATAGTTCAGCGGAAAAGACAGAAGCAATCCAGAATCCTGAACATGGACGTGACAACAACATGCAGCAGAAGCGTCAAACTCGGTATCGGAAGACATGAAAGTGCGTCCGCATTACCATGTTGAGCTGTCAGACGATACACAATCTCGTGCTGGTATTGAGATAACAATAAAGCCCATGTTTGCAATTTTTGGGCAGTTCATACAGGAATCAGTTTCGTCGGATAAAACAAGGACTGCAAAGGCTTGTGATCCGTTACTAAGTAGAATTTTCTACCACACAAATAGTAGTGAAATTTGGTGACACCATACACACTAGCCAAAGCCTCTTTCTCAATTTGTGAATAGTTACACCAAGCTTTGGACAACACTTTTTGTGCGAAAGCAATAGGCCTGTCTTTACCTCAAATTCTGTGCGAAAGCACTGCACTGATTCCGTAAGAGGGAGATTCAACTTGCAATACAACTGGTTTGTCAGGATCAAAGTGAACTAAGCATCTATCACTGAGCAGGGCATCTTTATGTTTTGAGAAGCTACTTGGCACTCATCTGTCCAAACAAAGGAGACATTCTTGCGACGCAAGCGATGCAATGGAGCTGCGATTTGTGCAGCATTCGGTATGAACCGAATTTAATAGTTCATTTTCCATAAAACTGACTGCAATTCTGTGATATTGCGAGGAAGTGGCAAGTCTCGTACGGCTAACAAATGACTGTTTATGACATGGGCACGTTACTGCAACTCAGGTTGAAAAAAATCATACTTGTCCAGTCTACACTTTAGTCCTGCATCAAATAACACACGAAACAAAGCACGTAAATCTGCAATATGTTCTTCAGATTACGACCTGCTACAACAGTATAGCCCAAATAGTTTGAACAGTTTGGCACTTGCGCAGTCAGCTGTTCCAAATACTGTTCTAAAATTTCGGGTGCAGAAACACTGCCAAAAGGCAAACCCAAATATTTAAACAAGCCCAAAGGAATATTTATTACATACACTTTTTGAGATTCTACATCGAGTGGTATTTATTGTTGAAAAGTTGTGTTCAAAAATGGTTCAAATGGGTCTCAGCACTATGGGACTTAACATCTGAAGTCATCAGTCTCCTAGACTTCGAACTACTTAAACCTAACTAACCTAAGGACATCACACACATCCATGCCGAGGCAGGATTCGAACCTACGACCGTAGCAGCAGCGCGGTTCCGGACTGGAGCGCCTAGAACCGCTCGGCCACAACGGCTGGCGAAAAGTTGTGTCCAGCGCCTTATTTGTCCATGAGATCCTCTGGGCGTGGTAATATATAAGTATCAATGACTGTTGTGGTTTGACTGTAGACTTAAAGTCAACACAGAGGCGAATGCGACCTGGAGGTCTGAGGAGCAAAACCAGTGGACTTCCCCAATTACTAGATGATATGGACGCAATAACGCCGCTATCTTGCAATTCTTTAAGTTCAGCTGCCTTGCGGAGTGGCCACGTGGTTTGAGGCGTCATGTCATTGATTGCGTGGCACCTCCAGCCTTTTCGAGTCCGCCCTCGGGCTTGGGTGTGTGTTTTTCTTAGCGTAAGTTAGTTTAAGTAGTGTGTAAGTCTAGGGACCGATGACCTCAGCAGTTTGGTCTCTCAGCAACTCATACGCATTTGGACATTTGATTTGAAGTTCAGCTGCGACTTTGTCCTGTAATGCAATGGAAACAGTTCTGACCCAGCAAAATTTCGGATGAGCATTGTCTTTCAGAGTAATATATGCAACAAAATTGTTAGCTTTGCCTACACCTTTAGAAAAGAGTTCCAGGAATTCTTTAGGTAAGCTAGATCCATTGTCTTTAGCATTGAATGCAGACACTGTCAACACATTGTCCTGAATGTTAAACCCAAACAAATCAAAGCAATCAAGACTAAATATATTCACACAGTCGCGTGATTGTAGCACTGTAAAAGTCACTGATCTTGTATGCGAGTGATGCATTGCAGGCAAAGTACATATTCTAAGAATGGGAATTATTTGTCCATTGTAAGCCGTTAGTTGCGTACTAGTGTTAGACAGGCGTGGGGAGCCTAACAGTTTATATGTATGACGACTGAGCAATGTGACTGAAGCACCTGTGTCCAACTGAAATCTCACATGTTTCCCACAAGAACAAAAAGTTTGTTTCACTGCCATATCACTGAAGAAACTGCTCCCATGCCAGTTTTGCGAATGCCTGTTGCATACTGAATATACTGCATTAATGTCATGGACCTTTGACTAGATTTTTGTGAGTGGGCCGAATTCTTATGTTTGTTCCGTTGCAAACATGCGGATTGCACATGTCCATTCCTACTACAAGCGTAACACTGAGGTTTTTGGGAGGGGCAGTCTTGGCGTTTGTGCCGTGAATAACACCGAGGGCAAGACTTAATTCTATTCTGTGTAGTCGCCTGTCCACCCTCGGTAGCTGAATGGTCGGCGTGACGGATTGTCAATCCTCTGGGCCCTGGTTCGATTCCCGGCTGGGTCGGGGAATTTTCTCCACCCAAGGACTGGGTGTTGTGCTGTCTTCATCATCATACTATCATCCTCATCAGCTGGAGGTCGCCGAAGTGGCGTCAAATTGAAAGACCGGCACCCGGCTGACGGCCTGCCTGGCGGGGGCCCCTAGCCATACCATTAAAGAAATAAAAAAAGCGAATTGCTTACTCGGCGTGGAACGTTGTTATAAAAAAAAGCGAACTGCTTACTCGGCGTGGAACGTTGTTTACTCGGCGTGATTAGCGCAAGCCATCGGTGCAGAATAAGGCGATCGCAACTAAGTGACTCAACCCGAAAGATAGCTGGCCGCTCAAATTTATGAGCTGACAACACACCTGAATCGTACTGATCTAGTATTTGCACTACCTGCTGAAATGGTGGATCGGACTGTTCCAAAATTTGTTCTCTGAGTTCGACATCAGGTAAATTGTGCACGATCGCATCATGCAACATATCATCTGAATATAAAGCACTGGAAGCACATTTTAATTTGCATTTCCTTGTAATGCCCTGAAAATTTGTTACCCACACGCGATAAGTTTGTTCTGACTGTTTTTTGCAACTAAAGAATTGATACCTAGGTGCTACCACATTCACTTGTTGGTCATAATACACTCCTGGAAATGGAAAAAAGAACACATTGACACCGGTGTGTCAGACCCACCATACTTGCTCCGGACACTGCGAGAGGGCTGTACAAGCAATGATCACACGCACTGCACAGCGGACACACCAGGAACCGCGGTGTTGGCCGTCGAATGGCGCTAGCTGCGCCGCATTTGTGCACCGCCGCCGTCAGTGTCAGCCAGTTTGCCGTGGCATACGGAGCTCCATCGCAGTCTTTAACACTGGTAGCATGCCGCGACAGCGTGGACGTGAACCGTATGTGCAGTTGACGGACTTTGAGCGAGGGCGTATAGTGGGCATGCGGGAGGCCGGGTGGACGTACCGCCGAATTGCTCAACACGTGGGGCGCGAGAACTCCACAGTACATCGATGTTGTCGCCAGTGGTCGGCGGAAGGTGCACTTGCCCGTCGACCCGGGACCGGACCGCAGCGAAGCACGGATGCACGCCAAGACCGTAGGATCCTACGCAGTGCCGTAGGGGACCGCACCGCCACTTCCCAGCAAATTAGGGTCACTGTTGCTCCTGGGGTATCGGCGAGGACCATTCGCAACCGTCTCCATGAAGCTGGGCTACGGTCCCGCACACCGTTAGGCCGTCTTCTGCTCACGCCCCAACATCGTGCAGCCCGCCTCCAGTGGTGTCGCGACAGGCGTGAATGGAGGGACGAATGGAGACGTGTCGTCTTCAGCGATGAGAGTCGCTTCTACCTTGGTGCCAATGATGGTCGTATGCGTGTTTGGCGCCGTGCAGGTGAGCGCCACAATCAGGACTGCATACGACCGAGGCACACAGGGCCAACACCCGGCATCATGGTGTGGGGAGCGATCTCCTACACTGGCCGTACACCACTGGTGATCGTCGAGGGGACACTGAATAGTGCACGGTACATCCAAACCGTCATCGAACCCATCGTTCTACCATTCCTAGACCGGCAAGGGAACTTGCTGTTCCAACAGGACAATGCACGTCCGCATGTATCCCGTGCCACCCAACGTGCTCTAGAAGGTGTAAGTCAACTACCCTGGCCAGCAAGATCTCCGGATCTGTCCCCCATTGAGCATGTTTGGGACTGGATGAAGCGTCGTCTCACGCGGTCTGCACGTCCAGCACGAACGCTGGTCCAACTGAGGCGCCAGGTGGAAATGGCATGGCAAGCCGTTCCACAGGACTACATCCAGCATCTCTACGATCGTCTCCATGGGAGAATAGCAGCCTGCATTGCTGCGAAAGGTGGATATACACTGTACTAGTGCCGACATTGTGCATGCTCTGTTGCCTGTGTCTATGTGCCTGTGGTTCTGTCAGTGTGATCATGTGATGTATCTGACCCCAGGAATGTGTCAATAAAGTTTCCCCTTCCTGGGACAATGAATTCACGGTGTTCTTATTTCAATTTCCAGGAGTGTAGTTTGTTAGTGTGTGAAATGTGAAATCTTATGGAACTTAACTGCTAAGGTCATCAGTCGTTTGTTAGTGAGTCGTAAGCAAGTTCACTCAGAGTGTTGATTGGAAATAATTTTTGAATGAGATGGAACACTGCACTTCCTACCATGGATAGTAGCTATGGAGGTTTCACAGTACCTGGTACGTTGTGAGCCAGGAGGTGCGCCTCATACTGTGACAAACACTCGAGCCATTCCTCTTCTTGGTCACGAAACTGTCGAAAACATGGTACAGCAGCTGTAGTAGGTGGTGCTTGTTCCATCAGGGGCGCAGCATTGGCTGGTAGCTGCTGCACCGTGTTGAGTAACGTGGAAACCTGTTGCGTCTGGAACCGAAACATATGCATTAGATGTGTGGCATCTAACGCTTGGCGCCAGAACAGGGGGCAGGAGAGGCGGGAAGACACAAATGCAACTAACAGACAAGGCAAGCAAGTAAAAAGAGCAAAGAAAATTTTGGCAACTCCCACCTGAAAACACTGATTAGCAAAAACGAGAAGAAACTCTTCAAGCAAATGAGCGTCCCTATAAAGTAAAGACAAGAGAGAATGAAGGCTCCTGCAAAAATCAGAAAATTCCGTGGCCGTCAGGTACAGAGTTTGGTTATGAGACATCATGGCCTACTGTGGGGTCCTGCCCACTCGTCGCTTATAAAGTGCCTAAGAATGCTGCGTTCTTGGAATTCTATAACCCAATTGAAGCAACACACATTAATAGCATTTATTACAATAAGGAAGACTGACAAAACTTTGAATTTACAGTGGAGTCGCAAGCGATAGGTGACATGAAAACAAGTCAGAGTCCTTTGCTACAAACAAGGTCCACGTAAGCAATTGATATGGATCACACGTCACAGCTGTCGTAGTGCTCTCCTATTACTGTGCTAATACTGTGCTGGTCTGCGAGTCCCTGCCAGGCACTGTGTGGCCGAGGCTTGCAGGAGCAGCGCTTACATTCTCTTCGGCTAGAGGGTGCTCCTGTCGTGGTGCGGTTCCAGTCAGCGGGCTATTAGCTGACGTCGTCTCACTGCCTTCTCTGTTCTTGCTCTCTTCATCTTCGTGCCGGCGCTTGGCGATACGCAAGAAAAAAAACTCTCTTTTGGATGGGTTTATCAGCTTCCGGTAACCTCTGTAGTTTACTTTTCTAGTGGTGAAGTTCTGCTTTTTGAGCACACGGAACACAATTTTTCACCTAACGGTCCACGTCCTGCATATGCATCATCCACCAATAATCCCGCTCTACCCTTGTCTCCATTTCTCTTCGAACCAATTGTCCCACTAAAATCGAATCATGCACTTGCCCAACATTTCGTCATGCAAGCTCTGTGGTAACGCTAACCGTCGCCCATGTTGCATTGTTCGATAGATTACTCCGTCCTCCCTGCAAAACTGCTACTGTTTAGAAAACTGCTTACAGTGTGATTCAGCACTTTGTGCTGTACTCCATTCACTTGCCTATGCATTCTATAGCACATACCTGATGGCTGAGTCCATCAGCGTTTGCGTGCGACCTTCCTGGCTGATGTACGACCTTGTAATCGAACTCGCTTAACTGCACAGGGCATCTCAACAATCTGTTCTTTGGCTCTTTAAGTCCTAAAAGCCACTTAAGCACTGTGTGATTAGTCACCATTTTAAATCGTCTCGTATACAGGTAACATAGAAAGCACCCAATTTCAGAGAGCACTGCGAGCATTTGCTTCTTCATTGTGGAATAATTTCATTCAGCGTTACTGAGCTGCTGTGAAGCGTATGCAGTAGGGTGTCCTGTCCATCTACATCCTGACTCAAAATAACTTCTAGCGCAAAATTTCCAGACTCACAATAAAGAGTAAGCGGGTTTTGAAATTCCGGATAGATCAAAACAGGATCAGATGTCAACAGATCGTTTAACTCCTAGAAACTTCTGCACGCTCAGCTTTGAAATGAAACTTTACTCCTTCCTGTAGCAGCTGCATGAGAGATCTATCAACTTCTGCAATTCCTGAACATACTTGCAGTGAAAATTCCCGAGCACCAAATAAGATTGGGATTCATTCCCTTGATGGGTGTTAGAAAATTTTGAATGGCCTCAACTAGCTTTGAATCGGTACAAATTCCTTCTTGTCCTGTAACGTGACCCAAAAAACCGGACCTCTTGCAATACAAAATGACGTTTCTCTAAACTCAAGGTTAACCGAGATGCACGCAGACCATCAAGCAATCCGCGCAACTGCTCCAAATGTTCTGAAATATCCTTTGAATACATGATTATGTCGTCCAGATACACCATGCCGTGGCTTGGTTTTAATCCACGCAACACACTATCCAACAAACACTGAAAGGTTGCCGGTGCGTTTGTAAGTCCAAACGGCATGCGGGCGAAACTGAGAGCGTCCAGTCAACATTGAAAATTCAGTTTTCAGGCGGTCCTCCGTGGTCACTTCTAACTGGTGATAACCACTACACAAATCCAGTGTTGTGAAATACCGACACTGACCCAAGATGTCCAATATGTCTGTTACATTAGGCACATGATATGCATCCGATACCATTTTCTGCTTGACGAACTGTTAGTCACAACAGAAATGATATCTTTTGCCTCAGTCTGGTGATTTTTTTTGCTTACAATTAAAATGGAACTACAACTAGGTTCTATGATGACATCTCTAAGTTGTTGATGTATAAACTCTTACATAATTCGCTGTAAATGCCTTGGAACTCGATACAGTCGTTTGTAGACAGTTGCTTCACTTCCAGTAGTTCTTTACTGCTGAACAAGCGGTGATGGTGGTAATGGACCCGACGGATGAAATAATTCCACATGGTCACAACAGTTTTTCCACTAATTCTTTGGCCGGCCAGAGTGGCCGTGCGGTTCTGGGCGCTGCAGTCTGGAACCGAGCGACCGCTACGGTCGCAGGTTCGAATCCTGCCTCGGGCATGGATGTGTGTTATGTCCTTAGATTAGTTAGGTTTGATTAGTTCTCAGTTCTAGGCGACTGATGACCTCAGAAGTTAAGTCGCATAGTACTCAGAGCCATTTGAGCTTGCTTCAGGGTGTGCTACCTTACTCCTTAGCACTGACCAGTCAACAGACCCTCCCGGCATTGTGTAATTTTCTGTAAACTCTCCGTCTAGTTCAGCCTCATCTAACACTTCTAAATTTGCAACCAGGGTACCCTGCGACAACTTTACTTCCTCGGGGCCAAAATTATCAATACTAACATGCGCTAACCTCGTGCCACCTACCTAAAGAACGTAGGACACGGTACTACACATAAAACAACTAACAGCATCTAGTACTTCGTTGTCCACCAAAGATTCAATGATACGCGAGTTCACTGGCAGGTCAGTACCAACATCAATCCAGACTACCTTTCCTGTATCTTTCGGTACGTGATCCTGCGAGTTTACCTAAAGTGACCTTGTACACGGATTCACCTGGCCATGGGGAGTATCTTCCGACATCGAAGATGTTCCGGCTGCAGAACCGAGCCGAAACAAAGTTTCACACAGTTCTACCGTATGCCTTTCCAGGTCAATTATGGTATGATGTACAACCACGAAATAGAGTCCGAGAATAATGTTGTACCTACCACTAACCACGGGAAGAACTTCTGCATCCACTTGGAAGATCACCTCGCCCACACGGAACTTCTGCACTCCAGCACCGAGCGAATTTAAACGCCCTCCACCCTACGCCACTAAACGTCCAGTGTGGTACACTTAACCATTTGTCCCAAAAACTCATTTACTTCTTATTGCCCCAAATACTCCATTACCTCCTACCGATACCTAAGAACCAGTATCCAATAGCATTTTACATAATTTATCCCCCGCCCCATGTAGCCGGTTAGAAAAAGTCTACCACTGCCTTCTTACATGTGCTAACTCTTACTGGGAACGTGGCACAGTGAACATCCCGCCACCTGCGCTGTTTAACTGCTGCCCGTAAGATCTACCCTGCGACTGAAACTCCCGTAGCTGTTGATTTCTGTTACGGCATTGCAGATCCGAGTGAAAAGACATTTTACAATTCCTGCAACGTTGCTATCTGCAATCGCTTTGTAACTGATCCTATCGACCTCACTGAAAACAATTTGTGTCCATATTAAACACTTTCCGACGTTCACGTGACCTACAGAATGACTCAGTTTTCTCTAATGGTAATGTACTATCCACTGCTTCACTTAAATACTCAAGAAACTAACGTTTCTTGACACTTCCGATTGTAGATCCCTTAAAAATGATTCAAGAGCCCTCTGCTACGCCTCATGCAAAATTAACAACTTAATCCTATCATCATCTGTGAGCTCATAGGTACCTACATTGATTTTACAAATAAGGTCGGCGAACTTTCAGTCGATTCATCCTCTTAACGAAAAGCCGTAATAAGTTGTTCCCGAAAATATCTTTCCGTGTTCTTCCTCCGATATCTCTCTATTAACTCTTCCTGAAAAACGTCAGATATTTTAGCCTCCCTCACGTTCTCATTACACATAGCATGTTCTCTAGCATCTCCCGTTAACTTCAGTCTAGCAACACGTAATAAATGCTTCTTTCTGCGTCCCCGAATTTGGTAGCTGTAGTTAAATTGTAAAAAAAAGATAAAAACATCTTATTCCTGTTTCTCTGAAAACGGGATAACCAGTCCCGCAGCAGTGGCATTCAGGGTAGGTGGGTTGGGATGTGACTGTTCCCTCTACACTGCTCTGAGCTCTTTCACCCCTACCTGTAATTTATCTAAATATTCCGTAAGTTGCTCAGTAACTTCAGCAGCTGAAACTTTCTTCGCAATGACTACAATTTAATCAAGAGAAAAGTGTACCAAAGAATACAAAAATGGTCAAGCAGAAGACAGTTAAAGGGACAGACAAACAGGCTTGAAAACTATAATAACTGAAATCGGCACTTACTGTGTGGCACACCATCGGTGAAGATGTTCCATGCTGCTGACTCCTAACTCCTTGAGGTCCATCCTCCGTGTTACCTTAGCAGTCCTCCTGACACCAGTGTAAACAGATGCGTGACTCCATTGCACGTTGCCGGATTCAAGGAGGATGGTGGCACTGAGCCGACGGATGGCTCCTGACGATAGCATAACAACATTTATCGATCAGCTGCAATACATTGGTTGTTGGCCCTCTGAGCAAGGTTTGCTTCCACTCGTAATATTCTCGATGGCGACGATGGTGGCTGGCAGAAGTTCATAGGTGTAATTGCTGCGACTGTAGCTTTGTTGACGTAACTGGAATCCACTGCCTCGGCAGTGGCGCCATAGCCTTTCTGGGTCGTACCGTGGCGGCTGGAACCATGCGCCACGGACCTCTGTTCTAATCGTGACTGATTGGGGGGGGGGGGGGGGGGGGGGCGGCGACTGCAGTCGCACAGGTCAGTACCCTGTCTCAGCGACTATCCCCGGCTGCGGCTGTCTGGCTCCCGGCTCCCGGCTCCGTCACTTCTGTGTAATATCCACACAGCAGAGGCAATTTCAGACGGGGTGGTACAGCGCAGCATTCTGACAGTAGAGTACAGCACTGTACCTGGACACAGTTTTTGGCAGGATGGTACAACGCAGTCTCTGGATGGAATACTGGAACGTTGTATCCAAGCGTGATATCGTAATTGTGAGGAGCGGGATAGGATGGTACTCCCTCCCACAGATATTTTGCACACAAAATAGCTCAATCCTGCTAGGGTTTCACAATTTGATTGCAAGTACAACCAGATTTAGAATGCATGACTGAAGGAACACGTGATGGGAAGCGCCTCCACCTTGGAGTGCAAGAAGAGCCTTGACAGCCCCAACTGACTAGTCTTCTGTAGTATTTGAAAATTTCAGGACAAGACCAACTAACAAACGCTTTCGTTTAAGATTACTATTGGAGAACCTGGTCAATCTTGTTTCTGACACTGGCAACGTAAATTACACTGAAAATGGTACGCACCTAAGCAAGAAGAATTTAAATGTCCTTACTCATATTAAAGAACCGTTCTGTGATAAGATTATGGACTGTCACGATTAATTAGAGTAGGGAAGATGTGTCATGTTAAAGAAGGTGATGTGAGGTTCATTTAACTATTATCTACGCAGTAAATTCTCCAAGTTCGTCACAGCAAGACATGGGGTCAAGGCGAAACTACCATTTATCCTACACGGGAGCAGTGGTGTGACAGCAAGAGGAATACTCGATGAAATCGGGAAGGAAGCACTGGAAACCATTTCGAAGAAATATAAAATTCCTGCTGCTATAACAAATACATTGGAATTAGCTGGCATTAAAATGGATGTTCTAATGAAAGAGCTGCATGGAATATTGCAACAGCAACGTGTAGACGATAATTACCTTTTGGGTCCAGACATAACGTACGATTTCGTCGGATTTTTAATAAAATGACATGTGCGACTACTAACATCAAACCCCAACTTCTGCGTGGAGGAAGACAGCCAGGCAAGCAGCAATGTGGTTGTGGACAACGATAAGACAGTTGGAATAGACTGCTTATCGTGGATGACCTCCAATTGCAGAGTAAAGATGTATAACAAATTTGTGTGTCAAATCACAAGCTCACGTGTGTTCTATATCTCCGAGTGAGGATTGACCCACAGACCACGTTACTCCTCAAGTCCTAAGAAAAAGAGTAAAAATCTCACAGAGACTTAGGCCATTCCCATTAAAAAAATTACGCCTTTAACTGCAATTAATGTGGTGTGTGTACGAAAAACAAAACTAGAAATAGAAGAGATTGTAACCAAAAAACGAAGACTGGAGTAATAGCTAAGAATATGAACTGCGACTGGAACTGGAAGCTATATCAAATTCCTAGGCAAGGCTTACTTATTGCTTTAAACATGGTGTATGACGAAATCTGACTAAACATGGGAATATAAAATATCTGCATTTACTGTTAAAGTACATAAAGGACATCCGTAAAACCTGTTTATAAAGCTCCACTCTCACTTGTATGTGCTTAAAAAGGATGGCTTCATTGTCTCTAAGTGTGATGGGCTGCGTATTGTGCATTTAGCAACAAAAAATCGTTTGCAGAGCTTAGGACCTACGCTATAAGAACATTTAATGATCACTCGTTTGCAAAAGCTGTAAACGTAAAGTTCTATACGGAAATTCCGCACGAATGTGCTGCAGAAGAACTGTTAGCGTACACCCAGGAAGATCCTGAGCGTCGTAACAGTAGCATTATGCAGCAAATAAGAAGTAAGATTAAAATCACCGAATGCTCTCGTCTAGAAAAACTGCCGGAAGGAGCACAGCTAGATGTTGAAATCATAAACGATATAGATTACAAATAAAATTTAGATATGTTTTGATATTCGAGAACATACCTTCTTTTTATGTGTCAAATTACTGACTGGAGAAAGAATTATAAGAAAGCAATGGAGATTTAAGTAATAAGATAAACATTAAGGTGCACGTTATTAAAAGCAAACCAACCAAAAAGAAAGAATGAGTTGTGTTCTGTGTGTAAATGAATATGTAGAAATTAATAAAACTTTTCAGGAGAAAATTTACATATCTTATTGCTAATCTGGTACAGATCCGTAGAATTTCCCTATTTACGACGATCTGTGAGAATGTATTTCGGAATTGGATAGTGGGTAATTGGACGACCTGGAAAGCAGTTGAAACTACGTAGTTGAAGGCAAGTCAACCCGCGTTTCGTACCTATATGACGTGGCAAACCGTACAAGAGGTCGCTTAAATTTCGAGTGATAGGGTAAGATGCGTTTAAATTACGGACAACCTGGTAAAATTAAGAAAATTGATGGAAAATATGTAGAAATGATAGAAATGATGAAAATATATGCGTTCTATGGGTTTAAATTCTGCAGAATACCCCCTTGTGCCATTTGTGATTATGCATTGTAAGCCACAAAAATGAAAGGCACTGTGTTCAATGATTTGAGGGTCAAGATGACCAAAACCTAGGACACCGAAACAGTGATCATATACCTGCGTGCAATATGCACCACGAATTTGAGGAACCAATGCTCTTGGTCTCTTCATAAAACGGACAACGGGACATCTGTTACCCCTTAATTGTGAGAGATGAGGTCAAACGTATCCCTTCGGACAGCTGTTTGGAAACGCTCCACAATGCCGAAAATTCTTCCAGTTTCCATATGTTGCGATGTCTTCCGCACCTTTATAAATAAGGCACACCGCCTCTGTCTTTTATTTCAACCATTCTGTGTGTCTTGGGAGCAGCTTAGTTTACCAGGCCACTTCCAGTTTTCTACAAGCTCCAATGGCTCGAAGAGTGTTAAATGTCGGTTTAGCACCTGACACAGGCCTCAGAGTCGTGGTAGAAAAATAAAATGTATGGCTGAGTACGCAGATGTAGTCATACACTGTTGCGATGTGTTACAGCAAAAAACAATGTATCAAACTGCTTATGAAACAACAATTGTGACTGATAGGCTGTGATATATGGTCTCTTCCGGTACTGGCGACAAACTATCACATAGCTCCGTGGAAACGCCTTCGATCACTGGCCGCCTGTTCCAGTGGACCAATGCACGAGTAATTAATGTGATCACCACTTATGGTTGATGTCCACACATAGACGGTATTTCTTTCCGATATATATTGTAAGAAAAAGATACGGTAAAGAGTTATTGAGTTCTCTACCAGGTACCGTTAGCGAAGTTTTTCTAGTTCGTAGTTTTACTCCGTCGGATGTTACAAAAATTATGAGGGAGAGAGAGAGAGAGAGAGAGAGAGAGAGAGAGAGAGGGATTCTGCTGTCAGTGACGACTCTGGCACCATTACACTTTCGTATTGATGGCGTGGTAATTTAGGAATACGATGAAGCAGATTAAGACATGCACGAGTACAGAAGGATATTTATAGGCAGTCATACGATATCGATGAATTGTATGTGTTGTGCTTCTGAATTTGTTTGTGCAGTCTGCGTATACTCTGAACTGCTGTGAATTGTCTCCTGTAAGTTAGTAGAGTATTTTTCTCGCTCTGATGTCTGTATACCTAGTCAGCGACCGGTGGAGTGTTAGACAGTCTTATAATAATGGAACAGTGCTATAGGAACGTGGTGGCATTTCGAGAGAATTATCAGGGATCTGTGACTTCGCAAGACACCTCTTGCTCGTAGAAGTGCTATGTATAGAAGAATGGATGAGTGGTGAGAGAGAGGCAGAGGCAGGTGAGCGATACTCGACGAAGGGGCAGAAGAGAGCTGGCCTCTGTACCGACTCTTCCAAGTGTTGTGAGCAAACATATGGCAACCTCTAACATAAATCTGGCGACATGACTGCAATGAGAAAATCAGGGGCTAATACGAAGATTTTTACCGAGGGACAGTCGGCAGCATATGTTCCGTCTTTTGCTTTGTCAACAGATAAGATACAATATCCTTCTGCGAGTTTTGTGTGCCTATAATTAGATGGGTTGACATCTTAATAGGTAGACTAAATTTACATTTACATCTATATGTATACTTCACAAACCGTCGTGTGGCGTGTGGTGGAGGGTACTCTGTACAACTAGAAGTCATTTCCTTTCCTACTCCACTTGCAAATAGAGCAAGGGAAAGGAAGACTGTCTATATGCATCCGTATGAGCGCCAGTTTCTCGTATCTTATCTTCGTGCTCCTCCACGAAAAATATGTTGGTGGTGGTAGAATCCTTCTGCAATCAGCTTTAAATGTCTTTCCTCAACAGTGTCCCTCGAAAAGAACATCGCTCTCCCTCCGGTCATTCCCCTTTGAGTTATCTAGCGGATGTAATCCGACTGCAGGGAAAAAACTAATCGCCACGCAAAGCGGCTCTCATGATAAATTTTATTAATTAGTCAGAGGGTTTGATGTCAACGGCGTGCCGCCGGGCGGGTGGAGGGGAGCGCGAGAGTACCACGGACATAATTCGCGGGTTGGCGGGGTAATCAGACGTTTTTCGTTGCGGCGAGTTTTTTTGACGGAATTTCAGTCTCCCACCCACACAGGTACAGATATCCGTCGTAATAAAAGCAGCTATATTACCGAATGTATAAGATATTACGTAGCATTAACCTCGTATTTCCAACTCCTCTGCGCTTCTGCCTTAAGAAACTTCATAGGTGTTGAGGTATTTGGCCACTGTAAGAGAGTTCAGAAGTGAGTAGGCATCCCGTGACAGGGATATAATATGTTGTTAGATTAGTGATACACGACGTGACAGATATTAAGCTGAACAGAACAGATATTCTTCTACCTGATGGGAGAATATTTAGAGGAGATATAAACCTATGCCGTACCTTTATACAGGATTTTCACAACAAGTAACGATACTTCAGTGATGTCAAACAGTGTGTATGCTCCTATTTCTTCTATCTTCGAAAATAACAGATGTAGAAAGCAAGAATCTACATTTCGCTTGAGAAATTTGATGTGTATACACAACAGCATCCCTGTCTCAGATTGGGTAAAGTGGATTTTTTAAACTGGGGAGAGTCTACGTCGAGACTGTGGTTTTCCACATCCCGCTAGGTGAATACCGGGCTGGCCCCCACGTTCCGGCTCAGTTACACGCTTCGCAGACATTCGAAACACGTTCGCACTATTTCACGATTTGCACTAGACGCAGACAGTTGGGGTACACTGATTCCGTCCCGGGGCATATGGGGTGGCGGCAGGAAGGGCATCCGGCCATCCCTAACACTAACATTGCCAAATCCGTCGTAACCACGTCGACCCTGCGACCGCTGCCGGACTATGGCGTAAGCGAAAGAAAGAAGAAAGAAAGTCTATGTCGAGACTGGGTTTGCAGTTAGAAGTATACACCCAGGTCATGCGCGCTGGCCTTGCAGTATGCCATGGCCAGTGGCAGGCTTAGGCAGAAGGGTTCGATCGACTGGAAGCCACGGCTAGCCTGTGATGGCTGGTTAGTTACAAACAATGCTCCAACCTTTTGTCCACAGCTCCAAGCTTTTTTTGCCACAGCTGCGGGGAACAAGCCCCAGCGATGGCACTCTCTGGATGGATGAATAGGGAACTGGCCAGTATGCTGGGTGAACGGCAACAGAAGCAGACATGTGTGTCGCGTGAGAAGATTCACTGTGACAAGTGTTTGCAATTTACGATTATTCCCCCCACGTACATGTATTGCGTGACTACTTGGCGTTCATGGTAAAGTCTGTGTGACCTCTGGCCATCTTTTACAGCTGGCATGTGGATAGGTGTGCAGCTGGCAGCGTGCAAGTCTCCCCGACCGGCGTTGCTATCCAGCAGTCAGCTGACAGTGCATGCTTCGCGATCGCGAGTATATGCGATCGGAAGGCTTTTTTCACCGGATATGTTTAGTGTAAGATGAAAACTTCGAGGTGGTCTGTGAAGAAGAATCATCGTAAGGCGTTGGTGAGTGCTTTAAGCAATAGACAGCAAAAGGAAAGCTGAATTTTTAAAGTCTATGTTCAAGAAATCGTTGACACTGGAGAATCGTTCGAACATACCATCATCTGATCATCAGACAGACTCCTGCATTGACGAGATAATAATCAGCATCCCTGACATAGAGAAACAACTTTCCCTTTTCTCACATGATGTACTGCGAACTATAGATGGAGCGCTATAGGCTCATTCCATATTTCTAGATTTCTGAAAAGCATTTGACGCAGTGCCGTATTGCAGGCTGTTAACGAAGGTACGAGCATATGGAATAAGTTCACAGATATGTGATTGGCTCGAAGCCTTATTAAATGATAGAATCCAGTACGTTATCCTCGACGGGGAACGTTCATCAGAGACAAAGGTATCGCCAGGAGTGACTCATGGAAGTGTGATCGGACCACTGTTGTGCTCAATATACATAAATGATTTAGCGGACAGGATGGGCAGCAATCTGCAGTTGTTTGCTGACGATGCCATGGTGTGTGATAAGCTGTCCAAGTTGAGTGACTGTAGGAAGATGCAAGACGACTTATACAAAATTTCCATTTGGTGTGATGAATGGCAGCTAGACCTAAATGTGGAAAAATGTAAGTTAATACCGGTGAGTTGGAAGATCAAATCTCTATTGTTCGGATATAATATTGCCAGCGACCTGGTTGACATAATAAAGTCGTTTAGATATCTGGTCGTAATGTTGCAAAACGATATGAGATGGAACGAGCACTGGTAGGCAAATGGTTGACTTCGCTTTACTGGGAGAATTTTAGGAAAGAGTTGTTCACATGTAAAGGAGACTGCATATAGGATGATGGTGCGACCTATTCTTGAGTACTGCTCGGATGTATGGGATCCGTACCAGGTCGATTTCAAGGAGAAGATCGAGGCAATTCCGTGGCGGGCTGCTAAATTTGTTACCGGTACGTTCGAACAACATGTAAGTGTTACGGAGATGCTTCAGGAACTCAGATGGGAATCCTTGGAGGGAAGACGACGTTCTTTTCGAGAAAAACTATTGAGAAAATTTAGAGAACTGGCATTTGAAGCTGACTGCCAAACGATTCTACTGCCGCAACGTACATTGTGAGTAAGAACCTTGAAGATAAGATATGAGAAATTTGGGGTAATACAGAGGCATATGGACAGTAGTCTTTTCCCTCGCTCTGTTTGTGAGTGGAACAGGAAAGGAACTCTAGTAGTGGTACATGATACCCTCCACCACGCATCGTCCGGTGACTTGCGGAGTATCTATGTGAGTGTACATGTAGATCTATTTGGCTCCTGTAGATTGTTAAACAATAATTTGGTGGAGTAGCGCAAACAGACTATTTCCCTTTGTCTCCAGCATTAACCAATAGGATCACAGTATTCTAAAGAGGATTGAGAACCTCCGTCTGCGTGTTTGCAGACGTTGGTTCACACACAAACGGGAAGTTACTACTTGAAAGAGACACAGGGAAGAAGTGAGTCTGGAATTTCCCGGTCAGCAGAATGCCACCACCTGATGCTTTCTTCGGGGCCGCGAGATCAAAGGAGGCTGACATCTGGTCCGTGGTTGGTGGTATTTAGTACCTTGATCTGACCTCCGTGGCGGCGCCTGGAAAACAGACACAGGCGTGGGCGACCCAAATAATGGCTAATGTATTGCACTTCATTACATCCCCCAGTGCTTACAGTTACTATGTCATGGGAAGGGGGGATTGGGACTGCAGACGTGAACTCTACCCATGTGGGATAGCCCTGCCACCTGAAATCTTATTAAGTAAAGAATATGCTAACTGAATTCAAAGACATACTATTACTGGAATTGATTTGAATTCCATGTTGTGAGATCCTTTCTCTACAGCACAGATTGAGTCTTTTTCCTGCCAGTTTCCAGATGGCGGGAGAGGAGGAGGGGGAGTGAGGGAGGGAAGGGCGGGAGGATATTCCACAAAGGGAGAGGTTAATTAATTGATCAATTTAATTAATTAACCAACTATTTTGTGCTTGTATTTGGGAGGGGGTATTGGGGATTTCCAATGTGATGGGGAAGGAGGAGTAGGAGGGGTTTCTTAGAAGGACTCATTATCACCCAGCAGTCATAAATCAACCCTCAGTGGGTCGTGAACCAATTAACAGGACAATAGGTTAATTAATTAGCATATCGATTTGGTATCAAAAGTGTCCCAGAACGAACTTTTCGCCTACTCTTTACATTCCAAATAAGAGCAAATATTCACCTACCTTTTGAACTGGCACTATTGTTGCCCACTTGCCTCAAAGGCAGATACAATATATACAACTGAAGATAAACGAACTTTTTGCCTACTCTTTAGATTCCAGGTAAGAGCAAATATTCCCCTACTTCTTGAACTGGCACTATTATTGCCCACTTGCCTCACAGGCAGATACAATACTTAGAAACTGAAGATAAAAAAGAGAAAGAAAATCCTCCGCCCGGAAACTCGACCCCACGACGCTCAGGTTACCATTCTGCAACCTTTAGACTGCGCCAAATGCTGCCTGCAACCAATGTTGACAAAAATGGCTCATGCCTCAACTGACTCGCTCCAAAAAAGCTTTTTTTCCTAAGCGCTTGGCCATCTGCATCTCCCACTTCCGTCACTTTCATTTATGCCCAAGCCCTGCACATAGCATAAATTTGGATGAAATCAACGATGGTGAGTAGGCACAGTCCTCTTGTTAGTCGTAGTGCAGAGATGGTCATGAGCCTCGACGTGCCGTTTTACTCAATAAAACTTGCTTCCACTCCTGACCTATACTGTGTTACAGGCGGATGTTCCAGTTGAAGAGCAAATTTACGCCAGCTTCTTGTACTGGTACTATCGTTCACCACCTGCCTCACTGGCGGATAATCCAACTAAAATAGTTCAAATGGCTCTGAGCACTATGGGACTTAACTTCTGAGGTCATCAGTCCCCTAGAACTTAGAACTACTTAAACCTAACTAACCTAAGGACATCACACACATCCATGCCCGAGGCAGGATTCGAACCTGCGACCGTAGCGGTCTCGCGGTTCCAGACTGTAGCGCCTAGAACCGCACGGCCACACCGGCCGGCATAATCCAACTCATTCTTTAACTTCTTTTACATGACATTTTTATTAACCTGACTACACCACGCTTAATTTATGTTTCAGTGAGTTTGCTTAGAGGAATTTTGAGTGAATAAATTTGTTTATAAAATCACATCATCAAGTTTCTTATTCTGAAGTGTCGCTCCAGTTATTTCTAGTGTGCTTTGTTTATAAACTAGAGTTTTACTCATTCGAAGAATTTTCAGTGGATAGGTACATACGTCACATAATATCAGTTCTGCTTTAATTTATTTCCTTTCATTCACTTTCCATTGTTTCTTCGTTGCCTGCTACTTTGTGAAGATAGATACACTCTGTTTACTTCAATGTTCATTAATTACATTTAACGATGAAGAATTATCATATATTGGTTCCTGACTTAGGCTGTTTGCTTTAGAGGACAATTGCTGGAAAAGTATCTGCAGATGTGTCTACCAGAAGACGAATTGTGCAGATGACGGAGGAGATGTTTCTTAAGACTTTGAAGTTGACTCCGGTGATACATATTTTGATGAAAACGATCTGTCAGCGTCAGAAAATGACACAGGCTCAGAAATATCCGATAACTAACAGTATCAGAATATTCTGTATGAAGAGAATCCAACTATTACTACTAAAGTCGATCATCACTATGCAGTTGAAGCAATGACCGTACAAAATTCTGATGATCATGTACTGTACACGATAAATATGGAATGAGACCCTCCTGATCAACCACATATTCCAAATTCTTCTGTCAGCTCTTCTCAAGACTAACAAAGTGCCTCTGTTCGTTATTTCCACGGTAGGAAAAACTGTTTTACTTGAAGATGTTTCACACAACGCTACAGATATGACAGAGATGAATGCCCTCTTAACACTTCTGTTGCATCTTCAAATTCTCGCGAGAGTCACTCAAATCACTCTTTCTACATGGCCCAAGGGACAACCAATATTCAGATGTATAATGCCAGAGAAGTGGTGTCGCGTCTTACTGTAGGAACTGATATTTGATGTCAATTCTCCACGTTTAGCTCGCCAAGTAATTGATCCAGCAACTGTTGTAAATGTCATTTACCACAGGCTGATGAAGAACTTTTCAGCATAATTGCTTTTTGGGGGCTTTTGTATGTGGTCATGAAACCCTACTACCATTTTGAGGCAGGGTCCGTTTAAAAATGTAGATGCCACAACAGCCTGTAAAGTGCATTATAAAAATCTTTACACCGACTGATGCTCGAAATAACTACCTGAAACGTTCTTACATTTTTACAGGTCAGTGTAGTGATAGATCTACAGTAACAAGGAGACCACACGGCAATGGGATTTTATGGTACCTGATGCCAAAAATTCATGTATCAGTTTATTTATTTATTTATTTATACATTTATTTTACCTGGCAAGATTAGGGCCTTCAGGCCCTCTCTTACACCTAACCAGGCATACTCAGATTCAACAAATTTCAGTGTCTACAGAAAATTAGGACATATAACATGTTATACAGTATTAATGTTAAAGAAAAAAAATAGAGATTATAAAAGTAGTACAATGATAATTATAACAATCAAAAAATAATTATAACAATCAAGAATAATAAAAATAATAATAATAATGATAATAATAATAATAATAATAATGACTATGTATATGAACGTAAACATATTTTTGTTTCATGAGTGTCAGTCCTATTGCTAGTTGGGAATTTTCTCGTTATATTCTTGCAGCTTGTGAGTTATTCTCATCAAGCAGAGACATAAGACGATGGAATGGGGTGAAAGAGATATAGAAGAGGTAGATAGGTTAGAGGAAGAGAAATAGAATGGTAAAATTCGAAGCTATGATGGAGAGGAGAAAGAAAAAGATGAGGGGGCGCACAACAATGGTGGCTATGCCGTCCCTAATATGTAAGTCTTAAGTTCCCTCTTGAATGTTGAGTGGTTTTGGATAAGACGCAGATCACAGGGGAGCGCGTTCCATAGTCGTATGGCTGAGATGGAGAATGACACGGAGAAAGATTTTGTGTTATGTAAAGGTACAGCCAAGATGCTAGACGTATCCGATCTGGTATTGCGGTTGTGGAATGATGATAGGTGTTTAATGTGAGAAGATAAGTATTGGGGGCACCAGTGGCTAAGAAATCGATGAAGTAAGCACATCGTGTGGAGATCTCGTGCCTTATGTGGGCGTATCCAACCTAGCTGGGAGTATGAAGGACTGATATGATCATACAACCGTATGTTGCATACGTATCTAACACAAGCATTCATCACTAGCTCGAGGCATTTACCAGATCAGTTTGATGCAACTCTAGAAAAATTTCGAGAAAATCGACTTTGAAGTTCCCGAGCATGTGTAATATCCTAAAGGAAGGTAATCTGTTCGCTGGGGTGCTGGGCTGTGTGGTAGAATACCTGCCTACCAAATGGCTTGCCCAGTTTCGATAACCGGCGGTGGTAAAATTTTATACAAAAGTGCTTGTTCCATGAACATTCCCATCAACGTAAAATACATAATGATGAAAAAATTTAATTTTATTTTTTTAATCCAAAAAATCTTCATCAAGAATCTTCTGATAGTTAAGATTTTATATTTGCAAATTGAAACTGGATTTTTATATATGATATATAATTATAAATAAGACGTGCCTTTTTCATAAAAATTATAACTGGATAAGTAATAATTAGCATATAATTGATGAATTCTATACATCCAGGAAATTCTAGAAGAATAAGCACCTCTCTTTAAAAAATTGCACTGGCGAAGAATCGAACGGAGTACCCCTATATGAGACATTGGCATTCTACCACAGAGCCACACCGGCTATCGGGAAGTTCAACCTTACTTTAGTGTATTAAACACAATCTGAAAATTTCAAAGTCGATTATCTCGAGAGTTGTTGAGAGTCGCAGCGAACGGATTTGGCTAAATGATATCTGAGTTCTTCACTTCACGTACTACACATATTTAAAAAACAAATTACAAAAATTCGATTGCCGCGTGGTATCCTAGTAAATTAGGAATATTAGAAGTACGAAAAACACACTCGGTCCCTGATTAGACACACTCAAAGCCTAAAAGATATACAGAAATATAACTAGTGTTAATCGGTTTACTTCCTTAGTAGCTACACAGGCGCTTTTGGAAATGATACGACAATAACTGGGACACTAAAAAAGAAAGAAACTTGAAATTCTCCGCAAGGAGAAATCATCAATTCATTTCTCCTCTGTATGGATTCACGGAGGAACTCACACTCCTGTCGTACGTTCCGAAGATATTCAGAGCCGCGAGTGTGTAGTCGATACACCATAACCAGTATACGGACGTACGGAACAGGTGTTGACATATTAGATGTGAAATGCAGTGTCAGTCGTAGAACTCGTAGATGCCCAGTGGCTATTGTCTACCATGTAATATCTGTTGGTGGCTCCAAAGCATATACACTTTATACACATCAGAAGGCAAAAGACATATTAAGGTTTGAATTTATGTACCGACTGGTATTGTTTCTTATAAAGAATCAATTTCAAGAACGACTGACAATACCCAAAAGTACTCAGTAATAGAGTAAACTAATCAGTGCAGTTTTGGACGAAAAGTCTTCTTCCACATCAGCCTGTTCTACCCAGACAAGTACGCCAGCATCGCTAAGTGCACCCACAATTAAAAGTTATAAAGACAAGCTGTTCTTATCAGAACAATCGAATGGCAACTTACAAGTGTATGAACTGCAAAGCCCCAAACAGCCTACAATGCTCAAAGAAACTGTACGAGGCTCGTGTGATGAAACTGTGCGCATCGAAAAATAATATAAAGTCTTTTCGTTTTATTATTATTGTGTCTCAGCAACTGCAAGTGTGATACCAAGTTTGGATTACAGTGTTTTCTTCACCACAATGTACAGACCATATAGTACGGTAGAACTGTAGATTCTAGACCAGCAAAGTGAGCACTTCCGTTGTCAGGTTACAGCTAAGCTAATTCTTCTTGTTATGTTCAAGGTCGCCTCTCCTCTCCAATGCCTTCCCCCCGCCCCATCTCTCTCAAACCCGCCCCCACTATCTGCCCTACTCATCTCTCCCCTTCTCTCCCATTCCTTCACTTTGCTCTGATCCAATAGCATGTCAATGTCATTGTGGTCTCGGCCAATAGCTGTGGGACCCCAGTGCCAATATGAATCAAGTTCCCTGCCCATTTTATTACTAAAATCCAACTGCCTCCCATCCATCATAGTTAAACATTCACCACCAAGTTCCATAAGAGGGACCGGTCACGGCCTTCAGCCAGAATAGAAAACAGACGAAGAGCGTCAGATTTGAGAAGAAGTCCATCTGAGCTGTGCTCCAAAGTATCCTAACGACCTGCATTTATTTATCATTAAAATACGTCACATACCTATCTCCCCTCTCCTCCAATCATAGGTTGGCCTGTGCTCAAAATTATCCGAAATATTCATCAAAATGACGAACTATGTTTGCATTAGAAAATGCTTCCGAAAATCGTTTATAGACTAACTAACCAGTAGAAGCCGTATATCATTCGCTATGGAAATGGAACGAGTATATGGGGTGAATCACCTAAAACTTGTGTGGCAAATATTGTGGAAATGAAAAGTGCTATTGCTGTGCGGTTTTCACAGAATGGATTGGTAGTCAGGGTCTCGATTGTTATCCAATCAACAGATCGTAATAATAAAGTGTATTTTTTCTTCAAACATACACTTTCGAAATGAAACAATGTCTATTTCAATTAACATACTAAAAGTAGGGTAAATTAGAATTTCAGTGGTGTTTGTAGCAGGTTTCTAGTACAAGCTGTTTATGAAAATGGTAGTTTTAAAAGTTACTACGCTGACACTTGTACAATACCTGTGGTAGAGCACATTAAAGAACAAAAAAAAGTCCTTACACTAGCTATGTGGATTCTGATCAGTAACAAGACAACTGACCATCACTGGTTGTGTTCAAAATGACCATGGCAGCTGCAATACACGCTTCCAGTCTGGTCTAGAATGACTGCTGCACATGTGCCAGCATTTCAGCAGAGATGTCCAAGCAAGCTACAGTAATAAACGGTTGGATATCATTAGGTGTAATTACATTAATACTTGTTTTTAGATCAAGAATACGATATGAAATGCTGTGGAACATGCTAGTTTAATATAAGGTTTGTTTATACAATAAAAATATTTTTTTACTACTTCATCTATAAAAATTCATCTAATGAGGAGGAGGACTTGTCGTTCAACAATTGTTTTAATTTGCTTTTAAATGCTACGTGGATATATGTCAGACTCTTAATGCTATTTAGTAAATTATCAAAGAGTTCTGTGGCAGTAAAATTCACTCCTTTCTGTGCCGAAGTCAGATTTAATCCAGAATAGTGAAGATCGATTATTTCCCCACTGCTATAGCTATACACTATGCTATTACTTTCGAACTGGGATGGGTTGTTAATAACAATTTTCATAAGTGAATATATGCATTGTGAAGGTACTGTGACTATCCCTAGTTCCTCAAATAAATGTCCTCAAGGTTATCTTGGGTTGGCTCCAGCTATTATTCTTGTTACACTCTTTTGTACAATGAATACTTTTCCTCTTAATGATGAATTATTTCAAAATATGATGCAATATGAAACCAGTGAATCAAAATGGGCATAGTAAGATAATTTTCTGATATGTTTATCACCAAAATTTGCAATAACCTCAATAGCTTTAGTAGCTGAACTCAAACGTTTCAGTAGAACATTAATGTGCTTCTAATTCAATTTCTCATTAACACACACACCCAGAAGTTTAAAATATTCTGCCTTAGTAACAGACTTCTGTTCAAAGTCTATTTTTGTCAATGGTATTATGCCATTTAGTGCGCAGAACTGTATACACTGTGTATTACAAAAATATAGTGAGAGACCATTTGCTGAGAAACACTTAATAACTTTCTGAGACATTATTTACAATTTCCTCAGCTAGCTCTTGTTTGTTTAGTGTGATTACTGTACTTGAATCGTCAGCAAAATGAATTAGTTTTGCATGTTCTTGACTATAGAGTTGCAACTCATTAAACCTTATTAAGAACAATAAGGTGCCCAAGACTGAACCCTGTGGGATACCATTCTTGATGCCTCCCCAGTAAGAGGACTGTGCTGAGTTTTGCAGATTATCTGTGCCATTAATTTCAATCTTCTACATTCTTCCAGTTAAATATGAATTAAACCATTTGTGCTCTATCCCACTCATACCACAATACTTAATTTTATCTAGAAGCATTTCATGACTTCAACAGTCAAAAGCCTTTGAGAGAACGCAAAAAATCCCAGTGGGTGATACTTGGTTAATCAGAGCATTTTACATTTGATCAATGAAAGGTTGTATATAGAGTTTTCTCTTGAAAAGCCATTCTGAAAACCAAACTGACATTTTGTTAGTATATCATTTTTACAAACATCCTAAGCTTCTCTTGAATATATTACTTTTTCAGTAATTTTGGATGAAGGTGTCAGAAGTCAGATAGACTGTAGCTGTTAGCTGCAGACTGATACCCCTATTTACACAGTGGTTTAACAATAGCATATTTCCATCCATCCAGAAAAAAAGCTCTATTTCAGTGAGTTACTACATATGTGACTGAGAATATTACTTATTTGTTGGGAACAATCCTTTAGGACTCTGTTGGAAATTCCATAAATTCCTTGCAAGCTTTTACTTTTGAGTGAATTTATTATTTTGCTAATTTCAGTAGAAAAAGTGGGTTGACTTTCAGTTGTATCGAATTGCCTCTTCTGTAAAAAGCCTTGCATTTTTAATGAACAGCTGCATGTTATGTTATCTACAACACTTGAAAAATTATCATTAAAAATATTTTGTACTTCTGACTTTTTGTTGACAAACTTCTCATTGAGTTTGATAGAAATACAGTCTTTCTGTACTCTTGGTTGCCCTATTTCCATTTTAACATCATTCCAAATTGTTCTATTTTTGTTATCAGGGGTGCTAATCTCAGACATAATGCACGTACTTTTGCACATTTTAATAGTTTTTCTTAATACAGTGCAGTAGTTTTTATAATGTTTGTTTGTTTCTGATCATTACTCCTACCAGCTATAAAAACATTTTTCTTTTTATTGTTATCTCTTTAGTCAGCTATGTCTTTTTAGATGGTGTCTTTCAATTGTGTTTCGTTGTTTTCTTAGGGAAGCTGTTTTCAAATATACTCACAAAGGTATCGCAAAATAGGTTAAATTTTAAGTCAGCATCAGGTTTCTTCTACATCTCATCGCAGCCTAACTGTTGCAAGCTTCCCTTAAAATTTACAATTGTTAAATCGTTAAGTAAATGCACTATTTTCGAAGACTGTTTTACATTACTATATGGAGATATGTCATATACTGTAACTAACTGTGCATCATTACCAGCAAAACCTTTCTTAAGAGGAAAAGTTTTATTTGATTAAATTTATCTTGGTTTATAAAAACATTATCTATCAGTGTGCTGCATTCTTGTACAACTCGAGTAGGAAAACTAATAACATACCAAATTGAAAGACTTACGTAATACTTCAAAGTCATTCTTTCTAGCTGACTCTTTCAGAAAATCTACATTGAAATCCCCGAAAACAACAATTTGCAGGCAGATACTGCAACAAAGAATCCTTTTCAGAAATAGCCGAAAGTTTCCCATTGTGGCCCTACACACAGCTGCTATTATAAAAGTACAATTATTTAGTTTAAGTTCATAGGCACATTCTTCTATATGTTGCCCTAGATACAATTTTTTAGTTTTAAATTATTGAAACTATGAAAATTTTAACATATAAGGCAACTCCATCTCTCTCCATAGCGTTTCTGAAAGCGTATAGCCACCTACATTTACCTTCTCCATATCTGTGATGTTCAGTCAGGCATAATATATCTATTCCACCCTCAGTTTCTAAATCTGGTAAACAAACACAAAGCTCATCTACTTTGTTTTTTAATTCCAAGATATTTTCATGCAATATACTAAGATTTTTTTTACTCTAATTATATGATAATCTTGTGATGTTTTAACAACTTTAGTAACTCCCTGTCTTATTAAGCTTAATTTCATTCAATGTTGGGCCACTGGACACTGATCTTAGCCTTGGAAAAGAGGTATTCCATGAGTTTCAGTGACTGTCCTCAAAGATTTTGCAATCATGTTGACCAGTTTACCCTTCCCTTTCCAACTGAGATGAAGGCCATGCCTCGTGAACGGCCACTTATCAATAGTATGAACAGAAACCAACGTTGTGCCTGACAAATTAGCCACTGGTAGCACCTGATCTAACTCTATATTGACCTTGCTGACAGAGGTGTTCGATTGGGGCCGATCACCCTGCATGAAATCAGGAACCAAGCCAACATTTTGTATGGTTTGTTGCAGATACTATTTTTACCAGATCATACCAAATACTGTAGCCCTGATCCCTATCATTAATGTTTCCTGGTCCACCCACTATCACAACATGATTCTGCTTTGCAAAGCCCTTGCTCAATGATCCTACATCCTATATCACTTGGCTTAGACATGCACTGGGCTTGAAAAAAATCTTGTGACCTGGTACCTGTCACCTAATTTTTCCTGCAAGAGCTGGCCAGCACTCTTCCACGACTACTACCTAACAACAGAACTTTCCTCCTACTCCTTGTCAACTAGGGTAGCAAGGCAAATCTGTTGTTTGTTCCACTGATAAAACTGTCAGATACTGTTCTCTTTCTGTGGGCGCTGTTCCACCACTTCCCATCTGTATTCACCCTTCTACGCCCTTAATATAGTTAGTTTCTCCCTAGCACTATCCAGTTCAGCCTTAAGGGCTCCCATCTCCCCTTCCTGTTCAGTTATTTTTCTAGGCCTAGAACATACTTTGCAATACCATGAAAGAGACCCTCTTACTTCCCAATTCCAATGCCACTGCATTCATCCCAATGTAACCATCTGTCACAACAGGTCCATGGAACATCCGAATTAATAACGTTAAAACTCAAAACCTGTATACCCGAAATTTTGGCGATCTTATGACAGCATATGGGTGATATGGACTTCACGCAGAAAAGAATTAAAAGATAGAACTTAGAACCTTTAATTCCCCGAGTAGATACTGCACTACTAAACATTTGTGTAACGAAAAAACTTCGATTCTTCACTTAATACTTACGCAAACGTCTTAAATTTGTGTGAAACCCTACATCTAAAGTACACAGAAACTCACCATTTTTTCGAGAAATATATTGAAACAAGTAAATCCTTCAATAGATAGGATTTATAAATAGGGCTCTAACTAACTTCCTTAAAGTGTAACATTAACTTTATTTACAATTATTACAGAATTAACTACTTATCTTCATGAGCTTAGTATACAAGCGTGTGCTGTCTGCGTCAGGGCTGTCCTTGTTGACGGCGTCCTTCAGCTTTGCCCATAGCAAAAAGTCTACAGGTGTCGTATCCGAGGAACAGACAGGTGAAGGTCCTCTGCGTCCAATACAACGATTTAGAAACAGTAGTTCGTGAAGATATGTTGCAGTACTTCGTGCATTATGGGCTGGACAGCCAACATGTTGGTATCACAGGTTCTTCCTAGTCTGCAGAGGAACGTCTTCTATCCTCCTTGGAAGATGGTCTTCTTAGGAAGCTGCGATACTTGTACGCGTTCAGTGTTCCGTCTATGAATCAAGGGGCCTATGGATAGATTTTCACTATCCTATATCACAAGTTTACACTCTCCATGGACGCAGACGTCCCGCGTGGCGAAAACAAGGGCAACAGTCAACATACCAATAGGGCATGTTTCTGTGGTTTACCTGGCCACGATTGGTACATGTGGCTTCATCACTAAATAAGGTACATGATACATCTGAAGTATCCTATCTTAATGCCAATATGCAG
Source organism: Schistocerca piceifrons (assembly GCF_021461385.2). NCBI lineage: Eukaryota > Metazoa > Arthropoda > Insecta > Orthoptera > Acrididae > Schistocerca > Schistocerca piceifrons. Next base: position 208,515,014 of record NC_060142.1, on the reverse strand, counting down.
GCGTTAACATGATTCTCATAATCGTTTCCATTCAGCACTTCAGAAGAGAGATGTGATATGAGTGGAACCTATGTAGATAGAGAATGCGTTGGGCACTTGCCTGACTCACGCCACTTCGTCGTGCGGTTCCACGGGAGCTAAACTTCGGATCAACTGCAACAACAGCAAGAACATTAATTTCCATCTCTTCAGTTTGCTTTCTTCTGTTACGTTGCCTAGATGTTAGACAACCACTCTCGCATAATTGGTTGACGACGGTGATAAATAGCTGCCGAGAAGGTTGACGCCTCTTCGGATGTTTGCTGCATACACCATACCAAAAGGAACTGCATTCTCCCTACACTCTCCGTACACCATGAGAAATTCGTCATTTTCTGCACTGGTAAACCCCACCGTTCACTCACGACCAACTGTTTGGACTGTCACACGGCAACTGACCAAAGAGGCGCAATGCACTCAAAGAACGCATAAGCACACTACAAGTAAACATAACAACATCGTACCTGGCAACTACCCACGGCGAATGGCACAAACAAGTGTCGGTGTGTAAACTTCTCAGAATACGATATCTCGTAAAAGCCTCGCACTAGAGTCGTCCAACAAACACCACTGACATGCAAATCTATCATATTTTTAGTTTGTTAGCGTCAATAGGCATTATTCCACTTAAAATGTCTATATTTGCGCAAGAAATTACACTTTCTAAGTAATATCGCAGTCTGTTTATCGGAAAACAATATGAACACCTGACTACCAATCCGTTCTGTGAAAACCACACATCAATATCACATTTCATTTTCGAAAAACTTGTTGTGCAAGTTTTAAGTGATTAACCCCATATAACATACTGCCTATAAATAATTAGAGGTCAACATTTCCTAACAAAATGTAATTAACAAATTAGTAATAAATAGTCATTGAACAAAAGCTTTGGTTTAAATACCGTGCCACAAACCCTGAAAATCGCTAAATAAAATCAACTGATATTATATGTCCCTTGTACTCATTATCACCAACAGATAGCTAAACAGTTGAAAATGCACATTGTTCGATATTTGTACCACGACTTACCGTTACCAACACATGTCTGCGCTGGTAAAAAGCGATGATTGTTCATTCTACGTGCAACACTTCCTTTAAGATACAACATAGTCTTGTTGTTGTTATTGTGGTCTTTAGTCCAGAGACTGGTTTGATGCAGCTCTCCATGCTACTCTATCCTGTGCAAGCTTCTTCATCTCCAAGTACCTACTGCAACCTAGAGCCTTCTGAATATGATTGTTTATTCATCTCTTGGTCTCCATCTACGATTTTTACCCTCCACACTGCCCTCCAATACTAAATTGGTGATTCGTGATGCCACAGAACATGTCCTACCAACCGATCCCTTCTTCTAGTCACGTTGTGCCACAAATTCCTCTTCTCCCAAATTCTATTCAGTAACTCCTCATTAGTTACGTGATCTACCTATCTAATCTTCAGCATTCTTCTGTAGCACCATATTTGGAAAGCTTCTATTCTCTTCTTGCCTAAACTATTTATTGTCTGTGTTTCACTTCCATACATGGCTACACTCTGTACAAATACTTTCAGAAAATACTTCCTGACCCTTAAATCTATACTTGATGTTAACAAACATCTCTTTCTCAGAAACTCTTTCCTTGCCATTGCTAGTCTACATTTAATTCTCTCTACTTCAACCATCATCAGTTATTTTGGTCCCCAAAAAACAAAACTCATCTACTACTTTAAGTGTCTCGTTTCCTAACCGAATTCCCTCAGTATCACCTGATTTAATTCGACTACATCCCATTATCCTCGATTTGCTTTTGTAAATGTTCGTCTCATATCCTCCCTTCAAGACACTGTCCGTTCCATTCAACTGCTCTTACAGGTCTTCCTTTGCTGTCTCTGACAGAATTACGTCATCGACAAACCTAAACGTTTTTGTTTCTACTCCATGGATTTTAATTCCTGCTTCAAATTTTTCTTTTGTTTCCTTTACTGCTTGCTCAATATATATATTGAATAACATCTGGGATAGGCTACAACTCTGTCTCACTCTTTTCCCTACCACTGCTTCCCTTTCATGAACCTCAACTCTTATAACTGCTATCTGGTTTCTGTACAAATTGTTAATAGCCTTTCGCTCCCTATATTTTACCTTCAGAATTAGAAATGGAATATTCTACTCAACATTGTCAAAAGCTTTCTCTAAGTCTACAAATGCTAGAAACGTAGGTTTGCCTTTCCTTAATCTATCTTCTAAGATAAGCCTCAGGAGCAGTATTGCCTCACATGTTCCAACATTTCTACGGATCCAAACTGATCTTCTGCTAGGACGGCTTCTACCAGTTTTTCCACTCGTTCGTAAAGAATTCATGTTAGTATTTTGCAGCCGTGACTTATTAAACTGATAGTTCGGTAATTTTCATACATGTCAACACCTTCTGTCTTTGGGATTGGAATTACTGTATTCTTCTTGAAGTCTGAGGGTGTTTCGCTTGTCTCATACATCTTCCTCACCAGACGGTAGAGTTTTGTCTTGGCTGGCTCTCCCAAGGCAATCAGTCGTTCTAATGGAAAGTAGTCTACTCCTGGGACCTTGTTTCGACTTAGGTCTTTCAGTACTCTGTCAACTCTTCACACAGTATCATATCTCCCATTTCATCTTCATCTACGTCCTCTTCCATCTCGATAATATTGCCCTCAAGTACATCGCCCTTATATAGACCCTATATATACTCCTTCCACCTTTCTGCTTTCCCTTCTTTGTTTAGTACTGGCCGGCCGCGGTGGTCTAGCGGTTCTAGGCGCGCAGTCCGGAACCGCGCGACTGCTACGGTCGCATGTTCGAATCCTGCCTCGGGAATGGATGTGTGTGATGTCCTTAGGTTAGTTAGGTTTAAGTAGTTCTAAGTTCTAGGGTACTGATGACCACAGTAGTTAAGTCTGAACCATTTTTGATTAGTACTGTTTTTCCACCTGACCTCTTGATATTCATACAAGGTCTCTTTAATTTTCCTGTAGGCAGTATCTATCTTGCCCCTAGTGATATATGCCTCTACATCCTTACATTTATGCTCTAGCCATCTCTGCTTAGCCATTTTGCGCTTCCTGTCGATCTCATTTTTGAGACACTTATATTCCTTTTTGGCTTCTTCCTTTACTGCATTTTCATATTTTCTCCTTTCATCAATTAAATTTAATATCTCTTCTGTTACCCAAAGATTTCTACTAGTCCCCATCTTTTCACCTACTTGATCCTCTGCTGCCTTCGCTATTTCATCTCTCAAGGCTACCCATTTTTCTTCTACTGTATTTCTCTCCCCAGTTCTTGTCAATCGTTCCCTAATGCTTTCTCCGATTCTCTCTATAACCTCTGGTCCTTTCAGTTTATCCAGGTTCCATCTTCTTAAATTCCCAGCTTTTTGCTGTTTCTTCAGTTTTAATCTACAGTTCATAACCAATAGATTGTGGTCAGAGTCCACATCTGTCCCTGGAAATGTCTTATACTTTAAAACCTGGTTCCTAAATCTCTGTCTTACCATTATATAATCTATCTGGAACCTTCCAGTGTCTCTAGGCTCTTCCAAGTAAACAGCCTTCTTTGACGATTCTTAAACCAAGTGTTAGCTATGATTAGGTTATGCTCTGTGCAAAATTCTACCAGGCGGCTTCCTCTTTCATTCCTTACCCCCATTCCATATTCACCTACTACTTTTCCTTCACTTCCTTCTCCTGCTGTCAAATTGTCGAATTCCAGTCGCCAATGACTATTTAATTTTCTCCCTTCACTATCTGAGTAATTTCTTTTATCTCATCATACATTTCTTCAATCTCTTCGTCATATACGGAGCTAGTTGGCATATATAATTGTACTACTGTGGAAGACGTGGTCTTCGTGTCTATCTTGGTTACAATAATGCGTTCACTACGCTGTTCATAGTAGTTTACCCGCCCCCTATTTTTTTATTCATTATTAAACATACTCCTGCATTACCCCTACTTGATTTTGTATTTGTAACCCTGTATTCACCTGACCAAAAGTCTTGTTTCTCTTGCCACCGAACTTCACTAATTCCCACTACATCTACCTTTAACTCACCCATTTCCCTTTTTAAATTTTCTAATCTACCTGCCCAATTAAGGGATCTTACATTCCACGCTCCAATCCGTAGAATGCTAGTTTTGTTCCTCCTGAGTAGTCCCCGCCCGGAGATCCGAATGGGGGAGTATTTTACCTCTGGAATATTTTACCCAAGAGGTCGCCATCATCATTTAACCATACAGTAAAGCTGCATGCCCTCGGGAAAAATTATCGCTGTAGTATCCCATTGCTTTCAGCTGTTCGCAGTACCAGTACAGCAAGTCCGTTTCGGTTAATATTACAAGACCAGATCAGTGAATCATCCAGACTGTTGCCCCTGCAACTACTGAAAAGGCTGCTGCCCCTCTTCAAGAACCACACGTTTGTCTAGCCTCTTGAGAGATATCCCTCCATTTTAATTGCACCTATGGTGCGGCTATCGCTGAGGTACGCAAGCTTCCCCACCAACGGGGAGGTCCATGGTTCATGGGGGGAACAGAGCCTTAAATTATTGTTCACATCTATGATGCTCTGCAAATGCCATAATATTCTTTCCAAGTATAAAACTCTTGAAAATACATCTTAAACACATGAAAGTGCTATGTTTATGTCGATTACCATAATGTTAATTTCAGCATACACACTTATATGCCAAATTGGACACTAAAACTCTAAAGTAAGTACTGCAGTGCTATTTCCATGTCTAATAACAGTTGAGATTTTAGAAGAGAGCCTCAGTAATCAATGCTGTAAAACTATCCTTACCAGGTGTATAACTACATAAAATACGTGTCAGCTAAAATACCATGCTAAGCAGGCAGATCCATAATTTGAATGTAATTAATTAGGCCTACTCTTGATGTAACTCACAGTGCACCCTCAACTAAAATATTTCCGAATTTAAATTGATCTCAAGCACCATTTTAGGAGGGATAAAGATAAAGCATTTATTTCCTATAATTAACTATTAAATGATACCATAACCTAATAAAAGTTCATAACACACAAAACATTGACAAAATAGAAATAAGTACCATATTAGGCAGGAAAGAAGGGAGAAGATGCTCGATTTTAGGAAGCATAAAGTTGTTCAATTTTAGGAAGGCAGAAGGCTTTTATTACCGTACATCACTTAAACTGCAGAACAAAATGCTATGTTTATACATATTCATGCGACAGCTGAAGACAGTAACAGAGAGAGACAAGATATCTCCAATGACCATGGCAGACAAAATTATTTATCATTTATTGTATTACATGTAAATACTACACTTGCAAGTTCTATGGAGCTTTAAACTAAATATTTCAGCATTTTAAGAGTCTATAAAAATTATTAACATGCACATAGCTTATAAACCTTTTGGAACATGCAAGACCTCTATAAAAATTCGATCCAAAGTAAAGTTCTGTAGTACCTAAGACTTCACAGATATTGCAAGCAAAGTGAAGCATCACACTAAATAGTTCCACACTTATATTGCCTGTATTGCTTGAATGATTAATAGATTCGCAGAAAAAAAGTAATCTGATGGCATTAAATTCATATAATTAGGTAAAAAGTGGTTCCACATGGTAGATGACTCACAAAGACGGTTTTATACATGCTTGAAGGAGGAACTTGTATATTACAAACACATGTATCTTACAAAAAAATTTTTGTTGCCAGTTATTAGATGTTTTGCATTTCAAATTTCACAAAATGTCAGAAAACGTTAGTCTACCCACTCCTCTAGATGAATTATGTGTGACAGGTGCTAATCATGTTCGAAAATGGTAGCAAATTTTACCATAATTAGTGTTTTGAAATAGCTTCTTTCAAGTTTGGTAACTTAAACAACACATTTAGCAGTAAAGCATTGGTCATTTTTTGTAAGCACTTCTCCTCCTATTGCTTCTAATGTAAAACTATTGCTGTGATCAAGCAAATGCACAGAATTCTTTGGGTTTGTTTTGCACTGCTTTGTACAGTCCTTCTGTGTGTGTCACCTTGGTGAGTTTAACTTGGAGGAAACACCCAAGCAGTTTCCTATTGAAGTGAATGGGAGTGGCGCGGTGCATCTGACATGTTATTTTTTCTATTGACTTATCTAGGACTACCTGCAGTTCGCACTATGCCTTCAACTCAGACACACAATATTTGTTGGCAACCACTGAGAGATGTGGAGCACAGTCCTCCTCCGTAAACAGAACCCTCTGTGTGGCATCTGCAGTAACAATGTCAAAGGCATAAGATACCCACCTCCCATCTCGACATACATCTTAGAGCAATTTTCACCCCAAATACACACATTTCCATTCTAAGATATACAAGTAAATATAATGCCGCGAAATAGTCCGCAAAATGTTGGAAAATGTTAGTTTTCGACGCTAACAAAGTGTGACTGTGTAATATCTTGTAATTACGTAATGCGATTTTATAAGAAGTATTATAATGCATACTAATTTTAACAGTTATTACCGAAAGTAACGTCATGATCACTTGATATATTTACGATACTTATATTGCACTTTCATGCTGCAGTACTCCCTTCAAGTCTAACATTCTTGGCGAGTTGTAATGCTGTAAAAATGGCAGTAAATATTACCATAATTTATAAGTTAAGACACATTGACACTGCCGTATCTGGTTAAATACTATAAATAAATTACATCATCTCTTATTCTGCACAACTGTGCTAACAAATACACACCTATCCCATGTTAAAAAATAACACACTGCTATGACTGCAGGGAAAGGCTAAGTTACACTATCCCTATACTATTAATGTGTGTGACATCGCTATGAGAGAGCTCCTAGTATACTAGTAAATAAACTATGGAGGAAAAATCCCGATTGCAACTCATCGCTAAATTTATACTGTAGAAGCAATTACCCTTAAAAACATAGAATGGAAATAGAATAGACAAGTGCTTATTTGAAACCGCTAAAGAAATTAGAGAAGGTAGAGAACAACATGTAACCATCCATAGTCGACAGGGACCAACAAGCAGACATCACATAAGCAAATCCTGATTGTCAGAACTTGGGACCATGCTGCAGATGGAAGACAAGCTGACACACTTACACATGCATATACACCTCAGAGGTGCCATCCAACAGAAAGCCACCGAGATGACTAATGGTATAAGATTTCATTTTGTAAGAGCAGTCAGCAGAAGACACAGTATACAGACAATCTAAAAAAATTAATTACTTTTTGAAAATAGTGTACTGGAACGTAAAGTACATTATGGTGATGTTGAGTTAGGTATCTGTGTAAGTAGATTCATCGGAAATTAATACAAAATGATTTACCTACCTCAATACATTTGAATGCAATACGTCTGGAAGTCAGGCCACACAAAAACAATTATTCGCAAAATACTAGCATATGAAGAATAGGGTTGACGTGGAATGAAGGATAATGGTTCAGTTTTAAAGCAGAATAATTGTGATCAGCGTTGACACTATGTCAGAGCAGTGTTTGTGTATGCAATGCAGGGTGTAACGGGTATATGTGCAGATACTTCTATTAGTGACTGAGGAGGGTGTAATGGCTAATACTCACTCAGTATTTACCTCATTTGCAGATTAATACTTACACCTTTTACAAGTCGTATGTTTTTAGATTGGATAGTACCTCCAATCAGATGTGGCAAGAGTAAGCCATTAATGCTTAAGCAGGTCAAATGTAGTGTGGACAAGTAGGTGCAAGACGATTAATCAATTCTGACAGTCATAACCCACTTAGCTGTGCAGTTGCAGCCACGCAGTAAACATCAGGTAGTAAATTACGAGACGAGTTTGCGGGTACACTGTTAAATGAAGAAAAAAACAACAAACGCCCTGTTGTGTGTACGTGAATATGTACATTAATGGATTCACTTAACATACAGCGCAGAAAAATTTCTACACTTCTACAAATGAAACTAGAAAAATGTATTAAATTGATATTTTTAAAGGTTGCGATATACAGGGTGAAGAAAAAATTACGCACTTGGAGGTCGGCATGCGATTCCTCAACCAAATTCAACACAATTGGCTCAATTGGCTCTGAGCACTATGAGACTTAACATCTGAGGTCCTCAGTCCCCTAGAACTTAGAACTACTTAAACCTAACTAAACTAAGGACATCACACACACTCATGCCCGAAGCAGGATTCGAACCTGCGACCGTAGCAGTCATATTCAAGACAAAACGTTATCTAGCAAAATCAGATCAGGTGCATTTTGAAAACATATGTATGAAACACTGTCATATCGTACAGCACATCCGAATATACAGAGAATTGTGTATCGCCCCACACTACGGTACCAGCTGTCGTAGCTCACTGAGTGCAGTTCACCTCCAGTGGCAGAGGGGCACAGACATCTGTTTACATCTATGCCACGGAGCCTGCACAAGAGAGAACGTTTACCTCTTTTGTTTATCGTAAGTAAGCATACTGTAGACATAATATGGCTCACTTATGCAATAACTCCCCAGGAACCATGGACCTTGCCGTTGGTGGGGAGACTTGCCTGCCTCAGCGATAGAGATAGCCGTACCGTAGGTGCAACGGCAACGGAGGGGTATCTGTTGAGAGGCCATAAAAACGTGTGGTTCCTGAATCGGGGCACCAGCCTTTTCAGTTGTTGCAGGGCCAACAGTCTCGATGATTCGCTGATCTGGCCTTGTAACACTAACCAAAACGGCCTTGCTATGCTGGTACTGCGAACGGCTGAAACCAAGGGGTAACTACAGCCGTAATTTTTCCTGAGGGCATGCAGCTTTACTGTATGGGTAAATGATGATAGCGTCCCATTGGGTAAAATATTCCGGAGGTAAAACAGTCCCCTATTCGGATCTCCGGGCGGGGACTACTCAGGAGGACGTTGTTATCAGGAGAAAGAAAACTGGCGTTCTACAGATCGGAGCGTGGAATGTCAGATCCCTTAATCGGGCAGGTAGGTTAGAAAATTTAAAAATGGAAATGGATAGGTTAGAGTTATGTATAGTCGGAATTAGTGATGTTCGGTGGTAGGAGGAACAAGACTAATGGTCAGGTGAATACAAGGTTAGAAATACAAAATCAAGTAGGGGTAATGCAGGAGGAGGTTTAATAATGAATGAAAAATAGTAGTGCGGATACGCTACTACAAACAGCATAGTGAACGTATTATTGTGGCCCAGATAGACACTAAGCCCATGCCTACCACAGTAGTACAAGTTTATATGCCAACTAGCTCCGCAGATGACGAAGACTGTTGAAAGAAATTATTCAGATGGTGAAGGGTGACGAAAAATTAATAGTCATGGATGACTGGAATTCGATAATAGGAAAAGGAAGAGAAGGAAACGTAGTAGGTGGATATGGAATGGGGGCAAGGAATGAAAGAGGAAGCCGCCTGGTGGAGTTTTGCACACAGCATAACTTAATCATAGCTTGGTTCAAGAATGATGAAAGAAGGTTGTACTCATGTAAGAAGCCTGAAAATACTGCAAGGTGTCAGGTAGATTATACAATGGTAAGACAGAGATCTAGGAAACAGTTTTTAAATTGTAAGACGTTTCCAGGGGCAGACGTGGACTCTGACCACAATTTATTGGTTATGAACTGTAGATTAAAACTGAAGAAACTGCAAAAAGCTGGGAATTTAAGAAGATGGGACCTGTATAAACTGAAAGAATCAGAAGTTATAGAGAATTTCGGAGAGAGAATTAGGGAACGATTGACAAGAATGGGGGAAAGAAATACAGTAGAAGGAGAATGGGTAGCTTTGAGAGATGAAATGGTGAAGGCAGCAGAGGATCAAGTAGGTAAAAAGACGAGGGCTAATAGAAATCCTTGGGTAACAGAAGGGATATTGAATCTAATTGATGGAAGGAGAAAATACAAAAATGCAGTAAATGAAGCAGGCAAAAAGGAATACAAACGTCTCAAAAATGACATCGACAGAAAGTGCAAAATGGCTAAGCAGGGATGGCTAGAGGACAAATGTAAGGATGTAGAGACGTATATCACTAGGGGTAAGATAGATACTGCCTACAGGAAAATTAAACAGACCTTTGGAGAAAAGAGAACCACATGCATGAATATCAAGAGCTCAGATGGAAACGCAGTTCTAAGCAAAGAAGGGAAAGCAGAAAAGGTGGAGGGAGTATATAGAGGGTCTATACAAGGGCGATGTTCTTGAAGACAATATTATGGAAATGGAAGGGGAGGTAGATGAAGATGAAATGGGAGAAATGATACTGCGTGATGAGTTTGACAGAGCACTGAAAGACCTAAGTAGAAAGAAGGCCCCGGAATTTGACAACATTCCATTAGAACGACTGATAGCCTTGGGAGCAGGTGCTGACATGTGTGAAAATTCCCGAACTATCAGTTTGATAAGTCACGGATGTAAAATACTAACACGAATTCTTTACAAACGAGAGGAAAAACTGGTAGAGGCCGTCCTAGGGGAAGATCAGTTTGGATTCCGTAGAAATGTTGGAACACGTGAGGCAATACTGACCCTACGACTTATCTTAGAAAATAGATTAAGGAAATGCAAACCTACGATTCTAGCATTCGTAGAATTAGAGAAAGCTTTTGACAGTGTTGACTGGAATACTCTCTTTCGAATTCTGAAGGTGGCAGGGGTAAAATACAGCGAGCAGAAAGCTATTTACAATTTGTACAGAAACCAGATGGCAGGTATAAGATTCGAGGGGCATGAAAGGGAAGCAGTGGTTGGGAACGGAGTGAGACAGGGTTGTAGCCTATGCCTGATGTTATTCAATCTGTGTACTGAGCAAGCAGTAAAGGAAACAAAAGAAAAATTCGGAGTAGGAATTAAAATCCATGGAGAAGAAATAAAAACTTTGAAGTTCGCCGATGTCATTGTAATTATGGCAGAGAGAGCAAAGGAACTGGAAGAGTAGTTGAACGGAATGGGCAGTGTCTTGAAAGGACCTTATAAGATGAACATCAACAAAAGCAAAACGAGGATAATGGATTGTAGTCGAATTAAATCGGCTGATGCCAAGCGAATTAGATTAGGAAATGAGACGCTTAAAGTAGTAAATGAGTTTTGCTATTTGGTTAGCAAAATAACTCATGATGGTCGAAGCAGAGCAGATATAAAATGTAGACTGGCAATGTCAAGGAAAACGTTTCTGAAGAAGAGAAATTTGTTAACATCGAGTATAGATTTAAGTGCCATTATGTTGTAGACAGAAGTGACACCACCAGCAGTCGACCAATGGTGTAAACGCCCAGAAGATGACCCCTACGTCGGTTGAAACCGTTTGGCGGTATTATAACAATAATAAATGCGATTAAGACTGTTCTTGAATTATTGATTAATCATACTAATCGCTGCTTCTCTCCACAACCATGTTGTCCAAAAATTTAAGGTTTTTGCCAAACTTATGGCGGCACAACTTACAAGAACACTGCATAACGTGATGTCACTTGAACCAGATACCCCTTAGTGTCGATAGAAACATCGAGATGGCACTCAGCGAATTGCACGATTCGATTAGACTGGAGAAAACACGTCGACTACTTGTTTCTCTGACATCAGTAGACTTCGATCGAGCCTTTAATAGGTTCAGCCATACCTATCGTATGGAAGTATTGATACAAATGAAGGGCCTGCAGCCCCACAGCACCGTGGTGATGCAGCTATTACATGGAGCCACCTCTAAAATGCTTGTTGATGGCCGATAGCTGGGGCACCTACTATTACGAGATCAATTCGTCACCGATGTCCCATATCCGCGATCATACATGCACTGGTCCTTGAACCACTTCTCAGCGGTCTTCGCCAATGCTTGACAGGGCTTGTGGTATGGGGACACGTTTTTCAGTACAAGGTGTATGCGGACGACTTATTACTGGTGGTGCAGACTGGCAAAGACACAGATGCAGCGTTGGGTGGGATCAATAGCTTTGAAGCTGCTACGCGTAGCCGTATGAACATGAACAAATCGTTCACCCTGAATATTGGAATTGGACTGTTTACTGACTGCATTGCACACTTCCAGATACAGAACAATATAAAGTGTCTGAGGATGACGTTCGTGACTGATGTACGACGCACAGTGGCAATCAATTTCAACAGGTTGCTCCAAGCCATCCAGAATGGTGTCAGGTGTGCCTTAGACATGAGTCAGTGGGTCACCAACATAAATACCTACTTGGCGCCACGTATTCCCCACTACGGACAAACTCTTCTGATGCTGAAAACATTTGCTCGATGCATACTGGGTGCATCTGGATTCTTCGTCAGTGCGGGATTACTCTTCAAGATCCGATACAATGCCGTAACCTTAGTCAGTGGTAGAGGAGGCGTCGGGCTCACACACGATTACACGTTAATTATCACACAGTGGTCCTTCATCTCAGCACGATGTTGAATACGTGGGTTAGACAACAGTCGAGTGCGTCGTGACTCTTGATAGACGTACTGCCACCAGTTTCTCAAATTGCGCCCGTGATCGTGAAGAACATTTTCCAAACATTTCATCGTATCATCGCTATGTTATGACAGGTCTACCGGCTACAGACCTGCGACTGCGTGTGACGTTTACCGAATAGTCACGAGCAGGCACCTCGCCAACCCTTTGGAAACATTGCACCAGAGTCCAATAGGCAGTGCAAAGGCGGATGATTCACCATACAGCCACTGACAGACAATAACGAGCAAGTGTTACCCGGAAGTTAATGGTAAAAAAATCAAATGATCCCACCTCAACGCCATCAACATGCTGAACTCCCCATTAGCCTATGTGTGTCAGCTTAGGGACGACGACGCTCACCGTCTTATGTGCGGCCTCTCGGTGGAAACATGGCATCTAGTGACGAAGATGATTGCCAAGACTATTCTTTTTACGGACAGAATGTTCTATGCACGAGCCAAGACGAACGCAGTGACATGGCTATGAGGTTAAGCGATGCATTATCTGATTCGTGACGGCCTAAAGAATGCACTGGACTTCCGGAACCAAGTGCATGACAGACGTACGGTGATTTTGCGCAAGTGAAACAGCAACAGTATTTTTCTGATTTGCTGAGGAGTGCATTATGAGATCATCTGAGCAGTTGGAACTTCCTGGATACGAGAAGCTTTTGCTGAATGCGATGAAGAGGCAAACCGTGGAACGGTTATCTCCTCCAGTTCTGAACGACGATGTGCCCAGAGACAAAAGTGCCGGAGAGGATCGCTCTTATGCTCACCTACCCGCGAAGATTTTCTTTTTTCTCTCTTTTCCTTATTTATTCAAGAACACGTATCATTTCATCAGTGAAGAGCGCTCGGAGGATGATATTGCTATAAAACAGTGTATTTGTTTAATTCGAATATTTTCCTTTTTGTTATGATTTCTCTCCTACTTTTGAGCTGTAGAAAGACGGTAGGCTTCTGGGTATCAAAACCACATCCACCGTGGAGCTATGGCTAGAGTCGTCGGCAGGTTCCTTTTTTTAATTTTTAGACGTCTGTTCCCTAATTCTCGTCACTGACGTCACTTTGTCACATGGCAATATCCTGTCACATGACAGTCGGATCCGTTAATCTGCATGCATTTGTCTACTAACCGCACGTTGCACAACTGTAACTGGCCTTGACAAGTTCATGTAGGGGGGCTTCCCGGTGGAGTACACGAACATTGAATACGTCGATATGTTTTTGATGCTGGGTGCATCCGATAAGCAAGTTGTTGCTGCTGCAATTGCATTTGCTGCACTGTACCATCAAAGGTGTCATCCCGATAAGAATATTTTCTGTCGCCTGGAGCAAAGCCAGAAGTGATAAACAGAGGTCGTCCAAGGACTAGATGGAGTCAACAAACAGAGGGCGCGAGTCTTCAAACCATTCGCCAGTCACCTCGGCGAAGTAACCGTGTTTTACAAGTCAGTTCAAGATATCTCAAAGACTGATTGTTGAAGTGCTGCACGATGAAGAACTGCATCCACATTATTACACATTAACTCAACACCATCGGCAAGAAGGCCGCATTCGATGAGTACAGCTTTCTGAATGGCTTTTGCGTCAAGTGGAAGAGAATGAACATTTTATAAATAACATGATAATGGCCGATGAATCTAGTTTCATTCGTTAAGGTATTTTCAGTCTCCATTATTGGTCGCAACACAGACCACATGTCACCTGTGAACGTCACTTTCAGAAACGCTTTGGCCTAAACCTCTAGGTTGGAACTGTGGCAGGAGTGCTTTTATGCCCTTACCTATTGCCAGACATGTTCAATGCGCCCCTATATCGTACATTTCTTTGCAATGCCTGACGCATTAGAAAACTTTACACTTGGTCTTCGGCAAGAGCTACGGTTTCAGTATGATGGTGCACCGCCACACTTTGCAATGAATGTGCGTAACTAAGTAAATGAAGCATTTCCAGGGAAATGGGTTGGTCATAGAGGCCCAATTTCTGGCCTCCACGTTCCCTGGGCCTTAATCCACGGCACTTTTATTTGTGGGGGAACTTAAAGGAACATTTTTATAGTACTCCAGCCATGGATGTACGTGACCCAATAGCTTGCGTGCGTGCTGCTTCTGCAATGGTGGACGCAAGTGTGTTGTGTAGGGGCCAGCAGAGCATAACCCATAGAGTGCCGAAGTATTTGCAAAGGCAAGGTTGTCGCTTTGAACATATTCTCTCAAGTGAACGTTGCTCGTACGTGTTCCTACCGGCTCTGTGAAGATAAGCCTGGATATCAAATGTACAGAATGCAATTATTGTGCGTAGCATAATGTGTAATGTAGTGTAGCCTACCATTTTTTTGTACCTCACTGGATACAGACGACGTTATTGTATACACTATTATTTTTTGTTGGCTTTATTTATGTCATGGACGAAACAAAGTGGTTGTTTACGTCTGTAAGAAGTTCATGTTATGTCTTAAAGTTTAAATAAAAGCAATAGTAACAGAAAGAAACCTAAAATACCGCACTGTGGAGTTGTGGATTGGACTCTATTTAATGATTCAAATGAAACAAAGTATTTGGATCGAAAGCGACTCGAGCATTATCTCGTCTCAATGAGCCAATGGGCAACTCCGACACAGCATAGATTTCATGCTACCTGTTCTTGGCCACGCTGAATACAGTTATAGTGTTGCCAGAGCCTCGTTTTTTAAAGCACATTTCTATATATCTTATTGGTGGGACTATTGTTGCATAGAGTTCTGTCTTGAATTTGGATGAGGTATTGCATTCCGACTGCCAAGTGTGGCTGTTTTCCTTCGCCCTGTCTACTTAACTCCTTCATGCGTATTATTATTATTATTATTATTATTATTATTGTGTTTCCATAGGAATAGATGTGACTTAACTGAGCTTTATAGCACACTCTTTAGTCAGGAAGAAGTGTAACAGGGTGTGTTTGTGTTTTATAATGTGACTACCTAATCTTAAATCTTTCCCATATCCGAAGTGTCATGCGAACAGTATGTATTGCCCTATGTCACAGTACTGACAGAAAATTTAGAAGAAGATGAAGGAACTGTGGTAAAGAGAGACTGCATACATTACTATTGCCATGGTGTGCACACGGCTCACGGCTACCTCATTGACGTCATATATATATATTTTTCCTCTCTACTAATATTCCTGTACAACACTCGAGCTACGGCTGTAGTTTTGTATCACAGTGTCAATACTCGAACAATCCCTTCCGTAGTAATAAATCACACATCAAAACCGTGTTCTTTAGCGGAGGAAATTAGAAACGTATTGTAACTTTTAAACAACAATAATTTATCACATTTTTTCATGTGCAGGGGCTTTTAATTCTTGCTCATTTTTCTTCCATCAAAACCATTTGTCATATGACAATATTTATCAAACAACTGCTTTTATACACATTGCATTCAGCATGTATTTAATCTTGCTTGTGGACAGCTATGAAATTTCCAGACTTGGGCTCCACTTACAGGTGGTACTGCATTATAGTCCTCTCACCAAAATACTTCTTCTCTTGCTTCATATATTTGATCAGCAGCAAAACATACCACATCACAATGTTCTTATTACAAATCTGAAAACAAATAAGGATTTAAGGGATCAACTTTAAAAAAGGGCCTAATGGATTTTTAAGAGATCAACAGGAAAACAAAATACGAGGCATCAATAAATTTCTTTTTAACGAAGAATCCGACCAAATAATCCAGATGACATATTGTTCAAAAAAGAAAACACAACTAAAATTTGCAAATGAACAACAGTCTTGATTGTACGTCATTTCTTTACTGCTAATGTGTTTCTCCTGTTTGAGGCATCTTCACAATAATATAGATACAAAGATCAGTCTTTTGAGCTTAGTCTTAGGGCTTGGATATTTTGACTCCATAGTCTGATTGATGCATATCAGCAGACGCATACCTATTGTTCTGAAGATGATCGAAAAGGTGAAACAACTTAGTAGTTTATAAATAAAGTTCAATCAAAGCTGTTTTTAATTTGCAAATCACTATCACAGTTGTTACCTTCAGCCAGAATCGAGTGGGAGAATACATACACAACAAAACTATTGGATAATATAAGAAAATAACTTTTTTAAATAATCACCTAAGGGGAACTACTTTCGTTTCGTTTACAATTTTATTTTTTATCGTTCTTTTACATATCGTAATATTCAAATTACAAATCAAATAAAAACTCATATTATAAATCAAATTTCAGCAGTCTTAGAATCACCACAGTATCCAAATATAAGAGATTTTGGCAATTACAAAGACGCATATTATTTTTCTTAAAGTAGTATGATATTTTACTTGTTTCTTGTTTAATGTCTTCTGCAACTGTAGCCACTGGATCCGATTTTTTAGCTTCTCCCCTTCTAATTCTTTTACCTCCAGATAGACTACCTTGGGCCAGAATGTTTTATCCATATTCCATATGTTTAATTCCTTCTAAAACGCACTTGGTGGCTTCTTCGAGCACCTGACCAGCAGTTTTTCCTCGGATCCCCGTTTCCTCATTATTCTGCATTAAAATTTTTGACAATTCATTCAGACCAGTAGCAGTTTTAACCTTCAACTTTTACGTGCGTTTTTCCAATGCTCGTCTTTTGTCAGTTTCCTTAAACATTTTTTATTGCTCAATTATTTTTTCTTCTTTTGTAACTTCGGTACACATTTCTTGCCAACAGCAGAAGTTTATAATAGGAAGCAAGCGTGCCTGACGATTGTACGATTTCATAACAGATAAATTATTCTATCATGAATTTAAACCACAATCACTTATGTTTACCTTATCACCTGTTAAAACATGTCCCAAAAAAGAAAATCCTCTTTCTATTTCAGCACTACCACCAGACAAAGAAACTGTCCCTGTTACAACTTTCATAACAGTAGGAGATTTTAAAAGGTCTGAAGCAGATCTTAATATAAAAATATAGGACCACTATTTATCAATTGTATGAGCACCGTCAGGAACTTCTGATTCAAATTTCAGGAATTTCCACTCTCAACAGTATAGCTGCATCCACATCGAAAGGTAAAGCATTATCTAAAGCTCCAATTTTCGCATGAGAGGAAAAGCTTCTAAACTCTCCAACCTTCAAATAACTTGCATAAAACAACATACTATCGGGCTGTGTGCTTAATTCAGTTTGAGACTTTCTGATAACTACTTGGAACTTTCAACAAAATGGATTTCATGCCTGTACGAAAAGAGGCAGCAGCTTTCTCTCTCATGTTATTCAGGTTCTTGATGGATAATTCACAGCAAAAATATTATTCACAGGCAAAAAGTTTTCTTCCACAACATAGAAATTACAGACAATGTCAGACTAGTAAACCCTACTCCAGCTTCATTAGAAGTTCCCTTGCATGTCCATACAAAAGGCGGATAAAAGGTCCTTTCCGAAAGGACAGCAAGTAGAATGAAAAGATGTTGGCACTTTAAGAAACAAATAAGTTACACTTTAATGTGAGGCTGCTTTATAAGATTGATTATTTCTTTAGAATTCTCTCAGACTGAAGTAGATTTAGCAGGTAAAACTGTGAGCAAATATCTGTTGCCAGCACACCATTGGTCCAAGCTTCTTAGCGCTGCTGGGCTTACAGTTAGCCAACGCGATGGCAAACGTTTTAAGAAACGATGCTTAGATGATCGAACTTTCTCCTGGCAAAGCCGACAATCCTTCCATCTTGCACACCAGCCATGAAAATAGTGAAATATTGCAATAATAAGATTTAAGGATCAGATCCGAAATTTTCAAGGACACGAAAGAATGAATTAATAATATTATGCGGAATTCACGTACTTCTATCAATCAAAGATTTGCTGCGTACTGCTAGGACCCTTTCATTCATTAATTTTAATACCATGATATTCACATTTGGACCGTCACAGCTAATCACAAGCAAAATACTTAAAGAAAGATTTGCTTTCTTTCCTGTGGAAACAAGGTTTTTATGCAGTTCTTTTGCCTTACGATGGCCCAAGAAATAAAACTGAAGATAATTTTCACAAGCTCTTCTTTAGTTGGCGACCAGTAGCGTATTGCAATTTGCTTTTCTATTTCGCTGGCTTCATTTATGGTCTCGTCATAGCAGATTGCATACGCTGAACTTCTTCCATCATCTGCACTTTGTTCCCATACAAGGGTCCAGAGTTTCAGCATAAACACGTAATTTCTATGGAGACAAAGCAAAATAGTCAGGCACAAAATTTCCAAACTTCTCCCCGAAAATCTCTGCATATAACTTCAATTACTCAGTGAGTAATTACGTAATACTGATTTTACGGTTCACATGAATACCATTCTCGCCACTTTTTCTTTGTTACATGAAAATTCAAGTTACATCTGGCCATGTGGTATAGTTCATGGTCGTTGTCCAGAAGATACCTCTGTAGAGGAAGCTGTCCGACTCTCATCACTTGAAGCGACTTCACTTACATGAAATCTAGAATCAATTTTTTCTAACCTTAGTTGAAGGGGTGCAGTTTTGTCTTACAGTTCTTCTTATGAGCTTTCGCTTCAAAATGCTGGTCAATTCTTGAGAAACCATGGTCAACACTAAAATAATTCTGACGCCCCAATTAGAACAGTGATTTTTCGGAACATTTCTTGGCCAATAATACAATTAAATACCCATTTTTATCAAGACAGTTGAATCAACCTTATTTTACCTTATATATCCCCATGTATGTCCCCTCTGAACTTCAGCACAAACACAAAGGTTTACTGCACAGTTATCTGTGGATAAAAGTGTAATTAAATACACAACACATGATTAATTAATTGTAAGGACATACAGTAAAATCTCAATTTTACAATTTTCAGGTGGGCCGATGGAAAAAAAATGTAAAATACAGAAAGTGTCAAAATACGCAATCAGGTGAAAGTGAACAAACTATTCTACTACCACGTATTTTAGATTATCCATCGTGATTTGTGTAATTCAGCGCATTTTTTGTTTCGGGAAAAATCGGTCCTTGTTTACTGTTGTCTACCGATTGTCTCAAAACAAAAATGTGCGTTGAATGCATAGTATTCAGAATTGATTTTTTGGCTCAGTTTCAGTATAACATCGAGACGACTTTCTGACCTATATCTATGAGCGAAGTAATCGTCCGTACATCCAGCAGTAAATAGATGCCGGGCATGTCGTCACCACTAACATAAACGTCGTAGCTTTAACATGCTGTCGTACAAACCTCATACGAATGATGTAAGGTTTCGTAAAATGGCATTATAACAACACTCAAACTCTAATTTGGAGCTTACCTGTAAGAATGAACCAGAAATGAAATTAAAAATGTCAAATATCTCAGTTAGATACATGCAGTACACCGAATTCTCTCGAACGTAACAAGGACGACAGGGGTCACTAAATCTTAGGTGACCGTAGAGCACTCACGAAAATTGTAAATGTAGACTCACCGACTGGCTGTCAGGCATCCTCTGAAATTGTACCGATCTTTTTTTCACGTAAATGCATACCCTATAGTTTTGTTGATATTACCTGCAACCAGCATTTGTCTATTACTACACAACGTAATTTTAGTACACTGTTATTACGCCCAAAGAAGCTTTCATTGCAATGAGAGCAGCCCAAATTTCCCTCACTTTATGTAGTTAAAATTCATCATTTAATTTGTCAACTTAAATTCAATTACTTTAACTGCATGATCAGTGGTGATTCTACAAATACGTGAACATTAAAATTTGTTGTTAATGTGTTTACGAAATCCCGCGAACACCAACTTAAGAACTGCGGTATGCCGTCACAGCACTACCCTACTCGAGTATAACATTGTTGAGTGCAAGTGTTGTCATTTTAGTCCAAGTCTTGCCATATATCGTGACGTATCTTATCGCTTCCATGTTCGACATGGTTGTGGGCTGAGGAAAGAACGTTGAAAGATCCCTGCTCTAAAGGGTTTGCAAGCAGTGTGAGAACTCTCGAAAAAAATTATGTTTTGACATATACAGTGTCCAACGTTGTCTGTGAGCAAGTTAAAATTGTTTGTTACCTTTATTTTCAATTATTTTTGTGGCATTACAGCGGTGACCTTAAAAGTACTCGCATAACACGATATATGCAAAGCTCATATTTACACCTAATCATTAATAAAGCATCACGAGACACACTGCTAATCTGAAAGTGGTTACTATACTAATTAATTCTTTCGAGTGTACTATCGTAGTCTTTCACAGCCATAGCTACCAATCTACCTTTCCGACAGCTTTCCAAAGTGCTGTAATAACATAATGGTTTTGCCGCAGCTACGAAATACAGTGTGGCGCATCTGATACGTACAGTGGCTATGAATGATGTAGTACTGCCGCCGAACACGGTAGTTCGGTAGTTGAATGTTTCCGATCGCACCTGAAATCAGTAACACATTGCTCAGCGGCTAGCCGCATGTCCTGCCTCCGATGGATATTTGGCGGTAGGAGTCTCAAGTAGACCCATTGGAGCTACTACCGATACATGGAAATACTTCCGTGCGTCATTTCTACCATAAGAAAGAAGGGTAAGTCGCGCAAGCATAAGTTGCTGGCACTGCATAGCACTGTCTCCCTGCAGCCGTCGATTTCCTGCCATCACTCCCTGCACTCCCTTCGACAGAAGACTTACTGTACATGCTTGAGCTGAAAAGAAACCAAAATGCTGAGACAAGGGTTACAGCCAGTTGTAGCATGAAAGATGTCTCTTAAGCTTCATTGGGAAGAATTTTAAAAACGGGGTACTTTAGGGACAAAATTGAAAAAATGTCTTTTAGGTACTTTTGGAAAAAAAAGGGACTTAAGGCGGCAACGGGACCTCCGTTAAATACCCTGCTCGTCATATAACTCCTGGAGATTTGTGTCATTTTGTTTTTCAACAATACACTATGCATAATCACCCAACCCAATAGTTTAAATGCTGTGGCATCCAACACGCTTGGTATCTAGGCACTCAGACGGCTACTTTTGCTGCTACTGAAGAAGATGATGCTTTTGCTAGTGTTGACGTTGCTACTGCTGGAGAAAACATCAAATTAACTTTCTCTGCCTTGTGCTCATTTAATTGGCTCTCAATGTGAGATAGTTCTTTGCACAAGTGCTTGCACTCTATTCGAGTGATCAGAACCTTCCCATGAGGCAATACATTTTTTCTGTGTCAAATACTACCTCAACTCAAAATCTGATGAAATATCGACATTTACACACTGTGAACCACAGTCGGCCAAGTAAAAAATTCTTGTAAACAGCACCATCACACTGACAATAAGGTAAACCGGTGGGTTTATATACATGCAGTCCCCCCTTACCCAGCTGAATTCTACCAATCATGATAGCCTGTGTATACAGAACCGTGCAATATAGGCTTAAATGTCTTACCAGCAGTACTCTTTGGGGACCAAATAACTGTTTAACACTATGGAGCAGTGGCCCCATTGGCAAAGAGTGGTATTGTCTGACAATTTTACGTTTTGACAGTAAAATCATGATTAACAGTAAAATCTTGATACGTTAATTGTGGTCGAACAAACTTAACTTGCATGGAATAATATGACATCTTTTTAAATCTGTGAGATAACATCCATGTCAACAGTCCCTGGTACTGTCTGCGAAGTCTACGGTCTTAGCACTAAAATCATAACTCCTTAACGTTTACCAGTTTTCTTCGTAGGAAGTGTTGCGATCATTATGAATTCCATAGGATTTTTTGTGGTACTAAATCCGAGAATTGGCACGATAGGTCGTAATACTGGCGAACTGGAAGAATATGCCATAGAATTGATAGGAAATTTGTACTGCAGGTCGAAAAAATTGGTAAATTCGTCGGGAGAATTGGCACAGAATGGGCAGGGAAGCTGTAAAATTGGTAAACCGATAGAAAAAATCTGAAATTGGCAGGAAAGGCCATAAAACTGGCAATTTGGTAAGATATGCCAAAAAATTGGTAAACTGACAGGAAAAGCTGGCAGACTGGTAGTGTTAAGATCATTATGTATTCTATAGAACTTTTTATACTTTCCTCTGAATGGTTACCAGCCCTTCCCTGATAGAATGTACTGTTTTCCCTATACTAAAACACGTATATACCGTGTCATCCCTCCTCCATATCTATCTAGCAATTACATTAAAAGTCCAACCACAAATTCCAGTTCCTCTTTCTACATAATGCCTATTATTTCTAAGTGTGTGTGTGTGTGTGTGTGTGTGTGTGTGTGTGTGTGTGTGTGTGTGGGGTGTGTGTGTGTGTGGGGTGTGTGTGTGGTGTAATTCATCTCCAATATATCCAGTGCTTATGGCAGAAACTCGATTACTCCCTCTGCATAAATACAAAATATCCTGTATTCCCATTTCGTATGTGCATTTTAACGTTTTTCCATAGTTTCCATATTTTCCATACTTTATCTATATTTTTATATGTATCCTATGTGAAAATGTAAAAGGTTATATTATGCTCGTTGCATCCAACAGAGGTTGAAGCCCTGCAGTAAACCAGAAAGATTCTACAAAGTGTCCGCAAAGTCACTTCTTCCTTCAAAATGACAATCGAGAAAGAAAAACTCCATCAACACACAATGATAACCCTTATATTCGCTAAAAGAACACACACCCATGGATTGCTGCCTATAGGTATCTTAAATACAGCTATGTGCCTACTGATTCTCACAAAAAAATCACTCCATGATCACCTAACAATGATGACATCCACTTGCACTTTCTCGTATGTTATAGACACAGAACAGAGCACTACAATGGCTAGTAAAGCTGCGTAGATGTATTCTAAAGCTACAAGAGTTATGTAACAGATGGATAGTCTCCTACTGTAAACTTACATAACTTAATTACGTTATTTTTGTGTGTGTTTCTCATGTGGGATACCCACAGTGCTGGATATGTTTGGGATAGGGATCAGAAGTGGATCCACACGTATTATGCCTGGGATATTTTTCAGGATTAATCCACTTGCGTTAATCTCTGAGTAGTGTACAAAGGCGGACTGAGATGCAGCAGGCATGAGTTAGCATCTAAAAGTGAATCCACTCATGATAAATCTGAGGTAGGATCCAAAAGTGGATTCATGCTTACAGGCTCGTGGAGGGGTTGGGGGATAGGGTCTGAAGCCCAACAGGAAAATGGACACACATAGAATTACGTAATTGAGCTATATTTGTGTGCAATAAGGCAAAGTCAGTTACTTAAACATTATTATTATTATTATTATTATTATTATTATTATTATTCAGTGTTACATACATTTTACAGCTTCAGAGTGTATGTAAGGCTTTCCCAGCTGCAGTAGGTAGTCATCTTATAAAACAAAAAAAGGACACAATTACATTTTCCTGACCAAAGAGTATGGTATTAAGCTCCCTTAAGTCACATCTGTTCCTTGGGAAACATAACAATAATAATAATAATAATAATAATAATAATAATAATAATAATAATAATAACTCACGTGATAGAATGAAATACATGTTGCAACTTTTTAAAATGTCAATTTGTTACAATATTTTAGTTTCATAAATTATAAAAACACATAGTGCTGTTACACAGTGACGACGGTGATCATACACTGCACATCAAAACATAGCCATTCTTCTTCATTCTACATCAACCCCATTCACAATGTGACGGACTTTTGAAAATAATTATTTTTTATATGGATTGAATTCCACATCTGTTACATTCAAATTTATTGGCACAGGTATACCATACTGCAGTGAACTCCTGATGCATGTGCCTGTACACATACCAAACTCAAATCATCATCATCATGAACTTTACATCTGAATGCACAGTTTACAGTATCATCATAAAGCTACACAAGGGCTAAGAAGGGTTCACCATTGAGTTAGTCTGTTCACTGCTACAGATACTGCAACCTGCAAACAACAAACGTTCATAACACCATGTCATTACTGGAAATATTCTTTGTATTTAGAGAGACATGAAATACAAAAATTTTTTGATTGCCTGCATACTGTATCCTCTGCTGGCTGTTCCAACAAGATGAAACCTACTAGCGTTAGTGATCTCATTTGCTTCATGTAGAGCGGCACCTCTGAGGTATATGTGAATGTGTTGCCTTTCTTTCATCCGTGGCAAGGCAGCAACTTCTGACACACAGGTTTTCTTGGTGTGATGTCTATGCCTTGGGCCCATTCCACTATGGACAGTTATGTGTAACTCTCCACCATTTCCAATTTTGTAATCTGCTTTAAATGTAATGCTTCTCTATACTGTTCCCATCATATCTTGGGGGGGGGGGGGGGGGGGGGGTGTTATTGTCTTTACACTATAAATTTAGAAATGTGTTGTGACGGGATTTTTATGTCCATTTTTATGTACTAGTATACTATGCGCAGTACACTTCTAATGTAGGGATAATTTATGCTTGGTATATACTCATAGCAATGTGTCGTTTATTTGAGGTCGGATTGGTGTCTTTTAGTTACTGCCATCTCACAAAGTATGCCATGACATCATTAATTAATAGTATTTAATCATAAACTTTAATGTCAGTGTGTCCTACCACAAAATTACTGTAATTTGTAGCGCCATTTTTCCAGAACTACACCTCCATACTCGCCAAAAATACCAAAGACTACAACTGAGTACTACAGTATAAACATAGGTTACAGATGGGTAACAGCAACTATATCTCGAGCTTTCAAAACTGTGGCGTATGTACTGGAAATATCATAACGTCAATGTTATAATTAGTATACATAATACCACTACTAATAAAGATCGTGCACGCATGAGTTGAAGGCATAGTAATGAGCAGCTTGTCCTGGATCAGTCTGTGGAAAAAAAATCACCTCTTCTGCCCACATCTGAAGGAAATTGCTAGGGTGTTTCCTCCAAGTCAAATTTACCAAGGGGATTGATGCAGAAGGATTAATGGGGGCTGTGCGAAACGACCTCAAAGAATTCTGGGCACGTGTTTGATCATAGAAATCGCTTTATTTGCTGCAAAGTCTCTTACTTGAAAAGAGTTGCAGGTGGAGTGCTTACAGAACGATGTCCAGTACTTTGTGGTAATACTGTATACCATTTTGAACTAGGTTACACATAATTCACCTAGACGAGTGGATGGACTATCATTTCCCGCCGTCCCCCCCCCTCCCCCTTAACTAAGCGGTCAGCATGTCTGCCTGCCATGCAGTGGGACTGGGTTCGATTCCCAACCGGGTCAGAGATTTCCTCAGCTTAAGAATTGGGTGTTGTGTCGTCCTCGTCACCATTTCATCATCACTGACGCGCAAGGCGCCCAATGTGGCGTCAGCTGAAAAGACTTGCAACTCGGTGGCTTAACTTTCGCAAATCGCGACTCCCAGCTATCGACACCGTATTTTATTTCATTTTTCCTGGTATTCTCTAGAATTTTAGATGCAAAACTTCCAATAGCTCACAAAACAACATTTTTGTAATACACATGTTTTCTTCCCTTAAAGACATGTGTGGTCAATAAAGCTCAGCCAGTCAATGGGATTAATGCTAATAGGACTAGTCTACTTCATGCATGTAAGAGCCTGTGTTTATGAACCAGTTACCTTACTCACTGAGCTACGCTGACCACACATCTTTATAAACTCTTAAACGACTTTAAGTCAAATTATGAAACAGTAATGAGGCTAAGTGCCCATGTGCGACCAATTCTTACATATTTAGATGAATTTAATTGGGTCAAATTACTGTTGTCTACTAACCTATTGTTTATTTAAGTAATACAGCAGTGTAGGTGCAGAATTATTTAGCGTGAGCTTATATATAATACAAGTTTATTTTCGTTCGAATTTTCATAAAGGTCTTCCATATCACGACAGGCAAGCAAGCTGTGTGTATTTTATTAAGTTGTACTGATACTTTGGAAGTTAAAATATTTAGTTTAAAGCTCCACAGAGCCGACATGTGTGTATCCTGCATATAATACAGTAAATGATAAATAATTTTATTTATTTTCGAGATAACACCTCTGACATCGATTTTGGAGGTGTCACATCTCTCTTTGTTACCGTGTTAGGCTGCCTCATGAGTACATATAAACATAGCCTCGTTTAATTGATATATGCTAATACAAAACCTTCTTCTTTCCTAAAATTGAACACCCTCGGCCTCCCTAAAATCTAACACCTGCTCCCTTCTTTCCATCTTTATGTGATGTTTGTTTGTCTTTTTTCTATGATGTTTGTGTCGCTAATTTTTATTACATGATGGTGTTATTTATTGATGGTTGTAGGAAATACAGTCTATAAGGCATTTAAAAAGCCTTGGCACAGTAGTTCTGATTGCAAACTTAGTCGTTTGTTGTTGTTGTTGTTGTTATATGTAACCCTCAAGAGGCCTCCAATACTCCTGCATCACTTGTAATAATAGCAGTAAGTGTCAATCAGCATCACAGATTATATATTCTAATGTATAATACGATTCATTATCTTTACTCCTCCTAAAATGGTGTTTGAGGTAAATTTAATGTGGAAATATTTCATTTCGGGGTGTATTGTGACTTACATCAAGAGTACTAAAAGTTACTTACATTCAAACTATCAAATTTTTGTGTGTTTGCCTCCATAGCGTAGTTTTTAGCTAAACATATTTCATGCATTTGTAATCGTCGTCAGTTTGATTTTATGACTTCGATTACTTAGGGTTACCTTCTAAAATGTCAGCTGTTGTTAGGTATGAAAATAGCATTGAAGTAATTTCTTTAGGGTTTTAGGGACAATTCTGATGACTATGTGTGTATTGGGAGCTTAAAATTGTGAAAATCGTCATAAAGATTGCTTTTCCTTGCGTTACGAACGTATTTTTGCAGACGTTTTAGACTCAGAAAGAAAACTGTGGCATTTGCGGAGAAGCATCATAGATGTGGAGAATAATTAACATGTAAAGCTCTGTTGCGTCTTAAACCATGTTTTGTATGTTTAACGAACAATTATCGTTTTTCACTAGACGTATTTTTGGAAACTTTTTAGAATGTTGTGAAACTTGACAAGCACGACCGCCGTGTAGAGTGGTGGACTATAAGTAAATATAGAAATGGCATCGTAGTACTTACTTTACAATTTTAGGAACAAATGAAGTGACTGTCTGTGTATGCAGGAATTAACAATACAATAATCTACATAAACATTGCACTGTCTTGCGTTAAAAAAGTATTTTTGCACTCATTTTACACATTAAAAGAAGACTGGCATTTGCGAAGTATCACAAATGAGGAAAATAATTAATTTAAAGTGCTACTGTGTCTTAAACCAAGTGTTTCACGTTGTTGTTGTTGTTGTGGTCTTCAGTCCTGAGACTGGTTTGATGCAGCTCTCCATGCTACTCTATCCTGTGCAAGCTTTTTCATCTCCCAGTACCTACTGCAACCTACATCCTTCTGAATCTGCTTAGTGTATTCATCTCTTGGTCTCCCTCTACGATTTTTACCCACCACGCTGCCCTCCAATACTGACTTGGTGACCCCCATGCCTCAGAACATGTCCTACCAATCGATCCCTTCTACTGGTCAAGTTGTGCCACAAACTTCTCTTCTCCCCAACCCTATTCAATACTTCCTCATTAGTTATGTGATCTACCCATCTAATCTTCAACATTCTTCTGTAGCACCACATTTTGAAAGCTTCTATCCTCTTCTTGTCCAAACTATTTATCGTCCATGTTTTACTTCCATACATGGCTACACTCCATACAAATACTTTCAGAAATGACTTCCTGACACTTAAATCTATACTCGATGTTAACAAATTTCTCTTCTTCAGAATCGATTTCCTTGCCATTGCCAGTCTACATTTTATATCCTCTCTACTTCGACCATCATCAGTTATTTTGCTCCCCAAATAGCAAAACTCCTTTACTACTTTAAGTGTCTCATTTCCTAATCTAATTCCCTCAGCATCACCCGACTTAATTAGACTACATTCCATTATCCTTGTTTTGCTTTTGTTGAAGTTTATCTTATATCCTCCTTTCAAGACACTGTCCATTCCATTCAACTGCTCTTCCAAGTCCTTTGCTGTCTGACAGAATTACAATGTCATCGGCGAACCTCAAAGTTTTTATTTCTTCTCCATGAATTTTAATACCTACTCCGAATTTTTCTTTTGTTTCCTTTACTGCTTGCTCAATATACAGATTGAACAACATCGGGGAGAGGCTACAACCCTGTCTTACTCCCTTCCCAACCACTGCTTTCCTTTCATGTCCCTCGACTCTTATAACTAACATCTGCTTTGTGTACGAATTGTAAATAGCCTTTCGCTCCCTGTATTTTACCCCTGCCACCTTTAGAATTTGAAAGAGAGTATTAAAGTCAACGTTGTCAAAAGCTTTCTCTAAGTCTACAAATGCTAGAAACATAGGTTTGCCTTTCCTTAATCTTTCTTCTAAGATAAGTCCTAAGGTCAGTATTGCCTCAAGTGTTCCAGTGTTTCTACGGAATCCAAACTGATCTTCCCCGAGGTTGGCTTCTACTAGTTTTTCCATTCGTCTGTAAAGAATTGGTGTTAGTATTTTGCAGCTGTGGCTTATTAAACTGCTAGTTCGGTAATTTTCACATCTGTCAACACCTGCTTTCTTTGGGATTGGAATTATTATATTCTTCTTGAAGTCTGAGAGTATTTCGCCTGTTTCATACATCTTGCTCACCAGATGGTAGAGTTTTGTCAGGACTGGCTCTCCCAAGGCCGTCAGTAGTTCCAAAGGAATGTTGTCTACTCCGGGGGCCTTGTTTCGACTCAGGTTTTTCAGTGCTCTCTCAAACTCTTCACACAGTATCATATCTCCCATTTCATCTTCATCTACATCCTCTTCCATTTCCATAATATTGTCCTCTGTACAACCTCTATATACTCCTTCCACCTTTCTGCCTTCCCTTCTTTGCTTATAACTGGGTTTCCATCTGAGCTCTTGATATTCGTACAAGTCGTTCTCTTATCTCCAAAGGTCTCTTTAATTTTCCTGTAGGCAGTATCTATCTTACCCCTTGTGAGATAGGCCTCTACATCCTTACATTTGTCCTCTAGCCATCCCTGCTTAGCCATTTTGCACTTCCTGTCGATCTCATTTTTGAGACGTTTGTATTCCTTTTTGCCCGCTTCATTTACTGCATTTTTATATTTTCTCCTTTCATCAATTAAATTCAATAATTCTTCTGTTACCTAAGAATTTCTACTAGCCCTCGTCTTTTTACCTACTTGATATTCTGCTGCCTTCACTACTTCATCCCTGAAAGCTACCCATTCTTCTTCTACTGTATTTCTTTCCCCCATTCCTGTCAATTGTTCCCTTATGCTCTCCCTGAAACTCTGTACAACCTCTGGTTCTTTCAGTTTATCCAGGTCCCATCTCCTTAAATTCCCACCTTTTTGCAGTTTCTTCAGTTTTAATCTACAGGGCATAACCAATAGATTGTGGTCAGAGTCCACATCTGCCCCTGGAAATGTCTTACAATTTAAAACCTGGTTCCTAAATCTCTGTCTTACTATTATATAATCTATCTGATACCTTTTAGTATCTTCAGGGTTCTTCCATGTATACAACCTTCTTTCATGATTCTTAAACCAAGTGTTAGCTATGATTATGTTGTGCTCTGTGCAAAATTCTACCAGGGGGCTTCCTCTTTCATTTCTTAGCCCCAATCCATATTCACCTACTAAGTTTCCTTCTCTTCCTTATCCTACACTCGAATTCCAGTCACCCATGACTATTAAATTTTCGTCTCCCTTCACAATCTAAATAATTTCTTTTATTTCATCAAACATTTCTTCAATTTCTTCGTCATCTGCAGAGCTAGTTGGCATATAAACTTGTACTACTGTAGTAGGTGTGGGCTTCGTATCTATCTTGGCCACAATAATGCGTTCACTATGCTGTTTGTAGTAGCTTACCCGCATTCCTATTTTCCTATTCATTATTAAACCTACTCCTGCATTACCCCTATTTGATTGTGTGTTTATAACCCTGTAGTCACCTGACCAGATGCCTTGTTCCTCCTGCCACCGAACTTCACTAATTCCCACTATATCTAACTTCAACCTATCCATTTCGCTTTTTAAATTTTCTAACCTACCTGCCCGATTAAGGGATCTGACATTCCACGCTCCGATCCGTAGAACGCCAGTTTTCTTTCTCCTGATAACGACATCCTCTTGAGTAGTCCCCGCCCGGAGATCCGAATGGGGGACTATTTTACCTCCGAAATATTTTACCCAAGAGGACGCCATCATCATTTAATCATACAGTAAAACTGCATGCCCTCGGGAAAAATTACGGCTGTAGTTTCCCCTTGCTTTCAGCCGTTCGCAGTACCAGCACAGCAAGGCCGTTTTGGTTATTGGTACAAGGCCAGATCAGTCAATCATCCAGACTGTTGCCCTTGCAACTACTGACAAGGCTGCTGCCCCTCTTCAGGAACCACACGTTTGTCTGGCCTCTCAACAGATACCCCTCCGTTGTGGTTGCACCTACGGTACGGCTATCTGTATCGCTGAGGCACGCAAGCCTCCCCACCAACGGCAAGGTCCATGGTTTATGTTGTACGTAGCACGAACAATTATCGTTTAGTACCACTGCAGACATCTCATACTTGACTTTCTTGAGTTGCAGACGTATTTTTGCAAACACTTGAGAATACTGCGACCGCTGACAAGCATGATTGATGTGGAGCATGATCTCCTGTTATTAGACCTAGAAATAGCATTGGGTTACTTACTTCAATTGGGGTCCAATGTGGCGAATGCGTGTAGACACAAATTAACATTATGATAATCGATGCTAACACAGCTCTCTCTCTTGCATTACAAACGTGTTTTTCCAGACGTGTTAAACTTGGAACAAATACTGTGACATTTGCAAAGCATCATAGATTTGGAAAATAATTAATTTCAGGCTCAGCTTTATCTTCAACCAAATGCCATATGTAGAATGAAACATTATCGTTTTTTAGTGGTGCAAACATCTGTTGGTGACAGAAAGAAGCTCGTGTTACATAAACCAAACCATACACGTTTTCGATAGTGGGTCCATCTGTTGATGACAGTAAGAAACTCACAGCACAAAGATTGAAAAATGTGCGTTTTCAACCATGTAACCAATTGGTGGTGTCAGTGATCAATTGGGATATCAGCAGTTGATATCATTTGCTGATTTTCAGCCTTCGCAGAATAAAATTTGAAGTACGACTTACGTTCAGCAACTATGTATCACTAATTTTTTTAATTACATTTTATAATCAAACTATCATTTTCCCCACAGCTTTACCCATGCATGCATTCGACACACGTACTGAACACACTTCCTCTTCTTTGTGTCTACCCTTCCTTCCACTTTCTGTCCACGTCACCCTCCCACCACTATTTGTGCCCTTCTCCTCCGCATTTCCTTGTCCATTGCCTCCAGCCTCTTTCTCTGGCCATATCCTCCTCCCTCCCTCTCTATCCATCTCCACCTCTTCCCATTTCTTTTCCACATGCCCATCACTCTCCACGTCTTCCACCGACCTCATGCATCACTTCCTCCTCAGTTCTCTCTGTCATTTACCTCCTCCTCCATCCTCTATTCATCCCTTCCTCAAACCATCTCAAGTCTATCCCCAGCCATGCTCATCGACAAATGTGTTTCATGTAACTTTTGTTCCTCTAAGTCATCAGTCTTCTGACTGATTTCATGCAGTTCACCATAAATTCGTTTCCTGTGCCAACGTTTTCATCTCAGAGTTGTAATTACAATTTACATCATCAGATAACTGATGGATGTATTCCAATATCTGTCTTCTACAGCTTTTACATTCTATAACTCTCTTTAGTACCACGGAAATTATTCTTTAATGTTTTAACAGATGCCCAATCATCCTGTCCCTTCTCCTAGTCAGTGCTTTCCATATATTCCTTTCCTTAGCGATACTGTGGAGAACCTCTTCGCTCCTTACTTGATAAGTCCACATAATTTCCTACATCTCAAATGCTTCGATTCTCTGAAGTTCCAGTCTTCCCACAGCCCATGTATACTTACCACAAATGCTGTGCTCCAAACGTACATTCTCAGAAATTTATTCCGCAAAATAAGGCCCATGTTTGATACTAACCGATTTCTCTTGGACAGGAATGCCCTTTTCGCCAGTGCTAGTCTGCTTTTCATGTCCTCCTTGCCCCACCCATCATGCGTTATTTTGATGTCCAGGTAGCAGAATTCCATAACTTTGTCTAATTTGGGATCCCAGTTCTGATGTTACGTTTCTTGCTATCCCCATTTCTACTACTTCTCATTTCTTCCATCTTTGCTGTAAATCGATACATTGTACTTTCTAGACTGTTCATTCTATACAGTCGAGCCTACAATTCTTCTTCACTTTTAACTGAGGATTGCAAAGTCATCAGCAATCTTACCCCAGATATTCTTTCACCTTAAATTTTAAACCCACTCTTTAATCTTTATTTTATTTTCGTCATTGTTTCTTTGACTCATAAATTGAATATTAGGGGTGAAAGTCTGCATCCCTGCCTACATCCTTTTTAATCCGAGCACCTTATTCTTCGTCTTCCACCCTTATAGCTCTCTTTTGGTTCTTACCATACTGTGTATTATCCGCCTCTCCCTATAGTTTACCTCTATTTCACTCAGTATGTCGAACGTCTTGCAACATCCTACGCTATAAAACGCTTTTTCCACGTCGACAAATCCTATGAACGTGTCTAGATTTTTTAAAGTCTTCATTCCTCTATTAACCGCAACGTAAGAAGTGCCTATCTCAAGCCATAACCTTTCCTAAAGCAAAACTGATCGTCATCTAAGAGATTCTTCATCATTCTTCTGTATATTATTCTTGTCAACAACTTGAATGCATGAGCTGTTAAGCTGACTGTGCGATAATTCTCGCACTTGTCGGCTCTTCCTATTTTAGAAACTGTGCGGCTGATTTTTTTTCCGGAAGTCTTATGTTAAGTCGCCAGTCTCATATATTCTACACATAAACGTAAATAATAGTTTTCCCCCTGTGATTTTAAAACTTCCGATGGAATGTTATCTATCCCTTCGATCTTATTTGATCTTAAGTAGTCCAAAGCTATTTTTAAATTCTGATTCGATTACTGGATCCCCTAGCTCTTCCCTGTCGGCTATAGTTTCTTCTTCCATCACGTCATCAGCTAAGTCCCCTCCCTCATAGAGCCTCTGAATGTACTC
The DNA here is from genome assembly GCF_021461385.2 of Schistocerca piceifrons. Classification (NCBI taxonomy): domain Eukaryota; kingdom Metazoa; phylum Arthropoda; class Insecta; order Orthoptera; family Acrididae; genus Schistocerca; species Schistocerca piceifrons. The sequence goes on along the minus strand of NC_060142.1, from coordinate 208,481,306 downwards.
TATCTACCTATCCGCTCTCTCCTCAATATTTAACAGTTGAATTCCCATTGCACTATTAAATGTTACGATCCTTGCTTTTAATTTCACTGAAAGCTGTTTTAACTCTTCTATATCCTAGAGTCTGAGTCAGTCCTCCTCACAAACTTTTTTTTTTCAAGTGCTTCGTTCTTTCCATGCAGCCATTTCGCCTTAGCTTACCTGCATTTTCTGTTTATTTAATTCCCAAGTGACTTATATTTTTGTATTCCTGAATATCCTTGAATATTTTTCTACTTCCTTCTTTCGTGGATCAACTGAAGTATTTCTCCAGTTACCCATTATTTCTTCGCTGTTGCCTTCCATGTGTCTATGCTTTTCTTTCCAGCTTCTTTGATTGGCCTTTTTAGATATGTCTATACCTCTCTAACTGAACTGCCTCCTGGGCAGTATCTGTAGCCCCAGATAACTTCAAGCATATATCTTCATTCCTTAACACTTCTATACCCCACTTGTTTGTGCACTGATACTTCCTGCCTAGTCTCTCAAAATTCGGCCTGATCTTCAGCATTACTAAATTGTGATATAAGTCTATATGTGTTTCTGGTACAGCTTGCAGTCCAATATCTGATTTAGGACTCTTTTCCCGACCGTGACGTAATTTAACTGACATCTTGCTGTATCTCCCGCCATTTTCCTCCTCTTGTGATTATTGAGCAGAGTATTACCTACGACTAGCTGAAATTTATAGCACAATCAGACTTTCTCCTTCCCTACTACCACGCCCATATTCTCCCATAATCATTTCTTCTACTCTTTCCTCTGCAACCACATTCCAATCCATCATAACTATTAAAGTGTGGTCTCCTTTTACGTACTTGAATGAGCCGTTCAGTAGCCCATATACTTTCTCTATCTCTTCATCTTCTGCTTGTGATGTCGCCATGTGTACTTGAACTATTGCTGTCAGTGTTGGTTTGTTGTCGATTGTGATGAGAACAACTCTATCACTGAATTGTTCAAATAACTCACTTTTTGTCACACCTTCATCTACATCTACATCTACGTGATTACTCTGCTATTCACAATAAAGTGCATGGCAGAGGGTTCGGTTCCTTCCTGTTCATTACGAATCCTACTCGCTTTATACCATTTTCTGGTGCAGTTGATAGAGCCCTAATGTTTCCCTTTTCAGAATTTATAGCTTTACTGCCAAGTTGAAACTTCTGAAATTCCACACCCCGACTCATAGGACGTTAGTCTTTCGTTGGTTATCCAATATTTTTCTCATGCTCACCTTCCCCTTGGCGGTTGCCTCCCAGAGATCTGAATGGGGAACAAGTTCAGAATCTTTTGTCACTAGAGAACTCATCATGACGCGTTTTCAACTACAAGACACATGTCGTGTGGATACACATTATGTCTCTTTACTGCTGTGCCTTCTACATCCTTATGCCGTTAATCATTTTTGATTCTTCCACCTTTTAGGGGCTGTTTCCCATGCTAATGCCAAGAGAGTTCCCTGTGCCTCTGTCTGCTCGTCAGCCGTTTTTGATTAGAGCGTTGGCTGCCATTGCTGATGACCAGAGACCGGATTATATGCTTTTGTATGTTGCATGTGCATTTCCATACTTTTTGGCTTCTTTTCACCGGTTATTGCATATTTTAACTAAAAACTAGTGACGATACATATTTTCGCTTCATGTGTATAATATTTTAAAAATGTCGATGGGTCGTCTCTAAATCGATCTAGTTTTGATGTCTCACAGATTGACCGCGACCTAGAGCTGCGTGCAGCCGCTAACCGAGAGGCCACAGCCTAGCGAAATCATTACAGAAGAGAAACAGCAACGGGTAGGCAGATTCAATGCTCCTGCATCCCCTGCCCCGGTTAATCCCTCCGCTGTCATACAGTACGTGTCGGCAACAATTAAATTAAATTAAGCAAGCTCTTAGTCGCACGTCCATTGTTTTAGTTCAGCTTTCTTTTTACTTGTACACAGTCGAACGTGTTTACGACGTGTAGTGTGTAAAGTGTTGTGAGCCATGCCGCCCGAAAAAAGATACGTCGTTTCGTGGATAGCTGACCATCCTGGAACATGTACTTATGACGGAATTGATTTATACTGTCGAGTTAGCGAGAAAAACGTTTAGTGCAAAAATAAGTTTCAAATAGACCAGCATGTCAAGAGAAGTCTTCATATCGTAGGAATGCAGAAGAAAGGATCATGACAATAACTTCTGACAACAGCAAGTTGCAGTAGCAGGGATTTGCCAAAAGGTAACAAAAAAAAAGTCGATTTAACGTGGATCAATGTGAAGCATTCATTGCAAGCAATATTCCTCTTCACAAACTTACAATCCGTACCTTCAAAGGCTTCCTGCGCAAATACTGCTTAAATCTAAATACACCAGATTAATCAACATTGCGTAAAAATTACGGACCGATAATTTACGTAAATGTTCTGGAAGAAATACGCAGTGAATTCAAGGACAGCATTATCTGGATTTCAGTTGACGAAATTACAGACGCTTGTGGCCGTTAAAATGCAAATTTAATTGTTGGTGCTTTAAAAGACGAGCTTTCTTCTTCCGTTTTAGTGGCCTACAAAGAACTTCAAAAAGTAAAGCATTCTACGATCGCCAGATTTGTGAATAAGGGTATTAGGAAAATATTTCCAGAATTTTCTGCAGATGAAAGGGTGTGTTTATTTCAGATGATTTTCCCTATATGAGCCCTTCGAGAATTTTATCCCAATTTGATTCATGTGACGTGATCGCTCATGGAGTATTTCGCCTTGCTGAAGAAGTACGCTTCACGTTTTTGAATCTACAAAAACTGATTTCATTCACAAAGAAAGTGTTCCTAAAGGCTCCTGCCCGCATCAAGACCTACAAAGAAAAACTACCAAATGTGCGTAGTGGTAATTCGTTGGGGTACGTAGGTCGAAGCTGTGTTGTTTTACAGTGAACATTTCAAGGTCATTAGATGGGTAGTAAACGAGTTCGATAGTGCAGAGGCTTTGCCAGTGCAAGGAAGCTTTTAATGATTCCGGCATTGAAAAAGACATTGGTTTGATTAGCACTCATTTTTTCCATATACCTGCAAGTATTAAATAGCTTCAAACTCAAGGTTTGGCGCTAATTGAATCTATTCAGTTCATGAACAAAATTATTCTAATGAACTCCTCATGGCCGCAGGTATTCCCAAGAAAATTTAGAAAACATTTTAAACAATAATCCACGCTTTGAAACCCTGTGCCAAATTGATAGTTTTATTATGTGGACGGGTGAACTTTCACGACAAGCAACAAGTGCCATCATTGCACCCAAATTCAAATGCTACTCAGGTACCTCAGTTGGTGTACAACGGTCCTTTTCTGCTTATAAAAATTTTTTGTGTGATCGAAGACAATCTTACTACCGGAAATTTGGAACAGTTCTTGGTCGTTTACGCTTAAATAATAGAAAAATGCAAAATAATGATGCTTTGATCCAACAGTACCAATTAAAAGTTAATGCTGTTCAATAATATTCATGATTGTATGTTGTTTTTTTAAAATATTGCGGAGTTTTTGAGAATGTCCCTCTGCATGCGATATATTTCGAAGTTGGTCCTGTACATAACGATTGTTTCGCTATGACTCACTCGCATCATATCCGCTTGTTAGCAACAACAATAGCAAAGAAGGAACAATTCTTGAAATACGGTATGCGTCCCCATTTTGTAAGTTTTTAGAAAATAATCCCATATATGCCCCCTTCCGAACCTCTACCACAAAGTATTCAGAAAATGATATCAGCATTCTAAATGTACCGATTTTTCTTGTGGCCGGGGCTCTTCCTCGCAAATGATATTCACGGGTTCGACTTTGAGATATAATGCACACAGTAACTACAATGTTTGTTATTATTTGCTCTTGCATATTCCAACACTTTTCACGCATTATTAAGTATTTTCCGTGCATACTTTAAGGTTTTTGTGGTGCATATAATGCAGTCTCTGCTAATGACTTTTATTCAAAATTTAAGCAGTGGCGAAGTTCGAATATGGAACCAAGAACATTGTTGTTGTTGTTGTGGTCTTCAGTCCTGAGACTGGTTTGATGTAGCTCTCCATGCTACTCTATCCTGTGCAAGCTTCTTCATCTCCCAGTACCTACTGCAACCTACCTCCTTCTGAATCTGCTTAGTGTATTCATCTCTTGGTCTCACTCTACGACTTTTACCCTCCACGCTGCCCTCCAATGCTAAATTTGTGATCCCTTGATGCCTCAAAACATGTCCTACCAATCGATCCCTTTTTCTGGTCAAGTTGTGCCACAAACTTCTCTTCTCCCCAATCCTATTCAATACCTCCTCATTAGTTATGTGATCTACCCATCTAATCTTCAGCATTCTTCTGTAGCACCACATTTCAAAAGCTTCTATTCTCTTCTTGTCCAAACTAGTTATCGTCCATGTTTCACTTCCATATATGGCTACACTCCAAACAAATACTTTCAGGAATGACTTCTGACTCTTAAATCTATACTCCATGTTAACAAACTTCTCTTCTTCAGAAACGATTTCCTTGCCATTGCCAGTCTACATTTTATATCCTCTCCACTTCGACCATCATCAGTTATTTTACTCCCTAAATAGCAAAACTCCTTTACTACTTTAAGTGTCTCATTTCCTAATCTATTCAATATCCTCGTTTTGCTTTTGTTGATGTTCATCTTATATCCCCCTTTCAAGACACTGTCCATTCCGTTGAACTGCTCTTCCAAGTCCTTTGCTACAATGTCATCGGCGAACCTCAAAGTTTTTATTTCTTCTCCATGGATTTTAATACCTACTCCGAATTTTTCTTTTGTTTCCTTTACTGCTTGCTCAATATACAGATTGAATAACATCGGGGAGAGGCTACAACCCTGTCTCACTCCTTTCCCAACCACTGCTTCCCTTCCATGCCCCTCGACTCTTATAACCGCCCTCTGGTTTCTGTACGATTTGTAAATAGCCTTTCGCTCCCTGTATTTTACCCCTGCCACCTTCAGAATTTGAAAGAGAGTATTCCAGTTAACGTTGTCAAAAGCTTCCTCTAAGTCTACAAATGCTAGAAACGTAGGTTTGCCTTTTCTTAATCTTTCTTCTAAGATAAGTCGTAAGGTTAGTACTGCCTCACGTGTTCCAACATTTCTACGGAATCCAAACTGATCTTCCCCGAGGTCCGCTTCTACCAGTTTTTCCATACGTCTGTAAAGAATTCGTGTTAGTATTTTGCAGCTGTGACTTATTAAAGTGATAGTTCGGTAATTTTCACATCTGTCAACACCTGCTTTCTTTGGGATTGGAATTATTATATTCTTCTTGAAGTATGTGGGTATTTCGCCTGTCTCATACATCTTGCTCACCAGATGGTAGAGTTTTGTCATGACTGGCTCTCCCAAGGCCATCAATAGTTCTAATGGAATGTTGTCTACTCCCGGGGCCTTGTTTCGACTCAGGTCTTTCAGTGCTCTGTCCAAGAACGTTTTGATTGCGAATTCAAGATGCTACGCCTACACTAGGGTGCAACACAGCAGAATTGAATAAATACAATTCAATGAAGTGGGCTGATACTACTCCCACAACACACCTGTCATGAAGAGCAGCCTAAACTTCATGGGCCGGAAAATCATTTACTTGTCCCCAATGTACAGGCAAGCCTGCAAAGCAGATTTTTAAAGCAGGCTACTACCCCAACACAACACTCCTCTCATGCAGGGCAGCCTATATGATGGACCCCGGTAAACATTTTCTTACCTGATACGCAGGCTGCCCTGCAAACCAGGTTCATTTTGCAGGATGATACTGTTCCCGCACAACATGCATCTCACGCAGGGCAGCTTTTACACTAGGAGTTGGAAAAAAACACGTTTTTTCCCTTACCTCCGCTCCTATTGAAGCTAGGTGGTTATAAATGCCATTGTGCTGATACTCATGAGGCCTCGTTTCTGTTGTCAATACTGGTTGAAATCGATGAAGGGATCTCGGAGGAGATCCTGAACAATCATATATCATGCTTTATATTTAGAACAAACGTTAATTTTTAATTTTTTTACACAGTATGTTTTAATCTCATACCAATATTGTGTAGCGAATGATACATAAGTTCAAAAGAAATTTCCCAATCTTATTGGTGAGTCAGTCTATAAACGGCGTTCGGAAATCACTAATGCAAACGTATTTCGTTATTTTTTTCGCACTTCAGATACTCTACTATATTTTTTGATGAATAGTTCTTATACCTTTGAGCACAGGACAGATGGGATCATACTGTAGAAGAGCGAGAGGTTTATGACACGTTTTTTTGACAACTACTTTAAATCGTTTGTATACTTTTGAGCACAACTTAGGTGTACTTACTCTCAGTTCTGACAGTCTTCTTGTGTCTTTTATTCTGACCACAGGCAGTGGCTGGTTCCTGCTGGTAGCACTTCACGGTGACGTATAGACCTGAAATGAGAGACAACTGGATTTTTATAATAAAAAAAGGGTAGTGGAACTTTATTCCTATCGGCAAAGAGCATGATGCGATTGGCACAGAAGAAAGTAGGGGATGTGAAGGAAAAGGGAGAGAGGGGAAGGAGACAATACCTTGAAGATAACAAGAACAATTGCCTCAGCTGTCTTATGACAACGGAAGTGCTGATTTTTCTGATCTAGAACCTGCAGTCGTAGCCTACTTACATAATGCGTATGTTTCTTGTGTCAGATCACTTTTCTTTGTAAAATTTCCTAAGGCTGACAATATTTTACTCTCTTTCTAGGTATTGGTGTAAACATTCCAAAGACAAGAACTTTCCTAGTCAATTTTGTATAGTTAAAATATTGCACCACAAGACATAAAACTTTGTTTGAGATGATTTTCTCTCTACAATCGAATAAACAATTAAAATCCAGAAATTTCAACATTTTATTCATTTTAAATTTTCAGATAAATCCAAATATTAATCAGTTACTTAATTACGTCAGGAAACAGCGGTGTTTGCTCCACAGGCAGATATTCCAACTCCCTGTCCACCTCCCATTCAGATGTTCTGCGGAACGCACCTTATATCAATGTTCCTAGCTAGGTGCTCAATAAGCTTCTGATTTCAAAAGACTACGTGTTCTACATTAATGAAGATTGAAGCTGGGAAACGTTTTAACCTGTGCGCCGAAACTAAAAGTCTCATGCTGGATCATATTATTGTCGATAGGGATATCCCAATTGTATCTAGCTCGCTCGCTTATTCGTTCATACTCTAAGGGCATCGAATCAAGATGGCGGTAAGACAATAATAAAATTCCTTTTCCTATCTCCGTTTCAACAGAATCAGTTCAATTACAACTACGTAACGTGAGTTTCGTCGAGGGTACAGCTTCAGCGATGGATCAGCCTTAGAGCCGTATACATCTAACATTACACCACTGATCCTCAAGATCACCTCATCTCATGGTATGTGATCTTTCTGTGATTTTTGTGAAAGATTCAATGTGGGTGCCTTCTCTATTTTGGAGCACTGTGAAGCTGCTTGACAACAGCAGTAACCACCGATAAGAATGCAAAAACTTGGGACAAGGAACTTACATCACACTAATGTTCCATATGAAACCCTGTCTGTCGTAATCTAGGGTGCTAATGACGTTTACTGCAAGTAATTAAAAAGTGGCTGGACACAGTAAGAAAAGTAATAGTTACAGGTATACCACACACATCCGATTTAATTATTCAATCGTCCTATGTAAACCAGGAATTTATGGAGCTTCTTAAAACATGTAAAGTATAAAGAAACAGAAGCGTTCCGGACAGGGAATCCGTGATAACTAAATGTTACACAGTGCATGGTGCGTACTTAATTTTCATAGTAAGAAGTTCCTGAGCTCTACGATAAATGATATCGTTGAAAGTATGCATACAAATAAAGACATAAGCCTCATCTTTTATCGATACAAAACGGAGAAACCAGCCCATTAGTAATGGCAACACCACCAGCAGCAGCAACAGAAGCACCACCACCACCAGTTGCTGCACCAATAACTGCCACAGCAGCAGCAACAGCACAAAAAACAGCCACAGCAGTACAAACGATAACAGCGCTAACAGTTCCAAAAACAGTGGCAGCAGAAAAGGAAACAGCCACAAATACAGCACATGGAGCAGCAGGCTGACAAAAAACAGATCTTTCTCGACTGAAGGATTTTTTACTGCCGGAGCTCTGAGTAAGGAGCCACCAAGATAAGTAACACTAAATGTCTAAAATAACCACCAGAACATTAAGTGTATAAAATACAAAGTGTAACGGATGGAAATTGCATTACAGTGTACACGCATCTTAGTAGATTCACGAAATCCGAAGAGCACTGCTACAAAGAAACTGGAACTGTGCACAAAAATTTATCATTGCATATACAGGGTGTTACAAAAAGGTACGGCCAAACTTTCAGAAACATTCATCACACACAAATAAAGAAAAGATGTTATGTGGACATGTGTCCGGAAACGCTTAATTTCCATGTTAGAGCTCATTTTAGTTTCGTCAGTATGTACTGTACTTCCTCGATTCACCGCCAGTTGGCCCAATTGAAGGAAGGTAATGTTGACTTCGCTGCTTGTGTTGACATGTGGCTCATTGCTCTACAATACTAGCATCAAGCACATCAGTACGCAGCTTCAACAGGTTGGTGTTCATCACGAACGTGGTTTTGCAGTCAGTGCAATGTTTACAAATGCGGAGTTGGCAGATGCCCATTTGATGTGTGGATTAGCACGGGGCAATAGCCGTGGCGCGGTACGTTTGTATCGAGACAGATTTCCAGAACGAAGGTCTCCCGACAGGAAGACGTTCGAAACAATTGATCGGCGTCTTAGGGAGCACGGAACATTCCAGCCTATGACTCGCGACTGAGGAAGACCTAGAACGACGAAGACACTTGCAATGGACGACGCAATTCTCCGTGCAGTTGACGATAACCCTAATGTCAGCGTCAGAGAAGTTGCTGCTGTAGAAGATAACGTTGACCACGTCACTGTATGGAGAGTGCTACGGGAGAACCAGTTGTTTCCGTACCACGTACAGCGTGTGCAGGCACTATCAGCAGCTGATTGGCCTCCACGGGTACACTTCTGCGAACGGTTCACCCAACAATGTGTCAATCCCCATTTCAGTGCAAATGTTCTCTTCACGGGTGAGGCTTCATTCCAACGTGATCAAATTGTAAATTTTCACAATCAACATGTGTGGGCTGACGAGAATCCGCACGCAATTGTGCAATCACGTGGTTAACACAGATTTTCTGTGGACGTTTGGGCAATCATTGTTGGTGATCTCTTGATTGGGCCCCATGTTCTTCCACCTACGCGCAATGGAACACGTTACCATGATACGTAACCCCGGTACCAAATGTAGAGACTCTTCGTGCTCATATTGTGGACGGCTGTGATACAATACGCCATTCGCCAGGGCTGCATCAGCGCATCATGGATTCCATGCGACGGAGGGTGGATGCAAGTATCCTCGCTAACGGAGGACATTTTGAACATTTCCTGTAATAAAGTGTAGTCACGCTGGTACGTTCTGTTGCTGTGTGTTTCCATTCCATGATTAATGTGATTTGAAGAGAAGTAATAAAATGAGCTCTAACATGGAAAGTAAGCGTTTCCGGACACATGTCAACATAACATATTTTCTTTCTTTGTGTGTGAGGAATGTTTCCTGAAAGTTTGGTCGTACCTTTTTGTAACACCCTGTATATCACGCATATTCACTGCACCTGAATATTTAATGTGCGTGTGCACAGAAGCCTGAGTGGAGGCAGTGCAAGAATTCACAGGGACGCATTTTCTCGTAGCCGTGGGTTCAGCCGCGGACTTAGCGTTGATATTTGTGTAAAAATCAGCTACAGTTTAGAATATTACAGAAAATACCCAGCGCTTTGCTGTTAATTGGCTGAAGTAAGATACTACAGCCATTTTGGACTATTAATTATAGCAATATTGGCAACTATTGATAGGTTGGATGGCACCCCGCCAAACACACAGACACGCAATTTGCTTGAGGAGTGGTCGGACTAACATTTTGCCATCATTTTGCATAATTTACCATGACACCGTTAAATCAAACACACAGACACCGTAGGATCGAAATACCTAAATTAACATTTACCGGCATTTTGCAAAATATGCCGCGACGTCATTAACTTATACACAGTGAAATGTAAAAGTATTTTACATTTTTAGAATATACTATGACGTCTCAATTTATACACAGACTGTAATGTCAAAGTGTCTTAAATTGTGGTAATATCTGCAGCCACTTTTTAACTCTGCTGCTGATGGACTTCTCGCTATAGCATACAGACTTAGAATGATTATACTCGAGTAACTGACATGATAGTAAAATTAAGTTGTTATTATTAGTTTTAACAAGTGCCCACACCGTGATCCTCTCACTACAGAGCACAGAGCTCGAATGATCCCTTTGATCGAGAGCGGGGCCCTGCGGCTACTGGCCAAGAAAAGCAGTGCCTTATTGATAAATATTTATTGCTACAACTCCCTCATGGTCTATGATACCAGTTTCAACATAGACGTCCTCAAACAGATCAAATATTCAAGTAATACGGGAGTTATTTCGCCTTTAGCGTCTGTAACAATGTGTTATTTAGATACGACTTGTTTGTGGTCGCAAAAGACCCAATAACTCACGTATTACTTGTAAAAATGCGACTGGAGAAGAGAGGACTCAAAAAAAAAAAAAAAAAAAAAAAAAAAAAAAAAAAAAACATGTACCCGACTGGTAAATAGTTCAGATCGTTCCGACACTTTTAGCACAGTCCAGATGGGGTTACATTATGCTTAGCTGTTGCCCGAGAGCGGTGAGATCCCGTGACTATTGGCGGAGAGCAGCAGCGCTTGACGACATTGACGTTTTTTATGTAATGCAATTGGCCAAGAACAAAGTGGGGTTGGAGAGAGGTGGGGAGTGGCTAGGAGAGTATGAGAGTGACCTTGAATGTAACGGGCACAAGTGCCTCAGCACCAGACGTCCAGTTAATAGGACGCTAACACCGGACTATGCTGATGTTGCAGTTCCTGGATAGCTGATACACGAATGTGCTGAGATCTACGATTTCTTTCTAGAATTGGTACTACTGAAGTACTTTTACAAAATTTGCTGGTTCTTTTGGGATACTTCTACGCTTTCTTTGATCCTGATTTGTGTGTTTGTATACCTCTGTTTCAAATTTCCTGTCTCTTGTCCTGGTAGCTCTGCTTTGCAGAATGTATCAGTCATTGGCTGACATTTTTGCTGCACAGAATACCTTCCCGTAGATTTTGTGTGGGTTTGGCGGTAATGCAAGCAACCCGAATCGCTAGAATTGTTAATAGAGCAAACTTTGAGCACAGTTTTTTGCTGTTTTCGTATCTATTTCTTTCTGGCGGAATTAATAGTTTGGGAAATGTTTCTTCAAATTTTACCTTAAATAACGACATGAAAATTGGGAAGTTTCTTTTGGCAGCTGTTTGCAAACGCTGGCTGATGATGCTACCTCTTAAGGAAATACCAGCAACGGATGAGAGGGACCACGTCTGTGTATATGCCTGGGGGCCTTTTAGAGCATAGTTAAAAGGCTATCCCGGCAGCCATTGAGAAAAAAAAGTACACCCAACTGCAAATTGAGGCGCACATTGTAACGCGCTATGCCTGTTATTTCGGGCAGAGGCTACACTTAGATCTTTCCAGCGACTGACAGAGAAACTCAAAGGTTTTCAAGGAAGCTTACAATCTGCAGAATTGTACGCAGAACTGTTCGGGGATTTCTGGTTCTGAAGTGAATACAGGCCTTGAATCAGAGACTCAGAAGGTTCTGTGGGAAGCTAGGCTGACTTCCTGGACTTGCGCCATAGTGGCGCGAATTACAGGGTCCTTGTACATGAGTCAGGGGCGCACTACATATGAGAAACCACTACGTACTTGGCTGACACTGTTTGGGGTCAACACAAGTCTTCTTCAGTTTCTTTTTTGTTAGCTTAGGCGACTGTCCATTCACTCCAGCAAAACCATGCCAGCTGCAGGAGACCTCGACGTATTACGCTGAGATTAAAAGAAATGGCCCCCAAAAATAAAATGACTGAAAGTCTAGTTATCAACTGACGAAGCATCCGCAACAAAGTCCCAGAGTTTGAAGAAGTCATCAAAAGCATTGCTCATATATTCTAGGCTGCCATGGTGAACTGACTAAAACCCTAAATTGGCAGCACTGAGATTTTTGGGGAAAATGGGAAATAAGGAGGTGTATTGGTCGCTGTAGACAATGTACTCAAATCCACCGAGGTGGAAATTGAAGTTGTAGGTGAGATTGTTTGAACAAGGCTCAGTTATGAGCGCTCCATAAATGTGTAATTGCATGTTTCTATCGACCACCAGGCTTATACCCAGATGTAACTGGAATTTTAGAGAACGCCTCAGTTAGCTAGTACGAACATTTCTCAACCATAGTGTCATTACTGGAGAAGACTTTAATCATCCATCGATCGATTGGGAAATTTACAGTTTTGTAAGTGGTGGGCGTGACATGACATCCGGCGCGATAATTAGGGTGCGCTCTCAGAACGGAAGTATGTTAGACCATTGATACCAGCACATTGCACAACTGATGCAGCACGTCCAACTTGTTTCACAACAAGGATCATCCCACCATTCGGAAGGCGGCAATTTGACCGCTTTCAAACTCGCTCAGTTGGCTATATTGAGCAGGAGTGCATCTCTGTGCCAAAGTTGTCTGCTTGCTTCACTCGTCCGCACAACACATCCTTCTGGCTGTGAGCTTTCCATGTTACAGATAGACACCGACGGCGCTTTGGTAGCTATGCCACTACGCTATTTGTTGGTGGACGATGTTTCAACCATTATCAGTACCTCTACTATCGGCAGATGGGCCTGCTCGGTTTGCCGTGTGGTCTAACGCACGGCCTTCCGGACTGGGAAGGAGCGCCTGGTCCCCGGCACGAATCCGCCCGCCGGACTTGTGTCGAGGTCCGGTGAGTCGGCCAGTCTGTGGATGGTTTCTAGGCGGTTTTCCATCTGCCTCGGTGAATGCGGACTGGTTCTCCTTATTCCGCCTCAGCTACACTATGTCGGCTATTGCTGTGCAAACAAGTTCTCCACGTATGTGTGCACCACCATTACTCTGCCACGCAAACATGGGGGCTACACTCGTCTGGTGTGAGACGTTCCCTGGGGTGGGGGGGGGGGGGGGGGGGGTGGTCCACCGGGGGCCAAACTGCACAATAACCCTGAAAGAGTGGTTCGGTGTGGGGCGGTGGAGCGGTGAAGTGGACTGCGGTAGTCGCCGTGGGATTGTGGACCATGCGGCTTCGACGGGAACGGAGCCTCTCCGTTGTTAACATACAATACAATACAAAATCCCCAGATGACATAGGCCGTCATCGGATCGAAATCGACGTCGTCATCCTAAGTGGACCAATTGTTTTTCTGTCAGGTATAAGGCAGTTTTCTTTTCTCTGCTTACGTCCGTAGCTACGAGATCAGTAGTATATGTTAACTATACTCTTATTTTTGTTACATAATTGACTAGTAATAACACGCCAAAACTACTGGGTGCTTAGAATGCTTATAATTCAAGTGCAGGTACACGCAGAGGTCAGGTATGGGCTGTAATTATTGTATGACAGCGAAACTTGGTAGATATTCTAATGCCTTAATGCAGAAACGATTTACGCCGGAAAAAAGTTCAAATTTTGGTCAGCAGGTGCAAATCTAGCTCTGTGAAAAACTTGTAGAAATGTTTCCATATGTAATGTATCAGGAACGGTACGTGGACTGAAAAGGTCAAAAAGTGAGGAAAGCATAATGGTAATTTTATCATTAACAGCTACTTACACAGTTTGTTAAATATGAAGACTGGAGAAGTCGACGAGATGCTGCATCGTAAAACGAGGTGATCAGTAACAGTTGCTCGCGGCAGTTCCAGTGGAATCTGAGCAACGAGTTCCTATATACAGGCCTTCATGCCAGGTAGAGACCGGACGTGTCCCTGGTAAACGCATTATTTTAGATATCTCCAGAGCCAAAAGTCACTTTAACTCAGACCAGGTGATTTGCAGGCGACGCATCTGGAAATCCTCTGGAGATAACACGTTCATGGAAGGTTGCATTAAGCAGATCTTTCTGATGGCGGGTGACATCGGGTGTTGCCCTATCTTGCTTGAAAACAGTAGATTCCACGCAGTTGTCCTTTTCCAAAACAAGACTCATATTTTGTGCGAGGAGGTCTCGGTAACGTATAGAGGTAACGTACTGCTGACAGGCCCTCTGGGTGCATTATCTTCAAAGCACTACGGATCGTGAGTAGAGGTGCTTGTGAAACCCAACCACGCACACATGACGATTGTTGTGGCTTTTCGGGCACACCAGTACCCCAAATTCGGCAGTTCTGTGCATTCAAAGCTGTCTGTAGTGTAAAATGTGGCTCGTCATTTCATAAAATATTTTCCAACCACGTCAACTTCGATCTGTGCCAGGAACCGAAAAACAAATTCAGAACGTTGCTGCACATCATGACGTTTCAGTTGCTGCATCATCTGGATCTTGGACGGGTACCAGTGTAAAACAGACCGAAAATTTCCCATTCTGTTGACCGTGGGATGGACAGCTGTCGTGACACTGCACGAGTGCTAGCACCATCCGGGGCACGTTCTGAATGGCCAGTTACAGCAACAGCAGCCACTGGGGTAGGACACCTTCCCCTTCCAAACGCCATATCAATCCCACTTGCGTTTTCGGATTTCATTATCGTCTTCTTTCAACCAATTAATGACGTAGGGCCTCTTCTCAGACCATTCAGTCGGTGATACTCACTCAAAGCACCACTGCGATTGTTGCCATTCACTTAAAACTGTTTTACTAACAGCACACTGTCTCTCTTCTCGGTACACATACTGTTCCCTCACCTTATGGCTTGTCAAATGACATCGTGGATATTATACCGTCGTAGAAACATTGTACAACGCCAGACTTGCACCTGATGGTCAGAATTGTAACTAATTTTTTAAAGCGTATGTCGGTTTCACGTTAATGCATTAGCATATGTACCGCGTTTCGATTGTTTCGATACCATACAATATTTGCAGACCACACTAGACCTACGTGAGTAGTTGCACTTTAATAGTAAGCACCTGCTACAATGAACGATCAGAAACGTGTTGCTGGTGTTTTCTGGTTTACACTTTTCTGGGTTCATGCTTCTTTTAATATTTGCATCGATTTTGTAACAAATATTTCCAAATCACGACAAGAAAAACATCCTCATCATACAATTAATTTTTTGGGCATATCTACCGCTGCTATCGCTATTGCAGACACTTAAAAGTGCATTCCTGAGTTTAATAAAATAATACACTACTGGCCATTATAATTGCTACACCACGAAGATGACGTGCTACAGACGCGAAATTTAACCTACAGGAAGACGATGCTGTGATATGCAAATGAGTAGCTACTCAGAGCATTCACACAAAGTTGGCGCCGGTGGCGACACCTACAAAGTGCTGACATGAGGATAGTTTCCAACCGATTTCTCATACACAAACAGCAGTTGACCGCTTGACCGGAGTTGCCTCGTGCAACGTTGTTGTGATGCCTCGTTTAAGGAGGAGAAATGCGTACCATCACGTTTACGACATTGATTAAGGTCGTCTTGTAGCCTATCGCGATTGCGGTTTATCGTAACGCGACATTGCTGGCCGCGTTGGTCGAAATCAAAAAAATGGTTCAAATGGCTCTGAGGAAATACAGAAGCGTCCGATCTTACCCGTCGGCTTTGACCCATGACGTCACAAATACCGCGGAAACGACTATAAACAATTCCAATATGGCGGATATAAAAACATCGCATACGTATTGTAAACACTGAAATACACAAGTTTCACAAAAAGCCTAATGACTGTAACGGGACAAGCGTGGGAAATTAGGGGTTTTTGGGTGCGGAGAAACTAAATATACAGAAATGTAGCCACCGACCGCCATTCAAAACCACGCAAAACAACGAAATAAATCAACATCACAAAACTGACCAAATACCAAAAAACACATTCCTATCCATAATCGGACACTTCCCTTAACCTATATAGCTCAACAGAACCTACCGATCACATCCCCCAATAGAAAACTAAGAAACGAAAGCTTCCCTTACACCTACATACATCGGCACTTATGCAGTTTAGCAGGTACGGAAAAAATTTTTCATTTTTTTTCAAAATTTGATCATCATGTGTCGTCATGCGGTGGGGGGAGTCTGCAGTGCCCCCCCATCCCCCCACAGGCTTCATTAGTGTCAAATCAATATTTTCGAATCATAGGCGGCCGCTGCCGCGGCCGCATTCCAAAAAAAAACTCCCAACCTAACCTCAAGTGGGCTACGCTACAGATCAATATGTTCATCAAATTGCTTCATATTACGTATACATGTTCATTAGTGTCAAATCAATATTTTCGAATCATAGGCGGCCGCTGCCGCGGCCGCATTCCAAAAAAAAAACTCCCAACCTAACCTCAAGTGGGCTACGCTACAGATCAATATGTTCATCAAATTGCTTCATATTACGTATACATGTTCATTAGTGTCAAATCAATATTTTCGAATCATAGGCGGCCGCTGCCGCGGCCGCATTCCAAAAAAAAAACTCCCAACCTAACCTCAAGTGGGCTACGCTACAGATCAATATGTTCATCAAATTGCTTCATATTACGTATACATGTTCATTAGTGTCAAATCAATATTTTCGAATCATAGGCGGCCGCTGCCGCGGCCGCATTCCAAAAAAAAAACTCCCAACCTAACCTCAAGTGGGCTACGCTACAGATCAATATGTTCATCAAATTGCTTCATATTACGTATACATGTTCATTAGTGTCAAATCAATATTTTCGAATCATAGGCGGCCGCTGCCGCGGCCGCATTCCAAAAAAAAAACTCCCAACCTAACCTCGTATTCAGGGCTACGCTACAGATCAATGTGTAGGTCCCTTACGTCACGGGTCAAAGCCGACGCGTGAGATCGGATGTTTCCAACCTATACCCAATACACAAAACATACATAAATAACCAAAAAAAAAAAACGGAACTTACCTCAAAAAAGTTCCAGCTCCACAAACTAGATTGGCCACCACAATCACACACAAATGCACACACGCACACACACACACACACACACACACACACACACACACACACACACACACACACACATACATACAAAAACACACACACACACACACACACCAACGAAAAAATACTGAACTAAAATAAAAACCCAACCCACCCAAACGTCAACCCCCTCCCCCACAACTCCAAAATACAACACACAAACACTATACAACAAAATAAACCACCCACCCACCTACCCAGCCCACCCTAACTAACCACTTTCGGTCTATACATTTTACCCACAGCCCTTAAAAAAACCCGAAGAATGCAATAGCCCTCTGGGACACTCTTCCGCCAACAGTACTCATCTAAATGAGACTGAAGGTTGGAAGAGCGCCTCTTCCCCCTCCCAAGAACTGACTTAACCGCTCCCCACATCCCCTCAATTGTGTTAGTGCAAGCCCCAGTATCATAATTCTTAAACTCTAGACTGTGGTTCACTACTAAATGATTAAATCCCCTCTCACCCAACCCCCTATATGAAGAAAACGCATCTGAAACTACTGTGGACCCCGGCTCTACATACTCCTCAATTAACCCCACTAATTCAGGCTTCGACCTCCCCTCCACAACCCTAAAAACACATTCAGTACCCCCACCCCCCTGAACAACAGCCCCCCACACCCAAAGACCAGCCACAGACTTCCCCCTCCCATACTTCCTTTTACCAAACTGCGACTCATCCACCTCCACAAGCACCCCATGCCCACCCAACTTACCCCTGTACTTAATAAATTCGGAACACACCTCACGACAAAAGGAATACCAGTCTAAAACAGTCCTCTCACTCACACCAGTCTCAAACGCGCAAAAACTCTGCCCGCAACTATAACAAAAATAATACGTAATAAGCACAATCTCACGCATGGCCAATCTAGACTTCTCGAACCAGGTACCACGCCTTACAGAACGCCATACGCCATCTTTCCGGCAACACCACATGTATCCGTCCCTGGTCCGAGAGTCCGGAACTTTAACCAATTTCATAGGTTCACGGCACACACCGCACTTCACGACCTCGGCAATTAAGCCAAATAGCTGAAGAAATTTAATCAGCTCTAAAGCTGTCTCCCCCATCATCGCCCTCAACCGAACACTGTTAAGGCGGTCTTTCATATCCATTCCTGAACAAAAAACCACAACCAAATACACTCAATAACAAACTCACCCGACGTACAGCAATGAGCATTAAATTAACCATTAACTCACTAATAGAAATTCCGCTTCAAATCCAACACCTGAGCAACAGAAAACTGACCCCACCACACGAAACAAACGAAACAAACGAAAACCATGAACACACCACCAGAGAGCACGACAAACAAAAATAAGACATCTACAAACACGCCACAATCGCAAATCAAACTCCGCGCCGTAATGACGTCACACACCACAACACGCTTACGTCACGGGTCAAAGCCGACGGGTAAGATCGGACGCTTCTGTTGACCCGGCTCTGAGCACTATGGGACTTAACATCTATGGTCATCAGTCCCCTAGAACTTAGAACTACTTAAACCTAACTAACCTAAGGACACCACACACATCCATGCCCGAGGCAGGATTCGAACCTGCGACCGTAGCAGTCGCGCGGTTCCGGACTGAGCGCCTAGAACCGCGAGACCACCGCGGCCGGCTGGTCGAAATCCAATGACTCTTACCAGAATATGGAATCGGTGGGTTCAGGACGGTAATAAGGAACGTCGTGCTGGATCCCAACGGCCTCGTATCACTAGCAGTCGAGATGACAGGCATCTTATCCGCATGGCTGTAACGGATCGTGCAGCCACGTCTCGATCCCTGAGTCAACAGGTGGGGACGTTTCCAAGACAACAACCATCTGCACGAACAGTTCGACGACGTTTGCAGCAGCATGGAATAACAGCTCAGAGAACATGGCTGCGGTTACCCTTGATGCTGCATCACAGACATGAGCGCCTGCGATGATGTACTCGACGACGAACCTGTGTGCACGAATGGCAAAAAGTCATTTTTTCAGATAAATCCAGGTTCTCTTTACAGCATCATGATGTGCGTGTATTGTCATAGCCATACTGGCGTATCACCTGGCGTGATGATATGGGATGCCATTGGTTACACGTCTCGGTCACCTCCTGTTCGCATTGACGGCAATTTGAACAGTGGACGTTACATTTCAGATGTGTTACGACCCGTGGCTCTACTCTTCATTTGGTCTCTGCGAAACCCTACAATTCACGACCGCATGTTGCAGGTCCTGTACGGACCTTTCTGGATACAGAAAATGATCGACTGCTGCTCAGGCCAGCACATTCTCCAGATCTCTCACCAATTGAAAACGTCTGGTCAATGGAGGCCGAGCAACTAGCTTGTCACAATACGCCAGTCACTATTCGTTCTGAACTGTGGTATCGTGTTGAAGCTGCATGGGCAGCTGTACCTGTACACGCCACCCGAGCTCTGTTTGACTCAATGCCGAGGCGTATCAAGGCCGTTATTACGGCCAGAGGTGGTTGTTCTGAGTACTGATTCCTCAGGATCTATGCACCCAAATTGCGTGAAAATGTAATCACATGTCAGTTCTAGAATAATATATTTGTCCCATGAATACCCGTTTATCATCTGCATTTCTTCTTGGTGTAGCAATTTTAATGGCCAGTAGTGTATCATATGTGACCAAGCGTAAGACCATTCGTAACATAAATAAATGATCCTCCTTTTTTCATAGAGTTTCTGCAACGACAACATGCTTATACAGGGTGTTACAAAAAGGTACGGCCAAACTTTCAGGAAACATTCCTCACACACACAGAAAGAAAATATGTTATGTGGACATGTCTCCGGAATCGCTTACTTTCTATGTTAGAGCTCATTTTATTACTTCTCTTCAAATCACATGAATAATGGAATGGGAACACACAGCAACAGAACTTACCAGCGTGACTTCAAACACTTTGTTACAGGAAATGTTCAAAATGTCCTCCGTTAGCGAGGATACATGCATCCACCCTCCGTCGCATGGAATCCCTGATGCGCTGATGCAGCCCTGGAGAATGGCGTATTGCATCACAGCCGTCCAAATAAATGAAAGTCAAGAGGGTTGAGGTCAGGAAAGCGTAGAGGCCATGGAATTGGTCCGCCTCTACCAATCCATCGGTCACCGAATCTGTTGTTGAGAAGCGTACGAATACTTCGACTGAAATGTGCAGGAGCCCCATCGTGCATGAACCACATGTTGTGTCGTACTTGTAAAGGCACGTGTTCTAGCAGCACAGGTAGAGTATCCCGTATGAAATCATGATAACGTGTTCCATTGAGAGTAGGTGGACGAAATTAAATGAGCTCTAACATGGAAATTAAGCGTTTCCGGACACATGTCCACATAACATCTTTTCTTTATTTGTGTGTGAGGAATGTTTCCTGAAAGTTTGGCCGTACCATTTTGTAACACCCTGTATACTATGCTTCTGCCATCGCGATAGGCAGACTAGGCCGTTGGTGTCCGTATTTTAGGGAATGATTTTGTACGCTATTTTCTTGGTGTAATATTTCACATATGACGATTAGGCAGCAGCAAGCCTGAACAAGCGTTCTCTGCAAACTTCAGACAGTTCTGTAAAAAGCAAACATGCATTTCTGCCGAGTATGTGATGTGTGGGAGATTGCGAAAGTATTGACTAGCTGACTAAGTACTTTTACAACATCTAACTTGGCAGGACTTATCTAGACAGTGTAATACGAAATTGCAGGTGGACATTAATATGACATTCGTCTATTGGTCGAATCGGATGCTGTGTGCAAACCAGTAAATAGTGATTATGCCACTTATCACTCTCGCGCAAAATATAAAAAGAGCGAGAAAATATGTAGGTGCAATTTAACCCACAGCACAATAGAAAACAAATAAAATTGTGCTACACACTAAATCTAAGCCAAACCTACATTATTTGTGTTTGTGTCTGTTTGTGTTCGTTCAAAATACAGCGAGATAAGTGTTCCACAGCTCATCATTATTTTACATTTTTTCGACTGGTTTGCACCCAGAAAATACGATGTTGTAACATATTCTGTAAAATGTCGAAAATGTTAGTCATCTAGGCGGATTCTGTGGGACAGCGTAATATTCCCCAAATATCTAACGTGATTTTTACAAGTATTGCCTCTACATATTTTAATTTCAGCGCTCATTAGCAGAAGTGACGTCATGATCACGTGATCAACATTTACATGTGCTTTGAGGATTGTGAATCTTGAGAAATAATTACTGCCATCTTGTAATATTATTGGATTTCAGACACTTTGCGTATGAGATATTTGTCATAAAAGGAAAGGCCAGCCAACGAGCCGTAGTTCGTAAAAATATTAATGTGCGCCTAAACCAAGACGCGCGGCCAGCTTTTAAATACTCTAAATAAACACTATGACCCGCTGGGCGCAGATATTTAAAATCACTGCCGCAGCACTTGATAGCAAGAAGCTGCGAAACAGAAGATAGAACAATCTATCTTTTGTTAAAACATATTCTAGAGACTTTGTTATCCCTTCTACAAAAGTTAAGACGTACTACATAGCAATGCTTCAAGTTGTATTTTTATTTTGTGTAAAAAATTATGTGAAACGACGAACAAACATTTCGGTAACTCGGGTGAAGATATAACGTACTTACGCGCAAGCAAGGACATTTAATTTTAAGAAGGAACGGACTGAAAGCAGCGATTATTGGACTGTGCCACGTACAAAAGAAATATCAGATGTAAGTCGTGCTTTTATTGTGTATTTGTCAATGTCTAGAAGTTCCAAGCCAATTTTTTAAAAATATATTAATATATTACGAGGCAGTAATTAACTTCTTATTCATTTCTTTCACTAACCAAAAATGATGTTCAAATTGTATATGAGTTTTGTTACAGGTTCGCTCTTTATCACGATGTCTCAATTGTATTTGGGAGACCACTAATGTGTTCATCTCCAGATCTGTTAATCTTTCTCTTACGAAATTCCACTAATTTGCTTTCATTTCCATTTTTATATTCAAATAGGTCCTTTAGGTATTTTCATCGAAGATTCTGATTGCGTGAAGGCAATCCAGGTCAAAATTACCTTTTCTGGCTCGTGTGTTGTAACTACGCTAAATTGAAGATGGTAGATGAGCAACCGAGACAACTTAGACCGCGCTTAGGTGTAAACAAACTTGAATCTCGTAGTGAAGGAACAACAGACGACGAAGCGACATGCGAGTTGTCGGTGCCACAGTCCGCGTCGCAACCGCGTGAATGCTCGTTGTCAGATGTACTAAAATTGCTTGTTGATATGAAAACCAGTTTTGAAGCACGCCTGGGTCAGTTAAGAAACAAAAGTGGCAATATTGAAGTTCAGATGGGTAATCTTAGAAGCCAGATAGTGGATGTTGATGCCAGATTACTGGATGTTGATGCCAGCTTAGAGGAACAGAACAGACAGCAGGTTCAACAGTTCAGAATTGAGGAAAGAGGACACTCAACTGCGAATGACCAATATAAATTCTGTTATTACCGACATCCAAACACAAATCAAAAGTTCGAATGACACCATGGAGGAAAAAATTAAAGCCATTACCTCTGCTTACGCAAGCGAGCTAAACGTAAGCGTACATGCAAAAATAGACAGTGTTCCTTCCATGGTGGATTCCGCCGATACCAACATTGGTAGAAAGTTTAGAGATTTGCAAACCCAAGTCGATGTGTGTAAATCAACAGCGAGTGACTCTTTGAAACATTATAATGATGTTTCAAGAAGAGTAGGCCAATTGACAGAAGCCGTCAGCCACATTGGCGAGAGAGTAGAAAACCTTGCTCAGCTAATATCCGATGTCTTATTTCTCCAGAAATGAACATTCGTTATCTTTGTATAATACAGTAGAAAGAGTACAGCTCAATTGTCATGTAATTATCCTATGAACAAGTTACCATCAAATTCAGTCGTACGAATATATTTACCTGTTATTCTTGATGTCAACCACTTTCTCTAATGCCATATATGAAATCTATTGAAAGAATTTTAGCAAGTAATACTAACTTGATTCACGAAAGCAATATTATTACGACTACGCGCGAGCCGCGATGAACCTCGCAGAGTCATCGCTCCTAACGCTGGAAGGAATGTAATATTATTAGATTTCAGATACTTTGCATATGAGATATTTGTCATAAAAGAAAAGGACAGCCAACGAGCTGTAGTTCGTAAAAATGCTAATCATCATAGCACGAGAGTAAAGAGACGAAATATTTTTATAATGTGCCCCTAAACCAAGACGCGCGGCCAGCGTTTAAATACTCTAAATAAACACTATGAACCGCTGGGCGCAGATATTTAAAATCATTGCCGCAGCGCTTGATAGCAAGAAGCTGCGAAACAGAAGAAAGAACAATTTATCTTTTGTTAAAACATATTCTAGAGACTTTATTATCCCTTGTACTTTTGGTCGCCGACATGTTAAGACGTACTACATAGCATTGCCACAAGTTATGTTTTTATTTTGTGTAAAAAATTATGTGAAACGACGAACAAACATTTCGGTAACTCAGGCGAAGATATAATGTACTTACGCGCAAGCAAGGACATTTAATTTTAAGAAAGAACGGACTGACAAAGCAGCGATTGTTGGACTGTGCCACATACAAAAGAAATATCAGATGTAAGTCGTGCTTTTATTGTGTATTTGTCAATGTCTAGAAGTTTCAAGCCAATTTTTTAAAAATATATTAATATTTTACGGGGCAGTAATTTTCTTCTTATTCTTTTCTTTCACTAACCAAAAATGATGTTCAAATTGTATATGAGCCTTGTTACAGGTTCGCTCTTTATCGCGGTGTCTCGATTGTATTTGGGAGACCACTAATGTGTTCATCTCCAGATCTGTTAATCTTTCTCTTACGAAATTCCACTAATTTGCTTTCATTTGCATTTTTATATTCAAATAGGTCCCTTAGGTATTTTCATCGAAGATTCTGATTGCGTGAAGGCAATCCAGGTCAAAAGGTCAGTTAAGAAAACCCTTCGCGTAATCAATCCGAAAGTCTCCTGAACACAATCGAGAACCGACGCGTCGGTGATCAATCAATAATCTCTCTCTCTTTTTAAATCGTACTACAAAACAGCCACACAGGATTGCCGTAAGTACGCAATCTACCGTTAGGTTGCATTTTGTCAATAAATATTACCAACCAACAGTTACAGCATCACTATTATTATTTACTACTATTTCGTACACAGAATAAGCAAGTTCCTAACGCCAGAATCTGCCTATAGCCTATCGTATATATGGCGATACTCCCTAGAAGTCCTTAGCATTATCGGCGAGTATGGATGTCGACTGCTTGAAAATGGCGATAAATATTATATCGTATCCAGAATGAAATTTTCACTCTGCAGGGGAGTGTGCGCTATTATGAAACTTCCTGGCAGATTAAAACTTTGTGCACGACTGAGACTCGAACTCGCGAGTTTTACTTTTCGTAGGCTAGTGTTCTACCAGCTGAGCTACCCAAGCACGTCGTCGCACAACAGTTTACAAAAATATAGAAAACATTGAATTTACTACAACATGAGAGAAAAAAATCGCATTCCAGTCAAGAGTGTTGCAGCCCAAGCCCTCGTCGACGGACCTTGTGTATTTCTTGGTTTTTCACTTAATTTTAGTTTGGATATAAACGATACATTCTCACATGGGAATGGATGGTTCACTGTTGCCATAGTAAGACGTGGTAGTGGAGATTCTAGTGTACCTGGACTTGAAAGTTTTAATGATAGAGATGTTATTGCCTATCGTACCTACCATATGTTTGAAATTGCTAATAAAGCTCTCCTGTGAAACTTGCAGAGCTAGCATTCCTGGAAGAATGAATATTGCGGAGACATGGCTTTTTCTGCAGCCTGAGGGATGTTTCCAGAATGAAATTTTCATTCTGCAGCGGAGTGTGCTCTGATATGAAACGTCCTGGCAGATTAAAACTGTGTGCCGGATCGGGACTCGAACTCGGAATCTTTACCTTTCGCGGGCAGGTGAACACAGTCTTAATCTGCCAGGAAGTTCCATCACATGGTATGTTCTGCAAATATATCGTAACATACATATGCCTACCCCACGCCAAACAAACAACACACTGCAGCAAATACGTACAAAGTATGCATTACAGCGGAAACATGTTACTGTCGGAAAGAAAGTGAATACGTTGCTCTTTTAAAGACTAGCAGGGAAATGGGGAACCAGCTGCCTCAGTCCTCATTCAGCATTCCTCATCAAAAATTTTAGCACAAACAATCCTGAAGGAAGAACATCCGCAACTGATCATTACAGCATGCGAACATATTCGCGCCCTATTTACTCAGAATATTTAAAATCTGTGTACCCAGCCCCTATCTGTAGTTCATACTCATCATCTCCCTCTTACTACCACCGTCTATATGACTCTCTCCCACTATCTCCTTTTTCTCCTGCTAATTTCCAGGATATCCCACTGCCATTGTCTCCTGTCTCGCTTACTCTGTATCCTTTCTCACTGACACTGTTTCCACTTAAACTCGGCGGCTGGGGGAAGGGGGGGGGGCTTATTTTTCTCCCTGTACCCATATGTTAAAATTTCTGTCCAAAATAGGCCCTTCCCTAGACATAAGTATTAAAGTTCGCGCGCCTGGAAGAGTCCAGACCCCCTCCCCCCTCCCCCTCCCCCCTCCCCCTCCCCAAACCTATGTGTGGTCTCCATTCATCCATTTTTTCGTTTCCACTGTTTCCTCTCTCTTTTGCTCCCACTGCTTCTGTTTCCATACATCCCTTTTTCTTTTTTACTGCAACTTCCTCTCATTGGCCATCAACGTCTCCTCTCTCTTTGGCTCCCACTACTATTGCCATCATCTATCCCTCATTCTCTGTCATTGCCACATTTTCTCTTCCATCGCCATTGCTTCCTCACTCTTTCTCTTCCACTAGCACTGTTTCCTCTCTTCTCCACTGTAACTGTCTCTCGACTAGTCTCTTTCGGCACAAAAACGTATGAAAATGTTCCCATGCCAACACTTTTTGTGAGGTGGGCGGAATGAGGATTGAGATGGTGGCTTCCCCACTATTCTGTTAGAGTTCTTTGAAGAGGAATATATTCGCATTTTTGGTGCTCCCACAGGAGCATTCTTCGACTGGTTCCCTTCCTGTCCCTGCTACAGCTTGGAGTATTGCTTACACAAATCGAATTCCTCACGCCAGTAAAGTTTTGAAAGTTTACTTATATACTTCGACAAATTTATATACTTTTATACATATAAACAACCAATAAGTATGCATAACATTAGGTTAACACTAGATCGTTTGCTTTATTTTTTTCTGGATACTATGATCAGCGATCGTAGTTCATCGAGAATACCCAACTTAGCATTTGTGTCTTAAAAGGGTAAACATATTATTAGTAATGTTTTACTGAATTAGCAGTCTTCCAGTTTTAAATAATTTTTGACAGTGACTTTAAGTTCTTTTCAGGCATACTAAGACCGTTTTCAGCCCTTTTTTTTTGTCGTTGCAGTACCACTTTGGGCATATTTGCATAGGCGTGAATGGCCGTCATAGACACAGAGCGACATACAATTTTACTGGTGAAAAAAATAATGCCTAGAAACATAGTTTGGTGTTTTAGAACCTTTGCGATAACCCTAGCACCTTTTTCACGTATTCATTGCACCAGTTAAAACTACATTTATCCCTCACACCGGTAATTACTCGCATATTTTACATTTATATTTCACGTGCATATTTTAAGTGCGTAACTACGGCAAATATTTAGACATTTTAGAAAACGGGAAAATGGTGTTCGTAGATGAATGTCTAAAGAATGTAAACATCTGAGCTATGTGCAGCAGTTAGTTATTTAAATAATTGCGGCCCACTGTGCCAAAACGGGAACATCTTGTTTTTGCGGTTTTCTGCGTAAGTATGGTAACTTTGAACATCTGAATCTTGGTAACAGATAACGATAGCGAAAAAAATTCGAAGTCCCCCGGGATTATAATCTTAAGAACACATGGTAAAAATCTCGACAATCAGCCATGATTAGAAATTGTAGAATTGGCCATTACCACAATTGGTTCTTTTCGTAGCGAAAAATCATGGTTTTCAGGATTTGCTCAGGAACCACCCGTAAACATATGGTGCTTTTAAAAGCTGGTTAGGGTCGACCCAAACCACATGTAATGCAGAAGAACCAACTGATCTCTGTAATTTACCTTGGCTGGAGGAAGTATGTAATGTTTAAATTTTGACCCTATACTGCGGGATAGCTGCTGTATGCCCCTTCTGCCGATAGGTATTCAAATGGTCACTAGGCCAAGGGCTTTCCAAAACACCTGACTCCTCATCTCAGTGATCAATAGAAGCGATATATGACCTCCGAAAAATCGTATTTCCGGGTGCAGCTTTTTGGAACAAATTAGTACTGCGCACTGTCGAGCATGAACCGACTAAGTACATGGCATTGTTACAAGACTGTTCTAGTATGCTCGTTAAACCGTGAATTTACTTTCAAAACCTTTTCTTAAGAATTTACTTTATTTACTAGCGATTCATCAAGAACATTAACACATTTAATCAAACTACGTGAGCGTGGAAGTAGTTGCCAGGGAGTAATTGGTGAAATCAAAAAGAAATTGCTTTTAAAAAATGGGAATTTTATTCCTAAAAGCTTTTTTTTAAGAAACAGATTTAAAATTATAAGCAGAAAGCACCCTTTAAATATCATGTTACAATTTATTCAGAGGGAGAAAGAAACAAATTTTTGAGTGTATGAGCTTTCGGGCTGAGAACATTGTCGCTCCCTTTTGACACCGCCGTAGTCACGACCACTCACAACAACCTCTGAAAGACTAGATAGGTGCAAATCTGCAACTCACCAGACTACCTTAAAGTAAAAGTTTTAACAATTCACACAAGCACACAAACTATGCACCCCGTAAGAGGGATGGAAATGGTACAAAAAACTAAAATTAAAAGATTACTTGCCACCGAAGGTGCAACTTGATTTTAACCTCTAAGAAAAGTCTTACAGTGGAAGGTTGGCTACTTTATATACTAAAATGAGCATTTAAATAAAAGCCCATGAAATGCAATCTCACATAAAATATACATGGTTGGTCAAACATACTCTACAGTACACATATACCGCCTCTCAAGATGATAGGCAAGATAAAAACATATTTCAGGAATTAGGCCCTTACACTTCAAGCAATAAATTCGTTAACACACCGAATCCGACAAACATGACAGAGGCAGCTATTAACGTATGGCAGATTGATACGGAGATTACCGAACAACCAAACGGCAGGTTGCTCTAACCCACGCCTACTCCACAATGGGGAAAAAAAACGAAACACCCAATTCATAAATAACCACCTTCCCGCGGGTGGGCAAATGGAGAATGGTGGGACGACCCCCAAACAAAACGGCTGGTGACCTCACAAAGGAAACAAGCAGAATTTAACAAGTAAACGAAACAACATATCACCAATCACTTAACTTCTAATAAACTGCGATTTCTGGCGAAGACCTGGCTCAGCACCCCCAAAACGCTCTCCCAAACTGTCCGCTGCCAGCCACTTCAACGGACGCAGGGAGGCGCGCCAATCTCCTGTCTCACGGCGTCGCAACTCGCACCGGCCAGACCGATGTCGTGGGTTGACTCCTGTTGCTCTCGTGTCGGCCGCGAAGCAACTACCTCTCGCTATACGGCGCGGCCCACTGGACTCACGTGGCGACCTCACATGCGCCGACGCTCAAGGCGGACAAGTCATCTTGTGTCTCTGTGCGCGACCGACCAACCGATCGATCCAACCGCCAATGACCATTGCCTGAGCGACTCCAGCAGACTGGCGGCCTAACGCGCAGACTCAGATGCAGGAAGTAAGCCCCGACCGGGCGACCACTCGCAGAGTTCTCTTACTGGCGGAGTGGAAAGACTCTCATTTTGCCGGCCTTACAGGTTGATCCGAACGACGGACATACTATCACTCCGACCTACAGACAGCCACTAACTGCCTAACAAATGCGGACGAGAGACAGGCCCAACCTTGGGACGAGAGACTGACCCAGACTGGCCCCAGACTGACTCACTGGCGAGCTCATAGCGCCCCTTAAATGCACGTGAACAGGCAACCTTTCCCCTTTCCCACCAGGGGTAGACACCAAAGCTGCGGTTGCCACAGCGGCGCCACCGCCAGAAGCGGAGGGCGACTGCTTCACACTACGCGCTGCGGCGCGTTCTTCTAAACAGCAAATTTTACCACGGCTCACTCGTAAATAAATGATGAAGAAAGAATCCAAAATTCACACTACAAAATAAAATATCCAATCGACATAGCATGAGACTAGGATAGACAAGTGCATTATCTAAAATAAGTTTAAGATGATGGAGACCTACAGATATCCCTCCACACTTGACTTTCCTGGTAATACACTGGGAAGACTGCCACAGCTGCTTCTAGCTGCACCTGTTGCCGATGTCCCGTATATACGTAAGTACTGGGTCAAGGGTAGTTATGGCCCAAGGTACCATTATCCAAGATGGCGGTGATGACGTCATCCAAGATGGCGGCCGTGATGTCATCCAAGATGGCGGCTATGAAGTCATCAAAGATGGCGGCTGTGACATCATCCAAGGTGGTGGATTTTGGTGGGAAGTTTGAATTTTGGTGGGAAGATGGGGCAATTGGGCTACCTTCAGTAACCTAACCCCCCTCCCTTCCCATCCCCCAGAAAAATGGCGGGAAGTTCAAATTCTATTAGGATGATGCAACACACCATGGTTATCTCTACTACCCTAAGAAAATCGCGGCAAGATAGGTCACTTGGGCTACCTATACTAACCTAAGTCACCCGACCACCACCTCTTCCTAGGAACTGGCGCCAAGCTTGAATTTTGGTGGTAAAGAAAGGCCATTCGCATATCTCTACTAAGCTAACAAAATGGCGTGAAAGAAAGGACACTTGGACTAACCTCAGTCGTCTGACTGCCACCTCCTCCCTGGGATTCGTGGGAAAAGGACTCAGCCAACACTGGGCTGCTGGAGAGAGGAAGGAGTGTATTTTATTTCTTTTGGAACAATTTATTTAGGGATGGGGTATATTTATCACAGTGATACAGAACACACGCTCTTACATACCACACAGCATACAGAACTGCAAACTACTCCTAAATAACTCATTTATAATGCTCTACCCAAGCACTTGTTAATTGTAAACTGTCAAAATACCGCATTGCACAGCCTACAGACATGCAAACCACTCATAAATAATGCAATACATTTACGTCCAGAGAGCCAAACAACTCGTAAATTATCAAAATAATAATCCATCTGAAAGACTTTGCAAACATGCTTGCTAATCGTCAACTGTTGAAATCATGCACCAGTCTTTTATTTAAACAATTAGAGAGAGCACCACCATCTCGTGTGTTCGCCAGGAGGTTCACACTCCAAATGACCTACATAGTACCACCACCACAGGGCGCTGTCTTGTGTTCCGTGCCATAACCCAAGATAGCAGCTATGATGTCTGCTGATGATGCAAGTACCGTTATCCAAGATGGTGACAAACAGTGTGTTCACCATGAGGTCTGGACCTAGTACACAGTACCACCATCAGAGAGCGCTGTCGTTCATTTCGTGATGTAATCCAAGATGATGGGGGGAAATGGTGGAAAAACAACTCTGCCTGTGCTGGACATAAGGTTTTTATTTTGCAGACAATGTCTCCAACACGAGATCTAGACTCCAACTGACCTAGTACACAATACTGCGGCCAGAGTATGCTGTCATCCCTGCTAGGATGTAATCCAAGATGGTGGTCTGTAGGGGGAAAATGGCGCAAAAATGACTCAACCTGCACTGGGCTGCTGGATAAAGTGAGGAATAAGTGTACTTTATTTATTTTGGAACAGTTTATTTAGGGATGGAGTATATTTATCATACTGGTACAAAACACATGCTTGGTCAGGCCACACAGCATGCAGACCTGTAAACTACTCCTAAATAATGGTCTGCAGACATGCAAACAACTCCTAATTTACCGAAATAATTTCAGTACAGACATGCAGACTCCTCCTAAATAATGCAGTACACAGATGTGCAGACATCCTGCAGCCCCACGAAGTTACGTGGTCGTCAGCTATCAAACCACACACAGATGCCCGCATGCATGAGGCAGTGACATCCCTTTCATACATTATACCTGAGAAATTCCTCTTGAAATATGTGTTCACCTAGGTACTGTTGCCGACGAGACCAGGCGGAAGCGCAGGCGCTCAAAGGGTGCGTGCCGTCACAGCGACGAGCCGCCGCTGGACGCAGGTGAAAGTTGCCTCTATTTTTGGGTATACAGCCAGTGTTATACTGACGTTGCAGAATTACAAGGCACGCTCGCGCTGGTCTCATACATGAGACGCCTCTGGACAGCATGTGTCATTACAATTGATGACAAACTAGCACAGGGTGCATTGTTGATAGCTCAACATGAGAGACACGTCTAACTGTGCTTAACTGCAAAGAGCAAAGAATAATATCGAACGCACTCTTCCCAGCAGTCCTAACGTGAAACCCCAGTCCATCACGTGTTACCCTTCTTGCTTTCAACACACACAAACGTTCCCACTGCTATGTAGAGGCTCCTATATCCCAGCACAAAGAGTGTGAATGAATCGAGCATTATGGTTGGCTCTTATCGAATTTACCCGCCAAATTACTGATGCCATCGGTATCAAAGCATCATCCACCGTTTATTTCTTTCTGCAGATGGAATTTTCAGCAGTAAAATTATTTTGCATAGATTGCTAAATTGCATTGACAGTTAAACCTGCAATGTTGTCTACAGATCATCAAATACATATGAGACTCACAAGAATACTGGAAGCCAGGAACATATTTACCAGTGTAAATAAATATTGATTGCTGCTACAGTTTGACACTGATCGATATACAGGTAATGCCTCTTCTTGATGGCTGTGCTTCTGGAACAAATCTCAGTATCTATAGCGCGCATAATTTTCCACATAAAAAATCTCCCTCATATCCTCGCAGTTATCAATGTGCTGAATCTATACGTCCCTCACAACAGGACACACAGTCGTCCTCTCTAGTCATGCCACAACATAAACCACAGTAACTTTATAATGCAATATATACACATTTTACACAAACACTGCAGTTATCTTTTATATCTGTACAGCACCGTAAAAAATTATGGTATGCCTACACTCACACTGGCTAAATGTCATAATGCTCCTCAGTCCTAGGGAAGCACCATCCGCCTTTTCTTTATTTCTACAGATGTGACATTTAGTAGCAATAAACTATTTTACACTGATCGCCATATTGCAGTGATAACTAAACCTCGCAAAGTGTTATACATATCGTCAAATACAGACAGACTCTCACTCAATTACACTCCTCTTCCACAGGCACTTGAAACTGATCTCCAACCCAGCAATATATCACCACATACTGTGTCGATGTAGTAAACATACAAAATCATCACTTTGACATCAGAAAGCCGTCAGTGGATCACTCTCAGAAATGTTGTTCAAAGACTGGCTCGTTCCCCCCACCCCCCACCCCCCTTCCACCCCACCACCACCTCCTCGGTACAAACGCATTACAGACTGGTCTGGACCTGCCTGCTTGCTCTCGTTTCTACGCCCATGTCCAGACTCTAGGATTACAAGAACATATCTAATTTTGCATGGTTCGCACACAACAGTATCCTACCGATCGCTCGCGCAACATAATTCCGAAGATATAGACTGGGAATTATTTCTATACAAACCCAAAACTTTAGCTAGGTGGAGAGAGCTCTAGACCACTGAGTAACTAGAAACAAACAGACAAAAAGTGATATTTCCACCCATGAATACCGATCTCAGTGATGTAACAGATTCGAAATCATCTCTATAATTTACAAGGTCAAATATGTTGTTTCTCATGTGTACAGAACCAGCAAGTGTGTCTTCCACATAGTAGATGCACACACCACTATCGATCTTCTCTAAACTAAATAAAGGCGCGAAATGTGCAGAAGCAGTCAACTGAACAATTTACAAATCATTCATCCTAAGAAATCTGTCACATATATATTCCATGCCTGTACTTACAACTAAATGTTATGATCACGGTCTCAATTGGATGACATTCAACAATGAGTGACGTATTGGCAACAGACCCTGTTGATGGCTATGGATCTGGAAATAAAAATACAATACAATTCTTATGACCTGACATACTCCTCCCTTTGCTATCACAGTACTAGACATCAAATCCACACCTTCCTTATGGATGGACATAGCCATTTCCTTTGCACATGTCGGAACACAAACACATACTTTATAAGCCTGATGCTCAAGGTGAACCTATCACACATCCCCTATTACTAAATATAATACTTCATCAATAACTGATTACCTACGATATAAAATAACAGAGAGAGAAAATCAGCGATGGATGGACATGTCTCATAAGTTTTCTTGTGAGTATACCACTGTGTGTTAGAAAGAGAGCCGTAATCGTCTCATATGGTAAAAGCCCCGATCACAACAACTACTGTTAAGTTACTGTCACAAGCGGTCTTGGTTCTACAGGTGAACACAAGTATCCATGTTAAAAGCTGTATTTGCCTTATAAATCCACGTATAGCATCACCTACGAATCATGTGGGTTTTCCAGACAAATACTGAGACGGTGATCATCTTACAAACCGCCACATGTTAAAAAACCGTATCTCAACAACTACTGTATGTTACTGTCACAAGCAGTCTTTGTTCTATGGATGCATACAAGAGCTATACCCGCTTACGAATCAAGGTATGACATTACCTCTGAATTAGGTGCTTTTTTGCCCAGACAAATACCGTCACGGCGATCACAGGATTATATATAGTATCAGACCAGCACATCGCCAACAGTGAAACCTCGTAATAAAATTACTCAATTTAGAAAGTGGTTCAGCTAAGGAATGTGGTATGAAACTGGTATTTGCGAATCCCTGACGCCACCACAGCTAGATATTTCTACATTATTTGTAACGCATTCTGTCTCGATCCCTTGTCAGAGGTTTGGTAATATATCCACTGAGCTATAGGCGATGGTTGATTGAGAAGCAGTAGATGGTGTGCTGATTGGCGTTGTAAGAAAATGTACACTAGCTTCTCAGACCTCTAGTGTTATGCTATCTATTAGAAATGACGTCCATGATTTGGAATAAGGTCTTTCCATTCAAGCACATACCTGCGTTGGATCCTATTCACAATTCCTTCAGTGATTACAACCACTACTCAATCATTTTTCTGGCACTCCCATATCTTGAAACGAGTAGCCTTCTAGAACCTAGCTGCTACAGTAAAATTTCAACGTGGGTTTAGTCAGCCCCTACGCATCTTGCAACTGCTCCCATTTCTACAGCTTAGCGCATGTGATCGTTCCAGTTCAAGTCGGAACTGAGCAGAAGTCAGAGAAAGACATATCCATCACCTTCTGCAACCCATGTAGAAACAGAACGACCTGAGTTAGTGCAACAGGACAGTGTTTCGACCATTTGGTGGAAATGTGTGCAATGTGGTACGTCTCCGAACTAGATAAAGATACTACAGACCAAAGCATATCCGTGTCCATTCAAATCTATCAGCCCAACATGAAATTATCGTTATTCTCTATCCCCAAACATACTTATAACACTCCGAGCATAGTGCATAATTTATGCTGATGAGAGTCATAGAGCATAATCACTGTCTTCTTTGTCCATGCGATCATGACATAACCTCTCTCTCTGTGTTCTAAAATTGCTTGTAAATGTAGCAGAGCTACCAACACCTAGCCCAAATGCACTGATCGAGAGCTGTAATGTAGCACTGTATTCGACTGTACTCAGTAACTATAGAAGCTTCACTAACTTCACCCGATATAGAACTCACCTAAGCACCATTGCCCGCACGATGACGCAAAGATGCGAGGGGGCTCCAGCGCGGAGAGGGAGATTTCGCAATGCTCTCCAAAATAGCAAAGTGTGCAGCCCTCCAAGAATTCCTGACGGTACACCCCGTCCCTCATCGAATTTACACCTCAAACTGCTGCTGCTACTTCTGCCTGTGTGGCATGATCCTATTAAATATACAGGCATTGTAGAGACTGCATTAAGGTTTGATCACCTATACTCTAGGCGAATGGTCGTATCCCACAGACTATACTAAGACGAAAAAGACGCTCCCTCTCGTCCTGTTTAGTTGTTTGAAACACTGTTTTCTAACACGCTTTAGTACAATGCTAAACATTTCGTTTTTCTGCCACGACTTCGAGGCCTGTGCCAGTTACTAAAGTGACATTAAGAAGTTCTGATCCCCGCCCATTCACAGGAAACTAGACATCACATGGTGTAAAACATGTTCTGATGGCGGATACCATAACATGCCATACATTGGTTGTTTTTAAATAAAACACAGTTACAACATAAGAAAACCAGAAGAGTTTGCTCGCAATGTGTAGAGTCTCCAAACTACACTCCTAAGGCGATTCACGAGTTCTACATTTAGACTCGTCTCTCACACTGATGGAATAGCTGATAACTCCATGTTCCATTTTGACTGGTTCGTCATATTGCAGTCATGTACGTGATCACTGTTTCAGTGCCATCCACCCCAGAAGGTATAGCCCAGTTACAAAAACTCTCTCTCCAGCTCAAACAAGTGATATCAGTCAATCATTATGAGGTAACCACTAGTGTACCAGTGAATGGATGGAATTGAAAAGACAATATCGATATACTCTAATAAAAAGCGTCACACTAAATTCAAAACCAACCAATTATGTGACAACATGTTTCCCAATTTCAGTATTATAGCTAAAGCACCCCCTCTCCATTTTACTAGTATCATTGTAAATGTGGATAGATGACTGTGCAGTACATTCATTCAGTATTAATTCTCGAGTACAAACATCATCGAAGTATATCAGACAATGCTCTACATACTTCTAACACTCCGAGCATAGTGCTTAATTG
Organism: Schistocerca piceifrons; assembly: GCF_021461385.2. NCBI lineage: Eukaryota > Metazoa > Arthropoda > Insecta > Orthoptera > Acrididae > Schistocerca > Schistocerca piceifrons. The sequence continues at coordinate 208,445,062 of NC_060142.1, read as the reverse complement.
AGTGCATAATTTATGCTGATGAGAGTCATAGAGCATAATCACTGTCTTCTTTGTCCATGCGATCATGACATAACCTCTCTCTCTGTGTTCTAAAATTGCTTGTAAATGTAGCAGAGCTACCAACACCTAGCCCAAATGCACTGATCGAGAGCTGTAATGTAGCACTGTATTCGACTGTACTCAGTAACCTCCACATTAGCAGGGCGTTTGCTGTGTTTCTGTATTCCTGAGTATATGCGTGCCTCGTGGAAGGCACCCAGGAGCCTCAGTAGACCTGAGTTAGCGTTAAAATGTGGACCCACTGCATCTTATATCTGGAGCGATGTTGAGATGCAGATCGTTAATATGCCACACACAGAATAGGGTTTGAAGATGGATCTGCCACACGCAATGTACGAAGCATTGTTGGGGTGCAGATCCACAATATACCAAATCCGAGTTAGCATTCGAGTGTGGATCTGCAGGGGACCATGTATCCGTACCTATGTTCAGAGGCAGATCCACCACACATCACATCTGCGATAGGGTTTGTGGGTGGACCAACCACGCATTATGTCCACACATGTATTCTATGTTCGAAGTTTAGTCCACCAGCGGGGAGGTCTGGGTCTTGGGGGCCGTCTGGGAGGCATGCATATACACAGACATACAGAAAACACAGCTAACACTCTCCTAATGTGGAGGTGACTGGATACAGTCGAGCACAGTGCTATATTACGCTTCCCAATCAGTGCATTTGGGTTAGGTGTTGGTAGCTGTGCTACATTTACAAGCAATTTTAGAACACAGGACGAGTGGTTATGTCATGATCACATGGATAGATATGACATAAAATCCATAGAACTGCGAAAAATTATGAGGAAATAGGTATAAATTGACCTAATATACACCAAAATGTCGAGAAATTGAAGAAGTACTTGCCTATCTTCTGGTTCACACCTAACACTTTGTACATGGGAACAAGTATGCTGCAACAAGAGGAACCCGACATGTCGACACTAAAACGAAGGGAAACAGGGAAGGAGACAATTCCTTTCCATCGAGGCAGCATCATACTGAAGGTCTGTTGAAGTACCAGTGATACACGTGAGTTGACTACTGCATTTGATGCTTTTCAGGAAGACCATGGACTATTCACCTCTAAACTTACTTGTATCTGCGTTAAAGGATAACAGAGAGTGGACAACGTGATCAATGGAGCTGTAATGAGGTACGATTTAATGGGTGACTGATGCATTCTAGAGAAGCAGAAGTTGCTGCAGGTCAGTTTTTCCACTTTTCTGTCCAGATGCATCAGTTGCGTGACATATCCTGTGTTCTGCTCGTATACAACCACATGCCCTGTATGTGGTTTAAAGCACTGTCTACTTGCGATCGTTAATGGTAAAAGTGTCGGTCATCAGAGAACTTCCATCTCATGTATGATGAAACTTGATACATTCCTCTAAACGAACTTCGATTTATGCGATGTACTCCATCCCCCCTGTCGAATCTTGGGTGTAAAATCGAGACTTCAGCGTCCTAACAAAGTTAGCGATAGGTGCTTGTGAGGTGCTGCAATCCCTGTGTACACATTTGCCTGGCAGATGTGCTGTTTACAGAGTTAGTGACGCAATGACTTTCTAATTTTCACATGCCGGACGCTGCTGCTATGTGTTTATCTGTTTCCTTGTAGGAGGCATCCCCCGCTACTTACGATCATTTTATATAGACCTGATGCACGCATCATATATTTTCTGAACTGTGATTGGATGTGAACAGTGGATGCTAAACGTCTCTGAAAAGTTATATTGTGCATGTATCACGCATAGCCAGTGTTTTAAGGAAGTAGTTTTCTCGTTTTACAGATCTATACCGTAGTTTATCATAGAGAAACCGGGAAGAAGGGTGTATGTCATGTGCTTGAAATACATTTCTTATATTGTAATATTAACAGCCCTACACTCCATACGACTAATAGGTTGGAAGTGCAGGCAATCTAACATTATAGCCTGTTTTAAGTGCAGAACGTTGTAGCCTTAGGAGTGCGTGTGTTTATGTTCTCTCTTGGCAATACCTTCCAGGTACCGATCCTAGACTCTAGAACAATACTTTATAGTTGATAGCTTGGTTGATTTACACAAAAATGCGCCGAACTCCATCTGTCTGGAGCTCCATTGTGCATAAAAATCATTCGTTTCTCGTTCTTCTTAACTGTCTGCTATTACATCACGACACTTTGAAATTTGTTACTATACATCGATAAGGAGTGCTAAGCTCATCGACATGAGCACATCTCGAGAAATCTTGTGCACTTGGATGGACTCGGTAAGCTCCATTCATTCACGATACGTGGAATGTAGCGACCTATTTCTGGTCGGATGCTGATTAAATTGGTAGTGGTGCTGCAGGGTAGGCTGGTCAATGACAGTGCGAGAGGGTCTTTCACCACCTAATTTCACCCTAAGACAGCGAGAATGCTCTGTGACTCTCATCAGCATAAATTATGCACTATACTCAGAGTGTCAGAAATATGTGCAGCATTGACTGATATACTTCAATGATGTTTCTAATCAAGAATTAACATTGAATGGATGTACTGCACAGTCATCTATCTACATTTTCGATGATAATCGTAAAGTGAAGAAGGGGTGCCTTAGCTATGATACTGAAATTGGGAAACATACTGTCACATAATTGGTGGTGGTTGGGTGACTTAGGTTAGTGTAGGTAGCCCAAGTGACCTATCTTGCCGCGATTTTCTGAGGTTAGTAGAGATAACTGTGGTGCGTTGCATTATCCTGATGGAATTTGAACTTCCCGCCATTTTTCTGGGGGATGGAAGGGGAGGGGGGGTTAGGTTAGTGAAGGTTGCCCAATTGCCCCATATTCCCACCAAAATTCAAACTTCCCGCCAAAATCCACCATCTTGGATGTCGTTATGGCCGCCATCTTTGATGACGTCACTGCCGCCATCTTGGATGACGTCACGGCCGATAGCTTGGATTAATTCATCGCCGTCATATTGGATAACGGTACTTTAGGGCAGAATCTCTCTTGCCCCAATACTTATGTATGTCCCAACGTTCTGCTGCCTCGGTATCTGCCTTGGCCACCTGTCAAGAAGAAGCTGATATGTCGCTAACAAGTTTTCGTCTTGTCAGAGCAGTCAGCAAAAGACATACACTGTGGTGTCAAAACTCATGGGAAATCTCCTAATATCGTGTCAGACCTGCTTTTGCCCCGACATAGTGCAGCAACTCATTGTGAGATGGATTCAATAAATCGTTGGAAGTCCTGTGCAGAAATATTGAGCCGTGCTGGCTCTATAGCCGTCCATAATTGTGAAAGTGTTGCAGGTGCATGAGTCTGAGCACGAACTGACCACTCGATTGTGTCTCATAAATGTTAGATGTGATTCATGTCAGACGATCTGGGTGCCCAAATCATTCGCTCAGATTGTCCAGAAAGTTTTCAAACCAATCGCGACTAAGTGGCCCGGTGACATGGTACATTGTCATCCATAAAATTCCATTCCTGGGAAAATGTTGATGAGTAGCTGCAGATGATCTCCGAGTAGCCGAACATGACCATTTCCAGTCAATGATCGGTTCACTTGGACCAGCAGACCTAGTCCACGCCACGTAAACAAAGCCCACACAACTATGGAGTCACCACCAGCTTGTACAGTCACTGGGTCCACGACTTTGTGGGGTCTGCGCCACACTCGAACCCTATCATCAGCTCTTATCGACTAAAATCTGGACTCATGTGACTAAGTCACGGTTTTCCAGTCATCTAGGGTCCAACCGATATGGTCATGAGCCCAGGATGGGCCCTGAAGACCTTGTCGTTCTGTTAGCAAAGACACTCGAGTTGATCGTATCGTGGAGTTGGCACCGTGGTTAGCACACTGGACTAGCATTCGGAAGGGCGATGGTTCAAACCCGCGCCTGTCCATCCAGTTTAGGTTTTCCGTGATTTCCCTAAATCGCTTCAGGCAAAGGCCGATTTCCTTTCCCATACTTCCCTAATCAAGCTTGCACTCCATGTTGTCTGTGCTGAGAGGTAATGCCTGAAATTTGGTGTTCTCCGCACACTCTTGACACTGTGGATCTCAAAATATTGAATTCCCCGACGATTTCCGAAACTACCATTCCGCTTTCAACGACTGTTAATTCCCGTTGTGTTCTGTCACTGTCATTCAAACCATCGGTTTTGGCTTCTATGTGTGGTGGAACACGAATGGTAGGAATTTAAAACGACTATAAGAGGAGAATAGAAAGTAATCTTAGCGTTGTTATTTAAAAATATTCCACTGTTGACATCAACACTTTTCATAAGATATGCAAAGTTAAACAATGCTGCCTGTTACACAGATAAATGCCTAAATACCTTATCACCACAATAAGGCAACTCCTTATTAGCGTTATGCCTTTCTGTACACATGAATAAAAATGTTGACGAACTTGCAGCATGTTTGAGGTGAAAAATAGGTCCGCAGCTTGTCTTATAATTGAAATAAATGGTTGTAGCTCCGTCATAAGTTGCATTGACAAGTGTTTTTTTTATTTCTTGATGTTGACTAGTTTTAGACATCTACATCTACATCTACATCTACATTTATACTCCGCAAGCCACCCAACGGTGTGTGACGGAGGGCACTTTACGTGCCACTGTCATTACCTCCCTTTCCTGTTCCAGTCGCGTATGGTTCGCGGCAAGAACGACTGTCTGAAAGCCTCCGTGCGCGCTCTAATCTCTCTAATTTTACATTCGTGATCTCCTCGGGAGGTATAAGTAGGGGGAAGCAATATATTCGATACCTCATCCAGAAACGCACCCTCTCGAAACCTGGCGAGCAAGCTACACCGCGATGCAGAGCGCCTCTCTTGCAGAGTCTGCCACTTGAGTTTATTAAACATCTCCGTAACACTATCACGGTTACCAAATAACCCTGTGACGAAACGCGCCGCTCTTCTTTGGATCTTCTCTATCTCCTCCGTCAGACCGATCTGGTACGGATCCCACGCTGATGAGCAATACTCAAGTATAGGTCGAACGAGTGTTTTGTAAGCCACCTCCTTTGTTGATGGACTATATTTTCTAAGCACTCTCCCAATGAATCTCAACCTGGTACCCGCCTTACCAACAATTAATTTTATATGATCATTCCACTTCAAATCGTTCCGCACGCATACTCCCAGATATTTTACAGAAGTAACTGCTACCAGTGTTTGTTCCGCTATCATATAATCATACAATAAAGGATCCTTCTTTCTATGTATTCGCAATACATTACATTTGTCTATGTTAAGGGTCAGTTGCCACTCCCTGCACCAAGTGCCTATCCGCTGCAGATCTTCCTGCATTTCGCTACAATTTTCTAATACTGCAACTTCTCTGTATACTACAGCATCATCCGCGAAAAGCCGCATGGAACTTCCGACACTATCTACTAGGTCATTTATATATATTGTGAAAAGCAATGGTCCCATAACACTCCCCTGTGGCACGCCAGAGGTTACTTTAACGTCTGTAGACGTCTCTGTCCGTTTTCAAATCATCCATATCGTAAGTATGACAAATACAGGCTATAGCTTATGTTCAAAAACTGCCCCTACAGTGATGATCAAAACGACACTATGGCCGACTGTTGCTGTCGTTAGTGCAGTAAGGCCTCCGACAACATTACGTCTATGATAGTGCCATTTAACACGAAGCACAAATCGCAGTTTTATGGTAGATTCCTGTGACTCCCGCATGACAGCGAGTAACCATACAGAGCTTCTCAACTGATATTAAAATCTGTAATGTAGATCAACAGCGGAGTTTCGTGAGGTGATATACTCGTATTATATGAATATGAATAGTAGACATTACAGTGTATCTAAATTAATGAGGTCATGGGATGTTCTACAAATGGTGGAAAATGTTAACGTAAGACACTTTGACATTATAGATGTATAAACTAACTACATCATGGCATACTCTGCCAAATGTTGGAAATTTTTGTAACGTTTGTCCAGTAAGATGGAAGACTCCAACATATTCATTACAAAGCATGACGTTGCTTCCAAATTTGGTAATTAGACTTTTTCTTTTCCTATTCTATAAAACCGAGGAAAGTAATATTTCAGTGGCGTCGGAGGATGAGCCGTAAAATTCTCAGACTAGTAGAAAATTGGTAGTATAGACCATAAAATTAACAAATTGGTAGAAATTGGCTGTAAAAATGGACGGAGAAGATCGTAAATTGACAAATTGATAGTACACCAAATCCAAAAATGGCAAACTGGCCCTAAAAATTGGCAGGAAAGATTGCAAACGTGGCAAATTGGTAGAACACCAAACCCACAAATGGTTCAAATGGCTCTGAGCACTATGGGACTCAACTTCAGAGGTCATCAGTCCCCTAGAACTACTTAAACCTAACTAACCTAAGGACATCACACACATCCATGCCCGAGGCAGGATTCGAACCTGCGACCGTAGCGCTCGCGTGGTTACAGACTGTAGCGCCGAGAACCGCTCGGCCACTCCGGCCGGCCACCAAATCCACAAATTGGTAGATCGTTAAGTACAAAATCCCGCCTTTATATACTGCAAAATACACATATGGAATGCTGATTTTAGGAATCTTAAATACAGCTTTATGCCTACTGATTCTCGCAAAAATATCACTCCATGACTACCACACAACGACGACATTCGATTGTACTTTTCCGTACGCTAATAACACAGAATACAGTCGAACCACAGTCGACAAAGTTTCGTGTATGTTCTCCAAAGCTATAAGATTTATGTAACAGAAGGAAATAATAATAATAATAATCGAGAAATTGACTGTATCCCATTGTAAACACACATAACTCAATATACGTCATTTCTATTCTTGCGATTTATTACACTTTGAGATTTCAGTGTGTATACAAATTAATGACATGCCGGGATATATTAACGTGAAATATTTTGACATTATAGTGTGCATAAATTAAAGACACCATGGGATTTTCTACAAAATGGCGTAAAATTTCTATAACATTTCTCCAGTAAGATGGAAGACTCTCACACGTTTACTACAAACCATGACATCGTCTCTATACCTGTTCCTATGGTTATGAGGATTCTTTTGCATTTAAAATTCTACAAAATGGCGGAAAATGTTAGTCGACAGGCGGAAAAACTGGAAATTGGTAAAATGGGTCCAAAATTGGCAAACTGATAGGAAATTAGTATTATTGGCTGTAAATTGACAAATTGGTAGGATAATATATCCGGAAATAGGCCAAATTGGCCGTAAAATTAGCGTGAACGGCTATAAAACTGCCAAATTAGTAGGACACGAAATCCGAATTTTGGTAATTTGGCAGTAAAAATCAGCAGGAAACGTTGTAAAATTGACAAATTGGTAGGTAGCGAAGCTAACATACACTAAAACACACACATATATTGCGACTTCAAATATCATAAATACTGCTTTATGCCTGACAATTCTTACAAAAGTATTACTCCGTGACGACCTAACAATGATGATATCCATTTGTACGTTCACGTATATTAACAGCACAGAACGCTGTCCTACTACGGCTGGCAAACCTTCGTGCACGTACTCTAAAGCTATACGATTTATATAAAGACAGCAATCATAATAACTATGTTTCGGGAACTAACTTTATCCTATTGTAAACACACATAGGTTAATTACGCTATTTTCTGTATAAAGTCAAATTCTACATCACTGTTATTATTGTTGTAATCTGTTACACAAATCTTACAGATTTAGAGTACATATATGAAGCTTTACCAGCTGTAGTTGGACTGTATTCTATATTATTAACATATGCCAAAGTACAAATGGATGGAATCAGTGTTAGGTTAGTTTATAATACAAAATAGCGTAATTGAGCAACGTGCTTTTACAATATGGGAAAGTCAATTCCTCGAGCATTACTATCGTGAATGCCACCTCTTATACAAATCATATAGCTTTAGAGTATAATACGAAGCTTTGCTCTAATCAGCCTGATTGGAGGCTATTACGCTGACACACATAGTTCTCCTACAGGTCTAACGTTTCCCGACATTTCACATTACAACATTGTATTTATTTACATATATTTTAGAATGAAACGTGTGCATTTGGGTGCATATCAGTCTAAAAAATGTAAAACAGCGATGGGCAATGGATGACTTCTGCTACTATATTTAAAACACACACACTATGACGTGGTCACATTGTCACGGCAGACGCTGAGCTGAAGGTGCTGTTTATGTACAAGGATTATGTTCCGCGGCTCTTGGTGGTCGCGGACGAATACTACGTGCCTGAATGGAAGGCACAGAGCGAACTGCAGCTGGTCCAAGGACAGTCCGTGGGAAAAAATGTCGTGTCAGGTGCTTTGCACCAATCCTGCCCACGTTTGGAGGTTACTGACTCTGGGTTTTCTCTTGCCTAAATTTACCACCCCCGCCCACGTTTGAAGGTTACTACTTGGGTGTTTCCTCCAGCCTAATTTTACCAAGGTGGTAGACACAGAAAATAAAACTAGGGACTTGTTTGCTCATTGCAGTTGTTTATTTGCTGTACGCCCTCGTACGTAGAGCGTATATTTGTGTAGTGCTTACAGAAAATGCCTGATGCTTTGTTGTTAACTGTTTCAATTAAGATACGAAATTTGAATTTGACCATTTTGAACCATTAATTATAATAATATTGGGAACCACTTTTAAGTAAGATAGCCCCCAGTCACACACAATTTGGTTAGAGGAGTGGGTGGACTAACATTTTCCACCAGTTTATAGAATTTGAAATCCAAAACATCTAATAACTTGCAAGAACCAATTTTAGAAACAATGTAACGAAAATGTTCGAGTCTTCCTCCTTACTCGAAAAGTTTTTCTCCGTTTTACAGAATACGCCGTTCTTCTCTCTCTCTCTCTCTCTCTCTCTCTCTCTCTCTCTCTCACACACACACACACACACACACACACACACACGAACTAATGTAGTAGTGGCGTAGATTTAGTGTGTAGCAGTAATTTAACTGTCTGAATGTCGTGCTGTGGTTTGTTAACTGCACTTACAGGTCTCCTTACTCTTTTTTTTTATTTTGCAAGAGAGTGCTTACACACAGCATCCGATTCGATCTGCAGATGAATGTCATATTAATGTCCCTCTGTAATGTCACATTACACCATCTAGACAAGTCCTGACAAGTTGGCCCTTGCAAAAGTACTTAACGAATGAATACTTTCGCAGTCTCCCATACATCACCGACGAGGCAGAAATACGCTTATGCTTTTCTCAGGACAGGCTGAGGCTTGCAAAAATGCGTGTTCAAGCTTGCCGCTGCCTAATTGACATGTGTGACATATTACACCAAACAAATAGGCCACATATGGACACCAACGTCCCAGTCTGTCTGTCGCGACTGCAAATACATAGTATATTTAATGTAAATGTGCACACAACTTTGAGTGGAGGCAGTGCAAGAATTCCTTGTAGCAGAGGCTTCAGTCTCGTACTTAGCGTTGGCATTTGTATAAAATTACAGAAAATGTCCAATACTTTGCTGCTAATTGTGTTAACTGAGATTCTAAAGTCATTTTGGACAATTAATTATGGAAATATTGCCTATCATTTTTAGGTACGACAACACCCTGCCGAACACATATACACAATATTTGCCTAGAGGAGTGAACGGAGTAACATTTTTTCCATCATTCTGCATAATTTAGCATTATTTTATTAAATTATACACACGTACTGTAATGTCCTAGTATTTTGCAGAATATGCCATGGTTTCATTAATTTATACATGGCACAATGTCAAAGTATTTTGCATCAGTATCTACCATAACTTTGCAAAATATGCTATGATTTCATTAGTTTACACAAACTCTGTAATGTCAAAATGTCTTACGTAATAAATTATGGTAATACCTGCAGCTATTTTGTAACTTTGCTGCTGATAGTCTTCTCACTAGAGCATGGAGACCTCGAATAATGAAACTCATTCAGGTAATTGGCATAATATTAAAATTAATTTGTTAATATTAATCATAAGAAATACCCACATAAAGATCCTCTCGCTACAGAGCGCAGAACTTCAATCATCCCTACTGGCTGGAAGCAGTACGCTAATCTTAAATATGCCAAGTACAACTGCCTCATCGCCAGAATTGTAGTTCCTGAAATGCTGTCACCTGAATGTGCAAACACTAAAATTCATGGAATGCTGTCAACAAGAGGTGCTGGAATAACAACTTTCTTAGCGTAATTAGTTCTGCTACACTATTCGTAAATATCTAGTTCAGAAGCATTATAAAAAATTTACAGGGAAGTTTTTCAAAAACATTGTAATGTGCCAACAGAGAAGTACACAGCAATTTAAGTGGTATTGCTCCGCATTGTGAGGGGGAAATGAAGTACGGAATGTCGCCGTAAGCAGTTAAAGAGCGACAATTTAATAGGTTGAGATGTAATCCCAGCTTGTATGTGTGTTTATTGAAAGACTCTTCTCTCTGTCTTGAGAGCCGAAATGAATATCTGAAATATGTGACTTCAGGGAAGCACCCTGCAGATATTCCCCTTTTTTTACGAAACATTCACCCTAAAACAATTACTAAACTTGTCTGACCAGGATTTCATGGAAATACTGAAGGGTAGGATATGCTTTCATTCCGCAACGGGAAAGGAATGGGGGTATGAACGAATATTTGAATGTCTTTCAGGTCGTAAGAGCACATGTACCGTCCAAATATTGAGTTTATTTTATAATAGAGTGGGAGAGGAAAATCAATCCAAGATGCTTTCGTGAAATTTCTAAGTACTAATAACCAAATAAATGACCAATGACACACAATGAATTCACACTTGATCCATGATGGGCTATGTAGTATACAAGTCCGCGATATATGAAAATCAGAACAAAATTCAGCTCCAAACACAGCAGAATACTTAAGCAATATTAAATCAGCAAGAGTGTAACAAATCCAGTGCGCTAATCACATGGTTGCACAGGGGAAATAACGATAGTGTGCAACGACCATGGAAGAAGATCTGTCTCTTTGAACAACAGAAGTTAAACCTGAACACGACTGGAGCTATATCTATAGTCTAGAAAGCATTACGAACAAAATATTACGCCAAGCAGTTCAGGCATGGGGTGGTCTTACCGTAATCCTCAATGACGGAAGCATGAGAATGGCCATCGGAATGTAGCCTTAACTCAAATCCACATCTTCCTTTGGCCAGCTCTAACAAGTTCCGAGAACCAGAAAACACCAGTCGTCCTGAGCAAGGAGGAAATAGAAACACGATTAAAAATGACGAAATTAAAATTCCGAGATAGCCTCCATCGGGCTTAGAAATAAATTCAGTGGCGACAGGTGCAAAATTGTGCTGCACTGGGAAGCCAACCTGGATTTCCCGCTTTACGCTAGCTGTCGCCTTAATCACTTCGACTATGCAAATACGCTTCACGCCCAACCCAAATTCCATACTTGTCGCACACTACGTACTTACCGCCCCCTGTCCAGTACGCTCATTGCTCGCAGCCTCACGCTGATTCCCACAAGTGGTCGGACGAACAGTGCATCTGCAATGAATTATCATTAACTGCCATCAAGTCGCGTATATTTATATGCGTGGTGTCTGCTCTTTCGGACATGTCCAAAAGAACAGATACATCCTGTTTTTGATCCTGCAGCATTTATATGGAGAAATTGAAATTCCGACATTAGCCGCAATCAAGCATTGAAATAAATCAATGGTGACAAGTGAAAGTGCCGACTGGCACTCGTCGTCCGACCCCTTACGAGAATCAGTGTGAGACTGCGAGCAATGAGAGTAACGCATAGGGGACTGTATGTATGTAGTGAGTGACAAGTTGGGAATTTGGGTTAGCGTGAAGTGTGCTCGGGTAACCGAAGCCGTTAAAGAGACCACTTATCTGAAGTGAGAATACGGCTTCGAGTTCCCGTCCGCTTGTCGCATTTATTTCAATGTCTGATTGCAGCTAATGTCGGAATATCAATTTCTTCATATATATATATATATATATATATATATATATACCTCTGTGTGTGTGTGTGTGTGTGTGTGTGTGTGTGAGTGCGCACGCGCGCGCGCGCGTGCGCGCGGGTGTGTGTGTGAGTGCGTGTGTTTTGGAAGAATTTAGAAATAGCATCAATGACCCACTAACTCAAACCATAAACGAATCTTTCGCAACTTGTTACTTACCTGGCCATCTGAAGCATGCAATAATTTTACCCCTACAGTATAGGTGAATTGCCCTATTGTCATCACTTCAAAAAGAAAGAGAACCGATAGTGAAAAACAGTCTTATGAGCTATCTAAGTCCTTTGCTAAGACCAGTTTGGTTTCAGACCTGGCAGAGGGATAGAAACCGAAACAGCACGATTCACAAAAGTCGTTTTCGAAGCGGCAGATCAGGATATCCATGTGTCAGGACTATTATTAGACCTGTAAAAGGCCTCTGATACACTTGCCTACCATAATCTGTTGTATAAGTTAGAGACTAGGATTAAGGAGAGTAGTTAATAAATGATTTCGTTCTCACTTAGAAACCAGAATACAGCGGGCAGAGACGTAACATTTCTCAGAAGGTAAATAATATGTATTCCTTCAGAAGAGCTCTCAAGTATACGTGCGAAAGCACTATTATTATACCGTAAGTCAGCTTCGTATGAAACGTATGAAACTGATGTCGTATGGATTACTTACGTCTTTTTACATGTTCTTATAAATAATTGGTACCGCACCCGTGGTCTAGGGGTAGCGTCTTTGATTCATAATCAAAACGTCTTCGGTCCCGGGTTCGATCCCTGCCACTGCCTGAATTATGATAAATAATCGGCATTGGCGGCCGAAGATTTCCGACATAAGAAGTCAGCCTCATTCTGCCAACGGCCTTGTCTAAGAGGGCTGAGGAGGGATAGAGGTTCAGGGCACTCTCTCGTCCTAGGGGTGGGAAATCGCCCCTAAAGGCGGAAGAATCAGCAATGATCAACGACATGAGGATGCAGAAGGCAATGGAAACCACTGCATTAAAGACACGTAACGTGTATCCACAGAACATGTGGCCTGTAATTGAAGAAGTGTCATGATGATCTCTCCATTGGCAAAAGAGTCCGGAATAGTCCCCCATTCGGATCTCCGGGAGGGGACTGCCAAGGGGGAGGTTACCATGAGAAAAAGATTGAATAATCTACGAAAGGATAACGTTCTACGAGTCGGGGCATGGAATGTCAGAAGCTTGAACGTGGTAGGGAAACTAGAAAATCTGAAAAGGGAAATACAAAGGCTCAATCTAGATATAGTAGGGGTCAGTGAAGTGAAGTGGAAGGAAGACAAGGATTTCTGGTCAGATGGGTATCGGGTAATATCAACAGCAGCATAAAATGGTATAACAGGTGTAGGATTCGTTATGAATAGGAAGGTAGGGCAGACGGTGTGTTACTGTGAACAGTTCAGTGATCCGGTTGTTCTAATCAGAATCGACAGCAGAACAACACCGACAACGATAGTTCAGGTATACATGCCGACGTCGCAAGCTGAAGATGAACAGATAGAGAAAGTGTATGAGGATATTGAAAGGGTAATGCAGTATGTAAAGGGGGACGAAAATCGAATAGTCATGGGCGACTGGAATGCAGTTGTAGGGGAAGGAGTAGAAGAAAAGGTTACAGGAGAATATGGGCTTGGGACAAGGAATGAAAGAGGAGAAAGACTAATTGAGTTCTGAAACGAGTTTCAGCTAGTAATAGCGAATACCCTGTTCAAGAATCACAAGAGGAGGAGGTATACTTGGAAAAGGCCGGGAGATACGGGAAGATTTCAATTAGATTACATCATGGTCAGACAGAGATTCCGAAATCAGATACTGGATTGTAAGGCGTACCCAGGAGCAGATATAGACAGATCACAATATAGTAGTGATGAAGAGTAGGCTGAAGTTCAAGACATTAGTCAGGAAGAATCAATACGCAAAGAAGTGGGATACGGAAGTACTAAGGAATGACGAGATACGTTTGAAGTTCTCTAACGCTATAGATACAGCAATAAGAAATAGCGCAGTAGGCAGTACAGTTGAAGAGGAATGGACATCTATAAAAGTGCCATCACAGAAGTTGGGAAGGAAAACATACGTACAAAGAAGATAGCTGCGAAGAAACCATGGGTACACAAGAAATACTTCAGTTGATTGATGAAAGGAGGAAGTACAAACATGTTCCGGGAAAATCAGGAATACTGAAATACAAGTCGCTGAGGAATGAAATAAATAGGAAGTGCAGGGAAGCTAAGACGAAATGGCTGCAGGAAAAATGTGAAGACATCGAGAAAGATATGATTGTCGGAGGGACAGACTCAGCATACAGGAAAGTCAAAACAACCTTTGGTGTCATTAAAAGCAAAAGTGGTAACATTAAGAGTGCAACGGGAATTCCACTGTTAAATGCAGAGGAGAGAGCAGATAGGTGGAAAGAATACATTGAAAGCCTCTATGAGGGTGAAGATTTGTCTGATGTGATAGAAGAAGAAACAGGAGTCGGTTTAGAAGAGATAGGGGATCCAGTATTGGAATCGGAATTTAAAAGAGCTTTGGAGGACTTACGGTCAAATAAGGCAGAAGGGATAGATAACATTCCATCAGAATTTCTAAAATCATTGGGGGAAGTGGCAACAAAACGACTATTCACGTTGGTGTGTAGAATATATGAGTCTGGCGATATACCATCTGACTTTCGGAAAAGCATCATCCACACAATTCCGAAGACGGCAAGAGCTGACAAGTGCGAGAATTATCGCACAATCAGCTTAACAGCTCATGCATCGAAGCTGCTTACAAGAATAATATACAGAAGAATGGAAAAGAAAATTGAGAATGCGCTAGGTGACGATCAGTTTGGCTTTAGGAAAAGTAAAGGGACGAGAGAGGCAATTCTGACGTTACGGCTAATAATGGAAGCAAGGCTAAAGAAAAATCAAGACACTTTCATAGGATTTGTCGACCTAGAAA
The DNA here is from genome assembly GCF_021461385.2 of Schistocerca piceifrons. Taxonomy (NCBI): domain Eukaryota; kingdom Metazoa; phylum Arthropoda; class Insecta; order Orthoptera; family Acrididae; genus Schistocerca; species Schistocerca piceifrons. The sequence goes on along the minus strand of NC_060142.1, from coordinate 208,430,036 downwards.
AAGCGTTCGACAATATAAAATGGTGCAAGCTGTTCGAGATTTTGAAAAAAGTAGGGGTAAGCTATAGGAAGAGACGGGTCATATACAATATGTACAACAACCAAGAGGGAATAATAAGAGTGGACGATCAAGAACGAAGTGCTCATATTAAGAAGGGTGAAAGACAAGGCTGTAGCCTTTCGCCCCTACTCTTCAATCTGTACATCGAGGAAGCAATGATGGAAATAAAAGAAAGGTTCAGGAGTGGAATTAAAATACAAGGTGAAAGGATATCAATGATACGATGACATTGCTATCCTGAGTGAAAGTGAAGAAAAATTAAATGATCTGCTGAACGGGATGAACAGTCTAATGAGTACACAGTGTGGTTTGAGAGTAAATCGGAGAAAGACGAAGGTAATGAGAAGTAGTAGAAATGAGAACAGCGAGGAACTTAACATCAGGATTGATGGTCACGAAGTCAATGAAGATAAGGAATTCTGCTACCTAGGCAGTAAAATAACCAATGACTGACGGAGCAAGGAGGACATCAAAAGAAGACTCGCTATGGCAAAAAAGGCATTTTTGGCCAAGAGAAGTCTACTAATATCAAACACCGGCCTTAATTTGAGGAAGAAATTTCTGAGGATGTACGTCTGGAGTACAGCATTGTATGGTAGTGAAACATGGACTGTGGGAAAACCGGAACAGAAGAGAATCGAAGCATTTAAGATGTGGTGCTATAGACGAATGTTGAAAATTAGGTGGACTGATAAGGTAAGGAATGAGGAGGTTCTACGCAGAATCGGATAGGAAAGGAATATGTGGAAAATACTGATAAGGAGAAGGGACAGGATGATAGGACATCTGCTAAGACATGAGGGAATGACTTCCATGGTACTAGAGGGAGCTGTAGAGGGCAAAAACTGTAGAGGAAGACTGAGATTGGAATACGTCAAGCAAATAATTGAGGACGTAGGTTGCAAGTGCTACTCTGAGATGAAGAGGTTAGCACAGGAAAGGAATTCGTGGCGGGCCGCATCAAACCAGTCAGTAGACTGATGACCAAAGAAAAAAAAATTAATAAATATAAATAAATAAATTTAAGTCAATACATATTTGAAAAGTCATGTATGCGTGATGACAACAATCATATATTGTACAATAGCTACAAACGGCTTAATAAGTAAACAGTTTAAGTTTAGGTATCAAATGGTTCAAATGGCTCTGAGCACTATGGGACTTAACTTTTGAGGTCATCAGTTCCCTAGAACTTGGAACTACTTAAACCTAACTAACCTAAGGACATCACACACATCCATGCCCAAGGCAGGATTCGAACCTGCGACCGTAGCGGTCGGGCGGTTCCAGTCTGTAGCGCCTAGAACCGCTCGGCCACCCCTACCGGCGTTTAGGTATCATCTGTATGTTTGTCGTGGTCTGGGGTACGGGATATGGAACATTTGTGGAAACTAGAGAGAACCTTTTATCTTGAACGTGAATGTAAAACATACTTCCAGGCTGTATGTGGAAGCATGTAAAAGATATATCCCAGCAAAAATAAGTTGGTCCTTCTGAAAATAAATTTTTTGTGACCCGATGCGTAAGTTAAAATTTACTCAATGTTTCTCCCCTCATTCATGTAGAGGATATAGTCTTGTGAAATCGGATGATTCTCCTGGAGTATATCTGGAGTATATCTGTTTAACGATTTCGCCTATTAGATGTTTGTATACGACAGGTCTCTATACAATATTCTGACCTACTGGGAAATAGAGATATTCTCAGAGTAGATGTTACCTATGCTTATTTTAGTTTTCTAGATTCTATAATGCTGTTTAGAGCAAAAATTTCTAGTTCTCGAATTTATGAGTTCACTGGAATGCTACTACCGGTAAGAGAAGCAGCTCACAACAGCACACGGCAACCTTTGTCAGTCTCGATATGCAGAGGAAATTACAGTGAAAATAAATCTTCCAATAACATACTGTGACAGTGATTTTAATTTCGTTTGATAATGCACCATCCTACATTCTTCATACAAGAAAAGTAAAGATAAAATACATTCGAAATGTAGTGTACGGTATTGTACACTGTATTAAAAATGAAAGGTCGATTGTCAGATGTAGTTTTGGTTCAAATGGCTCTGAGCACTATGCGACTTAACTTCTGAGGTCATCAGTCGCCTAGAACTTAGAACTAATTAAACCTAACTAACCTAAGGACATCACACACATCCATGCCCAAGGCAGGATTCGAACCTGCGACCGTAGCGGTCGGGCGGTTCCAGTCTGTAGCGCCTAGAACCGCTCGGCCACCCCTACCGGCGTTTAGGTATCATCTGTATGTTTGTCGTGGTCTGGGGTACGGGATATGGAACATTTGTGGAAACTAGAGAGAACCTTTTATCTTGAACGTGAATGTAAAACATACTTCCAGGCTGTATGTGGAAGCATGTAAAAGATATATCCCAGCAAAAATAAGTTGGTCCTTCTGAAAATAAATTTTTTGTGACCCGATGCGTAAGTTAAAATTTACTCAATGTTTCTCCCCTCATTCATGTAGAGGATATAGTCTTGTGAAATCGGATGATTCTCCTGGAGTATATCTGGAGTATATCTGTTTAACGATTTCGCCTATTAGATGTTTGTATACGACAGGTCTCTATACAATATTCTGACCTACTGGGAAATAGAGATATTCTCAGAGTAGATGTTACCTATGCTTATTTTAGTTTTCTAGATTCTATAATGCTGTTTAGAGCAAAAATTTCTAGTTCTCGAATTTATGAGTTCACTGGAATGCTACTACCGGTAAGAGAAGCAGCTCACAACAGCACACGGCAACCTTTGTCAGTCTCGATATGCAGAGGAAATTACAGTGAAAATAAATCTTCCAATAACATACTGTGACAGTGATTTTAATTTCGTTTGATAATGCACCATCCTACATTCTTCATACAAGAAAAGTAAAGATAAAATACATTCGAAATGTAGTGTACGGTATTGTACACTGTATTAAAAATGAAAGGTCGATTGTCAGATGTAGTTTTGGTTCAAATGGCTCTGAGCACTATGCGACTTAACTTCTGAGGTCATCAGTCGCCTAGAACTTAGAACTAATTAAACCTAACTAACCTAAGGACATCACACACATCCATGCCCGAGGCAGGATTCGAACCTGCGACCGTAGCGGTCGCTCGGTTCCAGACTGTTGCGCCTAGAACCGCACGGCCACTCCGGCTGGCGTAGTTTTGCTTTATTGCAATAAAGTGGTAAGTTCACTGCACATACAGTGTGTCCCTTTGACGGACCATTACGTAACTTCAGAATACTCCACACTGGGTTAAAACGGAAGGTACTTTTGTTTCAAATACTCGCCCGGGAGCAAGATTTCCTTAGGTTCCTTTGCACCGTTTAAGGCAAATACAGGGATGATCCCTTTGAAAACGATAGTATCAGTTTCCATTTTCATCATTTTCCTATCAAAAGTTGTGCTCTGTCTCTGGTGAACTAAACTGCCAAGTCACAGGTGGTCAGCCTGAATAATCACCGTTTGCATCCTGAACCGCTGCAAGACATGCAGGGAGAGAGCCAGTGAGGTTCTGGGGGTACCGACAGGGATGTGGGCCCGCGCTGCCTCCAGCACCGTGCCCAGCTGCCCTAGGTTTCCCGGTTGAGGATCCATTGCGCGAATAGCTCGATCGAGGTGTTCCCGCGAACTCTCGATTGGATTTAAATCCGGGGAGTTTGGTGGCCAAAGGAGTATGGTAAACTAATCCTGGTGCCCTTCGAACCATACACCTACATTGCGAGCTGTGTAGCACGTTGCCCTTTTCTGCTAGTAGATGCCACCGTGCAGAGGAGAAACAAATTCGATGTAGGAGTGGATGTTGTGGCCAAAGATACACGCATAGTTGTGTTGATTCACTGTGCCTTCCAGAATAGCGACATCACCCAGGGAATGCCACGAAAGCATTCCACAGACCACAACCCTCCTTCCTCCGACCTGGACCCTTCCGACGATGCCGGCCGCGGTAGCCGAGCGGTTTTAGGCGCTTCAGTTCGGAACCGCGCGACTGCTACGGTCGCAGGTTCGAATCCTGCCTCGGGCATGGATGTGTGTGATGTCCTTAGGTTAGTTAGATTGAAGTAGTTCTAAGTTATAGGGGACGGATGTTAAGTCCCATAGTGCTCAGAGCCATTTGAACCATTTTTTGAAATCGCTCCATTTCAGCCATTTGACAAAGACTGCAATGGAACTTCTTTCTTTCACTTGCGCAGGGTCGCCGAGGTTACAACGGATTTGGTAAGGTTAATTTAAAGCGATGGTCAGATGCCCTTCCTGCCGCTACCCCATCCCCCCCAGGGGAGTGTACGGCAGCTGTCTGCGTATGGTGTTAACCATGAAATAGTGCAGAAGTGTTACAAATGTCTGCGTGTCGTGTTACTGAGGCGGGATGTGGAGACCAGACCGGCATTCACCTAGCGGGATGTGGAAAACCGCCTAAAAACCACATTCAGGTCGGCCGACACACCAGCCCACGTCGTTAATCCACCCGGCGGATTCGATCCGGGGCCGGCTTCTATTCTCTACTTGTCTAATCTATTTATTGTCCATGTTTCACTTCCATACATGGCTACACTCCATACAAATACTTTCAGAAACGACTTCCTGAACTTAAATCTATACTCGATGTTAACAAATTTCTCTTCTTCAGAAACGCTTTCCTTTCCATTGCCAGTCTACATTTTATATCCTCTCTACTTCGACCATCATTAGTTATTTTGCTCCCCAAATAGCAAAACTCCTTTACTACTTTAAGTGTCTCATTTCCTAATATAATTCCCTCAGCATCATCCGACTTAATTCGACTACATTCCATTATCCTCGTTTTACCTTTGTTGATTTTCGTCTTATATCCTCCTTTCAAGACACTGTCCATTCCGTTCAACTGCTCTTCCAAGTCCTTTGCTGTCTCTGACAGAATTACAATGTCATCGGCGAACCACAAAGTCTTTATTTCTTCTCCCTGCATTTTAATACCTACTCCGAATTTTTCTTTTGTTTCCTTTACTGCTTGCTCAATATACAGATTGAATAACATCAGGGAGAGGCTACAACGCTCTCTCACTCCCTTCCCAACCACTGCTTCCCTTTCATGCCCCTCGACTCTTATAACTGCCATCTGGTTTCTGTACAAATTGTAAAAGTCTTTCGCTCCCTGTATTTTACCCCTGCCACCTTTAGAATTTGAAAGAGAGTATTCCAGTCAACATTGTCAAAAGCTTTCTCTACGTCTACAAATGCTAGAAACGTGGGTTTGCCTTTCCGTAATCTTTCTTCTAAGATAAGTCGTAAGTTCAGTATTGCCTCCCCGATGTCGGCTTCTACCAGTTTTTCCATTCGTCTGTAAATAATTCGCGTTAGTATTTTGCAGCTGTGGCATATTAAACTGATAGTTCGGTAATTTTTACATCTGTCAACATCTGCTTTCTTTGGGATTGGAATTATTATATTCTTCTTGAAGTCTGCGGGTATTTCGCTTGTCTCGTACATCTTGCTGATCAGATGGTAGAGTTTTGTCAGGACTGGCTCTCCCAAGGCCGTCAGTAGTTCTAATGGAATTTTGTCTACTCCCGGGGCCTTGTTTCGACTCAGGTCTTTCAGTGCTCTGTCAAACTCTTCACGCAGTGTCGTATCTCCCATTTCATCTTCATCTACATCCTCTTCCATTTCCATAATATTGTCCTCAAGTACATCGCCCTTGTATAGACCGTCTATATACTCCTTCCACCTTTCTGCTTTCCCCTCTTTGCTTAGAACTGGGTTTCCCTTGATATGCATACAAGTTGCTGTCTTTTCTCCAAAGGTCTCTTTAATTTTCCTGTAGGCAGTATCTATCTTACCCCTAGTGAGATAAGCCACTACGTCCTCTAGCCATGCCTGCTTAGCCATTTTGCACTTCCTGTGGATCTCATTTTTGAGACATTTGTATTCCTTTTTGCGTGCTTCATTTACTGCATTTTTATATTTTCTCCTCTCATCAATTAAATTCAATAGTTCTTCTGTTACCCAAGGATTTCTACTAGCTCTCGTCTTTTTACCTACTCGATCCTCTGCTGCTTTCACTACTTCATCCCTCAGAGCTACCCATTCGACTTCTACTGTATTTCTTTTGCCCCATTCCTGTCAATTGTTCCTCTATGCTGTCCCTGAAACTCTGTACAACCTCTGGTTTAGTCAGTTTATCCAGGTCCCATCTCCTTAAATTCCCACCTTTTTGCAATTTCTTCAATTTATAACCAATTGATTGTGGTCAGAGTCCACATCTGCCCCTGGAAATGTCCTACAATTTAAAACCTGTTTCCTAAATCTCTGTCTTACCATTATATAATCTATCTGATACCTTTTAGTATCTCCAGGATTCTTCCATGTATACAACCTTCTTTTATAATTCTTTAACCAAGTGTTAGCTGTGATTAAGTTATGCTCTGTGCAAAATTCTACCAGACAGCTTCCTCTATCATTTCTTAGCCCCAATCCATATTCACCTACTATGTTTCCTTCTCTCCCTTTTCCTACTGTCGAATTCCAGTCACCCATGAGTATTAAATTTTCGTTTCCGTTAACTACGTGCAAAATTTCTTTTTTCTCATCATACATTTCTTCAATTTTTTCGTCATCTGCAGAGCTAGTTGGCATATAAAGTTGCACTACTGTAGTAGGCATGGGCTTCGTGTCTATCTTGGCCACTATAATACGTTCACTATGCTGTTTGTAGTAGCTTACCCGCACTCCTATTTTTTTTATTTATTATTAAACCTACTCCTGCATTACCCCTATTTGATTTTGTATTTATAACCCTGTATTCACCTGACCAGAAATCTTGTTCCTCCTGCCACCGAACTTCGCTAATTCCCACTATATGTAACTTTAACCTATTCATTTCCCGTTTTAAATTTTCTAACCTACCTGCCCAATTAAGGAATCTGACATTCCACGCTCCGATCCTTAGAATGCCAGTTTTCTTTCTCCTGATAACGACGTCCTCCTGAGTAGTCCCCGCCCGGAGATCCGAATGGGGGACTATTTTACCTCCGGAATATTTTACCCAAGATGACGTCATCATCACTTAACCATACAGTAAAGCTGCATGCCCTCGGGAAAAATTACGGCTGTAGTTTCCCTTTGATTTCAGCCGTTCGCAGTACCACAACAGCAAGGCCGTTTTGGTTAGTGTTACAAAGCCAGATCAGTCAATCATCCAGACTGTTGCCCCTGCAACTACTGAAAAGGCTGCTGCGCCTCTTCAGGAACCACACGTTTGTCTGGCCTCTCAACAGATACCCCTCCGTTGTGGTTGCACCTACGGTACGGCTATCTGTATCGTTGAGGCACGCAAGCCTCCCCACCAACGGCAAGGTCCATGGTTCATGGGGGGAGGACATATGCGGTTCGATAGAAAGTTTTCTAACAGACGGAGAGCAGTATGTCGTCCTGAACGGGGTGACTTCAACTGAAACAAGCGTAACTTCAGGTGTGCCCCAGAGGAGCGTAATAGGTCCGCTGCTTTCTACGATTTAGATAAACGATCTGGTTGATGGTATTGACAGCGGCATTAGACTGTTTGCCGATGATGCTGTAGTCTACATGATAGTAGTATCACACGAAAGTTGTGAACATATCAATGAGGATTTGCAGAAAATAAATGCGTGGTGTAATGACTGGCAGTTATCTCTCAATATTAGTAAGTGTAACCTACTGCGTATATCAAGGCGAAACTCCCCATTAATGTACGAGTACAAATTAAATGCCCAGTCTTGGGAAGCGGTAACATACGTCAAGTATCTGAGTGTGACTATTCGAAATGATCTCAAATGGAATGATCAGATTACACAAGTAATGGGTAAGGCAAACTCTAGATTGCGGTTTACCGGTAGAATCCTGAAGCGATGCTGTTCTTCAACAAAGGAAATAGCTTACAATACGTTAGTTCGTCCAGTCTTAGAGTATTGTTCGTCTCTATGGAACCCTTACCAGTTGGGTTTGATTGAAGAGATTGAAAAGGTCCAAAGAAGAGCGGCAAGATTCGTGACTGGTACATTTAGCCATCGCGAGAGCGTTACAAGTCTCATAGAAAGTTTGAAGTGAGGTACATTTGCAGATAGACGGTGCGCTAAACTGAAGGGGCTGCTCGCTAAATTCCGAAATCCGATCTTCACCGAGGATGTAGAGCATATATTATTACCTCCAACTTTCAAATGGAGCAATAATCACCATTCAAAGACAAAGGAAATTAGAGCTCGCACTGAGGCGCTCACACAGTCGTTTCTCCCTCACGCAATCCGAGAGTGGAACAGAGGGCGGGTGGGGGAATATAACTTTGGCGCAAATTGTGCCCTCCGCCACACACCGCTTGGTGGCTAGACGAGTATATATGTAGATGTAGATGTAGACGTCGAACAAAGGCGGTGGTCACATTAATGTTCCCGGACGATGTATCTTAAGAAATAATCTTCCTTTAAATCTGTAGGCACACTCTGAAGAGTCGGTCTGTCAAAGTCCAAGATAGTCTCTATAAATACAAATGAAGTTTCTTTGTACGTTTGTCCTCTATGCGTTCCTAAACCATTCATCCCAACGCGAAGAAACTTTGGTGAGTTGTTCTCCGTATGCGCGGATATATAGTTCAAGAGAGATGACGTTATAAACAATGAGATGCCAACAAGTGAAAATACCTAAATTTATGCATCCACTATTTGAGAATGAGACCACTTAGCGACTGGCAACAATCTTTAAATTTTATAATTTCAAATCTATATGAAAATCAATCCTCCCGACACCACCCCCCCCCCCACACACACATAAAAATGAAAGGGAAAAAGGTTATCGCTTACTACGTTTTCACTGCACATGACGTAAACTGCTGCATCTGACTTTTTAACGTATTACTTCGTTCACATGTGTGTGAATTCCTGACGGACCAAACTGTTGAGGTCATCGGTCCCTAAACTTACACACTACTAAAACTAACTTACGCTAAGAACAACACCCACACACCCATGCCCGAGGGAGGACTCGAACCTTCGCGCAATCCGTGACATGGCGCGACCACTCCGCCCGGCATTACTTCATTACTGCTAACTCTATACGCTACATATTTTGCATAGTGTATCCACATATATAACTAAATGTGCTGGCAAATTTATATCGCTGTGTGACGTCATGAACATTGAGACCCGTGAGAAGCTGCCACGTCAGGCGGGACGTTATTTCTGTACTACTAAAGCTATTCAAAACTCATTTCGCATACGCATTAAAAACAGTATCTAAAACCAAGGGATTATTCCAGTGCAACGTTATGTCAAAATTTCAGACCATCTGGTCAAGAACTTTCGATTAGGAACATTTGCAGTTTCTATTCGTTTGTTCTTAATAGCAAATCTCGGAAAGTTCTTGAAAGATTGATTTGAAATTTTTCATAAAACATTGCATTCTAATACGGGCGTGTTTTCATGTACCTATTTTTGTAGCAGCCCGCACGCGTATGCAATTCAAGCATTTCATATGTGAAGAAACCACAATACAATGCATGTCTCAAATCGTCATGACGACATGGCGACATGTACAGATACTGACAATAAAATACAATATACGCGTACAAGTACAATAGGACAGATCCTCTAAACGTTCCGCAAAACAGTTCGATGAACCCACGTAATATCACATTGCCACCAAACTTACGTAAAAACACAGTAACCACAAACGAACTGATTCACAAAGTTCTTCCCAGGTATCGCACAGGGCTATAAAAGTAACCAGCGGCTCAGTGAACGTACTGAATTAGCAGCTAAGAACAGCGATCTCAATGCGATCAGTTACAGCGTTCAAAACAAAATCCCACGCGAGATGGCAACTTATAAATCCATCGAACGAAGTTGTAAATTCCCTGACTGAATTCTTAAATTCAGTTGATTTGCCGAGCATGCCGCCATACGAATTGATATTAAAAATTGACGTGTCTCTCATTCTTTTCAGAAATATCAGTCCACTTTGGAACGGTACCAGACTCTCAGTGAAAAACATTATCAGTATCATCGAAGCTACAATATTAAAAGGAAATTTGAAAGGAGAAGATGTGCTGTTACCGGGCCTCCCAAAAATTCCAACAGATACGCCATTCAAGTTCAAACGCTTGTAGTTTCCGGTGCGACTCGCATTCACAGTAACCGTCAACAAGGCCCAGGAACAATTACTACAAATGTGTGGAATAAATCTGGAAATTCCATGCTCCTCAAGCGTTGGAAAACAGTCTGATTAATTCGTGTACGCGCCAGAAAGAAAAACCGAAAATATTCTCTATCCAAAATCACTTCAGTAGACAGAATATAAAAGCAAACACTCCTTTTTTCTTTCCGTGGCATTGCAACGCATTCTGAGTACAGCTAGTTGCAGGTAAATTTTCCTAGCTGACGAGAGAAGTGCGTCGGAAGGGAGATCAAGACTAAATATTAACTTTTCCCAAGTAATTTTCCTGCCTGATTTGCTGTCCGGGAAAGCATGACAAACTTCTGCTTGTACGACACACACTCGTTGCAGAATGAAAGATTCGTCCATTTATTTGGAATGTTTGTATGTAAAATATCATAAACTTAAAAAAAAGATATTGAACATCACAAGCAGTCACAACTGAATTCGTCTGATACTTGTGTGGACATCTTATAAAGATATAGCTGTTCTTTGGACCAGCACTTTTTACCAGCACTTGTCTCCTCATGTCATTTCGTGTATGTTCACTGAAAGTTGCAATAACTTCACCAGAATTATTCAACTTTCAAAGCAGGAAGTGGAGTAGGCTAAAATGCATTCATTTGTATGTAGTGCATTAGTGCATTCTTCTACTTTTGTACAATTTGCTTAGAAAAACAGAATAGCTAAATTAGAATCTCTCGGATAAACTGACCTTTATCATTTGTCAGAGGTTTTTCAAGAGAGTCCTTCACCATTTAGTCCAAAGCTTTCATTCAAAACTGATGGAGAGAGTTTTTGTAACTGATACAAATAGAAAATATTTTTTAAATCGCCTTATTTCACAATATTTTTGAGTTACTAGCCAACCACCTTCAGTACATCTTCAACTACGTGTAATCCATGACTATGCTGCACGAGTTTCAGAATGAATTACTAGTGCTTGGTAACTGCTGTAAACAATATTCAAGTGACCTATTACGCGCCTTAAATATTTTAATACAAATAAGACAATTTCTGAGGTCAGATGAAGGATGTTCGTTTTCTAGCAAGATGGCACAGTGGTCAGACACCGAACTCACATTCGGGAGGACACCGTTTCAAATCTCCGACCAGCCATCGATATTTAGGTTTCCCTGGTTTTCCTAAATCGTTTAAGGCAAATACCGAGTGGCTTCTCTCCGATGGACAAAGCCCATATCCCTCCCCAATTCGAACATGTGTTTCGTCTCTACTGATCTCCCCGACGACGTAACTTTAATCACTTTATTTTAGAATCTTTGAAACAGAGCTGTTCTTCATGTTTCATGATATTACCATCCACTTTCGCGAAAATTATATAGTTAGCTACGCTGAAAAAGTATTGGAAATGGAGAAACCTACCGATTGTCGAAAGATGTTGTCTGACTAGTACTGCTCGACTCATTTCGTGCCTAACTAATGTAATACTTCTGGTCTGCAGTACTTGGGCTGGAGTTCGTCTGAACGAAGTAACAAATTGGTCTGGTTTGAGTCACTATTTTTCATTGCTGTACGGAGAGAAGCATGTAATAACACCACTACAGATCTCACTTCTGAACACAAAACGTGTTAGGTAATTGATGATGTGGTATTAGATCTCAAAATGTGTCATGCGATATTAACAAACCACATTACTACTGTTATACGAACATGTGCTCACACAAAAGCTTTTAAACTGTTCTTTCACCGAGCGAGGTGGCGCAGTGGGTACCAAACTGGATTCGTAATCGGGAGGACGACGGTTCAAACCCGCGTCTGGCCGTCCTGATTTAGGTTTTCTGTGATTTCCGTAAATCGCTTTAGGCAAATGCCGGGATGGTTCCTTTGAAAGAGCACCGCCGACTTACTTCCCCATCCTTCCCTAAACCGATGTGACCGATGACCTCACTGTTCCTCTCCTTCCAAGTCAACCAGCCCTCCAACTATTCTTTTATACTGGTACTGTGGGCTTCCTCTGTATTCAATGAAATTTTTAGAATGAGGTTTTTGGTAACAAGGCCGTCCGTGAAACACTTAATTTCTTTCTTTCTTTTGGTTGTCCAGAGATGTTCTCGTGACCCACACACCGTCTTCTGGGGGTCTCTCATTCTTCTCAATTTTAACACGGTAGCATACTTTAGTATCAGAGATCAAGTAATATCTTCTTAAAATATTGTATTTCCTTAGTGTGCATTGTCCGGTTCTTTTTGTGAAACATTGCTCATTTTATATTTTAAATCGCTTCGTTTTATCTTTGCCTCAGTTTACATACTTAACAATCAACTAAGGAGATTCTTCATATCTGTGACCATAACTGCTTTACATTTATGACAGGGATTTCAGTCCCGTCTTTGCAGCTATTAAGAATACGTATTTATTTTACCATGGGCGTCTAATTTAATTCCTTTAAAACATAGTCAGTGGTCTGAAATGATACGTATTTACAATTGTGCTTTGCTTCTAGATCCAAGACCAGCTCATTTCAAAACGTATTGAGATGTAGTTTCTACTTACAGAATTTTCGTCTGATTTCTAAGACTAGCTGGTTTTATATTCTGAAACAAATTGCTAATGTTTCATTTCAGACCACTGACAACGTTTGAAATGAATAAAGTGAAACACATGTGGTATAACAGTCAGGAAATTTTTAGTACATTCAAAGAGGGAATTGAAATACCTTCAATAATAATTAGGAAAACATTTGGGGACACAGCCGGTGTTCTGCTTACAGTAAATTCGTTGCTTTTAGGTACGTCTGCGAGAGGATGTGAGGAGGAAACGCCCGGAACTTTGGCGATCAGGTGACTGGTTTCTGCATCACGACAACGCTACAGCACACATGTCCTTACGAGTGACCCACTATTTGGTATCTCAGAGGTGGTCTGTCGTTCCCCACGCTCCGTATTCGCCGGGCCTAGCCCCGTGCGACTTTTTCCTATTTCCACGAACAAAAAAAAAACGCTAAAAGGGGAGCGTTATGACGATGTGGAGGCGGTAAAAACAACTTCACAAAGGGCACTGGACTATATCAAACTTGAAGAGTTCCAAACATGCTTCCAACAGTGGAAAAAGAAACTTGACAAGTGCATCGCCTGTAATGGAGAGTATTTTGAAGGTGAGTGAAGTAATTTTGTAAAAAGATTCATCAATAATTTTTATGACAATAATCCGGTTGCTTTTGGGTGCCCCCTCGTATATCGGTGTATCATCAATTTCTGAGTGTATAAAGTGAAATCGAGGTAATGGTGAAATGATTTAGAAGCGTGAAATACACAGAAAATGACATTTGAAACAATTCAGATAAGACATCGATGAAGAATAATATGGGAGGGAAGATGACACTGTCTGTCCATAAATCTACCGAAGCAGGTAGCATTGTTGAATTCTACAAGCAAGCGACGTGCACTAAAAATAAAGTGAGACTCGCAGAAGATGGGTCACAAATGCTGAAACATGTCTAGATAATCCATCAAAGTAAACAATAAAATAAAATAAAATTGTTTTAATTAAATTGTTGTAAATAAGTACTCTCTTCATTTGACAAGTTGGTATATAATGTAATCAGATCATCTGATGACGACTTGGTAAAAGTCAAAATCGGCACTGGTACCATCTACGTGACCTCAGACTGAAACATACGACAGAAAACTTCTTTAAAAAAGTACTAGATGGTCACTGTGTGTACCTGAAGCAGTATGTATATAGTCTGGTTTAAAATAGTTGGTTTTTAGTGTTGTCTCATCCTCTGCCAATGCATATGGTGGGGCAGGGTCAGTACTTCTCACTCCTAGTCGTTGCAACGTCATGGAACCTTGGAACTGCCATTTCGCATTCAAGCATCACAGAGCTGTGTGGAATTCGTTCCAGTACTCCCACGAAGGAAAAATCCCTGGCAGTAGCGGGAATTGAACCCGAGTCCTCCGCATGGCAGCCAGACACGCAGACTACTCGTCTACGGGGATGGACATCTGTTACAAAAATCACGTAAAATTACGAAATTCACGCACTGCGCCAGGCTCCCATTGGTGTTGATTGTATAATCCTTCAATTCGTCATTCCTATGTTTTTGCTACTCTTTAGTTGCTTTTGTAATAACAATTAAATTATTTTCTGGCTAGACACGTGATCCGTCATTGCAGCTGAATAAAAGGTTGTGTGTTTCTATGCCACATGCGTTTTGTTTCCCTTTATGTACAAAGCAACCTCAATGGCGCATATTAAAAGTCTGTCGTATGCATATTATAAACGTAGTTTTACGTTATTATCTTTTGGTCGAAACTTACCTTTTTGGTGCACGCATGCTACAAATATGTATTACACGCTACAGATGATCCTTCGCAAATAGAAGGAAACGATACGCGAGTGGCATAACGACAAACAGCCTTTTGTTTAGTTGCATAGACGGATCAGATCACAAAGAAGATGGTGACGATATTAAAAGTCTTTGAGTTGCTAGGTCACGTCAGATTTCAATACAAAATAATTTTGCGAAGATGGCAGTATTTCTGAATTCTGAAGAGGAATACAACGCAGCCGGACAACACAGAAGGCTCCACTATCGATGACAAGAGCCACGACAGCGAGTAGACTGATATGCCATTCATGTGTTGGTGACGCGATCAATCCAGCCACCAGTCTGTCAAATTCCAGTGCACAAAAATCCGCACACTTACTACAGCCGTATTTGCTATTACAGGAAACTGTCTTGGTACCAGTCATCCCACGGAATATAACAGCACAGAAATAATCGCGTGCACTTCCGGCAATCGTAATAGTGTTATTTAGGAAGCACTTCAATTGAACTTTTTCATTCCCACCTACATGAAAAAATATAATTTTAAAATTTTTCACATAATTAACCTTTTTTATAAGGTAAGTAACAAAAACAAGAAGAAATTGGCAAGAAGTAAACTCTCAGTTGTTTTAAACTGTTGGTTTCACTTTGGAATATCATATTAGAACTGTTTCACAAAATTAACCATTATTACCGAAGTAAGCAATGAATATAAGAAGAAATTGGCAAAAAGAAGAACAATCAGTTGTTTTAACGAGGTAGTCTCAATTTGGAATTACTATGCCACATAGCTTTCAACCAATCATTATTTCACGTGATATATTTTAAAACAGAGTAGCAATTTTGCTAGATATCTCGAAACTTCCATGAACTCATAACACCTGAACAAATTATGGTTCTAAATAACAAGCAAAAATGGGCCTAAAATTTGATAACTTTTCTGTCAAAACTCTACAGGGTGAGCATTGAAAAAACCGAAAAACGGCAAGGACGGGTTCTTTACTGGAAATGGAGGAAAAAAGGTCCTCTGGACATGTGTTCAGGAATACATCATTGCCACGGTAGATGGCGCCGACCACTGAAAGTTCCTCTGACCATGTGCCGTGTGTTCCTTGAGTGTGTTGCAGTTTGTGGCAGCGTACTGTTATTAGCAGAATGGTACGGTATTCATGTCGGGAACAAGCCGAGATAGTGTTTGTTTACTGCCAAGCAGATGGAAACGGTCGAGAGGCAACAGGGCTGCACCAAAACAAGTACCTCAACAAACATCAACCCCATCACCCAACATTTCAAGCTATTGTTGGGCGCTTGTTTGATCATAGGTCTTTTCACACAGACTAATGTTCAGGGAGGCGGCATACTTCGCGTACACCAGATTTACAGGATCGGAGTCTGCCTCTCGACCGTTTCCATCTGCTTGGCAGCACACCGTCTCTGCTTTTCCCGACACGAATACCGAACCATTCGGCTGCTTACAGTACGCTGCGTCAATCAGGCAGCCTGCGACACACAAGGAACGCACGGAAGCCGGCCGGTGTGGCCGTGCGGTTCTAGGCGCTTCAGTCTGGAACCGCGTGACCGCTACGGTCGCAGATTCGAATCCTGCCTCGGGCATGGATGTGTGTGATGTCCTTAGGTTAGTTAGGTTTAAGTAGTTTTAAGTTCTAGGGGACTGATGACCACCAATGTTGAGTCCCATAGTGCTCAGAGCCATTTGAACCATTTTTGAAGGCACGGAATGTGTCAGAGAATTCCAGTCGTCAGTGCTATCTACCGTGGCAATGATGCATTTCTGGACACATATTCGTAAGACCTTTTTTCCTTCATTTCCAGTCGGACACCCGTCCTTGCTGTTTGTTGGTTTTATTAATACGACCCAGTGGTTTCATTTCGTAGCCAGTCATAAAAGTAATAGTACTAACTCAACGTTACGTTACGATAACTTAGATATGCCTACTTCCACTGTCAGTGGTCTTCTCAATATGGTCACTACGAAAAAAGGTATATCATGACCTTGTAAATAATAGATTTCAGCTATCAGTCGTCCTTTTGAAATTTTATTGGCAGATCTTGATTTCAGATAGAAACTAGCCATTCTCAATGCACTATCATTTTTTATCAATGCATGTAAGGCCTGTTGGTCGGGCTTCATCCACACAGTTCATTGAATACTAGTTTCTATCTGAAATCTAGATCTGCCAATAAAATTTCAAAAGGATGACTGATAGCAGAAATCTGTTATTTACAAGCCAATATAACAGTCGTTGCGTGCAACAGCCTCTGAATGGAGGGTGACCTGATGTATCATAGTCTCCTACAATCGTATAGCGCAATCTTCGTGCCGACTGTTGCTTTGACGCTATAAGTGATCACTACAATGCACTACATTCGTAGGATTTCCCCTTTGTACCGCTAGGTCTCGCAACAGCTTTTTATGCTAAAGACACGGATACTTCAAAAAAATTAAATAAAATAATATACTGGGTGATCAAAAAGTCAGTATAAATTTGAAAACTGAATAAATCACGGAATAATGTAGATAGAGAGATACAAATTGACACACATGATTGGAATGACATGGGGTTTTATTACAATTAAAAAAAAATACCAAAGTTCCAAAAATGTCCGACAGATGGCGACTCATCTGATCCAATAGCAATAATCAGCATAACAAAGTAAGACAGAGCAAAGATTATGTTCCTTACAGGAAATGCTCAATATGTTCACCATCATTCCTCATCAATAGCTGTAGTCTAGGAATAATGTTGTGAACGGCACTGTAAAGCATGTCCGGAGTTATGGTGAGGCATTGGCGTCGGATGTTGTCTTTCAGCATCCTCAGAGATGTCGGTCGATTACGATACACTTGCGACTTCAGGTAACCCCAAAGCCAATAATCGCACGGACAGAGGTCTGGGGACCTGGGAGGCCAAGCATGACGAAAGTGGCGGCTGAGCACACGATCATCACCAAACGACTCGCGCAAGATATCTTTCACGCGTCTAGCAATACTTTTTTTTTGTTCTAATAAAACCCCATGTCATTCCAAGCATGTGTGTCAATTTTTAACATTCTATCTACATTATTGCGTGGTTTATTAAGTTTCCAAATTTATGCTGACTTTATGATCACCCGGTAATTAAAAAGTTGTTTCAGGCACAAATCACACTGATCCTTAAAGGGTTAAGTTAGAAAGTTTATTATAGAGCCGGAGGTTTTTACTTAAATTGTACTTTAGAATGTTCTCTCCCTCGTCAAACAACAGACTTAGAGCCACTTGCCCACTCGCTGGCAATTAACATTCACTAACGGTAGCTTGTAACTTTACTCTTCATTGGCTGTGTGAGGCGCTAGTTGTTTACGATTTATGTGTATGTGTTCTTTGCATATGCGGTACTATAGTTGCTGGTCGGTGTAGCTCCGCCTACCGAGTGCTTAAATTTCCTTGCACCGGCCTTTCTCTTTCAACTTCTCCCCTGAAAATGACGGGCAGTTGACCTACCTACCTATAAACTAGCCATTCGTAGCGAACTATCATTTTTGATCAATGCATGTAATGGCTGTTGGTCGGGCTTCATCTACATTTCATTGAATACTAGTTTCTAGCTGAAATTTATATCTGCCAATAAAATTTCAAAAGGACGACTGATGGCTGAAATCTATTATTTACAAGCCAATATAACAGTCGTTGCGTGCAACAGCCTCTGAATGGAGGGTGACCTGATGTATCACAATCAAAAAAAAAAAAAAAAAAAAATGGTTCAAATGGTTCTGAGCACTATGGGACTTAACATCTTAGGTCATCAGTCCCCTAGAACTTAGAACTACTTAAACCTAACTAACCTAAGGACATCACACACATCCACGCCCGAGGCAGGATTCGAACCTGCGACCGTATCAGTCGCGCGGCTCCGGACTGAGCGCCTAGAACCGCTAGACCACCGCGGTCGGCTATAATAATCTCCTACAATCGTATAGCGCAATCTTCGTGCCGACTGTTGCTTTGACGCTATAAGTGATTACTACAATGCACTACATTCGTAAGAATGCCCCTTTGTACCGCTAGGTCTCGCAACAGCTTTTTATGCTAAAGAAACTGGTACTTCAAAAAAAATTAAATAAAATAATATAATTAAAAAGTGGTTTCAGGCACAAATCACACTTATCTTCAAAGGGTTAAGTTAGAAAGTTTATTATAGAGTCAGAGGTTGTTACTTAAATTGTACTTTGGAATGTTCTCTCCCTGGTCAAACAACAGACTTAGAGCCACTTGCCCACTCGTTAGCAATTAACATTCACTAACGGTTCATGGTGTGGGTTCCTGTAGTCATGTCCTAGTTCATGAACCATGGGCAACGTATGAGTGGCCAAGTAAGTGGTCCCGACAGTCGGAATACCAGTTACTTTGGAATAAGGTTGGGCATCTCGGACATATTCTGAGTCGTGGTCACCTTTGTGCTCATATGGCAAAGACTACCAAATCCACCGGTTAGTCCCTCAACCGTTAGGGGTTAAACTCAATGGGACTCGGGGCAAGTAAGGCTAGCAACCTGCTTCCCTGATACTTTAAATATGATGCTGGCAACAATCAGAGCAAAATGCCTCGGACCTTTGGAGGTGACGGAGTCCCACCTCTAACTAACAAACCAGGGACTCATAAGATACGACTTGGCAAACAAATGGTAATGAGATGGGGAGCTATTAACATCAGTGGGGGCTAATCTGGGAAGAAGGTAGAGCTGGCAGAGGCTGCAAGTAAGATGGGGCTGGACGTTTTAGCTGTTAGTGACATTCGGGTAAGGGGTGAGAAAGAAGAGGAAGTGGGAGAATACAAGGTCTACCTGTCAGGAGTCAAAGCAGGAATAGCACAAGGAGGTGTAGGGCTTTACATCAGGAAAGAAATGGAACCCAGCGTAGTTGCAATAAGGTATGTAAACGAACGACTGATGTGGATAGATTTGACAGTGTCTAGCAAGAAAATTAGGATTGTGTCAGTATATTCGCATTGTGAAGGGACAGTTCAAGTTAAGATGGATAGTTTTTATGAGGCACTCAGTGATGTAATTGTTAGAGTAAAGGACAAGGATAGTGTTCTGCTCATGGGTGATTTTAATGCCAGGATTGGAAATCGAACAGAAGGGTATGAAAAGGTTATGGGTAAATTTGGAGAGGATATGGAGGCCAACAGGAACGGGAAACAACTCTTGGATTTCTGTGCCAGTATGGGCTTAGTAATTACAAACTCCTTTTTTAAACATAAGAACATTCACCGGTATACTTGGGAAGGCAGGGGAACCAGATCTGTCATTGACTATGTAATAACAGATCAGGAATTCAGGAAGGCTGTGAGGGACACACGTGTATTCAGGGGATTCATTGATGACACTGATCATTATTTAATCTGTAGTGAAATTGGGATTGTGAGGCCGAAAGTGCAGGAGGTCAGGTCCATATGTAGGAGGATAAGAGTGGAGAAACTTCAGGTAAGGAAATCAGGCACAAGTACATAACAATGATCTCAGAAAGGTACCAGGTAGTTGAATGTAGTCAATTACAGTCATTGGAAAAGGAATGGACAAGGTGCAGGGACACAGTACTAGAAGTGGCTAAAGAATGTCTTGGAACAGTAGTGTGTAAGGGTAGGATGAAGCAAACAACTTGGTGGAATGACACAGTCAAGGCAGCCTGTAAAAGGAAAAAGAAGGCGTATCAAAAATGGCTACATACTAGAACTCAGGTAGACAGAGAAAGTTATGTTGAAGAAAGAAACAAAGCCAAACAGATAATTGCAGCATCCAAGAAGAAATCTTGGGAAGACTTTGGAAACAGGTTGGAGACTTTGGGTCAAGCTGCTGGAAAACCATTCTGGAGTGTAATTAGCAATCTTCGAAAGGGAGGTAAGAAGGAAATGACAAGTATTTTGGACAGGTCAGGAAAACTGCTGGTGAATCCTGTGGATTCCTTGGGCAGATGGAAGGAATATTTTGAAGAGTTGCTCAATGTAGGTGAAAATACGACCAGTAATGTTTCAGATTTCGAGGTACAATGGGATAGGAATGATGATGGAAATAGGATCACATTTGAGGAAGTGGAGAAAATGGTCAATAGATTGCAGTGCAATAAAGCAGCTGGGATGGATGAAATTAAGTCGGATCTCATCAAATACAGTGGAATGTCAGGTCTTAAATAGCTACACAGGATAACTGAAATGGCCTGGGAGTCGGGACAGGTTCCATCAGACTGGACGAAAGCAGTAATCACACCAATCTTTAAACATGGAAACAGAAAAGATTGTAACAACTACAGAGGTATCTCTTTAATCAGCGTTGTGGGTAAAATCTTCTCAGGTATTGTTGAAAGGAAAGTGCGAGTATTAGTTGACGACCAATTGGATGAAAATCAGTGTGGGTTTAGGCCTCTTAGAGGTTGTCAGGACCAGATCTTTAGCTTACGGCAAATAATGGAGAAGTGTTATGAGTGGAACAGGGAATTGTATCTATGCTTTATAGATCAAGAAAAGGCATATGACCGGGTTCCTAGGAGGAAGTTATTGTCTGTTCTACGAGATTATGGAATAGGAGGCAAACTTTTGCAAGCGATTATAGGTCTTTACATGGATAGTCAGGCAGCAGTTAGAGTTGACGGTAAATTGAGTTCATGGTTCAGAGTAGTTTCAGGGGTGAGACAAGGCTGCAACCTGTCTCCACTGTTATTCATATTATTTATGGATCATATGTTGAAAACAATAGACTGGCTGGGTGAGATTAAGATATTTGAAAACAAAATAAGCAGTCTTGAATATGCGGATGACT
The DNA here is from genome assembly GCF_021461385.2 of Schistocerca piceifrons. Classification (NCBI taxonomy): domain Eukaryota; kingdom Metazoa; phylum Arthropoda; class Insecta; order Orthoptera; family Acrididae; genus Schistocerca; species Schistocerca piceifrons. The sequence goes on along the minus strand of NC_060142.1, from coordinate 208,408,700 downwards.
TAGTTGTGATGGCAGATTCGATTGAAAGTTTGCAAAGTAATATTTCAGAGCTAGATCAGAAATGTAAGGACTATGGTATGAAGATTAGCATCTCCAAAACGAAAGTAATGTCAGTGGGAAAGAGATATAAACGGATTGAGTGCCAAATAGGAGGAACAAAGTTAGAACAGGTGGACGGCTTCAAGTACTTAGGATGCATATTCTCACAGGATGGAAACATAGTGAAAGAACTGGAAGCGAGGTGTAGCAAAGCTAATGCAGTGAGCGCTCAGCTAGGATCTACTCTCTTCTGCAAGAAGGAAGTCAGTACCAAGACTAAGTTATCTGTGCACCGCTCAATCTTTCGACCAACTTTGTTGTATGGGAGTGAAAGCTGGGTGGATTCAGGTTACCTTATCAACAAGGTTGAGGTTACGGATATGAAAGTAGCTAGGATGATTGCAGGTACTAGTAGATGGGAACAATGGCAGGAGGGTGTCCACAATGAGGAAATCAAAGAAAAACTGCGAATGAACTCTATAGATGTAGCAGTCAGGCCGAACAGGCTTAGATGGTGGGGTCATGTTACACGCATGGGAGAAGCAAGGTTACCCAAGAGACTCATGGGTTCAGCAGTAGAGGGTAGGAGGAGTCGGGGCAGACAAAGGAGAGGGTATCTGGATTCGGTTAAGAATGATTTTGAAGTAATAGGCTTAACGTCAGAATTTTATGAGGGGAACTATGCTCCAGACTGAACGCTGAAAGGCAGAATCAGTCTTAAATGACGATGATGATGATGACGATAACGGTAGCTTGTAACTTTACTCATCATTGGCTGTGTGAGGCGCTAATTGTTTACGATTTATATGTGTGTGTTCTTTGCAAAATGGTTCAAATGGCTCTGAGCACTATGCGACTTAACTTCTGAGGTCATCAGTCCCCTAGAACTTAGAACTACTTAAACTTAACTAACCTAAGGACATCACACACATCCACGCCCGAGGCAGGATTCGAACCTGCGATCGTAGCGGTCGCTCGGCTCCAGACTGTAGCGCGAAGAACCGCTGTAGTGGGACGCGAATTTGAAGCGTCACCCATCCACCGGTGTCAGCCCAGTTTGCAGGTGAATATAAGTTTAATTTAGTGTTTTGTTTATGTATTTTGTAATATTTGTAATGTTTGTGAATTATCTAAGGTTTTTTAATTTATTTTTATGTTTCATGTACGGAGAGGGCGGCGCAATGAACGGAGACAGCATCTTCACTGTCGGGACCAGAGAGAAAATTGCTGGCCACTATACGTCGTGGGTCGAAAGCCAAAGAGCAACAGAAGATCCTGAAACCGAGTTGCTGCGTCGTGCTTCTAAAAACTGAAAAAATAAGAATTTGTAATGTTTCTACAACAATGACGTCATAGAGAGTTTAATCATGTTGTGAATGTTCAGTCCTATCTTGTCAAGGCTCATGTTCGCGTCTATATGTAGTATATATGAAGATAATAAACTAGTGTATACTACAAAAGTTTAAATACGTGTTCCGAGAATTTATTTATGAAGAATTATATTAAGGAAGAAGTATTACTGATTTATTTGACAAGATTATTAATTTTTGACAACGTTCATCGCGAGTTTGAGTCTAAGTTTATTCAATGTGGTTTTAATATTTATTAAAGCAGATAACTTACATTAATATAATTTCTGAGAAGAAACAAACGACATCTGAATTGAAAAAAGTTTGCGCAAACCGGTTGGACTGAGTACCGTAATTCTGCGCATACAACTCAAATGATGATGTTTTAATTACAGTTTCGTTCAACTTTAAAAAGAATTTAAATAATCTTGAAGTGTTTTGTAACTGACGTAGGTGACGAAGTCTACACATGGTCATATGTCAAAATAAAATCATTTATACAAAACTTACGTCCTTACACTACACCGCACGGCTACTCCGGCCGGCTGTTCTTTGCACATGCGGTACTATTGTTGTTGGTCGGTGTAGCTCCACCTACCGAGTGTTTAAATTTCCTTGCACCAGCCTTTCTCTTTCTATTTCTCCCCTGAAAATGACGGGCCGTTGACCTGCCGAAACATCGGCGGCTGTCGAAGACGGCACCCAGGTGTATACCAGTAAATTGTCTCAACGTTTTGTACCCCGGAAGAAACTCAGCTTTCTGGTTTAAGGTGGACTAAAATTTGTCTGAGGAAACGAGGGTACCATATACACGAAAGTAGCAGCGACAGTGGTGGCAGCACAGACAGCTAACGAACGAGCAGCCGCCGCGGCGGAGCTCTGCCCCCGAGTGAGCCGGCGGCGGCGGCGGCGGTGGGCGCTGTTTTTGTGGCGGTGGTGGGGGCGCGGCGTGGCGGCTCGGGCGCCTCCGGCGGCGGTCGGGCGCGCTCGGGCCGGCTCGCGGCGCTGTCCGGAGCGGCGCGGCGCTGCGCTCGGCTCGGCTCGCCGCGGCCTGCTGCGGCCCGGCCCGGCCCGCGGCGCGCTCCGCCTCGCCTCCCGCCTGCCTCCCGCCGCGCCGCGCCAACCGAGCGGCCAGCAGCAGAGCGCGGAGCGAGCCGACTGCCAGCGGCCAGCGCCGCCACGCCACGGCACCGCGAGCCGCCGCCGCCGCCGCCGCCGTCGCACAAGAGCCCGCGCAGCAGCAGCAGCAGCCGCCGCCGCCGCCGCCGCCGCCCGGCGCCGTCATGTGACGGACGCGCGCGGCCACCATGTGCACGCACCACCATGGCCCACGTGGCCAGTCGTCGCCAGACACCGGCCGCAGCCGGACGCCACCGCCTCAGTCGCAACCGCAGCCGCTCCTGCCAGCCGTGGCGATGCTGCCGACGCCCGCCGTGCCGCCTATGCTGCCGATACTGCTGTCGCTGCTGGTGCTGACGCTGCTGATGCCGGGAGCCAGAGGTGAGTGAGTCCTTCCGCCGCCGCGGCCGCTGCCGCTGCCGCCTCTGCCCGCCGCCGCCGAACAGGTTTGCGCGGGGTTCAGTGGCCGGCTGCGCTCGGCCCGCACCGCCGCCGCTCTGCGCGAATTCGACTGACGGCCTCGGTAGCCGGCCGCTGCCGCTGCCAGTGGCGCGCCGCTTTCCTTTGCCACGTGCTCGCCGCGTCCGCAGGAGCAAAGACCTGCCCTCACGCTGCCGGCCAGCTTCTTGAATTTTCCCCGCCTTTTTCGTCCCCGTACTTCGCGTCTTCTCACTTAACTGCGTACGTACACCGCTTGATTTTTATATCCGCAGTCGCCCGCCTTCAAATTTCGTGGAAGAGAGGATGGACTGTCCGTGTGCACGTGGGGCCTACTTGTTGCTCTGGCGAGCAGCCGCGTGCTGCGCCTCTGATAATCGGCAGCCAGGTGCCGCCCCTCGCCGCGTGCTGTATTCACGGCCAAATCGTGCCCGTCCGTAACGTGGGACTCCCGTCGACCGAAAGTGAACTAATACGACAGAATTTCTCGTTGAAGCGTTGCTCAATTTTATCCGCTGTAAAGATGAACGCACTTAGTTGTTAGATTTGGTTTCTTTTTGACGCGCAGTAACCGCTATATCATAATTTACCTACGTAGATGACTTCTTATTGAAACTAAGACAGTCTTCAGACATTATTACTTGATATGTGTTGTTTACTGCGTCTTGTAGTGAATGAGTCTGATGCAAAACCAGCAACGTGTCTGTTTTCGTTATTTTTGTGTTTTGTGCTGTCCCTTAGTTCCTTCTAATTTATTATTATTAGTGGTAGCTTGGGAGATATAGTAGTTACAAGGAATCAACACTGACGAGTTTTGCGGTTTTCTTATATGTGTCCCACTGCAATTTTATCTTGTCCTGCGTACACCAGGATCTTTTGAAACATGTAGAAAAAGCAATAGTTTTTATGTGAAGGTACCGATATTTCTTTGCAACTGTAGACTCAATAATGACAGCTTTCAACAGCGATTGTCTTTATTCAAATTTACTTTTCCTTGTTACAAGATCCATTTTTCTACACCGAATTTCCTTTATCAACAGAATAAATAACCGTTGTTTATTTTCGACTCGATATAAGCAAGAAACTACCCTTATACTCCCATAGCTATGGTCTCATAGTGCCAGTTTTCGACTAGATAGTACAAACTATTTATGATTTTTTTCCATTCTCATAGGTCCAGTTATGTACATTGGGCTTGCTTATTGATTCCGGTATTACATTTAGGCTTCTCGATTGACTGTTTCCAGTATCATCAACTCAACAATATAGCTTGATAATTTTTTGTGAATATTTTGTGAAACTGTGTCTTCCTTCATTGTGGTTGTCCTAGAGATTGGAAGTAATGACTTCCAGCTGGGATTGTAATAGCTTTTGAAGAACGTTGTTAACTAATGCAAACAACTTGACGCTTTTGCTTCCAGAAGGTCCATTATTTTTGATTGTATTCGTAACTAATTATTTACGATCTCCGTGAGATATGAAGGAAATAACACAGATATTAATTGCTTACAAGAACTTTCTTCGTATAAACGATTACCAAGTAATGAAACAATTTTTTTAAAAGTATCTCTGCATTTTTCCAATTTTAAATCAAAACATTATGTTTCTATCGATAGTTCGAGTAACATACAAGTATCTACATCTTCATATAATTACTATTTATTTTGCTAACGTTACTATCCTCTTCATCGTATGGAAACTTAACACGTGTACAGTGATAAAAACAAAATGATATTGTGAAACGTGTAATCTGTTTCCTATAAAAGGAATAAAGCTGTTGGTTTCGGGAATTTTGAGTTCACTTAATGTGGTTGTTCTTAATAGAGGAATATAATAAAACGCTGACACTACGCAGAGATAACTCAATGCGGCTAACATAAGTTTATTTTTAAATGTACACTTTAACAAAAATTGTAAAGAAAATATATTGATGTTTTCTGTAACATTATAAACATAACAGGCTTTTCCTGGAACTAAATGAGGTTCAGAGGGGCTTTATAGAAGTGGATGGCAGATCTCCAGGCTATACCTTTTTCCTACCACAGAAAAATGAAAGGTGGCTGATTACAGAATTTAAAGAAACTGTCTGATCGAAGCAAGGAGCGTAACATATTTCTAGGAAGCTGAACGAACTTACAGCAAGAACCTGATTTGGTGCCTACGCAGGCTCGTCCTTCCTGTGTTCGTGGAAGCCGCTCTGTCCAAATGCCAGAATGGTTTCTCGCCTATGCATACAGATCATTCTTCTGCAAACACTTGACTCTTTCCCTACAACAAGCTGACTGGAAACTGGGTTAAACAACAGCTCCCCTCTAGTATACACCTCTCGTGTTAGGGTGTCATGTGGTAGTCACTGTCTGAAATTAAATATACGTTCTCGCTGACCTTGTCGGTTACGGTCTTATATTTCTCGTAGCGAATCAGGAGTCGACGTTGCTCCCCCTAATTTTCTTGCAATCTTAATTTTAAATGCTTCGCCGCTAACGCAACTGGCGGAACGTCTTCTTTCTGATCTGACTGTATATTGGACGATGGACGGAAAAGAATAACGCCAACCTTCACCAACAGAGGCGTATTTAAAACATTCGTCGGGCTCGCCAAGTAACGCGGAAATTTCCTCGCAACTCCGATGAATCATTTTAGCGTGTTTCTATTGGTGCAGCACATGTTAACCTAAATATACAGTTCTGCTATGCTTCCTATTGTCAGACGCCTCTCTCTTCCTGAAAGTTTGATATCTGGATCTCTCACAATTAATATACGATTATAGCTTTTGTTGATTTTCTAATATTATTAATTCACTTTTTGTAGGAAAAAATCAGTTTCATCTGTATTGCTACAGGATAGAAATGTTTTCCTACGTAGCTCGGTCACGAATAAAAAACAAGTCTTCTAAGTTTGTCATATGATCCGTTTCGTGTATGACCGTTCTCATACGGGTTACATCCTAAACTTGCGGTGCAAATGCTATAATGGTTCTACAGTGTCTCTTTCTTAGAAGTTATGGCACAAGACTCGAACAGACTTCCCGTTTCTAATTGGTTTGTTACTGCTCTATTTCAGAACAGGTTTAGAAACTTTGTCATTCTTAGTGTCCATGACAATCAGACTGCTTTTTTCGTCTTCTCCACAAAGATTGGAAAGTAGTTTAAAAAGTCTCCTTGTCGTACAAGCTCGTAATTTTATGGTGAACCAATGAACTATCATGTTCATGGAAGGTTTATCAACAATCATATTTTGCCCCTCAGTTTAGAATTTTGACTGCAACAGTCACCAGCATCTGCTGGCCTTCACTATATTTGTTTGGAGAATTTCCTATTCCGTAGCACAAGATTGATCTAGACGTTGCGAACCAAAATACTTCCATTCTTTTCACATAGTTGTGACAATGATATACATTTATGAACATTTCTACTTAAAGTTGCGTTCTGACACGAAACGGAACGTTAATGATTGGCAATGAATGCGCTTGACTGTTCACAGGTGAAGTGGACACAAAATTAGTAACAACATATTTTAAGCTCGAGGACACATCCGAAATGAGTAATTCATCTGATCCACAATTCTCCAACCACAGTCATTATGACTTTCTGTTTAACTACACATAACAGCTGTGTAACAGTTTTTGGAGCACTTCAGGTTCTTTGACAACAAACCAACGTTTTCTGTAGCAGTTTTCGATTGCCACAAACAAAAAGCACAATAGGTAAATTTCATGAACCTTATGTTCTCCCACCACTTCGGTGATAGCGTCGTAATCAAACAAAGAGGAATGGTAAGCATCGTTACAGTACAATCTTTCTTGAAGGCGTGCAAGGGATTCTTCGAAGAAATATCGCCACCGCTTGGAGAATGTCGTGTAGCATATTCTGAGTTTCATAAAGATGTGTTTGGCCTCGAAGCCTCCACGCACACGACGATCTTCTATCCATCATTTAAAAGAAGGTCATTGCAGTATAAATGATAATTCAGGAACATGCTCCTCCATTGTGGTACCGGGCAGGTGAGTTCTTAGACTTGTCAGCATTTGTATACAGATCACTCTCCAAAATATATCGAGGAAGCTATACTTTTTATGGGTACCACACTGCTAGATGGAGAAGCACATGAAACGTACCAGTTGGTACAAAAATATACACTTGGAAACTTAGAAATTAATCCATCTCGCAGTATGAATATAGGAGTTACAGGCGGCTAACGTGTTTGTATTACTATGAAATTAGAAACAACAGGTGGATGTTACATGGAAAACCCGAAAATGTCTGTGCTTAAGAGAATAGTGCTTTTGATCGTCAGCGCGAGATTAGCGTTAAAACGTGCTGTCGTCGCCAAGTAAAACCATTAGCTATGAACTGACTGTCTCATGTCACACAGCTGCCCTAAATTGTACGACAAAGATGTCGACGAGGTCCTGGGTTTTTTCATCGTAATATCGATTAAGCAGTAGGCTTAAAAATTTGTAAGCACCGTCCAAAGAGGCCCGATCTGTTTACAAGCGGTTTTCTGCAGTTCTCACAAGTGAAAACGCCATTAGAAAAACTGTATGGTAATGAATGTTCCCTTCTACAAAAGACGCTTGGAAAACTGTTTCTGATCCGTTTGAAAAACTTAAGAGAGGCTTTGAACACAGTGGTAATTATTTACAATGTTCCGTGCAAACTGTCTACAACAGCACGAACTTTCAAACCGTCATAGAAGATATTTAAAATGTACTCACCTTGCCACCGTACGCTTGTGAACTTGTTGCATCATTTAATTTCGAAGACACACAAACGAAGTCGAAAGTTTCCCTTGGTTTTCATGACACACTGATGAAACAGCTTTGCTTCTGGAATCTTCATTGAAAACATTAATGCTTTAAGAACATTAATGCTTTAAGATATTCCTACAAAAAAAAAATTTAAAACTGGGTGAGATGAATGTGCGGACCATCAGACATGTCGAACACTCTCCCGTACAACTCAAGTGAGGTAACGAAAACGTTCTGGAACTTCAGCATACGTATATCACAGGTTCTTCTTATTGACTTCAGCATACGTATATCACAAGGTTCTTCTTATTAACAGGGACTAATTTTGTAGGGCTCGTGCGCGTCATCACTTTAATCGGAAACATTACAGAAAATGTTATTTCAATAGCAACTCAGCGAAGCGCATCGGTGAATATGATGTTTTTCATGATTTGGCATTGGTAACTATCCTAGAAATATGCCCAACAATTTTAGACACAGCGTGCATATATCAACAGAAAGTGGCCGTATCACATCTCGTAGACAGTGTTACGGTGGTGCCCTCTACATTTGCCTTCTTAAAAGTTAAGTAAGGGAAAATTACTCAGACAGCCGAAGAAATCATTAAATTAAAAACAGGAGAAAAGTAATAAAGTAAATAATTAGATATAATAGGAATAGGCTGCTCCTTACAAATCAACTTATTAGCATCGCTAAAGGGCTTACGTCGAATCCGGCTAACCACGAACCACGTAAAACGATTAATTAGAGTTGCTGTTCTATCGAATTAGGTTCTTCTATTTGTCTTGCCAGTAATTTTTTCATTTCCCGCTCTGCTATTGTTTTTGTTCCTGCGCGAAGATCTTCCACGTTTCTCCTATTTTTCTTGAAAACACTTGAAGCAAATATTTTATTTTGGTTCTGAATTTTTCTCAGGTTTGAATTTATTCAGTTATGTTGATCTCATCAAGTCTTTTCGAGTATGTTTGAGTCATTGATTTTTGTACTTTTTGTCAGTGAAATACCGGAAGATTCTTTTAGTTCATCTCTTGTCCCCTATTCTTTTCACACGCCGAAAGAAACGGATCTACTTCTCAGGATTGTGCCTGAGAGTTTGGGAATCTTTTTGACAGAATTCTTTGTTGCTCCTAAATTTGCAGTTGCCGATTTCCTCGTGGTAGTTCCCAGAATGTTTCGAATGATCCTCACGTTTTCCCCAGTTTTTTCTATTTCTCCAACTTAAAATGTGGCAGTGCACTCTGCTGCATTTGTTGTATAACTACGACGACGATTTTCTTTCTGCCATTTATATTCCCTTAACGAAATAGAGACTTCCTGTACTTATAAACTGAAACATAAAATTTAACGACCAATGTGTCGCCTCGAAGAGTGCTGTCAGTTAAATATTATCAAGGTGTACGTCAGATGACTACTTCCATGAGATGCGATTCTCATGTAAAAACTTTGCGACCTTTAAAGTCACTGAGTAGTACCGGTAGTTAAGTGCAAATGTGTTCGGCAATTGCATTCTCAGTGTCTAGGATTTTTCGTTCCTTGTCTCGCGGAAAAGGAACGGAAAAATTTCCGTTTTATGAACGATGATTTCGAAAGAAGAGTACGTTTGCCCATAAGTGTCTAACCACTTATGGAATTTTGTTTGTTGCCAGATGCTAAGGACTCGGCAGCTCTTCCTGCGACACTTTCGATTTCGCCTCAAGTACGTTAAATGTAGCACACGTTGCCTATTTAAATTAATACGCACAGCTCTATGAACATAAATTTTGTAACGCTGTCCCGTGTTTAATGTGGTCCCCCTCCCCACTTCTCGGAAGTACATCATCCATTACTACTGTACTCAATGGCAATTATACGTGCATACAAAACTGTTTGAAGGACGTAATCAAGCAGGTTTTTTGTGATCGAGAATATCGTGAATGTTTCGGTTGGCTATGACTCTGAGCTGTGACATCTAAGTTGCTATCGAGGTCATTATGTACCTGTCATTACATACCAGTACTTGCTGCGAATTAATTAACATCGTTGCCTTCGTGCAGTGGTGTCCATACTAATGACATTGATAAATCATTATACAAGAAGCCGTATTCTACACGGCTGAATTTTGATGTCGGTTAAGCCTCTATCAACGATCCAATTCCCCACGGTCCGCGATTGCGCAGCTACGGTTCAGTGTATTATACCTACGCTGTTTTCTTTATTGAACACCCTTGGCATGCTGAGAACATGGTGCGCCCCACTTGAGTCAGAAACCGAGATAACATTGTTTTTATATATATATAAAAGAATAATTCTGGCGCCGGCGGGAAATATTTGCACGAAAAGACCATCCTACACCTAATAACTTTTCTTGATAATTTTTATTATATTCCGAAAACTTCTCTGTGATCATTTCTTGTTGCTCTTTTTAACAGCTTTGGGAATGTATCTTGTAACTGCCGTTCCATTTGGGCTGTCTGGTTAAGGATGGGTCAATAGCGGATTTTTCCACTTCTAAATCTTTGAGCGCGTCTGCTAGAGAGGGTTGCGTGTCTCCTTCGTTAAGAATTTATGTAAATCACCTACAGAGACAGGTGTATGAAATTTGGAGCCTTAATATACGAAATGGAATGATGACTCATTCTGCTTATACCGTTCACCAAAAAGTAAAGCTGGCGCTCGGAGAATATTAAGATAGTTCATTCAGTTAGAGAATATTCAATTCGATGCTGCACAAGTATCAAATCAGGCGAAACAAGGGTACGAGGTCACACAAAAATTATCGGACATGGCAAACCTCTATAGCGGTGAACGGTGAGAGCTCTGTCACGGCACATGTGACACCTTCAATGAAACTCACATCTCAAATGATTACAAGATTACAAGTCTTCCTCAACCGTGAGGGTCTCCAACATTTCATAATAGTAACAGATATTGAGAAAAGGAATTCAGTGGATGATAGTTCCAAACGAGCGAATATATTAAGTTGGCGAACGCTCTTAGTATTTTATGTCGAGATTTTGACGTGGCAATATCTTTTTTACTATACCATATACTATGCAGCTTTACTGTATGAGTAAATGATGATGGCGTCCTCTTGAGTAAAATATTCCGGAGGTAAAATAGTCCCCCATTCGGATCTCCGGGCGGAGACTACTCAAGAGGACGTCGTTATCAGGAGAAAGAAAACTGGCGTTCTACGGATCGGAGCGTGGAATGTCAGATCCCTTAATCGGGCAGGTAGATTAGAAAATTTAAAAAGGGAAATGGATAGGTTAAAGTTAGATATAGTGGGAATTAGTGAAGTTCGGTGGCAGGAGGAACAAGACTTTTGGTCAGGTGATTACAGGGTTATAAATACAAAATCAAATAGGGGTAATGCAGGAGTAGGTTTAATAATGAATAAAAAAATAGGTTTGCGGGTAAGCTACTACAAACAGCATAGTGAACGCATTATTGTGGCCAAGATAGACACAAAGCCCATGCCTACTACAGTAGTACAAGTTTATATGCCAACTAGCTCTGCAGACGATGAAGAAACTGATGAAATGTATGGCGAGATAAAAGAAATTATTCAGGTAGTGAAGGGAGACGAAAATTTAATAGTCATGGGTGACTGGAATTCGTCAGTAGGAAAAGGGAGAGAAGGAAACATAGTAGGTGAATATGGATTGGGGGGAAGAAATGAAAGAGGAAGCCGTCTTGTAGAATTTTGCACAGAGCATAACTTAATCATAGCTAACACTTGGTTCAAGAATCATAAAAGAAGGTTGTATACCTGGAAGAATCCTGGAGATACTAAAAGGTATCAGATAGATTATATAATGGTAAGACAGAGATTTAGGAACCAGGTTTTAAATTGTAAGACATTTCCAGGGGCAGATGTGGATTCTGACCACAATCTATTGGTTATGAACTGCAGATTGAAACTGAAGAAACTGCAAAAAGGTGGGAATTTAAGGAGATGGGACCTGGATAAACTGACTAAACCAGAGGTTGTAGAGAGTTTCAGGGAGAGCATAAGGGAACAATTGACAGGAATGGGAGAAAGAAATACAGTAGAAGAAGAATGGGTAGCTCTGAGGGAAGAAGTAGTGAAGGCAGCAGACGATCAAGTAGGTAAAAAGACGAGGGCTAATTGAAATCCTTAGGTAACAGAAGAAATATTGAATTTAATTGATGAAAGGAGAAAATATAAAAATGCAGTAAATGAAGCAGGCAAAAAGGAATACAAACGTCTCAAAAATGAGATCGACAGGAAGTGCAAAATGGCTAAGCAAGGCTGGCTAGAGGACAAATGTAAGGATGTAGAGGCTTGTCTCACTAGGGGTAAGATAGATACTGCCTACAGGAAAATTAAAGAGACCTTTGGAGAGAAGAGAACCACTTGTACGAATATCAAGAGCTCAGATGGCAACCCAGTTCTAAGCAAAGACGGGAAGGCAGATAGGTGGAAGGAGTATATAGAGGGTTTATACAAGGGCGATGTACTTGACGACAATATTGTGGAAATGGAAGAGGGTGTAGATGAAGACGAAATGGGAGATAAGATACTGCGTGAATAGTTTGGCAGAGCACCAGAGTCGAAACAAGGCCCCGGGAGTAGACAACATTCCATTAGAACTACTGATGGCCTTGGGAGAGCCAGTCACGACAAAACTCTACCATCTGGTGAGCAAGATGTATGAGACAGGCGAAATACCCACAGACTTCAAGAAGAATATAATAATTCCAATCCCAAAGAAAGCAGGTGTTGACAGATGTGAAAATTACCGAACTATCAGTTTAATAAGTCACAGCTGCAAAATACTAACACGAATTCTTTACAGACGAATGGAAAAACTGGTAGAAGCGGACCTCGGGGAAGATCAGTTTGGATTCCGTAGAAATGTTGGGACATGTGAGGCAATACTAACCTTACGACTTATCTTAGAAGAAAGATTAAGAAAAGGCAAACCTACTTTTCTGGCATTTGTAGACTTAGAGAAGGCTTTCGACAATGTTGACTTGAATACTCTCTTTCAAATTCTGAAGGTGGCAGGGGTAAAATACAGGGAGCGAAAGGCTATTTACAATTTGTACAGAAACCAGAGGGCAGATATAAGAGTCGAGGGGCATGAAAGGGAAGCAGTGGTTGAGAAAGGAGTGAGACAGGGTTGTAGCCTCTCCCCGATGTTATTCAATCTGTATACTGAGCAAGCAATAAAGGAAACAAAAGAAAAATTCGGAGTAGGTATTAAAATTCATGGAGAAGAAGTAAAAACTTTGCGGTTCGCCGATGACATTGTAATTCTGTCAGAGACAGCAAAGGACTTGGAAGAGCAGTTGAACGGAATGAACAGAGTCTTGAAAGGAGGATATAAGATGAACATCAACAAAAGCAAAAGAAGGATAATGGAATGTAGTCAAATTAAATCGGGTGATGCTGAGGGAATTAGATTAGGAAATGAGACACTTAAAGTAGTAAAGGAGTTTTGCTATTTAGGGAGTAAAATAACTGATGATGGTAGAAGTAGAGAGGGTATAAAATGTAGACTGGCAATGGCAAGGAAATCGTTTCTGAAGAAGAGAAATTTGTTAATATCGAGTATAGATTTAAGCGTCAGGAAGTCGTTTCTGAAAGTATTTGTATGGAGTGTAGCCATGTATGGAAGTGAAACGTGGACGATAACTAGTTTGGACAAGAAGAGAATAGAAGCTTTCGAAATGTGGTGCTACAGAACAATGCTGAAGATAAGATGGGTAGATCACGTAACTAATGAGGAGGTATTGAATAGGATTGGTGAGAAGAGAAGTTTGTGGCACAACTTGACTAGAAGAAGGGATCGGTTGGTAGAACATGTTTTGAGGCATCAAGGGATCACAAATTTAGCATTGGAGGGCAGCGTGGAGGGTAAAAATCGTAGAGGGAGACCAAGAGACGAATACACTAAGCAGATTCAGAAGGATGTAGGTTGCAGTAGGTACTGGGAGATGAAGAACCTTGCACAGGATAGAGTAGCATGGAGAGCTGAATCAAACCAGTCTCAGGACTGAAGACCGCAACAACATATACTATTTAACGACATTAGCTCTCGACCGTGTTATCGTAGTGATGCAACTTTTTTCAGCGTTTGCAGCCCATTATTTCTTATAAATATGTCCGAAACGTGCTCAAAGTAAGGCTGAACTTTGCCACTTTCGCATCCATCGCTCTTTGGACAAATTCCTTTGCGAACAGTGAATGTTGCGTCTTTTCTTGCAGCTGACTATCATCGGTGATTATGATTGATTGCGTTTACAGTGTTGTGTCATATTAGTGACGCTGATGATGGTTATGGATTGAAAGAATAAAGTGAAACCCAGTGACATTGGCGACTTATAGCTTCACCCTATGGAATAACCGATCGAAGTGTTGCAGTGGCTAAGACACTGGACTCACATTCGAAAGAACCCTAGTTCAAATTCCCAATTTGAAATCCATATTTAGATTTTCATCGATTTCCCTAGACCGCTTAAGGCAAATGCCGGGATGCTTCCTTTGAAAAAGACAGTCCGATTTTCTTACCATCCGTCCCCAATACGATCGTCTGCTCCGCCTCTAATGACATCATCGTAGACAGGACGTTGGACTCTAATCTTCTTTCTTTCTTTCTTCATTCCTATGAAATAGCACCAACGTGATCACCGAAGTTGACGTCCTCATCAACAAAGCCTTCGCCATTAATAGTGTTTTACGTACACACTCCACGAGTGCGGACATGCTACGGAGATTATAAGGGTATAATAGTTCTAGGAGCAATCACGGAGCCTGTTTTTGTTGCCTTTACCATCATGACATTAACACATTTTAGCGGAGCGATTCCATGTCAATTTTAAGCACAACGCCGTAGTCTGCTTTTGATCACTGGACAGATATTCGATGGCCACCTTGGATCATGACAGGGAATCTCACGTACACGAATAACGTGTACGGAAGTGAGCTAAGATGTTGGCGAATTTAGCGCAGGATAAAGTGAATTTTTCGATATGAAAGTGTGTTTCAGGAATAGTGGCGCGATACTCAATAGAACATTCGGATCCGTATATAGCGGAGCCAAAAAACACTCTAATATAGTGGCCTAGTCATTATGCAGACTGGTAAAGTAAAGCCGACGAAGAGGCCGAGGACATTCTAACTGCGACAATGTCGAGTACCTCCTCCCAGACTGGATGTAGATTTACGGCTAAATGAGAGCCATCAGTGAACTTACTTTAGTAATGGAGGGTAGTATTAGCAGTAAAACTGTTGTTCAGATTTTTAACATAAAAATAGCTCATGCATGAAGAAAAAAAGTCACATCATAGCATTAAAATTGAAACTGAGGACGTTTGACCCACAATCAAGTATAAACTATTGTGAAGTAACTACTACGATCATCAACATAGCTACAGCTAGTTGGAGAACTCCTGCAGTGGTGTGTTTAATACACATCACGTTTTCTTATTGTTGCTGCATCTTTTGTAGGCGTTTCCTTCCATGCTGAAAATCGCGAGGGGAAACAGTAGGGTGATCGAAAAGTTTCCGTTTGTGGGTATTGCTGCACTGTATATGCTACCCAGCCTGACTCCCATGCGGGTGTATAAGCTCCAACTTGTAGGCAGGGGTTTAGTGTGGTCTTCGAAAAGGAACTTTTTAATCGCCCCTTGTATCTTCGTGATCTTGCACTATTATTACTGTAATCATTACTCTGATGATTGGTTTTGATGTAGCTCTTCACGCTATTCTAAACTTGCAAGTCATCCGATATCATTTCAAGTTCTCAAATACTGCAACGTAACTCCGTGGTTTATGGATCTAAAATTCCTTTCTCCGGCCCGTAGAAGAAAAGATTTGTGTTATCTAGTATTTTTTCTGGTGAAAATATCATCCTAAATTGACCCTGCCTGGCGATCCAAAGGTGGCCTATTTTACCTCCGAAATGTTTTACCCAGGAGGACACCATCATCCATAAACCATACAGCGGAGCTGTGTGTCGTCGGGAAATGTACGGCGATAATTGCCCCTTCCTCTCAGCCGCCCCGCAGTACCAGAATAGCAAGGTTATGCTGGCTGGTAAATGTTACACGTACCCCAGATAGCCTTCCGACATAGTTGCATACTACGGTTCGATTATCTCTGCTGCTCGGATGGCAACAGGTCGGTATAGCCCTTACCGAAGTGTAACAGAGAATTGCGGGAAAACTGAAATGGGAATCCTTGGAAGAAAGACGACGCAGTTTTCGCAAAATGCTGTTGGCTAAACTTAAAGAAAGTTTATTACGCTGCCACGTGTATCTTGCGTTGGGACCGCGAGGCGAAGATAACAGA
The DNA here is from genome assembly GCF_021461385.2 of Schistocerca piceifrons. NCBI lineage: Eukaryota > Metazoa > Arthropoda > Insecta > Orthoptera > Acrididae > Schistocerca > Schistocerca piceifrons. The sequence continues at coordinate 208,392,703 of NC_060142.1, read as the reverse complement.
GATAATAGCGCGTACAGAGCAATATAGACATTTTTCTGTCGCTAAGTACGCGAATGGAATAGGGAAGGAAACTGATAATATTGGTACCGTGCACTGTACGATAGATTAGGGAGTATTAATGTTCATGTAGACACCCTTTCCCTGCGTCAAAATGTATTGTTTCTTTTCTATTTTTATTTGGCTTGCGTTTGTGAACAATAGTGCCAATAGTTTGGTACAAATTAAGTGTATATACAGAGAAGCCACAATAATACAGTTTGAGCAATGATGTAATATTATTTTACAATGTCCACACAGGTACGATACTTACTACTAAGAAATCTTGAAATATCAACTACAGGCAAAATAAAATATATAAAAATAGTCAACAAATATTGGGGTGCATACATATTGCAACCGTATATAGGACGCCAAATTTCATATGCACATGTTACTCTCACGTATAAAAGAAAAGTATTCTTTCTATATTTGAATATCCTCATTATCTTCCTCTTTTCTTGTGCCAGTGTCCCGCATCGGCGCAGCGTTGGCGTCGTTATTTACGTTCATGACGTGGTTGATTTATGGGGTGGCCAAATGCCCTGCCTGTTGCCACTCCGTATACCCCGAGACGGAAGTGCGTAACCCAACTCTCTGCCACTTCATGCGGAAGTGAGCGGAAGTTTTTTAAATATTACGAATCGTGTAACTGAGGTACCAGTCCGTTATTCATCTGGTGGGATCCGGGAAACAGCCTAAGAACCACATCCAGGCTGGCCGGTACACCGAACCTCGTCGTTAATCCGTAGGGCGTATTCGATCCGGAATCGGCGCACCTGCGCGTCCTGGAAACAGCACATAAACAAGCACGGCTATCGGGGCAGGAATATTTGCGAATCTTCATGGCACAAGAAAACAGTAACACTTTTTGAAAGAGGCATTTTCAGTTTCACAGTTTTTCGTAATAAACAGTCTTGCTGTTCTTCGAGCAAACCGCAGGAAAACAGCAAGTGGTTTACGTCTCTTTCGTGTTCCTTCTGACAGCCGCAGAAGGGATCATCCCAGATTTATGTTCGATGTATGAGGGAAGGAGTTGAACCACGGCTCGTACGCATTGGTACTAGTTATCAGCTTCCAGCTCGCGTGGAATTTTCGAAATCACGGGGAGTTTCTACACTACTGGCCATTAAAATTGCTACACCAAGAAGAAATGTAAATGATAAACGGGAATTCATTGTACAAATATAATATACCAGAACTGACATGTGATTACATTTTCACGCAATTTGGGTGCATAGATCCTGAGAAATCAGTACCCAGAACAACCACCTCTGGCGCTAATAACGGCCTTGATACGCCTGGGCATTGAGTCAAACAGAGCGTGGAAGGCGCTACAGGTACACCTGTCCATGCAGCTTCAACACGATACCACAGTTCATCAAGAGTAGTGACTGGCGTATTGTGACGGTCACCATTGACCAGACGTTTTCAGTTGGTGAGAGATCTGGAAAATGTGCTGGCCAGGGCAGCAGTCGAACATTTTCTGTATCCAGAAAGGCCCGTACAGGACCTGCAACATGCGGTCGTGCATTATCCTGCTGAAATGTAGGGTTTCGCAAGGATCGAATGAAGGGTACAGCCACGGGTTGAAAAACATCTGAAATGTAACGTCCACTGTTCAAAGCGCCGTCAATGCGAACAAGCGGTGACCGAGACATGTAACCAATGGCACCCCATACCATCACGCCGGGCGATACGCCAGTATGGCGATGACGAATACACGCTTCCAATGTGCATTCAACGCGATGTCGCCATCATGATGCTGTAGACAGAACCTGGATTCATCCGAAAAAATGACGTTTTGCCATTCGTGCACAAAGGATCGTCGTAGGCGCTCCTGTCTGTGATGCAGCGTCAAGGGTAACCGCAGGCTGCTGAAAACGTCGTCGAACTGTTCGTGCAGATGGTTGTTGTCTTGCAAACGTCCCCATCTATTGACTCAGGGATCGAGACGGCTGCACGATCCGTTACAGCCATGCGGATAAGATGCCTGTCATCTCGACTGCTAGTGATACGAGGCCCTTGAGATCCAGCACGGCGTTCCGTATTACCCTCCTGAACCCACCGATTCCATATTCTGCTATCAGTCATTGCATCGCGACCAACACGAGCAGTAATGTCGCGATACGATATACGGCAATCGCGATAGGCTACAATCCGACCTTTATCAAAGTCGGAAACGTGATGGTACGCATTTCTCTTCCTTACACGAGGCATCACAACAACGTTTCACCAGGCAACGCCGGTCAAGTGCTGTTTGTGTATGAGAAATAGGTTGGAAACTTTCCTCATGTCAGCACGTTGTAGGGGCCGCCACTGGCGCCAGCCTTGTGTGAATGCTCTGAAAAGCTAATCATTTGCATATCACAGCATCTTCTTCCAGTCGGTTAAATTTCGCTTCTGTAGCACGTCATCTTCGTGGTGTAGCAATTGTAATGTCCAGTAGTGTAACTATTGACTGGATCGCACCGTAGTATTTATCTTTATGGAATACTGATACACGTCAATCCTCTGCGCATTCTTCCTCGGGCAGTTTCCGTATTCATAATTTGAAACTGGAGGAGGGTAGACTGACTTTCTGTACAGGGCAAGGAACACTGGCCTCCTCCACCAGCTGGTCGACCCTGTAATCGTAAACGAATTGCACAAACACTGAGGCCTACTCTACGGTTCGTGGGGTAAATCTGCTGCTAACGTAACAGAGCAACGGTAACATCTCAAGACGTTAGGGGTCGGATTTAACACAGAACTCTGTTACAGTGGATGAAGAACAAGAAGTTCGCGACTTGCCCTTTTCTTGTCGGCCGAAGATTTGTAACGATAGATTCTTCCACCATCAAGATGCGAACCGGCTGTTTCCGGATCGAATGCCATCGTATTAGCGATCTCGGTTGCAGAGGCCAGTTTCTGATTTGTGAGACCGTTTGTGGAACGATACGGGTGTTGACATTAGCTCGATCAGTCAGAGAGTACAAACGAAAGAAAATTCGTGGCAGTAAGCAATTGGCAGGAAGGCGACGGTGGCCGTGGCCAGTTTAAGGGGAGCAGCGCTGACTGTGGCGCTGTCCAGCTCCGGATTGTGGCGTGCTGTGTTTACGCGTTGAGTCAGAGTGGGATGAATGGGGAGGAGGCGCAGCGTGGCGCGGTGTCGCGTTACGCGCTGCCCCGGGTCCGCCTGCGGCACGACACCCCCCCCCCCCTCCACCCACAATCACTCCTCTGACCGAGACGGTGCGTGCCACTGGCGGCCTGGAGGCCTGCCAACTCCGGCGTGTAAACATCGCCTGGGGCTGCGGAGGACCTGCGCTGTGTGCGTGCCCGGGGTACGCGCCTAACACACTCAGCGGCTCCCGGCCCTGCTCTCCTAACACTAGTGCAGCCACTGGTCCCAATTTAGTCTCTACGCCAGAGATCCTACTATTTGCCCCTTACTGATCTAGGCTTCTGAATCAGTGATACCAGGTCATACAATAAGTTCGCACATATTCGGATCACATTACAAGAAGAATATAACAATCAATCATGTACTCCACAATGAAAATGACAACCAAAACGACGGAAATAATAGCGTAAGAATTGGCAACGAATTTCCTGGCCGAGCCCATCAGACTGTCCATTTTTTACTGTGCAGGCCAAGACCGGTTTGCGGTACGTACGGTACAAGGGGTTTTTCACAATCTGAAAATTTGGGTTGGACGTTTCCATATCTTCCTAAATCGAGTGTGTTCGGGGCGAGTACACTGATTCCAAGGGAGAATAATATTTCCATAACGGCTTGTGTTTTTCAACATCTGACAGAAATAAGCTTCGGTAAGCGCTGGCTGCAAGCAGCTCCTGCTACATTTACATCTGCATAGTTGCTCCGCGGTTTCTACATTTACTCTACATCCATACTCTGCAAGCCATCTGACTGTGTGTGGCGGAGGGTACTTTGAGTACCTCTATCGGTTCTCCCTTCTATTTCGCTCTCGTATTGTTCGTGGAAAGAAAGATTGTCGGTATGCCTCTATGTGGGCTGTAATCTATCTGATTTTATCATCTTGGTCTCTTCGCGAGATATACGTAGGAGGGAGCAATATACGGCCCGACTCCTCGGTGAAGGTATGTTCTCGAAAATTCAACTAATGCCCGTACCGAGCTACTGAGCGTCTCTCCTGCAGAGTCTTCCACTGGAGTTTATCTATCATCTCCGTAACGCTTTCGCGATTACTAAATGATCCTGTAACGAAGCGCGCTGCTCTCCGTTGGATCTTCTCTATCTCTCTAGAAATCCTATCTGGTACGGATCCCACACTGGTGAGCAATTTTCAAGCAGTGGGCGAACAAGTGTACCGTTACCTACTTCCGTTGTTTTCGGATTGCATCTCCTTAGGATTCATCCAATGAATCTCAGTCTTGCATCTGTTTTTAGGCCCATTTTAAATCACTCCTAATGCCTACTCCCAGATAATTTATGGAATTAACTTTTTCCAATTGCTGACCTGCTATATTGTAGCTAAATGGTAAAGGATAAAGGAACTTAAGTTGCTGTCAAACGGTTCATAGAACAACTTTCAGATTACTTACTGACTTACTGGCATGTGCAAAATGAGAGTTAACACATAAAGATGCAGGATGTCGATGACGAGGTGTTGTGTCAGTCACTACCAGCCGGGATCTGAAGTCATATCTGATGGCTCCCCACACCATGACGCTAGTAGGCTGTGTTTCTGCAAAACGTTGAAAAACTGGAACCTCTGCCCAGTTCGCCGCCATACTCACCGATGATGGTCATCCGGGGTAGTGCAGAACAGCGATTCATCGCTGAACACAATATGACGCCGTTCATCAACAGTCCAGTCATGGCACTACTCCAAACGCTGCTACTGTTTGTGTTGTGGTGGCTATGGCAGCCTGCGGGTGGGACGGTAATTCCTGCTGCTAGTCTCCTACCAGTGGTATGGGATGACATAGAATGTTCCATGAAATTCATCACTTGTTTTCGGATGATAGATGCAGATGTGAAGAGGTTTCCATGTGCTTAGCATTCAATACGACGATCCTCCCATGTCGTGGTCAGACGTGGCCGACCGGAACCTTGACGACCAGCATGCCCGCCTGCTCCCATGTTCCTAAGCAGTCCAGCGTCGGACCACTGTCTCGTCCGAAAGCCCCACAAATCTGGATAAGGCACGATTCGAACAGTCGGGCAAATGGAGCCGCACAGTGAGGATCATTTCAAACTGTAAGGTGCTGATAATGCTTTCTCAAACGACTGCTAGGCGTCTCTGTATCCTTCACTGTGATCACTCAACATCTGACGCTGTTCGAGCCCCTTATATATCCTACCAGCTGATATGGCGCGCGCCGCTATCCTGTGATCTTGTTTAGAGCGCACGCTGTAATCGATTATAATTCGCTGTTCTGGTGCGGGTGGCGCTCCGGTGGTGATTTGCTATTACGTCGCTGGCGTGTGTCTGCGGTGGCCAGCGGAAAGCGAGAGGGTGGTCGGTTTCCGGGTATTGCACGGAACGTGAAGTTCGCTTTGCCAAACCTGCTGGTGACTTGCGCTAAGGTTGTTATGCCTCGCAATATGGCAGAGTGATCCGGGGCGGAGGCGCTGCTGTGCTGGCCATGCGGTGGTGATTAATTGGAGTCGGCGTACTTGCTCTGCCTGCCTGTTGCCTGTCTGATGTGGAGGTCCGGTGGGTCCTGTGATACTCTGGCCCAAAGACAACTAGTTGCTGAATTTTAAAGTCGGCTGCCAAATTAAGTTCAAATGGCTCTGAGCACTATGGGACTTAACACCTGCGGTCATCAGTCCCCTAGAACTTAGAACTACTTAAACCTACCTAACCTAAGGACATCAACACATCCATGCCCGAGGCAGGATTCGAACCTGCGACCGTAGCGGTCACGCGGCTCCAGACTGAAGCGCCTAGAACTGCACGGCCACACCGGCCGGCTTATTTTCTCAACTGGAGTATCTTTGGGTTATCCCGCTGAGTGGGTTGTTGCCCACCCGGTCTGCTCAGCGTTACCTTTGGTGGTGCCTGTTTAATCTTTTTTGAAGTAATTCACGTAGATGGTTCCTGTTACCTGCCCAGAGTTGCGTTCATGTATGGTATATTTGGCATTTGATGTGTTAGGTAAAGTCTGCCTAAGAAAGGCGGTTTTGGACAGTATATGCATAGTGAATTACTGCTGTTTGGTATATGTGGTCTTCTGGGACCTGAACAACACGATCTCGTCAATTTGGTTTGTGTAACAGCATTTAGTGTTATGTTCTGTATTTTTATCACACTGTGTTATTATTAACTTGATGGAATAGTCGCGTTTGGTGTCGTTAAGGCACTTCTAAGACTGTGGTTGGACTATTCATGTGAGCTTGGTTTTTATTGTTTTGTTTTAAGAAGCGAGAATTGTTTATTAAGATTTGTGTGTGTTGGCTTCCGGCACTTGTTAAGAGCGCCCGAGTTAACGGCGCCGTGGTTATCATGTGCTGTCGGGATATTAATTGTTATTTGATTTTTGAATTTTATTTTGTGTTGATATCATCTGTCGTGGGTTACAGAACATAACCAAGGTGCGTAAGTGATGGACAGTTGTGAGAGGCATGTCGGGGAGCTCTCAGAGGTTTATTTCGGGGACCGTTTCTAGTAGGAAGTCTCCGAAGTGTTGAGAGCTCGCTCGTTGTGATTGCGTTGGGTGCTGCCCTTGCCCTTTGGTTGTATCAAATTATTATTTTGTTATTATATTCATTCTTTGTGTGTTGCAGGATAACCAAAAGATACTCCAGATGAGCAAATAAATAAATAAATTAGTACCAACAAATATCGTAACGTGCCACACACACACACACACACACACACACACACACACACACACACACACACACACACACACAGCAAAAACTTCCAACAACGCCATCCCACATCAGAATGAAGTTCAGAAACTGCTGCTGGAGCTTCCAGTGGAAAATCTGACGAGCCAACTGAGCCCACACCCTAACCTGACAGACGACTCCAAAATTCAGCACCGAGTTGTCTCCGGGCCAGAGTATCACAGGACCCCACCGGACCTCCGTATCAGACAGGCAGGCAGAACAAGTACGCCGACTCCAGTTATTGACCACCGCATGGCCAACACAGCGGCGAGTCGCCTCCGCCCCAGACCACTCTGCTCATATTGCGAGGCACAACAACCTTAGTGCTAGTCACCAGCAGGTCAGGCAGAGCGAACTTCACGTTCCGTGCAATACCCGGAAACCGACTATCCTCTCGCTTTCCGCTGGCCACCGCAAACACACGCCAGCGATGTAATAGCAAATCACCACCAGAGCGCCACCCGCACCGGAACAGCGAACTATAATCGACTATAGCGCGCGCTCTAAACAAGATCACAGGATAGTGGCGCGCGCCATATCACCAGCCTTGGTACAGCACTACAGACGAACTACACTGATGCACTCTGGTGGCCGTTCTCTCTGTCACAGAGCGTTGTAATTGTAATCATTGACATATCCAGCAGTTATGTGCAGTTGTAAAAGCTACACTGATATCTGACCCTGTCTTCTGGGTGCTTCACTTTTTTTGTCAGGCAGCGTCTGTTGCCAAGTGCTATTCACTTACACTCCTGGAAATTGAAATAAGAACACCGTGAATTCATTGTCCCAGGAAGGGGAAACTTTATTGACACATTCCTGGGGTCAGATACATCACATGATCACACTGACAGAACCACAGGCACATAGACACAGGCAACACAGCATGCACAATGTCGGCACTAGTACAGTGTATATCCACCTTTCGCAGCAATGCAGGCTGCTATTCTCCCATGGAGACGATCGTAGAGATGCTGGATGTAGTCCTGTGGAACGGCTTGCCATGCCATTTCCACCTGGCGCCTCAGTTGGACCAGCGTTCGTGCTGGACGTGCAGACCGCGTGAGACGACGCTTCATCCAGTCCCAAACATGCTCAATGGGGGACAGATCCGGAGATCTTGCTGGCCGGGGTAGTTGACTTACACCTTCTAGAGCACGTTGGGTGGCACGGGATACATGCGGACGTGCATTGTCCTGTTGGAACAGCAAGTTCCCTTGCCGGTCTAGGAATGGTAGAACGATGGGTTCGATGACGGTTTGGATGTACCGTGCACTATTCAGTGTCCCCTCGACGATCACCAGTGGTGTACGGCCAGTGTAGGAGATCGCTCCCCACACCATGATGCCGGGTGTTGGCCCTGTGTGCCTCGGTCGTATGCAGTCCTGATTGTGGCGCTCACCTGCACGGCGCCAAACACGCATACGACCATCATTGGCACCAAGGCAGAAGCGACTCTCATCGCTGAAGACGACACGTCTCCATTCGTCCCTCCATTCACGCCTGTCGCGACACCACTGGAGGCGGGCTGCACGATGTTGGGGCGTGAGCGGAAGACGGCCTAACGGTGTGCGGGACCGTAGCCCAGCTTCATGGAGACGGTTGCGAATGGTCCTCGCCGATACCCCAGGAGCAACAGTGTCCCTAATTTGCTGGGAAGTGGCGGTGCGGTCCCCTACGGCACTGCGTAGGATCCTACGGTCTTGGCGTGCATCCGTGCGTCGCTGCGGTCCGGTCCCAGGTCGACGGGCACGTGCACCTTCCGCCGACCACTGGCGACAACATCGATGTACTGTGGAGACCTCACGCCCCACGTGTTGAGCAATTCGGCGGTACGTCCACCCGGCCTCCCGCATGCCCACTATACGCCCTCGCTCAAAGTCCGTCCACTGCACATACGGTTTACGTCCACGCTGTCGCGGTATGCTACCAGTGTTAAAGACAGCGATGGAGCTCCGTATGCCACGGCAAACTGGCTGACACTGACGGCGGCGGTGCACAAATGCTGCGCAGCTAGCGCCATTCGACGGCCAACACCGCGGTTCCTGGTGTGTCCGCTGTGCCGTGCGTGTGATCTTTGCTTGTACAGCCCTCTCGCAGTGTCCGGAGCAAGTATGGTGGGTCTGACACACCGGTGTCAATGTGTTCTTTTTCCATTTCCAGGAGTGTATTTGAACAGGACTTGACGATATACTCGCAATGTAAATATCTGTCTTGTGTTCTCCGAATGGATATTTTCGTAGCCATTAACACGAAAAATAATCTCTTTCACCATTCAGTAAAACATATTGTGTTCTATCAGCCTAAAATCTTCGAGTCAGTCACATATCTCGATGCTTTTGCTAACCCACGTTCACAATTCGCGACATCTGTATAGAATCCCATTTTTTTGTACTATCCTTCGACGTTTCCACTTCTCATCGTTCTGTGACTTCACACCACATAATTTTCAGTGTGATTAGAGGATAATTGCTATTCTCATGACATCCATCAGTGATGTGAGATTCTTTTCATTTTCACAGTTGTAGCTATTACTTATCAGATGGGATGGTAACTCTTACATATTCCTTACTCGCACTCATTTCGCTGCATACTGGCTACGACGCTATATCGGTTAGGCAACTAAATTTCTCAAATGGAAGACAATGCCCGAAACTGGACAAACTGTTAGAATGAATGGCCGAGCAAAGAAAGAAGTCACAGGTTAATGGAAGATGTAGCAAAGCACACTGATAGTTGAACTGATAGTAGCAGAAGCATTGATTTCAAAATAATTGTAGAAGCAGAAAGGACTCGAGAATGTAATGGAAGTTAATAGTGGGTGTCTTTCGAGCTGAAAATAATGGCAACGTAGTATAGAATGTCATCTACCAACCGGAAGATGATGGGTGCCTAGATCTTTCTTCGAATCCGAGCTTTGTCACATAGTTTTACAACTGTCGTCCAACATCTGGAATGTTAGGTCAGGATCCTTCACCTGTCCACAACGTAGATCTTGAGAGCTAAAAAATTTTCATACATTCCAATTTAAAAAGTGAATTTTAGAAATCAAAATACATTTTTTTCTGTATCGTGTTACCTCTGTCTCATTTTCCAGCATTTCTCTGGGGCCTTATCCGCGAGTCTAATGTGTATGTCCCCCTTCTTTCCATACGCCTGACGTCCGCCGGTAGCTCAATTATACATCATAAAACTGTGCATAAGCAGTCATCCTACATGTGAATCGAAGGCTGTTTCTTGTTTTACCATGGACTGGGACTGTACTTGTGATCATTCTATTTATAATCCCAACGCGTTGTTAATATCAAATATTTACATCGCATGGCACTTTTTCTTAAGAGTAAGAACTTGTAGATGAAAGAAACTACTTTTATTCTCCTGTTAGCCACCAGAATAAAATTTTCCGTTGAACAGTTCATGCGAAAGAACGTTTCTTCCGATAAGACTATAACCGTTTTTTTTTTCTAATGTCCATTTTCAGCTGAACTGCCTTTCAGGTGAATCGCCTTTTATGACAATTGTATCGACCGATCGTCAAACTTCAGCCTATCTTGTGACATCCCTCGACATCAGTTGTAACTCATCAACCTTGTGCTCATAGGTTGCAACATTCTTGTCACTACATTACATTTCCATGAAGCAGTTGATGGTCTTTGTGGCTATTGAATGTGAAAATTAGATGTTACTGAGTGAATCTGGCTACGTTTATAATAGTCAGCTGGCCGCAGTCGTACAAACAAAAATGGTTGAGGCATGCCGGCCGATGTGGCCGAGCGGTTCTAGGCGCTACAGCCTGGAACCGCGCGACCGCTACGGTCGCAGGTTCGAATCCTGCTTCGGCCATGGCTGTGTGTGATGTCCTTAGGTTAGTTAGGTTTAAGTAGTTCTAAGTTCTAGAGGACTGATGACCTCAGAAGTTAAGTTCCATAGAGCTCAGAGCCATTTGTTGAGGCTTTCGCAACCCTTTCATGTCTTTGGCAGACGGTTGTTTAATATATATGTATTTATTTATTTATCTTTCACCAGCGAAAACTAAACGATCGTCAGTCGAAGACCCCGAGACGAATGACAACAGTCAACACCTCAGTCTCCAGTTCTTGAAGCAAATAGCTTTCAGTAGTTTTCATTCTCGGAGAGGAAATCATTTTGATCCAAACTACACAGTTCCGTATCTGTAAGAAACTGACGTCGGTTGTTTCCAATAAGCCTCATATTTCTCTTTAAAGATAGCAGAAGAGTCCCACGTTGCAAGAGACTTTCACGAAGCGAAGCCCGTAGCCGGGTTAGGCTGACGGGAGCTAAGTTCTGCCGCTTCCCGAGCTATTCTGAGAATGAAATACGGCTATACGACGTACATAGCGCGACTGACCGCTATTTTTAAACCGCACAAATGCGTGAAACATCCGCACCCGAGCCGGAAGAGAGCTCCGCGCCAAGAAAACCCCAGCTCCCTCCACTGCTGACTCGTAGTCCTGCCGCTACAACGCAAACAATCACTATCTGAATCAAATGGACGGCAACTACTTTTCTGAAACTGTCGGTCCCACTATAACAGAATGCGCCTCCAAAATTGAAAGGGTTTAGATTTCACTTGCTCCTAAAGTCCATTACGCCATGACTATAAAAGATAGGTAACAGTTTTCTAGTCATCGAAATAGATCTACAAGCAGAAGAGGAAGTTTATGTGCCAAGCATAGACAAACTAAGTGGTCACCTATTTGGTTCAAAAATGGCTCTGAGCACTATGCGACTTAACTTTTGAGGTCATCAGTCGCCTAGAACTTAGAACTACTTAAACCTAACTAACCTAAGGACATCACGCACATCCATGCCCGGGGCAGGATTCGAACCTGCGACCATAGCGGTCGCTCGGTTCCAGACTGTAGCGCCTAGAACCGCACTGCAACTCCGGCCGGCCCACCTATTTCGTATTGCAATTGGTATGTTTCTGGGAAATATATGAAACATTAATTCCTATTTTTCTTTCATTTCAGCATACATCCTACGATAAAGACGGGGCGGCACTTGTTATGCTACTAATACATTTACAGTATTATTTCTGTCGTCAGGGAACCACTGTATTTTTGCTATTAAACACCGGTGATTTCTGATGAAGTGTGATATGAAATATATAGCGTTGCGGGAAGGGTCTACTCGCCTTTATGAAGGCGTTGTAGGTGAGTCGATGCTTGTTTTCAGCTGTTTTTCATTATTACATTATTTCTTAGTAGTAAATACACGTACTCTATAGGGCTTCCTCTACGGTAAAAAATATCTTAACGTTTTGTCGGGATAACTCCTCCTGTGTTCATTTAAGCAATGACTATGTGAATTGGTACAGCTCTTAGTCACCATATCGACTAATTATAGGGGTACCAGTTATCGGTGCCAAAGAAACTGGAGTTGTAAGCACACCTCTGGAAGCAATAAATCTCCATTTTAGTACATATTAAATCGTTAAAATGTTCTGTAGTTCAAATGGTTCAAATGGCTCTGAGCACTATGCGACTTAACTTATGAGGTCATCAGTCGCCTAAAACTTAGAACTAATTAAACCTAACTAACCTAAGGACATCACACACATCCATGCCCGAGGCAGGATTCGAACCTGCGACCGGAGTGGTCGCTCGGTTCCAGACTGTACCGCCTAGAACCGTACGGCCACTCCGGCCGGCGTTCGTGTAGTCAAGCTTAAACAGTGGAGATTACATCCTAACATCAACTTCCACCCAAAATTTCCATCCATTTCGTCTTCCTTCGTACCGTGGTAATGGCTTGAGCTGAGGAATAGCGACGGAGAATCTTCCACCTTCTTGTGATATTTAGAGGTACAGAAGGAGTTGTCCACACACTTCATTAGGATGCTGCCCACTACAAATTCCTCTCCCGTGCCAAGCTCTTCACCATAGATGAGCATTTGCGCCCGATTACAGCTTGTAACAAAACTAATGTGGATGGGCGCCTGAAAGAGGCTACTTCCGAAGATTTAAATAAGTATTCCACGCTGGTAAATTCTTTGAAAGCTATGGCGAAATCAGTTAAACGATACGCGGTTAATATTTTTTTCAGGCGAAGTGCTCAACATCCAATAGTATGTTGAGCGATTTCCCTTCCTATGAATACAAAATGTAACTGGAGATCGTTGCAACGAGACCAAGTCGCGATACTCCCAGCACAGTGGTAGTAATATGGGCACGTACTGTAAGCTATGCCGCTTCCCCGATCGTACATCGCTGTTGCTTAATAGACAACTTGGAATGTACACATACATTTCACGTCACAGAACACAAATAAGGAGCGACAACCATTACAGTCATTTACTTGTATTACGAATTGTTCCTCTTGAGGTCGACGCCAGACTGTTCTGTTCCAAGAAAACTCCTTTACTACCATCCAGTTTTCCCCACCTCTCTAGCCTCTACAATAGCTGCTACCTCTTTTTTCAACCGCCGGCATTTATATATTCTCTGGTTTTATGACTCCTGCAGTTCTTTGTGACTCTTTATTTCTATAGCCTCTGTTGTATAATGTACCTTAGTTTACAAGTATGTGCCACACACACGCTATTCAGAACTGTTTTAAAGTTTCACCCTATTGCAACTTCAGGGATTGTCTCTTACAATCGGTCAATACTTTCTCGTTGATTGGTGCATACTAATTTGTGTTTTTTTTTCTTTTTCATGCAGTTTTCGTATAAATGGTTTATGGTACTGTTCCCTTACTTAGCACTACTTAATACATAAATACATTATGCGCCTATGAGTACGTCTGATGTGTTAGATTATAAATCGTCACATATCTCCTTACAATAAAGCCAGAAGGGACGTGACGATTCACCCACATATTAGGAACATTCTTACTCACAAGGAAGTTCCTGGATTTCTATTCTAAATATACTTGTAAACAATTTTTGGTATTTCTAAAAACCAACAACAATTTCATTATCATTTTCCAGTTCATGCAGAACATCAGATTTGCTGCCCAGTGAGTTTACCGAAAAGGTGCTAAGTTTCATTGTGTTTCTCTGACACCACGTCATCCGTAGATCATAACAGGGAAACTCGTCTAAGGAATCACAAGAGAAACTCGTGTGAATGTCCCAATTTTTCGAGGAATCGGTTGAGCTAGACATGAAAACCTTACATTAGTTCGATTCACCGGAGAAATTAGCGTCATCTTTCATTCCCATATTAATCAGTAGATATTCTGAGTTTACAATGAGAATCAAATTTATATACTGCCGACGCTAGTCGCAAAATATGCATTCATTATGCCATGTACATTTCTTTATTGAGTAAAACACGTCGCTAGATGTTTCGCATTTCGACTTGTCGTCAGGCGATCATTCAGAATGTGTATTACACGAAACGTAAATTCCTTTACCTTAGTCACGTGACGGTCTGTGGGTTGTTGCTGCTGCTAGTTGCGGAAGGTTTGTTGCCTAAGGCATTTTGCTTGGTGTCTATGACTTTAGAGCTGTGCTTTATTACTTCTCACTCAACCGGTGTCGCTGCTCGTCAAGTTCTCCCTGGTAAGATAGAGTTTCATACATACGCTTTAATAGTGCACGTTCTATTACAGAATTTTACTGATTACTTCCGCGGTATCGCTCGTCGCCATGTTCATTGCAAACAACAATACTTAATAGCACACAAATCTTAGCCTGAGGTGGAGGCGCGACAGATTGGCAAAATAGGAGCAATTTTGTTTCCAGTTACCCGTTATCACACCATGAATGATGTTTCCCAGTTTGCTGGTGTATCAACGCAGACTGTCCACCGTGAATGCAAGTCCATCTTAACAAGTTTTCGAGCCATGTGAAGGAACTGCGTGCAACGAACATTTTCATTCGAGTACCTCGCAAAAGGCCATTGCTCGCACATACATATTAAGATGCACATCTTCAATGGGCCAAACAACACAGATCTGGACTGTAGCATGGGCGTGTAGTATGGTCGGATAACTCGCGAATTTTCCTCTTCTTCGTATGTTGCAAGATGTCGAGTGCACCGACAGCGCTATATGGCAGTGTGTGGATGGCTTAGGTCCGTCAAGCGGTGGTTCTGTGATGTTAAAGGGAAACTTCAGCCCAGTTAAAGGGAACTAGTATGTTTATTTTAACATTCTCGACGTCCAAGTGTTGCCCTTTCTTCTATGTCTTAATGATGAGTATGCCGTGGAGATTCACGTCTTTCAAAACGACAACACTCGACGTCACAGAGCTGCAAGCATTCGTTCCTAGTTTGGCGCAAACTCAGACACACTATTGCACTTCGACTGTCGAGCTCAATCAACCGATCCTAATCCAATCCAAAATGTCTGGCACTATTTTTAACAACAGCTGAAACGTAGTAATCAACAGATTCGCAGTTTGGTAGGTCTACCGGATCCAATAATCAGATATTGGTTTCATCAGGTTATAGCATAATGAAGAATGTTGTTGTTTATCGTTTCGACGAATTGGGGCTAGAGCCAGTTTTAGACGGTATTGGCATGATATCTCCTGGAGGATGACCAATTTTTTTCTGCAACTGTGCTTAAAACTCCAATTTTTCTTCATTATATTTTTTAGTTGGTTGTCGATATTTTTGTGAGACCAACTAAAAAATCGCGTGTATTCTTATATATTGCAGTAAAGTCAATGAAATGAAGCAGAATCTCACTCATCGACAACATCACATAGGAATGACATGACAAACAAAAAAAAACGCACATGAAAATGGGAATCATTTCCCGAAACGCTTGGTGCGAAAAATAAAATAAAGAAAATCGTCACTGGTAGCAGATGAGTTATTCATAAACAAACCTACTCATAGGATATCTCCTAATATCTTATTGGACCTTCTTTTGCCCGGCATAGTGCAGCAACTCAACGTGATATGGACTCAACAAGTCGTTGGAATTCCCCTGCAGAAATATTAAGCCATGCTGCTTCTACAGCAGTCCACAATTCCGAAAGTGTTGCCGGTGCAAGATTTTGTGTACGAACTGACCTCTCAATTATGTCCCATAAGTGCTGGATGGGATTCATGTTGGGTGATCTGGGTGGCAGTATCATTCTCTCGAATTTACAGAACGTTCTCCAAGCCAATCGCGAACAACTGTGGCTCAGTGACACTGTCATCCATAGAACTTCCATCGTTGTTTAAGAACGTGAAGTCCATGAGTGGCTGCAAATGGTCTCCAAGTAGCCAAACACAATCATCTGCACTAAAGTCAAAGAAATGAAGCAGAATCTCACTCATCGACAACATCACATATTAATGACATAACAAACACAAAAAACGCACTTTTATACTGCAGTGATCTATTCTTTTGGACCAGAGGACCCAGTCTACTCCGTGTAAACATAGCCCACACCATTACGGAGCCACCACCAGCTTGAACATCGCTTTGTTGAAAACTAGGGTCCCACTCGAATCCTAACATAAGCTCTTACAATTGAAATCTGAACTCATTTGACCACGCCACGGTTTTCCAGTCATCTATGTCCAACCGATATGGTCACGAGCCCAGGAGAGGCACTGCTGGCGATGTCGTGCTATTAGCAGAGGGGTTCGAGTCGGTCGTCTGCTGCTATAGTCCATTAACATCAAATTCCGCTGCACTGCCCTAACGGATACGTTCGTCGTACGACCCACATCGACTTTTGCGATGGTATCATGCAGTGTTGGTTGTCTGTCACCACTGGCAACTCTACGCGAATGCCGCTGTTCTCGGTCGTTAAGGGAAGGCTGTCGGTTACTGCATTGTTCGTGGTGATAGGTAATACCCGAAATTTGGTATTCTGGGCACTCTCTCGACACTGTAGGTTTTGGAATATTGAATTCCCTAATGATTTCCGAAATGTAATGTCCCATGCGTCTAGCTCCAACTGTCATACCGCGTTCAGAGTCTGTTAGTTACCGTCGTGCGGCCATAATTAGGTCGGAAATCTTTTTCACATGCATCACCTCAGTACCTGTGATATCTACGCCGGTAGACTGCTCTTTTATACTACCGCCATCTGTATTTGCGCATATCCTATCCAATGACTTTTGTCACCGCATTGTACACTACTCGCCATTAAAATTGCTACACCACGAAGATGACGTGCTACAGACGCAAAATTTAACCGACAGGAAGAAGATGCTGTGATATGCAAATGATTAGCTTTTCAGAGTATTCGTACAAGGTTCGCGCCGGTGGCGACACCTACAACGTGCTGACATGAGGAAAGTTTCCAACCGATTTCTCATACACAAACAGCAGTTGACCGGCGTTGCCTGGTGAAACGTTGTTGAGATGCCTCGTGCAAGGAGGACAAATGCGTACCATCACGTTTCCGACTTTGATAACGGTCGGATTGTAGCCCATCGCGATTGCGGTTTATCGTATCGCGACATTGCTGCTCGCGTTGGTCGAGATCCGATGACTCTTAGCAGAATATGGAATCAGTGGGCTCCGGAGGGTAATACGGAACAGCGTGTTGGATCCCAACGGCTTCGTATCACTGACAGTCGAGATGACAGGCATCTTATCCGCATGGCTGTAACGGATCGTGCAGCCACGCCTCGATCCCTGAGTCGACAGATGGGGACGTTTGCAAGATAACAGTCATCTGCACGAACAGTTCGACGACGTTTGCAACAGCATGAACTATCAGCTCAGAGACCATGGCTGCAGTTACCCGTGACGCTACATCACAGACAGGAGCGCCTGCCATGGTGTACTCAACGACGGACCTGGAGGCACGAATGGCAAAACCTCATTTTTTCGGATGAATGCAGGTTCTGATAAAGCATCATGATGGTTGCATGCCTGTTTGGCGACATCGCGGTGAACGCACATTGGAAGCGTGTATTCGTCATCGCCATACTTGCGTATCACCCGGCGTGATGGTATGGGGTGCCAATGGTTACACGTCTCGGTCACCTCTTGATCGCGTTGAGGGCACTTTGAACAGTGGACGTTACATTTCAGATGAGTTACGACCCGTGGCTCTACCCTTCATTCGGTCCCTGTGAAACGCTACATTTTAGCTGGATAATGCATGACCGCATGTTGCAGGTCCTGTACGGTCCTTTCTAGATACAGAAAAAGTTCGACCGCCGCCCTAGCCAGCACATTCTCCAGATCTCTCACCAACTGAAAACGTCTGGTCAATGGTGACCGAGCACCTGGGGCGTCACAATACGCCAGTAACTACTCTTGATGAACTGTGGTATCGTGTTGAAGCTGCATGGGCAGCTGTAGCTGTACATGGCATCCAAGCTCTGTTTGACTCAATACCCAGGCGTATCGAGGCCGTTATTACCGCCAGAGGTGGTTGTTCTGGATACTGATTTCTCACCGTCTATGCACCCAATTTGCGTGAAAATGTAATCACATGTCAGTTCTAGTATAATATATTTGTCCAATGAATACCCGTTTATCATCTGCATTTCTTCTTGGTGTAGCAATTTTAATGGCCAGTAGTGTAGAATATGACTTCCAGTGTAGAAGAACTCGACGATGACCCGGATATTCGGAAGCACTGTGGTTGTGTTGGCGTGCTGCTGGGAGGAGGCATAGAGCAGCTGCAGTCAGCGCTGGCAGTAAGTAATCCAAGGGCCGGGTGCGCGGCGCAGCGCGGCGCTGTGTCCTTGGGGCGTTCTCGTTACGTGAGTAAGGAGGAGCGCAGCGCGGCCCAGCGGGCCAGGTGCGCGCGTCTGAGGAACGTCTGCCCACGATGACCTCACAGTCCGACTGACGCCCACATTCCTCCCTGAGGCTGCGGCCGCCGACCCACACCTGCCCGAACCGCCGAGGTGCCCGCCACCACAACCGTCCCTCAAATGCTCCGAGCGTGCGGGCATCAGTGAGACTAGCACGGCCTCTCTACACGTTGTGCCACTGGTTCCCTGCGGGTCACGCCCAGGTTCTCTGCGTGTGATGACCGTCTATCATACGGTTGCCTACACGGTGTCTTCTGGATGGCGTTCATGTGCCACAGGTGTGAAATCGCCCTTCTAAAACAAAAACAGGCGGATGTGTTATGAGATGGGGGAGACTGAAAGCTTTCAGATATGTCACACTTTCTACCGAACAATGCTGCTGATAACGCATAAAGGTCAAATGATGGGCTTGATGTGTGGTCGTGCACGTTGTAAGGGTATTACCATCATCCGCTTCATCCGTACCATCTGGACCTTTATACCAGAGTGGGAGCACAAACATCAACAATCCGTTCTCTGAAGTGTGCAGTGTTACTGATCGTCACAGTACACACAATTATTACCTTCACAAGACACCACAGATAGATAAGTAGCGGACTTAAATCGAAGGAACTGCCTATCTCTGGTGAAACTGAATAACCATGTATGGCCGGACACTTTCCCTGTAATGAGTTGGGGCACCATTCTGCTGTAACAAAGTTGGTGATGACCCGTCTTCAGCAACAGCAACGACAGCACATCTTCTACACTACTGGCCATTAAAATTGCTACACCAAGAAGAAATGCAGATGAAATACGGTATTACGAGGGTTATTCCAAAAGTAAGGTCCGATCGGTCGCGAAATGGAAACGACTATGAAAATCCGATAAAGCTTTGCACAGATGTGTTGGGTAGTGTCTCTAGTATAACCCCAGTTAGCATCACGTCGCTCTTCTCATTTCTGAGCTCGCAGTGAGTGCGTAAAGATGTCTAGAAAATAGTGTCTGCCGCCAAGTACGAGGGCCTGGTGAGAAATTTCACCTGAAGCTATGCAGCCAACATTACATAACTGTCGTGCTGTTTCGTCTTCACGACAATTCTCAGCCGCATTCTGCAGGGGCAATGAAGATGCTCCTGCATCGTTTTCAAATGGAAATGTTAGATTACCCACAATACAGTCCGCAATTGTCTCCCCCTGAGTTTCATCTCTGGTCACATGAACCGCTGTCTTTGAAGACAACATTTTGACACAGACAACGAGGTGTAGGCCAGCGTGGAGAATTGGCGGAAAGGACTGGCGGCTGCCTTCTATGATGAGGCTATTGAAAAGTTGGTACAACGCTATGACAAAAGTCTAAGTCAGAACGGCGACTACGTAGAGAAGTAGCTGAAAGGTGTAGCTAATTGTTACAAGTAAAACATTTCTGATGTTCACTGTGGTTTCAATTTGGCAATCAATCGGACCTTACTTTTGGAATAACCCTCGTAATTGGACAAATATATTATACTAGAACTGACATGTGATACATTTTCACACAATTTCGGTGCATAGATCCTGAGAAATCAGTACCCAGGACAACCACCTCTTGCCGTAATAACGGCCTTGATATGCCTGGGCATTGAGTCAAACTGAGCTTGGATGGCGTGTACAGGTACAGCTGAACATGCAGCTTCAACACGATACCACAGTTCATCAAGAATAGTGACTGCGTATTGTGACGAGCCAGTTGGTCGGTCACCATTGACCAGACGTTTTCAATTGGTGAGAGATCTGGAGAAAGTGCTGGCCACGGCAGCATTCGAACATTTTCTCTATCCAAAAAGGCCCGTACAGGACCTGAAACAAGCGGTCCTGCATTATCCTGCTTAAATGTAGGGATCCGCAGGGATCGAATGAAGGGTAGAGCCACGGGTCGTAACTCATCTGAAACGTAATATCCACTGTTCAAGGTGCCGTCAATGCGAACAAGAGGTGACCGAGACGTGTAACCAACGGCACCCCATACCATTACGCCGGGTGATACGCCAGTATGGCGATGACGAATACACGCTTCCAATGTCGCCAAACACGGATGCGACCGTCATGATGCTGTAAACAGAATCTGGATTGATCCGAAAAAATGACGTTTTGCCATTCGTGCACCCAGGTTCGTCGTCGAGTACACAATCGCAGGCGCTACTGTCTGTGGTGCAGCGTCAAGGGTAACGGTCTCCGAGTTCATAGTCCATGGTCCTGCAAAACGTCGTCGAACTGTTCGTGCAGATGGTTGTTGTCTTGCAAACGTCCCCATCTGTCGACTCTGGGATCGAGATGTGGCTGCACGATCCGTTACAGCCATGCGGATAAGATGTTTGTCATCTCGACTGCTAGTGGTACGAGGCCGTTGGATCCAGCACGGCGTTCCGCATTACCCTCCTGAACCCACCGATTCCATATTCCGCTGACAGTCATTGGACCTCGACCAACGCGAGCAGCAATGCCACAATACGATAAACCGCAATCTCGATAGGCTACAATCCGACCTTTGTCAAAGTCGGAATCGTGATGGTACGCATTTCTCCTTTTTACACGAGGCATCTCAACAAAGTTTCACCAGGCAACGCCGGTCAAGTGCTGTTTGTGTATGAGAAATCGGTTGGAAACTTTCCTCATGTCAGCACGTTGTATGTGTTGCCACCGGCGCCAAACTTGTGTGAATGCTTTGAAAACCTAATCATTTACATATCACAGCATCTTTTTCCTGTCGGTTAAATTTGGCGTCTGTAGCACGTCATCTTCGTGGTGTAGCAATTTTAATGGCCAGTAGTGTAACAGCTGTTGATAGCAGGCTGCCGTTAGTGTACCCCCAACGAAGAAGGACCCAACAAGACAAGTACCCTTGTTCCACACCAGACCGCCACTTTCGATGAGTCCATCCAGCGGGAGTTGACATACGTTCATGTCTATGGTTGAAATATCTCTAAGCACTATGGGACTAACATCTGAGGTCATCAGTCCCCTAGACCCAGAACTACTTAAACGTAACTAATCTACGGACATCATACACATCCATGCCCGAGGCAGGATTCGAACCTGCGACCGCAGCAGCAGCTCGGTTCCGGACTAAAGCGCTTAGAACCGCTCGGCCACAGTGGCCGGCTCTTCATGTAGGAATTAGTGTCACCAGTAAACATTACATCATACGGGAAACGACGATTTTCGTCTACCTTAAGTGTTTCGTGTCTCGCATTCTGCAAACTTAATCCGATGATCTGGATCGTCCACGGTGACGTGTTGTAACACTTGCGTTCTGTAGGGGTGCTATTTACGTGTGCATAAATTTGTCATTACTGATGTACGACTGACCCTAGTTTCCAGCGACATGCGACGAGCACTGAGGTATGGGCTCTCGCTGGAAGATGGGAGAACAGTGATGGAGGCTGCTACATCCGTAACCGTTTTCTCGTCCAATTCTAGATTTAATAGAATTTAGCGAGGAGTTTCACCAGCGCGTTGCATTTCGTGGTCCGTCTGGATGGCGTTGGTTTTAATCCTGTGCAATACCATGTGCACCGCTCTCGCAGCATTAGGACGATCGCATTCCATTTGGCGTGTGTTAACGCCATCAGGTTTCTCGAGACCAGTAAGGAAGAAACATCCCCCATGACTCGAAAATTAATAAACTTATGCTCAAATAAAAAGAAATATTTATTTGTCTGGTATGTCATACGACCACTTTCCATTTCAAAATTACAGTTTGCATACAAGATGATGTCTTCCAAACTGGCCATCATGCTGGTGACGTACCCTCACAGATTTTACCAATCTCCCATCTCATACTGCTCTATATTAATGTGCATCCAAATGTTTTTGTTTTATAAGGGTGCTCCTATACGTAAGGGCCTTCCTGCAGA
The DNA here is from genome assembly GCF_021461385.2 of Schistocerca piceifrons. Classification (NCBI taxonomy): domain Eukaryota; kingdom Metazoa; phylum Arthropoda; class Insecta; order Orthoptera; family Acrididae; genus Schistocerca; species Schistocerca piceifrons. The sequence goes on along the minus strand of NC_060142.1, from coordinate 208,370,232 downwards.
ACTCAATGTCACTCTTAGCGGAGACAAATCTTCGGATATCGGCCGTATGCCAACGGAGCATCATAGGACAATTACTGTTCATTACACATCTAACAGCGGAACATGTCATAAGCTACATCTACATCAACATGACTAGTTTGCAATTCACGTTTAAGTGCTTGTCAGTGGGTTCGTAGAACCATCTTCAGACTATTTCCCGATCGTTCCACTCTCGAATATCTCGTGGGAAAAATGTAAAGCCTAAATCTTTCCGTGCGATCTCTGATTTCTCTTATTTTATCACGATGGTCGTTTCTCCCTATGTAGGTGAGAATTAACAACATATTTTTGCATTCGGTGGAGAAAGTCGGTGAGCGAAATTTCGTTACAAGATCTCGCCGCAACGAAAAACACCTTTATCCTAATGGCTGCCACCCTAACTCGCTTACCATATCCGCGACACTCTCCCCCCTATGGCACTATTCACGAATGATGTTGATGAATATTGGAAAGGCATAAAGCTAGGAAGTTGTAGCGAAATTGAGAAAGAGCTGCAGACGAACGACGGTTTGTGTAGGGATTGGCAGTTGATCTTCAAAATGAATAAATGTAATATACTGCATATAAATAGGCTAAAATCTCCGTTATTACATGATTACGCGACTGTTGAAATATCCCCGGTAGTAATCAGTAAGTGCGTGGAAAAGTTTACAGTGGAATGAGTAGATAAAACTATACGGATTAGAAGCAACTCAGACTAAGATTCGTTAGTGGAATCCCCAGAAACTGCTGCCCACACACAAAGGATGCTGTTTAGACAACCCTCGCCCGCCCTGTACCTGAGTATGCTCGACGCTCTGGAAACGTTATCGGATATGACTGAAGAGTAAATATACCGTGACAGGTTCGTTCAGTAAGGTCGAGAGCATCATTGAGATCCTCAGCCAAGCCCAGTAACACATTCCGTAAGAGAGGCATGTTGTATCGTGTTGTGGTTAACTGTTAAAATTTCCACAACTTACGTTCCCAGAAGAGTCAGTGAATATATTGCTTTTTCCTATACATATCTCATGAAACGATCACGAAGATAAAATCAAACAGATCCTAGCTCACACGAAGGCTTAATAATCGCTTTCTCGCGGATCATTCGCTACTCGAACAGGAAAGATGGATGCAAGTGTGGTACAAAAAGGACCCTCCGCCACATTCTCTAAGGTTGCTTGCGGTATATAGATGTAGATTTAGTTATCTGCACTGGACTGTAAATGCAACTAACAACGCTTGAAGCGTATGAATTCGGTACCATCACGCCACGTGTTAGTTACAATGTATTCGTCACGGGGACAAACGCTTAGAAAAAAGATTCTGACCAAGTGTTAATACGTTGGTCTCTGCCAATCGACACGGTCTTGAACGATATTTGATTTTGATTGTCCTGCACTCTGGCTACACTTCTGATTGTAGTACCCACAGCATCGCTTTCTCTATTTACTGAGAACATAAATAGCGGCTTCTTCGGACGTCAACAAAGGCGACCTCTAAACTTTAGGAAGCAAAGTGTTTCATAATAGTAAAAAGGCATGAGAATCGGTCACTTCCATTTCCTCTGAAACAACGCCGTTCAATAAATTTAATGCAACCAACCGTAGCCTCCTCCAGCAGGTTAACACTCTACCCCTATACCGATCCGTCAGCAAGAAGTCTCGTTGCGTTATACTGAAAACGACAAAATCCCTCGCCGGATGCTTACCACCAACTCACTCTTTGGAACCGCCGGTCTGCCGGCCGTTATGACCGAGTGGTTCTAGGCGCTTCAGTCCGAAACCGCGCTGCTACGGTCGAGGTTCGAATCCTGCCTCGGGCATGGATGTGTGTGATCTCCTTAGGTTAGTTAGATTTAAGTAGTTCTAAGTCTAGGGGACTGATGTTGGTTCAAATGGCTCTGAGCACTATGGGAGGTTATCAGTCCCCCAGAACTTAGCACTACTTAAACCTAACTAACCGAAGGACATCACACACATCCATGCCCGAGGCAGGATTCGAACCTGCGACCGTAGTGGTCGCGCGGTTCCAGACTGTAGCGCCTAGAACCGCTCGGCCACTTCAGCCGGCCTAGGGGACTGATGACCTCAGATGTTAAGTCCCGTAGTGCTTAGAGCTAGTTGAGCCATTTTTCGAACCGCCGGTCGACTCCAACGAAACTAAAGGAAGAGCACTTCCAGAAAAGTAGTAAACAATTCGACCTTTTAGCCAATTAGCGCTGTTACCGCCGCTTCATAAACTCAACCACAGCTTGTCTAGCGCCACTAAGCTCAATAGCGGTACTGAAAGTCTTTTGCAGACGAATTCACGATTTCAATCGTTAGAATCGCTGTGTTACCTTCCTGTCCTGCCCTTGGTTCTCCCCGATGCGTACTACAGTGGTTGCGTTGTGACTGAGTAAATAGTTCGAAGTAAGAACACGAGCTGATGGCTGGAGTGCTAGCGCCACACTTGCAGATAGTCCGCGTAAACCAGTTATGTGGGCCACTGATGCAGTGCATATATGGATTGTCATAATCCCTCAAGCATTAACTGCGGCCTGAAGACGGTTTATTGAAGCACCGAAACTAGTAGCTACACAATAAATAAGATCATAAGGACAGCTATAGGCGTTTCATTTTCTTACAATAGTGAAATGCTGTAGTCCCCAAGACATCAGAAAAAGTTTTGCATCACCTCGGTTCCGAGAGTTCCGTAACCTGTACAGGAAATTGGAATAGAGATCAACATAAACATCATTTCCACCCTGTTTATTGCTCATGAAAACCACACATTGCATGTTGTACCACCATACAGCGAGACCTTCAGAGGTGGTGGTCCAAATTACGGTACACACCGGTACCTCTAATACCCAGTAGCATGTCCTCTTAGATTGATGCACGCCTGTATTCGTCGTGCCATACTATCCACAGGTTCATCAAGGTAATGTTGGCCCAGATTGTCCCACTCCTCGGCGTAAATCCCTCAGAGTGGTTGGTGGGTCACGTCGTCCAAAAACAGCCCTTTTCAATCTATCTCAGGCATGTTCTATAGGGTTCATATCCGGAGAACACGCTGGCCACTCTAGTCGAGCGATGTCGTTATCCTGAAGGAAGTCATTCACAAGATGTGCACGATGGGGGGAGGGGGGGGCGGGGGAGGGGGGCGAATTGTTGTCTATGAAGACGAATGCCTCGCCAATATGCTGCCGATATGGTTGCACTATCGGTCGGAGGATGGCATTCAACTATCGTAGAGTCCTTACGGCACCTTCCATGACCACCAGCGGCGTACGTGGGTCCCAGTCTAAGGCGTTCAGCCTGACCGGGATGCCTCCAGACACGTCTCTGACGATTGTCTGATTGAAGGCATATGCGACACACATCGATTAAGAGAACGTGATGCCAATTCTGAGCGGTCCATTTGGCATGTTGTTGGGCTCATCTGTACCAAGCTGCATGGTGTCGTGGTTGCAAAGATGGACCTCGCCAAGGACGTCGGGGTGAAGTTGCGCATCATACAGATACTGTCCTATCTCTGATGCACCTTCGTAGCTAATTTTTAACACATTCAGTAGAAATCAATTCTTCGCAGTAAAGGCACTCGCTGTTCTATGAGCGCTAACACTTTAGTTGATAAAACAGAAATATCGACATTGGCGCCAGCATACGATAGAACGATAAGTTGGAAGATTCTTCTCCTCTACGGTCGAGGTAAACTCAGAGAGGTACGATCGTCAGTGCCAGTTCGTGTGCGTACCAATACGCCATCACGATAGGCTATTGCTTTGGACACACGTATGAGGTCGTTTCGGATTTCAAGCTCTTTCAATTTCTAGGTAAATATTTTCTCAGACTCGAAACAAATTCGATATTAGTGAAACAAAATTCAGCTCATAAAGAACTTCTGTCAGATCCCTTCGTTATCTACGGTGTTGTGTTCGTAAGTGAACAAATTTAAGAAAGTTGCTGCGATGACTGCAGTGTGTGCTCCGCAAGGTTATTGTTTACGATGCTTACTGCTGCTGAGCTGCATTCTGCAGTCTATTCCGAAGAAATAGCGATCGTCCTTGGATGTAGCTCCTCGTGAGGGACTTCTCCCTGTTCTTCTTCGAATACTTTCCGTTGCCTGAAAGAGTACCGATAGTCGTGAAAACACACTCCGAGATATTTTGTGATAATTTCTACCATACGCTGTAACTGGTCATTTTCATCGTACCATAGGCCGTTCCACAGCGTGTTTCATCTTGTTACTAGAACGCTGGGCACCTCCTTCACTGATTTCAGAGCGAAACACACCAGTAAAACCTGGCGATCTCTGAAGGTCCAACATCTTTGAAATGTGCAGCTGTAAGTCATATTTCTACTGTCAGAGTGATGGGAACGACAGTTTTGCCCATCCTGGTGTAGTATCGAGAGCTGTTTCGGATAAATTCAACCGAAGATCTTGCGCAACATCTAGATACTTCCCCAGTTGTTATCAGAGTATAAATAAATGTAGGAGGTTATATTTGGCACGTCTGCGTCCGTTAGAGCGGTCAGCTTTTCTAAAGGTCAGGATGATGACCTGATTTCGTTCTATCAAAGATTTATCCTGCGACTGGAACAGAGTGTGTGCAATCCCAAGAGGGAATTCATGGAGCTACTTGAATCAGAAGTTGTGAGTCCGGTTTGGAAAAGCACACATTAACGGCAGGAATTAAGGTGTGCTGACAACTTGCCCCTTTATACTGATGTCCAATTAGCGCCACAGGAAAGTGGATGGTGTGATCCCAACTATTCTCGTGGAAAAGACGCAACGCAACTGCGTTTCTGGTGCCCGTCATACACAGTTTAAATAATGGTTTGCTATAGTATTTCATTAAAGGCCATATAAAGCTGTTTAACTGACAAATGTACAGGGTGGGCTAAAAGTCAGGAAGGGTTAAAACTGTTTCTGCGTGGCCCATATTGGGACGTCTATCTGAGATAATATTATGCAAGTGTAAACAGTCTCCCATCTTTGATATTTAAGTCTGTGAAATATCAGTGGTAACTGATATCCTAAATAAAAAAGTTATTCACACTGATAACACCTTCGTGACTTTTCGTTCATTCTGTATACATAAAGAAAAAGCATAAAATGAAAATACCAATGCTGCCTACCCTACCGAAAATTCTCCATCCTGGAAAGATCAGTGCGAGCTTCATACTGAAAAACTGATAACTCTGCGATATTACATGTGACTGTATCGAATTCGCCGCAAGATACTATTACTGCACTTTCCATGACTACCAAGAACTGTCACCCTAAAATGTATGTTTCCCTTTTTCCTCTGTGAAAAGTGCTCGTTACTTAGGCGGTTACACATTTGCCAGCAAAAAGACAACAGAGGCCAAAAGTTACGAAATCACGAAGGGTTAAAACTGTTTCTGCGTGGCCCATATTGGGACATCCATCTGAGATAATATTATGCAAGTGTAAACAGTGTCCCATCTTTGGTATTTAAGTCTGTGAAATATCAGTAGTAACTGATATCCTAAATAAAAAAGTTATTCACACTGATAACGCCTTCGTGACTTTTCGTCCATTCTGTATACATGAAGAAAGAGCATAAAATGAAAATACCAATGCTGCCTACCCTTCCGAAAATTCTCCATCCTGGAACGATCAATGCGAGCTTCGTACTGAAAAACTGATAACTCTGCGATATTACATGTGACTGTATCGAATTAGCCGCAAGATACTATTACTGCACTTTCTCTGACTACCAAGAACAGTCACCCGAAAATGTATGTTTTCATGTTTCCTCTGTGAAATGTGCTCGTTACTTCGGCGGTTACACATTTGCCAACTAAAAGACTACAGAGGCAAGCAGCCGTGACCTTGGAGAGCCCGTGACTGTCGTTCCAAATTGTCCGGTTGTCGCAGGAGTGTCTTTGAGGGCAGCCTGTGGACTTCAGGAGAAGCCACGCTACTGATATAACTCAGGACCGCTAGATAACAGAACGATAAATTTAGCACGCTTTAATTTATATCCACCGGTGTTCTAGGTGCTCGCGCTGGTGACTAACCACTGACAGTGTGGCATCAGATAACGGCTGATAAACAATAGTGCCTCCGAATTAATGCCTTCCCAGGGCCACACACCTTGTCTCCTAATTTAGAAGTCGACTTTGAGTTATTTCCTCCCAACTTTCACTGCTATGCCCGAATCTCACCATCGGCTTACGTGCTGTGGGAGTGGCTGAAGAACAGAACCAGCTTCCGAGCTCAGTCGTAAAGCTTCATTCTCATTTGAAACAAGCCTGCAGCGAATCACTTCATTTTATTTCTGAGTATAATACCTCCGTCGGCAAGTGAAATACATTTGAGACTATTTTTTATCTCGACTTTACAGACAACCAGTGGCGTTTTCAGGATGAGAAAATGAACAAAGCGGTGTCGGTGCCTAGACTGTGTAAGTGAATCATCATATTATAGAGATTCCAGCTCGTTCTGTAACAATTTTCCTCGTTGATCTGTTCAATTTTCATTACTTTTAGCATCTCAGTTTTCTCTTCTGGTCTTCAGAGGGTTGTCTGCTGGGACTCTCCTTGCTTACTTCACGCAGTATTTTGGTTTCATAAATTTTTCTCATCGACTTTTTATGTCCTGTTATATCAACTACCAGTGCTACCTTTCTCCTCTCTATTTGCTTGGGAAGTTGCATTTGTTCATTTATTTCATTTAGGATCTCCTATTTACTGACTCCAGTTCGTTCTCGTCGCAGTCCTCCAGGTCCACATATTGGTCGCTTCCTACTGTTACCCACAATTTTCCTTATCAACTGACTAGATCGCACTTCAGTACAGCAGCATGTACCAGACAGAAAGAATTGCACAGGTCGTCCTTGACTAGATATTCATGGTTTTTCTCATTACAACCAAGTGGAAAGCGCTTAGCAACAGGCGATCACGGCCTTATTTCGGAAGTTAATTCTTTTTTCAGAAGTTATGCTCGATTAATAGTATAACTTTTACACCGTACAATTTGTGGTTTTTTTTAGTGTCCGTCGAGTAGCGCTTTGATGACTACTAAGACCTACATCCAAGAGCTTCATTTTGTTAGTACACTGCCGGCTGTTGTGGTCGAGCGGTTCCAGGCACTTCAGTCTGGAACCGCGCGACCGCTACGGTCGCAGGTTCGAATCCTGCCTCGGGCATGGATGTGTGTGATGTCCTTAGGTTAGTTAGGTTTAAGTAGTTCCAAGTTCTAGGAGACTGATGACCTCAGCAGTTAAGTCCCATAGTGTTCAGAGCCATTTGTACCATTTTTTGTTAGTACACTGGTGTCCAAAATTAAAGCAACGATCCGCTATTTTTCCGTCTTGTGTCTAATTCACCGTATAACTATACAAACTGTCAACAGATGTCCGTATAATAGTCTTCTGCACGGAAAATAGCATTCCAGCCAACGGACAACCACGTCAACGATGACCTCAGGGCACTATGAAATGATATAATGCTTGCCGGGTAGTCCCACATTCACAATCGCTGTGTAAACAGTCACCGACGGTGCAGTATTGCACAAAGAGGACTCTCTGCGGTGGAGGGCCATAAGAAGAATGGAAGCAGGATACCTATCAATATCTAGCCATCACGTTAAAATAATTACAGTATTATTTAAGTAACATGTGAAGACATCCACACGCCTTGAAACTTCCGTTTTCAAATGCTGTTACGATGTTATCGTCAATACCTGTTTTTTATCATCGCTGCGGCAGCTCGCAAAAAGAATAAAACTAAAATGACAAACTATAATAAACTCAATTCACCTGATGGATCCACAGAGTAAAATAATCCTTACTCCTTTCTGGTTAATAAGTGACTATTGCGGATGATGTAGAACACTTGATACTACACCGATGGAGGTGGCGCAGTGGTTAGCATACTGGACTCGCATTGGGGAGATGACAGTTCAAACCCGCGTCCGGCCATCCTGATTTAGGTTTTCCGTGATTTCACTAAATCGCTTCAGGCAAATGCCGGGATGGTTCCTTTGAAAGGGCATGACCCAGTTCCTTCATCATCCTTTCCGTAATCCGATGGGACGGATGACCACGCTGTTTGATCCCCTCACCAAAACCAACCAACCAATCAACGTGATATTACGATCGCACAGTGGCTATCGGTGCCTCAAATTTTGTAGAGGCTACAACTACTATATTAACCGTAAACCAGTATTGTCCGTTTCATACATCACGGTATCGATATTTTGTGTCTGTCTACATTTTTGCAGTACAGTAATTATCTTTACTAATGCCTTCGTACTCAAGCAGCTCGAATAACTTATGATAGAGTTATTTTTTTTATCGTGTGATTCACTAACTACAATCGCGGTAATTTTACATTACGGCAACTCCATTTAACATGTAATGCCTAAACTGTGTTTAGTAGACCGTACTTCACAGTGTAATATGTACGACCAATCCTATCGAAAACCTCAATAGTATTACAATGGTGATAGTGTGCATATAGTTAAAAATGTTATCAGATTTAATGACAATCAGTGACTTATCTCATTGTTATTGTAATAGTGGTTTTATTCACTTTTTCAGTATTAGTGGAATTCCCCTCTCACCCCTCTCCCCCCCCCCCCCCCTCCTCCCCTGCCGCGCTTCTACTACACGATGAAAAATAGGACACAATTCTGCACATAACTCTTTTTCTTGTGACTTTGTCCCGCTTTTGCGCAATGTTGGCATGGTCATGAACGGATTTGACATGGTTAATTTTAAGATTTGGTCGGATGCCCTTTCTGTCGTCACCCCGTTACCCCTAGGCACGTAATGTGTGTACCTCAACTGCCTGTCAGTTCATGAGAAAGTGAACGAAAGTTTTCGTGTAACTGAGGTGGAACATGGGTACCAGCCCGGTGTTCACCTCGTCGATTGTGGAAAACCGCCTAAAAGACACATCAAGTCTGGGCGTCTCGCCGACCCTCGTCGTTAATCGACCGGGCGGATTCGACCCGGGGCCGTCGCAATTCCCCGTCCCGGAAGCGGCGCTTTAACGCGCACGCTCATTCGGTCATTATTTGATATCGAAGTACAAGCAATGTCTCTATGATGACATTTTCTTGAGTAGTCTTTGAACATTACTTATAGTTCAAGTATTTATTAGCATGTGTCCACAGTAAACAAGGATAACTGGAAGTCTCTTATCTTCGCAATATTGCCTCGCACAAATACCATGACGTCCTCGGCGTAAGAGTAACATAGCTCGATTCTTTCTTATGCCGTTCTCTCTCCCTCTCTTCCTCCCCCCCCCCTCCCCCCGCTCCTCTCACGACTTTCATCTTTTCATCTTTGGAAAGAGTCTTCCTCCGAATCTCCTGATAGAGACATTTAGTGCGGCAGCGAATGGCTTTGATGTGCCCTTGTGCCGTGTTCTTGTGGTCTGTGGGTAGGTCCTCAATGCGTGTGCAATCTAGGGACCTATTACTTGATTTCCAGACAGAACCACAAACATATAATCATTGTTGTTTTTTTATACTCTGGAATTTCTTCTTGCCACAAGAAGCAATCACCGCAGACAGGCAGAAGAATTTCGGAAGTCTCCTTTATCTGTCATAGCATATGTTGCCACGCTAATCTGCCTTTAGCTTGTGAATGTACAGGGTGAATTAAACTTTCGCTATTACAGAAGACTCCATGAAAAAATGAGAAATAATGCACAAATTTTAATTTGCACGGGTTCTTCATACAAATACAAGGACAAAATTATAAGCATATCGCCGCTAGTGCGTCATCTTTGAGTTATTAATGGGAAAGTATTGTGCAGTGCCAGGCTCTCTATTTCAGCTCACTGGAGTTATTCACAATGTCTTAATCTCACAGATAGTCGGAGATAGTGTTAAAAATGTCATCATCTTTCTTCTGAACTCAAAGGATCATGAACCGCTGCACCTCATCAAAGACCCGCACACAAAGTCGGAAGCTTTTCTAGGTTACCATGAAACTGTGATGATTATGCAAAGAATGTCCATTTCGGACATTAATTCACTTACGTGTTCGTACGGTGTACAGTTGAACGAACTTGCAAGTCATGCAGTTGGCGCTCACTTCCCTATCCATTTGTCACGGCAGACAAAGCCCAGTAAATCGTGTGCAATGTGAGAAACAGGAGTCTGGCGCTGTAAGAACACAAAATTGATCATGTTCGCTATCTTACCGACCGAGAGCAACACTGATAACTTTTACTTTAACAGTCAAGATAACTGCATTAAATATTTAAATGACTAAATCCGATTCGACTTGTCAGTCTTTTCACCAGCTCATGTATAAATGCAGAATCTGCATCAGTCTTTGAGCACAATATCCTTTGTAATTTCATTTTGTAGTTTTGGTCACTTATCATCATCTTCAGAACGGTCTGTGTTGATACATTGGTATAAAGCCATAAAATATTTTTTGCCAAGAAGAAATGTGTTAGAAAATACGAAACAGGTTATAGAATGTTTTTACGCCAGGTTGTACTTTTCGTTGCGACCCTGTCACACTTCCCCACGTGCCCAAGGCTGTCTCAAAGTACATTCAGTGCCACCTTTTTTGTGACGCTCCTACTAGTATTCGTAGAATAACGCATTTTGATGGAGTCTTAGATCAAAATTATACTGGGCTATTGCACATGACTTACAAGTCGGAGATGGTTTAATCATTTCAATATTTTAAGCAAGTATTTGAGTGCGATAAACGGTCAAAACGTAGGCATGATTGGTGTTGGTGGTGGAGGCGACAGGAATAGGATGCTCAAAAGCGAGGTTCTCAGTGCTCTTACTAAAGTAACTGGCGATGAATATGGCTAATTTTTAAAAAGTTATGTACTAAAAGAAAAAAATAGGAAATATGAACCTCCTGTACCCTGCTCCAACTTCTCTCACTTGTATTCACACTCTCACACAGAAGACCGAAGTACTTCTGGCTCGAGTCATTTTGGGAAACACATTGTTAAAACGTGCAGGCTATAACTACACAACGGTTAAAATAATATAACCGAAAACTTTTCTGGATGACCAATAGAAAAATAATAGATGGACTCGTCACCACGGAAACTATGTAGGTCAAACATCACACTTAACCTTAAACCATAACTCACACTCGATTTATTCGTCTCCGAAAATGGAGGGCAGATCAGATGGTGAGCCGGTTGCAGCCCACGTATCTTAAAATAAAACGTATTATGTTAAAATGTGTTGTACAGAGATCTGTAAACCACACGAACTGCACACAGGTGAGTCCTCCCGCCAGGGGAGAAAACGATGCGTCAAAGAGTATATTTGGGGATACATGGAAGAGAGAAGGTGACCAGCCATTGTGAATGACAATCAAGGTTTCCCCATACACCGGAACTCACTTAAACTCATAGAAAGGAATTTCCTATTCTTCGAATAGGCATATCACTCAACAATAACGTTGAGCAGTGCTGTACATCCATTATATAACATTCGTGTTTGTACTTCACTTCTGAGGAAGGTGTAGTCTCTATGTAAACATTGCAGTGTAATACTGCAGATATCTACATCTACATGACTACTCTGCAATTCACAGTTAAATGCTTGGCAGAGGGTTCATCCACTGTCAGATAATTCCTGTACCGTTCCACTCTCGAATAGCACGTGTGAAAAACGAACATTTAGACCTTTCCGTGGGAGCTCTCATTTCTCTTATTTTATTACGGTAATCGTTTCTCCCTACTTAGGTGAGAGTCAAAAAAATATTTACTTAGAGAAAGTTGGTGATTGAAATTTACTCGCGTATCGTGTCCGTGACAATCCCTTCCTCATTTCGCGATTATATAAAACGAGCTACTCTTCTTTGAACATTTTCAGTTTCCTCCGTCAGTTCTATCTAATAAGGGTCCCACACCGCGCACTAGTAGTCCAGAAGAGGGCGGATAAGCGTAATGTCGGCAGTCTCTTTAGTAGATCAGTTGTATCTTCTAAGTGTTCTGCCAATAAAACTGAGTATTTGGTTCGCCTTCCCCACAATATTTTCTGTGAGATCATCCCAGTTTAAGTTGTTTGCATTTATAATTTCTAGGTATTTAGCTGAATTAACAGTGGTGTGTAGTTTATCGTGTAACCGAAATTTAATGGACTCATTTTCGTAATCTTGCGAATAACCTCAGACTTTTTATTGTTCAGAGTCACTACCACTTTTGGCACAATACAGATATCTTATCTAAATCATTTTCCAATTGGTTTTGATTTTTAATGGCTTTACCAGACGTTAAACGGCAGCGTCATCTGCATATAATCTAACAGGTCTGCCCTCACGTCTGTTTTACTGGATGATTGATTGTCAATTACTACGTATAGCGAGCATTTTGACAGGAAATAGCGAATCCTTCACACAGCTGCGACGATATTCCACATTCACGCAGTTTCATTAGGAGCCGCTTATAAGAGATGTATCAAAAGTCTTCTGGAACTCCAGAAATATGGAATCAATCTGAAATATCCTTACGACAGCATCTTTAGTTCGTGTGAATGAAGAGCTAGTCGTATTTCACGTGGTCCCGGCGGAGGTTCGACTCCTCCCTCGGGCATGAGTGTGTGTTTGTCCTTAGGATAATTTAGGTTAAGTAGTGTCTAAGCTTAGGAACTGATAACCTTAGCAGTTAAGTCCCATAAGATTTCACACACATTTGAACTTTTTTTTGTATTTCACGAGAGCAGTACTTTCTGAATCCGTGCTTTGTGTAACAGATAGTTTATTTGCGGTACTTAATTATATTCGAACACAGTATACGTTTCAAAATCCTACTGCAAATCGACAACAGTTCACCAGCGTTGCCTGGTGAAACGTTGTTGTGATGCCTCGTGTAAGGAGGGGAACTGCGTAACTTCACGTTACCGACTGTGGCCTATCGCGATTGCGGTTTATACACTCCTGGAAATTGAAATAAGAACACCGTGAATTCATTGTCCCAGGAAGGGGAAACTTTATTGACACATTCCTGGGGTCAGATACATCACATGATCACACTGACAGAACCACAGGCACATAGACACAGGCAACAGAGCATGCACAATGTCGCCACTAGTACAGTGTATATCCACCTTTCGCAGCAATGCAGGCTGCTATTCTCCCATGGAGACGATCGTAGAGATGCTGGATGTAGTCCTGTGGAACGGCTTGCCATGCCATTTCCACCTGGCGCCTCAGTTGGACCAGCGTTCGTGCTGGACGTGCAGACCGCGTGAGACGACGCTTCATCCAGTCCCAAACGTGCTCAATGGGGACAGATCCGGAGATCTTGCTGGCCAGGGTAGTTGACTTACACCTTCTAGAGCACGTTGGGTGGCACGGGATACATGCGGACGTGCATTGTCCTGTTGGAACAGCAAGTTCCCTTGCCGGTCTAGGAATGGTAGAACGATGGGTTCGATGACGGTTTGGATGTACCGTGCACTATTCAGTGTCCCCTCGACGATCACCAGTGGTGTACGGCCAGTGTAGGAGATCGCTCCCCACACCATGATGCCGGGTGTTGGCCCTGTGTGCCTCGGTCGTATGCAGTCCTGATTGTGGCGCTCACCTGCACGGCGCCAAACACGCATACGACCATCATTGGCACCAAGGCAGAAGCGACTCTCATCGCTGAAGACGACACGTCTCCATTCGTCCCTCCATTCACGCCTGTCGCGACACCACTGGAGGCGGGCTGCACGATGTTGGGACGTGAGCGGAAGACGGCCTAACGGTGTGCGGGACCGTAGCCCAGCTTCATGGAGACGGTTGCGAATGGTCCTCGCCGATACCCCAGGAGCAACAGTGTCCCTAATTTGCTGGGAAGTGGCGGTGCGGTCCCCTACGGCACTGCGTAGGATCCTACGGTCTTGGCGTGCATCCGTGCGTCGCTGCGGTCCGGTCCCAGGTCGACGGGCACGTGCACCTTCCGCCGACCACTGGCGACAACATCGATGTACTGTGGAGACCTCACGCCCCACGTGTTGAGCAATTCGGCGGTACGTCCACCCGGCCTCCCGCATGCCCACTATACGCCCTCACTCAAAGTCCGTCAACTGCACATACGGTTCACGTCCACGCTGTCGCGGCATGCTACCAGTGTTAAAGACTGCGATGGAGCTCCGTATGCCACGACAAACTGGCTGACACTGACGGCGGCGGTGCACAAATGCTGCGCAGCTAGCGCCATTCGACGGCCAACACCGCGGTTCCTGGTGTGTCCGCTGTGCCGTGCGTGTGATCTTTGCTTGTACAGCCCTCTCGGAGTGTCCGGAGCAAGTATGGTGGGTCTGACACACCGGTGTCAATGTGTTCTTTTTTCCATTTCCAGGAGTGTAGTATCGCGACATTGCTGCTCGCGTTGGTCGAGATCCAATGACTGTTAGCAGAATATGGAATCGGTGGCTTCAGGAGGGTAATACGGAACGCCGTGCTGGATCCCAACGGCCTCGTATCACTATCAGTCGAGATGACAGGCATCTTATCCACATGGCTGTAACGGATGATGCAGCCACGTCTCGATCCCTGAGTCAACAGATGGGGACGTTTGCAAGACATCAACCATCTTCACGAACAGTTCGACGACGTTTGCAGCAGCATGGACTATCAGCACGGAGGCCATGGCTGCGGTTACCCTTGACGCTACATCACAGACATGAGCGCCTGCGATGGTGTACTCAACGACGTACCTGCGTGAGCGAATGGCAAAACGTCATTATTCGGATGAATCCAGGTTCTGTTTACAGCATCATGATGGTCGCATCCGTGTTTGGCGACATCGCGGTGAACGCACAATGGAAGCGTGTATTCGTCATCGCCATACTGGCGTATCACCCGGCGTGATGGTATGGGGTGCCATTGATTACACGTCTCGGTCTCCTCTTGTTCGCATTGACAGCACTTTGAACAGTGGACGTTACATTTCAAATGTGTTACGACCCGTTGGTCTACCCTTCATTCGATCCCTGCGAAACCCTACATTTCAGCAGGATAATGCATGACCGCATGTGGCAGGTCCTGTGCGGGCATTTCTGGATACAGAAAATGTTCCCATGCAGCCCTGGCCAGCAGTTTCTCCAGATCTCTCACCAATTGAAAACGTCTTGTCAATGGTGGCCGACCAACTGGCTCGTCACAATACGCCAGTCACTACTCTTGATGAACTGTGGTATCGTGTTGAAGCTGCATGGGCAACTGTACCTGTACATGCCATCCACGTTCTGTTTGACTTAATACCCAGGCGTATCAAGGCCGTTATTATGGCCAGAGGTAGTTGTGCTGGGTACTGATTTCTCAGGATTTATGCACCCAAATTGCGTGAAAATATAGTCACATGTCAGTTCTAGTATAATATATTTGTCCAATGAATACACGTTTATCATCTGAATTTCTTCTTGGTGTAACAATTTTAATGGCCAGTAGTGTATTTTAATAACTTTTAACATATACGTTAGTAATGTACACTGGATTCCGTAAATTGGCAAAATAGTTACAAACAGGAAAAATAATGTTTTTGACAAGAAAATTAATACAATGTGTATCACGACAGTCCTGTTCGAAAATATCGCTTACGTAACACGGGTATTAGAGTGCTTATGTCACCCGTACATTGTACAAATCTTTGAGATTTAAGAGGGTGTTTGTGCTACGAGGATAAGAGAAAGAGATAGAGTGAGGGAAAAAATAGAGGGAGTTGGGAAGGCAACTTGATCTAATGGTGTAGAGGGGTCGTTTAGCAGGCGAAGTCGGATGGAAGCCATTGCCAAATTTGAGGCAGCGGTAGCTAAGTGATTAAACATTCGTCCCTGTGTTTGCCATAGACTACGGAAATAATTTACCAAATTTGTTGGTACGGTTGTAAGACACATGATTCGATTGTGAGAGTATGAGGGTTCCAGTTCCGATCACCCAGACGGGTTGTCAACCACAAAGCTTTCCGTTTTTTGACTGAATCAAAAATGGTTCAAATGGCTCTAAGCACTATGGGACTTAACATCTGAGATCATCAGTCCCCTAGACTTAGAACTACTTAAACCTAACTAACCTAAGGACACCACACACAGTCATGCCCGAGGCAAGACTCGAACCTGCGACCGTAGCCATAGCGCGATTCCGAACTAAAACGCCTAGAACCGCTCCGTCACAGCGGCCGGCTTGACTGAATCGCTTAAGCAGATGCCACAATGTTTCCTTTGGGAGGGGCACGGCCGATTTTGTTCTCCAACCCGAACTTGAGTTCCGTCTTTAAGAAATAAAAATGTGATCTTTCTTCCTTGTAAATAATTTCCAGTCACAAGTTCGACAAATACAAACTCCAGCCAACCACGGTGGAAGGTTCTTACGCGTGTCGATAACTGACATTCACTGTTAATATGTTCGGTAGAGTATGACAGCGAACATGTCCGACAAATTTTGTCCCACTTTCCACAAGGGGCACTATTTAAAGTAAGTGAGGCAAACCAACATTAACACAGTCAAGCGGTGTCATCTCCTCGAACAACGTGCCACTAGTAATTTCACTGTATTCGTGAGGGCACGTGGATCTATGTGCAGTTCAAATGTCACCTGTCACCCTCGTGGTCAAACTCAAAGTGTAACCTCCCCGCAAAATTTTAAATGTCAATAATAGTGAAATTGTAACCTCCCAGCAAGAATATGAAAGTCAATGTTAAGTGAAATTTTGTCTTCCCACAAAACTGAATAATAATAAATGAGCTAAGCGTAACCTCCTTGCAAAATTAAAGAATGATAATGGCCCAAATGTAAACTCCCCACAGCAATAAAACTCAATGATAAAAAAAATGTGCAAAAATGTTACGTCCCCACAAAATTAACGTTAAGATGAACCTGATAAATTTTATAAGGGCAGCTGCGCTGACCTTCAGCCTTCTGCAATAATTAAACCTGAACACAAAAACCAAAATTCTTACCTCAGTAAACTGCATCTATATCTGCTCTTATTTTATGGCACAGTTTCGTGCAATGCTGGCCCATGTTTAATTTTGATTCTTGGAGGAAATGCATAGGAAATATTATTAAACTTGAAATGAATCTTTTTCTTTAAAAGGTTACTTTGTAGAAAAATTATTATTGGGGCAATTCTTGAACAAATTAATTACAATTAACATATGTTATTAGCTGAGCGCAATGCTGCTTCATTACCTTCGATAACAATATACGTCGTCGAGAAACGTGACCAGAGACCCATGTCGACGCCCGCTCAGTACAACCGTCCACTCGCTACTAGTACTGCCGACTCCTCACACACAACTTCTGACAGTCCAACTCGCCACTGTTCCTGCCGACTCGCTACACGCAACTGAACTGAGTCCAACTCACAACTGAACACTCGCGCGGTCAAGCGCAGACTAGCAACGATAAATAACTCTCTGGTCAGAGATTCTGTCATGCCTCGCCATCGCTGTTAATGAATACACTGAATACATACGTGTTTCAAAAGTGGCATTAAAAATCGAAGTTAATCATGAGCAGTTAGTTGTGCATGTGTTTGAATGTTAAATGATATGAACAACTGCTGTGTTCTGGATCTGGATTCAAACCCAGCACCTATAGGCAATGCTACTAAGCAAAGCCATTGTACCTGACCGAGACTCGGACACAGGAATGATTTACATTGCTGACTAGACATGGAAAGACGTGGTGCACCTCATTTTTATCTAGTATCAGTTAGCGAATATGAACTGGACATTAAATACGAAAAATTTTTGCACTGGACCGAAACTCCTACCCAGCAAGTACTATCTGTGTTAACTGATCACTAAAGATATTGAATATGGTCTGAAATTTGAGGTGACGTGAGTTTTGTGATGGATAAAGTTTCGGGGAACTCAGCACCCTATCGGTTTGTTAACTTAAACACAATCAAATGTCAGATGTTATATTTTCTCACCAGTAGCGAGATATTTAAAACTTAAATAACGAAAGAAATGAATAATTTCTGTCTTACTGGGCTTCAAACGCGACACCTATCGCCGTTGCTTTCTAGCCATGAATGGACGTTAAGTACTGGTTTCTTTCATCATTAGTGGGATGTGTGCATGTTTCAACAAGAAATAACGTGACGAAGTATTCAGTGCTGACCAGGAATAGACTTCTCATATATCATCTTTGACTACACACGAAGAGACGTTAATGATTGAATTCCGTTTCACCGCCAGCAAGGAGTGGCATGTTTAAACTGGATATGATGTGACGAAAAGTTCTTGGTTCACTGGGGTCGAAACGATCAGATGTCGCTATTGTTGTCAGCGAATTGTTAGATTTTAAGAATAAAATTATTTTGCACAAGCAGTTAAGTGTGCTCATGCTAGAGCTTGTAAAAGACATGATGACAACTATTGTGGGTTACGAGGATTCAAACCCAGATGCGCTTCCTAAGTAGAGATCTTGAGGAGTTTGCAGTCTTGAGCAATCAAAGAGTTGGCTGAATTGTATCGTCACGAATGGATCAAATTCTGCAAACAGGAAGAGATGAGTTCGAATCTCAGCCCAGAACCAATGTGTTGAACATTTAAATCGCAAATCGCATTTGGTTCATTAATTAAAACAGAATTATTAGGGGAGAAAAGGTTACTGGTGACAGAACTTCTACATGCTGCCAGTCTGCGTTTGTCGGGGCCAACCTAATCTCTAATCGGTAGCGAAGGGACACCACGTTTAATGTGAATTTTTCGGCTACTGCCATCGTCAAATGAAAAATTATGTATGAAGTCCTTTTGTATAATGTTGTAATGATGGATTGTGCTCGGAATGCATAAAAATTTTAAACAATAAGAAGACCTTATAGTTACCGAGTATAGCAGAGAAAACAGACGTACTCAACAGTAACTACCTTGTGAGATGAGTCTATGCTGTGTGTAGGATACAGAAGTTTCGATGCTATTCACACACTGCTGTGTAAGTCTGAGTAATAATCTGACAACGAACACTGTCTGTGAATCATGGCAGTTTAACATGATAAATTTATAGCATCTGAATATTCTCCGCATATTGCAGCAGTGTCTGCCAATCTGTACCATTGCATTCGTGTCCTCAAATGTTACTGTGGGTCGCTGTGCGTAGACGCCTCTCCAGGCTACTTTTTTAAAGTTTCGTTTTATTTAAGGACTTGCTACTGTTGAGCCCTTCATTAGTATCAGCGGTAAATTATTTTATGAGTAGTCTGATAAGCTAGGGACTGAAACAAAATTAAAATAATGACAGCTATTACGACGAGGGCCGTCCAATTAATGTTCCCTGCTATTATTTTATGTTGTTTCAGGTCCCTTATACACATCTGCTTATACCTGTCGTACTTGAGGTTTCTGATAATCTGGCGGCTGTTACCGCCACGTCTTTAAGCGCAAGTGTACTCCTCGATTGCTAACCCGCTCAAGAATGACATCGGCCATGCGAACGTAAAGCTTCCTACGGCGAAGGATGATTGGGACTTGGCAACATTGTAGAAAATGTCTGGCAATCATGTGGTAGTCGGGTAATTTCTTCGAGTGATACAAAACGATCCCGCAAAATTCATTTGATATTTATTCTGTATTTCAGTTAAATATCCTGGACGATTTTCATTTACGGTGTGTCATCTAACTATCGAATGCGTGTATTTAGTCCATAACGGTCATTCCACGCAAACTATATCTAATTTCTTGTTTTCACTGCGAATAGTCAGTAGGACAAGGAAGGACACTGACTGCTGCAGTAGCCCGCTAGGCGTGTGGGAACGTCATTGCGATTTAAAGTGAAGAACTTGGTTCTACATTCCAATCCCGCGGCAGACCGGCGTTTATCCCTGACGTGTCAGAGTTACAGATGTTAGGCTTCCTGAATGTGGCGAATAATTCATGTCAACACAACTCTACATGACGCGTGAAAACTTTTTCTGACATGATTTCTACTATACCTCTCACTCTACACATGGCACATATGTTGAGATTCTTCGATTTCCTTCATCTCTCTATTAAATGGAAGGAGAACGACATATCATGAATGTCAAACTTTTTTCTGTTTTAATACTGCGTTTTCTAAGCCATAAACAAGTATAATCGACCACTTACTTATGAGTAGTATTCCCCACGTCATATGCTGCCTGAGCAATGGGTACAACATTGTTGTAACTGCATGGTTCACACACAGTTTATCGAAAATATTTCACGTTGAAACCAAACTAAGATATTAAGTAATCTTACGCTTGCCAATATGATTGCAAAAAAAAAACAGCTGTAATTGATAGTCTGGGCAGAAGACGTCTCTGGAGATTACTCGGACAGCAGTGGGTTAACAAACTCACTGCCACCCACCATCGGTCCAACAACCTCGGGTGATGATCTGGGATGCCATTTGTTATCATAGCATGACTCTTTTGATTGTCGTCCACGGCACCCTTACAGCACAGTGGTACTTCGACGGTATTCTACGTCCTATTTTGTTGCTCGTCATGGCAAGCCGTCCTAGGCTTACATTTCAGCAAAATAAGGCCCGTCCGCACACGCTGAGGGGTTTATATATGTACCTCTAGCCGTGTGCGGATGGGTCTTAGCTTGCTGAAAAGTAAACCTACAATATATACCACGAATAGGTTATGCAGCAGAGTAGCGCAAGTGGAAGACTATACTTTATCTGTGAAAACTTCCGTATCCAACAGTATTGGCAGTTTGTCAAGACAGTCGTCATTCAGTTTTATTTGAGTGATTACAAAATTAATTCGAATGTGCGCATTGGGTAGCCAAGGCAAATGGCTAATGGCGCTCGACTGAGCAAAGAAATGCTGTTTTGAACAGATTGTGGTTCAAATGGCTCTGAGCACTATGGGACTTAACATCTGAGGTCATCAGTCCCCTAGAACTTAGAACTACTTAAACCTAACTAACCTAAGGACATCACACACATCCATGCCGAAGCAGGATTCGAACTTGCGACCGTAGCGGTCGCGCGATTCCAGACTGAAGCGCCTGGAACCACTCGGCCACTTCGGCCGGCCCCAAACAGGTTGTAATGTTCTCCAGGGACCCGGGCCCTCAGAATTCTCATCTGTTGTGGCACAGCGGTAGTGTAAACAGATCACCTCGAACGACGATGGCGCTTTCGTACAGAAAGGCCACGATAAAATTAGGGTTCCATGCCCAGTTTGCACGACCTAACGC
The DNA here is from genome assembly GCF_021461385.2 of Schistocerca piceifrons. Taxonomy (NCBI): domain Eukaryota; kingdom Metazoa; phylum Arthropoda; class Insecta; order Orthoptera; family Acrididae; genus Schistocerca; species Schistocerca piceifrons. The sequence goes on along the minus strand of NC_060142.1, from coordinate 208,349,085 downwards.
ATACGAAGTAGAGCGTTTCATGCATGTAATGCCCGTCAATCCGCAGGAACTCGTCGTCATGAGTCTTTCGATCGTCTCCAGCACAGTTTAACTGAAATTTGTCAACAGAGGGCCGTGCGAACGGCTTATTCGCCGTTCCACCGATGGATATCGTTTGCAGCAGTCGGACGGCAACATGGGGTAGTGACTGTCGACTCGGAGTTCGGAACATACGAATCTTCGAGCTGCCGTCTGAAGTTACGGTCACGCTTGTCGTGAACACGATGTGGCTTATGGGGACGTAGTAAGTCACGTGGAAGAAAAGTAGCACACGTTCTAGACATATCCTGCTCTCAGCGGAGTGCGTCAGGTGCGAATCGAAATGCGCAAACACATCCCTTCGTATGTGACCGTTAGGGGCTGTCGAGCGATTGTCATTTATGACGGTCATCCACGGACTTGTTCGGGGTGCGGGCAGGAGGGGCATGTTCGGTTTGAATGCCGGCACAGACCCCTTGTGCTGAAGCGACGCCTACATCGCAACCTATGGCGCTGTCTACTAAACATTAATTGAGGCAGTGAAGAACATGACGGACGCGGACGTTGTTGGGTTCCAGTTGCCGACCCCAGCGGTCCCGGTTTCCGCGCCCACGTCTCCACGGCCTGCATCGCAACCACCGACGTGCTCGAGAGCAGCGACCACGTCTACACTTCATGTGTGTGAGGAAGGAGGGCACCTCAAGGTCGATTCAAGCTCGGGCACGGAGATGCAAGACGTGCCTACTGCGCGTCATGATACAAAGGGTGCAGAGACGTGCTCCCGCAAGCACAAGTAGCCCAAATAACGAAAGAAGAGAAGGCTCTCCGCAAGAAACGCTTCTCAAGGTGGTGACACGTTGCAGGAAGATGAGGAAAATTACTCTGCGGTCCGGGCTGTGGACCCCACTCCAATGGTTCCTGGTTTACTGCTGGTAACCTTCGCCCAAGGACAAAGACAGAGTGACGATGCTCAACTCACTGACGAGCCTCCTGGCGATTGTGGGGCTAAGATACCAGATGAACATCATCCGTCACTCATCGTACCACCCTCCAGCTCGGTAACTGGACATCTGAGATGGAGATGGAAAGACCACCTGATGCCTGCGGCCAGCAGATTGTCGAACGGACATCTTGCCTCGATCGATCAGTAGTATATATATATATATATATATATATATATATATATATATATATAAGAACGTAGGCTTCCGCGGCCGGTGTCATAGTGATTAAAATCCTTCTGGGTATTATGCCACGTCATTTCCTAAAAGCTAACAACAACAATAAACTAAAACCGACGTTTCGGCCGAATTGCACGGCCTTCCTCCATCCAAATTTTCGCGTCGCCACCCCTCCTTCCGAATTTTCGAGGGCATGTTAACACCTGTGCCAAACCCAAACGGGGGCTTCAGACCGCGAGATATCCGGCCGTTGACATTAGTGAATTTGGGGTACAAGTTGTTCGCAGGCACACTTCGTGCTCGCCTCCTCGCTACTGTCAAGGATGCCATCCACGCCGACAGATCACGTCTGGGAGGCGGCAGTATTAGACACACGGCGATAAGATGTGGTGGTGTTCATGTCGGCTTGTTGCTTAGAAGGCGCCATCGTAGCAGTTGACCTTAACCATGCATTTGACCGCGTTGAGCACGATTTCTTGCATCCTTAGAGAAGATGAGTCCCCAGTATCGGCTGGTGTGGTTCTCCGTCTCATCCACGGAGCCCCTCACACTGTCCTGGTCAGTGGCTACCGCTCGCCGCCGTTCACTATTGAGCGTACGGTGCGACAAGGCTGCCCTCTCCCAGCCTTTCTCTTCGCTGTCGCCTTCGAGTCTGCACTTCATGGTCTGCGTCAGCATTTACAGGGCATTCACCCCCGCAATGTGCATTTTAAACGTTGTGCCTACACGGACGATGTAGTCTTCTTTGCGAGGTCGGCAGAAAATCTATGTACGTCGATTGCGTGGCTTCAGCGCTACGACGAAATGGCCGGGAGCCGTATCAACCTGCGGAAGTCACACTACGTGGATGTGGGCAGATGTCTGAATATCAGTACGTCCCAGGTCCCAGCGATGAAATGTTTGGGAGTGACCTCCCGTGGGAACGTGCGGCGTACAGCAGCAGCTATGTGTCGCAGATTACTTAATATGATCCGTAATATGATCCACACTCAAGTTCGTCCCCGTAACTTTCGAGTACCTGACTTGATCGTGCGGGTACTTTTTGTCAATGTTTACCTCAACACGAAACTCTACACACACGTTCTCCCAATGTCAGCTACGGCGGCTGCCAAGTTCCAGGCGGCCTTTGGTCATTTCGTCAGCGATGGCAGGGTGTTCAAAACTCGTTACGAGCCACTGACGTTGCCCACCCATGTGCGCGGCCTTGGAATGATAAACGTGAAAAACAGGGTGAGCGCTCTCTTTCTGGGGAGGATGCATCGCCTACATGCTTCGGACAAGGGCACCCTCACTGGTACCCCGATTGAGGAGGTAGCGCCTCAATCCCCCAGACCCCGATTTCGGTTTCACATATCGCGGCACCACAGTGGCAAATTCGAAGCTATCCGGACGGCATGAGTTATCTGTTGGATATCCTACCGACCACGCGGGTTCTTAGAACCAAAGACTTCTACCGCTGCTTTCAACGGACACTGCCTGCTAATGCGATTGAAGGCCGGCATCCGGCAGTTACCTGGAAGCGGGTGTGGAGTAACATAAACTTACCTTTCCTTCCCACTACGGTTATGGCGCTGTGGTATGCGATACCCATTAACGTTTCTACACTACACATCTTGCCGAAAACAGTCCCTGCTCCTGACGCGCCGCTGTCGACATCGACATGCACCGTTTCGTTTGTGTGGCTGGTCCCGGCGGAGGTTCGAGTCCTACCTCGGGCATGGATGGGTGTGTTTGTCCTTAGGATAATTTAGGTTAAGTAGTGTGTAAGCTTAGGGACTGATGACCTGAGCAGTTAAGTCCTATAAGATTTCACACGCATTTGAACATTTCTTTTTTTTCGTTTCGTTTGTGATACGACTGCCGGCTACCGGCTCCTCACACGTCGCAGGTTGGCACTGTTGCTGCCGTAGAGCCCACCGAACTGATCCGTCCTGACGTCACTTACTACCCTGCTACTAGTCATAACGCCACGGTGTGGGTTAAAGTTACGGTTTTGTTATACCTTTTTAGTGAGGGCGTTGCAGAGTTGTAAGATTTTTGGCACTATTTAACGAGCAACTACACGGTCTTACAGCGCAAGGCGTCGTATAGTTCGCTCTTTGCGAATTACCTGGGGTCGGTGCTTGCGTACCCTTCAGACCATTAGGGTGTACCAGGTGTGAGAACAAATTGAAAATATAGCACAGGATGGACTGATGAGAGACATAGACGGTAATATAGGGTGTTTAACCATCGCTGAACGAGAAGACGACCTGGGCACCCTAACGTCGGCTGCTGTGGAAACCTCCGAAAAAAGATTTAAAAAAATAAAAAAGTAAAAATAAAAAATTAAATAAAATGAAAGTATTTTACTCTTTCTTTTATCCTTTATTTTTGTAAGTGGGCGGAGCCTAAAGTGGTAGCAAACATCTGTCTTAGTTAGCTTTAAGGATAAAAAAAGGCGCTGACACTACACATTGTTTCTGTTTGTAGGTTAGATGTGTTTTTGGGGGTAGTATGGGCGTTAGGGGTCAACGCCTGAAGTGGAGGAGGATTAGGGTAAAAAAGAGATGTCTGTTAAAAACTTAAGAAAAAAAATTTAAAAAAAAAGAGATAACGTGATCGACTGTAAAATGAGAACTGCTTTAGTTGTAGGTACCAGTCTCGCTGAAGGATACATTTTTAGCCGTTTCGTGATAGAGCTAGAAGCAGTCAGATCTCAATTAGGAAATTTTATTTATATAATTTATGAAATGCCCCATTTCCACACAGCTTTATTGACACATGAAGCAAGTAAACGCAGACTGCTAAAACAAGTGGAATGGTTCTAGATTGGTACATGTGAGATCTGGATTCGACTCACACATCCTGCAACGGATTTAATAGGCGCAAGTAAATCCTGTTCCCATCTGGTTCCGCAAAGTGAAGAACGTATGTGAGAATCGAATCATATTTAATATCTGTCGTGGTTAGTTAAGAGGTACAATTGATGCTGTATAGACGTCTTGGTCCCCCACAAACATTTTCGTCATGTAATGTCCGGTTCATATCTGCTAACTGTCACTAGTTAAACTGAGGTGCATCACTTCTCTCCACGTGTATTCAGCATTGAAAATCAGTCCCGTGCTCGACTCTCGGGCCGTACACTAGCTTTGCTTAGCAGCGTCGCCCATATGTGCTGGTTCGAATCCACATACAGAACAAAACAGTTCTTCGTATCATTAACGATCAAAAATATGCACAACTAACTGCTCTTGATTAACTTGGATTTCTAATGTCACTTTGTGTTATCTATTTTACGAATTATAAGATGCACTTTTTTCTTCGAAAAATTGCTTCCAAAGTTCAGGTGAGTCTTATGCTCGAAATTAACATAAAAATGTCCAGCGTTTTGATTTAAAGTTTCCGTCAGTATTAAACATGGCCATATATTCGATGCAGCAATACTGGATTCAACTGAAAGCAGCACTGCACGGATGCGACGAACATGAGTTGAGTGGATTCACAAGCTTGCTAACATAGTCACCCTAGGATGCGCCATTGCAGTCTACGGTGCCAGTGAACTTGAATTGAAAGTGATTTGTGTTATCGGTAACAGTACAATATCTTTTTAGTAGCTGGTTTCGTAATGGAAAAAAATAAAAAATATTTATATGATACGGGCAAAGAGTTGCAAGTAAAAGCATATGCAGAAGAACATGGAAACAAAGCAGCTGAGTGGCATTTCGGCCCTCCACCAACAGAAAAAACCATTCGCGATTAGCGGGTTACTAACGAAGAACTGAAAAAAATAAGGAAGACTAAATGTGCAAATAGAGGACTGAATGCAAAATGGCCAAAGCTATAAGATGACGATTTTCAGGGATTTTAAAGGTGTGTTCGGTTTTTATAAGCTAAGAATATTTTTTTAATCTGGCTTTGCAGTCTAATAAAATAAAGGGTAAAAACAATTTTTTAAAAAACTATTTAAAAATTAAGATGCGTCTTATAGTCCGTACGATACGGTAGATCAGAAGGGCTATAGGTGAATTCTGAACTGCACGTAGATCCACATACCGTCATGAACACAGTGAAATTAAAAGTGATATGCTGTTGAAGGAGACGATACAGCTTGACACCGTTAATTATGGTCTCACATTCAAAACTACTCGGAAAGCGGATTACGGAATGATTTATGTGGTAGAGTTACGGGCATTAGTTTTCTCAGATACTACTGAGAGTGCTAACATCTTAGCAACTTCACTTATTGCAGTAAATTACAGTTTAAAGGCGTTAAGGACTCTGTCATATTCAATAAGGTGTTTCCCGATATTTGAAGGATTGCGGTATTTATTTACATCAGGAGAACTTGTCATACAAAGCACTGTTCTCTAGTGGTCACTTGTGGTAAGCATTTTGTATAATCAATATTTGGACTTCATGCAAATCAGGCGGAACGCAATCTGGTCGTTCGGATACTTTTCAGCGTGATAGGGAATGATTGTCTGTGCGTTCACCGCAAGACATACCACACCCCACAATCTCTGTATTGTCAGAAGGCTTCCTTTTCATGCATGCTGGTTACATGATCGTGTCGAGCCTCTTACCACAACATAATACATTACTACGTATACTAGACTGGGACTCATCTTTGAAGGCACGTATCCCCTACTGACTACGGCAAAAAATATGTATATATGTTTGTCGCGCGTACTTTAAATGCTACGGATTGTGACAAGTGGAGAGAATTTGTCCGACATGATTACTGTCATATTCTGAGGAATATATTAACAGCGAATGCTAGTAATCGACACGCGTCAAAACTTTGTTCCGACGTTGGCTGAACTCTATAGTTGTCCAACCTATGTTTAGAAATTATTTACATTTTAAAGTCCTAAAGAACGAGCACAAGTTCGGGCCGGAGAAGGGAACTGGCCATATTGCTTCCAAGGAAAACATTGCTGCATTTGCTTAATCGATCCAGTCAGATAAGAGAAAACTTTGTGATGGATAACCCCTCCGGGTGGTCCGAATTGGAATTCTCGTCATCTCAAAAGCGTATCCAACGTCTTAGAACTTCACCACCGCACTTGTCAAATTATTGCCATAGTCTATAGCCGACAGATGACGAATATTTAGTTACATAGCTGCTGTTGCCTCAGATTTTGTAATGCCTTCCATCCGAGTTCGCCTGGTAAAGAACTCCTTGACGTCATTCGATCAAGTTACCGCCCCAGCTCCGTCTGGTTTATTACCGCTGTTCCTCTTTCACTTATCCTCTAGCACAAACACTGTCCTCAGTCTCAGATATGAGGATTTGTACAATATACGGGTAGCTTAAGCGATTCAGCGCCGATGGTACATATGCGATGTTTTCAAACAGTACTGTTGTGATATACATTGTTTTAATTTTCTCATCAAAACTTTATTTTTCCTGGTTATAACTATTTTGCTAATTCACCACTGTTTGTACTGACGTACATGCTGCATATTACTAACGCGTGTTCAGCTCAACATTATAAGACGGCCATTTCACTTATTAAACACGCCAGTGTTAGTGAACCTTTAGCTGAAACACAGGATCATAAATGACCGCAGCGTATGTTATTTCATTTAACTGAGATTGTACATTATTTTTACTCTTGGAATGTTAACCGTATCAGACCATCAATTAATTTCGCAAACTTCAATTTTGTCTACACTGACAATCGTTTGTACCCCGAAATGTATCTCAGTATAAGATCCCATTACATCAGGCCTCTTTCTCCTCATTTGCTATTTTCTCGTTCCAGACTCTGTTGTAATAAAAAGACAAGGGACATCCTAATGCGTAATTTTCCATTTCAATTCAACGATACAGCATCAATTCCTGTGTTAGAAATCACTCACTCGGATAGCATGTCACTAACTTTACATCTTAAAATAAAACGTTTTTCCAACTATAAACAAATACCTATCGTGCTTTTCCGTTGTCCCTGAATATATACACACTGAGCAGTCTCCAGATGCGCCTGGATCTAAATATCGATGACAACAATCATTTGATGAGGCTCTACATCGATGACATCACTCCTATACCAACAACTACACTACTGGCCATTAAAATTGCTACACCAAGAAGGAATGCAGATGATAAACGGGTATTCATTGGACAAATATATTATAATAGAACTCACATGTGATTACATTTTCACGCAGTTTGGGAGCATAGATCCTGAGAAATCAGTACCTACAACAACCACCTCTGGCCGTAATAACGGCCTTGATACGCATGGGCATTGAGTCAAACAGAGCTTGGATGGCGTGTACAGGTACAGCTGCCCATGAAGCTTCAACACGATACCACAGTTCATCAAGAGTAGTGACTGGCGTATTGTGACGAGCCAGTTGGTCGGCCACCATTGACAAGACGTTTTCAATTGGTGAGAGATCTGGAGAAAGTGCTGGCCAGGGCAGCAGTCGAACATTTTCTGTATCCAGAAAGGCCCGTTTAAGACCTGCAACATGCGGTCGTGCATTATCCTGCTGAAATGTAGGGATCCGCAGGGATCGAATGAAGGGTAGAGCCACGGGTCGTAACACATCTGAAATGTAACGTCCACTGTTCAAAATGCCGTCAATGCGAACAAGAGGTGACCGAGACGTGTAACCAATGGCTCCCCATACCCTCACGCCGGATGATACGCCAGTAGGCGATGACGAATACACGCTTCCAATATGCGTTAACCGCGATGTCGCCAAACACGGATGCGACCATCATGATGCAGTAAACAGAACCTGGATTCATCCGAAAAAACGACGTTTTGCCATTCGTGCTCACAGGTTCGTCGTTGAGTACACCATCGCAGGCGCTCCTGTCTGTCATGCAGCGTCAAGGGTAACCGCAGCCATGGTTTCCGAGCTGATAGTCCATGAAGCTGCAAACGTCGTCGAACGAATCGTGCAGATGGTTGTTGTCTTTCAAACGTCCCCATCTGCTGACTCAGGGATCGTGACGAGGCTGCACGATCCGTTACAGCCATGCGGATAAGATGCCTGTCATCTCGACTATTAATGATACGAGGCCGTTGGGATCCAGCACGTCGTTCCGTATTACCCTCCTGAACCCACAAATTCCATATTCCGCTAACAGTCATTGGATCTCGACCAATGCGAGCAGCAACGTTGCGATACGATACACCGCAATCTCGATAGGCTACAATCCGACCTTTGTCAAAGTCAGAAACGTGATGGTACGCATTCCTCCTCCTTACACGAGGCATCACAACAACGTTTCACCAAGCAACGCCGGTCAACTGCTGTTTGTGTATGAGAAATCGTTTGCAAACTTTCCTCATGTCGGCACGTTGTAGGTGTCGCCACCGGCGCCAACCTTGTGTGAATGCTATGAAAAGCTAATCATTTGCATATCACAGCATCTTCTTCCTGTCGTCCTGTCGGTTAAATTTCGCGTCTGTAACACGTCATCTTCGTGGTGTAGCAATTTTAAAGGCCAGTAGTGTATTTTAGTTTTCACTGCTAATTACAAAACACCATGTATATTGCACTTGGGCACCTCTGGCGCCCTCTGAGCTTGGCGCCACAATGTAATTAAAATCATTGTCCCTATGCAACACACAATCACTTCGAGCTACGGAGAAAAAGTAATAAACTACAGTAATGCAAATCCGATATATTGTCCGTAACACAGTGCAAGTACTGCAGCTCATATGCCCCTAACTAAATTTTATTCAGTGCAGGTAATTCAAATCCAATGTCAGTTAATTACCAGAAAATGTGTACGAAAATTTTATTATTAAAACAATTTGTCTACGAGATAAGTTTCTAATGCACGTATAGTTTTCGGGGCCATTGTTTGGTGTTTCGTGGGTTTAACATCGATCAAAATCTGTCAAATTCTCTCAGTATCCATAGAATTATGTTATGCTTCATATTTTTCGAGTTTATCTGAGGAACTATCAATTTTTTCCCCCAACCATTATTTTATTTAAGAAATACAAGTAATGATTATGTGGTATCGTCAAGAGATCACAATGCCACATAGTCGACAACACGAACCGATACCGCAGATGTATGGGAAGCGCTGCTGAAGACCATGCTCTGCCCCCCAGCACAGCAGCACCCTCACGTTGAGGTCAGTATAGTGTCGAGTTAAGGACCTCTGCCCAGTTCAAGATCTCAGCGACAATAGTAAACATCACAGTACAGGACCAGCCAGTTGTCAAAGTCTTAGATGCACTTGTAGTGTTGTTACTTTGTACATTGTATTTCAAGAGAACAGTTTGTTAAGTATTGCATCAAGTGATGCTTTGCTAGTCCACGACAGTCGCAAAGAAGTGCGTCAAAGTTAAGTAAATCTTTTATTCATTTACGTAATAAAGTGAACTATTATTTCTTGTGTTCTAGTTTGATAAGCCTTCTTCCAGGAGCAATCAAAGAAACCATAGTTATAGCCAGACGTAAGTAGTTTTGCCTAGTCACAACAATTTCTATGTAATACACTTGAAACCATAAGAGGCAAGGGATAATACAAAGCTGTGGATCCGATACTGCAGTGCCTGCTTTGTTCAAAAATACGATGCAATGTTTCTTCGGGCATGCATGCATATCCGAAGGAACAGGCACTGCGGCGACTGCAGCCGTTATGAAATACATGAAATGTATTCGCAGTTGCGAATACGTTCAACCATCATCTTTGTAATGGAATGGCGGGAATGAAAATCTCTGCCAAACTTGACTCGATCCCGAACTTCCCGCTTATAGCAACCGTTCGCTTCACCATTATTAAGCTACCCGAACACGACTCACGGCCAGATCAAACTTCCATATCTCGTTAAACATGTGTCTGCAACCTGCACTCGTATATCCATTATGGATATTTCCGTGGAGGAGAGACATTTTAATCAAAAGTTCAAATCCCGGTCTCGACAGATGAATACGAAATGCTTGCATGTCTAAAGGAACATTGCATCATACTTCTGAACAGGCCCTTCAATATCCTATTTGTCTGCCGACACTGGGCAGGCGACTTTCAATGAAAATGTCACCCCTGTACCGGAATATACGGCATGTAATAGATGTACGAGTGCAGCTTGTAGACACATAGATGACAACACATAGATGTTCGGATCTGGGTGAGAGGCGACAGCTCGCTGTAAGCGGGAAATACGGGTTCGAGTCCCGGTCCGGCACAAATTTTCTCTCTCATCATTCCATTATATAGCTGATGGTTGCTCGCATTCGCAACAGCGAATACATTTCATGTAACTCTGTGGATGTTGATGGAACTGTGGCATAGGTACTCCTTGAGAGATATCAGACGAATGATAACACAAATAATTCCACCGAAAGTTAAACGTGGATTAAAAATTCATCTCCTAGACAAAATTATTTAGGAATTAAATTTTCATTGATTAATAAATACAATACCTCATAATACTTTACCTAATGTCGTTCAGTGTTGTCTACACCCCCAAAGTCTTCAGTGTTACAGATGAAGACTATTGCACTCTGAGAGTATCGGATGAAAATGCTAGCTTTTAACGTCCAGGAGTCCTGAGCTTGCCCATAACGATATATATCCAACGACGAAATACATCAAACGCACGCTTGTCGTGGTGAGTGCGTTGCTAAGGGAACATCGTGTAACGTTTAGGATTGTGAACAGGAATGAGTGAAGCCATTGTAGTCTAGAGGGCCGATAGTCTCACCTGGCGAAACTTAATTTCTCGAGTGTGTAGTTTGCAATCTTGTTTGGATTTCTGTTCGGAATATGAATTGGTGCCGAATGACGATTTCAGGAATCAGGTGGATTGTCATGGAGACAACTGTGTTAAACTCCGTAAGACGCTGATTTCCCATTTCAGTTGTATTGCACGTGGTGTCAGAAAAAGACATCGATAAGAAAAAACACATGTTTCTACAACTGGAAGCTGACCATCGGAAAAACCATTATTTTAGTCTTGTGTGGTGCAAGAGACTATACCCTACAAGTGACTGCTTCCGAATCTGAGTTATCGACAAACACCTTTTGTTACTACGGCGGGTTCTTTAGAGAAGCCTGCTATGTGATAGTCACGAACGACAGTGTTCTTATCGGTGGACAAAACAAGATAGTTAAAATAGATGAATGCCATATAGTCACTCGGAAATACAAGAAAGGGCGACCGCTAGAAAACGAAATTGAATACATGTGGATCTTTGAAGGCTTTGAAGGGGAATGCCAGAAGTGCTTCATAGTTTGAGTATATTCGAGGGAAAGAAAACTTTAGCGTTTCTCATGAACCACTTCATCGTACCAGGGACCACAATTATGACCGAAGGCTTGAAGCCCTACGACACCTTGAAGAAAAGATTCCAACATGAATCTGTAAATAATTCTGTGAAATCTGTACGAGCCGTCTGTCCATAACAGAATACAGAGCCCTTGTGGAAATATGTCAAATCATCGATTAAAAGAGAGGGCCGACCGGCAGACAGGGACGTACTGTAACTCTTCCACTATCTGTGGTTCCACTGTTTACGGTTTCGTGGGAAAATTCAAAAGAGTACAAATAGCTCTAAGCACTATGGGACTTAACATCTGAGGTCATCAGTCCCCTAGACTTAGAATTACTTAAACGTCACTAACCTAAGGAAATCACACACATATATGCCCGAGGCAGCTTACGAACCTGCGACCACAGCAGCCGCGTGATTCCAGACCGAAGCGCCTAGAACCACTCGGTCACCGTGGCCGCCTTGAAAATTCAACATTCTGGTATCCTCTCAATTTTCCTCAGAGACATACCTACAAAGTACCCGAGTTGTGAGAATCAAGGATTGCTTCCGGCGGCATACACAACTAATGGAATAGTCCATGTAGAGGACATAGCTGACGAGTAAAGTAAGTGAATAACTTGTTTCCTTTGTAATTTCCGTTAACATAGTAAAGATTCGACATTTTTCGTCGCCCTAGTTACCACAATAAACAGTATCCATATTTGCCGCTACGAGAGTCACGCCGTCATATACAGGGTGATCCATTGATAGTGACCGGCCCAAATATGTCACGAAATAAGCATCAAACGGAAAAAACTACAAATGACGAAACTCGTCTAGCTTGAAGGAGGAAACCAGATATGTAATAAAAAATGGGGGTTCCTATTTAAAAAGCCCGCCGGTGTGGCCGTGCGGTTCTCGGCACTTCAGTTTGGAACCGCGTGACCGCTACGGTCGCAGGTTGGAATCCTGCCTGGGGCATGGATGTGTGTGATGTCCTTAGGTTAGTTAGGTTTAAGTAGTTCTAGGTTCTAGGGGACTGATGACCTCAGAAGTTAAGTCACATAGTGCTCAGAGCCATTTGAACCATTTGACGCCTATTTAAAAAAACGCATTTGATATCCGTTTGACATATGGCAGCGCCATCTGGCGGGCCAACCATAGCGCCATCTGCTTTCCCCCTTCAAGCTAGAGAAGTTTCGTCCTTTGTAGTTTTTTCGTTTGACCCTTATTTCGGGAGATATTTGGCCCGGTCACGATGAATGGACCACCCTGTATATCATTGGGAGCTCGTGAGTTCTACGACATTACCCAAATGAAGAGTATTATCCTCTGAAAGTAAACCTGCAGGTGCGTCGAAGCAGCAGACGACACGGTGTGTTGAGCCTGTACGAGCGTCGGCGCCGTAGAGCAGGACTCGGTGCCGTGTGAGCGGCTCTTTAAATAGGCCTCGGGCCGTCGCCGTCGCCGTCGCAGACACGGCATTGCGCCGTAGTTATTAATTATTGCGGCGGTAAGAGCGGCCGAGGCAGTGCCGCGGCAGACAGCGTCAGCCTTGGGCGCGTTTGACGAGCCGAAGCCGCGGGCCGGAGGCCGCCCCCGAAATAACGCACCCCGGCCCGCGGCCGCCGCCGCCGCCGCCGCCGCCCGCGCCAGCCGCGCCGTCGCGCTCTGCCAATTCCGCGCTGCAGCTCCGCTGTACGGCGCCCGACATCAAAGCCCGCGCAGCGGCGCGTCTCCTTTCACTCTCGCAGTCGCCGCTTCAGCTGTAACTATGCCCCTGCCTGACATCCACGACCTCGGGGTAGCGCGTCGCAGCAGCGTCCCGAATGCAGCACCGTATTTAATCCCGCCTCAGACGCGGATGTACCGGTAGTTTTAAAATGTGTTGCCACTGAGGGAATCCCCTGGCTGTGACGTCGTTACATCTTGTACTCGCCCAATAATCGAACAATGAGCTAATGTCTCCACAGACGTCCGGAAACTAAGCTTTTCACGAACTGAAACGTTACTTTCACGAACGTGGTTCATTACGACATTTCTGGAGACCGAAAATCTCCTATGTAAGAACCAATACGGATTCCGCAAATACACTGCTGGCCATTAAAATTGCTACACCAAGAAGAAATGCAGATGATAAACGGGTATTCATTGGACATACGTATTATACTAGAACTGACATGTGATTACATTTTCACGCAATGCGGGTGCATAGATACTGAGAAATCAGTACCCACAACAACCACATCTGGCCGTAATAACGGCCTTGATACGCCTGGGCATTGAGTCAAGCAGACCTTGGATGGCGTGTACAGGTACAGCTGCCTATGCAGCTTCAACACGATACCACAGTTCATCAAGAGTAGTGACTGGTGTATTGTGACGAGCCAGTTGCTCGGCCACCATTGACCAGTCGTTTTCACTTGCTGAGAGATCTGGAGAATGTGTTGGCCAGGGCAGCAGTCGAACATTTTCTGTATCCAGAAAGGCCCGTACAGAACCTGCAACATGCGGTCGTGCATTATCCTGCTGTAATGTAGGGTTTCGCAGGGATCGAATGAAGGGTAGAGCCACGGGTCGTAACACATCTGAAATGTAACGTCTACTGTTCAAAGTGCCGTCAATGCGAACAAGAGGTGACAGAGACGTGTAACCAATAGCACCCCATACCGTCACGGCGGGTGATACGCCAGTATGGCGATGGCGAATACACGCTTCCAATGTGCGTTCACCGCGATGTCGCCAAACACGGGTGCGACCATCATGATGCTGTAAACAGAACCTGGATTCATCCGAAAAAATGACGTTTTGCCATTCGTGCACCCAGGTTCGTCGTTGAGTACACTATCGCAGGCGCTCCTATCTGTGTTGCAGCGTCAAGGGTAACCGCAGCCATGGTCCCCGAGGTGATAGTCCATGCTGCTGCAAATGTCGCCGAACTGTTCGTGCAGATGGTTGTTGTCTTGCAAGCGTCCCCATCTGTTGACTCAGGGATCGAGACGTGGCTGCACGATCCGTCACAGCCATGCGGATAAGATGCCTGTCATCTCCATTGGTAGTGATACGAGGCCGTTGGGATCCAGCACGTCGTTCCGTATTACCCTCCTGAACCCACCGATTCCATATTCCGCTAACAGTCATTGGATCTCTACCAACGCGAGCAGCAATGTCGCGATACGATAAACCGCAATCGCGATAGGCTACAATCCGACCTTTATCAAAGTCGGAAAGGTGATGGTACTCATTTCTCCTCCTTACATTAGGCATCACAACAACGTTTCACCAGGCAACGCTGGTCAACTGTTGTTTGTATATGAGCAATCGGTTGGAAACTTTCCTCATGTCAGCACGTTGTCGGTGTCGCCACCGGCTCCAACCTTGTGTGAATGCTGTGCATATCACACCTTCTTCTTCCTGTCGGTTAAATTTCGCGTCTGTAGCACGTCATCTTCGTGGTGTAGCAATTTTAATGACCAGTAGTGTAACCATCGCGTGAATAGTGTGATACCCAGTTAGTCCTGTTCGTCCACGGGACGCCCAACACGGTAGAGACCAGCGCCCAGGCTAATGCCGTGTTCCTTGACTTACACCGCGTATTCGATACAACTGCACCCTGCCGCCTAATGAACAAAAAAAGAAAAAAAAAAACGAGCGTACCAAATATCATACCAACTGTGTGAATGGAATGAAGAGTTTCTGACAAACGCAGCACAACACGTCTTTCCTAGCGGATAGAAACCTTCAGACGTAAAACGTCTGGCGTTACTCCATGGGAGAGTTACAAAACCATTACTTTTCACAATACACAGGGTGATCCAAATGTCACGGCCCACAGGGCAAATAAGGTGAACCAGAAATCCCCCGACAAACTTTCATAGGTGATAGTATCGACCAAAAGCAGAGAAATATGTTTACTAAATATGGGCTCTGATGGACATACTTTAAGATGTATGAGCGCTTGTTCAGTAGATGAAATGTGTTTCTCAGTAGCGAAAATGAAAAAAGTGATCATAGCTCATATCATATGCATTTTGGAGCCCATGTTTACTCGACTTTTTTCTTGTTTTGATCCGGTTTACACTTTCGAAAGTTTGTCGGTGGACTTCTGGTTCACCCTATTTGACCTATGAAACACGACTTTTGAATCGCCCTTTATACCGGTTGTGTCTCTTAAGAGAAGTCAGGGGCATTTTCTCTCGTCTTTCGGCAGATACTTGCAGTTTAATTTTTGATTTCTGTAGCTGGAGTCAGCCCAAACAAATGCTGTTCGACACGTCTTTCATGTGATTACATGTGGCGACGGAAGTCGTCGGTTTGTTTCCCATTACAAATCGGAATTTTACGTGCCCACTGGATAGAGCTCTGTTAAATTAGTCTAATCCGATATTCGTTTTGTCGGTATGTATTAAGAGGGATAGTAAAACACGAAGGATAAAGAGAAATCCTGCAAAGACTCATAGTGCTGCATGCTTGGCGGTAGCGGTCAGCACGAACCGGGGAAGTGCTGTGGCTGCTGGAGTACTTGTTATTCATCGAGTTTTACTGTTCCTGTTAATACATATCCATAAAACAAAGATCACTTCCTCGACCGAAGCTCTGGTTGGATAAGTACAGGGAAAGAAAATATCCATATGCTCGTTAAAGCAACCATCGCGATACTCGCCTTACGTGGCTCTAGGAAACCACAGAAAACCTACATCTGGATTGCCTGAAAGCGAGTCCAGAGTCTTAATCATTGCACCTCCTCGCTCGACAATTTCCACTGAGCGCTTTACGTAGCAGGAATTCCTGGCAGGCATTAGTGGCGTGAGGAAAGAAGAAGAATAGGGGTAACATTCTCGCCGACTTACATGTCGTTACTCAGTTCTAGGATGAAGGGAAGAAGCTACCACAGCTGATTCAGGGACTGTCGCATAGCTGCTCCTTCCGAATGCACGTTCGCTTTGTTAAGGACTGACCCATTTCTTTCAGTTTCTATTGAAGGAAAATGATCTGTGATAACAGTTTTGGTCTATAAATAGAGAAGGGAAAGTATGGTCCTCAACAGGTCAACAACAGAAAGTGTGACTTCTGAAATTTTCCCGGCGTATTTCTTCTTCTAATAATTTCCGGGTATGCAGTCGGATCCCGTCGACATTCTGCCACGATATTTCGGCCCAGAGACGTCCGGCCATCATCAGGTGAGTACACAACAACTGAAGAGCCCAGGTGCAGTCGCGGTATTTATGCCGAATCTCGCGCATGCGAAATGTACTGGCATCCTACAGCGCATGCGTCGGGTGTTGACATGCGCAGCATAGCCGAGTTGTACGTGCTGCCCTCGGTGGTGAAAATAAAGGTTCATCTAGTCATTGAGTATCGAATGACACTGTCGATTCCGCTGTGATTGTATAATTTTAATAACAGGATTCCAATTTTTATCCAGCTGAAAGCCGTTGTCACGATTTATAACATTATTGGCAAGACGTATTTCCACTGATTCCTTGATTACGGAATCCCAAAAACCGGAAACCGGGGCTAAAATTTTTGTTCCATTGTATTCCATTGAATGTCCCAATGAAATACAGTGCTCTGCTACTGCCGATTTTGACGGTTGCCGCAGACGGGTGTATCTTTCATGTTCTATACATCGTTCATGGACAGTTCTTGTCGTCTGGCCAATATATGCAGAGCCACATTCACAGGGAATTTTGTAGACGCCTGCTTTCTTCAGTTGTAAATCGTCTTTAACGGATCCAACCAGGGCCCGGTTCTTTGCTGGTGGACGGAAGATAACCTTGATTTTATTTTTCTTCAGTAATCGGCCTATTTTCGAAGACACATTCCCGGCGTATGGAAGGAACGCAGTTGACTTAAAGTCGTCATCTGCGTCCTCAGTGCGTTGCTTCTTGTTATGATAGTTGCGCATGGCCTTCCTTATTTGGCGAGAAGTGTAGCCATTCTCTTTGAAAACCTTCTGCAAGTGTTCTAATTCTGCGTGGAGGTTTTCATCATCCGATATTATATGCGCTCGATGTATTAAGGTACTGAGAACACCGGCTGTTTGTGCTGGGTGATGGCAGCTTGACGCCTGGAGATACAGATCTGTGTGAGTCGGTTTCCTGTACACAGAATGTCCTAATGACCCATCAATTTTACGGCGTACTAGCACGTCTAGAAATGGTAAAGTGCCCTCTTTTTCAATCTCCATCGTAAATTTGATGTTCTCATGTAATGAGTTTAAGTGATGAAGGAATTTCTCCAGTTCCTGTCTGCCATGAGGCCATACAGCAAAAGTATCATCTACGTACCGCCAGAAGACCGTAGGCTTTAAAACAGCAGACTCAAGTGCTTTCTCCTCAAAGTCCTCCATAAGGAGATTAGCTACCACAGGCGACAAAGGGCTCCCCATGGCGACGCCGTCTGTTTGTTCTTCCCTTAGTTGGGACTGGATTGACGGTGTATCCTGGGCCAAGGCAGACTGGGCTCACAGGGACAGTACTTACAGGCAAAGTGCGAAGTTTAGCCAACTCGTAACACGAAAGCCGCAAGAAGCTATCTCTGGACGATCCGTAGTGAACCTCACGGAGAAATCTTTTGACGATGCGACGATGTCAGTGCTTGCGAAAGGTTTAAACTTCGCTCCTACACCTGCCTCACTGCCTTTAACGGATTTCATCAGTTCCATTGAGGAAGCCATTAGACGTCTCCCTGTGGATTCTGCAGACGAAATTCGACTGAATCTTACCGAACGTTGTTGAAATGTGCGCCACAACGGAGTAACATCTCGCCAGCTGAAAGAGCTGCTCTCCGCAGCCTGAGAGAAGATACTAGCACAGTCGTACTGCCTGCGGATAAGGGTAACGCCACAGTTCTGACAAGAGAAGCCTACAACGAGAAGATATATTGTCAGCTAAATGATTCTACGTACCGTAGAATTGAAAAGGACCCAACAAGCCGAATATCAAGGAGAACTACTACCCTTTTGAACGACTGTTCTCTACCTGAACAAGTTATCAAGAGATTGAGACCACACAATGCAGTACCACCAAGACTCTACGGTCTTCCGAAGATACACAAGGATGGTGCCCCACTACGATTAATAGTGAGTAATATTGGTGCTGCGACCTATTCTACAGCAAAATATCTGGCCTCATTTACTAAAGCCGTATGTGGTTAAGTGTTGCCACCATATACGTAATTCCGAGGATTTTGTCAGTCGCTTGAAGGAAGTTAAGCTTAGCAGCTCGGATTTATTAGTCAACTTTGATGTGGTCTCACTTTTTACCAAAGTGCCTTTAATGGAATCATTACATCTTATTGGTAACTTATTCAGCGCAGAAATGACGGCCTTGTTTGAACATATACTCTCCTCAACGTACTTTTTATTCAATGACGAATTCTTTGAACAAACAGACGGCGTCGCCATGGGGAGCCCTTTGTCGCCTGTGGTAGCTAATCTCTTTATGGAGGACTTTGAGGAGAAAGCACTTGAGTCTGCTGTTTTAAAGCCTACGGTCTTCTGGCGGTACGTAGATGATACTTTTGCTGTATGGCCTCATGGCAGACAGGAACTGGAGAAATTCCTTCATCACTTAAACTCATTACATGAGAACATCAAATTTACGATGGAGATTGAAAAAGAGGGCACTTTACCATTTCTAGACGTGCTAGTACGCCGTAAAATTGATGGGTCATTAGGACATTCTGTGTACAGGAAACCGACTCACACAGATCTGTATCTCCAGGCGTCAAGCTGCCATCACCCAGCACAAACAGCCGGTGTTCTCAGTACCTTAATACATCGAGCGCATATAATATCGGATGATGAAAACCTCCACGCAGAATTAGAACACTTGCAGAAGGTTTTCAAAGAGAATGGCTACACTTCTCGCCAAATAAGGAAGGCCATGCGCAACTATCATAACAAGAAGCAACGCACTGAGGACGCAGATGACGACTTTAAGTCAACTGCGTTCCTTCCATACGCCGGGAATGTGTCTTCGAAAATAGGCCGATTACTGAAGAAAAATAAAATCAAGGTTATCTTCCGTCCACCAGCAAAGAACCGGGCCCTGGTTGGATCCGTTAAAGACGATTTACAACTGAAGAAAGCAGGCGTCTACAAAATTCCCTGTGAATGTGGCTCTGCATATATTGGCCAGACGACAAGAACTGTCCATGAACGATGTATAGAACATGAAAGATACACCCGTCTGCGGCAACCGTCAAAATCGGCAGTAGCAGAGCACTGTATTTCATTGGGACATTCAATGGAATACAATGGAACAAAAATTTTAGCCCCGGTTTCCGGTTTTTGGGATTCCGTAATCAAGGAATCAGTGGAAATACGTCTTGCCAATAATGTTATAAATCGTGACAACGGCTTTCAGCTGGATAAAAATTGGAATCCTGTTATTAAAATTATACAATCACAGCGGAATCGACAGTGTCATTCGATACTCAATGACTAGATGAACCTTTATTTTCACCACCGAGGGCAGCACGTACAACTCGGCTATGCTGCGCATGTCAACACCCGACGCATGCGCTGTAGGATGCCAGTACATTTCGCATGCGCGAGATTCGGCATAAATACCGCGACTGCACCTGGGCTCTTTCCAGAATCACCTTGACCTTTTTGCTGCATGGTGTAACCAATGGCTCCTGAAACTCAATCCTTCCAAGACCCAGGCAATCATCGTAGGTCGTACCACTCGCTCCTTCCGGCTCCTGGATTTCTCCCTTACTGTATGCGCACGTCCTGTCCGTCTCACCCCCACCCTCACCTACCTTGGCCTCACCATTGACCGTCACCTCACCTGGACCCCTCATCTCCGATCCATCCAATCCAAAGCCCACAACCGCCTCCGCCTCCTCAAACTCCTCTCTGGCCGGACATGGGGGTTGCACCCCTCTACCATCCTCCACACCTACAAATCCTTAATCCGTCCCATCCTCTGTTATGCCAGTCCTGCCTGGATATCTGCCCCCCCCCAAATTCTATCAGTCCCTCCAGATCCTTGAGCGTCATGCACTCCGCCTCGCCTTCCGTATCCGCCTCCCGTCCCCCACGCGGCTCCTCTATGATCTCATTCCTTTCCCCCATCTGCTCCTCTTCCTCGAACATATCCGCATCCTCTACACCTCCCGCCGTCTTGAACCCCCTCACCCCCTGGTTGCTCCTCTCCTCTCCCATCCTCGCCCCCTGCCCCGTCTTCACCGTTGTGTCCCCCCTACCCTCCATCTCTACACCCTCCATCTCCTTTCCCAAGGTGGCTTCCGTCAACTCCCCCTCCCGGATGATGCCCTCTCTCCCTCCATTTATCCTTCCTATCAACTCTGATCCTCCCTCCCCCTCCTTTCCTCTGTCCTTTCCCTGGGCTCCCTCTTCCCCCCCCCCTTCCGTCCTGTTTCCTCCCCACTACACCTCTCCCTACCTCCCTTCTCCCCCCCAGTCCTTTTGTCTTCCCCTCCTCTGCCTACCCCCCTCCCTGTCGCGTCTGCCCCCCACCCCTCTTATGGGTCCTCATCCTCCATCAGCTCCTTTCCCGGTTCCCCCCCCCCCCTTCGCTTTTACTCTCCTTTCCCCCCCTTTTTGTTTTCCCATCTCCTGTTCAGTTTCCCCCCACCTGCTCTCGACTGTGGTGTCACCTTTGCCGACTTTTTCGTGCTGTGTTCTAGTGACTATTCAGTGTTGTGTTGCGAACAGAAACCATGCTGTCGCTGGGTGTGCGTTTTATATACTTTGCGAACAGAATCCAGACTGTCGCCGTGTTTTTTAATTGTCTATTGTTTCCCCTGTCTGCTCCGTATGTATTTTTATTCGCTTCATCATCCCTCTGTTGTTTGTTTTCATTTCCCCATTTTCTTTTCACCTTGTTACTCAATGAGTCCCCGATTGTATCGCCTGTTTTTTATTATTATTTATTCTCCTGCTCTTTGTCAGAAAACCTGTAGGCTGCAGAGCGGCGTCCTAAGCTGCTGCCAGCCCGCCCCCTTCGGGGGGAATTGAAATTCAATAAAGGAAAAAAAAAAAAAAAAAAAAAAAAAAACTGGGCTCTTCAGTTGTTGTGTACTCACCTGATGATGGCCGGACGTCTCTGGGCCGAAATATCGTGGCAGAATGTCGACGGGATCCGGCTGCATACCCGGAAATTATTAGAAGAAAAAAAAACAGAAAGTGAATTGTACAAGACATCACATTTTAATAACTGTATTTCTACTAGAGCATTAAGGGTTCTATTGACTCAAGCGTCTATGTCTGTAAGGGAACGAAAGTCCAAAGAGTAACACTGTCATAAACTTCTTGAATGGGAAAGCTTCTTATTAGCGTCTGCTTTGAAATATATACATAAAATGCACATGAACAGTCCATCCTTCGCGCTGTATCGTAATATCTTCTTAACTCTTGTTCTTCAGAATTATGTGTCGAGTGCCATTCAACCGCCTACACAAATCTGGTAGGGACCGAGCTCTGGAAACCAACATTGTACGGTCAGTGCTGTTGTAAAGGTTGCTACGGGAAAAATTATGGTTTGCTCTGCAAATATAACGAACATTTGCAGCTCAGACGTTGGTATTATAATACGGGCTGATATAAAAGTATCCTTCGCTTTTCGTATTTTGTAGGGTCACTCTTCCGTTCAGGTACAGCTAGCCGTGTTTTACGAGTATATCATAACTTTTAAATCTGACCTAAAATTGTATGTCAATGGAAGTAACGTGATTGAACTATTATGTAACTGTGTGGTCATTTTCTTATTTACAATAATTTTAATTTAAATTTCCCAATATTCGTGGCATGATGTCTAATTTTCTTGAAATTTCCCAATATTCGTGACAAGATATGTAATTTTCTTGAATTGCTGACGCTAAACAGAGCCAAATAATCTAACTCCACGCCGTTCATGAAATGAGCTACAGAGGCTTCTGCTGAAACAGTTCTGGACTTCACAAATTTCATTCGTTCATAGTTTCCAGTAAAAAGTTCATTTTGGTCAAACACATGAGCAGGAGTCGTGATGAATATGGATTATTTAGATTAAAATTTAATTAGTAAAGCATTTCTCAGCTGCCTGTAAAATCGATATTTTGGAAGATATGCATATTTTTGAAGCGAAATCTCTACCCATAATTTTTTACCACTTCACTTGAGGAGCTCCATGTTAGACTGATAAAGCCGCCATATGTGTTGTAGATTCGAATAGTGTGCTTCTAGCGCACGTACGACTGCAAGGTGAACGCACAGGATTGATTAAAATTCTAGACAGACTTCGTTTAAGATATCTATAGTTTAGGACACTTTTTGATGCCAACCATTACCCGTACAATCTTACATCTTAACGCAGTAGTGAAACGCAACGTATTCCTGGCACGCTCCACATGAGCAAATCAGTTTTCTCCAGCGCTTTTATCGCATGAAAATATTTCAGCCCTAGTCGTGCATTAATCAGCTATCTCAAGACCCCTTTTCGGATGTCGTAATCTCTTCCCGGCTAACGCTGTACGCTACTACGACTGCACTGCCGACAGCCTCTCTCGTGCCTGCCGGATCTGTCAGAAGTTTCTATTGCCAAGGTAACGTACTCCACTTTTTAAGTGTCACATTTTCAGAAACCATTCCACGTGGGAAATCCAGTGAGTAACTTCATTAAGTACTGACACAATCTCCCATTATTTCACACTTACTAACCACAAACATACACACACGAAAGACGCACAGACTAAAGACGAGGGCTAATCAGCATGAGATGTGGCGTCAGTCGCGTACGGATAGCAAGCGAGCGAGCTACATACTAACTTACGAGGGGTGCGCGCAGCGTGACCTCTGCATGCGTAGAGCACGAGCGGGCGGGCAGACACAAGGTTTGGTCCAGCATGGTAGCTATTCCTAGCTCGCAGTACACAGAGTGCATGGAACAGCATGAGCTAGTGGCGCACCAGCCCGGGCTCGTACATAAACACACTGCATGCCTGCATGAGTTGCACGCGCCCGCCCACCACTAATCACACACTTAACCACATCCACAGTCACCAAAACTCAACTCACGTAGCAGTAGTCACACTTCTACGGCGCAAGTAGCTGTTGTTTTGTCTGACCGAGTAATGTACGGTTATTCTACCTGACCGAATAATCTTTTCTGGACTAGTGCATGACGGCAACGGGAACTCACGGTTGGGTGAGTAAAAGCTGATGGTTTCTCTAACTCTAAAGTCTTCCTGTTTAATTATCCTGCGGTTGCGCATTAAATACTTCTCGCTAAGCTCGACACCAGAAGTACACCACGGCTTACGAAAGCGGGAACCTCTCTAATATCGACCAACGTTTTACGCTGGTAGGGGCATCTAGTCAAAAAGCTGGTCGCAAAGAAGAAATTTTAAACATCAAATTTAAATAGAAATGAGGGAAACGACACAACACAAATGATGTCACTTTTGCTCAGTCCTCTGTCAAAATGGTGTCACCGAGCACTGATGTATAGTTACTATTTGACATTATATTTTGTACCGTGTTTGTTTCTGATATTCTGATCATGGGCCATGCCTGAAACGCATCAGTAATGTTTTTAGAAACAGTAGATTCTTGTTATTCCGTGACCTGAAGCGAACTTAAGGCCAAGCTCGGTTAATAAGTAGAGAAGTCGTGCCCGAGTAGCTGAGTCGTTAAGATTACTGCTGGTGAAAGACAAGACACATTCTTCTAATCCCGTTCCGACACACTGTTTTAACACCCCAGAAAGTTTCATTAACTTGTAGTTACGGTATGCTTCTACTATACCAATAAGAAAAGACGACATAACTATGTGTTCAGGCAAGGACAAATATTAAAATGTTAGGAATCACTTTTAAGGTCTATGTGCCGCGAAGAACGCGGAACGGAACCGCTACGTGGTTCTAATTATTAGTAATTTGCGTATCACTGAATTTCAGATTTTCTCCGAAAAATTCAATCTAACAGTCGGAATCCTGAACTTTGTAAATACAGAATATCTTACACGCAGAGTTCATCAAAGGAGCAATTCCGGCTTAACAAATTAAGAAAAGTATAACGCAAACGATGATGCCGAACTTTATGTTCTTAGTTACACTAAACCAAATCGCTTATTTAGTTATTCATCACACGTTGATTGATATGAAACTAACTTTCACCTTTAACACGGGCATCATCCAAAGAAAGAAAAACAGCAATGTCTGAAGATTTTGTTCTTTGTGTAGATCGTAAAGTAATTAGAGCCGAACATGTATTATATTGTGTACAGCAAATGCTGAAGTAAGTATCACACATTTTTTGCATGTACGTGACAAATGAGTGGTGAAGTATGAAAGTTGTTGATATAGGGGTAAACACTGAATATTTAACGTTAATCCCAAAAAGAGAAACTGTATTTAATTTCTTGTAGTTATTCCAATCTAGAAAATGTATTTCTTAACTCTGCATGCCCACAATTTATTAAATTGTTTTGAAGTACCTACAGTTGCGAAATTATTAGTACTTTAGTCCCTCGTAGATTTATCGTGCTGCATTCACTTATGTAAAAGTAATCTTTGCTCCTCTATGTCTGCATGAAAAAATCGTCCGTTTAGGGGAAAATATCCGAAAAGAAATGAACAGCTAAGTACACACTCGTTCTAAATATTTCCTTTAAGCGGCCATCGACACGGTAATCTCTTACTTCTCATATCCCCCCTTCCCCCGCCCCCCCCCACCACCACCACCACCATGTCTCCCCATTCCCATTATGACACAGGACTAGATATCTGCCTCTGTCCTTCATAATCCATAGCAACGACGTCGCGTTGTAGAACATCTAAGCTAAAATATTTGTGAAACTGACTCAGGAGGTCTGTAAAAACAGTCTACAGTGAACAAGGAACTATGTGTTTTCATTAATACCAGGCATGTACATTATTAAATGAAGCGTCTAAAATATCAATATATTTGTGAAATATTTGTCCTGAGAAATTTTTGAAAAATAATCTCGTATTATAAATAAGTGTAGGTTAATTCTCATTTTTATGCAACGAACTGCTACATTTTCTGTGGTTTAAATACAGGCTTAACTTAATATTGCCTTCTAAGCACGTGCAAATATATTGGGCTCCGGCAATTTTGCAATTAATGTTCCGTAGTATCGAAAGTCAAATTAGTGACATAAAACTACATCACCTGCAATATTCTAAAATTTAAGAGCACTAATTTATTATTATTTAGGACAAAAATGATAGTTCAGCAGTTTCTTGTGATTAATAGTTTGTATTATCAAGTGAAAGGCTATATACTTACAGTATCACATAAGCTCAAGAAATACTTCCACGGTATTCTCTAAAATACGGAACAAGAAACATATTAAAATAAAGTATCGGAATGAGTGATATCGAAATTTCGTCCGGAATATAGCTCAGCTGAAGGACTATCGTTGATACATAGAAAACGCCTGACAACTAATTTAACATGCCAATCGCTGATTAGCCCTCTGCAGTATAGTTGTTTACATACATACAGCGGGATGGCGTCCTCTTATATCAAAGGTATGTGCTACTATATTTATATATATACTAGTTTACATTCGTGACTGGCTCATATGTATTTCAAGATTAAATGTACTTAAGTATAGCTCCAGAATTTACTGTCCATATGCACTTCGTTCACAGCAAAAATACAATTATTATTTGAAAATAAATAAGTTGTATTAAAATTGACTTTCTCATTGAACAGATAAATGTACAAGCCGAACGTGAATGATTTATATACTATGATTAGGATTATGACTGTTTTATTTCTGCGATAAAAAACCTATTAAATATTGCGTGTGAAGAATTATTATGCTGTCCATTAACATCGTGTACGAATATCATATAAGTAGCATACTTACGGCTGTGTGCATTAATGTCTCTTACTAGATGCAATTGTTACAAGGCATACTATTTCTCACTGCACGTCCAGGTAGGATATATTTTGCACTGTCAACATTTCGTATTATGTACGTTGCATCTGGCGACGCCTCCGGACGGGATTCAAATTCGTACAAGTTTATTGTTTATTACATTGAAAAATAAAACGAGAGCTGGATCAAAATTTGTCCTTCTTACATTATCGAGATTGGTCAGTTGATTGACTTTCGAGAACGCAAAAATGTTATTAACAGCAGTTTGTTTGTGAAAGTGATGCGTGTCGTTATTAGTCACAGGCACTTTAATTACATTACGGTCTGAGAATATGGAGTTAATAATAATATAATAATACCGACTGTGAGTCTACTTACCAACGAAAATCCTCAATCATTATCAACACACTATTATCGAGAACACTTTTTTACACATTGAAACAGTACTTCCATTTCTTCTGATTCAGTAAACCGATTATAAGTCAAAAAATATGTAAGATTCCTGGAATACTAAAGAAAGAGAATGAAAAGTTTTGTCTGATGAGTTATGTAAATGCCAACTATTGGAAGATGAGCAGTATGAATTATCGGCATTAGATCATAAAGCGATATTTTATCGTTGTAGCACAAGCTGTCGGAAACAAAGGTGAAATTTCTTGTGGAAATTGCTGGTGCACTTTTCAAGTACGAATCAACTGCTAAATATAATTTTATACGCCAGTAAACGTACCATCATTTGTACAGGTCTGCTGATGTCCATGTTTTTGTCAACTTATTATAATTGGTAGTTCTTACCCTATTCATTCAGAAAAATTTTTGACATTTCTTAGAGTTATCTTCCAAATGAGCCACCCGATCATACTTCACAACTGCTTAGAAGTGTATACTGAAATAAATTGTAAAAGAATTTTGCCCATAAGAGCATGGTGAAATAAAACACTTTCTTTTCACTCTTCTAATTTTAGGCATGATCCATTACCGTGATAACTTTTACGAATCGTAAGTTTATACATAACCCACTTTTTCCACAAACAAGGTGTACAATACGTATACAGATTTCCGTTGACTTTGTTGATTACGGACAATATTCTGCATTCAGTATCTACAGGAGGCCTTGAACACATGTCTTCCGGGAGAGTATACAATTCGTCTTCAGTCTCAGAAACCTGCCTTCGGATTTACGATTGTAAGACAGTTGATATTCAACGCGAACTGAATTGTGAGTGGGAAACTACGGTAATAGTGTTTTCTGTTTTAATTGTCACTCGTTTTCTGTGTCTATGTTGAAACTGATTTGTTCAAGCAGTCGGTTCGTAACCTGAATGTATAACAATTATACTAGTGTCATTAAAAATTAAAACTTTAGTGATCAGCTACAGTTGAAGTCAAGGGAGTTCTATAAGAAGAATATATTGTATCGTATCCCCCCCCCCCCATTCCTCATATTTAACGCTGTATTAACTACAGTATTCCTTCATGGCACAGGGCGTATCCCAACAACCAGTTCCTTCTTTTACTCAAGTTGTCCCACAACACATTTTCCTGCCAAATTATTTTCAGTGGCTCTGCAGTAGTTATCGGATCTACCCAAATTAGCGTTCATTATTATTCAGTAGTTCCGGATCTGCAAAGCTTCTATTCTCTTTTCCTTTATAGTGCTTTTTGCCCACGTTTCACATCCGTCTCTACGACAGTCTAATCAAATACTTTCAGAAAAGCCTTGCTAACACATACGTTTGTAAAGATTTAAATTTTTTTCTTCTTCAGAAACTCTTTCCTTACTAGTTGTGGTATGCATTAAATATGAAAGCGGAAAGGAGTTATAGGGGTAGAAGACCCTGTCGCTTTATCCATTTTTCACTGGATATGTAGTCACCCGCAGTGAGTTAAGTTGGGCAACTGTGTTTTGAAGGGCTCTCCTCTTTCACTGAAATTCTTGATTTCACTAGGTGAATTAATTAGAGGAAATTCCGGGGTGAAATAGCTGCTACAGTTGGTTATCGAACATTTATTCACCTAAGCACTTTACGCGGACATACAATTCTTGTACCTTGAGACTAATCTAATATACACTGGCTGGTAAAACGTAAGACGAATGTAACTTTCGCATGATGTGTCACAGACAATTAATATAGCTCGATGAAACTTGGATCATACTTAGAAAGACTACAAAAGGTAACTCAAAACAATACGCTATGAGACGAACAGAGATGACACTTTCATTCAAAGACAATAGTTACACTGAAATTATCGTAGCTGTCTAACTACCCTCAGGAAGATTGTGAAATCCAAGTACCTAGTTGCAATGTATATACCGCTACCATTTCATACACCTAATAACTTCCGTAGACAAACAACAAAACAGGTTTGCAGTTCAACATCAATAGCTCAAAAGACGCGCAAAAGAATGACACTCAAGTTTCCCCAGAATATAGTGGAATTTATTTGTTTCAAATAAACCACACCAGGTCCGCTAACTACCTCCTGCTAACTAACGTCTCCTCATTTTAAGATGATTGTTGCTATCGAGCACGTGCACACTCAGTGAAACGCATCAGTGGTGGTGGTGGTGGGTAGTGTTTAACGTCCCGTCGACAACGAGGTCATTAGAGACGGAGCGCAAGTTCGGGTTAGGGAAGGATTGGGAAGGAAATCGGCCGTGCCCTTTCAAAGGAACCATCCCGGCATTTGCCTGAAACGATTTAGGGAAATCACGGAAAACCTAAGTCAGGATGGCCGGAGACGGGATTGAACCGTCGTCCTCCCGAATGCGAGTCCAGTGTACTAACCACTGCGCCACCTCGCTCGGTAAACGCATCAGTGGCCCAAAACACCGGGAAATGACTACATAATTCCATGCTAGTGCTTGGTAGCGCTCTTCTGATTCTTTCAATATTTCAAAAGTAACATCGTTGATCATGAATGGTCACGTGATCGCGGTTTCAGCTAAACAAACACCTTCAGGGCCGACGACTTGACACCTCAGATGGACAAGGGGGTTGTCGACTGACTTCTAGATTTAGCGAGCTCCAGACCACTCCTCGAACTTATTTAACATTTACCTCAGCAAACACAGTTAAGGCACTGCCATTGACAGTTTCCTGCTCCCTTTTACCCGCGATTTCTATAAGGTACTGACTCCTGCCACGGTTTTCAGGGGTTTCTTCAAAAGAGTGTTGGGAAACGCCTACCGTCATGAGGTCAGAAGACCTTAAGTCAGGGCTTCTCAACCTTTTCAGCTGGCGGACCCCTTCTTCAGTCGAAAATCCATGGCGGACCCCTAGTCAGTCAAGAACACAGTAACTTCAAATTTCAGAGCGAAACCCATGGGAACTGAAAGCTTCTTAATGCAGGTGCCACGTTCCCAATGACCCCCCTCCCCCCGAAGTATCAAAAGTCTTTGGTTTAGAGATGAATGAAAAAACTTGAAATTAACAATCCAATTTGAATTTCCACTGTATCCAGACACTTACTAGTGGATTTACTCTCTTTGTTCAACACACTATAACCTGATTAAAATTACTTGGTAATTGAAATTTCACACGATGGAGCTTTCTTCCTCCAAGAGCAATCAACGTCACGTCCTCCACTATTTGGCTACTGTTGTGTAAGGAGCATGCATATTTCGTAACAGTCGTGTGTATGTATGTGTGTGTGTGTGTGTGTGTGTGTGTGTGTGTGTGGTTTTTCGTGAAATCCGAAGAAAAATGTTCAAATGTATGTAAAGTCTTCCTCTGGTCGTTCTCCCTCCTCATTCATTTCAACTGGAAACTTCCCTTGTTGTGAAGGCGATGGAGAAACTGCAGCATTCTTCAATGATCCTGACTTCAGCCACCGATCCATGTTAGAAATAATAAACTAGTCAAAAATTGACTTATAAAACAGAAAGTGCACTGACAAGGCAAGTTTAACATTCAATGATGCCTGGGGCCGCATACGTGCCAGCGAGCGCTGTGATTGGTCGACAGAGCTCGCTCCGCGCATGCGTAAAAGGTTTCAGCGCATCTAGCGCCGTGAGCCAGCGCACAAACGCCCCCCGTAATGTTCGAAACAGTCGATCAGAGAAGCCGCATTCTCCGGCACTAAACTGTGTATACGTTCTCACTTAGGAACCGCAAAGGCTGCTTGGGGATACGACATGAAGTAAAAGTACACATGTTTTTCACACGAAAAAAAAATAGTGATGAATTTGATTTTCACATTTTTATTCAATAATTTTACTCATTACTTTACGCGATTTGGTGAAAGGTGGCCGCGGACCCCCTAGAAAGAGCCGGCGAATAAAGAAAGACATGACCACCGCCTCCAGGCCACGTTTAAAAAATCCCAACTGGCCCTGGCTTGCACAATAGTGAACAGGATGACCACAAAGGCGCGGTCAGGAAATATGTCACATTCTGCTATCTAGACGACCGAGGGAAGAGTGTTAACACGTACAGCTGTTGCACTTAACACTGACGTGTTCCCTGTCCGCGACGCGCCGCGACAGCGCCAACCACCTGTCACGCATCGCACGCAGCCGCCTGCATTCCTTCTCCCTCGTTGACGTCAAACGTACGGGACCAGCCTTGCCACGCGAGGCTGTGCAAGTCGGGAATGTGGGACATAGGCCGGCGCCGTTGTTCTGTAAGAGCGGCAGCTATTTTCACTGGTGGTTTGTTATTGGTGACCCCGGGATCTGCTTGTTTTCGTTGGCGGCCTCTCGCGGGACAGCCGCACCGCACTTTGCGAGCCTCCCGGTCTCGGCTCTGCTCTCGATGTAGCATTTTCCCGGCAGGGCCCGCGTTATATGCTACAACTCAGCCGAGTTGACGGCACCGCGCTGCGCTCCGTACCCGCTGCGACTCAAAATACGCACGACCTGTTCCTGTATACCTCAATTTAAGCCAAGCTATATTGCAAAATTCAATTGTCTGTTAAACCACATTTAGCTTGGAGTCATATTAAGGTCTCTGATACACCAGGTGGCTACACCAATTTGTAAACTCTTATACACCGACAGGCAGAGCTCTGCAAAGTGTCAGGTCTTTAATGCCTCCCTCTTCAAGCTGCATCTGATACTACAAATACACTCCGCGACCCAACTTGCAATGTGTCCCAGTGGGGCTCTCGGGTACCAATACAATCATTTCCTCCTCCAGGCACCTTGCTTCTCCTATCCCACTACTGCATGAATTTCTCTGATTATACACTACGGGCCATTAAAATTGCTACACCAAGAAGAAATGCAGATGATAAACGGATATTCATTGGACAAATATATTATATTAGAACTGACATATGATCACATTTTCACCCAATTCGGGTGCATAGATCGACAGAAATCAGTACCCAGAAAAACCACCTCTGGCCGTTCAAATGGTTCAAATGGCTCTGAGCACTATGGGACTTAACTACTGAGGTCATCAGTCCCCTAGAACTTAGAACTACTTAAACCTAACTAACCTACGGACATCACACACATCCATGCCTGAGGCAGGATTCGAACCTGCGACCGTAGCAGTCGCGCGGTTCGTAGAACCGCTCGGCCACCGCGGCGGCCACTGAAAAGGCATGGCACTTGTTCATGGCCCGTGCCGTTTAGCAGATTTTTGGGGCCGTATTACACGATTTCTTGTAGACACGTAGGATAAGGCAACTTCATCCACGGTGCGGTCATGGTTTCGTCACAATACGAGAACTATTCTTCACGTCTTTACGTCCAACTGCAAAACGACCAATGTGCTATTTTGTAGCGCTGAGGGGTGGGGTTGACCAATATCTTGTCCGGCGAGCTATGTTACTTGACTGTTCTTGCAATGTAAAGGTTTCAGAATTTTAACAGCGATGCTCTGCCTGATGCACAACTCCTCTTGTATGACGCTCTCGCGCTTACTAAAGAAGCTCGTAACGAAATTTGTCATTGATCTTTTGAGTCTCTTTTTTTTTCTTTTTTAATCATCAGTCTTCTGACTGGTTTGAGGCGGCCCCACGAACTCCTCTCCTGTGTTGGTGGTAAGTTCCTATGGAATCAAACTGCTGAGGTCATCCGCCCACAGGGCTTACATACTACTTAATCTAACTTAAGCTAAACTTACGCTAAGAACAAAACACACACTCATGCGCGAGGGAGCATTCGAACCATCGATGGGGGGAGCCGCGCGAACCGTGGCAAGGCGCTTCTGACCGCACGGCTATCCGTGCGGCCTCTCCTGTACCAACCTCTTCATCTCAGAATGTCACTTGCAGCATACGTCCTCAATTAATTATGTGCTGTATGTATGACAATCTCTGTCTTCCTCTTCAGTTTTTGCCCTATACACCTCCCTCTAGTACCATGGAAGTCATTCCCTCATTTCTTAACGGTAGTTCTATCGTCTTGCCCTTCTCTTTGTCAATGTTTTCCACATATACCTTTGCTCTCCCATTCTGCGCAGAACCTCCTCATTCCTTACCCTATCAGTCCATCTAATTTTCGACATTTGTCTGTACCACCACATCTCAAATACTTCGATTCTATTCTGTTCCAGTTTTCCCACAGTCCATGCTTCGCTACCATACATACTTTTCATAAATTTCTTTCTTAAATTAAGGCCTATGTTTGATAGTAGTAGACATCTCTTGGGCAGGTACGCTGTTTTTGCCAGTGCTTTTGATGCCCCCCTTTGCTCCGTCCATCAAGCGTAATTTTGATACCTAGGTAGCAGAATTCCTTAACTTACTCCTTCGTGAGCATCAAGTTTCTCTCTGTTCTCTTTTCTGCTACTTCTCATTACTTTCGCCTTTCTTCGATTTACTCTCAATCCATATTCTGTACTCGTTAGACTGTTCATTCTGTTCAACAGATCATGTAATTCTTCTTCACTTTCATTCAGGATAGCAATGTCATTAGTGAATCGTATCATTGATATCCTTCCACCTTGAATTTTAAAACCATTCATGAACCTTTCTTTTATTTCCACCGTTGCTTCTTCTGTTGTGGGTTGGCAGGAGAGCCAACACCGGTATGAGAAGAAGCCGAAAGGCACGCGTTTTAGCTCACGCAGGCTGGCGTGAGGTCTGGAATAGGACAAGGAAATTAGACTGTAGAAAAAACTGACGTAGCTGGTGGAATACTTAACTTTAATCCATAAATGGTGAACGTCGCTCTTGACGGTACAAGTTTTACAGCATCAGTAGTAACTGGTAATGGCGCCTTGCTAGGTCGTAGCAAATGACGTAGCTGAAGGCTATGCTAACTATCGTCTCGGCAAATGAGAGCGTATTTTGTCAGTGAACCATCGCTAGCAAAGTCGGCTGTACAACTGGGGCGAGTGCTAGGAAGTCTCTCTAGACCTGCCGTGTGGCGGCGCTCGGTCTGCAATCACTGATAGTGGCGACACGCGGGTCTGACGTATACTAACGGACTGCGGCCGATTTAAAGGCTACCACCTAGCTACCTGGCGGTGACACCACATCTTCGATGTACAGATTGAACAGCAGGGGGAAAGGCTACATTCCTGTCTTACACCCTTTATACTCCGAGCACTTCGTTCTTCGTCGTCAACTTTCATTATTCCCTCTTGGCTCTTTACACATTGCATATTAACCGTCTCTCCCTACAGCTTACCCCTATTTTTCTCAGAATGTCGAACATCTTGCACCATTTTGTGTTTTCGAATGCTTTTTCCAGGTCAAAAAATCCTATGAAAGTGTCTTGATTTTTCTTTAGTCTTGCTTCCATTACCAACCACAACGTCAGAATTGCCTCCCTCGTGCCTTTACAGAAAAATTCGATGCTTTAGCTACGTTTCATATGCAACAACATATTAGGTAATATACATCATACGCAAAATCATAGCGACCTCTACGAGGTTTTTCCAATTTCTCGCAGTGCCTTATTTCCATGTAAACATCACAATAAGTATGACCATTAACGAATTGATGGTGACCTCATCATGGAACTGACACACAAAGTTATAAGTAACGCAAAAATGAATTTGTTTTACAGAATAATTTCTTAAAATCATTCGATAAAGACTGCAGTGCATGCGCCTCTTCTGTCATCGTGGATCGGCTGGAAGGTGACAAACATTGTCGGCCTCCCCTTCTACGCAGGTGAATGAAATCGTCAAGCGCTTTGGACGAAACTTGGCCACTGTGCATCGGCCACCGTATCCTGCGTGGACTCCAGTGACCACAAAAATCGCTAACAGGCGGCTCACAGAAAGGGAGCTGAGCTTACGGCACCCCTTCCACCGACTACCATTGACTTCTGTACACCAATATACCCTTTTGGAGTGGTGTTGGACACATTCGGCCTCGAATTTTATATACTGGAGTAGAACTGTCTTCTGTGATGGGTCCTGCCCCGAACTGAGCCCCGATTGACCAGTCAAGACCCATCTGGAGATGCCCTGGACAGTGGTGGGATCCCAACCTGATGTCACCCGCCATACAGCCAGATGACCAGGAGTGATCACGTTACAGCAGGAAGCGAACGGTTGTCATCCGAGCTACGCTTACAGCACAGCAGCACGTAGGCTATATTCCACGCCCTGTTGTGTTGCCCCTCATACGAAATGAAAATTTATATATGGAAATTTCAGCACGACAATGCCCGCTCGCCCATCAGGCTGCTATTCTTGGTGTTTGCCAAACTCCAACTTGGGCAGTAATGTCATCAGATCTATTCCTAACTGAGAACATTTTGGGCATTATGGGCAGAGGCCTCCAACCAGCTCGGCATTTTGGCGATCTAATGCGCCAGGAATGCATCTAACAACTCTATTAATCAAGTCGAAGTAGAATAACTGCCTGCACAAGGGCCAGAGATGGACAAACGCGTTATTGACTTGCTCTATTTGTGAAGCTTGTTTCTCATGAATAAATCATCCATCTTTCTGAAATATTAAATCACTTGTTAGTCTGTACATACACCGGGTGATCAAAAAGTCAGTATAAATTTGAAAACTTAATAAACCACCAATAATGTAGATAGAGAGGTAAAAATTGGTACACATGCTTGGAATGGCATGGGGTTTTATTAGAACCATAAAAAAAATATTGCTAGACGCGTGAAAGATCTCTTGCGCGCGTCGTTTGGTGATGATCGTGTGCTCAGCCGCCACTTTCGTCATGCTTGGCCTCGCAGATCCCCAGACCTCAGTCCGTGCGATTATTAGCTTTGGAGTTACCTGAAGTCGCAAGTGTATCGTGATCGACCGACATCTCTAGGGATGCTGAAAGACAACATCCGACGCCAATGCCTCACCATAACTCCGGACATGCTTTACAGTGCTATTCACAACATTATTCCTCGACTACATCTATTGTTGAGGAATGATGGTGGACATATTGAGCATTTCCTGTAAAGAACATCATCTTTGCTTTGTCTTACTTTGTTATGCTAGATTTTGCTATTCTGATCAGATGAAGCGCCATCTGTCGGCATTTTTTGAACGTTTGTATTTTTTCGGTTCTAATAAAACCCCATGTCATTCCAATGTGTGTCAATGTGTAGCTCTCTATCAACATTATTACGTGATTTATTCAGTTTTCAAATTTATATTGACTTTTTGATCACCCGGTACATCACATCTACCCATTTCCGCTCCATTCGGATAATTTCTTCATGGCGCGTCTTTTTATAGTTCTTTTTTTGTGTTTTACTGCGTATTATGTTGACTCCTAACTACATACGGAAAATCACAGCTCAGCGCGGATAGATTTACGTGTTATTTCCGAAGTGCTGCTCAAGAATGGAGCGGTCGACAAATAGTCTGAAGGCGATTCTATGAACCCTTTCCAAACACTGAGGTGTGAATTGGAAAGTAATCACGTAGATATAGATGTAAGACATGAAACTTTTATCCTTCCGGATACTGCAATGGCACCAACATTAATTTGCGTGCAGGAGGCACGTTGCTTTGTAAACAGAAGTAAACAGTAGTTTTTCTGACGGCTGCCGCCAGACCACCACCAGGTCCTGGACGGCCACATTCCTGCGTCTTGTGACGTCACTGCGGTGGGCGCCACGGCGCCGCGCCGCGATTTATCTGGCAGTGGTTCCGTATCGAGTGTCCAGTAGCCCGCATTCCTGCGCCGCTATCTCGCGGCGGGCGCCCCGGCCGCGCCAAGCGACGCATCTGAGGAATTCGGACGGTGCCGCCCGCGGGCGACGGCCGCCCACTCACCACCTCCGACGCACCGGCCACTCAGTATTTGTTTCTCGACTCGTCAGTGTCGTCTCGGAGGCGCGTATCTGTTCATCTATGTTAATTACTTCTCCCGCAGTCTTCGTTACAAGAGCCGTCGCCGATATTTATTGTAATCGTGCGGCGCGCGGACGGCGGGACACGTTAATGAGTGGACAGAAGTCTTTATGTCCCTCCTGTGACACGGGCGGGCTATTTCGGGGGAGTCGGCTCCGTCTGCCTCCCGATTATTTATCAGGAAGACACGTATCCGCCGTAAATCTCAAATTCCACCCAGCCGGAATGGAGCACGTCATTAGAATAACGAACTAGCCCTGTTATTGGTTCGGCACAGTTGCCGGGTGTTTACAAACAGCGCTCGTTTTAGATCGACTAGCAAGACGTTCGACACACTTCAGAAGAGAAGTGAACAGAACTGTTACAAGCTAGGTTTTACTTCTTAGACACTGTAATTCGCGTTTTTCTTATTTATCTGTTGTTACAATTCCTAGCTTTATGTACTGTGGCGTAACATATCACTTTGTTAAATTGTTGTGACACCGAATGTCATCCTAGCCGACGAATGATGATCACTACAGCTGAAAATACACTACTGGCCATTAAAATTGCTACACCACGAAGATGACGCGTTACAGACGCGAAATTTAACCTACAGGAAGAAGATGCTGTGATATGTAAATGATCAGCTTTTCAGAGCATTCATCAAGGATGGCGCCGGTAACGACTCCTACAACGTGCTGACGTGAGGAAAGTTTCCAATCGATTTCTCGTACACAAACAGCAGTTGACCGGCGTTTCCTGGTGAAACGTTGTTGTGATGCCTCGTGTAAGGAGGAGAAATGCGTAGCATCACGTTTCCGACTTT
Source organism: Schistocerca piceifrons (assembly GCF_021461385.2). Classification (NCBI taxonomy): domain Eukaryota; kingdom Metazoa; phylum Arthropoda; class Insecta; order Orthoptera; family Acrididae; genus Schistocerca; species Schistocerca piceifrons. The sequence goes on along the minus strand of NC_060142.1, from coordinate 208,311,761 downwards.
GATAAAGGTCGGATTGTAGACTATCGAGATTGCGGTTTATCGTATCGCGACATTGCTGCTCGCGTTGGTCGAGATCCAATGACTGTTAGGAGAATATATGGAATCGGTGGGTTCAGGAGGGCAATACGGAACGACGTGCTGGATCCCAACGGCCTCGTATCACTAGCAGTCGAGTTGACAGGCATATTATACGCATGGCTGTAACGGTTCGTATAGCCACGTCTCGATCCCTGAATCAACAGATGGGGACGTTCGCCAGACAACAACCATCTGCACGAACAGTTCGACGACTTTTGGAGCTGCATGGACTATCAGCTCGGAGACATGGTTGCCGTTACCCTTGACGCTGCAGCACAGACAGGAGCGCCAGCGATGATGTACTCAACGACGAACCTGGGTGCTCGAATGGCAAAACGTCATTTTTTCGGATGAATCCAGGTTCCGTTTACAGCACCATGAGGGTCGCATCCGGTTTGGCAACATCGCGGTGAACGCACATTGGAAGCGTGAATTGGTCATCGCCATCCAGGCGTATCACCCGGCGTGATGGTATGGGGTGCCATTGGTTACACGTCTCGGTCACCTCTTGTTCGCATTGACGGCACTTTGAACAGTGGACGCTACATTTCAGATGTGTTACGACCCGTAGTTCTACCCTTCATTCGATCCCTGCGAAACCTTACATTGCAGCAGGGGGATAATGTACGACTGCATGTTGCAGGTCCTGTGCGGGCCTTTCTGGATACAGAAAATGTTCGACTGCTGTCCTGGCCAGTAGATTTTCCAGATCTCTCACCAATTGAAAACGTCTGGTCAATGCTGGCCGAGCAACTGGCTCGTCACAATACGCCAGTCACTACTCTTGATGAACTGTGGTATCGTGTTGAAGCTGCATGAGCAGCTATACCTGTACTCGCCATCCAAGCTCTGTTTGACTCAATGCCCAGGCGTATCAGTGCCGTTATTACCGCCAGAGGTGGTTGTTCTGGGTACTGACTTCTCAGGATCTATGCACCCAAATTGCGTGAAAATGTAATCACATGTCAGTTCAAGAATAATATATTTGTCCAATGAATATCCGTTTATCATCTGCATTTCTTCTTGGTGTAGCAATTTTAATGGCCACTAGTGTATTTTACTACTTAAGTAAAATCGTAACCTGTTTGAAAGTTTTGTTATTGTTTGTGCATGTAAACTGGTACTGGTGGACACCGCACGGCCGCAGGGTCGAACGACGATCGAATTTACTACGCGCTGCGTGACCTCCTGAATTAACAGTTATTCTGCCCCTTGGAGTCCCGGGTTGGAGAAGCGGGGCGTGCCATCTAATAAAGAGCGTACAGTGACAACGTGACGGATGTGTCCGAAAAAAAGAGACGAAAATTTATCTGTCCAACAGAGCCTCCCACTCTGTTGTTATGTATCGATAATCGGAGCTAGACGAAAGAATAATCAAGACACATTTACAGGATTTGTCGACCTGGAAAAAGCGTTCGGCAATCTAAAATGCCGGCCGGAGTGGCCGAATGGTTCTAGGCGCTACAGACGGGAACCGTGCGACCGCTACGTCGCAGGTTCGAATCCTGCCTCGGCCATGGATGTGTGTGATGTCCTTAGGTTAGTTAGGTTTAAGTAGTTCTAAGTTCTAGGGGACTTATGGCCTTAGAAGTTAAGTCCCAGAGCCATTTGAACCAATCGAAAATGGTGTATATATGTTCTAAATTCTGAGAAAAATGGGGCAAGCTCCAGAGAAAGACGGGTGATATACAATATGTAAAAGAACCATGAGAGAAAAATAAGAGTGGAAGACCAAAACCGATGTGCTCGGATTAAAAAGGTCTCAGACAGGGATGCAGTGTTTCGTCCCTGCGGTTCAATCTGCACATCTAAGAAGCAATGATGGAAATAGAAGAAAGATTCAGGAGCGGAACTAAAATTCAAGATGGAAGGATGTCAATGATACAATTTGCTGATGCGATTGTTGTCTTCGGTGAAACTGAAGAAGAATTATAGGATGTGTTGAATGGACTGAACTGTCTAATGAATACAGAATATGGATTGAGAGTAAGTCGAAGAAAAGCGAAAGTAATGAGAAATAGCAGAAATGAGAGCATTGAGAAACTTAGCATCCGAATTGGTGATCATGAATTAGATGAAGTTTAGGAATTCTGCTACCTAAGCAATAAAGTAACCATGATGGACGGAGCAAGAAAGATATAAAAAGCGGATTCTCACAAGCAAAAAGGACAGTCTACTAGTATCAAACGTAGGCCTTAATTTGAGGAAGAAATTCCTGAAAATGTACGTTTGGAGCACAGCATTGTATGGTAGTAAAACAAGGACTGTGGAGAAACCGGAACAGAAGAGAATCGAAGCATTTGAGATGTGGTGCAATAGACGAATGTTGAAAATTAGATGGACTAGTAGGGTAAGGTGTGAGGAGGTTCTGCGCAGAATGGAGAGGAAAGGAATGTGCGGAAAACATCGGCAAGGATAAGGGGCATTAAGATAGAAGGTCTGTTAAGACATCAGGGAATGACTTCTATAGTACTAGAAGGAGCTATAGAGGGCGAAAACTGTAGAGGAAGACAGAGATTGTCATACATCCAGCAAATAATTGAGGACGTAGGTTGCAAAGCTACTCTGAGACGAATTCGTGGTGGGCTGCATCAAACCAGTCAGAGGTCTGATGACTCACGAAGAGATGTCGGGCTGTTTAGTTTGCACTGACATTCAGACTGAGAAATTGTTGTGGAGCTTCGTATACGGAGATGTTACTGTGAATAGTTATTGTATTTAAAACAGCGAATATACGGTACAGTTATTGAAGAAGTGACGTATTCATGTACAAAATTACATATCATTGTAATCTAGATACTTCCAGCGCCAACTGCAGAATTTGAAAGCGAAGTGAGAGCTTTTTAGATTATCGTTGGTGCAGAAATAAAAAAAAATGAGCCAATTGATGTTCAGAATTTATAGCTCACGATCAAATTAGACCTCTAAAACAACGAGAGGAATATCAATGTATGTCACAACATATGATCCGTTTCCAAAATTATCTGTACAGGTATTTTCCTGGAAGAATTCGGTGTTTTGAGGTTCTTGCATGCACTGGATTGACTGAAAATGTTATTTTCATTTTTGCAATGTAGATATATTCATGCACAGGCTTTCGCGGCCAGAGTCAGTTAACATAAAAGTTTTCTGGATATGGCTCCATGCCATATTGTAAAACAACAGTCACTGAATAAACCCGACATTTTGGGCACAGTTGAAGTGATCTTCCTCTGGATCTGCTGGCATACAATAATTATTATTAGAAGGTAAAACTGTCATCAGCGCAACCATTGGTTTGAACACTACAGTCCTTTGCTAGGTATGGACCACCAGTAGACCCAGCAGAAAGCCACCACTGCAGTCGTGGCCAAAAAGTCGTCTTTATGCAGTTATATGAATGCGTTGTGTCTGTTCTTTCGTACATGTTCGAAAGGGTGTTTAAAAGGTCCTGCGTAAATATTTGTTTGAACAGGAAACCATGTCTGACGACGTACTGTTCTCGCGTTGAAGGAATAAACACGTGAAACGATCTGTTTCGTTCTCAAAGTAAAGAACGCTTCTATGGCTGCAGTCTTACGACAGAATTTCATGCATATGAAACCTTTGGAAGACCGGTTCTGTGGTACGTAACCGTTCCTAGGTGGCCTATCAAAACCAGTAGCTGAACGACTGTACAAGACAAAACTACGGCTACGTATCATAGCAATACTCCCATAACTAACACCCAGTGTTATAATCCATATGACGCCAGCGTTGAGCCCCTTCAAACAAGAATGAATAAATTACCAGCAAACTACGAAAGACACCTCGTAACAAAACGTCTAGCGATGGAAGACCTAGCAAAGACTAGACCAGTAGTGAACAGACGACTAAAATTCCAAGCACATCAGTCTAGACCAGACACTTACGGAAGAAGCTTGCGGAACCCTTTAACAAATGGCACACCCCGCATGTGATCAGTTTGTGGCTCAGAGTGCTCCAGCAGAGGATACAATGGGCTTCCCGTTCAAGTAAGTGCGTGCATCCAAGCCAGAGGAGATGCAACACCGTACTGGTAAGTGGGCTCATACTGCCAAGTTACTTGGAACTTCGGCTAGATTTTACAACCACTGAAATAACATCACATGCACTCTCAGTTCGTGGCGTTTCATTATGTTTACTCGTTTCCCTCTGGATGCTTCACTTCTTTTGTCAGGTAATATTTTTATTATTAATTATATGAAAAGTTAGCGGCGCAGATTCATACTTGTTGCTGTGTTGTAAAAAGCATCGCTTCATTAACGAATGGTGTTCATACACGACGGTCCGCCTCATTCCACTGTCTCACGCAGCTAGGCGTCAGCTGCGGTCTCAAATGCCATTCACCCAAGATAAAAGACGCTCGCTGCTTGCTGAGAACAACTGGAAACGCCACAACTGTGCGTTTGGTTTACTGGCCATTACTATCAAAATATTGTCGGTTAAGAAAGAAAAGCTTTTACTTTACTGACCATTGGTATCAAAATGTTGTCGTTAACGAAGCAATAATTTTTAGTATGGCACGTTTACCAAGCGGACAGGGCTCAGATGAACACATCCCTTTATAAGATGAAGATACTCAACTTCATTTCAAATAAATTCTGAAAAATGTCTTTGACTAGTAACAGCCTCTTGAAGAATGTCAAGCAATCAAAGATGTAAATATGGTACTTGCTGATGTCTGTTGTTCTGTTTGAGCTACAATGCCTACACAGTCCCTTCCACTTCAAATGCCACGTTCCAGTTTCGACAACAACTGTTATTCAGTGTCATTCCCATTTCATCAACATTAGCTGATAACAAATAGTTAATGATCTCTAAATACATTTGTGGTTGTAAGCGGCAGAAGTTTAAAAATCAATATAAGAAGAGAGATCATGATGTCGGAAAGATGAAGAAAGATTGCACTTTAACGTCTCGTCGACGATACGACCATTATCGTCCGAGTATAATTTCGAATTTGGGTTGTAACAACCACTTTTACTTTTTTTTGTTATTTGTTCTGTAACCTCCCCGCAAAGAAAAACGTCAATGAAAATGAGCCAAGTGTAACCTCGCCCCAAAAAAATAATAAATAAATGAATTTTTCTAATATTGTAACCTCTTAACAAAATTAATCTTAATGTAACCTCTGAACAAAATTGGCTCCCATTTACAGTCTGTGTGCAGAAATGCATTCGCATTTAATGTTCCCACAAAAATTCTTTTCTCATTTAACATCAAGTTCGAAACAGAAAAATTCCTAAACAGCAAAAATAATAAAAAAGTTTAGTAACCTGGTAAATTTTATGAGGACAGCAGCGCTGCCCTTCGGCCCTGTATTCTGAATAAAAAAGCAAAAATTCTTACCTCAATAAAAACCGCAATTATATCTGCTCTTAAGTCGGAATTTCTCGACAGAGCTTCGTGCAGTGCTGGCGTATATATATATATATATATATATATATATATATATATATATATATATATATATATATATATATATATTTATTGTTGGAAGGAATGATCATGCATTTTAAATATTCTTTAAATTGAAATGAATGCTTTTCTTTAAAAGAGTTGCTTTATATTATAAAATTATTATTGGGGTATTTTTTGGAACAAATTAAATTACAGTTAACATACATTATTAAATATGCGCAAGGCTGCTTCTTTACCTTCTACAACAATACTCATCCACCAGAGTCCTGACCAGAGTCGCGAGCAGAGCCCACAGCCGACGCATGCCGACTCCCGCATTCTAGCACGGACTGACGACTACTACCGGACTGACTGCTACTACTGTCGACTCGCGCGGTCAAGCGCAGACTAGCAACAACTAACGATAAACTACTCTCTGGTCAGAGATTCTGTCATGCCTCGCCCATCGCTGGCAATGTATACGTCTTTCATAACCCTCCACTGGGGGGGGGGGGGGGGGGGGGGGCAAAAATTTGGCAGCGATGGTGAGTCAATTGGACTTGCCATGAGCGACAAATTTTTCTTAATTAACTAAGTTTACAATCACAGAATATATACATATATATAAGTGCAGAACATGAAATAAAATATAGTGCACATGCACTGAGTACAGAACATATCAAGCAATGACAAAATTTATACAGAATGAGTACAAATCATATTAACAAATGACATAAAGTGCACACGCACTGTAGTACTGAACATATCAGGAAATCACAAGATGTAAAGGCAACGAATACAAATCATATTAACAAATGACATAAAGTGCACACGCACTGTAGTTCAGAACATATCAGCAAATCACAAATGTATAGACAATGAATACAAATCATGTTAACAAAATGACAAAAGTGCACACGTACTGTAGTACAGAACATATCTGAGAATCACAAAATGTATACGTAATGAGTACAAATGGCATAAAGTGCACACGCACTGTAAAACTCTTTAGCATTTTTTACAACAAATAAACATATCAAGGAGTGAAATAAAATGCACACGCACTGTAGAAGTCTTTAGCATATTTAGGACAACTAATCTTATTAACAAATGAAATGAAGTGCATACGCACTGTATATGTCTTTAGCATTCTTACATAACATATCATGGAATGAAATAAAGTCCACACGCACTGTATAAGTCTTTAGCATTTTTACCTATCATGGAGTAAAATAAAGTGCACACGCACTGTATAAGTCTTTATCATTTTACAAGAATATAAACGCATTGTATAAGTGTTTACCATTTTACAAGAACTAGGAAAGGAATGGGAAGGATTGCGTCATGGTTGTAGCACTTTAGGTTGCACGCAGCTGCACTGAAAGTCCATATCTTTCTACAGAAGCACAACACCAAGTGAGACAATCTGAAGTTATTTTCCTTGAAGCATTAATCAGTGTAGCCAAGACACTGAACTGTCGTAGTAATATTCATGTTATCATTTTGGTAGTACATTAGGTACACCAAACAGTGGGACTATTATAACATCTCCATCGCTCAAGGTGGTGGACAGCATGTCGTGTCAACACCACGTTCTTGTAAGGTACACCAACGTAGAATTAGTGCAAAAACCAAATATAGTGCTCCATGATCATGAGGATAGACAGGACAAACGGATATTGCAGTAATTTCTGGTAATTAGGTCAGAAGGTGAAGGACATTAAGTCACATAGTAGACTTCATTGAGAATTACACTATTCTAACAACTGATTTGAGTAATTGGTGGCACTCATCACCCAGTTACTGAACATTTCTGTACCATGTATGTAGTATTACAGAATAATTTTCATAAATCATTTGTTTACAGAGAACATTGGCACTCATTGCCCAGCTACAAACCATCAGAAGTCATCATTCAATACAGGAGCTAATAAATGGCATAGTATTAACATAATTCACTTAATTATAGTAATCATTGGCATCATAGGTCATCTTATTACAGTAATCAACCGAGCGAGGTGGCGCAGTGGTTAGCACACCGGACTCGCATTCGGGATGACGACGGTTCAATCCCGTCTCCGGCCATCCTGATTTAGGTTTTCCGTGATTTCCCTAAATCGTTTCAGGCAAATGCCGGGATGGTTCCTTTGAAAGGGCACGGCCGATTTCCTTCCCAATCCTTCCCTAACCCGAGCTTGCGCTCCGTCTCTAATGACCTCGTTGTCGACGGGACGTTAAACACTAACCACCACCACCACCATTACAGTAATCAGTGCATTCATTGGCCAGTTACAAAGCATTTTTTTTTTTTGTGCTAGCAATGCATTGCGTTGGGATCGATAATTAATAACAATATTTGCTTTTGAGCTATTGCTGCAAATGAAGATGTGTAACGTCATTCGTCACGAGTCAGCTATAGCAAGGTTATGAAACAAGTAGAGTATATGTGATCATATTCATAAATAACATAGGTTAAATGAACAACTGCTTATAGCACATTAATTTCATGAATAATTTCTCCTGCAAAATATACAAAAATGGATTATTAAACTGAAAGAAGAAACGCATATTATGCTGAAAAGTAGTGAACTTCGGATTAACAGGCAGTGAAATGTGTATAAAAAATATATATGTTCTCTAGCTGTCCTTTCCAAAACCTTCAGTCACCATACTATGCGATATAAGACATACTGTCAAAACGAACTGCAACAAATACTTAAATAACTACATAGCATAAATACATGAACTTCAACATTATCCTCATCTGTAAAGAAAAAAAAACTTCATTATCCATATTATCATAACTCCATTATTATCACCACCATTCATTATCATCTGCAAAAAAGTCACTTCATTATTCACTATACAACTATTCCTTATTTCTAGCATATTTCCTCATTAAAACTAAGATGTGTAGTTCTGTCTGATAGCCTGCATCAATCGCTTCGTATTCTGAAAGAAAAAATTAGTTATGACTGCTATTCTACGATGTGTATATTATATTCTTGTTAATTCTTGTTAATTCTGATCCATTTACTCTTCCTCACGAGGTATTGCATCTTCTTTCGTTCATTCCGAAGGTGAAATTCCCAAGTCTGTTTAATTTTTTTTTTTTTTTTACGCGTTATTGCTTTCTGAAAATGATGAACAAAGATTAATGTCTTGCATTTAAATCACATACCCACTAAATAAAACCTGGTTTATACTAACATAATTGAGCATACAGCATAGCATGACAGAAAACGTAATATGTCAAAAACATAGACAGTGTTCAGAGGCAAAAATGTACACAGTGTATCACAATGTAGCAGCAAAAAAAATGTAAAATAGTCACGATGTTGAGATATCATAGGGCAAAAATGTTAAAGTCAACTGGTGTTTGTTATATCTTAAATATTTCATAGTGCATACAAACAAAACAGGAAAACAAATATACATGCATAAAAAATGGAAAATATGCACGGTCTGATATATGATGACAAGAAATGTGACCTTTTTTGTGTTCAGCTTGTATGTTGTGTAGTTAATAGAGGCGAGAATTGAAGACTTTAATGGAGAGAGAATTTAATAAAATTAATATGTCACTAGATAAAATTGCATAATTATTAATAAGATACGTAAGTTTATATGGAAAAATGTACACGGTCTGATGTGTAACGACAAGAAGAGCGACCTGCTAACCTTACCTTGCCGGGCACTTGCCAAGAAAAAATACGACAATCATCAGTAAGTAGTCACATAAATATAATTGCATAAGTGGTCATAAAATGTGTAAGTTCATCTGGAAAAATATGCACGGTCTGATGTGTAACGATAAGAAGAGCGACCTGCTAACCTTACCTTGCCGGGCACTTGCCAAGAAAAAATACGACAACCATCAGTAAGTGTTCATGTGAATATAATTGCATAAGTGGTCATAAAAAAATTAGGAAATGGCATTACAGTGTGATAAATCATAAAGTATGTTCATTCAATAAAGGGTTTGATGTTGGAGACATGGTGATTGCCCTTGCTTTTTATGGTTCTCAAAGTTTCGACGTGTACTACATTGGAGTGAGGAATGCTGCGAATCCGATATGGACCTGTGTATAGAAGCTCAAATTTACTGCATCTACTCTTTCCTCTGTTGGATAAATAGTGTGTACGTACTAATATCTTCTGTCCAATGTGAAAGTCACGGCGTGTACAAACCTGTGTTTGCTGTCTTCTCCGGCGCTCTGCGACACGTTTGATGTTGTTCAGCGCAATGTCAATTATTTCATGGTGTCGTAGTCGACGCGATGTAGGAAAGGTTACTAATTCTTTAATTCTGTTAATTGGTTCAACATTTTTCAGTATAACAGACGGAGATGGCATAGTAGATTCATTTGGTATGGAATTAATTATTTCTTGGAATGCGAGTATGTGTGTGTCCCAATCAATATGTCTTTTATGGCAGTATATTCTACACAGTTTACCAATTTCTTTCATTAATCGTTCACAAGGGTTCGAAGAAGCATGGTACCTGGATATATAGATCGGAGAAATGTTTCTAGCTTGTAACATACGTGTCCATATAGCAGATCGAAACTGTGATCCATTGTCGGAAATTACTTTCAACACATGCCCTACATGAAACAGAAAATGTTTTACAAATGCTTTCGAAACAGGTTTAGCAGTAGCTTTGCGTAACGGAGTGAAGGTAACAAATTTTGAAGTGAATTCAACAGCGACAAAGATGTAGCAAAAACCTCTATTATTTCTGGGAATCGGACCAAAAATGTCTACAGCGGCCATGTGTCTCAATTTAACAGGTACAATGGGATGTAATGGAGGAACATGTGAAGTCGTGTCTGTCTTAGCTTTCTGGCAGATTTTACATGACGCTAAAACTCGTCGTACACGTTTCTCCATGTTGGTAAAATAACAGTTCTGTCTCAGTATAAGAAAAAATTTTCTTGCTCCGTAACGTGCGTAACTTAAATGAGTATACCAAATTAATTTGTTAACAAGTTCGTCAGGAATGCATAATAACAAATTGTTGCTGTCAGAGTGACAGCGGCGAAACAGAATATTATTGCGTACAGTGTAATGGTTTCTAATGGTAACATTATTCCTATCTTGCCAAAGGTATTTAATTTCTTTCCATACGTGTTCTTTATTCTGCTCTTGTGCTATGTCTTGTAATGACGACGAAATAAAATTTTCAAATGCAACTTGTTGAATGTACATGACGCTGAAATTTGCTTTGCAGAAGTTGGTTGCGATGTCTTGCTGATTGTTGCTGAGAGAACGAGATAGTACGTCTGCTACAATATTTTGTGTGCCGGGAATGTGAAATTAAATTCCTGCAAATAAAGTTTCCATCTACTTAATCTGTCATGTGTAAATTTAGCCGAAAGTAAAAACTGTATCGCTCTATGGTCTGTATAAACGGTGGTATGTCTTCCATAAAGAAAATGCCTAAATCTGGTAAAAGCCCATACAACACATAATGTTTCAAGTTCGGTAACAGAATAATTTCGTTCAGCATGTGACAGAATGCGACTTGCAAAAGCTATCTTTTTAATTACTGTGCAACCATCTTCTTCAATTTCCTGAAAAATATGTACGCCTAAAGCGGTGTTAGAACTGTCGGTGGCAATGGAAAAATTCTAGTAAGATCTGGGTGTGATAAAAGTGGTGCATTCAACAAGGCTTCTTTCAGGTTCACAAATTCAGAATGTGCTTGCCTATCCCAGGACCAAATAGTGTTTTTACCTGTCAATTGACATAATCTAGGGGTGTCTAAAGCAGAGTAATGAGTAAATTTACGAAAAAAGTTAATTAAACCCAAAAAACTGCGTAGTTGTTTCTTCGTCGTAGGAACAGTAATGTCACGTAAAGCTTGAAGTTTTTCCGGGTCAGGCGTAATGCCCTCTGCTGAAATTACATGTCCAAGAAATTTTATAGAAGTTTTACCAAAGTGCGATTTACTGAGATTAACTGTGAGTCCTTGTGCACGAAAAGTTTGCAACAGTCGTTCGAGAATCAGATTGTGTTCGGACCAGTTAGCTTCTGCAATAAGAATGTCGTCTACGTACGTTGTGATTCTGTCTTTAAGTTCAAACCGCGAATAAAAGCTGCTGAAGAAATTCTTAAACCGAACGGTAATTTACAAAATTGATAACAGTCACCAAAACAGAGAAAAGCCGTGTACTTTCTGCAGTCCGGATGGAGCTGAATTTGCCAAAGTCCCGATTTCAAATCTAATGTGGAATAAATAGCAGTACCATGAAATTTCTGTAGAAGTTCTTCTAGTGTCTGAGGGCGATCCGTTTCATTAATAATAATGTCATTGATTTGTTGCGAATCAAGTACGAGGCGAAGTGAACCATCTTTTTTCTTAACAATATGGAGCGGGTTTATGTACGGACTAACTGCCGGTTCAATAATTCCTTGGTCAAGCATAGCTTGCAATTCTTTCTTAACTTGTTCTCTATGAATATACGGAATGGGATAATGCTTGGCTTTAAATGTGTCGTGCTGTTTAACTTGAAATTCACACATAAAACCGGACATAGTACCAGGAATGTTGTCAAAAAACTGGAGCTTGCTGTAAAAGAAATTTGTGTAGTTGCGTGCGTTCGTCGTCTGTATTTGCACTGCTCTGTTTAACTTTATCAGAAATCGTCTGTATTACGTCATAGTCGGCTTCGTCTGGAGTATTATAGTTGTGTACGTACGTATCTGTGAACAACGAGGAATTACAGTCTATGTTACGTGATGCGGAAATGACCTCTGTACGATTAATTGTTTGTTCTTCCACAGATAAAGAGTGCTGAAATTCTAAAGCCAGTTGTACATTTTCATCCTTTAACATTAAATAGGAATTTTGAAAATCAACAATTGCGTCGTGTTGTACCAGAAAAGTCGTACCTAAAATAACGTCTGTTGTCAATGAGGGAACAATCCAAAAATTTGAGTGAAATGTATGACCTGCAATACAAAATGATAAATGTGTCTGTAATTTAACATCTACTCCTTTACTCGATACTGCTCCTTTTACTTTCGTTTTGCCTAATGGTAACGTAGGATAGGTATTCTCTTTGTTACACTCGTTGAAAGTTTCTTCATCTATAACTGACATAGGTGATCCAGAATCGATTACTGCTGAAAATTTCGATGATCCAATTTTAACTTCGATGACAGGGTGTGAAATGGATTTTTGAACAATTGGTCTTTCCTGCAAAAGAGTGTCTCGGATATCGTGAAAAGCAATAACATTTTCGTGAACAAGATTCTGTGTATCTGAAGTATTGCTTACGTTGCTGGAAGATGCAACCTGTACCGTGTCTAGTCAAATTTTATCTGACGTGTTATTATTCTCAGGAGGATGCTGCGGCATTTCAACTATTTGAACTCTTCTGTTATTTCTTCCTGACGTATTATGTTCGGGATGATATCTACTGTCTGGTTCATTCATAATATTATGTTCTTGCTGATAAGATAGACTGTTATTAAATGTACGCTGAAAATTGTGCTCATTATTTTTACGTCTGTCGTGATAGTCATTTCTATACGGCGCATTGCGATAGGAATTGAAATAGTGTGTTTTCTGTACGTACTGGTTTCCTTGTTGTTGTGCATTACTATTTGTTGGGGCCGACGCTATACGAGTACGCGGCGAAACATTAAAGCTTGTTTGACCTTGTACATTACATTGTTGGTTGGGTTGTTTGGGGAAGGAGACCAGACAGCGAGGTCATCGGTCTCATCGGATTAGGGAATGATGGGGAAGAAAGTCGGCCGTGCCCTTTCAAAGGAACCATCCCGGCATTTGCCTGGAGCGATTTAGGGAAATCACGGAAAACCTAAATCAGGATGGCCGGACGCAGGATTGAACCATCGTCCTCCCGAATGCGATTACATTGTTGGTTAGGTATGCTAACCGGCTGGTTTTGATGCTGTTGCGGGAAAAACCTCTATTGTTACCCAAATGTGGTTCCTGTTGCTGATAATTTTACACATACTGATGATTAAAAAAATTTTTCACTGTTATTAAAGTTACAGCGGCAGTTGTCATTTCGAGAGTGTCTAAAGAGAACTGTCACTTTCGGTAAAATTTGTCTTATCGGTTTTTCTTTACACATTTCTTAATCCCAGATAGAGCAATAGTTGAAGAGCTGTTTTGATAGATATAAAGGATAGTAGAAGAGAAGTCAGCAATGCAGAAAACTAAAGATGAAACAGCACTACTACGGCTCAGGGCCCTGTGCACACTATGGCACGTATTCATTAAAGCGTAATGTATCCCCTGAGGTCAATTACTCGCTGCAAATAAATTTTCGCTTTTGCGTTACAGGCAATGTCGGTGAAAATTCAAAAGCAAATTGCTGTATCCAAGCCAATGCTAGTTTCTGCACTACAGGTAATGGCGGTGAAAGTACAAAAATAAATCGACGTATCCAGTTCAAAGCGTGTACCTGTGCTCTGTCATTTTCAAATACTTTAAATTTTCTCACAGATAGAAAATGTTCGTAATCGTTATCGTCTCTGAATGTGTGAACAGGTTCACGATTGCATAAGAATCTGTTTGTCTGTGTCTTTTCGGATTTTAAGTCACGTACTTTCTGTAAATTACCTAAGTTATACCGACTGTATGAGTGTGACAAATGTTCGCTACGTGGCGTATGCTGCGAAGTGTTAGTGAGTGAAACAATTTTCATTTCTGTCACTTTAAAACATTCGTCAATTTGGCTATTCTGTTGTTCAAATTTCTTATCGACTTCCATATCCAGAGAGTGTGTAACTTCTGCTGTCTTTAAATTAAACTCGTCGTGTAACTGTGTCGCATTTTCAGAACATTGTTCAGCGACCGCACTACTTTCATCTCCAAATGATTCTGTTGTCGCTGCATCTGTATTACTTAATTCACGTGCAACAGATCGAATTTCTTCACTATTGTTACTCGCACAAACCTTAATTTCGTCACGTAATTGTTCTTTAGTATCATCACGTTGCACGGTAACGCCTGTAATCTGTTCATCAAGTTGTTTATTCTGTTCATTAAGGTTGTCGTGTTTTTCATTTGATTGTTTGAAACTTTTATTAATTAGTTTGATCGACCTGTCATATTTTTCATTGAGTTGTTTGAACTGTTCACTAAGTTGTTTGTGATTGTTGTCTTGTCTTTCATTCTGTTGTTTGGAATTTTCATTAAGTTGTTTTTTGAAATTTTCACTAAGTTGTTGTTTGAGATTTTCACTAAGTTGTTGAAGATTGTTCTCTTGTCTTTCATTCTGTTGTAGCAATATTGCCATAATTTGATCCAAGCCAATATTACCTACTCTATTCTCTGTCTGTTTGATGGCGTACCTGCAATTGTCACGTTTTGTGTATCCATTTGGATATTCTGTGATTCTTGAAAAGGTTTGCCAAACGAATATGCACTGTTGGTCACTAAATCGGAATCAAATAAATCTGTCGTACTTTGAGTACATTGTTCATTTTCGTTAGAAATAATAATCTGTTCATTACGTAAATTTTGCAAATCGGGCGTGTCGAACTGGGCAGCGTTCATTGTAACAGAACGTCCCGCGTCATCAATTGTCGTGAAATTAACAGAGGACACAATTGAATTTATTTGTTCATCATTAGGATCAAAATCGTTACTAGCGGTCAGTACACACTGATTGTCTGTAAATGGAGGATTGTCATCACTACACTGAGTGTCGCAAATACCATCGGTCAAACTATTCGAGTCGGCCATTTCACTCATTACACATTGCGATGTACTGTTAACAGTCCTTCGCGGCATCTTTACACAAATCAAAATTATTCACAAATGAAACAAGGACAATACAAAAAGCAACAAACACAAACACAACAAAGAGCAACAAATTGCCGATGATCTGTGAAAGAAAGAGCGACAAATTAGTAAATGCGTTGCGCCAGATGCAAACTACGTTTAAGTAAATAAGAGCAGATATATGACTACTTCTCAGAAGATTCCCAAAGAAATACGATCCTGGTCGGATGTCGCCAAGTGTAACCTCCCCGCAGAGAATTAAAAAATGAAAATGTGCCAAGTGTAACCTTCCCACAAAATATAATAATTTATAATTAAATGAAATTTTAAATATTGTAACCTCTGAACAAAATTAACTTTAATGTAACCTCTGAACAAAATTAATGTAACCTCTGAACAAAACTGGCTCCCATTTATAGTCTGTATGTACAAATGCATTCGCATTTAATGTTCCCACAAAAATTCTTTTCTCATTTAACATCAAGTTCGAAACAGAAAAATTCCTAAACAGCAAAAATAATAAAAAAGTTTAGTAACCTGATAAATATTATGAGGACAGCAGCGCTGCCCTTCGGCCCTGTATTCTGAATAATAAAAAAAAAAATTCTTACCTCAATAAAAACCGCAATTATATCTGCTCTTAAATTGGAATTTTTCGACACAGCTTCGTGCAGTGCTGGCGTATATTTTTTTTTTTTTTTATTGGAAGGAATGATCATGCATTTGAAATATTCTTTAAATTGAAATGAATGCTTTTCTTTAAAAGAGTTGCTTTATATTATAAAATTATTATTGGGGCACTTTTTTGGAACAAATTAAATTACAATTAACATACATTATTAAAGATGCGCAAGGCTGCTTCTTTACCTTCTACAACAATACTCATCCTCCAGAGTCCTGACCAGAGTCGCGAGCAGAGCACACAGCCGACGCATGCCGACTCCCGCCGACTAGCACTGACTGACGACTACTGTCGACTGACATCTACTACTGTCGACTCGCGCGGTCAAGCGCAGACTAGCAACAACTAACGATAAACTACTCTCTGGTCAGAGATTCTGTCATGCCTCGCCCATCGCCGGCAATGTATACGTCTTTCAGTCCCCAGTGTAAAGTCGCGTCGCCGGCCGGAGTGGCCGAGCGGTTCTAGGCGCTTCAGTCTGGAGCCGTGCTACCGCTACGGTCGCAGGTTCGAATCCTGCCTCGGGTATTGATGTGCGTGATGTCCTTAGGTTAGTTAGGTTTAACTAGTTCTAAGTTCTAGGGGACTGATGACCTCAGATGTTAAGTCCCATAGTGCTCAGAGCCATTTGAACCATTTTTTAAAGTCGCGTCAGCCAACTTTCATGGCCTTGCTATAAGCTTGGGTTGCTAAAGATTAATAAACTATGCACATGAAAAGTCTAGCAAATTACACTTTAAAACTTTTAATGAAATGTTTACGTCTTTTACTTTATTACTTTAATTGTATTAATTCTGAAGAAAGGATAACTGTGTTCTAACACCTGTTGAGACTACTAAAAAGGCTATAGTGATTTTACCGAAATGTCTGGTGGATATTTTGACGCAGTTGCTAAAACACATTTCACTTGATCTTCACTAATTACCTGAGTTATTTTGTATATAACTTTGTATTTTCGATTAAACAACAGTGCCAGTATTCACAGTCGGGGTGGAACGAAGACGATCTTACCGTACGAAAATCCTGTTATCAACAGTACTAAGGTATTGTTCAAAAATATTTAAAAACTAAACTGATCTTCCTTACAGCTCTACAGAAACGAAAACTTTCTTGCCGTGATATATAGACGTACTGAGCAGTAATCAGGCAACACAGTGCAATATCTTCAGCTCCAGCTCACCGTACTGCTTTTCCGTAACCTCATACTAGCTCAACAAGCGAAATGAGCAACATTAATTTTTTATAGCCTTGCATCAGAGGCCACAATTAAATAGGTGACTTATTACTGTAATTAAACACTTTTCAACCCTTAATTCAATACTCTGCACCATATTTAACTACCCAACACCTCTACTCGTTACTGATGTTCTCTTACTATTATACTCCACTAATTTCTGCCCACGGTTGACTCGCATCTGTTACCCTAACAGTGCGTGCTAGCAAGGGGACGGCGCCTACTTATCATCACCGGTTCCTTCCAAATTTATCGCACATGCAGGACTCTGTTAGAAATGAAAATGACAGAAGTGGGAGTTCCAGATAGCCGAGCGTGTAGAAAAAATAGCACGTCGGGCGAGTCACAAGCAATTTATGACAGGGTAGCCTGCAGACAGCGCTTGGAGCACCGGGAAGAGTACTGAACGGTAATCAGAGGATCGAGAGGTTGAGGGCCATGGGATCGAGTGTCTAAGCGGGAACATCTCTTATTTTCAGTTTTTGCGTTTCTTACACTGCAAATAAACCGAATTAATGATGAATATATTGTATTTACTAATACGGATATTTTCATAAAAGGCACGAAAAGGAAAGGCAAAGAAAAACATGAGATTGTAAAATTTGTAGGAAAGAATTGTAATGTGTACCCGAGAACTTCGTATTAAAAATTAGAAGCTTTTATTATTTTACAGTTGATAATTTACACGTGCTGTAGTGATATCCAACGTAAAAACACGGGAAGCACTAATTTTCTCAGCATCTTCCACACATTACCATCGCCTCATTTTTAAAATTACGTGATTCTTTTAAAATCTATCCTGCAAAACTAACGTGGTTTACATCATAAAACGTTGTTTCTCATCAGATAGCTTGGCGGAAAACCATCCGTAACTATGTCCTGTATGGCTGAATTACAACGCCTTCGTGGAAATTTATCTGCAATTCCAAATTTCCTTTGCCTTTATTTTCCATAGCACTATGAAAATATTAATAAATACAGTATAGTGAGTATTACTTCGGTCTACTCACAGTGTAAGTAACGTAACAACTGAAAATAAAAAATATTTCCTTATAGCGACTTGACCCTACGGCCCTCGTATTACCGTTCTGTATTCTTTCCGTTGCGTCGACAGCTGCCTGAAAACTAGGCAAACATATCTGAGTCGTGCCTCACCCGATCCACGCCAGAAATGCTACTTTTTTTCCAAGCCCTCGACCATCTGGCACTCGCACTTCAGTCGCTTTCAGCCCCAGTCAGGCCCCGCATTTACCATAAATCTGGTCAAAATCGGTAACAAGGAGTAGGCGCGGTCTGCTTGGAAGTCATGAAAAGGTTCCAGAGTACTTTACCGACCTGAGCAGTGTGAGAAACAGTTTTCTGATACGTCAGATAGAGATCAGTTATTTACATTTATATTTTAAAATTTGAAAAATTTAAAAATTCTGCTCTTCATTCAACTAAAAAACACATACATACACGACAGATGCAAGATCAGTTAAACAGTTATTGTGCATAAATCATTTATATAGGACATGATTCAAATGATTCTACATTGAAAACATATGGAGTAACGTACGAAATATAGTAACTTTTCAGGGTGACGTTGAGAAGGAATTCACACCTGACCTTTTCAAACAAAATTTCTCGGCATTTTCCTTAAGCGTTTAGGAATAGTCAGACATTTGTATCCCCTCCTTCAAAATGCGAATCTAGTAACCTTCGTCACCTCGCTCGGTAGGTCGAAAAGAAGTGGGATGTAAGAGCTCCGTGGCCGGGTGCCTTGGAACGCCGAATCCGACAGATGAATTAGCCGGTGATGGGCCCGGCGTTTCGTGGCGCCAGTACGGAGCTGGCGGCACGTCGCGGGTCGCGGCCGACAATTAGGCGCCGGAGCGCGCGGAACGGCACGCAGCCGCGGTCGTGGCGGGCGCAGACGCCACCGCCACTGGCGCCAGCCCAAGCACCCGGCCGGCAGAAGCGAGGCGCTGGGGCGGCCGGCCTTGCCCCTGACACGCGGCAGCCCGCAGCGCGCGACACCTCACCAGCGAGGTTAACCGGCAACTGCAGGACTGCTACTGCATTGCAGTTGCGGATCTACAGGGGAAGGAGTGTCATGAGGATTCGCAAAATGTGATTAGCCACACAAGTGATGCATGGATGCTGTGTACCCTCCGCCACACGCCGTAGAGCAGACTGCGAAGTACAGATGTACCGTTACATAGTAACTTGTATTACGATCTTAACGGACATGCACACCAAGTAAACCTGTGTAATGTTACCATTGTGCGTCATCTATGTATATACTGACATCCTCAACTACACCGAGCGAGGTGGCGCAGTGGTTAGCACACTGGACTCGCATTCGGGAGGACGACGGTTCAATCCTGTCTCCGGCCATCCTGATTTAGGTTTTCCGTGATTTCCCTAAATCGCTTCAGAAAAATGCCGGGATGGTTCCTTTGAAAGGGCACGGCCGATTTCCTTCCCCATCCTTCCCTCACCCTAGCTTGCGCCCCGTCTCTAATGACCTCGTTGTCGACGGGACGTTAAACACTAATCTCCTCCTCCTCCTCAATTACATAAACTGAATAAGGAAAAGCCTTTATCCGTAATTGAGATATCCATTGCATTATTTAAGAAACTGCATTTTGACATCTTCTGTGAAGTATCTGTGTTGGCACCTTAATGAGACAACTCAGTTAAGCAAAATGTTTCAGGCACCTTTGTCTCTCTTCTGCCATTTAGTTCCCGGTTTCTTCATTAAAACAGTGCTTATTCTGTAACAGAAAGCCGGCCGGGGTTGCCGTGCGGTTCGATCCTGCCTCGGTCATGGATGTGTGTGATGTCCTTAGGTTAGTTAGGTTTAAGTAGTTCTATGTTCCAGGGGACTGATGACCTTAGAAGTTAAGTCCCAGAGTGCTCATCTTGAATCCCTTCTGAAACAATGGTTTTCAAAGTCAAACGTGTTTGGTCCCGTATGATGTTTTCGTCCATCGTATTCTACTGTATCCTCTATCTATCTTGGCGAATCCTCTGACCGTCTCATTCGAAATTTTATAGATATCTATATCCTATTCTCCTGCAGATACTTCAGACACACTTTCATTTTTTCCTCTTAAGTATGTGCACTAAAATAACTTAGTATTATTTCGTTTGCGTGCTAACCTTACTGTGTATGTACCTGCTCGTGAATACGTATTTTGCGTAGATCTGTTTTACTGATGTACCTTAGTTCTCAAAATATTAAACAGTTTGCGTATCAGACAAACAATATGTAACAGTGAAATTTTCTGTCTAGCATTCTTCACACACACAGACACACACAAACACACACACACATTCACACACACACACACACACACACACACACACACACACACACACACACACACACACACACACACTGACGTTATGAAACACGCTTCTTTTTTAAAATCTTTTAAATCAGTCAGCTGCACAGACTCGTCAGGGAACATTGGAATATATACAGGAGCCCTGTACATCTATCTGGTGATGTTTCAGCGAAGACAAGACATGTTATAAAGTGTGAAGAGTGCATCTGTAATGCGTGGAATCATATGATGAGCGGTTGGGCAGCCGAATGTCCTCGATGAATATGGAAAGCAAAAAGGGGGGGGGGGGGGGGGGAATGGTTCAAATGGCTCTGAGCGCTGTGGGATTTAACATCTGAGGTCATCAGTCCCCTAGAACGTAGAACTACTTAAACCTAACTTGACACCTCCATCATTGCTGTTAATTGTGTCGCTTGCTCGTTTTCGATAAATAACTATATATTGAGTCATAGGTGCATAATATGGTGATTACGAACTCTACATCATCAGTTTCAAATGGTTCAAATGGCTCTGAGCACTATGGGACTCAACTGCCGAGGTCATTAGTCCCCTAGAACTTAGAACTAGTTAAACCTAACTAACCTAAGGACATCACAAACATCCATGCCCGAGGCAGGATTCGAACCTGCGACCGTAGCGGTCTTGCGGTTCCAGACTGCAGCGCCTTTAACCGCACAGCCACTTCTGCCGGCTCATCAGTGTCCCTCAACTTGCCGCACAATTACTGACTGCAATAATTTCTTGGACCACCGGGATTCTAACCGCCTGTTACCGTGTCAGGCACCAACGCATCAGTGTGCGATCTCGGACGCAGATGTCACTTTTTAGCTCATGCGTACTGTTTAAAATAATATAGGTCAGGGCAATACACTAATAACTTGCCCAAGGTACCACACACAACACGCAACAAGCTACTCTTCTAAAAAAATCGCTTCTGTCATTCAGTATGTACTGACAAATACAGCACAAAAATTATTAGGCTAGTGATTTGTCATTGCATTTCCACATTTCTGGCGGTATGTCTTTTAACAACATATAATCAGACCATTTACTTGAAACTATTTATCGAGTGTTAAATGTGTCCATTAAACTGATCTGAGAGATAGGAAGTGTACATTAATATTAATATGCATCGTTAATGTAACGGATCATTTAGGGCTTTATAGAGAAAGAATTGAAGGGTCATATGAACACAAACAAAAAAATACTGGCGGAATCACTGGCTTAAAAGGATTGAGAAAAGCAGATGCTTAAGCTTATATAAGTTTTTCAGTGCTTGGTACAATATGCGTCGCATTTTCCGTAAGGGAGACACAACTTTTCTACGAAACAGTATTAACATTTAAAGGTTTAAGCTGTTTAATATTCATTACCAATCTAGAATCTTGGTATCTTCATACTTCATGGCATGATCTAGTTCTAGACAGTTTTCAGCAATGACTGACTTAGTCACCTGTCTTAATCTAGTGTGCCTCTGATGTTCTTTGCACCTGATCTCCACAGTTCTTGTCGTCTGGCCAATGTAGGACATGCCACATTGACAAGATATATTGTAAATCCCTGGTTTTCGTAACCCCAGGTCGTCTTTGACACTCTATTTCTGCCAGAATCAGTAGGATCCTCCGTAAACACAATATCAAGTGTGTTTTCTGTCCATCCAACAAGATCGGGGGACTGCTGGGGAGTGTCAAAGACGAACTGGGGTTACGAAAACCAGGGATTTACAGTATACCTTGTCAATGTGCCATGTCCTACATTGGCCAGACGACAAGAACTGTGGAGATCAGGTGCAAAGAACATCAGAGGCACACTAGATTAAGACAGGTGACTAAGTCAGCCATTGCTGAACACTGTCTAGAACTAGATCATGCCATGAAGTATGGGGATACTAAGATTCTAGCATAAACACCCAGATTTTGGGACAGTGTTATAAGAGAATCGATAGAAATTAAAATGGCTGACGATCTTATGAACCGTGACGCAGGGTACCAGCTAAGCAGAGCCTGTAATCCGGCTCTGAAATTGTTAAAGGAGCAACAGGGCCAGCTGCAACACTACACATACAGAAAAACCAGAGACATGGAGATGGATAACGAGCCCCTGACGGACTGCCAGGCGCACCAGACCGAAGATGGAACACCCAGAAGAAGGACTGGTTTGCGCGGACCGCAGAGGGAACATCCAGAGCCGCAGCGGACGAAAAACGGAGCGGAAACGCTCCAACAGGGCGTGGTGAGCGGGCGCGGACCGCAGGAGGAACGCTTGGTACCCCAGACCGTAGATGAAACGCCCAGGAGCGGGTTTGGTGGGCGCGGACCGCAGAGGGAACACCTAGAACCGCAGCGGACGGAAAACGGAGCAGCAACGCTCCAGCAGGTCGCAGGGAATGGGCGCGGACCACAGAGGAAGCGCCTGCAGCCGGTGGTGGAGGGGGAAGGCCATAGGCATAAATACTGGACTAGGTCCACTCGAGGAGCAGTCTCAGGTCGCATCTGATGAAGGTCATGAGCTACGTGACCGAAATATCGTGCAAGTACGACGCTGATATCCGGCAGAACACCCGACAACCCAAGATGTCATTAGATCGCCGGGAAAGGCTGAAGAGTTGCAGGTGTGTAGCTTGTTTGTCGACTGTTCGCGTGCCGGCAAAATGGGGCCGACGCATCTATGGAACATCATCGGACATGGATGACAGCGGTGAACGACAGCTGCGGGGATGTGTATGGCTGAGTAGACAAGCAGCTGTTGAGCAACTGACCGCCCAGATGAACCAAGGGGCTACTAACAGTGTGTTCTCAATGACCATTCAGCGAACGTTGCTGTGTACGGTCTACCGCAGCAGGCGGCTGGTTGATGTACCAGACCACTGACTGCTATTCAATGTCGACGAAGGCTGGGATTTGCACGCCAGTACCGCAAGTTGACGTCCACTGGGTAACGACGTTTCAAATCGGACAGATGGCCGTCGGCTTGTACGGCAGTGCAACCGCGCTGCTGCTCCGGTCGCAGGTTCGAATCCTACCTCGGACATGGCTGTGTGTGACGTCCTTAGGTTAGTTAGGTTTAAGTAGTTCCAAGTCTAGGGGACTGATGACCTCAGTTGTTAATTGCCATAGAGCTTAGAGCCATTTGAACCATTTTTTGAGTGTTTTCGTAGCATTCCCTGGGTGATCTAGTCATTCTGGAAGGCAGAGTGGGTCAACGTATGCATCTATCATTGGAGAAGATGTCCACCCATACACGCAGTTTGCTTTTCCCTCAGCACACTTGCAACTACCAACGTGTCACACAGCTCGCTGTGTAGATACGTGGTTCGAAGAGAACCGCGATGGGGTTACCGCACTGCCCTGCCCTCCAAAGTCCCAGAATTTTAACGCAATCGAGAATCCATGGGATCCCCTCGCTCGGACTGTCCATACCATTCATGTCGGCGCCTTTGAGAACCTCAATGACTCTCTTCCTGCACGCGTCCGTGCTGCAGAAGGTGATTATACAGGGTGAAAAGTACTTAAATCGACAAACTCTGGGAGGTTGTAGGGGACATCAAAACAAATATTTTTCCCTAATGTCATTTTTTCCTATGAGGAGTATTTAAACCGGTGGAGGCCGTATTACGCTCTTCAGTTGTTAGGGGTCATATTACGATCTTCAGTTGTTAGAGGGCGTATTACGCTCTTCACTTGTAGGCAACTGCTGTCCATCAGTGTAGTAGTGTATTGTCTCTGTTTACTAATGGAGCGATACACCTGGAGTAAGTACACAACGGACGAGCTGCACAGCGGGTTCATCAATATCCCAATCGCCGAATCCCGCATCATACGACCTTTGCTGCTGTGTACCAACGTCTGCGCGAGACCGTGTCATTTAGTAGATTACCTGGACAGGGACGCCGTCGCACGGTAAGATCGCTGCAATTTGAGGAAGCTGCCTTGCAGCATGTGGAGCGGGATCCTTCAATCAGCACTCGTGCAACTGCACGTAACATGGGGACGAATCAGACGAATGTAAGAACAGTCCTTCGAGAGCAATTGTTACGTCCATTTCACTTACAGTGTGTCCAAAACCTGGAACCAGTTGATTATCCACCCAGAGCACAGTTTTCCAAGTGGTACCTGGAACAGTGTGAAATGCATCCTACATTTCCATCCTCTGTGTTCTTTACCGATGAAGCAACGTTCGGGTGTGATAGAGTCTTCAACATGGGCAATTCGCATGTTTGGAGTGAGGATAACCCACATGCCACAGTTACTAGCGCTCATCAAGTGCGGTTCCTCGTTAATGTGTGGGTCGGTATTGTTGGGGACTGTTTAATTGGGCCGTATCTGCTACCTAGGCCATTAAATGGCAGGTAGTACTACAATTTTCTCGCCAGAGAATTGTCAGAATTGCTGGAAGACGTCCCACTCCCTACAAGACAACGCATGTGGTTCCAACATGACGGGGCGCCGGCACATTTCAGTTGTCGTGTGCGAGTATTCCTGGACGGACGGTTCCCAGAAACGTGGATTGGCAGAGATGGTCCTGTACCATGGCCTGCTCGATCCCCAGATACGTCCCCTCTGGCCTTTTTTGTGTGGAGAGAGATGCGCAACCTTGTTCACGCAACTCCTGTTGCATCAGAAGAGGATCTAGTTGCCCGGATAGTAGCAGCAGCAGGATCAATTCAGGATACGCCTGGGGTTTTTGCGCTTGTAGACAGAACACGATTCGACGGTGTAACCTTTGTTTACGTGTCAATGGAGGCATTTTTGAAAATCTACTGTAATTGAAATTGGGTTGTGTTAATGCATTGTCTCTTGGTCTTAAAAAAATGGAAAAGTGTTTGTTGGTTTAATTAATTTGCCGCCAGAGAAATCTTCCTCTGTCGGTTTAAATACTCCTCATAGGAAAAAATGGCATTAGGGAAAATTGTCCCCTACAACCTCCCAGAGTTTGTCGGTTTAAATACTTTTCACCCTGTACAGGCTTTTGCCAGGTGATCACATCAATGTTATTGGACCGTGTCCTTCCACCCACATATGTCCCCCTACATATTCACAAGGAGAAAACCAGAGAAATTAGAACTCTCAAACCATACAACGCTCGCGAATGGAACACGAATGGGGGGTGGCGGGGGTCGAGCAGTTAGTGACTTTAGAAGTGCCCACCGTCACAAACTATAAGGTGGCTTGCCGAATACTCGTGTAGGTAAAGACATGTAGGCTGAAAGAAAAGTCGCGCAGTCGACGGTGCAGTGCGATTCCTCGCGTACTAACAGTACAAAAACGTCACTAACTAAATTCTGCATGCTTTCGGTAGGAACTGGACGTGGAAGAAAGGCAGTCTGGCAACACAGTAATCAGATATACACTGGTGCTCAAAATAAAGCAAGGTTGCGTTTATTTTGCCGCAAAACAGTATAAACGGGAGACGGTAAAGTAGAAACACTATAAAGAATACAGAATGTAAACAGTTGCAGCCACTATAAAGGTAGACAAAAATGTCCTTCGTTTTGTCCAACTTAACAGATTTGAACACACATTGCGACAACTGGTGCTCAGATGGGGTTGTGACCACCTCTGGCAGCAATACAGGTCTGACAACGACGGACGGGGAAATAGCGGTTTGTTGCTTTTGTTTTGGACACCAGTGTACGATAAATATCTTTATTCAATAGTGTGTATCTGTACTGTCTAGTTAGTGAGGGCAGAACTTTAGCGATAGAATAGTCGTGTGATTGTGGGCCTAAGTTAGTCTATCTCTGCTTCCTTTCTCGTAGGTACAACAATGCATATCTCGTAGCAACATCGTTCAAGTGTATTTAACTGCACTACTTCAACTACATTCGAAACCAGTTTCCGGTACACCGTCCTCCCACTACTTCTCTGGATTAGTACCAACTATTATCCTCACCTCTATTCAGGTGGTTTATTTTTAACTAGTTATTACTCTTCAAGAATACTTCTGAGGATCAATAAAAATTCCTATGTTCAGCTAGTTCTGAGACTAGTTTAGCATTCGTACTCGAGTATTCTAACCCAAAGCTCTATCCAGTGTGCTGACTGTGTAGGGCAGGTACTGAATGACGACACTTATCGTAAATGTGATTAAAATGTTGTCAGATTGTCTCTCTTTAACGTTCACTTTCCATCGAAAATATGCATAGGACGAAATTTTGTTAGCGACATTTTTATACCTTCAATATGTAGAGAATGGCGCTGCGGCGTCCAAGGACAGAAATTTTTCTCCATCTAATATGAAACGTGCCCTTAGAAAAATAATAAATTACTGTGCTGGTAAACTTCTACGTTATTTGATACAGAGACAGCTGATTAAAACTGAACGTACTCAGATATTTCTCTCTTTATTTATTCTGATCATCACTAAACTGACACACAATATTTTTAGCGTAACACAATCTGACTTTCAATAATCCCTACAAAAGAATGGCCCTGACTAACAATAACCTATACCTTTCATGAATCACTCACCTCACGAAAATCTTCGTTACTCGAACTACTGCAATACAGCGAGCACCAATACTGCCAGCTAAATAGAAGATTCGAACTACTGAAGGCTCAAACTACTGATAGGCATAGTTAGCAAATGAAAGATTTTGATGGGGAACAAACAATGTAATTTATCTTAATAGTGAAGTCATCATATATATATATATATATATATATATATATATATATATATATATATATATATATCATACAGCTTCACAAATTTATTTCTTCTGGCGGACACACGTCCAGATCGTCCGTTCTCAAAATTCTGGCATCTCTCTCTCCACATCCACCACTGCTGGCGGCTCACCTCCAACTGCACAACGCTACGCGCTGTTCAAATGGCTCTGAGCACTATGCGACTTAACTTCTGAGGGCATCAGTCGCCTAGAACTTAGAAGTAATTAAACTTAACTAACCTAAGGACATCACACACATCCATGCCCGAGGCAGGATTCGAACCTGCGACCGTAGTGGTCGCTCGGTTCCAGACTGTAGCGCCTAGAACCGCACGGCCACTCCGGCCGGTTACGCGCTGTTCACATTCAACTGCCTAACACTACAATAGCGAATATTCCAACAATGCCAACCAGCCACAGACTGCACACAGCACAGTCAGTGATTTTCATACAGAGCACTACGTGGCGTTACCAACATAAAAACCTGAACAGCCTACTTACTTAGCCCCCATGCTCACCACAAAAATTTTACAAATTGTTTTGGGCAGTGCCCAATACACGTTTATTAATTTTTTTATATTAACGCTAACAAATATATCAAATGCACACACTTATTGATACACTGTTGGTCAAAAGCAAACATTATCCCAGAGTTCATAAAGACAGTCCCGATTATTCATGACAGTAGTAATTGCAGTTTTTTTTTCAAAGAGTGAGCAGTAAAAGAAAATGCACACGGAAGTAGTAGATTTCCATGCACTCTTGAAGAAGTAGTATTGTCGTTCCAACGGAAAGACAGCGCTCACCCTTGCAATACCAGCCAGACGCAGACTGCACTCAGCACAGTCAGTGATTTTCATACAGAGCGCTACATGGCGTTACCAACATAACAGCCTACTTAGAAATAGACCGACACTACCTCAGTAAAACGTACGTGAATTTACTCATTAGTCCAATATTACTGCTTTGGGATGTAGAAATACACTACTGGCCATTAAAATTGCTACACCACAAAGATGATGTGCTACAGACACGAAATTTAAACGACAGGAAGAAGATGCTGTGATATGCAAATGATTAGCTTTTCAGAGCATTCACACAATGTTAGCGACGGTGGCGACACCTACAACGTGCGACTTCAGGAAAGTTTCCAACCGATTTCTCAAACATAAACAGCAGTTGACTGGCGTTGACTGGTGAAACGTTGTTGTGATTCCTCGTGTAAGGAGAAGAAATGCGTACCATCACGTTTCCGACTTTGATAAAGGCCGGATTGCAGCCTATCTCGATTGCGGTTTATCGTAACGCGACATTGCTGCTCGCATTGGTCGAGATCCAATGACGCTGCATCACAGACAGGAGCGCCTGCGATGGTGTACTCAACGACGAACCTGGGTGCACGAATGGCAAAACGTCATTTTTTCGGATGAATCCAGGTTCTGTTTACAGCACCATTATGGTCGCATCCGTGTTTGGCGACATCGCGGTGAACGCACATTGGAAGCGTGTATTCGTCATCGCCAAACTGGCGCATCATCTGGCGTGATGGTGTGGGGTGCCATTGGTTACACGTCTCGGTCACCTCTTGTTCGCACTGACGGCACTTTGAACAGTGGAAGTTACATTTCAGAGGTGTTGCGACCCGTGGCTCTACCCTTCATTCGATCCCTGCGATACTCTACATTTCAGCAGGATAATGGACGACCGCATGTTGCAGGCCCTGTACGGGCCTTCCTGGACACATTCTCCAGATCTCTCACCAATTGAAAACGTCTGGTCAATGCTGGCCGAGCAACTGGCTCGACACTATACGCCAGTCACTACTCTTGATGAACTGTGGTATCGTGTTGAAGCTGCATGGGCAGCTGTACGTGTACACGCCATCCAAGCTCTGTTTGACTGAATATCCAGGCGTATCAAGGCCGTTATTACGGCCAGAGGTGGTTGTTCTGGGTACTGATTTCTTAGGATCTATGCACCCAAATTGCGTGAAAATGTAATCATATGTCAGTCCTAGTATAATATGTTTGTCCAATGAATACCCGTTTATCATCTGTATTTCTTCTTGGTGTAGCAATTTTAATGGCCAGTAGTGTATGTTACTAATTTAAGAAAGCTGACCATCTCATAGGAACAACAGCCATTCTAGCGTGAGAAGTATGTAGGCGTCCACTGGTACGGCCAGTTTCCGCTAAAAGTGAGCGGCGCTGTGCGGCGCGGTGAGTCGCGACGGCCCGCGTGGTCCGCTCGAGGAGTTATGCGCTTTTCTTGCAGGCACGGCGTGGGCGGCAGCCGGCTGCGTAGAAGAAAATGCGGCTAATTGTGCCAGAAATATCGGGGCGCAGGCGCGGGCAGGAGGTGGGAGGTGGTGGGAGGCGGGCGCGCCAGACGCCGAGATAAACCGCGGCGGCCACCCACACTCCGCGGCGATAACGGCGCGCCTCGTTCTTGCCGCGCGGCCGTCCGTCTGGTCAGTGCGACGATAGCGCCAGATACGGCCCATTTCTGTTAATGACACTCCGGACACGGCGGCCGCGCTAACATCTCCCGGGTCAGCGGAAGTCGCGACCCCGCACTGTGTGGGTGGAGAGGCGATTTTCTTAGATACAATGTGATAGCAGTTGGGGCGACATTCCTCTCACCGAAATTATACTTTCTTCTTCGGTTTTTACGCTATGCTTTTTACCGCCCCATGCGTACAAAGCACTGCTCTGTGTGCTCGCTACGAAAGCTCTTGCGCTTCACTTCGTGGTCCTCCTCAAACGAAAAAAGAAATGTTCTTACTGAAAACACCACATAAACAAATTACAGTGATGAATAAATCTGGATGGAGTAGCCATCTTAAGGCCTGTCATAACGTTATTATATTCGGAATTGATGCAGCAAGGAACAATTAATTTGGTAAAGGAGGGAAATGTCGGGGAGTAAAAAATACGAGTGGTAGTCATATAAAGTTTAATTATCACCTCTAGAAAATGAATTTTCGTAAGCAGCTTCTTTGTTTGCAGGTGCGTGTCTGCAGTCCTGGCAAACACTGAAATTCCCGAGTCACAGTTCCGCAGCACTTCTTTAGCCAGTACAAACGGCTATAGCACTAGCGTGTGGTAGTTCGTTTGCTGCATTTTAAGGAAAACAACACCGCAACAATCCACTCTGAGTGTATGGTGAAATGAAATGATCGTACGGCATAGTTAGCCGGGAGACCCCATGCGGGGTGTTTGGCAGCCGAAAGTGCAATTCCTTTATAGCTGACGCCACTTCGGCGACTTGCGAGTCAGTGATGATGAAAGACACACAACACCCAGTCATCACTACGCAGAGAAAATCCCTGACCCCACCGGGAATCGATCCCGGGACCCCGTGCGCGGGACGCGAGAACTACCGCAAGACCACGAGCTGCGGACTGGTGTACGGTGACGATACGCCATCATGTGGCACAATGTTTAGCATGCGCAGAAGCTAGCAATGCGGATAAATATAGCTGAATGACGACAAACATAGTGGCAGACTACCTCCCTGTGAAGAACTGGGAATACAAGAGGAGCCTCTGGTGCTCGCAACTGAGGGAGTAGTCGAGAAAATGAAAGACTTGGCTCAGTTTTCAACATCTGAGCAACATTCTGCACGCAAGGTCGCCGCCCGCTGTCTTCGGCGATTGATCGTATCCATTCAAATAGCCCGTCGAACATAGGCACATCTTTAGCAATTTGACAACCGTAAACGAGTATTCAGTGTATCCCTATGGCCTCGTGAGAAAGTTACAAAGCAAGCAGTGCGGCAATGTGTATTCACTGCCACCGTTAAGTGGCGAAGAGCCAACAATCGTCGGGCAAGGTGACGCAGAGTATTTCTTGAGACTGCCTTGGTGTGGTGCTAACAGGTACGTTTATGCCCGTTAAGGGGCAAACCGTCAAAGGAGCGTACTACCGAAGGCTCTTCATGACGGGAACGTGTCAAGAAGAAGGGCCGTGGCAAGCCATCGAATGGGCTACGTTCGTTCCACGATAGCGCCCCAAGTCATTCTGCGCTGTACACAGTCACGCGTGCTGTTTATTTTGGATGTCAATCATTTTGCCACCCCCTGTATTCTCCTGACTTGACATCCAGTGATTTCTTGCTTTTTCTTCTCGTGAAGAAATCAACGCGAGACATTTATTTCCAGAATGACAACGAGGTGATTTTCGTGGTGGAATGTTTAATAATCAGCCAAAATGTAGATTTATACAATAGAGGTCTCCACGAAGTCATCCATCTTTGGGAAAAATGTATCCAATTGTAGGGTAAAGGAAGACTAACACTATCATCAAGTTTCATGGTCGCAGCGGTTTTTTATTTTCTATTTTTTTCAAGGTCATAATTAAAGCTTTACGACCAGCCTTTGCGGTGCAGGGAGATCAAGGTTTGAATGCAATAAGCAGATTTAATTGGTTGCCGGTTGCAGTAGTTATGAATATTTGATGAGAATTATACAAGATGGACTAATGCGGAAAGCTGCATCAAACCAGTCTTCTCATTGCAGACTATGATTACATCAGCAACGTATTAGGGCTGTATGTTTCCAAAATGAATTTTTCATTCTGCAACGGAGTGTGCACTGACATGAAACCTCTTGGCAGATCAAAACCGTGCGCCGGACAGAGACTCGAACTCGGGCTCTTGCCTTTTGCGGGAAAGTGCTGTACCCAACGGCGTCTCACGACACTTTCTCACACCTTTACTTCCACCAGTACTTCATGTCCCAGCTTCCAAACTTCACAGAAGTATTCCTGCAAAACTTACGGGACTGACAATGCTAGAAGAAAGGATATTGCGAAGACTTGGCTTAGGCTCAGTCTGGGGGCTATTTCCAAAATGAATTTTTCATTCTGCAACGGAGTGTGCGCTGATACGAAAATTCAGTGAAGTTTTGGAGATAGGAGATGAGGAACTGGCGGAAGTGATGCTGTGAGGACGGATCGTGAGTCGTGCTTGTGTTGCTCGTTGCTAGAGCACTTGCAATGATCCAGAGTTCGAGCCTCGGTCTGGCACACAGTTTTAATCTTCCAGGAAATCTGAGGAATATATGCATTTGTTCTCACACTAGTAGGTCGAAAACGCACCTAAATTTTACAAAATTCGAAATAACTTTTACATATCGTCTGGAGACGACCGTAATTGCTAAAACAGTTAGAACTCTCTTTTTTTATTTCTCGACGTTATTCTCTTTAGATTACCTGTTTCGACCAACTCAAACGGCCATCTTCAGTTCGAAAAACCCAAATTAAAAGCTCTTTATAATTTAGCACGCCATATGTAAAAACATTTAGTACTGGAAGATAGAGAGATACAAATTCTCACATCCAGTTGCCACATAGGACGCCCATTCGTTGTGCCTAACGTAAAGGTATTCTGTTATGCTTCAGACAAGGGTGTCTCAGAAGAAATGGTCAATGATCAACAACCATTCGAAGCAAAATCTGGTAAACATGAACTCTAAAAACCGTTCATTAAGAGCTGTATGCACCTGTTCAGTAGAAAAGATGTGTTTCAGAATAGTGAACAAGTGCTGATAGCTCTTAAAGTGTGCCCTTTAGAGCCCATTTTTAAAAAACTTTTTTCCGTCTAATGATCGTTCCCACCATGTCACTGAAAATTGGCCATTGCTTCTGGGACGTCCTGCACAGTAGATTCGAGAAATAAAAGTAAAATTTAATCCACTGTCAATACCTAGCGGCTATTACAAAAGCGTATGTTCTCCGGTATTCTTTCTGGTTGAAAGGAAAAATCAGAGTTCAAATCTCAGTTCGACTATGCAGATTTACATTTCCGCTGTTTTCTTAAATGATTGACGCATCAGCGTTGAATCCGAAGGGAAGATAAAAGTGACCTGTAGCGGTCGATACGAGAAGCAGTGACTTCATGACCATCGTAACTGGTAAATACACAGAAGAATCAGCAAAAGAATTCGGATAAAATGGCTCAAATGGCTCTGAGCACTATGGGACTCAACATCTGTGGTCATAAGTCCCCTAGAACTTAGAACTACTTAAACCTAACTAACCTAAGGACATCACACACATCCATGCCCGAGGCAGGATTCGAACCTGCGAGCGTAGCGGTCGCGCGGTTCCGGACTGAGCGCCTAGAACCGCTAGACCACCGCGGCAATTCGGATATCTACGGAGCATAATTAACCAATACGGCTCAAACAAGAAACACAAAAGTACAAAAGGGCAGGTAAAGAAAGTATTCTGCAGCAAAAGATTTACACCGGTATTGACTGACAGTCTTTTCTGAATCCATAGTTATAGAGCACAGAATTGTCCGGAAGTGTACCATTGACTGCTGGAAAGTCTGACGAGAAGAAAGGGGAAGCATTTTGGAATTTGGCGCTATGGAATTAAGAGGTGATATACAAGGCAAGGGGGAAATAATTCTATGCAACAGCCAAAACAAAATGAGGGTAACACTAGTTAGACCCGCCATCCATGTGGAGCACGTATTGGTCTCACCGCGGACTTCTAGTACTCAGCCACACACAATTGATATCATCAAAGTGTACGGGCCTGAAGATGGCGTTGACGTAACCTCGAAACTAGAAGCCAAATAAATATGAAATCTGAAGTGCAGCTGGAGGAGTTTCATTTTTAATAAAAATTATACCAGTTGATGTCCCACTATCATCCAATTTAAATATGGATGTACGAAGATTCGATAAGGGTCAGATTATCTGACCATTTGCCGACAGCTTGGACATCGATTAAAGGTTTGGAATGCGCGGAGCAGTGTGGGGAAAATTTGTAGGGATAGGATAAAATTAAATTAAGTAGAGCAGGTCACTGAGGACGTTAGATGTTTACTGCTGTAGAAGACGAGTTAAGGACAGAAGACAAAACATGGTGGAGTTTATAGAACTGCCATGAATATATAAAACTAGTATAAAGATACGAAACCAGTAAAAGTAGTTTTATACTTATAACATCAATGTTACAAGTGATTTACTTCGATATTTGTCTATTGTGAAGCTCCTTTCATCTGACGAAATTTTTGGTGAACTGATCAGTAAAGCCGGCCGTTGTGGCCGAGCGGTTCCAGGCGCTTCAGTCTGGATCCGCGCGACCGCTGTGGTCGCAGGTTCGAATCCTACCTTGGGTGTGTGTGATGTCCTTAGGTTAGTTAGGTTTAAGTAGTTCTAAGTTCTAGGGGACTGATGACATCAGATGTTAAGTCCCATAGTGCTCAGAGGCATTTGAACCATTTGATCAGTAAATTGGCTTGTGAATTTTTGTTGATTGTAGGCATGGAGTTAGAAATAGTGGGTACAATGGTCGAGCAGCTCGTCAAAAGCCATTTCTGTAGGCAATGCTAAGCGACGCTTGCGTTGGCGTGAAGAGCGACGCCGTTGGGCAGTCGATGACTGCAAATGAGTGATGAATCACGCTATACCCTGTGGGAACCCGATGGAACGGTTTACAAATGGCAAACGACTGTACTGCGAAGAGTGAAGTACAGATCGTTGGTTGATTTTGGGGAGGGGAACAAACAGCGAGGTCATCTGTCCCATCGGATTAGGGAAGGACGGGGAAGGAAGTCGGCCGTGCCCTTTCAAAGAAACCATCCACGAATTTGCATGAAGGGCTTTAGGGAGATCACGGGAAACCTAAATCAGGATGGCCGTACACGAGTGTGAACCGTCTTCCTCCCAAATGCGAGTCCAGTGTGCTAACCACTGCGCTACCTCACTCGGTACTGAAGTACAGATGAGGTGGTGTTATGGTATCAGGTTGTTCTCTGTAATTAGGCTGCGGCCTCCTACTGCGCTTAAGAAGACGCTAAATGCGGAAGGATATGATCTAATTTCTCACCACAGTGCGCTGCATGTAGTCGAGAAACATTTCGGAGACGACGATTGTTTATATTAGCGTGACAATGCGCCCCGTCATAAAGCATCTTCTCTGAGGTAATGTTTTGTGGTCAGAAACATTCCTGAAATGGACAGCCTGTCTAGAGCCCGACTTGAGCCCAATGGAATGCTTCGCTCCAGACCCAGCGTCCAACACTAGTACCTTCTTCGGCTGTTGAGGAAGAATTGGCTGCCACCCCTGAACAGGTATTCAGACACCCACTGAAAGTATCCCTAGCAGAGATCAAGAAGCTTTCATTAAGGCGGAGGGTGGTCACACCCTGTATTAATGTCCACTAATAGGTGTCCGGATACCTTTGTTCTGAAGTGTATGTGCCTGTTATAATGGATGCGGTAAGTGCTTAGGAAAAATGAAGGTATTACCAAACTAAGAATTTTTTTGTCTTTAAGTGAGTTTTATTGGCTTTTATAACAATTTTCGAAACGTTATGAGTAGCTGATCCGCCTACTTGGAGGTTTCATGTAGCGCATTCTCAAAATTCACTTTCTTGAACTTCCTAATGTATCTTTTCTCTTAGTGATGCTTTTAAGAGGGTTCGTCTTCTTTCAAGGAGACAATTTTTTCTTCTATTTGTTTCCAAAATTCTTGGCGGACAGTCTTTAACTCATTATTATATTCTGCAAACACTGAAACAGAACATAAAATTTTTCTTTTGGTTTTTTTCAGTTCTATTCCCTTTTTTAAGAAAATCCTGGTTTTTTGAATGAGCTACTCCGTCCCAAGCTTCTCTTTTGAACTACTTGGCACATTCTGATACGTCATAGTTTCGGTTTTGTAGTACTCACTACTTCAGAGTACTTTGTGTTGCCCTTTGAAAGGTCTAATTTTTACATAGACTTTTGATAGCAAATTTTGTTATTTGCATTATGATTTCTGTCCGTATTGCTTCCTGAACTTCTGCTTTCGGCGATCATGGCATTGCTATTAGCGACCAACATTCAGCACAACACTTGGTTACGCTGATTAATATTGTTTTTAGGGACTGCCTCCTGTACTAATGGCTGACAAACCGTCGTCGTATATCAAGAAACTATCACGTCGCAAACATCAACGACAAATGAAATGAGGATGAATAAAGTACGTTTCGTTCTGTTACTTAGAAAGGAACTAATGAGGGCTTTGGCAAGCCACATTCTATGCTGTGTTACGATCCTGCAATCTGCTTATACATCTACAGCTACATCTACACACCATAAGCTGTGTGGCGCGTGGCAATAGGCACATTTGGTACCAGAAGTGCTTTAACTCCATTACGCATTCGATGATAGTACGCGTGAAGAAAGATTTCCATCATTCTCAGCATACACCCCGAATTCCTGTAATTACACCATTATCTTCTCGCGATAAACGTAATATATTTCTTGATTCGCCTAAGAATGTATTGTAACTCTGAGAGATAGGCTCTCTGCGACTCACAGCGCCTCTCTTTGAGCGTCTTCCGTTCACAAATTGTTGAAAATTTCTGAAACGCTCTCGCTCTGAACAAGCACACCGCCGAGGCATCAAGCAGTTCTTCTTAATCTCATCTGCGTCTTCAGTTGACCCATTTTGGAAAAAATCTATGAACAACGAGTATACAAGACTGAAACGAAAGGGAATTTTGTGAGTGACATCCATAATGAATTAGTTCCCTTAGAATTCTACTAACAAAAGCCTGTCTGGCATCTGCATTCCCCATGTCAGTGTCGAGCGATGTTTGACCTTTATATCATTTACGAGCATACACTGTAAACGAAAACGTCAATTACGGATTAGGTCTTAGATGTTTCCCACCAGCTCGGGTAGCCGCTCGTGTTCACGCAACCGCTTTCAGGACGGGGAGGTATGCCAGCCCCGAATCTAGACCACCTGGCAGATTAACGGCGAGGTGTCGGTGTGCCGGCCAAACTGGATGTGGTTTTTAGGCGGTTTCCTACATCCTACTAGGGGGATATGGAACTGGTTCTCATATTACGTCTCACATACAAGTTAAGCAGGCATTTAGAACCCCTTCTCATACATGCACAAAGAATTTACTCTATGTGCAGACACATTGGGTTCAATGTTTCTGTCCTAGGCGGTGAATAGGAGAATGATAGCCTTAGCTTTTTGGTCTCCTTAAGCACTTATCATCAGCAGCATGCTTTGTTCCGACTGGCCGACTGCTGCCTACAACGCACTATGAGGAGCGACCTGTGACAGTGGGGAACGAGATCAGTGTGCCGCCAACCCCTTCAGCCCTTATTGCCAGTAGTCGAACCCTGGTGGCGGTGCTGCTTCTTTATTCAGACAGCTCATCTGGCCTACCGAGACTGAGTGGACCCCAGTCCAGATCTCTATATCTCAGAAATAAATCTGAGCAGGTACCCGGAATCGAACACGGGTCCTTCGTATCGAAAACAGTGACGTTAACCATTTTACAAGAATTGTTACTATTTTTACATGTAAATGTTTCTACATACAGGATTATTCAAAAAGAGCGACCCAATTTAATTTACTCGTATTTTTTGTGATATAAATGGGACATGAACAGTCTACATACCGAAAGAAAGAGGAAGATCAAATTTCTTTATTTTTTATTTTATTTTATTTTCTTCATTTGGGTGAACTGCCACCAGGGCGATGATAGTCGCTTAAACGGCCGCTAAGCAGTTGTTAGATGGCTACACTTCAGCACAAAATTTTTTGGGTTCTTCAGTTTGCAAGAAGTGAGTCGGCAGTTATAGTGATCATTTCGTCTCCTGTTCCGCACTGAACCAGCGCAAGCTGTTGGTTTAAGCAGTTTCAACAAATTGGATGTCCTGCAAAGGAAAAAGTCCGGCCCGACTGCATGTGTCAGAGGAGGACATCAGACAAATACAGGGCAGTTTTGTTCTTAGTCCACGCAAGGCAACCAGCAGAGCTAATATGAAACAGGGAATATCTCAACCAACTGTACGGTGAGTTCTAAGACGGTGTCTGCTGTACAAGCCCTACTGCTTACTGCTTATGCAGGGTCTCCCTGTCGATGACAAAGAACAGCGTTTTGAATTTTGTGGTGATATGCTACAAATGATGGAGGATGACTCGTTTCTGTCGCGCTTAATCTTTAGTGATAGAGCTACGTTCCATCTTAGAGGAAAAGTGACCGGACACAGTGTTGGCATATGGAGTCTGCAAAATCCCCGTACAGCACTGCAGCATGAGACTCAGCGATGTTAAACGTGTTCTGTGCCTTATCCGATCAAAAGTTTATGGACCATTCTTTTTTGCGGAAATCGCTGTAAGTAGAGTAACTTACATGCACATGTTGGAACAATGGCTTTTTCCTCAATTTAGCGAAGATTCACAAGACTTCGTTTTCTAACAGCATGACGCTGCGCCCCATTGGCACCGTCATTTCAGTCAATTCCTTCCTCGGCGATGGATAGGTTGTGTGGGATATCAAGATCTGGCTCCACACTTCTGGCCACCGAGATCTTCTAATCTCACGTCCTGTGACATTTTTCTTATCAGGCTGTGTTGCGAACAACTCTGGTCGACCTGCGGAACCGTGTCACTGCTTCTTAAAGTGAGGAACGAGTCTGGCTACCGCTCAGATGTTTCCACATTCTCCCTCCACTGGAATATAGACTGTTCATGTACAATTTATATTTCATGGAATACAAATCATGAATTGGAGCCATCTTTGGAAAACCCCTGTATAGTTACAAAAAAACTATAGGCTTATTCAAACCTTAATCGAGACTAATTATTAATTTATGAGAACAGATTTTCTTATTTCACGCGTAGTTTAAAAGCTCTGAAATCATCATAACTCAAATAAACTGATGCAATTACAGCAAAAACATGTCACACATCTTTGGCAAGATTATCCACATTATGTACATCACTTAAAGTGTGAAGTTACTGAGGAAACATTCAGTACCAATGTGCAACTGAAGTAGAAAAAAAAATTGGTATCACTGACCACTCGGCTACGGAGGCAGTCACGGTGGAAACCAGCAGTGCTCAATAAAGTACAATTTTGAAATACAACCTGGTGAAACGGTATCTTTCTTCAAATTTATCAAGCTTTTGGCGCACACCCAGAAAGAATTGATTGATTTACGCATTGGTGTTTGTTGCAGTTAAGTATTAATATATTCTCTGAAATCATCGTGCTAATGTTACTGACTACTGAATTATCTCGATCATTAAGATGTTTTTCACAATAACTCTTGTATCATTTGTGGTGAGGAAAAAGTTTGAATCTTTTCTCATGCTTAATGGCAACTCATAGATATATGTCAAGAAAAGCAATCGGCCAAAATAGCTCCCTGTTGGACTCTCAACATGTCCCCAGTCTGTCTAACATATGGTGCACTGACCTTCATAATCCTTCTCAATATTGCGTCATACCCAAGGGAAGCGATTCTCTTTGATGATTTATAATTAATTCAGTTTCACCTTTGCTTGTATCCTGTAGCTGCAACTACATAGGACAGATGGGTATGAAGTTTTTCTGTGCTTATGCCGAAGGAGCGAGTGAATGTGCTACAGGTAACAGCTGAGAGGGAAGAAATGAGTGAAGGTTGGGCCTCGAACTTTGACTCGGCTTATGTCATGTGGGACGACGCACGGCGTCTGCGGCTACAGGACGTCAGTCGGCGGTGGTGGCTGCGGTAGCAGCGTTGCCAACTTTCGAGCACGCTAGCATTTTGGGATATGGTATGACAAGAGAGAAGAACTAGGGGGAGAGGATGGGGGGGGAGGGGAACAGAGGGAGGACAGGAACAGGAGGAGTGGGCCGCGTGCCTTCGCGGATCGCCTTCATAATACAGTGGGGTCTCGTAGGCGCAGCCGCCGGCACATCCTGCCGAAAATACCTCAGCGAATCCGGCCACGTACGGAGCTCCGCTGCTATTAAGCACGCCAGCCGAAGTCACGCTAAGTGGGAATCAGTACGCAGCCGCGGGACGCGGTGTGTGCGGGTGGGTGGGTGGATGGGAAACTGCGTGCCCATGTGTTCGCTGCAGAATATTTATATTTATGTTTTGTTTTTTACTCTCACGACATCCGCTTGGAGTGCGCAGGTCACGATTGAAGAAACGCCGAACACGACAGACTCCTTTGACGGAATGCTCAAAGTATTCATCTTAACTTGCTCGAAGACCGTCGACAGCAGCAACAACATCTTTATTTATCCTGATTATAACGCGCAGATTACATTGACCCAATGCCAGTTTTTCAACGTATTATTCCAAAACGCATTGCTGAACAATTATAAAACATAAAAATTATCTCACTTGTGACTGACGGTGATAAAAATGAACGATTTAAGTTTGATACCAATTTTACCCTCTAATTATGGGTAGAGCACTGGGAACAAATTGCGACATCTCGAAGAAAACTCAAAAGCGTCATCATCACAACTTTCAAGAATTGGATGTGAGGCATGTTCCGTTTCATTGGTCACCGTTATTCATACCATCTCTTTTCGTGTCTTCCAAGACTGCTTTTTCCATGTAATATATCTTTCATGTCGTATGGTGGCAATCGCCGATCTGAGACTTTTTTCTCGTGGTCCTACCATTTAATTCTGTATTCATCTAACACATCATTTACTGGTTCAACATTTAACTTTTTTCTAATACCTACATTTTTTTTACGTAATTTCGCAAACAGTTCGCAGATCTTACAAATCTCATTGCAGGTTGTAGGTTTCAGATTATAGACTTGGTTATTTAAAGCAATGTAAGAATCAGCTGTCCTGCCTGTTAACACGTAAAAGGAGTCTCCCCTGCCAACATTCCGTCCACTAAATGTGGAGACATCAGACCTTTTCTCTTACTGCAAGTGTTTCGAGTACCGGTATTACTTATATAACTAATGATGGGCGGGAGGAAACATACAGACAAGTAAAAGAAAGAAGGTTAAGAAATTTATAAATTTATAATGTTCTGGGGGGGGGGGGGATACAGGGAGGTAACAGAAAGTGGTTTAAAAATGCGAAGTATATTGCTCTTCTAAAAGAGTAAATGCGAGTTAGTGTTCTTACACAATTAGAAATAAATAAACCAACAATCTTGAGTTACCTTCAAGCAAAGTTTTACTGTAGGAAAAGGAAACTAAACGGAAAAGCTATAAAAGACAAATCATAACTCATCCAGCCCCTAGAGAACGGTATTTGGAGAACTGAGATGAACTTCTACACGTATGTAATGAGAAATCCATGACGAGTTACTGATACTAACGCAAAAAAGGGACGGCACGATAACGCTAACCGAGTCAGCAGTGGTGATATCGTGGTACCGGCTGCTGGTCGCGGTGCAGACGGAGTAATTGCGTAATAAAAACGACTGAAATAGCTGCGAACATACGAACGCGAAGCGTCCTAACTAATACTGGTCTCAATCTGTGCAAGGCTGCTCCAGAGGTAATGAAAGGTAGCTCATATTGAATGAGTAGGCGTCAACTTCCGCAGTGTTAACAGTAACGAAGTGA
Organism: Schistocerca piceifrons; assembly: GCF_021461385.2. Taxonomy (NCBI): domain Eukaryota; kingdom Metazoa; phylum Arthropoda; class Insecta; order Orthoptera; family Acrididae; genus Schistocerca; species Schistocerca piceifrons. The sequence continues at coordinate 208,270,245 of NC_060142.1, read as the reverse complement.
TATCTTCTAAGATCTGCTACCAAATGCGTCTTGGAGAGCATCTTTCCCTGGTTTTGTAACGTATCTTAGACTTTACCAGGCCCACTCTCCAGAACAGGCATACAAATTTAAAGAAAGGGAGATAATAATGTAATATACACGGTCCAGTCACATTAATATGACCAACATGACTTTTCTGGAGACTAGAAATCTACTCTGTACGAATCAGAATGGGTTCCGGAAAAGACGGTCGTGTGAAACCCAGCACGCGCTATCCGTCCACGAGACTTCGAGGGCCATAGAAACGGGTTCCGAGGTAGATGCCGTGTTTCTTGACTTCCGCAAGGCGTTCGATACAGTTCCCCACAGTCGTTTAATGAACAAAGTAAGGGCATATGGACTATCAGACCAATTGTGTGATTGGATTGAAGAGTTCCTAGATAACAGAACGCAGCATGTCATTCTCAATGGAGAGAAGTCTTCCGAGGTAAGAGTGATTTCAGGTGTGCCGCAGGGGAGTGTCGTAGGACCGTTGTTATTCACAATATACATAAATGACCTTGTGGATGACATCGTAAATTCACTGAGGCTTTTTGCGGATGATGCTCTGGTATATCGAGAGGTTGTAACAATGGAAAATTGTACTGAAATGCAGGAGGATCTGCAGCGAATTGACGCATGGTGCAGGGAATGGCAATTGAATCTCAATGTAGACAAGTGTAATGTTCTGCGAATACATAGAAAGAAAGATCCCTTATCATTTAGCTACAATATAGCAGGTCAGCAACTGGAAGCAGTTAATTCCATAAATTATCTGGGAGTACGCATTAGGAGTGATTTAAAATGGAATGATCATATAAAGTTGATCGTCGGTAAAGCAGACGCCAGACTTTCATTGGAAGAATTCTAAGGAAATGCAATCCGAAAACAAAAGAAGTAGGTTACAGTACACTTGTTCGACCACTGGTTGAATACTGCTCAGAAGTGTGGGATCCGTACCAGATAGGGTTGATAGAAGAGATAGAGAAGATCTAACGGAGAGCAGCGCGCTTCGTTACAGGATCATTTAGTAATCGCGAAAGCGTTACGGAGATGATAGATAAACTGCAGTGGAAGACTCTGCAGGAGAGACGCTCAGTAGCTCGGTACGGGCTTTTGTTGAAGTTTCGAGAACATACCTTCACCGAGGAGTCAAGCAGTATATTCCTCCGTCCTACGTATATCTCGCGAAGAGACCATGAGGATAAAATCAGAGAGATTACAGCCCACACAGAGGCATACCGACATCTTTGTTTCCACATAATACGAGACTGGAATAGAAGGGAGAACCCATAGAGGTACTCAAAGTACCCTCCACCACACACTGTCAGGTGGCTTGCGGAGTATGGATGTAGATGTAGATGTAGTCTATAGGTGGCACCACTAGCAGCTGGAGGGTACATAAATCATGTTGGGATGACGCGGAAAAAACAGTACAGCAGTGTCGTAATGTGGAAACGGAGCGATTAATCTGACATCCAAAAGGGCTTGGGCATTGGCTTTCAGGACAAGGGTGAAAGCATTTTCGAAACTGCGATGTCTGTAAATTGTTCGTGTGCCGTCATGGTTAAAGTGTACCAAACGTAGGAAAATGGGTCAAGCCAAAACAGGTACCGCAGTAACTGTGGTGCAGCACGGGACATAAATGACGGGGCTGAATGACGGCTGCGGAGATGTGAACGAGCGAATAGACGTGGAACTGCTGAGCATCTGACCGCCCAAATAAATCCAAAGGTACCAACAATGTCTCATCAACGTCCGTTAAGGGAACGTTATTGCGTACGGGCATCCTCAGCGGACGCCTTTTTCATGCACCCATACCAGCTGCAGTTCATCGGCGAGAAAGGCTGGAATTTGCACGCCAGCGCTGCAAATGGACCTTCACTGAGTGGCGACAGGTGGTCTCTTCACATGAACCACCTTTCATGCTCCACTTGACAGGTGGCTGTTGGCGTGTAGGGCGTGAAACGTCTGAAAACAAACACCGTGCAACAATCGTCGGACGGGTGCAGGCCGGAGGGCATTCCCTGGGTGATCTCTTCTTTCTAGAAGGCACAAAGGATGAACACAAGTGGTTCGAAGAGCACTAGCACGAGTTTACAGTATTCCCCTGCCCACCAGACTCACCGGGCTTAAGCCCGATGGAGAATCTGTGGGACCACTTCGATCGGTCTGTACGCGCCATCGATCCTCAACAGAGAAACCTTGTTCAGCTGGCCACGGCAAGGGTGTTGGCATGGCTCCAAATCCCTGCCGGTGGCTTCCAGAACTTCTCTGACTCTCTTCCTGCACTTCTCGCAGTGGTTCGCGCTACAAAAGGCAGTTAATTTTAAATGCGAACATTTTTAGGTTAGGCTTTACCGTGACTGTTACTGACATTAAATGAAACAACAAGTTTACTGTTACCAGTCCTCCAAATGTCGTAACACAACATACACACATATGTAATACTAACTAATGTAAATCCACCCGATGATGGAGGTTTGAACCTTCGAAACGCGTCTAAAGAAAAAAAAACAGAGATTAAACACATTTCAAACAACGTTTACTTTCTACTCACCATCCAAGAAGCAAGAAACATTGTAACAATGAGCCCACAAGCACCTTGTCTTAGGTCACAACCTAAGATACACAAAGATGGGACCCCCATCAGACCCATAGTGAACTGTAGGAACAGCCCAACATTCAAGCTCAATAAAATACTCTTCAGAATTCTCAAACAAGCATACACATTCAGTAATGAGAGAACACTTAAAAACACAGCAGAATTCACACAATATGTCATAAACATACAAGTACCTGATGGAGCCACACTTGCCTCATTCGACATACAAAACTTTTATTCATCTGTGCCAATAGATCCCACACTGCAAATAATTAATGCCAACCTACATAAACACAAAAAAATCCCTTCAACTCACAGGACTAATAGACCCTCTTGAATTCACACTTTCACACAACTATTTTAAATTTAACAATAAAATCTACAAACAAACAGATGGTCTGGCAATGGGCTCAAATATTTCCGCATTGTTAGCAGAAATATTTATAAGTAACCTAGAAGACAAAATCTTGAATTCCAATCACTACCTCCTCAAAAATATCATCTACTACTACAGATATGTAGATGATATCATAATTTTAATCAAAGGCACTAAAGATGACATCAGTGAGTTGAATCAGTTTTTCAACAACTTCCATGAAAGCATAAAATTCACAGTTGAACACCAAAAAGATGACAGTATAAATTTCCTAGACCTTACCATTACAATAAAGACTAACAGACATCAGCTTGAAATTTATCGGAAGCCTGCTCTTGCCACCCCGCAGCACACAAAATGGCAGCATACCGGTACATGATTAATAGAGCTATCCAACTACCACTCTCAGAAGATAAACGTGATCAAGAAATTGAAATAATAAAACAAACAGCTATTGAAAATGGCTATAACAACTCCATAATAGACACTATAAAACACTCAATAATGGCAACGCAATCACAACACAAAAAAACATAAAGAAAATAATGTCTTGCATACAATCCCCTTTCTGGGTAACATTTCATACCAGATTGCTAATGTCTTCAAACGAAAAGGCATAAGCATATCCTTTACAACAGACAACATGATTGGACAGAAGTTACCCCACAACATCGGCACACGAAACCCACTTCATCACACAGGTGTGTACAAAATTGAATGTTTGGACTGTGACTGCTTCTACATAGGCCAGACAGGCAGATCATTTGAGATTAGGTTCAAGGAACACATGGCAGCACTAAAAATCAAAAAATACCACACATCAGCAATAGCTACCCACCTATATGAAACAAAACACCATGTTAACAACACAAGTATTAGCATCCTACACATCCAACCAGAAGGCAGAAAACTAGACATACTTGAAACACTCCAAATATACAAACACCAAATGAAACAACCAGAATCCATCTTAAATGACAAAAATGACAATATTTACAATAGTATCATCTCTGTTTTCAGCAACTGCCTTCACTCTTAAAATACACACACACACACACACACACACACACACACACACACACACGTGCACATATCTTAATATTTACCATAAATATTGACAGCCGCCAAGAGTGCAAGAGATTGACCGCATTCACAGATAATTCATCACACCAACAGCTTGTACCCCCTGTCAGCTTAAAACTGTATGTACATCAACTACTGGCACAAATGTATATCTATCTGCATATTTTATAACATTAATCAGTGTATTACCCCAACCTTTAGGCAGCTAATATATGCAACATGTAATCTTAAGACTCCTTGCCATGTAAATGTTTGCTCTCATGTAATCACTCCTTCCCCTCTCTCTCTCTCTCTCTCTCTCTCTCTCTCTCTTTCTTCAAAGAGTGTCATCTATGTATGATTTTACTGCTGTAGCCAATATGATCATTGTAATTCAAGCCTGTAACATTTTACCTAATTGTTATTAGCAAGTATGAAGTTTAAGCCATTTTAACATTTCACCTGATTGCATAAACGAGTACGAATGTTTAGCTGTTTCAACCTTTCAAAATTGGATTTATATACCACCTGAAGTACACACACATAAATTTGACACCTCAAAACAAACACCCCCAAATGGTTTAAACGATTATTCTATAATAATGTTGTTACAATGTATATTCTTTGCACTTTGCGATTATGTCTTCTCTTCTGCTGTACGAACCTTGCACCCAGCTGATTCCAGACGCCATATTTGTTTACAAATGTGGCAGTATACATGTGAAGTGTTACAACAGAAAAAGGAACCTGTGACCACTGGAGGTACTCTAGTTTACTTATTAAAGTTTACCATTAAATATCAGTTTAATTTTTTGTCAAAAGTTATCCAAAACCATATTCTGAAATAGTGTCTTGTTTCTCCACTAGGCAGTGCCACAAGTTCCTCCAAATGTCGTAACACAACATACACACATATGTAATACTAACTAATGTAAATCCACGCGATGATGGAGGTTTAAACCTTCGAAACGCGTCTAAAGAAAAAAAAAAAAAACGGTGGCTGGTAACAGTAAACTCGTTGTTTCATTTAAAAGGCAGTTATTCAGGCTTTTGACAGGTGGTCACATTAATGTGACTGGACTCTGTAGAATGTTGCTTGTCGGTCCTTGGGGCTTAATCACATTGTTACTTATAATCCGTCTTGATTGCAAATTTTTTTTATTCATATGACCGGTTTCGGTTCATCCAGAACCATCTTCGGATCTGTAACGATAATGATACTTATTTACTATTTCACGAACCCAAATCTTTTTCATCCTATCTAATCAACATCAAATGTACCAGAACGTACCTGATATTTCGGTTACAGGAGTAACCCGTCCAAATCCAGCAACTTTCACATGCTACGTCACATAAAATTGGTTGGCAGAATGCACGTCATTTATATTAATTATAACACTATTACCGACAGGTGGCGTCTGGTACATTTGTTACATTACATATGCACATATTGTATTCAGTAGATTTTTGTGATAAACTTTTATCTCTAAAAATACTTGATTAAAATCTGTAGGTGTCAAGGTTAAAATCTGTACTTATCAAAATTTAAAAAATCAACGACGGCAGGCGCTGCACACATCTTCCAGCTTAGAAAACAAGTCTACACCAGCGCCATAGATATAGAAATCGCCCTATGTTTTTAAATCGTATGAAAATGATAATTTTACTGTTTTTTAATTTTGATAAGTACAAATTTTAACCTTGACATCAACAGATTTTAATCAAGTATTTTTGGAGATAAAAGTTAATCACAAAAATCTACTGAATACAGTATGTGCATATGTAATGTAACAAATGTGCCAGACGCCACCTGTCGGTAATAGTGTCATAATTAATATAAATGACGTGCATTCTGCCAACCAATTTTATGTGACGTAGCATGTGAAAGTTGCTGGATTTGGACGGGTTACTCTTCTAACCGAAATATCAGGTATGTTCTGGTACATTTGATGTTGATTAGATAGGATGAAAAAGATTTGTATTCGTGAATTAGTAAGTTAGTATCATTATCGTTACAGATCCGAAGATGGTTCTGGATGAACCGCAACCGGTCATATGAATAATAAAAAAATTTGATATCAAGACGGATTATAAGTAACATTGCAAAACCACTGATTCCTGCTATCCTATCAGACATTATGTCTGTCTTTGCAAAATTAATCGCCGGCCGCGGTGGTCTCGCGGTTCTAGGCGTTCAGTCCGGAACCGCGCGACTGCTGCGGTTGCAGGTTCGAATCCTGCCTCGGGCATGGATGTGTGTGATGTCCTTAGGTTAGTTAGGTTTAAGTAGTTCTAAGTTCTAGGGTACTGATGACCACAGATGTTGAGTCCCATAGTGCTCAGAGCCATTTGAACCATTTTTTTGCAAAATTAATCACATTGAACGTGCCGCTCCTGAGCACTAATTGTGCTCCCCTTGAGATACGGAGCAGTGTTGTAACAAGCTTACTTTCTGCACTTTTTATGGGTAAAAAGTATGGTGCGGAATACACCTAAAAATAGTGGAAAGAATCTTCTCTCAAGAATCAGTGTAGCCTGCGATCTCACCAGATCGACTTGAAGATTTTTGCTGATGAATCTTAATAAAAGCGTCGTGTGAGGGTCAAGCACGCAACCTTGTCTCTCAGCAGCAATGCCCTTACTGGCTATCCATATAGTTTGAGTCTATGGGTATTCTCTCCTACATTTTTAGTCAATATGTCATCGCACTTTTCATTTATTTCTTCGGAATTTTATATTTATGTTCGAGAAAGTTATTGGGTCATTTTCTTACCAAATATACTCATTGTTGCTTGCCATTACCGAGATTATTTCGACAATATCTGTTTGGTTTTGTAACTAGAGAAATTTACTAGACTTGCTATAATTCACGTGATAATATCGACACGGTTCTCAACTTTAATTTCGAGAGTATAAATTAGAATTTGTCAATGACTGACAGATAACAGTCGGTAAATAATTTACCCGTAAATGGAGTGGCGAACATGATGAAGTGTAGGTGTTGCTTATATGTCTAAACCCTTGCCAATGCCTGTGACTGTTCGTATACTACACTGTTGTGTGCTAGGATGCCACGTCCGTACAAAACTGATGCGAAATCCAAGAAACTGTCAGATGAGACTCAACATTCGTAAATGTAATATGATACTTTAAATAGAAGAAACACCGTCGTTTGACTGCAGAAATCTTTCGTAACCGTCATGTAAACAGTCACTCACGCACGAAGACGGTACCTTAACCTCGTTCAATCAATTATTCAGTATTGTTGGTCGATCTTGCGTTGTTAGCAAGTTGCAGCATCGGAGGGGACAAAAAGACCGGAAGAAAAGTTGTGCGTGTCGTTAGGTTTTATTCAGTCACAGCGCGAGCTTCACTCCTGCCCATCAAGGGGAGCGAGGAAGTTTATCCTCAGTATAGTAATATAAGAAAATAATATGTAGCTTTACTTAACATACAGTTTGTGTAATGAAGCTGCGTAAGAAACGTGTATGAGGCAAGCTAAATTGATTATGTCTTGCATAAGGGAGAAGTATCCTGGTCAGTCTTACGTTAGTTTCAGAATGAATCTACCAAGAAGTTTCGTATGTTACTTGAGCGTCACATAGTCGTAAATTCAGTGCCACTCCAAATAAGAATTGCTTTAAAGTCGTAAACAGACACGGTGCCACAATGTCCTAAACACTGATGCTTAAAATATACGGCTCTCAAGACCACCGTCGATCGTTAGCAGTATCTACACTACTGGCCAAAAAATTGCTACACCAAGAAGAAATGCAGATGATAAACCGATATTCACTGGACAAATATATTATACTAGAAGTGACATGTGATTACATTTTCACGCAGATTGGATGCATAGATCCTGAGAAATCGGTACCCAGAACAAGCAGCTCTGGCCACAATAACTGCCTTGATACGCCTTGGCATTGAGTCAAACAGAGCTTGCATAGCGTGTGCAGGTACAGCTGCCCATGCAGCTTCAACACAATACCACAGTTCATCATGAGTAGTGACTGGCGTATTGAGACGATCCAGTTGCTCGGCCACCATGGACCAGACGTTTTAAATTGGTGAGATATCTGAAGAATATGCTGGCCAGGGCAACAGTCGAACATTTTCTGTATCCAGAAAGGCCGTACAGGACCTGCAACATGCGGTCGTGCATTATCCTGCTGAAATGTAGGGTTTCGCAGGGATCGAATGAAGGGTAGAGCCACAGGTCGTAACACATCTGAAATGTAACGTCCACTGTTCAAAGTGCCGTCAATACGAACAAGAGGTGACCGAGACGTGTAACCAATGGCACCCCATACCATCACGCCGGGTAATACGTCAGTATGGCGATGATGAATACACGCTTCCAATGTGCGTTCACTGCGATGTCGCCAAACACGGATGCGACCATCATGATGCTGTAAACAGAACCTGGATTCATCCGAAAAAATGACGTTTTGCCATTCGTGCACCCAGGTTCGTCGTTAGGTACACCATGGCAGGCGCTCCTGTCTGTGATGCAGCGTCTTGGGTAACCGCAGCCATGGTCTCCGAGCTGATAGTCCATGTTTTTGCAAACGTCGTCGAACTGTTCGTGCAGATGTTTGTTGTCTTGCAAACGTCCCCATCTGTTGACTCAGGGATCGAGACGTGGGCTGCGTGATTCGTTACAGGCATGAGGATAAGATGTCTGTCTTCTCTACTGCTAGTGATACGAGGCCGTTGGGACCCAGCACGGCGATCCGTATTACCCTCCTGAACCCACCGATTCCATATTCTGCGAACAGTCATTGAATCTCGACCAACGCGAGCAGCAATGTCGCGATACGATAAACCGCAGTTGCGATACGCTACAATCCATCAAAGTCGGAAACGTGGTGGTAGGCATTTCTCCTCCTTACACGAGACATCACAACAACGTTTCACCAGGCAACGCCGGTCAACTGCTGTTCGTGTATGAGAAATCGTTTGGAAATTTTCCTCATGTCAGCACGTTGTAGATGTCGCCACCGGCGCCAACGTTGTGTGAATGATCTGAGAAGCTAATAATTTGCATATTGCAGCATCTTCTTCCTGTCAGTTAAATTTGGCATCTGTAGCACGTCATCTTCGTGGTGTAGCAATTTTAATGGCCAGTCGTGTAAACGGTGTCGGACTTCGGAAGCAGAAGGTACCGTACATCAGCAAAGAGGCGAGCTTGGCGCTCGAGATTAACGAGACGCGAACAGCCGCTGCGATGGACGGTAATGATAATGTGCGGTCCCTGCCACACCAAAAGGAAAGCAAGCGCGGCGCTCAGCGGCGAGAGCGGGCGCGTCCGCGCCAGAACTGCTGGCCGGCAAGGCCGCGGCCATAACCTCGCCAACAGCGCCGGCCGGCCGGCCACAGCGCCCACCACCTACCTAGTGTCTAGTGCTGCCGCATCCGGTTACCAGAGTGTGGGGACTGAGAAATCGCCGGCACAACACGTGAGACAAATTACGCGACGTTCCGCTCCACGAATCTAGCTGGAAACATTTTCTGGCGGACCCGAATTCATTCTCCGAATTGCTACACTACCAAATCAATATAAGTAATGGTCGGCTGCCCCGCTTTGCCCCACAAGGCAGGGTTCAGCTTTTCACTGCTCCAGCGCGAATAATCAATCCTTTAGCTATCCATCTACTTTCAAATTCAAATGGTTCAAAAGGCTCTAAGCACTATGGGACTTTACAGCTGAGATCGTCAGTCCCCTAGACTTAGAACTACTTAAACCTAACTAACCTAAGGATATCACACGCATCCATGCCCGAGGCACGATTAGAACTTGTGACCGTAGCAGCAGCGCGGTTCCGGACTGTAGCGCCTAGAACCGCTCGGTCACAGCGGCCGGCCAACAACTTCAGGCAAAGGTCCCGAGTTCGAGTCTCGGTCTGGCACACAGTTTTAATCTGCCAGCAAGTTTCATACTTTCTGAAAGCTTCCGAGATCCGACCACTGGATTCAAATGGTTCAAATCGCTCTAAACATTATGGCACTTAACATTTAAGGTCATCAGTGCCCTAGACTTAGAAATACTTAAACCTAACCTAAGGACAGCACACACATCCATACCCGAGGCAGGATTGGAACGTGCGTCCGTAGCGGTCGCCCGGTTCCAGACTAAAGCGCCTAGAACAGATCGGCCACACCAGCCGGCTCGACCACTGGGCTGGAATATGTTCACCGCTAACATTTCAATAGACCGCCTCCAACTGGCTATCAGAAGAAAGCCGGCCGGTGTGACCGAGCGGTTCTAGGCGCTTCAGTGTGGAACTACGCGACCGCTACGGTCGCAGGTTCGAATCCTGCCTCGCGCATGGAGGTGTGTGATGTCCTTAGGTTAGTTAGGTTTAAGTAGTTCTAAGTTCTAGGGAACTGATGACCTCAGATGTTAAGTCCCATAGTGCTCAGAGCCAGCCGTCAGAAGAAACTGCTGCCGGTAATCATCATCACAACCAAACAGGAATAAAGATCAAAGCCACTAGGGAAAGAGTCACACAAAAACACCACTATCAAATATCCACGGAAACATAATTTATTGGCTTCCAGAAAACCTCGCCAAGTCTGTCTCCTTCACCAAAACACCACCGCCCAGCCAGCTACTGGCTCTGTGATCTGACTTGCAGGCCTCTGCCTGCTGACACGTGCACACACTGTTAAAGGAAACACGCGCCTAGATCATCGTAAAGTTCAACACTAAATCCACGCCCGCACGCGGGAACTCACTTTCGGGAACACTCATTTTCCGTGCATCAGAAAATAACTCGGCTGATCACGAAGGGTCTCCCTCTGCGGATCTCTATCAGATGGACTATAGAACTTGGTTCTACTCAAAATGCTACCAGTCGACATTCAGTAGACTCTCAGTTGTGGTATTGGCGTGCAAATTCCAGCCTTCGTCGCTGATGAACTGCAGTCAGCACCGGTGCATGAACAAGGTGCCTACTGCGGAAGCTCATACGCAGCAAAGTTCGCTGAATGGTCGTTGAGGAGATACTATTGGTAGCCCCGTGGTTCATCTTGGCTATCACTTGCTCGACAGTTTCATGTCTATTCGCTCGTACAAATCTCCGCAGCCGTTGCCCACTCCAGTCAATTATGTCCCGTGGTGCACCACTGTTGCATCGGCGCCTGTTTTGGATAGCGCTAATTCTGCCATCATTTAACCACGACGATACGCGAATAGTTTGCAGGCGTTTCGGAAATTCTTACACTCTCGGCCCGAAAGCCAGTGATTATTCCCCTTTGGACGTCAGATAAATCGCTCCGTTTCCGCATTACGATATCGAATGCTCTGTTTTACTCGTCCCCCGACACGCTTCATACACACTCCACCGCTACTACTGGCAGTGGCACAAGCCGTTTGTGACAGTTTACTGCACGTTGACGTCGAACATAGGCGATGGTCACATTAATAAACAAAATTCGCACACCAGTATAACTGCACGCAGAGGTATTGTTCTGTTCATCGAAAGCAATAAAAATATTTTACATGAAATAAATTGGATCCACCAGTAATGTTCTTGATATCTGTAACTCATATCTCGTCTACAAAAATTTCTTACCACAAAAAACGCGAATTAAAGAAGTAAATATGAAGAAAGAAATTCGGAATAAAAATTGTGTACTATTTCTTAAAAATACTAATGAAACTTTAAATCGTAAGATGGGCCGTTACTGAAGCTTGTTAGCGTAATTACTTAATATCCATGAAATGAAATGTCGTGTGGCTAGGGCCTCCCGTCGGGTAGACCGTTCGCCTGGTGCAGGTCTTTCGAGTTGACGCCACTTGGGCGACCTGCGCGTCGATGGGGATGAAATGATGATGATTAGGACAACACAACACCCAGTCCCTGAGCGGAGAAAAACTAACATGTGCCTGCACTCAGTTTATATGTACCGTGTTTCGAAACAGGTAGAAATTTTACCAGTTACGAGATCAGTTCAATAAAAACTGATCGTAACTTTTTATAGTCATAGTTTCTCGCGCTAAACTTTAAACCTTGTGACATCCTGTTAGCTTCATGAGTAAAAAGCACGCCGTACTAGTTTCATTGTTGGCACTAATGGTTCCCGACTGTGAGTAGCTGGTTTTCGACGTTCAGTATCGCCTACCACAACAATGGAGGTGATGTGCAGTAAACAATGCGGGCCTTTGAAATTCTGCTCTCTTCTCAACAAATATTAGAAACTGAGGCTTACGCAGTGTTACAGGAGTCCTATGAACAGTCTGTTCTTTCCTGCAGCACAGTTTTAAGATGGTTTAAATTTTTTAATGAGGTGAGATAATCAGTTTCAAATGAAGCTGGACCCGGCGCTCGGTTACAGCTCTTACGAAGAAAACGTCATCATCCATGCTGTCATTATGAGGGAGAGTCGACGAATAACATCATCGGGTGCCATCCGCGAGTTGGTGACAGAAAACTTACATGAGACTTGCTTGTGCGCCGTCGGTTCCAAGAATGCTGATTCATGAACAAAACGACGTTCCCGTGCACTTTTGCACTCAGTTGACGTAGATGTTATAGGAAGATCTGGAGTTTCTTTCAAATGTAACCACTGCTGATGAAACTTGATACATTATTTTGAAAGCTCAGAGTGTTAATCTCCTTCATCAGGAACCACCAAAAACTAAAAGTCTTTGCTTCTGCTGGGAAAGTTACGGTCATCGCTTTTTCTTTATATTCATTGAATGGTTTGTCAGCATGTTGCACCGGCACGAACTTCAATAACTGCATACTAAAGGGATGTCCTGAAGACTCCGCAATTCCAAATTAGGCCTAAAATATCACATATCCATGAAACAGGACGGACACTGCAGCACGACAATGCACGGCAGCATATTGCAAATGTTGTTGCTGAATATCTTGCAAAAACCAATGTAAAGCGCAGCCCTCATTCTCCCTATAGTCCGTATTTAGTCCCGTGTCACTTTTTTCCATTCCCTTTCCTGAAGAAACAGCTTCGTGGCAGGCATTTTCCATAATCAGAAAGAGTAGTGAAAGCTGCGCAGGCGATTCCGAAGCACCTTCCAAAAACCGGCATTTTTTTATATAAAACACGGAAAGCACATCCAGACGGGCGCGAGGGGCGCTCACCGCCAGTGAATGGAAGTGCAACACTAATTGGCGCGGGCAGTCAGTGGGCGAGATTGGGCTGGAAGTTGCAATACTTTAGAAAACAGCACTGTGGCCGTAATAACAGAACAGCATAAGCCACGCAGCTGAATGTATTCGAAACGTAAAGGTCGTGATGAGAGCGGAGGTATCTCTTTAGTTCGTAGACTAATCGCCATCTCCTGGAGCACTGTATTCCAACTACCATGGTTATCTCCCTCGACCTGTTCAGAAACTCATTTCGCTACATTATTGTACTTCATCATTTTTAAGTGAATACCAGTTTTATTTCGAACTGTTAGCAGTGCCCAAACGTTGCGACATTTGGCGTCACTTACGCGGGACCAGTCAAATGCTACCAGCTTCATACATTGCTAGCGCACTTTCAGGAACTTCTTCCACGTTCACTTATCAACATTTAACACTAGCAAATACCTTACGGTAAAGAATGATTTTTTCACCAGTGTCAGTTTAGTTGTGACACCTCTCTTGCCCCAGTCATCATGGCTAATCTTGCTTCCCTGATTCCGAGATAGAATTCTTTTACATCTGCCATTACTCCGCCTAACCCGAATCCCATCTTAAGCAAGTCGTTATTCGTCTATTCTTGGTCCCTTTACCATAGATTTCATTATTAATCAATAAGCTGTGTTAAGTATTTTATCCCTTTTCATCAACAGATCAAAGTCTTCCTAACAAGGGAAGCTCCCCATCGCACCCCCTTCAGATTTAGTTATAAGTTGGGATAGTGGATAGGCCTTGAAAAACGGAACACAGATCAATCGAGAATACAGGAAGAAGTTGTGTGGAACTAAGAAAAAAATAAGCAAAATACACAAACTGAGTAGTCAATGGGCAAGATAAGCAACATCAAGGATAAATGTGAGCTAAGGAGCGCCGTGGTTAGCGTGAGCGGCTGCGGAACGACAGGTCATTGGTTCAAGCCCTCCCTCGAGTGGAAAGTTTACTTTTTTTATCTTCACAAAGTTATGATCTGTCCGTTCGTTCATTGACGTCTCTATTCACTGTAATAAGTTTAGCGTCTGTGTTTTGCGACCGCACCGCAAAACCGTGCGATTTGTAGACGAAAGGACGTGCCTCTCCAATGGGAACTGAAAACATTTGATCGCAAGGTCATAGGTCAACCGATTCCTCCACAGGAAAACACGTCTGATATATTCTATACGACATTGGTGACGGCATGTGCGTCACATGACAGGAATATGTTGTTGACCCACCTAACTTGGCGAATGGGTAAAAAGATTCTTCTACCTTGTCCGATTTAGGTTTTCTTGTGGATGTGATAATCACTCCCAAAAAAGTGATGAAAACATAACGGACGGGCATAATAATTGTCTGGAAATAAAAAATTAAACTTATCACTCGAGGAAAGACTTGAACCAAGGACCTCTCGTTCCGCAGCCGCTCACGCTAACCACGGGACCACGGCGCTCCTTAGCTCACACTGTCCTTGATGTTGCCTATCTTGCGCATGGACTACTCAGTTTGTATATTTTGCTTATTTTTTTCATAGTTCCACACAACTTCTTCCTGTTTTGTCGATTGATCTGTGTTCCTTTTTTCAAGGCCTATCCACTGTGCCAACTTATAACTAAATCTGAGGGGGATGCGATGGGGAGGTTCCCTTGTAAGTATCGGTCAGACGGGTTCTCTCTTCCACAAATCGTAGTGTTCATATATGTTGCTCTTCTATCCCCCTTCTGCCATTTTCTTGCACTTCCGTAATTTGTCTTTGACGATCATATCATACATCTCTGGCAACAACCAGCAACCCATTTCCACGTACTTTTGGTTCTGTTTTGAATGTTTCCACTTAGTATATAGGTATTGTAATTTACTCGTTAGTCTTGTTACTTTAACCCATATTCTTCACAATATTTCTAACTTGCATTCGATGTTAACGTCCACAAAAGCCTTAATCTTTTCATTTTTAAGATGAAATCTTAAAAACAAAAAAAAAAAAAAAGCTTTACGTTTTCTGAAACCAAGCTGATCTCTGTCTGTCTCAAACTGAGCAATCGACTGTTTGAAAACGGTTTTAGAGCGTAAATATAGACAAGAGGAGCGACTCAACGTTGTTGTTCAAATTAATATCGCTCATTGTATTTTTTTTATTTATTTTTTTTTCGTACGAAGTGTCATGGAACTTGTTCTCAGCTCCTTACACATTGGATGAAATTAACGATATTTGAAGGCAGAGAGAAGCGAGTGATCAACTTATGGAAGCACGTGAGGTAGGGTGCTATGATGAAGTTATGCCAAGAAGACTGTACTGATAATTCATACAAGTGAATTATGGAACAGTTTTGAAATTTAGCTATAAATGGCCCTGCGTACACCAGCCACTGATCAATATCCATGTCATTTTCTGGCTTTCTTTAAGCTGACACTGAACTGATAGCCGGCCGCTGTGGCCGAGAGTTCTAGGCGCTTCAGTCCGGAACCGCGCTGCTGCCTACGGTCGCAGGTTCGAATCCTGCCTCGCGCATGGATGTGTGTGATGTCCCTAGGTTAGTTAGGTTTAAGTAGCTCTAAGTCTAGGGGACTGATGACCTCAGATGTTAAGTGCCATAGTGCTTTGAACCATTTGAACTGAATTGATACATACGCTTATGGAGCAGGGAAGACTGTGTGTTCAGTTTCCGAAGTTTATTCCGGCGAGGGGGAGACGGGCACCTAAACGTTAAGACAGGATGTATCAACTATAGTTGGAAGTCAGAAACTTTGAGACAGTGAAATTATACATTTGGAAACGTAGTGCGTCGCCGACAGCAACAATCGCAGCAGCCTAGTCATCAGCGTTCCCTTCTCGCGAACACGCCATGTTCCTTAACATAGACCTTTCCATTACGTTGATAACGATCTGTATATTCAGCATATTAGGAACAGAAAGATGTAACTGGCGTGAAGAATGGGACAGAAATCGTCGTGATTGCACTCCAGTGCAAAAAGAAGCAAACGGATTCGCTTCATCGCTCCAGAGGCGGAATACATTTTGCATTATGAGTCATCGTCTGAGATAAGCCTCGCTGCGCTGAGCAGGTCCGAGCGAGAGAGAAGCGTGGTTAAATGAACCGCGTCTCACCAACCACGCCTCGACCGCAGGAGCTGAACGAAATGACCACGTCCTTAATCACTTAGCGTAACTAACAGGACCGCTTTAGCATTAGAATGCCTTTCACAAACGGACAATTTTGTAGCCATCTAGAAATAAGATCAAGCTTCTCGATTTCCTCTCATTCTACATCGATTCAGAACACCATTTGCGTTTGTGACATGTTCAGATTAATTTTAGTACGTTGCCAATGAAGCTTTGTGCAGCTTCATTTGAAACGATCTGTGCCGCAATAAAAATAAAAAAAGAACTTGACATCTTCGTTGTTCTTGTAGAGATGCATAAGGCGTAGTATCCTTTTCCGTCCGTGCCTTCGTGGTATTACGACAGATATAAGTACACAGACCTGTTTATTTTTACAATGGTTCATATCACTTTACAGCTTTAACATTTAGTTATTTTTCGACACAATGACCATTTATGTCGATGCATTTTTTATAAGTACACAGACCTGTTTATTTTTACAATGGTTTATATCACTTTACAGCTTCAACATTTAGTTATTTTTCGACACAATGACCATTTATGTCGATGCATTTTTGTAGACGCTGTGGCAGTTTTTGTACGCCCATGTCATACCAGCTCGCCGCCATGCTGCTCAGAATGTTATGAACCTCTTCTTTCACCTCGTCGTCGGATCTGAAGGGAACAGGTGATAGTCACTGGGTGCCAAGTCAGGACTATAGGGTGGGTGGGTAATTATGTTCCACTGAAACCGTAGCAGGAGAGCAACGGGTTGCCGAGCGATGTGTGAGCGAGCGTTGATATGGAGAATATGTACCCACTTGCTCAACATTCCTCTTCTCCGGTTCTGAGTTGCCTGTTCGAGTTTTTTGAGAGTCTCACGGTACCTGTCAGCGTTGATTGTGGTCCCAGCGATTCAGCTCCGACGACGAGGTGAAAGAAGATGTTCATAACTTTCTGAACAGCATGGAGGCGAGCTGGTATGACATGGGCATACAAAAACTGCCACAGCGTCTACAAAATTGCATCGACATAAATGGTTATTATGTCGAAAAATAGCTAAATGTTCAAGCTGTAAACTGATATAAACCATTGTAGCAATAAACAGGTCTATGTACTTGTAAAACAATAGGAGACCTTACTTTTAGGATTACCCTCGGTAGATATATACCTCCACTCTCTCGATGTAACAGGCTTTCCATAGCAAAGACTGCGCTAGCCTGCCGTCAGACTGTCACTAGCCCGACCTTCCAAATCATGGCTTGCCTCCTCATATACAGCACACCGAATGCACCTCTAACTGGCTAGTGGGAACGTCGGCGTTGTGGCCGCGGACACTAGTCAGCTACAGTACCAAGACTCAGTGTGGTCAACGTGCCCGACTGCTATATGGAGGACCCGCGTAAGATTCCCTATACTGCCAGAGCCTTTTCCTTGGTGGAGGACTGCAAAGGTGTGCACTCACTCGTGACACCAATTGAGCAGAGCGTTACCGTACTGGCCATTAAAATTGCTACACCACGAAGATGACGTGCTACAGACGCCAAATTTAACCGACAGGAAGAAGATGCTGTGCTATGCAAATGATTAGCTTTTCAGAGCATTCACACAACGTTGGCGCCGGTGGCGACTCCTACAACGTGCTGACATGAGGAAAGTTTCCAACCGATATCTCATACACAAACAGCAGTTGACTGGCGTTGCCTGGTCAAACGTAGTTGTGATGCCTCGTGTAAGGAGGAGAAATGCGTACCATCACGTTTCCGACTTTGATAAAGGTCGGATTGTAGCCTATCGCGATTGCGGTTTATCGTATCGCGACACTGCTGCTCGCGTTGGTCGAGATCCAATGACTGTTAGCAGAATACGGAATCGGTGGCTTCAGAAGGGTAATATGGAACGCCGTGCTGGATCCCAACGGCCTCGTATCACTAACAGTCGACATGACAGGCATCTTATCCGCATGGCTGTAACGGATCGCCGGCCGCGGTGGTCTAGCGGTTCTAGGCGCTCAGTCCGGAACCGCGCGACTGCTACGGTCGCAGGTTCGAATCCTGCCTCGGGCATGGATTTGTGTGATGTCCTTAGGTTAGTTAGGTTTAAGTAGTTCTAAGTTCTAGGGGACTGATGACTACAGATGTTAAGTCCCATAGTGCTCAGAGCCATTTGAACCATTTTTTTTGTAACGGATCGTACAGCCACGTCTCGATCCCTGAGTCAGCAGATGGGGACGTTTGCAAGACAACAACCATCTGCACGAACGTTTGTAGTAGCATGGACTATCAGCTCGGAGACCATGGCTGCGGTTACCCTTGACGCCGCATCACAGACAGGAGCGCATGCGATGGTGTACTCAACGACGGATCTGGGTGCACGAATGGCAAAACGTCACTTTTTCAAAAAAATGGCTCTAAGCACTATGGGACTTAAGTTCTAAGGTCATCAGTCCCCTCGAACTTAGAACTACTTAAACCTGACTAACCTAAGGACATCACACACATCCATGCCCGAGACAGGATTCGAACCTGCGACTGTAGCGGTCGCGCGGTTCCAGACTGTATCGCCTTTAACCGCTTGGCCACCCCGGCCGGCGTCACTTTTTCGGATGAATCCAGGTTCTGTTTACAGCATCATGATGGTCGCATCCTTGTTTGGCGACATCGCCGTGCCGCACATTGGAAGCGTGTATTCGTCATCGCCACACTGGCGTATCACCCGGCGTGATGGTATGGGGTGCCGTTGGTTACACGTCTCGGTCACCTCTTCTTCGCATTGACGGCACTTTGAACAGTGGACTCTACATTTCAGATGTGTTACGACCCGCGGCTCTACCCTTCATCGATCCCTGCGAAACCCTACATTTCAGCAGGATAATGCACGACCGCATGTTGCAGGTCCTGTACGGGCCTTCCTGGATACAGAAAATGTTCGACTGCTACCCTGGCCAGCACATTCTCCAGACCTCTCACCAATCGTAAACGTCTGGTCAATGGTGGCCGAGCAACTGGCTCGTCACGATACGCCAGTCACTACTGTTGATGAACTGTGGCATCGTGTTGAAGCTGCATGGGCAGCTGTACCTGTACACGCCATCCACGCTCTGTTTGACTCAATACCCAGGCATATCAAGGCCGGTATTATGGCCAGAGGTGGTTGTTCTGGGTACTGATTTCTCAGGATCTATGCACCAAAATTGCATGAAAATGTAATCACATGTCAGTTCTAGTATCATATATTTGTCCAATGAATACCCATTTATCATCTGTATTTCTTCTTGGTGTAGCAATTTTAATGGCCAGTAGTGTACTTGAATGAGATGTGGCGGCTTGAAGGTCACGAAAGCCGAAGACGGCCGGGAGAGCCATGTGCTGACTCCACCCCCTCAATTTGGCATCCGTTGGCGCCACGCCTCTGGCGGAGGATGACACTGCTCTCATCGGTCCCTACTAACCCATTAGGTTCAGACCGCGGAGCTTTGCTTTGCTTGGTAGTGGACCAGAGGGAATCGGAATTGAGAATAGTTGGGAGAGGATAGCAGTTCCGGCATTTGTCTTACAACCAAGGAAAACTTCCCGGAAACCTTTGTTGGAACAGAGGACTCTGAACTAATTTTAATTTCTTTGCGGCACATTATTGCCGACTATCCTACCAGAGTGTATACCTCTTACATGAAGACAGTCGCTGTGAGCACGGGAGGCGAGCAACTGCGTTGGCTACTTGCGGGCGGGCGCGCGCCACCCACCGCCGTGTCTCGCAGTCGCGGAAACGCTGGCGGCAGCGGCGGAGGGACTGCCAGCTGCGACCGCGGGGCGAGTGCGGAGCGGCCGCGTCGTTTTTATGAGTTTAAAGCGGGTGTCTGCTCTCGCTGCGAGGCATTCTTGGCGAGTGACTCAGCACGGGGTACAGTCGCTGCCGCGCCACGCCGCGCCGCAACGTGTAACACGCCATTTCCTAGTCGCCGCCGCCGCCGCTGCACTGCCGGCAGGTGCGCCAACAGCACCCACAGTCGTCCTTGCGCGTGCTCCGTATTTCCACAGTTTCCCCCCTGACGGCGCCTAGTTTTACTAGGCGTCCGCAGAAGCCTAGCTCATTCCGCCGCAGTCATTCAGCTGAAGATAATGCAGATGGTGAAAAATATATATTTCTCCACGCCAGGTTCACTTGTGGTACATTAACAAGGAAACACTGACGAATTAGCTCGGTGAGCAGGGCCAACAACACAGGTTTATACAACGCTGGCACGTCTGTAACGCTGCAGGTAGAAGTAGATTAGTATAAGTAGAATAAAATAACACAGAAAGACATAACAGTAGTGCCCATAGTGAGAGCAAAAGATAACTAACATAGAGTAAGCTGTAGTATTAACACTTGAATTGTATCAACTAGGACCCACTAATTGCATAAGGTGGTGGGTTGTTATGTATCATATATATTGGGGGAAAAAAAAACGAACACTGACAAAACCAGAATAGAAATAATCATTGTATGTCCGTTCTTGTAATAAAACATTATGGCATACCAAAACTCAAGGGCAAAGACATACGTAATCTCCTTCATTGATTCCAAAAAAGCATATGATTCGATTGATAGAGAATCTCTATCATCAGTCCTGGAAGAAATGGGTTTGGATAAGGAAACAACTAATATTATAAAAGCGACCTTTACAAATACATTTTCGAAAGTTAAATTTATGGGCAAATTATCGGAACCCTTTGAAATAAAAACGGGAGTGCGACAGGGGGATGGGCTCTCACCGGTGCTTTTCAATTGTGCGCTTGAGAAAGTAGTCAGAGAATGGAACACAAATATTAACAGTGGTATAAGAGTGGGTTGCAAAAAGAAGAACCTTAAAGTAAATTGCGTTGCTTTTGCAGATGATATGGCCCTGTCTGCTGAAACAATAGTAGAAGCACGGGAGCAAATCCTTGAACTAAAGAAACAAGCAGCTAAAATAGGTCTTCAGATCTCCTTTGAAAAAAGTAAGATATTGACAAACGTCAAGCACTCGTGTAAATACCTCAAAGTTCAAGAACAGAAGATTGAAATAGTAAAAGAATTCAAATATCTCGGAGAATGGATTAGTTGGAATGCTGGGGAAAGCAAAGCAATGGAATCCAGAAAAAATAAACTTGAATTGGCCTTCCAACTAACAAAAAATACATACAACAAAAAATCCCTTTCATGGGGGACCAAAATTACACATTACAAGACACTGTATGCAGCAGAAACACTTAACATGAATTTCAAAGGCCAAATGGAGAAACTTGAGCTAAAGGAAAGAAAAATGATAAGAAAAATCATTGGGCCAAAATTTCAAGACAATAAGATTATATACATCAAAAATGAAACTCTCTACAAGAAAATTGAAAAACTTTCAGATTCTATGCGAAAAAGGAGAATAAATTTTTATGATCATCTTCTCAGAATGAATTCCAACAGATTAACTAAACAAATCTTTGACTTCTTCCGTAACCGCAAAACGAAACCCAACTGGTTTAAACAAACTGTGAAAGACCTAGTAGAATTAAAGATTTCAGAAAATTCACTTATTGATCGAACAGCTAAATTAACTACTAAAGATGAAAACATAAGGTTCCAAGACAAATCTACACAAAAGTCCAAACCCTTCATCTCGGAAGAAGAGAGGAGAAGAAGATCAGAAAGAATGAAGAAATACTGGGCCCTAAGAAAAGAACAACGCACAAAGAAATGATGGATCCAGCGTACTCCAAAGAGGGTGAAACGGAAGAAGAAGATGGCTACTAGGACTTCTGCTCTTCAATATGAAATGAAAATTAAAACACCTGAAGCCGTCTCCTTTGCATTTAATTTCACTGTGGAACCAGTGTCTCATCACGCCGTCTTCAGGCCACTTGACCAACATAAATTTAGGGGAATCCAGTCTCGTGAGCAGTCATAACAAAAGCCAATATTAAAGTAAGAACTGGAGGAGACTAGTGTTTAACGACCCGTGGACTACAAGGTCATCGGAGACGGAGCACAATCTCGGATTAGGGAAAGATGGAGAAGGAAATCAGCCGTGCCCTTTCAAAGGAACCATCCCGGTATTTACCTTAAGCGATTTATGGAAATCAGGGCGGCCGAGCGCTAGTTGGAACTGTCGTCCTCCCGAATGCGAGCCCAGTATGCTAACCACTGTGCCATCCCACTCGGTGCCGATATTAAAGAACCGGTGTCCATAGATCTCTGGTTTACACAAACAAGTGGATAGTTTCGTGTAGACCAAAGATCTACGACACGGGTTGTTTAATATTGCCTCCTGTTCTGACTGCACACAGATTGGATTCCTCCCAACTTACGTTGGTCAAGGGGCCTCAAGGTGGTGTAAATAAATTAAAACGTAAAAGAGACGATTAGAAGTGTTTTAGTTTTCATTTGTGAACTCGAAAGGGTTCGGCTGTGGATATTATTACACGCTTCTAAGGGTTATAGAGGGGACTTAGTAGATAAAGTTTGGATAATGAATCAGTGTTTGCTGTCTGTATATAAAATAAGTCTGGAGATCGGACCACTCTCACGTGCGTGCTCTGCCCATGATATGCCATCAGAAATTGCCTCTCCAAATAAGATCAAAGCACAGTTTCTAGTTTCGATCGTCACACGGATGTGAAAAATGGCAAATATAAGATGTGTGCTCTCTATACACGTAACTGTACTGAGGCTAATTGGATAACCATTTTTCTACCAAGAGTGGAAGTAATTTGACTGTGGTTTCTTCCAGAGTTAAAATGCGTCGCTGAAGCACTCGACCGTTAAATGTGTAACCAGCAAATTACTGCAGTATTTACAAATCTGCATCTGTACCCAAACTCCGCAGACCACTGCAGTGCATAGCAGAGGATACCTATCATTGTACCACTTCATATATGGAGAGTGGTACAATAACTGCTTCAACGCCTGTGTGTGCGCTTTAATTAGTTTAATCCTATACGCGATCTGATGTTGTCTTTGCGATCCTTAAATGAGTGATACTTAGGAGATTGTAGTACGAGTACATTCTGGATTTCTGACTTTGCCTGGTTCGTGAAACTTTCTCATATAGGCTCACATGAGATATTTTAATCTACGTTCAGGCGTGTGCCAATTCAGGCTCTTGAGCAGCTATCTATCAGGTCGAATAAACCTGTGAATATTCGTACTGTCTTTCTACACCTTCAGTGTACCCATGACATGAAAGAAGTACTGAGGAGCTTTTCACCTTATTCTGTGGTTTTTAACTTTTGCAGAACTATAGCGTGGTCCAGACAATCAAATGTTTTTGTGCTCATTTTATTTTTAAGTACTACAAGTACCAGATGGTTATAATTAAGGTACAGTTACTCACAGAGGTCCTGTGTGGGCTGTAATTATCGTTTGGAGCGAAACTTGGTAGATACCCTAAAGCGTTAATGCAGAACCGATTTACACTGGAAAAGAATAGTTCTAGTTTTGACCACCAGGCGTAAATCTGCCGCTGTGAAATGCTAGAAAGCCATATAGAAATGTTTCCGTATGTAATGGATTAGATATAGGACATGACAGAGAAGGTCAAACAAATGAGAAAGGCATAATGTTGATTTTATTATTAGCCGCCACTTATATGGTTTCTTTAATATAAGCACAGGAGATGTCGTCGAGATGCTGTACAGCCTAGATTTGCGCCTGGTGAACAAACTTGGAACTAATTATTTCCAGCGTAAATAGGTTCCGCATCTGCCCACGCTGGACCTCCGTGAGTAGCTGCCAGTTACAACAACACGGTGCTTCATAGACAAAATACTAAATTGTATTTCATGATACAGCTCCTATACATAAATAAAATGTGTGAGTTTGACAGCAGATTAAGTGTTGCCGCTCTTTAATTCATAGGCTAGCAAATAGTCATCCAAAACACCGCTTGCAAGCAATTCGGACTGTGATTGGCTACACTATTTATCTCTGTCTTTTCATAAACTGTTGTATCGACGATTTTAATTTCTGAAAGTTGGAGTATTTCATAAGTGGCTTAGTACAGCACTTATGTTGACATATTAATCTTCATAGCCCTAATTTCTTTCATCGATACCCACACGAGGCGCTAGTTCCCATTAATGTATTACTTCATTCATCCTCTTCTTTGCTTGTTTCCTGTAGCTGCATTTGACATGACAGTCATGGAATACAAGCTTGTGACAGTATTGTATACTTACCTCAACTAATAACACTAATAACTAATAACATTTGCCAAATACTGACAGAAGGTCAATATTAATAACTTGCACGGGGTTGACGGCTAATTAACAATTTATTCAATATTAATTCCCAAAAAATGTTGCGTAATACGCTAGGTACTTACTTTATGTTCTTAACTTTTGTTCTTTAGTCCGTCTGTTTCCTCTCAGTTTAATTTTGGCTGTAAAAAGTAACTCTATAACATTCGAAAAACTTAGAAATCATATTCTCTAACGACCTGCTATGTGCCATGTAAATACGACGAGAGAAAATTTCAGTGCCTCTTTGCATAGCTTGCGTTTCTTACTATTTTGAATATTAGCTACAAATTACCATTCTAGACCGTTACGCAATTCACAACGTCGACTTGAGCACTGGACTGTGTGACAAAACCTTATAATTATTTTACATATTACTTATATTTATCTTTCTCCAAATTGCGTTTCCTCTTGGAGAGTTTTCCGTCCGCTGGGAATGTTACACAGCTGTAGATCTTGGCACAAAATTCTGTTTTTTCCCTGGTTTCTCATATATTTCCTCTGTGTTCCCCTATATTGTTTGTATTCAATACTGGTTCTTAAGTAATCTCTTCCGTGGTTCTAACGCTGGATAAATCTCAAATAACGCCCCGAATCCGCGTTCGCACCTGTGTGCCAGGAATAAGTGATGAAGACTAGAACGAGACTGCGTGTATGCCACCACTTTTTAAGGTGTTAATGAAGAACAGCCAAACGGAGTGCAAATCTGGATCTACATCTATACTCGGCAGGAAACATTACGGTGTGTGGCGGGGGGCACTTTGTGTACCACAGTTACTTCCTTCCTTTCCTGTTCCAGTCGCGAATGGTTCGCGGAAAGAACGATTGTTAGTAATCCCCCGTGTGAGTTCGAATCTCTCTAATCTTACGTTCATGGTTCGCTTTTCTAAATATATGAAGGAGGAAGCAATGTATTAGTTGACCCTTCCAGAAACATGTTGTTGTTGTTGTGGTCTTCAGTCCTGAGACTGGTTTGATGCAGCTCTCCATGCTACTGTATCCTGTGCAAGCTTTTTCATCTCCCAGTACCTACTGCAACCTACATCCTTCTGAA
Source organism: Schistocerca piceifrons (assembly GCF_021461385.2). Classification (NCBI taxonomy): domain Eukaryota; kingdom Metazoa; phylum Arthropoda; class Insecta; order Orthoptera; family Acrididae; genus Schistocerca; species Schistocerca piceifrons. Next base: position 208,244,650 of record NC_060142.1, on the reverse strand, counting down.
TCTGCTTAGTGTATTCATCTCTTGGTCTCCCTCTACGATTTTTACCCTCCACGCTGCCCTCCAATACTAAATTGGTGATCCCTTGATGCCTCAGAACATGTCCTACCAACCGATCCCTTCTTCTGGTCAAGTTGTGCCACAAACTTCTCTTCTCCCCAATCCTATTCAATACTTCCTCATTAGTTATGTGATCTACCCATCTAATCTTCAGCATTCTTCTGTAGCACCACATTTCGAAAGCTTCTATTCTCTTCTTGTCCAAACTATTTATCGTCCATGTTTCACTTCCATACATGGCTACACTCCATACGAATACTTTCAGAAATGACTTCCTGACACTTAAATCAATACTGGATGTTAACAAATTTCTCTTCTTCAGAAACGCTTTCCTTGCCATTGCCAGCCTACATTTTATATCCTCTCTACTTCGACCATCATCAGTTATTTTGCTCCCCAAATAGCAAAACTCCTTTACTACTTGAAGTGCCTCATTTCCTAATCTAATTCCCTCAGTATCACCTGACTTAATTCGACTACATTCCATTATCCTTGTTTTGCTTTTGTTGATGTTCATCTTATATCCTCCTTTCAAGACACTGTCCATTCCATTCAACTGCTCTTCCAAGTCCTTTGCTGTCTCTGACAGAATTACAATGTCATCGGCGAACCTCAAAGTTTTTATTTCTTCTCCATGAATTTTAATACCTACACCGAATTTTTCTTTTGTGAAACATAGGATCGGAATTTTAACAGTAAACCACATCGTAATGCACAATGCCTATCTTGCATCGTCTGCCACTAGAATTGTCTGAGCATCTCGATGACGCTTTCGTCAACGAAAGATTTCTGGGAAACAGGTGGCACACAAGTTGACCGTCACAGTGTTCCAACAGCCATCGCGGATGCTCTGCGTGTTCGAATATAAATTACATGGAGAGACATCCCAGGAACATACCTCAGTTCGATTCAATTTTACGACGTTTATAGCCGTTATTGTAGTTTATAGGAGCCAGCAGGAGGTGTCTGAACATACTGAATTGGAAGTTTACACAATTTTTCAATTATAAACATTTATGTTTTTACATGTACGTAATCTGCGATGCTGAGTTAATTTCAGACATACTTGGTGGTTATAATGGTTGCGCAGCTACCCGCAGAGATACGTCGTGGGCTGTAGTTGTTGCGTGGCAGGGAAACTTACAGATATTTTTAATGTGCAAAAGAGGAATTGGCTTACGCTGGAAAAAATTAGTTCCAAGTTTGGCTACCAGTTGCAAATCTGGCGCTGTGAATGCAAGAAAGTCTAGATGCTGTACAGCGGCAGATTTGCACCTGACGTCCAAAAACCTAACTAATTTTTTCCGGCGTAAATCGGTTCCGCATTAACGCACAAGCATATCTACCAAGTTTCACTGCCACGCAATAATTACAGTGTACACTGGACCTCCGCTAGTAGCTGCACTTTAATTGTAGCCACCTAGTTCTTAACCTAACCTACATCTAAAATCTAAACCATTTTTAACTAAAATATGTCTAGATTTAAGAAAAATATTGTAATTTTAGTGCTAATCGAGTCTTGAGTTGCATTTCCCTTAATAGTACTGTCGCAAGAGAAACTGCGGAGCACTGTGGTGTAGTGGTTACGATACTAAACTGTTGCATGGAGGGTTGTGCGTTCAAAACTCACCTGGACTGTACAATTTTAATTTCTATTTCGGTTCGAGTACATTCTAGAAGTATCCACAAATGTCAAGAATCATTGTCCTGGAATGTTCTGTAGCTGTATATATACTGTATGTGTTCTGGCCGGAGGCAGTTCGCTCCACGCTCTTGTATGTGCAAGTTAAGTGAAGTTGGTGTTCGTCATTAATCTAACTACGCCTTCTTCTACGTGACAATATTGCTAGAACTTCTTTTATCTGTTCGCATCAAAATGAATTTCCACCTTTCCACCTCGCATCGCATTCGTAGCAGGTTCTAGGTGCCCGTGAACCACGTTATGGAACATGAACTTTGTAACTAATTATTTGATAGTATTTCTCCGAAGTAGTAAGAGACTAGGCACTGTTGGAGGCAAACTGATATGCTTCAGTGCTAGAAAGCAAAGGCCTCCTCGACACTAGTTCCACGTTTCTTCTCTCTCCACTCCTACGGTACGCCCACGGTGATTCTTTCGCGCTCAGGAGAAACTGTGATGCCGCCGGCAGGAGAGTGCACCGACCTTGTACTTGCGCTTCATCTCCTTATCGCCTCTCCCCTTATCTGAGCAGACAGAGTGCCTCCACACCGGCTCATCTGTGAGGGAAAGCTGCATCACCTGGCAAAGGCTCTAGCGGAGACATAAGCCTTTAGGCTGGCATCTGAATGCAGAATAATAGAGACTATCGAAGTGCTTATTTCAGTAACGTGCCAAGTGCTGATTCCCGAAGAGCGTATGAACACTATGCGTTTCTACGCATTTAAATTTGTTGTTCTAAGTTGTTATATGTCTCCGCGTTATATGATAATACATCGCCAACACACTGTGGCATTCTGTCAAATAGTTCGATTGGAATCCTGAAGATGCGAGACATTTTCAGTGCCATAAATTTGCTAACAGTGACGTCGTGTGCATTTTCTCAGCTCCTGACAGCGTGTAACATTTCTGTATTATATTCCCCACCTCTTTAGTGTCCTAAACAGCGATGTAAATACATAACAAAGAAAAAAAATACATTCTATCTGCTCTTAGTCAATTCTAGGGGGCTACACGTGTGGGAGAACTATCACGTCCGTTTTCTCTGCCACTATCGGTTACTTCAGCATTCAAATTTTAACAAATAGCGTTACAGCTCGGTGTGCGTACAAAATTGTCTATACTTTATCTGTTTCAACCCATTTCTTAGGAAACCTTACGACTCTGCTTGACACGGATTTAGAGAACACTGTTTTAAGAGGCTCACCTTCTAACATCCATGTGTATGTTCAGGGTAGTACTACACTATGTTTGTGAAAGAAGCAACGCCCGCCGGCCGTTGTGGCCGAGCGGTTCTAGGCCCTTCAGCCTGGAACCGCGCGACCGCTAAGGTCGCAAGTTCGAATCCTGCCTTGGTCATGGATGTGTGTGATATCCTTAGGTTAGTTAGGTTTAAGTAGTTCTAAGTTTTAGGGGACTGATGACCTCCGAAATTAAGTCCCATAGTGCTCGGAGCCATTTTGACACGCCTGATTTCCTTCACCAGCCCTCCAAATTTCGTCTCGAACGTCCTCTTTGTTGACGGTACGTCAAATCCTAACATTCTTGCCTTCCTGCTTCCTGCGTATCACAATGTTAAAGGCTGAGGCTATAGTGCGAGGTGGCTTGACACCATAACGCTTTCTCAGCGCTAAAGATCAGTATTGTTCTGAAGTCGTTGTGGTCTTCACTCCATAGATTGGTCTGATGTAATTCACTCTATCCTGTGGGAGGCTATTCCTCTTTGCGTAACGAAGGCAACATAAGTTCATTTGAAAGTGCTTATTAGTCAACCCATGGTCTCCTTCCACAATGTTACCACCCAAAATCACTCCCTTAAACCCATCCCCGCCCAAATGATCAAACTGACTTGATGTCTCAGGCTGTGTTTATAAAACCGATCCCTTGTGTACCTCTTGATTCTTCACACGATCTAATATTCGGCATTTTCCTGTAGCATCACATCTGAAAAGTTGCTATTCCTTAATTGTCTAACTGTTTATTCTCCACATTTCACTTCCGTACAAGGCTTCACACCAGATAAGTACCTTCAGAAAAGACTTTATATTCTATGTTGACAGACAACTCCTTTTCAGAAACGCTTTTTTGTGTTCACGAACGTCATGATTATCACCAAGAGTTGTTGACAACATTTCTTTGTTTAACAACCAGTTTCGGTCCACGTAACACCATCAGGTTCCTGTATATCCATTGAAAGAACATATAAAGAGCATTTCGAGATTAAACTGTCTTAATCCTGTTAACCGAAGTAAATGCTAACGAAAAACCACATGTAGTACAATGTCACATACTCACACAAAATCACTTACAACATCATATTAGGCGATACAAAATCATTGGCATCAGATAATAAAATCCATGAATTCGTTACTGGGAATAAAAATAAGACGCTCAGAATAACGATCTACGAACACATTATATGACAAAAAATGGATACAACACATTTGTACAGTTATCTGTTGTCATATGGTAATATAAACTACATCGTCATTCATAAAGTGCTGTATCAACAGTCAGCATTAATGATGGAATCGGAGACATTCTAGCTACTGCCGACAGTACAACCAATCACTGTTTACTAATTGAACCAAGAATGATCTAGACACCTACCTACACCATAGTTCCGCTGTAGTGACTAGTATTTTAAGATTATATACGTGGTGTGTCATATTTTACAATAAGTAAATGTGTCATAACAGATAACAGTCTGTACACGGTATCCAGTAGCAACTTAGGTGTGTTCTGAGATCGGTTGCGGTGACAGAAACTACATACACACACTTTTCTGAAACGAGCTACAGCCATATTCAACACATGCACTGCTTCCGTCGTACTGTGAACTCCAGAAAACAAATCATACTTCAGCTAAAAATAGTTGGGGCAACAAGAAGGCAGATCTGAAGTATGGGGTGTATCCAGCTCCACACAGTACGAAACACAATAAACGTAGGTTCCAATAGCGGTAGGGAAATAGTAACATAGAGAAACTATACAAAATAAGATGACGGTATACAGAGATTTAAATAATTACAAATATATTGTCAGTGGTAAAAGGCAAATCTATCTGGAATTAATAAACTGAATGATAGCTCAAATACATTACTTTGTCACTGACTGAAATGACAGCTGCATGAAGTGTGTGACCAACGTGACTTGGCACAACATTTAATACTGCAATGAAACAAACCCACTGATTCAAGTAAGAGATACATCCATTGTACGCCTAAAATATTGCTTAATCATATTACAATATAACAGATGTCCAAATGGCTCTGAGCACTATGCGACTTAACTTCTGAGGTCATTAGGCGCCTAGAACTCAGAACTAATTAAACCTAACTAACCTAAGGACATCACACACATCCATGCCCAGGGCAGGATTCGAACCTGCGACCGTAGCGGTCGCTCGGCTCCAGACTGTAGCGCCTAGAACCGCACGGCCACTCCGGCCGGCGATATAACAGATGTAAAAGGCTCGTTTCTATAGCACATAGCAAATTAAGCTGTCAATTGCTTCTAATGTACAAGTATTAAAATATCTCTCGCCAATGATTTTATATCGCTTAGTTTGATGAAGTAAATGCTTTTATGTAAGTGACACTTAATTGTGTGTTAGTCTTCGTTAACATTTATACCAGTTAACTGGATTTTGGCAGTTCAGTCTTGTAATGATCTTTACACGTTCTTCTAATTGGTACACAGGAATCTGGTGGCGGCCTGTGGACCGAAACTGGTTGTTAAATAAAGAAATTTTAGCAGGAGCTCTTAGCGGTAAACCATGACATTCTTCACATGTTTATGAGCTGTGGGGCACGACTTTCCAAAAATATATTGGGCCAGTCAGTCTACTTCAGTATCCCAATCATTCGTGTGTCGTCCTGTGCGTAAAGAATTATATGAAGTTCATTTCAGTTACTTTACTAGCGTTATAATTTTCACGACCGCTATTGTGCACGTTCATGGAACCTCTTCCAATACAATCAAAGTCTATATTGTGATATAATACAATTGAAGTCGACGTGCTTTTTAAAAATAAGAGTTAGTCTGCGATGAATCGATGTATACCAAATCTGTTGCTTCAAATGCAATCCGATTTGTTCGCAATAACTCAAAATCCACTTAATAAAATTTGGTTTGATGCAACGCAACAGAGCTTTTCTGTCACAGCACAAAGTGGCTTGAAATTATTCTCCCTTTCTAGGGTAGTCCACGCGATTGTGGGGACCACTGTGACCGTTTGGCGTAGTGGTCAGGCTACTAATCAGGCGACCCAGGTTTGAATCCCAACCCGACACGACTTGCCCCATTGAGATAAATAAATTTCCTCTAGCAGCTATTGTTTACATTTCCTTTGTGTCTTGATTCATAGTGACTGCAGGATCAAAATGGTGTTTGTGCTTTTGGACATATCTGAAAGAACGGACATCGCGTAAATAATTAAGGCGATGACAGCCAATGATCTCTTCAGTGCAGATGCACGCCAAGTTCGAACTGTTACTGGAATCGGCGAGATGCCGCGAGTTATGAGGCTAATGACCTAGGGCACTCCGACGGTGGTGTGTGGTATAAGTTGAGAATTTGGACCTGAAGGGAGGGTGCTGGGATCATCCGTGAGGTTCCGGTGTCCACTGCGTCTGGACGGAGTAGTGGTAGCGGGATCTGCCTAGTAAGCAGAAGACCTTGGTTCGAATCTCAGTCAGGCACAAATTTTCAAGTTGCCCCGTTGATATAAATCAATGTCCACTGGCAGCTAATGTCTTTAGTTCCTTTATTTCTTCGTGAGATTCAAGTTCTCATATTTGGTTTGTCTTCCAGAAATTATCCCCAGCTTTACTAGAATGTACTGAAAGAAAACCCTCTTGTTTGCAGTGAAATAATAGGTTTTTTGAGGCATAGCTTCCATCAACTAACTCTGACATAAGAACACTGCTCATCTTAATAATGACACTTTTACCGAAAAGCCTTGATATACCGGGTGATCAAAAAGTCTGTATAAATTTGAAAACTTAATAAACCACGGAATAATGTACACAGAGAGGTAAAAATTGACACACATGCATGGAATGACATGGGGTTTTATTAGAACAAAAAAAATAGTTCACAAAATCACAAAATGTCCGACAGATGGCGCTGGACAGCAAAACGTCAGTAACTGCTACCGTGACGGGCGAGATGTACGCCGATATGTTACAGAATCGCATTATCCCCAGCCTGGCTGCTAAACACCTGCTGGAACGTACTATGGCGCTACACCCCATATTGCTAGACGCGTGAAAGATCTCTTGCGCGTCGTTTGGTGATGATCGTGTGCTCAGCCGTCACTTTCGTCATGCTTGGTCTCCCAGGTCCCCAGACCTCAGTCAGTGCGTTTATTGGCTTTGGGGTTACCTAAAGTCGCAAGTGTATCGTGATCGACCGACATCTCTAGGGATGTTGAAAGACAACATCCGATGCTACTGCCTCACCATAACTCCGGACATGGTTTACAGTGCTGTTCACAACATGATTCCTCGACTACAGCTATTGTTGAGGAATGATGGTGGACATATTGAGCATTTCCTGTAAAGAACATCATCTTTCCTTTGTCTTATTTTGTTATGCTAATTATTGCTGTTCTGATCGAATGAAGCGCCATCTGTCGGCCATTTTTGAACTTTTGTATTTTTTCGGTTCTAATAAAACCCCATGTCATTCCAAGCATGTGTGTCAATTTGTACCTCTTTATCTACATGATTCCATGATTTATTCATTTTTAAAATTTGTACTGACTTTTTAAACACCCGGTACTTCAATGAAGGCAGGAGGTTAGAATACGTCGAAACCGATAATTAATTAGTTTTTGTTAAGAGACGATTGATAAGGATACATCATTAATTTTCGTAACACTTGTCTGGGCAAAATTCGGCTTCAAATTCGTAATAGTCTAATCAAAAGGAATCGTTTCACATACATCACGTTAACAGTCTGTTTCAGTCTTATTTTTATACTTTTCTGGTAATTTTTCTTTTTGTATACTTTCAGCTCTTTTCATCTCATTTCTGCATATTTTTAGCTCTTTCCCCTCCTTCAATCAATATATTATAAACTCATTTGCATGCTATCAGAACTGACAGTTTGTGTGGGACGCCCTGTGTCATGTGTGTACACTGAATTATCTGCATAATATGGCCTTCAGTATTAATTTGGCATGAGATGTGTCATAATTCTGACGCAAGTTTTTGTTAAGAGACGATTGATAAGGATACATCAATAACGTCCGTAACACTTTGTCTGGGCAAAATTCGGCTTCAATTTCGTAATACTCTAATCAAACGGAATCGTTTCACATACATCATGTTAACAGTCTGGTTCAAATGGCTCAGAGCAGTATGGTCATCAGTCCCCTAGAACTTAGAACTACTTAAACCTAACTAACCTAAGGACAGCACACAACACCCAGTCATCACGAGGCAGAGAAAATCCCTGGCCCCGCCGGGAATCGAACCCGGAAACCCGGGCGTGGGAAGCGACAACGCTACCACACGACCACGAGCTGCGGACTAACAGTCTGTTTGAGTCTTATTTTTATACTTTTCTGTTAATTTTTCTTTTTGTATACTTTTAGCTTTTTTCATCTCAGTTCTGTATATTTTTAGCTCTTTCCTCTCCTTGAACTCGATTCAGTCAGTATATTACAAACACATTTGCTTGCTATCAAAACTAACAGTTTGTGTGGGACGCCCAGTGTCATTTGCGTACACTGAATTATCTGCATAATATGGCCATCAGTATGAGATACGTCATAATTCTGACGGACGGCTTGTTTGAAGCCATGAGAATGTCGTTGTACCCATCTAGAATACAAGCAACGGCCTGAAGACGTGGACGTCCGACCCTGGGCAACAAACGATGGGTGCCTGGTGGGAATGTGAGGCTCACTCCATTCGAGCGCAGTGTCTTCCACATCTCTCGTTAGCGGTAACGATGACAAGTCGGTCGCCCTTTGTAGAGAGTATCGGAGCGGGCAGTGTTACAATGAGGGGCAGTGTTGCTGCCGGAGTGCGCCGGCAGGGCGTCGCTCGGCACCTCGCGTCGTCGCGTCGGGCTGCGTTTTACAGCCGCGACCGTTTTTACGGCTGGCGCGGCGCGGCACGCAGGAGCAGCCATAAAGCGAATTCGCCAGTCGCAGCCGGTGCGTGGTGGTCCGCCCGCGGGCGCTGCCACTCGGTCGGCGCTCGCTGCAGGAGCGGAGAGGAGAGGAGAGCAGAGGTTGTTGCACCGCTGCAGCCTTGGCGCGCCGGGCGCAAGGCAGCGCGCCTCGCCGCAGCCGCAGCCGCGCCGGCAGCGCTCACCTACATACCGCCGCATCCGTTACCTGCCGCTGCCGCTGTGAAAGGTGGGGCCCACTTGCGTCACTCCCTGCGACACCACACGGCAGCGCCGAGCTCGTCATGTCGACCGCACCGCCACGTGGCTCCGTGGTATACTCGAGGGGAGTAGCACCCACACAGGCTGTGCCGTGAGTTACACCAGGCTGGAAACGCTCGCCAGTATAATAAAGCATTCTGTGCAACTACTGACAAGATTACTCCCCCTCTTCAGGAATAATACCTGTGTTCATTTTCATTTTGGCTACAAGCATGCTGTCGACCCTCCAATAGAGTGTGGGCTGAGAACAGAGCATTTTTAATTCTTATCTTTCGTTTTCCGGGAATCGTTCCGTGCCGACTATCGGAACTTTCAACAATGCAGCGCGTCAGCAATTGTAAGTATCGAAATAATTACGGAAATTCCGCCTCGATTGCGCAAACTACCTGGTGTTTACCTAGGTTTCAGCGTGGCTAACCACGCGTTCTTCAGAACAAATATAAAACAGCTTGCCTAAATAGGCATAGTCAAAAGCTAAAATCAACACCTACAGCGGCAAGACCCTACAATATTTTTTTTTTTACAAATACACGGTACATATGTACCAAGTCAATAATATTACTTATCTCAGCCCTGTGTGTGCTGCCTCGCCCCAGCCAACGTACGATGGTCACAAGCTCTCCCTATGGAGAGCCAACGTACGATGGTCACTGGTTCTCCCTATGTCAACGAACACAAAGACGGGTGACAAGAATGGCCACAGGAGCGTCTGAATCACGTGGAAGAAACACGAAAGTGTCGAAGTACATGAATTAGCAGGCTTTTGAGGACAGAATATATAAGTTATCTTAATTATAAAAAGTCAGGACCAGTACTAGGTGAAAAGTACAGAAATGTTCTTCAGTCAACTGCGTATCGCTTCTGTAGGGATCGTGAAAATAAGATTAGACGAATTACAGCACCCACAGAAGCCTATAAGCACTCATTCTTCTCCTGTTCCATTCGTGATTGGAACGGGAAGAAATGGGGTTCCATAAGAACGTAGTTTTACCGCCTCAGATTTGTATATTATTTCAAATTCTCGACTACTTTCTCTGTCGTCATCGTCAGCAGGCCGTGTGGTATTTTATTTAGTTGGCCGACTTAAGTCACGAAGACGTCACGAAGTCAACTTTCATATGCTACCAAAGATTATATGGTGATGTCCATGATGAAGAAAGACTATGGCGCTACAGTTTAGTTAGATGTCGGATGACTCAGCTTAACGCCCTTTTCCACACTCCACTAAGGGTATAGCCACTGTCCCAGTTAAAGTTGCTGTTGGACATTCTGACGTCAACGGCTTCTGAACTGTTCAACTGGCTCTAAGCACTATGGGACTTAACATAAGAGGTCATCAGTGCCCTAGTCTTAGAACTACTTAAACCTAACTAACCTAAGGACATCACACACATCCATGCCCGAGGCAGGATTCGAACCTGCGACCGTAGCAGCAGCGCGGATCCAGACTGAAGCGCCTAGAACCGCTCGGTCATAGCGGCCGGCACGGCTTCTGAAATTCATATTAACTCATCAGTGTACCCGCAAAGAGCACCGATGCCACGTTCAATACTGAGATTTCGACAAATCTGTTTTTCCGGAACAAAGCCTCAGAAAGAAACAAACTAATCTGCGTGTTCACGGTCTGAGCTTCGAATTAAGAACCTGCAAGCGGAACCAACTCGTCACCGCAATAAACAGCTGTGTATTTTATGTAACATTCCACTAATGGCTCTGAGCACTACGGGACTTAACTTCTGAGGTCGTCAGTCCCCTAGAACCTAGAACTACTTAAACCTAACTAACCTAAGGACATCACACACATCCATGCCCGAGGTAGGACTCGAACCTGCGACCGTAGCGGTCGCGCGTTTCCAGACTGTAGCGCCTAGAACCGCTCGGCCACCCCAGCCGGCATTCCACTAATAATCTGGTCACCGACCACAACGGAAACACCATGATATTGAAACAACACCTTAGTGTATTCCTGATTACGTTTGTTAAAGAAGGGTCGCCAAATCATGAGAGAAGTTGTAGGAAATGGAGTTTAAGCATGGAAGTTGATTTCACAAATTACTAAACTTTATTTCACATTTAAAAACATCATGGTATCTTACTTCACTGTTAGTCTTAGGAATCCAAAGCACAGAAAATTATTGTGAAACACTGAAGCTAATTACATGGAACTTTGAAATACATCGATATGAAGACCGAATGACCAATAAAATCAGAGCTCCTCATCTGTGCAAGTCACGTTTCCACATTAGCTACAGAAAATAATCTAATGAATTATGCACTCCAGATGCATAAAAAGCTAGTCAGAACCTAAGTGCTCAGAGTGCGGACTCTCCCTATAACATGGGACTCCCAAGTGCTTTGTAGATAGACCGCGTTTTCCCAATATCTTCCGAGTGAATTGAAGCCTGGACCTAGCTTACCTATCGTTGACAATGTACTCACATGTTGATAGGTTCTGAATGAGCAAAGAATTTTCACGTCCAGCTTATGTGTATAACGGCATCCCGCCGCTACACACAAGCTCTGTCCCTTTCCAGTTTCTGGCCTGTTTTCATAGACAGTACCTCAATATCGCAGCTAAGCTAAATATTCGTACGCAGATCCAATTTACTTACAGCCAAATCAGTGGAAAGATCCCTACGGAAAACATATCAGAATGGTGTCCTGCTAGATCGATATATACTGGAGGTTCGATTAATTTCGCCGCCCCCCGCTCTCGTATGCCAGAAACGGTAGAGAGTGCATACATTATTAGTTTAACACGACAGAGAGGCGGATTCAACGGCATCCATCCTTACAGTTGAACTCGTAGCATTCCTGGAGGACACAGTTATCCAAAACGGCTATCAGAGGACACGTTATAATGTAAGGGACGATCAAAAAGTTTCCTTTCCTAGATGTCGGTGATTATACACGGTGATTCTTATTAACGTTCAAAAATCTGTCGAAGCGATGTAGATGACGCTGGGACACATAATTTAAAATAAGGCACATGGGGGTCGAAAAAGTTAGGAAATAAACTAAAGATGGACGACAAATGCTGACCATATGACGTCACCAGATAATGTATCTTACCGCACGTGCAACGTTTGGGCTTGTCGATCCTACACTCACCGGTAGGTGGCAGTGTTCCACATCACTCGGCTACGGTACTCTGTTTTCTGGGGCCAGTGAAATACACGGGCCTTGCAACGAACTTGTGACGTCAAACTAGTTGGCTCGTCCGCCACACCTCACGAACTCTCGGCTATGTACAGGGCCCACGGGAAATCAATATTTAATTGGAAAAATATCATCTAAAGGCCTTAATTTTGTCGTGCATTCAGACAGCTAGTCAAGAAATATTAAACTCGTCTGAAATAGGCACTCGCTCTCCGCCGTAGACGGCTGCTGGCGCTCGTGTAAGACCTGTAGCATCACGTGCTGTGACGTACTCGCCACGGCCTGTCTTTCTCGTGAGCCTCGCCGTTTTCGTTCACGCGTTATCACATGTGACGCGCTAGTGTTTGCGGTGAATCGGTTTACTTTTACGAAAACAGGGCAGCTTGTTGGAGCGAATTGTAGCACTGCCCCCTACCAGCGATAGTAGTATCAACAAGATCAACCGCTACACGTACAGCGAATTTCGTCAACTAGGGACGTCATATGTTCAACATCTGTAATTCACTTTTGAGGTGTTTCCCGACATGTGTCTGAACGTCATCTACGTCGCTTCGGGGGTTTCTAAACTCATTCTGTATATAATCACTCAGTATACCCGCATCGGAGTCGCGATGGTTTGCATATACACTAGAGCAGTGTATTCAAACGGAAAGTTTTTGGAATATGGAAATTTGTGGTGAGTTCCTATGGGACTAAACTGCTGAGGTCATCGGTAGTTGGGCTTACACACTACTTAATCTAATGTAAACTAACTGACGCTAAAGACAACACATACACCCATGCCCGAGGGAGGACTCGAACCTCCGACGGGGGCAGCCGGGCGAACTGTGGTAAGGCGCCCAAGACCGCGTAGCTATCCCGCGTGATGGAAAGTTTTTCGTCGCCCCTTGTATTACCAGACTCACTATCGGCACTTCTGCTATTCGAACTCCGTTGTAATAACGATATGGGTTGTTACTTTTAGAAGTAGGACAGGAACTCCCGAGCCAGAATAAAATCAGTGAGGGGCGCTAATAACTTCGGAGTTGAGCGCCCGTGCCGGCCGTGGTGGTCTCGCGGTTCTAGGCGCGCAGTCCGGAACCGCGCGACTGCTACGGTCGCAGGTTCGAATCCTGCCTCGGGCATGGATGTGTGTGATGTCCTTAGGTTAGTTAGGTTTAAGTAGTTCTAAGTTCTAGGGGACTGATGACCACAGCTGTTAAGTCCCATAGTGCTCAGAGCCATTTGAACCATTTGAGCGCCCGTGAGCTCCAAACACACACACCACACACACACACACACACACACACACACACACACACACAAATCAGTGGTGTCGTCCAAAGAGCGAGGTGCCAAAGCAACGCGATCACAAGAAAAGATAGTTACAGCAAGCCGCGACGACAGATGAACAATACCGGCGTAGCCACCACGTCCACGAACGTTTCGCTACACTACCACAATGCTTTGTCAAGTCCACGATCATCTTTTAGTAGGCCAGCAGAGCAATCAATGTATTAGGCTGAACGCTACGTAGAAGTTATTGTCAAATGTACTCTCACTGAGAGACTTTTAATGTGTCTGCATCAAGTGATACTTTAATGTCCATAGTGAGTTATAAAAACGCACGACACTTCTGTGGAAATGGATTGCACAAAGTTAAGTAATTATTCTTATCTTTCTTTCGTAATAAAGCGAACTAATGTTTTATGTGTTATAGTATCCGCTCTCCATCCTTCAGTAGCAAACCAAAGAAGCCACCATTGTACCGGTGGGAGTATTTTCGTCCAGTACAATAAAAAAAAAAAAATTCAACCCCAAAGAAAGCAGGTGTTGACAGATGTGACACTTACCGAACTATCAGGTTAATAAGTCACGGCTGCAAAACATTAACGCGAATTCTTTACAGACGAATGGAAAAACTGGTAGAAGCTGACCTCGGGGAAGATCAGTTTGGATTCCGTAGAAATACTGACCCTACGACTTATCTTAGAAGCTAGATTCAGAAAAGGCAAACCTACGTTTCTAGTATTTTTAGACTTAGAGAAAGCTTTTGACAATGTTGACTGGAATACTCTCTTTAAAATTCTGAAGGTGGCAGGGGTAAAATACAGGGAGCGAAAGGCTATTTACAATTTGTACAGAAACCAGATGGCAGTTATAAGAGTCGAGGGACATGAAAGGGAAGCAGTGGTTGGGAAGGGAGTGAGACAGGGTTGTAGCCTCTCCCCAATGTTATTCAATCTGTATATTGAGCAAGCAGTAAAGGAAACAAAAGAAAAATTCGGAGTAGGTATTAAAATCCATGGAGAAGAAATAAAAACTTTAAGGTTCGCCGATGACATTGTAATTCTGTCAGAAACAGCAATGGACTTGGATGAGCACTTTAACTGAATGGACAGTGTCTTGAAAGGAGGATATAAGATAAACATCAACGAAAGCAAAACGAGGATAATGGAATGTAGTCGAATTAAATCGGGCGATGCTGAGGGAATTATATTAGGAAATGAGACACTTAAAGTAGTAAAGGAGTTTTGCTATTTGGGGAGCAGAATAACTGATGATGGTCGAAGTAGAGAGGATATAAAATGTAGATTGGCAATGGCAAGGAAAGCATTTCTGAAGAAGAGAAATTTGTTAGTGTCACGAAGTCGTTTCCGAAAGTATTTGTATGGAGCGTAGCCATGTATGGAAATGAAACATGGACGATAAATAGTTTGGATATGAAGAGAATAGAAGCTTTCTAAATGTGGTGCTACAGAAGAATGCTGAAGATTAGATGGGTAGATCACATAACTAGTGAGGAGGTATTGAATAGGATTGGGGAGAAGAAGAGTCTGTGGCACAACTTGACTAGAAGAAGGGATCGGTTGGTAGGCAATGTTATGAGGCACCAAGGGATCACCAATTTAGTATTGGAGTGCAGCGTGGAGGGTAAAAATCGTAGATGGAGACCAAGAGATGAATACATCAAACAGATTCAAAAGGATGTAGGCTGCAGTAGTTACTGGGAGATGAAGAAGCTTGCACAGGATAGAGTAGCGTGGAGAGCTGCATCAAACCAGTCTCAGGATTGCAGACCACAACAACAACAAGAACAACTACAACAACAAATCATCATGTTCTGGGTTCACGTTGGAAATATTGTTTCCTTTTGGCTGGTACAAGTCTTACTGAAAGGCTGAAATCCATTAAATTATAATTTTAGGAGAAATTTAGGAGCTCTCTTGAGTGACGTTAAACTACATTGTCTTTAACTGCACGTCTTTTATGACAGCAGCATAAAGTAACACTGGCGAAATGCGAGCTTGCACCTGAGACGTATGAAAATGTGTTTCTCCAGTGTTTAAACAATAATACAGTGCCAACCTCGCGGACATAGTCTTCGAGGAGGCATCGTCACAACATTTATTTCATCTAGACAATTTCAGCTCCAACGTGACTTGAGTGAATAAAGAAACCGATCTGTTCTGGTCGGAATTCTTTGTGACCCAAATGCACATGAACATGCCGAAATCTCGAGGGAAAACATAGCGAGTCATTCAAGATAGAGCCTTGATCATAAGCACAAATAGTAATTAAGGAAAATTTCAGGATAACATTAAAAAGTTAATAACGTCCAAGAACGTTTACATAATTTTATACTGAGTTGCAACAAGTTGACTTCGTCTCAGGTTGCTTCAAGGTCAATGAGTGGCACTTGGCCGAACTCAAAACTATCGTTGAATCAAATTTGATGACTAAATTGTGCTTCTTTTATCTTGTCGGTATATGAGAAAACCTGTAAATCTGATGTTAATCGACTCATCAAGACTGTAAAATATACTCTGCAAAGAAGATAGAAAAGCCAGGTATGGCAGTATCTCTTTATATCGGTTCGGCTTTCCTCGATTTTAGCAGAGCGAATGAAGTTAGATTTCTTCGAAAGTGTAAAATGTATTTACCAAGTATATATTTTCTTAGCGCCCAGTGAATTCCAAAAGTAATGGTGCCAGAGTCAGTTGCAGACGATCAAATGGGAGTGGACATGTTATTGTGTTCTTCTGTCGTCCTGCCCTTTGTGTTTGGTTGGCGTTGCGACAGTTTGAGCTACAAAAAATTTCGAGGAGCAAGCTGCCAAGTCTCGTGGCAGTAGAAAAATTAATGGTGACGTTCACAGCGTTCACGCGACGTCTCGAGCTAGGCGACGGAAATTGCTGTCTCAAGTCTGTTAAATTTCAAAGAATTTTTACTGCTTTTATTACGTTTTTCTCCTTCTTTCTGTGACAGCAGGTCCTGTCGCGCGCTGTTATCCTCCTCTCCGAGAAGCCAGATTCCTATTAAATATATAACTGAGCAGAAATAGACATCATTTCCACAGACTGAAAATTACTTCCCATTGGAATCCCCTAGAATTCCAATGAAGGACGTATTTTTGTATCATGTCAAAGTACTTGGACATTCAATTGTCCTGAGAAGTCTATGGCTGTCTGGAAAAGGAGTTCATTTGTTACAGTGAGAAGAAAAGTCTTCACTGATACATTTAATTATGCATAATAGTCTTTCAGCCTGATAATCGTAAGAGAATAGAGAGAAAAGCCTGGAAGAAATTCATTTGAAACAAGATAGACGAAGATTCGTTTAAAATCTAGGTTCCGCCAATAACAGTGATGGGGGATCCAATAATGACAAACTCTGCACGGAAATGGAGCCGAAACTGTACATGTAACTGATGAAAAAACTAGGACATTTAAGAGAAGTACGTAACCTGGTTAGTTCAAAGGATGTCAATTTAAATACTTATGAGCTTGGATCTAGATTATCGGGGTGAACTGCGTAAACCGTAAAGAGAAATTAAACAATTTTGAATCTAAATACTTACTGACACAAAGTAAGTTACATAACAAGAATGTAAGTAATGATATATCACTCTAGTCTAAAATCAAACATCCTGACCTTATCCTATGTCTTCAAGGAGTTGGCATGTCGTTCTGGATTTGGTGGAGAGTAGCCGGATGCCCTACCTATCGTGCCCCCCCCCCCCCCCCACCCCTTCCAAAGGCGCCATTTGTCTGCGCCTAGTGTTATCCGTATGAAAGTGCGAGAACGTTCTCAAAATGCTTGCAAATCGTGTAACTGAGGTGGGACTTGGGTCGGATGTGGCAAAACGCCTAAAAACCACATCCATGCTAGCTCACAGACAGGCCGTCGTCTCTAACCCGCCAGGTGGATTCAATCCAGAGCCGCCGCTCCTCCTTGAGTACCGGGAACGGGGTGCTGACGCATGCGGTTGTCCAAGTGGGTAAGTGAAATCGAACGTTATGCAGCAGTAATTCTGACAGTTACACTAAACTGATCGAAACTCTTTAGAATGGAAAATTAAAAAAAAATATTCGGGAGAAGATAGTACTGTGATGATGAGAAAGAAAGGAAATTTATAAATAATTGCAGAGAAAGGAAAAGAAAAGAAGACAAAACGTTTGTGGAATTTCAACCAACTGAACAGTTATAGCCTAAACAAGACCATTTTTTATTTCATTTAAGTTTGATTTCATGCTGGCAGGCTGTAGGAGATAGATTTTAGAAGGCACAAATTCAGATCGGTTCTACGTCGCCCACCCAACAACGGAAACCTCAACGTCAGTGCGTAATGTCCGACGAACTGAAGTAGCTACCAAATCAACGCATGGAGAAGTTCTGGAAAGAAGGAAAAAAGACTGTCGGGTTCTAACCCGTCTTCAAATGACGATGCTCTTTTTCAAAGACGACAGCCGCTAGGAACTGCACGAGAGAAACAGTACTCGGAAAGGAGTACAGGCTAACCTCGGGTACAATCCATTTGTTGTATGCGAACGGAGATAATAAATTTTGGATGTCGCTTTGGAATAATTCGATACTACGATATACTTTACTGTAGACTACTTGTATAAAAGCGATCACCCAACAGTCGTGAACAATTTAACAAGTTTCGTGTTGAAATTTGCACTCAACCTGTGTGACTATACCGGTAGGCAGTTGCTAGGGAGCAAAGATATTTCCACATCCGCCATCGTTCCACAGTGTCTGATGAGCGTGGAACTGCTAGTAAAGGACTCTGAAAAGCGAGCTGTGCCAGACAAAGAACAGAAGATAGCGCTGTCGATCTCACATGTCAGGCAATACTTACTGTAACCGGTATGTAGGCCGCTATCAGAGGATACTATCGAAGGCGGAAGCATATGGTTGTAGTACAATACTGTTGTGAACAGTGAATACCATGTTATAAAGTGGCGACAAGCCACTTCTTAGTGGTTACCAGTAAACTCACGAGCCTTTGAAGAATCGAACTCCCACGTGTAAAACAGCTTCAAACTTTTGATAATTTACAAATCAATTAAGGTGTTACATATCTGACGTTAACTATGTAAGTGAGAAAAAATTTAGAAAAGGCTAAAAGTTATTTTTAAAGTTCGTTGAAAGTCGCTAAGTGCTCTCATTACGATAAACTGGATAGATATAGTCTGAATAATTTGCGCTCTGTTTTAAGCAAATGCTAGTCTTTTCGCGCATTTCAATGTTTATGACAACGTATAACCTGAACTAAGTGTCGCACAATAATATAATTTTGCTAGTACATTGAGTGCTGTACCTGGATAGTGTCTGCAAAATTTGTTGCGAACAGAGTTAGTTCTAAAGAAGTAATAAATTAAAATCTCATGTCTAATGCGGCAGCATAACTCCGTGAAAGGCGAGAATACAGTAAACGATATAAACCTTCTTCTTTTCGTCATTTTGTGAGGGTCGCCAGCGAGAAAATGTTTGGTAAATGTTTGAAATTCTGTGTAAACATATTGCGAGTCAATAAGCGCTTTTTTCTCAAATACTGAATAGATATAGCGAGTAGTTATAATCAAACTGACGGTGTTCCGAGTGCTGTGCTGCGGGCTGTATAAATCGCAGGACACTGAAACATCGAAGGTGTGTTCATCAATCTGTCCGCTCGGAGAGCATGCTGAGGAAATATTAGATCCAGTTTCTACCACCAGGTGGAAATAATGCTCTGTAAGCAGTCAGGATGTGAAATGTTTCCTGTTTTGACATCAGAATGCTGTTTGGTGCTTGGCGATGCATGTTTATTTCTTTTGTGAAGTGACTGTTGGGTTAAGAAGGTTGAAGATTACCGTACGAAATGAGATGGCTATTGAGAAGAAAGAACGGTAGCAACAGGATCACTCCATTGCACGAATATTGCCGGCAGAAACAGCTGCGAAGAGGCCTCATACCAACAAATATAATCAAGAAATTTGAAGAAACTGGTGAAATTGGTAGACGGTCAATTTCGATAGCAGCTCCTGATGAAATTGCTGTAGCTACAGTCGAACGTGCATAACATGCCTCAAATTCTGCAGCCAGTGATCAACCTTTGTCACAGGAATTGTCTCTCCCCCCATGATCAACAGTTAAAAAGATTTTGCACTAGTATCCCTGCAAGCTCCAGAATACGCACCAAATGAAACAAGGTAGGAACAACGGCGTGATTTTGTGCTTCAATTTTTGGCAAGCAAGGAAGTGGATGACATGTGGCCGTGGAATATTCTTCGAACGGATTAACCACGTTTTACTCTGCACAGAAATGTCGTTTATGGGGCTCTACTCCATCGCATGTACTGCAGGAATATCCACTGCACTTGGCTTATGTACTGTGTGGTATGCCTTCAGAGGCTCTTTAATTCTCTCGGTCGGTTTTTCTTCGAGGAGATGACACCTCGCGGGTCTGTTACGTATACAGTGAAATCTGCACTTTACACGGACCTCCTTGTGCAACACGTAATTCCAGCTTTGCCAGAACGCAACCACGTTCAAACGACTATTTTCATGGAAGGTGGAGTGATACCACACGTCGCTTTCCAGTCGAAAGATTTGCTTCAGCAACGACCACATCATCTTTAGGCAATCTGAAGGCGCGTGACGTTCCAGATTCCTCGACCTAAATCCATATGAGTTCTGGTTGTGGGAACATCTGGAAGATCGTGTCTATCGGAAATGTTTCCGAACTCTTCCTGATCTGAAGGATAGTAACTACGATAATTACTCTGATTACACGAGATATGCAGGAGCAACTGTCGACCATGCCGTGCTGTCGACCATGCCGTGTTTTGAATGTAGCGCGTTGCTAGGTCGGGAGACCATATTTAACACATGTTGTAGCTTGTGATCGTACCCTAAAAAACGTGCCGTAACCACGGTTATCATGCGTTTGATCGTTCCACCCTTTTTCCTGAACCCAAACCACACTCAGACTGCTTACAGAGCCGTATTTTCACCTCCTGGCGCAAGTGGAACTATTATTTTTTAGCATACTCTGCGAACACACCAATTAATGAACATAAATATGATACGTCAGCGTCCTGCGATGTATACAACTCGCATTGTACCTCTCGGAACACCATCAGTTTAATTGTGACCACCCGATAGTCTGCGTATTTGTGCATGGTGAGTTATGCTGCTTCAAGAGTGTAACACTTGTCTTACTGTGCTAAAACAATAATATAATATTATAGTTCTCAGTGACTATGAGATGACAGAATTTCAGATTTTTAAATTTGATCAACAGTTAAGCGAAATATTGAGCACAAAATTTTCACTGTTGCTGGAAGCCGTTATACAGGCAACCTGCAATTGTGACTGGCTGTCACGAGCCGAGTTAGCTGTTTAGTAACATACACTGAAGAGGCAAGGAAACTGGCACGATTGCCTAATATCGCGTAGGGCACCTACGAGCACACAGAAGTGCCGCAGTGCGACGTAACATGGACTCGGCTAATGTTTGAAGTAGTGCTGAAGGGAACTGACACCATGAATCTTGCAGTGTTGTCCATAAATCCGTAATAGTACGAGGAGCCAGAGATCTTTACTCAACAGCACATTGCAAGGCATCCCAGATATGCTCAGTAATGTTCATGTCAGGCGAGTTTCGTGGCCAGCGGAAGCGTTTAAACTCAGAAGAGTGTTCCTGGAGCCACCCTGTAGCAAGTCCGGCCGTGTGGGGCGTCACATTGTCCTGCTGCAATTGCCCAAGTCCCGTCGAATTGCACAATGGACACGAATGGATACAGGTGATCAGATGGGACGCTTATGTGCGTGACACCTGTCTCTCGTATCTAGACGTAGGAGGGATCCCATATCACTCCAACTGCACATGCCCCACACCATTACTGAACCTCCACCAGCTTAAAAAGTCCCCTGCTGACATGTAGTGTCCATGGATTCATCAGGTTGTCTCCACACCCGTAAACGTCATCCGCTCGATATGATTTGAAACAAGACTCGTCCGACCGGGAAACATGTTTCCAGTCGTCAACAGTCCAGTGTCTGTGTTGACAGGCCCAGGCGAGGCGTAAAGCTTCTGTCGTGCAGTCATCAAGGGTACACGAGTGGGTCTTCTGCTCCAAAAGCCCATGTCGATGATGTTTCTTTGAATGGTTCGCAGGCAGACACTTTTTGATGGCCTAGCACTGAAATCTGCAGCAATTTTCGGAAGGGCTGCGCTTCTGTCACGTTGAACGATTCTCGTCAGTCGTCGTTTGTCCCGTTCGTGGAGGTTCTTTTTCCGGCTGCAGCTACGTCGGAGCTTTAATGTTTTCCCGTATTCCTGACATTCACGGTACACTCGTGAAATGGTGGGACAGCAAGATCCCCACTTCATCGCTACCTCGGGTATGGTGTGTCTCATGGCTCGTGCGCCGACTGTAGCATCACTTTCAATCTCACTTAAATCTTGATAACCTGCCACTGTAGAGCAGTAACCGATCTAACAACTGCGCCAGACATGTTTTGTCTTATATTGGCGCTGCCGACCGCAACACCGCATTCTCCCTGTTTAAATATCCCTGTATTTGATTACACGTACCTATACCAGTTTCTTTGGCGCTTCAGTATAGATGCTCATGGAAAGGCAACTAGTCACGTCAGAGTGAAAGTAGTCTCATAAGGAGATAGGATTACCACGGCTGAATAAAGCTGATGTTGCTAAATGCGATTTGAGTGAGTAAGAGCATGGTCCAACAGCTTGAAACGTCCCCTTTGAACAATTATACATGACTGTGCTTAAACTGACACACAATATTTTGTTAGCGCAACGCAATCTGACTTTCAAAATTCCCTACAAAAGAATGGCCCTGACTAACATTAAACTATACCTTTCACAAATCACTTACCTTACAAAAATCTTCGCTGCTCAAGCTACTGCAATACAGCGAGCGCCACTACTGCCAGCTAAATAAAAGATTCAAACTATGGAAGGCACTAACTACTGATAGGGATAGTTAGCAAATGAAAGATATTAATAGAGAACAAATAATGTATTTACCTTGATATCATCATATATAAATATAGCAGTTCATGACAAACTTCAAAACTCCGCCATCTCTCTCCCCACATCCACCACTGCTGGCGGCTCACCTCCAACTGTGCAACGCTACGCGCTGTTCACATCCAGCTGCCGCTGCCCAACACTACAATGGCGAGTATTACAACAATGCAAAGTAGCCACAGACTGCACACAGCACAGCCAGTGATTTTCATACAGAGGTGGCGTTACCAATAAAAAAACCTAAACAGCCTACTTACAAGCTCTAGGTGTTACCAGATGAATAACTGTTCGTCTACAGTGTGAAGTATGCGCCATAAATATCACAGTGCCTTTCTGTCAACCAAAGGCCTTGATAATGCTTCCCAGTCAGAAGAAGAGAGCAGAAGTATAATAATGCGATAGTAATAGACTCGAAGACTTCATCTTTGAATCCCGCTGGTATCGCTAACCCTCATTACTAGAGATTAGCTTGTAAGCGGAGGAGCGATGACGGGGCGCACCTTGTGGTTAAGAGAGCGTGCGTCAATGTTGCAGGCTTAGCCGCCCTTCTCTTCCGCCCTAACAACACCCACCACTCAAAAAAGGCGAAAGACTGGCTAGAGTAGCAGGTTTAGCAGATTCGGCTTCATCTCCCTCTCTTCCAAGCTAAACTGCAAAGTAGTAAGCCACAAGGGCAGGTCGATTATGGTGATAAAACAAGTATGACAACACACTGAGGTGACTAAAGTCATAGGATACCTCCTATCATCGTGGTGGATCTTCTTTTGCCGGACGTAGTGCAGCAACTCGATGTGGCATGGTTCAACAATCTGACGAAACAAATGTGCATACTAAAAACCCAACGCAAAACTGCCAAGAAGCAGACCGTCAAGGAAGGCAATGCCTGCTTTCCAAATGTTTGAAGAGGAATATCAAGATCTGAAAAATTAAAGTTCAGATTCCGTCGCAAATACGTCAAATTATGAGAACCCCAAGACTGGATTTTATAGAGCAGGAAGAGGAGCTATAGAGACGACAGAATCCTTGTTGTAGTTAGGAGAGTGAATTTAACGAAGACGTTTTGATATTAATAAAATAAAGGAGTTTTAAACACGTCTAAGTACTACATGCACAGCCAGTCCTAAGCCTGGATACTACGTGAAGGGATGTTCTTAACTTGCCCGCGAAAGGCAAACGTGCAGAGTTCGAGTCTCGGTCCGGCACACAGTTTTAATCTTCCAGGAAGTTTCATATCAACGCACACTCCGGTGCAGAGTGAAAATCTCATTCAAGGGATGTTCTTGTTAGTAAACCGGTCGGAAAATCCACGTCTAAAATATTTGTGGGCGGAAACACCACGTTAACGTCGCGAATCACAAAGACCACAATCGGAAACTGCAGAACTACGTGTTTGCTCTGGGGACGGGGTGGAAGAGTTTGGTCCTCTAGCTACGGATCGCACAGCACTCGCGTAAGAAGCAGTGCCGGTGCGGCAGAGGAGCGCACCGTTTGTGAATGCGTGCCGGCGCGTCGTGTCACCCTCGGATGCACTCGGAGGCGGTGACGCTGGAATCCGCCCGTACTGATCATTTAAAATTAGCCGCGCGCCAGGTCCGGCCGCGTTGTGCAACAGGCCCTGTGGCAGCGGCAGTCGCACTCGTCTGCACGCAGCCGCCATGTAGCACGGACGTGCCGGCGTGCTGGCTGCCCCGTGAAGCAGCGCCCAGTGACGAGTGCCGAGTACCCACTGAGGATCTGCGGCAGTCGCAACCACAGCACTCAAGTTCTAAATACGACTGTCTGCTTCTACGACACACCAAAACGAGTCATTAATGATAACTCAAAACTCTTACGCCGATTAGCTCCTTTTTACACTATTGGCCATTAAAATTGCTACACCAAGAAGAAATGTAGATGATAAACGGGTATTCATTTCACAAATATATTATACTACAACTGATATGTGATTACATTTTCACGCAATTTAGGTGCATAGATACTGAGAAATCAGTACCCAGAACCACCACCTCTGGCCGTAATAACGGCCTTGACACGCCTGGGCATTGAGTCAAACAGAGTTTGGATGGCGTGTACAGGTTCAGCTGCCCATGCAGTTCCAACACGGTTCCATAGTTCACCAAGAGTAGTGACTGGCGTATTGTCACGAGCCAGTTGCTCGGCCACCATTGACCAGACGTTTTCAATTGGTGAGAGATCTGGAGAATGTGCTGGCCAGGGCAGCAGTCGATCATTTTCTGTATCCAGAAAGGCCCGTACAGAACCTGCAACATGCGGTCGTGCATTATCCTGCTAAAATGTAGGGTTTCGAAGGGGTCGAATGAAGGGTAGAGCCACGGGTCATAACACACCTGAAATGTAGCGTCCACTGTTCAAAGCGCCGTCAATGCGAAGAAGAGGTGACCCAGACGTGTAACCAATGGCACTCCTTACCATCACGCTGGGTGATACGCCAGTATGGCGATGACGAATATACGCCTCCAATGTGCGTTCACCGCAAACATGGATGCGACCATCATGATGCTGGATTCATCCGAAAAAATGAAGTATTGCCATTCGTGCACCCTGGTTCGTCGTTGAGTATACCATCGCATGCGCTCCTGTCTGTGTTGCAGCGTCAAGGGTAACCGCAGCCATGGTCTCCAAGCTGATAGTCCATGTTGCTGCAAACGTCGTCGAACTGTTCGTGCATATGGTTGTTGTCTTGCAAACGTCCCCATCTGTTGACTCAGCGATCGAGACGTGGCTGCACGATCCGTTACAGCCATGCGGATAAGAAATCTTGTCATCTTGACTGCTAGTGGTACGAGGCTGTTGGATCCAGCACGGCGTTCCGTATTACCCTCCTGAACCCACCGATTCCATATTCTGCTCACAGTCATTGGACCTCGACCAACGCGAGCAGCAATGTCGCCATACGATAAACCGCAATCGTGATAGGCTCCAATCCGACCTTTATCAAAATCGGAAACGTGATGGTACGCATTTCTCCTCCTTACAAGAGGCATCACAACAACGTTTCACCAGGCAACTGCCGTTTGTGTATGATAAATCGGTTGGAAACCTTCCTCATGTCAGTACGTTGTAGGTGTAGCCACCGGCGCCAACCTTGTGTGAATGCTCTGAAAAGCTAATCATTTGCATATCACAGCATCTTCTTCCTGTCGGTTAAATTTCACGTCTGTAGCACGTCATCTTGGTGGTGTAGCAATTTTAATGGCCAGTAGTGTATATCAGTCCATCATGGAGTTCATCTCTGACAAATTCGTGTCTACCTATTTATTTTGCTGTCGTCGTCAGTTCGTCAGTTTCTTACAATTCTTAGCCATTAAAAAAAAAACAATACTAGTAACACTAACTGTACATTGAGATGACAAAAGTCTAGGGATTCCGATATGCACGTATACAAATAGCGGTATTATCACGTGCACAAGTTACGAAAGGACAGAGCGGTGGTGGAGCTGTCATTTGTGCTTACGACGTGATTATGGCCACATGAAACATTCCATTTCGGAAATCGCTGGGGAAGTCAATATTCCGAGATTCACAGTGTCAAAAGTATGCCGCGAATACCAAATTTCATGCATTACGTCTTACCACGGACAATGCAGTGGCCGACGGCCTTCACTTAACGACTGAGAGCACAGACGCTTGTGTAGAGTTGCCAGTGCTAACATACAAGCAACTCTGCTTGGAATAACCGCAGAAATGAGCGTGGGACATATAACGAACGTATCCGTTAGGACAGTGTTGTGAAATTAGACGTTAATGATCTGAGGCAGCAAACGACTAACGCGAGTGTTTTGCTAACAGCACAGTAGCCTGTAGCGTCTCTCCTGGGCTCGTGACCACATTGCTTGGACCCTAGGCGTCTGAAGAACCTTGGCCTGGTCTGATGAGCCCCGATTTCAGTTTGTAAGGACTGGTGTTAGGTTCGATTGTGGCGCAGACATCACGAAACCGTGGACCCAAGTTGTCAACAAAGCACTGTGCAAGATGGTGGTGGCTCCATAGTGGCTTGGGATGTGTTCACATGGAATGGACTGGGTATTCTGGCTCAACTGAACCGATCATGGATTGAAAATGGCTATGTTCAGCTACCTGCAGACGATTTGGAACTGTTCGTCAACTTCATGTTCCGAAACAACAATGAGCCATGTCACTGGGAAACAGTTGTTCGTGACTGGTTTGAAGAACATTCTAGACAGTTCGACCAAGTGGTTTGGCCACCCAGATCGCCCAACATTAATCCCATCTAACATTTTTGGGACGTAATCGAGAGCACAGTTAGTACGCCATATCCTGCACCGACAACACTTTCACAGTGATGAACGACTATAGAGGCATCATGGTTCAGTATTTCTGCCTGGGACTTCCAATGACTTGAGTCCACGCCACGTCCATTAGCTGCATTACGCCGGGCAGAAGCAGGTCCGATAAGATATTTGGAGGTATCCTATGGCTTTTGTCACCTCAGTGTAAGTTATAATTTACGCATTTCGTGTTCCAGAAATTTTACTGACGCATGCTAGCCATGGATATTTGTTCATCTTTCTGGATAAACGCATAGCCACTTGCTCAGGAGGTGAACTAATTATTATTACTTCGATGTTAACCACACTCGTACAAGAAAGGATTAATGTCGTTACTTATATCCTTCTTCTATGAGAAACGGGACGACGGCTGGTCAGTATATGAGGACTGGTGGTACCATCTTCAGCTATGTGTTTTTAAAATTCCTTTATTCAACGCAACCGGCGTGGTGACCGAAACCGGTTGTATTAAATGAAGGAATTTTTTAAAAACGCATCTGAAAGTGGTAACTCAATTCTCACAACTAATGTCGAATTTGGGCCATTAACAATTGACGTCTATTGTCTACGACTAATTGCCGAAGTTTCGTAGCTGCAGTTAGTACTGGTCCGTTTAAATAACGCACCGTTCATTGTTGTCGCAGCTATTCGCATTACAAAGTATTGTTTACAAACACAGGTACTTACATTGTAATATTTAAATCACTGTGAGAACTGAGTTAGGCTACTCATAAAAAAAGCAAAGTTAGACTTAAAATGAATCGTCTAATAATGAAGAAGTAATCTGACGTTCCGTTCCGTAATTTCGACAAACGTGTTGTAAGACAAATTCATACCTCATTATATTGATCAGCGACATCTAGGCCTAACATTGAAGTGATTTCGACGAATAAGGTAAACGAATATGATAAATTAAAGGAAAATATTAAATACGGGATTTTAGCGCCTCGTACAAGGTCCATATGGGATAATTTATTTAATCCTCAAATGCCCACTGTATGGGATCGCTGACGACCCTGGTTCTAAAGGTCGATACGTACTGGACCTCAAGGGAAGGCAACTTCAACGCTCAATGGTGAAGTCTTCACACTCAGTGGAACGTAGACACCTCACTTCACTTAGCGCAATACGAAATAGCTTATTACTGGCGAAAGCAACATTCATAACGCATGTCCTGACAAAAGTTGTATCGCGAATTTTCTGCACTGCAGAGAAATGAAAGAATAGGAAAAGCGTCATTTAAGTACTCCAAGACTTCAACATATATTTTCTCAGAAAAATACATGCATACAAATACATCAAACAATATTTGGAAGGCAATACAGACAGTGTCTTCACCTCATCCACTGCGTTATGTTTTCTTTCTAATTACTAAATAACGTCGAAAGAGCTACTTTTCTCTTTCAATAGAGCCAAAACACGTGCTGCTATAAAAAGATTTTTTTAATGTAAATAATTTCCTCTATTTATTTTCTTATTTATGCACAGAGTTGACTTATTGTTTATCCAAGCACTGAAAATCTACATCATTTTTCGCTTTCGGATATCTGGAAGAATACAATAGAACACCGAGCGAGGTGGCGCAGTGGTTAGCACATTGGAATCGCACTCGGGAGAACGACGGTTCAGTGCCACGTCCAGGCATCGTGATTTAGGTTTTCCGTGATTTCCCTAAATCGCTTCAGGCAAATGCCGGGATGGTTCCTTTGACAGGGCACGGCCGACTTCCTTCCCTAATCCGATGAGACTGATGACCTCGCTGTTTGGTCGCTTCCCCTAAATCAAACCAACTACAGAACGACTAACGAAAACCTCACAAAGTTACAGAAAAACAAATCAAAGAATAAAGTAAAGATTAAGATGACCCGAAAGTACGGAATCCGGTATTATATCATGATTGAAAGCGGCGAGAATAAGTTCCGATACAAGTAGATGACAACTACACCTTTCTAAACGCCAGAACTTCTTCCCGAAAATCCTCGATGTTGACGGCCCCGTTCCAATGCGTTCCGTCAGCTCTCCATGTGAATGTCGCCATTTGAAACACATTATGCAATGTTTTGGCATTCCGTTCCGTGACGTCCAGTGTGAATAATAGATCTTTACTCGTCTGAGGGTCCTCGCACTTAGAGTGCTCGTGTTTGTTGATACACAAATGAGAGTTCCGTTGAGCTGGCAAGTACCGTTCAACTCCGCTGTCGACGCTGGCAGAAATATCAGCGCACGCATTCACATCTGTATCTAAATATATACTCCACGAATTACTCTTCGGTGCATAGTGACGGCTACTTCGTGACAATATAAACGAGTTTCTGTCATAGAGCGAAGAGAAAATGAGCTGTCTCTCTGTTTCTGTGCTTGCCCTAATCTACCCTGACTTATTCTCAAGATGTGTATGCGGGATATGTGATGGTGGCAGCAGACTGTAAGCCTAGTCTGCACCAATACAGGTTCTTTAAATTCACCAACTGGATTTGGCTAGAACTACGTAGTCTTTCTTTCGCGTCTTCCCATTTAAGTTCTCCTATCATTTCTGATACACTTTCGTAAGGTACTACACCGACCTGTTACCATCCTAATAGCGCATCTCTGGAACAACAGAGGGTGTTCCGAACGATTCAGCCCATTTCACAATACTTCAACTACTAGAAAGGAACTTGTGAATTTTAATGGCTGGCTCTGAGCACTATGGGACTCAACTGCTGAGGTCATTAGTCCCCTAGAACTTAGAACTAGTTAAACCTAACTAACCTAAGGACATCACAAACATCCATGCCCGAGGCATGATTCGAACCTGCGACCGTAGCGGTCTTGCGGTTCCAGACTGCAGCGCCTTTAACCGCACGGCCACTTCGGCCGGCTGTGAATTTTAGTTTACAAATCAAATTAAATGGCTCAAAGCACTATGGGACTTAACATCTGAGGTCATCAGTCCCCTAGACTTAGAACTACTTAAACGTAACTAGCCTAAGGACAACACACATATCAATGCCCGAGGCAGGATTCGAACTTGCGGCCGTCGAAGCAGCGCGGTTCCGGACTGAAGCGCCTACAACCGCTCGGCCTTAGTTTACAGGTCGAAACTACAAATTTGTGAGTTCCTGGTACGAGTCTCCCCTTGCTACAGTTAGCGCGCTACCTCGCTCGTTTATTACCCAACTGTGAGAATATGGTGAAAATTTCATTTTCCAACAGGATGGAACGCCACCGCAGTGGCATCTACCTGTCAGACCACTTTTTAACGAGTTGCCCCAACCATGCGTCGGCAGTAAGGGGTGTACGTATATCGCGCTGTACCACTGACTTCCAATTTCGTCCTATCTCACGGTCTATGTGCCTTCCCTTTATAGCGTTTCATTTTTGTTGGACATAACTTATTCAATAATGATTTAACATTGTTCTTCGTTACTTTTTAGTTGCTCGACTTTGGTGTTTTATGCGGCTACGACAGACTTTGTCTTCTGCTTCCATTGTTATTGCTCTGAGGAAATTTAGTACTGCTACTCCTCTTGAATAATATAAGAACACCTTCCACACATGTAATCCCTATATTGTCCATAAACATAGACGACATTAACTGGATAACGCCAAACTTCCGTCAGATCATGACGTCCAGTACAAATGTCTACACAGAAGTCTACCCAAAGAGAGAATGAATCTTAATGTCATTTCTCATTCATAAACATTTCATTTGTCTGAGTAAACATTAACATTGTCAAAAACATTATTTTCTGAGGAGTTAGTGCTTCTACAGCGTAGGTCGGCGATGCTAGGAGATTCCATATTCCCATTCGCACGGGGACATCCCCTCGCGAAGTTACTGCAATCGCCAGTCATCTTGAAGACATTTGTCTCCCTTCGGTATGGATTTCCACAAGCAAATCAAATAAAAAAGCTGCACAGTACCTACGGTCTGCTCTACCATAAATTGTTTTGTGGTTTTCCTTCGTGACTGTCATTGAACGATAAGAATACATAGAGATACACATTACTTCTATGAAGTGGGATGTAGCACAACAACTTCCAACAACTTTGGGTGAACTGTGATGGCGAACAGCGACGTAAATGAATTCTTACACGAATGATGAAAGGACAGACACCGTTGATGATCCACAGCTGTACGAAATACTTCGAAATTAATTGGAGGACTGCGAATTCCTTGATATTAGCTCTATTAAAGGGAGCTAGAACGGAATTTTTTTTCACATTTTCGGATTGTTATCTCATTATAAAATTTGGAATTTTTCGAATAAAATGATATACAGGGTGAGTCACTAACTACTGTCACCAAGAATAACTTCGAAAGTATGATAGCAGCTGAAACGTTTGTGGGACAAAAGTTTCATGGGACAACGGGGGCCATAATATGTCTTTGGTTTTTTGTTGCTAAGTGGGGTCGCTTCAAAATATAAGGGTCAACTTTGTTTTTTTGAATGGGGTGCTATAGTTGTTGTGGTCTTCAGTCCTGAGACTGGCTTGATGCAGCTCTCCATGCTAATCTATCCTGTGCAAGCTTCTTCATCTCCCAGTACCTACTGCAACCTACATCCTTCTGAATCTGTTTAGAGTATTCATCTCTTTGTCTCCCTCTACGATTTTTACCCTCCACGCTGCCCTCCAATACTAAGATGCCTCGGAACATGTCCTACCAACCGATCCCTTCTTCTAGTCAAGTTGTGCCACCAACTTCTCTTCTCCCCAATCCTATTCAATACCTCCTCATTAGTTATATGATCTACCCATGTAATCTTCAGCATTCTTCTGTAGCACCACATTTCGAAAGCTTCTATTCTCTTCTTATCCAAACTAGTTAATGTCCATGTTTCACTTCCATACACGGCTACGTTCCATACAAATACTTTCATTAACGACTTCATGACACTTAAATCAATACTCGATGTTAACAAATTTCTCTTCTTCAGAAAAGCTTTCCTTGCCATTGCCAGTCTACATTTTATATCCTCTCTACTTCGGCCATCATCAGTTATTTTGCTCCCCAAATAGCAAAACTCCTTTACCACTTTAAGTGTCTCATTTCCTAATCTAATTCCCTCAGCATCACCCGATTTAATTCGACTACATTCCATTATCCTCGTTTTGCTTTTGTTGATGTTCATCTTATACCCTGCTTTCATGACACTGTCCATTCCGTTCAACTGCTCCTCCAAGTCCTTTGCTGTCTCTGACAGAATTACAATGTCATCGGCGAACCTCAAAGTTTTTATTTCTTATCCATGGGTTTCAATACCTACTCCGAATTTTTCTTTTGTTTCCTTCACTGCTTGCTCAATATACAGATTGAATAACATCGGGGATGGGCTACAACCCTGTCTCACTCCCTTCCCAATCACTGCTTCCCTTTCGTGCCCCTCGAGTCTTATAACTGCCATCTGGTTTCTGTACAAATTGTAAATAGCCTTTCGCTCCCTGTATTTTACCCCTGCCACCTTCAGAATTTGAAAGAGAGTATTCCAGTCAACATTATCAAAAACTTTCTCTAACTCTACAAAGCCTAGAAACGTAGGTTTGCCTTTCCTTAATCTAGCTTCTAAGATAAGCCGTAGGGTCAGTATTGCCTCACGTGTTCCAATATTTCTACGGAATCCAAACTGATCTTCCCCGAGGTCAGCTTCTACCAGTTTTTCCATTCTTCTGTAGAGAATACGCGTTAGTATTTTGCATCCGTGACTTATTAAACTGATTGTTCGGTAATTTTCACATCTGTCAGCACCTGCTTTCTTTGGGATCGGAATTATTATATTCTTCTTGAAGTCTGAGGGTATTTCGCCTGTCTGATACATCTTGCTCACCAGATGGTAGAGTTTTGTCAGGACTGGCTCTCCCAAGGCCGCCAGTAGTTGTAATGAAATGCCGTCTACTCCCGGGGCCTTATTTCGACTCAGGTCTTTCAGTGCTCTGTCAAACTCTTCACACAGTATCGTATCTCCCATTTCATCTTCATCTACATCCTCTTCTATTTCCATAATATTGTCCTCAAGTACACTGCCCTTGTACAGACCCTCTATATACTCCCTCCACCTTTCTGCTTTCCCTTCTTTGCTTAGAACTGGGTTTCCATCTGAGCTCTTGATATTCATACAAGTGGTTCTCTTTTCTCCAAAGGTCTCTTTAATTTTCCTGTAGGCAGTATCTATCCTACCCCTAGTGAGATAAACCTCTACATCCTTACATTTGTCCTCTAGCCATGCCTGCTTAGCCATTTTGCACTTCCTGTCGATCTCGTTTTTGAGACGTCTGTAGTCCTTTTTGCCTGCTTCATTTACTGGGGTGCTATAGTTTGGTACTTATTTTCTGATAGCGGCTATCGAGGCATATCCAATGATGTGTAACAGTAAGGTCTTTGAAGGTCAACAAAGATCAAAAGCCGGCTGGAGTGGCCGAGCGGTTAAAGACGCTACAGTCTGGAACCGCACGACCGCTACGGTCGAAGGTTCGAATCCTGCCTCGGGCATGGATGTGTGTGGTGTCCTTAGGTTAGTTAGGTTTAAGTAGTTCTAAGTTATAGGAGATTTATGACCACAGCAGTTGAGTCCGATTGTGCTCAGAGCCATTTGAACCATTTGAAGGTCAAAAACGTGGCATGAACGTCCAATTACTGAAGGTGTTAGAAGCGATGACCATTGGTATCAATGCAGTGCTGCAATCTTCTTATCATGGACTGGGTGGTATGCCTTATCACATCGGCACTTATCGAAGCACATGCTCTGACGATTCTCTCTCGCATATCTTCAGGTGTAGTTGGAACGTCTTTATAAACAATGTCTTTTACGAATCCCCACAAGAGAAAATCCAGCACAGTCAAGTCTGGCCACGACACATCTCCTCCGCGTCCAATCCAACGATTTGGGATTGTCTCTGCAAGTCATTTCTAGCCACCAGCGAAAAATGTGCCGGACACCCATCGTGTTGATACATTTTGTTCCTTGTTCCTATAGGTATTTCTTCCAATAACAGACCTACCTATGTTTCTTGCAGGAATGTGATGTAATTGGTACTATTAAGATTTCCTTCGATGAAATAAGGGCTTATAATTCTGTCCTCCAGAATCCCACACCATACGTTCACCGACCACGGTTTTTGGTGTGCATTTTTCAGCAGCCAACATGGATTATCAGTTGCCCAGTAATGCATGTTATGCAAATTAACATTTCAATAGTTCGTGAATGTAGCCTCGTCAGTAAATAAAATCAAATTAATAAATGTGTCATCCCTCTGTAACTGAAGTTGAGCCCATCAGCAGAATTCAATGCGATGCATACAATCCCTACCAGTTAATTCTTGGACGAGATATATGGTAAGGATGATATTTATGGTGATGCAGAACACGAACAACACTACTCTGGCTCATGCCACATTCCCCTGTGATTTGACGCGAACTAACACAAGGATCTCGAACCGCAGTGGCAACAGCACCAATTTCCGTTTCCTCGTTAGTAACTTTCCTTTACCGGATATGTTTCCGATGCGTTAATGATCCAGTTGTTCTCAATTTATCATACACATATTTAAATGTACGACGTGTAGGGTGAGTACGTTGAGGATACCTTTCAGCGTATAAGTCTCTAGCTTTCACTGAATTTCGTTGGCATTCTCCATTAATGAGAAGCATGTCGACTTGTTCTTCGAAGGAATACATCAATCACATTCGCTTGATTCGACGATACTAGCCTTACCGTTCCTATTAGTGTTGCATTGCGAAACCAACAAATGGTGTTCACATGTCAATAACACATTAGATGGATACGCCATATTCGGCGAATATTTACTATTTTCGCTACATACGAGAGAGAATTGTCGGAGCATGTGCTTCGTTAAGTGCCGAAGTGATAAGGAATACCATTCAATCCATGATAAGAAGATTGCAGCACTGCTTTGATACCAATGGTCATCACTTGGAACACCTTCTGTAAATGGACGTTCAGGCCACGTTTTTGACCTTCACTGATCTTCAAAGACCTTACTGTTACACATCATTGGATTCGTCTCGATAGCCGCTATCAGAAAATAAGTACCAAACGATAGCATCCCATTCAAAAAACAAAGTTGACCTTCATATCGATGAAGCGACCCCAACTAGCAACAAAAAACTGTCATATTATGGCCCCTGTTGTCCCATGCAACGTTCATCCCACAAACTTTGCAGCTACTATCATACTTTCGGAGTTGTTATAGGCGGCAATAGTTAGTGACTCACCCTGTACGTATTACTTATAAACTCACATGGGAAGTATTTTTTTTCTAATATAATCTACACCGGTTGAAAATGTTAAAATTTTTACGTGCCTTGCTTCAAGATCTAATAAAATCGGCAATTTTTTTATATATAAGGCTGTGGATTGCTGTGTTATAGAGGTTAAACTGTATTGGTAGCACTGTCAAAGACAGTACCGTATCGTTTCATAGTATAAACACGAATTGCATGTCGAAGTGCTAACGTTCTTCTGGGAAAAACTAACAATTAGATTGGTAAATCTCTCAAAAAGTAAAGTATGACGCCAAAACGAAGTGTTCTTAAGAAACGTGGATTTCATGGTAATAGATTTTCTAATAAAGGGAAACATTTTGTTCAACATGTGGCATGTGAAGTTACAGACAATGAAATACAGGCAAACTCGTCAGTATACACAGGAACAGCCATTAGTGCTTCGTAGATAAAAAAAACGCTATGATACACAGTTTTCTCAAAACGAAAGTGATGTAAATGGTAGGTTAGTTTATATTCTGATAGATTTATACATCCTAACAAGGGTGTTAGGTGAATGTGTGAGTTGTAAAATGTGTGAAGACAGTGAGGTATCAAATGGACTAGCCAGGAAACTTATCATTAATTGTGCCATTGTAAATATACTCATTCATTTTGTAATACTCATAAGTGTAAAGATAATTATTTTGAAGTAAATGTTAGGTGGTTTTATGGATTGAGAGCTATTGGCAAAGGACACACTGCAGTAGAAACAATGTGTGCAATGATGAATATGCTACGCCCACCTTGCAAAATCGACAAGTATGCAGGATTTATTGGTGCTGCCACGGATTCTGTTGCTTGTGAGTCAATGAAGGGTGCTGCAAACGAAGCTGTTGAAATAAATGATAGTATGACTGACATACCAGTACCGTTTGATGGCAATTGGCAGAAACGCGGCTACAGTTCTAAGAATTCTGTTGTTACAGTGACCAATGTGGATACTGGAAAGATAATAAATTTCCAGATTTTAACCAAACTTTGTTGTAACTGTACATCAGGGAATGAAGAAGGGCATACTGTGACAGAATATTATGAAGGAACAAGTGGTAGTACGGAGGCCTCTGCAGCTATTTAAATTTTTAGTCGATCTGTGAACGAAAGGGGAGTGTGTTACACACCTTCTTAGGTGATGGAGACTCAAAAGCATATAACAGTCTAGTAGTCGCTCTGCCTTATGGTGAGAAGATTATCAAAAAACTGGAATGTGTTGGTCATGTCCAGAAGAGGATTGGCACCAGGCTGAGGAAGCTGAAACAAAGTTTGAGGGACAAGAAACTTTCTAATGGTAAAACCATAAGAGGCAGGCTGACAGACAAAATGACTGATGAACTACAGCAGTATTACGGGATGGCCATTAGAAATAATACTGAGGATTTGTTGAAAATGAAGCAGGCAGTATGGGCTACCTTCTTCCGCCAAGTGTCAACTGATAAAAAAACAGTACACCATCTTTGACCGGAAACAATCTTCTTGCAATATAGAAAAGCATCTAATGCTTCCCGAAAGTCAAGGAAATCGTCCGGAAATCGTTCTGCAGTTTCTCGCACCTGCTGTTTCTCCAGACCTTCTTAATGGTTCTTTGTGAATAGGACGCCTACTTACCTCTTGGGATTCTCATTTGGGTTATTTCACTGTCTTCCTTTAATCCGGCCTGGTGGGGATCCCAAACATCCGAGAAGTACTCAAGAGTGCGTCGAACAAGTATTCTGTACACGGTCTCCTTTATAGGTGAGATACAGATCCGTAGAATTCTTCCAATACACCATTCGCCTTCCCTGTTACAGTTCTTAGGTTCTCGTCCCATTTCATGTCACTTTGTAACGTTACGCTTGGATGCTTAATCAATGTGACTGTATCAAGGTGCATACCCCTAATAGTGCATTCGATACATGATTGTTTTTCCTATTCATCTGCATTAAATTGGGGTTTTCCACGTTTACAGCACTCTTTCGTTGCGAAATGAGGCAGTACAGAATGGCGGCATTTGTATCGGATTAGACTATAAAATTCAGTACCGACTCTGCATCTACGTGTCACTGGTGTAATTTTTAGCTCTGATTATCGTTGCAAAGCCGAAACCGGCCATCAGGTTGTAATAAAGTAGCATGTGATGACGATACTGCCTTTTATAACCTAAGCTGCCATTCATTACATCACATAGAAATTCTATACAAATCTTCTTGTATCGTCCTACAGCCACCCAACGACCACAATTCCCGTACATTACAGCGCCGTCAGCTAACAGCTGGAGGTAGCAGATCACTCTGTCTGTCAGATTTCTGCTTCGGTCGGTTACGCCACGTAGATTTGGCTCCTCTAGGGCGTGCTATGATTCTGTTGCGTAACCAGAACAGTACACAAGCTCATAAAAACAAACAAAAAATTAATTACGTAACTATTTTTTGGAGGCGATTATGAAAACTTTACGCTTATCCCCCATACATGTCGATATTTTGATGTCAATATTAAGGTCAGTTAAAGTAGTCATCTTTTGGAACTGGACGCACATATGTTCACTCTTCTTTAATTCCAACGCTGTTATGGACAACTGCTATAAGGACACATTTATTACAGAACACATCCTTGCCAGGGCGTGAGCTGTACTTACAGCGCTCATGTACATCTACATCTACATCTACATGACTACTCTGAAATTCACAGTTAAGTGCTTGGCAGAGGGTTCATCGAACCACAATCATACTATGTCTCTACCATTCCACTCCCGAACAGCGCGCGGGAAAAACGAACACCTAAACCTTTCTGTTCGAGCTCTGATTTCTCTTATTTTACTCTGATGATCATTCCTACCTATGTAGGTTGGGCTCAACAAAATATTTTCGCATTCGGAAGAGAAAGTTGGTGACTGAAATTTCGTAAATAGATCTCGCCGCGACGAAAAACGTCTTTGCTTTAATGACTTCCATCACAACTCCCGTATCATATCTGCCACACTCTCTCCACTATTACGTGATAATACAAAACACATTATACATCAATGTGCAGATGCATCTGGAAACATTAGAGAGTGGCGACTTAAGAAGAGCCGTTTCTCCTAGCATCTGGCCTCACCTGCGCCTAGAAGGTCGTAGCTGCAGCTTCCGTGCAGACAGGTTTCTATTGTGGCCGTCTGCGCTGTAGCTGCGGCGAGGCCGAGGGAACGGAGGTTGTCTCGGCTCGGCCCTAGTGGAACTGGCGCGATTGCTTCATTCAGTGCAACGCCGCACCGGCAGCTGCGCTACCGCGTCTACGAGTACAACTGCATGGCGGGGCTGCTTCATTCCACCGCAGCTTTCTTTTTGATACGTTGTTTCTACGTGCCTTTTGTGCAGTTTATGCTTTATAGCTTGGGGTCTCCACAAAACATCAAGTACTTGCTGACCTCGATTTTTCTATAGAATTACTGGTCAGACAAAAACTGCGTAAAAAGCACGTAGAAACAACTTATTATATTCGTGGAACGAAGAACCTCTGCTCCATTTCCAAACCACTCGGCAGTCTCCTAGACAATAATACCATACGACTTTACGTTTATGCAGGCTGGCCCCCTACAAGCACCTACCTTAAAAACATTGTTATCAAGAAAACCAGTTTTTTGTTGTAAATTTTAGTTTTCAAAAACACTGCGCAACGCAGTTAAAACAGTTTTTCGAAACGCATAATATTCTTCTATTGTGAGGTGCCTATAGCCTTCCTCCGTTAAGGGGCAAAAGCGTAGCGCCCTACGACGTCACCGTCTGGCTCTTCAACGCTTCATCAGTGAGGTGCAACATGTGCCAAGAAAAGGCCAAATCTCTGAAGTTCATATGAGCTATGAAGCGGGTTAATGACGTCACGTTGTCAGCAAATTTCGCCGCAAATCTGTCTAACATCATCGTGGACGTGTCACACGATGGGAAGGACTTCACGCCCGCTTTTAACCAAAATTTACCCCTTCTTTTGACGCCTCTGCGATGGAGGCCAGAACCGTGACAGCTAAGTTAAAATCAAGCGGTTTTCTAATGCGTGGGTGAGAAGAACGTTTCAGACACACTGCCTCTCAGTATCGGCACGAAAACGCCTCAGGGAGTGGCCCAAAGAGAGTCAACGGAACTGCTGCTTCCCTTGCGACGGTGATTACCAAACCGTACGAATTTACGTTTATGCAGGCTGGCCCCCTACAGCACAGACCCACGGTGGCGTTAGGCAGAATTGTGGTGACATTTGTTGCCAATGTGATATCATTAATACACAATATATATAAATGACCTATTAGATAGTGTCGGAAGTTCCATGCGGCTTTTCGCGGATGATGCTGTAGTATACAGAGAAGTTACAGCATTAGAAAATTGTAGTGAAATGCAGGAAGATCTGCAGCGGATAGGCACTTGGTGCAGGGAGTGGCAACTGACCCTTAAAATAGACAAATGGACTGTATTGCGAATACATAGAAAGAAGGATCCTTTATTGTAGGATTATATGATAGCGGTACAAACACTGGTAGCAGTTACTTCTGTAAAATATCTGGGAGTATGCGTGCGGAACGATTTGAAGTGGAATGATCATATAAAATTAATTGTTGGTAAGGCGGGTACCAGGTTGAGATTCATTGGGAGAGTCCTTAGAAAATGTAGTCCATCAACAAAGGAGGTGGCTTACAAAACACTCGTTCGACCTATACTTGAGTATTGCTCATCAGTGTGGGATCCGTACCAGATCAGGTTGACCGTCGAGATAGAGGAGATCCAAAGGAGAGCGGCGCGTTTCGTCACAGGGTTATTTGGTAAGCGAGATAGCGTTACGGAGATGTTTAGCAAACTCAAGTGGCAGACTCTGCAAGAGAGGCGCTCTGCTTCGCGGTGTAGCTTGCTGTCCAGGTCTCGAGTGGGTGCGTTTCTGGATGAGGTATCGAACATATTGCTTCCCCCTACTTATAGGTCCCGACGAGATCACGAATGTAAAATTAGAGAGATTCGAGCGCGCACGGAGGCTTTCCAGCAGTCGTTCTTCCCGCGAACGATACGCGACTGGAACAGGAAAGGGAGGTAATGACAGTGGCACGTAAAGTGCCCTCCGCCACACACCGTTGGGTGGCTTGCGGAGTATAAATGTAGATGTAGATGTAGATTTCGTGATCGAAAACGACAGTTGGCGTTTTGATACGCAACAGGACTCCGTTCTTGGCAACGTTGGACACCGCTGCTACCCCTTCGCCGTTTCAGCCGTGCTCTAAGGACAGCGTGGGGCTGCAAACGTACTGAGCGTGACGACTTTGGAGGGTAGTGCAACCGAAATTTTTGCTCTGGTGCACGGTTTCTCTCCGTGCACCAGAGCAAATATTTCGCGTCAGTTCCACTAGGGCCGAGCCGAGAGAAACTCCGTGAAACCTCTAGGTACCGTTCGAAACCACTCTACGGGACGTGAAGGCGATCCGAACCAGCAAACGGTATTACACTTTTTCAATCTTCCTGTTTTGTGGCCGGCCGGTGTGGCCGTGCGGTTAAAGGCGCTTCAGTCTGGAACCGCGTGACCGCTACGGTCGCAGGTTCGAATCCTGCCTCGGGCATGGATGTGTGTGATGTCCTTAGGTTAGTTAGGTTTAATTAGTTCTAAGTTCTAGGCGACTGATGACCTCAGAAGTTAAGTCGCATAGTGCTCAGAGCCATTTGAACCATTTGAACCTGTTTTGTGCACTCCTGGGACATGACCACAGCACACCCCTTAGGTGGGGTTTGTCTGCCTTCAGGCGCTTCAGCAGCCGCGAACCTGGACGGGTGTCGAAGTTTCTGGCAGGTATATTCTTAACGTGCTCAAATAAGGTGCGCTGGTGGGACGGTGGGTGTTATTGAATTGCCGTTTTATTCATGCACAAGTCAACGTTGCACATCCCCACCCTCCACCCCTGATCACGCCACAGAACGGCCGACAATGCATAAACATCCTTTGCTGCTTCGGCTTATGTTCAAACTTCGGCTTATGTTCAAACTTCGTCTAATGGTTTTGAAGGGGTTACCCACGGTGGCGTTAGGCAGAATTGTGGTGAAATTTGGTTCCAATGTGATATCATTAATACACCTTATAGCTCACATGAATTTATGAGCTGTAGCCTTTATTTCTCATGCGTTGACATCTTTCTGCTTGAAGCAATGCCGAACCCGAGGGTGACGTCACAGGATAACAGCCTTTTGCACCATTACAGAGAGGGTTGTAGGCACCTTTGCACCAAATTTCAAACTTACCCATCGCAATGAAAGACAATTACGGCGTTCCTAAAAAGTGGCCCTTTACTTGTGTAGCGCAGCATATTCCGATTTACGCTACATCACATGGCATAGAGTTTCACCAGTTTCTCTCGGTTCATTGTAATGTTTCGTTGCTTTTGGAAGGATATTGATATAACTATGATTGTTCTACCTGCTTCTGTAACTTAACAGGTAACGCTACGGAATAAGGAAGTGGGTCAGACTGAGATCGAGTTCGCATGCCGGAGTGCCGTGGGTCTGTGCACATCTTCGGCGGGTTGTCACGCTTCGCTTATCAATGTAAGCTGGCTTTGCAGCTCCACTCCGATATGCATCACCCAAATAATCACGAAAGCACACAATATACTTCAAAACAACATATGTCGAACAATTAAATCTTTTCAAATTTGACAGCCACACTGAATCTGACGTCGCAAACAAATGAATGAAAACCAGATAATGAGCCTATACAATGACCTATACAGGATGTTTCAGAAGGAACAGTAAATATTTAGGAAGTGCTGTATAGACTAATTGGAATAAAAGATTCCGAGTAACAAGTGTCCTTTTTTTGTTACATAGATACAGGTGGTTACAAAGTTTTCGTTACATGTGTTGTTACTCCAGTTGCTACAAAATTATTTGGAGCTGTTGTCCTCATTCCAAAGACATGTTTGATGTAGTTCTTCATCTCCGAGTAACTACTGCAACCTACATCCTTCTGAATGTGCTTAGCGTATTCATCCCTTGGTCCGTCTCTGCGTTTCTTACCCTCCACGCTTCCCTCCAGTACTACGTTGGTGATGCCTTGATGCCTCATAACGTGTCCTACCAACCGATCCCTTCTTCTAGTCAAGTTGTACCACAAGTTCCTCTTCTCCCAAATTCTATTCAGTACCCCCTCATTAGTTACGTGATCCACGCATTTAATCTTCGGCATTCTTCCTAGCAACACATTTCAAAAATTTATATTCTCTTCTTGTCTAAAGTGTTTGTCGCCCATGTTTCACACCCTTACATGGGTACACGTCATACAAATACTTTCAGTAAAGACTTCCTGAAAATTAAATCTATACTTGCTGTTAACAAATTTCTTTTCTTAAGAAACGCATTCCTTGCCATCGCCAGTCTACAGTTTATATCCTCTCTACTTCGACCATCCTCAGTCATTTTGCTGCCCAAATTGCAAAACGCTACTTCTGCTTGAAGCGTCTCATTTCCTAATCTAATTCGACTACATTCCACTATCCTCGTTTTTTTTACTTCGAAGTTAAAGTTGTCGTTGAGTCTTCACTACTGTATTTTTCTTGTTGTGGCTATGATTGATCTGTCAGCCAGTTCCAACGTATCGTTTAAGTATGACGCACGAGTATTTCGATATAGTATTTCTGTATGAGTTTTGTGGTAGACAATTTTCTAACTGCAGTTTACGAGACTTAGGAGAGTTCAGTCGTGTTTTCACTAAACTATGCGAGACTAGTGCAGTCTTACGGGGCCTCGTTATCTGTACTGTCTTGAAAAAGAGCTTCCAGCATTACTGGAAGAGATTTCTTTGACTAAAAGGATGTGTACGTCCGTCTAGCATGACTGGGCCGCTGCGCCGGGTGATACATCATCGAAACCTAACACTCTGCGGAAGATGGGTAGGAAGAAATGATGATTCTAGGCCTCCGGGTTCTCAGACCTTACTCCTTTAGATTCCTGACTAAGAAATGGTTCAAGGACGAAGTCTGCAAGTAAAATTAAACACAAGAGATAAACTGATCCTTCGGATTACGAATAGTGCTGCCCTCATAAAAGAGCGCCAAGACTACCTCAGAAGATCTACTAGACGTACAATGCATTAACATTAACTTTGAACCTAATCATTTGTCTTTGCTTAGATCTGGAAGTATTTGCTTGGGTTACATTCAAACAGTTGTATATCTGTAACGAGTAAAAACTGGACCAAGATATACGAAACGTTTTATTCGAATGTGTTTGTACTTCCATCTCCTAAAGTATTTTCTATCGTGTGAATTTTATCTGTACTGGATGCAGCTGTATCCAGTGACTGTTCCTTTATAGGGTGTGAGGTAACAACCGCTACCAGTCACAACGGAAGTGCTTTTATTTAACGCACAACCGGTTTCGAGCTTGTTCCCTTCTTCCGGTGGCTTACATTCAATCAAATGTTTATATACTCAATGTTGGAGATCACTTTCAATTAAAAAACACTATTTATTTTGAAACACCATGTCTATACATGATATCTCAAAACATTAACATTAATATTATGCAGAGTATGAAGGATCCTGAAGTGAGTATTTTGAGATAAAGAACTCATGGTCGCAAATGATTGTTTCAGGTGATACGAGACTTTGAAACAGCAATGTGTGTGAAGCATATGTTTATAAACAGCTTATTTTAAAAAAAAAATAGCTGCTTGCCGAGTCACCTTGAATAACAAGACACAATCACCTGTGATACTTCCAAGGCCGAATTAACCATTGTTTAGAGTTCATGGCAGGTTGTCGAAGGCGGTGAATGATTTCGTTACAGGAATTTGCACACACAGATGCAATGTATGGTGCAGCATGGTATAGTATTCTGAAAAGCGAACAAGAGAAACATTTTGCAAGAGGCGTCACCTTTATTAGAAGAAATTTACAGCCATTGACAGCAACGTACGAGCCGCAAAGAGGTTCTGACAAAGAATAGTTCGCGCAGCTGAAGGAGCGTGGACAAAGAATTCAATGTAGTGCCCGTCAACTTGGCAGTCGTAACCTCGAAGAGTTGCTGAGAACTTCATTTTTTGCTGTAGAGTGCAAATTGTTTGTGTAAAAAAAACTAGTTAGTTATTTCCGATCATTTGTTCCTCATCTCAAAGTACGAAGCTTGGGCTCCCGTGTTGTTAGTGTAATTTGATCATAAAGGTTGAAACAAACATAACGTACTGAATGAAAAACCTGACGGAAATAACGTATTTCTTGAGGGAACATGTTTCTGAATAAAATGAATTAGTTTCATGGAATTCCATTTTCTAAATAAAAATTGTCTGTTCTAACAAATTTATTGCTAGCTTGAATAGTATATAACCAACAGCTTTTAAGGTATCTTTGAATACGAGGGTGAAAGATGTACTTAATGCCTTTTAGAATAGATGTGAGCTGCACCACGTGAACGTGTTCAACGAGTGCCTGAGGGAAGCTTGTTTGATATGCAAAAGAATGATACGACTGGAGCACTACAAAATACATCGAAGGCAACTTAATAAAAATGTAAATTTCAGCTATGTATCTGAATAGCAATTATCATCGTTTCTACGATAGCAGTCAGGCACCACGACGGAAGTATGTCAATGTTATTCACTCGATGTGTTCATGTGCATTTTCTATAACCAATTTGTCACTATCAACAAGACACTTCTGTTGAAAAAGACCTAAATTCTGTCCTTGTTATTTTTACCCAGT
Source organism: Schistocerca piceifrons (assembly GCF_021461385.2). Lineage (NCBI taxonomy): Eukaryota > Metazoa > Arthropoda > Insecta > Orthoptera > Acrididae > Schistocerca > Schistocerca piceifrons. The sequence goes on along the minus strand of NC_060142.1, from coordinate 208,199,794 downwards.
ATTTGAAAGATAATACGACTGCGAAGGTTAACTTGCTCAACAACTTTACTTTGTCTCGGTTTAAGACATACGATCGTATTAGCCGCCTTTTATTTTAAACCCTAAGTCTGCTGGTGCAGCGTTTCTCTCTCTAGCAGTTGCTCCACAGCTTTTTGAAATGTGTGTAAAGAGTTGATGGACCACTGACTGCTAGCACAGGTGCGACAGCTGCAAACACTTCATCGTTGTTTCCAGACGCAACAGATAAACACTTGCACTTCCACCTGCGTATGAGTACAAGGGGAAGCTTCCAAAGTTTGTTGCGCCAGTGAATATTTCGTGTGTTTCCAGTAGAAGTTTTCAAGCTGCTGCCGAAATACGAGGTTATTAAAAGAGTATTGCGTCAAAACTTTGCGGCTCTGAAGGCACTTTGGCAGACCCAGCGAACACTCTGGAAATTGACACAGGTTTCACGAAACCATGTAATACTTATTTCCCCGTTTCTGCGTGGTCAAATGCATCACAGTCACCCTGTGACTGCATAACATGGTCGCAGCACTAAAGCTTTGTTTATGAAAGTCAAATAGTGTATGGCTGTATCGGAACCCGGTCAAAACTATTTTTCGGCTGTGATTCATCGGAAGAAGCTCCATCGAAAGAAAATATATTTTTCATATTCCAAAAGTTTGTAGTGTAACAACCATTACAATTAACGAGTAAGGTCTAGATGATGAAATACCTAATGAAACGACGGTAAGATGATTAAAGTCAAGGACTATACAAACAAATACGATAATTTATGATGTAATCGCATTAATCGATATTTTTGAGTGTGTTACCGCATGAAGACCACTGTACAGTGTCCGGACGTTGGATTCAACAGTTATAGTTTTTTTTATAATGGGACATTGTATCATATCCAGAGAACTTTTATGTCAACTGATTCTGGCCGCTGTAGCCTACTCATCCATAGTAATTACATCACTGATCCGCTGATCAATCCCTACATACTGGAATCTCTTTGGTTTGTGACCTATATTCACGAGATATTTGAAGTTAGATACAGGTAAAGCATAATATTTATTTCAGACAAAACGAAAAATACTAATTTTTATTTGGTGGTTGATTCCTTCGACGTCAACAGTGCCGTAATATGCCTTTTAGTCATTTATGGCGATACTTTCATCTCGCCGGAACTGTAGTTATTTGAAATAAATAATTTTGATTACACTGTTTATGAAAGTGAACCGCTATTGCAGGGAACACAATGTATAAAACTATCTCAGCATAGGCAGTTGGAGGTAACGAAAATATATTGTATTATTAATACTGAATTATCTCATTAAAACATTAATACCGTCTTTTCAACAGGGAGAATTTCAACAGCAGAAAGTTTCTCTGAACGCATAATGCAAGTGACTGACAAATAAAACGGCAGTATTTCTAAAAGTCTGGATTTTAGGGGAAATTTCGTAATTGTTGTTTGGTAATGTCAAGCATGCTACATTATTCAAGTAAACTCATTTCAATAAAAAGGCTTTAAACAGTGTTGCTACACCAAATGAACAACTCTGAAGACACCCATAATAACTCTAATTTATATATTGATTTCCTAAAACAGTCTTCATGTAGCAAAATTTTACTTATCATATCAGCTGACCTGTAACTCACAATGTAGTTGCGCTGTCTTATTAAATAGTAACATCCCAGGCGACGAATGATAGTTGAGCTGGTATTCTGTATGAAACTGATGGTTGACTGTTGTAATCGCGTATTAGACATACTATACATTGTTTTCAGGTCGTCAGTACAGCTGTCCACAGTTTTGACATGGATTGCAACGATTTCGACGTTTAATTACGTTTGCTTCCGTAGTGAAATAAACGCATAAAATCGACAGATTCTTCCTATTTTTCGTTTTACATATTACCAACCACTAAAATTAATCTTGTAAAACTATGGACCAGCATCTCCGCCCAACGAAAATGGGAGCTAAACAGCAAGTTAAGTATTGTGCATCTACTAACGGAAAATGGATTGTGATGTCGATGGACTCAGCCCATTAATGAGAACTTTGAGCTAAGCAAGTTAATTAATGACTTTCGAACGCCCCAGAGTCCACACAATACTGTTGTTTCAAAGAGCTTTCAAGCAGAAAGAATGAAGAATAAAAGGAAGTAACCGTATTCTTCTTAGACGAAATAATAGTATTACATGTTTTGAACAATTAAATAGAGAGAAACGCTATGAATACATCATATATTGTTGAATGGTCGCTCAATGGAAGGACAGATATGTGTAGTGAGTCTGACACTATTGAATTGACGATGTATAGGACGTCCATGAACTCCCACTATCTTTTCAAAAACATAACTTGGAAAATATTGGAGACAGATAATCGTGGTTTATTATAAAGCATTTAGAAGCCATCAAAGATTTTTTTCCTTTGATATTTGTTGCAGACCTTAAGTGCATCAAAGTGGCTACAGACCAGGAAAAGGCGCAGTGCGTCATTTGCTATACAGAATCCACTACTGTCACAAAGGTCCTGCGGAATTATTGACGCCAGTGTGACAAGGCACCATCGAAAGAAAAAAGCATAATGAGGCAGTTCAGAAACTTTAAATAGGCAGGCAATATCAAAGACATTTCTCGAAGCGGACGTCTCCCCGTGACTCAAGCATGTGGTGACAGAGTGCAAGCTGCATTTCATCGTAGTCTCCGCAGAAATCAGTTCGTCGTGAATCACACGAACTGCAGGAAGCAAGATCGACTACTCATAAAGCGATAAATAGGCGAGTACGAACTGCAAATGCACACATGGTTCAAGCATTCCAGCCAAACGATCCCCCTTTACATTATACCTTCAAGTGTTCCATTCTGACCTCCATAGATGTTGACAATGACTACCTGAAAAAGAGTCTGTTTTCAAATAAACCAATCTTCGACATTACTGGAGATGTGGACTGCCACATGCGTTATGTCCCAAACCTTAACGTTTGAAGTGGCTTCTTTCTTCACAAAGAAAACAATAACGGCAAATGTTTACCTGTACATGCTTGAACTGTTCCTACTACCAGAGATCGATGAGCTGCAGCTGTCCATCATCTTCCAGTATGATGTTCTGGTGCACCCCACATTGGAGCATGAACGTACGGGATGTGCAGAATGACACTTTTTCTGGGAGATGGATGAGTCGTGATGGCCCCATCGCATGGCCCTCGTGCTCTCCCGATGTCACGCCAACAGATTCTTTTTGTGGTGTTACGTCAAGATCAAGGGTATACAAAACCAGTCAATGACATTGCTACCCTTCGTGTACGAATCAGGGAAGCAATCGGAACTCTTGATGCTGCAACACAGAACTTCAGTATGGCCTTGATGTTCTACGAGCGCCGTTTGGAGTACGCACAGAAATTCTGACATGACAGAAAAGAAAATTTTGATAGCTGCTTAACGTTTCACAACAAACCACCATACTCTGTCTCTAATACTTTCCAAGTTATGATTTGTTTAAATTATAACGTGATTTTATCGACAACTTGTACCACAATTTAGTCTACGAAAACAGTAGGTATAGCATGATCTACACAGTGACCTTTAGTAAGAAATAACAGCATCCTAGACTTGAAATTAAGGCTAGCTTTGTATCAGAAGTACGCTATATTTCCAGGAGCAACCTACTAACGTATATAAGTAAATGATTGTCCGCACAGGAGTAAAGCAAAGCTCTTAGGAAGGTTTATTGTTGCTGTTTAAGAGTTGTCTGACAGGCAGATCTACTCAAAGTTGACAATTTTTTTAAAACAACCTATTACTGAAATAAATTAACAGATACATTATTGACAATAAAGTCTTTCGTTGCTCGCCATTTTCTTATTTTCGTTTATTGTGCTAACTATTTAGAGTTTCGACAAATTAATCTCATATTTTTAGGTATGGAAACTGTACACTGCTACAACGTTCGACGACGGTTGCTTCCAACTGAATCTCTGCACTTTTACCACCGAAGCAGCGCCATAGTGAGACATTGGAATTGGAATCAGTTAAAATCGCCGTCGACCATCAGCATTTAGGTCTCCTGAGATTTCCATACATCGCTTACAGGAAATGCCGGGATAGTTCCTTTGAAAATGACACGTCCGAATTGAATTCCCTCTCCGTTCTTCTCCATTCGGAGTCGTGCTTCGCTTCTAATGACCTCGACGTCGGGAAGTTAAGTCTTAATCTTCCTTTCTTTTCCTTGCATTTCTACCATTAATTTTTGTTTCACCATAAAGTGAATAAAAATCTCAATCCAACTTATGATGTGTGTAGCTCTGCAGTTGTGAGTGAGAGCATATCTGTATTACTAAGTCACTTTCCCGGAGTCCGGAACCGAATACCAGTTGCAGGTTGCTTATCTAGCGACTTCCATGGGCAACAAAAATTGATTTTAAATATTTTCCGTAGATAATGATAGGCTTAAAAATTTAAAATATTGTCATAATCTACTCAGTAACAGGTATAATTTTGCTTTAAAAGCTTAACACAAAAGAGATGTATTGCACATAGAAAAACTGTGTTTGTTTTGAGGCAGTGTAACTGACGGCGTGCAAATACGCAAAATTTATTCATCGAGTGTTTGAGAATGAGTGCAGTTAGCGGCTTACAACAAACTTTACATATAATTTCAAACCTCAACGAAACTTTTTCTCGCTGACACTCGCCAAAAAATTGTGAAAGGGAAAAAATTTGTCGCTTTCTACATTTTCGTTGTACATGCAGTAAAACTTCAGGATCAGACATTATGTTTTAATTTATCATTTCGTTAAGACCGACACTATTTGCAACACAGTTTGCAGACGGTACACACATATACCACTGACTGTACCTGCAAAATTATGTCATTGTGCGACACATAGTTCAGGAGATATGTCAAAAACATGGTGATGCGTGAAAATCAAGCTTTTTATTAAAACGGGGTGCAAATTACCTCGACTATTCATCCAGTGTTTCAAAATGAGAGCACTAACTCCAAGCATAATTTCAACATTTCTAAACTTTTTTTAAGGTAGAATCACAAGTACACTGTTTTTGTTCTACTGATTTTCTAAACTTTTTCTCCCTTACATGTTAAACGTCAAATATTTAACACATTAACTCATTCGCTACGTAATCAGATGTTTGAAGCTGTTTTATACATGGTGGTTCGATTCTTTAGAGGATTGGGGTTGACTGGATTATTCATAAAACGCTTACATCCTGGCGATGTGAAAATCAATATGTGCGTTATTAGGTGGAAAAAATAAATTCTTTCAAAACAAGTGAAAGGTTGGATTATTTTGTAGGTACGCAAAAACCCTGTTTTTAGAAGTGCTATCGTTCATGTCTTTGTCAATGAATGGATGTAATTTTAAGTAATCCTTATTCCCTAAACAATGAGAAATTTTGAAAATAATTATTATCTTCACCATCATTATATACTTTTATGGCCTCATTGGTCCACAATAGTCAATCGTTTGTTGGTCATATTCTTTGATTAGTGTGTGTTTCATTCCTTCCGAATAGCCCAACGTCTTTTCATTCCTTCTGATCTTTTCCTTCTTTTCTCATCAGTAAATATCCTTTTATCTGAATTTGGTCTGTTGATTTTGGTCTAAATCTTATTTTCTTGTTTTTCAATTTCTTGCAGTTTTTTATCTATTGTTTCATCCAGGCTTATTTCTAAACCTTCCACACCCTTTCTAATTTCGTCGATCCATTCTATCGTTGTTTCAGATTCCAAATTTTCTCTACAACTCATCTTGTAAATCCGGTTTTTGGCCAAAGAAAGAAATCCTTCTCTTGCGTGCAATAGTGTAATAGGCTACACAACAACATTTGGCACTATGCTCCATTGTCCTGTTTTGATATTTTTTATTTACACATGTTCAAGCTATTCTTCTCTCTGCTTCTAGGATTTTGTCGATTCTGTTTCTCTGATTGACTTTAAAGACAGTTTCACTTGCGTATGTTACCTCTGCCTGAACCACTGTCTTTTAGTCTTTTAATTTTCTTTTGTGTGATACAGCTAAAATGACTTTTTATTGAACTATCTGTTGTGTTGGCTGAAGAGCCAACACCGTATTACTAGTTAAGGCCAAAATGCACGCGTTTTAGCTCACGCAGGCTGGCGTGAGGAGGGAAGGACTATACTGACGTGAGGTCTGGAACATGACAAGGAATGAGAATTCAGAAAGCGGACGAAATTAGTTTGATAACTTTAATCCATTAATGATGAACGTCGCTCTTGACGGTACATAATTCACAATATTTTCTGTTCAGAATAGTAACTGAATATGGTGCCTTGCTAGGTCGTAGCAAATGATGTAGTTGAAGGCTATGCTAAACTGTCGTCTCGGCAAATGAGAGCGTATGTAGACAGTGAACCATCGCTAGCAAAGTCGGCTGTCCAACTGCGGCGAGTGCTAGTGAGTCTCTCTAGGTTAGACCTGCCGTGTGGCGGCGCTCGGTCTGCAATCACTTATAGTGGCGACACGCGGGTCCGACGTATACCAACGGACCGCGGCCGATTTAAAGGCTACCACCCAGCAAGTGTGATGTCTGGCGGTGACACCACACTATCCAGTTGTCGAGCCTATGCAATTTCATCACTAGCTGGTAGTCATTCACTGAAGATTCACTTTTAAGGCAATGTGCAGCTAATCCCTTTGGCTGTGGTATTAATGAAAATGAATTTAGGTTGAGTTACTGGAAACATGCACAACAAGACTAAATACGATTATCCAGTTACTTACACATCTTCAGCTATACCCACTGGCTCCACAGAAAAGTTTCTGCGAATGCCCACCATCTAATGATTAGTGGCTGTGAAGCTGCTTAGTGGGAGTATAAACCATTCCAGAATATATACATTTCAACCAAATGAACAGTTCTTGCCGGCCGGAGTGGCCGTGCGGTTCTAGGCGCTACAGTCGGGAGCCGAGCGACCGCTACGGTCGCAGGTTCGAATCCTGTCTCGGGTATGGATGTGTGTGATGTCCGTAGGTTAGTTAGGTTTAATTAGTTCTAAGTTCTAGGCGACTGATGACCTCGGAGTTAAGTCGCATAGTGCTCAGAGCCATTTGAACCATTTGAACAGTTCTTATACGATAGCCAGAGTCTTCAGAACCTAGATCGGACAACATAAGAAAATGTGCCCTTCGCAAGAATCCCAGAAGATTCTCATTGCTACAAATGATTCTATTTGCAGGTCAAACGTAAAAATTTTCTGGTTCGAATTCTTTGCCTGTTAACAGAGTGAAGAATGTAAACAATACGAAGGGATTTGGCCACTGCAGGTCTGCAGGTAGAAGAGTGTGTATTTTTCGAGGTGCCAAGCTGAATGGGCAAATGTTCAAGCTGTCACAGGCTGAGACTCGGTGCGCACAGTGTTTCAGCGCGGAAGCCGGAGAACAGATAAGTAAGCGCGACGTGATTTACGAAGCGCCCTTTTGGCAGCGGGAGCAGGCCGCGGGCCGCGGGCCGTGGCGCCTGCTTGGCATGCAGCCTCTCTCCGCCGAAGGAAGTGCGCACGGCGGAAGCAGCTTCTGACTCACATAAACCCCAGACCGTATGGCAGGCAGGGCCGCTTCCTGGAGCCACTAATCTCGCATCGTATCCGGCGCTGGCCTGCGCGCGACCGCGCTCAGTCTGTCTTCGGAACAGGCCGACATCTTACACAATCAAAAAAAGTTTTGCATCACCTCGGTTCCGGGAGTTCCGGAACCTGTACAGAAAATTGGAATAGAGATCAACATAAACATCATTTCCGCCCTTTTTATTGCTCATGGAAACCACACAGCGAGACCTTCAGATGTGATGGTCCAGGTTGCTGTACACACCGGTACCTCTGATAGTAGCATGTTAAAAATGGTTCAAATGGCTCTGAGCACTATGGGACTGAACATCTGAGGTCATCAGTCCCCTAGAACTTAGAACTACTTAAACCTAACTACCCTAAGGACATCACACACATCCACACCCGAGGCAGGATTCGAACCTGCGACCGTAGCGGCCGCGCGGTTCCAGACTTTAGCGCCTAGAACCGCACGGCCACTCCGGCAGTAGCATGTCCTCTTGCACTAATGCATGCCTGTACCCGTCGTGGCATACTGTCCTCAAGTTCATCAAGGCAGTGTTGGTCCAGATTGACTCACATCTCGATGGCGTTTCGGCATGGATCCCTCAGAGTGGTTGGTGGGTCACGTCGCAAAAAACAGCCCTTTTCAATCTATCCCAGGCATGTTCGATAGAGTTCAGGTCTGAATAACATGCTGGCCACTCAAGCGATGTCGTTATCCTGAAGGAAGTCTTTCACAAGATGTGCACGATGCGGTGCAAATTGTCGTCCATGAAGACGAATACCTCGCCAATACGTTGCCGATACGGTTGCACTATCGGTCGGAGGATGGCATTCACGTCTCGTACAGCCGTTACGGCGCCTTCCATGACTACCAGCGGCGTACGTCGGCCCCACATAATGCCACTCCAAAACAGCAGGGAACCGCCACCTTGCTGCATTCGCTGGACAGTGTGTCTAAGGCGTTCACCCTGACCGGGTCTGCTTCCAAACACGTCTCCGACGATTGTCTGGTTTAAGGCATATGCGACACTCACCGGTGAAGAGAACGCGATGCCAAACCTGAGTGCTCCATTCAGCATGTTGTTGGACTCATCCGTACCACGCAGCATGGTGTTGTGGTTGCAAAGATAGACCTCGTCATGGACGTCGGGAGTGAAGTTGCACATCATGCAACCTATTGCGCACAGTATGATTCGTAACACCTGCGGCTGCAACATGGTGGCGTTGCTGTCAGGGTTCCTCCGACCCATAATTCGTAGCCAGCGGTCATCCACCTAGTAGCCCTTGGGCGGCCTGAGCGAGGCATGTCATCGGCGGTTCCTGTCTGTATCTCCTCCGTGTCCGAACAATATTGCTTTGGTTCATTCCGAGACGCCAGGACACTTGCCTTGTTGAGAGCCCTTGCTGGCACAAACTAACACGGCGGTCGCGATCGAACCACGGTATTGCCCGTCTAGGAATGGCTGAACTACAAACAACAAGAGGCATGTACCTCCTTCGTGGTGGAGTAACGCACTGATGGGCTGCCGGACCCCCCCCCCCCACCTCCCCCCACCGCTCCCCCCTGTGTAATAGGCGCTGCTCCTGCATGGTTGTTCATGGCTGTTCACATCTTTGGGCGGGTTTGGTTCAAATGTCTCTGAGCACTATGGGACTTAACTTCTGAGGTCATCAGTCCCCTGGAACTTAGAACTACTTAAACCTACTAACCTAAGGACAGCACACACACCCATGCCCGAGGCAGATTTCGAACCTGCGACCGTAGCGGTCTCGCGGTTCCAGCCTGTAGCTCCTAGAACCACTCGGTCACATAGGCGGGTTTAGTGACATCTCTGAACAGTCAGAGGGACTGTGTCTGTGATACAACATCCACAGTCAACGTCTATCTTCAGGAGTTCTGGGAACCAGGTTGACGCAAAACTTTTTTTTTGATGTGTGTATTTCCTCCGCACAGTGACAGAGAGGTGGAATTTGGGATGGGTAAAACCGACTCAGGTATTTTAGTCCTGAATAACCAGTATATTCGGTATCCCGTTGTAATGGGTGTTTTTTTTATTTTTTTCCTAACGACCGAGTAATAAAAGCAAAATACCAATTAGCCACAGCAGTATTGCTAAAATTTTTCGTTTCAGATAAACACTTTTTCAAAGTAATTTTTACTCGTAATAATTGCATTGGTTTGAAATACGAAAATATCGAAAACGATCAGTGCTGTTTTACTAAGCATGCCGACAGAAACTACAACAAATACATGACACTAGAATTGGTACAGCATTTCTAAGACAATAATGTCGCTGTTACCATGTGTCGTGGCTTAATGTACACGTGTGCGTCCAGTGTGCAAGACTGCCCCCCCCCCTCCCTCCAATCCGTTGTATTGCTGAATGGCACCACTGCTCCTCTGCTATATTATCCTTAAATGATTAAAGATTTGTCTGCATTCTGTGAAATAATAACACGGGAAAGAAATTTTGGTGACAGCAATACATTATAAACTTAACAACAATTTACAGCAAGCAATAAAAATAGAAAGTAGCTGACCTGCTGTCTGTATCTACATAGCATGCCTTTATCTGCTTGTAGCCCTTGAAAAAGGACAAATTAACACGAAAAACAGAGTTCTTCAAATTTTCACCCCTTAGCACTGGCTATTCATAATGCCTAAATAGTGGTATGACACCAAATTAAAACATGATCTCTGAGCAGAGTTTCATAAAATTAGAATAAGTAGGAGAATACCAAGTATTTTACCTCCTATCACTTTCCGAGAAAAGTAGCGGCCGGTGGATGGACTTTCTGTTATTTGCCTACTTAATTTAATATTTTGATTCTATGTATTTTTAAACTGAAAGACTCAAAATGTTTCAATCTTTGTTCGATTTCTGCGTCTATAACAGAAAATAATAGGAACAAAAACCTAAAATCAGTCATTTCAGAAACCGGTTGTTTTGAGCGGTTTTAACATTCAGGTTAACAACATAACTGACAACCGGTTGTTTCAGCGATAACCACCATCCCTAGTGGAAACGGAACAGAGAAGAAAAGTGTCTCGTGACAGACAGCACAACGGCGATGTTCCGCTGATTCTGTTCGTACCATGAGCTCTGGGCTACACGCTTTGCATTTAGCATTTACTTTCTGTTGAAAGTGAGTCATGCATTCGTTGAGGTTTTATATCATTTGAGTAAGACGCTCTGTTCACACCTATTGGCAAATTCCAAATTAACAGACATGGTGAAAAACACCTTTCTGAAACGACTGTTCTCAGTTAGCTTCAACACCAGTAAACCCCGATTCCTCAAAGAATCCAACTCGCATGTAGAAAACAGCTTCAACCACTGTTCCCTTTACACGCGAGTTAATGTGTTAAATATTTGACATTATGAATGTAAGCGACAAAAAGTTTAAAAAAGGCTTGAAATTTTGTTTAGACTTTGTTCGAAGTTGCTAATTGCTCTCATTAGGAAACACTGGACGAGTACAGTTTCGGTAACGTGCGCTCTGTTATAAGCAAAAATTATTTTTCACGCATCTCAACGTTTATGACATCATATCTCCTGAATTATCTGTCGTACAGTGACATAATTTTGCAGGTGCATTCAGTTATATGTGTGAAGAATGACTGAAAAATGAGTTGCGAATACAGTTAGTAGTATAGAAGTAATAAATCGTTGTGCCTGATTCTGTGTTACTGCATGAACAGCAAAAAAATGTTAAGCGATGAACATTTTTTCCTTTCATCATTTAACAGGGAGTGTCAGCGAGAAAGAGTTTCATAAAGGTTCGAAATTATTTGTCAAGTTTATTGCAAGTCAGTAAGTGCTCTCACTGTCAAATACTGGGAGAATAAAGTATGGGTATTTGTATACGGAAACTTATGCTGCCTCGAGACATGGACATATTTTCCAAATGCAATAGTTCTTTTATTGTTTTAAGCCTTTAACATAAGATTATACCCCTTAAGGAGTATATTATGACAGAGTTTTAAATTTTTAAATCCAGTCAATAACTATCCGAAATACTGAAAATCGTATTTAGCCGTTTAGTAATATAGATTCGCTTGAAAATGCTTTCTGTACATTCATGCTACATCAAAGGAAAAATTAATTTGTTGAAACTAAATGATAAGACTGATTCCCATAAGTTACTCTTGAAAATGTTTACTAGACACTGGCAGATAATGTTGAATAAAGCACTTTTTGCAGCCTCAGCCTAAAAGAACTGCCGCCTAGCATCGACCTTTGCCATCTGTTATTGAAATACAGATAGGACACGCGTGTCAGAGGAAAGTACTTCGCTGCCTCGTAGCAAAAAGCTGTTACAGCAGCTTCTGTGAAAAAGTGGCCAGTTTTTCGCCTCTCTCATCGATCGCACAAAGAAACTGCAGACAATTAAGAACAACAGTTTCCACAAATTTATTATTAGGTTTTACGATGTGGACGTATCTTTGTCTGATAACATTTCCATTATCTTTCTCGACGAACTTTCTTTACTCATAAAAGCAGAAATCATACAGTACTTTCATTTGTTGTTGTGCTTGTGGTCTTCAGTCAGAAAATTGATGCACGTCTCCACGCTAGTGTATGTTGTGCAAGCCTCTTCATTTCTGCACGATTACTTTGGCCTACATCTATTTGAACCTGCTTGCTTTATTCGAGCCTTGGTCTCCCTCAACGATTATCACCCTCACTCACCTGTACTTCGTTCTGTCACTACGTTGACGATTTTTTGACGACTCAAAATGTGCCCTGTCAACTGAGCTGTGCCCTGCCAACTGAGCCCCTCTCTTAGACGAGCTGTGTCATACATTCCTCGTCTCTCCAATTCGAGTAAGTAGTTCCCCGTTGTTTATCCGACTTATTCGTATAATTTTCAACATTCTTCTGCAGCACCACATTTCAAAAACTTCTCTTCTTGTCTGAACTGCTTGTAGTCCTCGATTCTTTGCCGTACAAGACTGCACAACCTGCAAATAATTTCATAAAGCACTGGCTAACCCTTAAATTTGTATTCGATGTAAAAAATTTCACTCTCTCAGAAATGCTTTTCTTGCTGTTTCCAGTCTCAATTTTATATCCTCTCTGCTTCGGCCGTGTCAGTTATTTCGCTGCCCAAACGGCAAAACTCATAGATCACTGTTTGTTTCTCATCTCCTAATTCTATCAGCCTCGTCTAACTTACGTAATTCTGTACGTTCCATTACGCCTGTTTTACTTTCGTTAACTTTCGTCGTATAACCTACTCTTTTCAAGAAACAATCAATTCGGTTCAACTGCTCTTGCATATACTTTGTCGTCTCTGAACTACAATGTCATCGGCTAACAACAATCTTTATATTTCTTCTTCCTGAGCTTCAATTAATTTTCCAAATTTCTTCATGCTTTCCTCTATTGCTTGTTCAATGTACAAATTGAATAACATCGGGGGAGGCTTAAAACCTGTATCTCTGTCTTCTCAACTACTGCTTTGTTCTCATGACATTCTTCCGAAATTATAGATGACCTTTCGCTTCCTATTTTGATCCCTGCTACCTTTAGAATTTCAGATTGTGAAATCCAGTTAACATTGTTAAAAGTTTTCTCTATATCTATAAATGCTATAAACATGTTTGCCGTTCATCACTGTATATTCTAAGATAAGTCGTTGGATCAGTATTGCCTCGCGTGTTCCTGTATTTTTCCAGACCCCAAACTGATATTTCCCGAGGTTGGATTTTACGAGTTTTTCCATTCTTCTGCAAATAATTCGTACCAGTATTTTGCAACCATAACTCATTAAACATAGTTCGATGATATTCCCGCCAGTCTCAGCCGCCTTTGGAATAGCAATTAGTATTCTTCTCGAAGTCTGAGGGTATTTTACCTGTCTGATATATTTTGCTTGTAGGCTGTGTAGTTTCAGTTACTCGTGGTAAAATTCAGCAGTCTGCTTCATTTTCAGGGTGAAGAGATACTGTTCTCTACTTCGAGGCGCATTACAGAACAAACCGACACACCCGCCGCCACTGACAGCGTGAGAATTTGTTCTCGCCACACGCGCTGCGGCGATAGTCTGGTACAGGTGCGTCTGTGACGAGTGCGCAAGCACCTCAAAATACGCCACGTGCAGATCCTCCACGGTCGCAATGATAAGATAAGCCAACTCAAAACATGTGCAGAATGGTAACGCGCCGCGCGGTAGACTCTGCGGAAAGCTCCAGAGAGCTACCCTTGCGACATGTCTCATGAAGGCAAAAGAGTCAGATAAGAATAAAAAGCAACCATATGATTCCTCGCTGTCCCACAAATGTTTCATTTAAACAGAACTGTCTTCGCAAAGAAGGCTGTAATACGTTTTGTCACTGATCTAATCAGCTAAGACAATGAACACGTGATGTTACTTAGAGTAACACACGAGGATCACTCCAAAAGAAGTGCACACTATTTTTGTAAAAATACAGTTTTCATTCTGCATGTGTGCAAGTTTTACAGTATGTAGATACATCCTTCCCGCTTGTTTTCAAACTTAGGTCAACCTGTTCCCGTGAGTGGCGCCGTCACAGCATGTCTTCAAGATGGCTGCTACACTTGACGTTCGACAGAAGCAACGTGCTGTCATAGAATTCCTGTACTGTGAAAACGAGACGGTGGGAAACATCCACAAGAGCTCGAAAAAGGTGTATGGAGATGCTGCTGTCGATTGCAGTACAGTTAGTCGGTGGGCAAGCAGGTTACGTGATGAAAGCGGGCACGGCAATATTGAGGTTGTACTCGCAGCGGCATGCCTCGTACTGCACACACTCCAGACAATGTGCAGAGTGTTAACGAATTGGTGACTGCTAACAGACTCATCACAGTGAACGAATTGTCACGCTACGTTGGGATAGGGAAAGGAATTGTTTGCAGAATACTGAAAGTGTTGGCGTCAAAAAAGGTTTGTGCCAGGTGGGCTCCCAGGATGTTGACAGTGGCTCACAAAGAAACAAGAAAAACGGTATGCGGCGATCTTTTGGAACAGTACGAGGGTGATGGAGATGAATTTCTTGGAAGAATTGTGACAGGTGATGAAACATGGCTCCATCATTTTTCGCCAGAGACGAAGAGGCACTCAGTGGAGTGGCGTCATGCAAGTTCACCCAATTAAAAAAAAATTCAAAACCACACCTTCCGCTGGAAAAGTTATGGCTACGGTGTTTTTCGATTTCGAAGGACTGTTGCTTGTGGACATCATGCCAAGTGGAACCACCATAAATTCTGATGCATATGCAACGACACTGAAGAAACTTCAAGCCAGACTGAGTCATGTTCGACCACATCGGCAAAAGCAGGATGCTTTGCTGTTGCACGACAATGCACAGCCACATGACAATTAAAAAAAAACATGGAAGCGATCACAAAAGTCGGATGGACAACACTGAAACACCCGCCTTACAGTCGTGACCTGGCTCCATGTGACTATCATCTCTTTGTGAAACTGAAAGACTCTCTTCGTGGAACAAGGTTTGAAGATGATGACTCCCTTGTGCACGCTACCAAACAGTGGCTCCAACAGGTTGGACCAGAATTTTACCGTGCAGGTATACAGGCGCTGGTTCCAAGATGGCGTAAGGCATTTGAAAGGGATAGAAATTATGTGGAGAAATGAAAATATCGTTTCTAAAGGATGTTTCTAAACACTGTAAAACTTTCAGACATATAGAATAAAAGATGGGTTTAAAAAAAATAGTGTGCATTTATTTTGGAGTGACCCTCGTAGTTCTGAGTGGCCGGGCTTAGATTTGAACCTCGACTCCTCCCGGATGAGTCATTTATCTGTCACTGTGCAGCCTCGCTCGTTCGGGCGGAAAAAGGCGTATGATTCCAACAATATTAGTCTTTGTTTCACTAAATGGCATGTATTCTTGTTGAGATACTATTTTCACTGATTAGGTTACTGGACGACTTTTCCGTTTTAAGGTACATTGTATTGTCAGACACCATAAATTAAAATTTGTTACATTATCTACATAGAGCACTACGTAACAAGGCTACTCTAATGTTTTATAAACAGATCGTGGTGGTGTCTCTCAATTTTCAATAAGTTATAACACGCAAAAGAGCGAATATTTTACTCTGTGCATCTTTTCAGTCACATATCCGTAAAAATTGCAGCAGTACGCACTCAGTAACTAAATATAATAGAAAAATATGTGTGGCAAATGTAATAGCTTGAATTTTTAAGTAGAAATTGTTAGGTGGATCCAGACACACTGCAACTGAACTGTAACGCAAATTCGTGTGATTGAACTACATTTTGTAACGAGTCCCGTTCGCTCATCCTAAACAAACAACACGTATCAGTCCACACACATACTACACTGCATATCAAAATAAAATAAAACAAAAAAAAATTCAAAAACAAGTTGTGTAGTTAATTACCGTATTTTGCACCTGTGATGAAAGTCTTATTAAGACCAGAAGCGTTTCGCTTTATTCTAAAGCATTTTCAGTGCTCAGGTTTCTGTTGTTTTACGTTCTTGCTGTTCTTCCAAGTGTATGTGCTGGATTTCAGCACACAGCGCTAAATATATACAAGTTTCTGTTTTGTCAAGAACAACTGTTGTTCTTAACATCACAGAAACAACTGTTGTTCCTCACATCACATAAACAAGTGCTGTTCTTCACAACACAGAAATGTGAATGTGTTTAGTGGAGTGAAAGCACTGTGTGCTAAAATCCAACAAACGTGGAAGAACAGTAATAATGACGTAAAACAACAAAAAAACCTGACCACTGAAGATGCTTCAGAACAAAGCGAAACGCGTCTGGTATTAGTAAGATTTCCATTACAGTAGCAGTAGACAGTAATTAACCTATACAACTTGTACAACTGCAACTTCGGAAAAAAAAGGCCGAAACACAAAAAAGAAAACATGTAAAAACCAAAAACACATACGGCTTGGTGTTTGATGATGTCGTCCAGATACAAAACACAGAGGAATATAAAGATTCGGCCATCGTACTCTATACCGCACGATCTATGAGGTTGTAGTATCTTCCTGTGGTGTCACCGCCAGACACCACACTTGCTAGGTGGTAGCCTTTAAATCGGCCGCGGTCCGTTAGTATACGTCGGACCCGCGTGTCGCCACTATCAGTGACTGCAGACCGAGCGCCGCCACACGGCAGGTCTAGAGAGACTTCCTAGCACTCGCCCCAGTTGTACAGTCGACTTTGCTAGCGATGGTTCACTGACAAATTACGCTCTCATTTGCCGAGACGATAGCATAGCCTTCAGCTACGTCATTTGCTACGACCTAGCAAAGCGCTATTACCATTTACTATTGATGCTGTAAAACATGTACCGTCAAGAGCGATGTTCACCATTTACGGATTAAAGTTAAGTATTCCAACAGCTACGTCCTTTTTTGCTAAAGTCTAACTTCCTTGTCCTGTTCCAGACCTCACGCCAGCCTGCGTGAGCTAAAACGCGTGCCTTTCGGCTTCCTCTCATAGTGGGTTGGCTCTCTTGCCAATCCACAACACTTCCCACGTCTAATTTTTACGGGAATTTTAATAGTACTAACATGTCAAGGGAGCGGTGAAGATCGGTTCTGAGTGTACGCAGCCGATGGTGAAAGAAGCTAAGAAAAAGTGTTAGATCCGGTGGAGTGGAGTCAGAATAAATGAGCTTCTTAGCAAGTATCGTAACGGGCAGTTAACTCCCTTATCACTATGGAGTAATGAAGATGAGTGGGCCGGCGGGTTGGCCGAGCGGTTCTAGGCGCTACAGTCTGGAACCGCACGACCTCTACGCTCGCAGGTTCGAATCCTGCCTCGGGCATGGATGTGTGTGATGTCCTTAGGTTGGTTAGGTTTAAGTAGTTATAAGTTCTAGGGGACTGATGACCTCAGAAATTAAATCCCATAGTGCTCAGAGCCATTTTTGAAGATGAGTGACGTGGTGTATGAGTGGTTATTGGAAGTGTGTAAACACGTAGTGCTTTATTTTGCTGCTAACATAACTGTGAATAAATGTCACAGTTCGTTGCGCGTATCAGCGATTCTCAGTCAGAAACTATCCAGTCACATAACCAACAAATACATAAAAATAAAAGAGAATTGGAAGTGGGACTATGTTATCGGCAGCAGCCGTACGGAGAAGTACTATGATGCAACTTAGCTTGTACCGTAATATGAAGGTGGTTCAAATGGCTCTAAGCACTATGGGACTCAAATCTGAGGTCATCAGTCCCCTAGACTAAGAACTACTTAAACCTAACTAACCTAAGGACATCACACACATCCATGCCCGAGGCAGGATTCGAACCTGCGACCACAGCAGAAGTGCGGTTCCGGACTGAAGCACCTAGAGCCGCTCGGTCACAGCGGCCGGCTAAGAAGGTGTAATCCAGCGGGTAGCATCATACATAAGGAAAAAAAAAATTATGTGCGCAGTTCGGGCCCGCGCCGTAAATTTTTCGTGAAAACGTCGGTATGAAGTCACACCAAATCTTTCGTATTAATATTTAATTTAATTATCAGTATCTTCAATACAATGGATGTTTACAAAATAGATAAATCAAAGTTTATCACAACGGAGCGTCGGTTTACAAACCGACGATATTTGGTGGTCGCGATACATATTTCTCTGGCGCTCTCACCTTGCGTCGATGTCTGTATCGTCACTGTTTGATGTACTGCATTCCAACGACGCCTTCACGTGATCCATAGACGTTTGAAATGTCGCTGCCCGCTATATAACACACTGACCAACTGCGTAATTGGATTGCTCCGTCTTTTGATTTCCTTTTCGACGCTGCAATAAGCTCTTTCGCATACGCTCGGCACTGGACATTTTGCGATTTTTGGTCTCATGTCGAATCGATCTTTCCTATTAAATTCGTTTTTTTTATGTCCAAGCATATTCACGATTCGTAGGAGATGACATGTTTAATTATTTTGTTATTTTCAATTTAATACCGATTTTCATTTATATTCCGGCAATGATTTAGAGTCACACGTTGTGTTGTATTAATGCTCCGAAAGGTCTTCATAGTGACACCTGAATGAATGTCCTAGGTAAATGGATTTCCACGCTACACCGATTACAATTTTTGACAAAACAACTAGTGGACGACGTACAGACGTGGTCTGTCCGTTGTGGGTTCAGTCACTGTTTACGCATTGTTAGCCTCTAGTCATTACCAATTCAAATCTGAACGTAATTTGTCATATAAGATAGTTCGACTGTCTATCACTGCAGCGAACGTATAGACTTTCCACGTCTAAACAGTTTCCCCGATATTTTGATGAAAACGTTTCATTTCACAGATCAATGTGCTGATCCACGTCCAGACACCTTATGGGCTACAGACAGTCCGTGATATCATATTTGCGTCAGTGGAAGATACACTACTGGCCATTAAAATTGATACACCACGAAGATGATGTGCTACATACACGAAATTTAACCGACAAGAAGAAGATGCTGTGATATGCAAATGATTAGGTGATATGCAAATGATTAGCTTTTCAGAGCATTCACACAAGGTTGTCGCCGATGGCGGCACCTACAACGTGCTAACATGAGGAAAGTTTCGAACCGATTTCTCATACGCAAACAGCAGTTGACCGGCGTTGCCTGGTGAAACGTTGTTGTGATGTCTCGTGTAAGGAGGAGAAATGCGTACTATCACGTTTCGGACTTTGATAAAGGTCGGATTGTAGCCTATCGCGATTGCGGTTAGCAGAATATGGAGTCGGTGGGTTCAGAAGGGTAATACGGAACCCCGTTCTGGATCCCATCGGCCTCGTATCACTAGCAGTCGAGATGACAAGCATCTTATCCGCATGGCTGTAAAGGATCGACAACCACGTCTCAATCACTGAGTCAACAGATGTGGACGTTAGCAAGACAACAACCATCTGCACGAACAGTTCGATGACGTTTGCAGCAGCATGGACTGTCAGCTCGGAGACCATGGCTGCGGTTACCCTTGACGATGCATCACAGACAGGATCGCCTGCGATGGTGTACTCAATGACGAACCTGGGTGCACGAATGGCAAAACGTCATTTTTTCGGATGAATCAGGGTCCTGTTTACAGCATTATTATGGTCTCATTCGTGTTTTGCGACATCGCGGTGAACGCTCATTGGAAGCGTGTATTCGTCATCGCCATACTGGCGTATCATCCGGCGTGATGGTATGCGGTGCCATTGGTTACGCGTCTCGGTCACCTCTTGTTCGCATTGACGGCACTTTGAACAGTGGATGTAACATTTCACATGTGTTACGACCTATGGTTCTACCCTTCATTCGATCCCTGCGAAACCCTACATTTCAGCAGGATAATGCACGACCGCATGTTACACGTCCTGTACGGGCCTTTCTGGATACAGAAAATGTTCGACTGCTGCCCTGGCCAGCACATTCTCCAGATCTCTAACCAATTGGAAACGTCTGGTCAATAGTGGCCGAGCAACTGGCCCGTCACAATACGTCAGTCACTACTGTTGATGAACTTTGGTATCGTGTCGAAGCTGCATGGGCAGCTGTACCTGTACACGCCATCCTAGCTCTGTCTGACTCAAGGCCCAGGCGTATCAAGGCCGTTATTACGGCCAGAGGTGGTTGTTCTGGGTACTGATTACCAGGATCTGTGCACCCAAATTGCGTGAAAATGTAATCACATGTCAGTTCTACTATAATATATTTGTCCAATGAATACCCGTTTATCATCTGCATTTCTTCTTGGGGTATCAGTTTTAATGGCCAGTAGTATATTTCAGTGGCACAGTGGTTGCTCCCAGGCACTTGTTTACACAGTGGGAGTACCAAAACTGATCGCAAACATTAATAAACTGCTGACGTCGCTACGTATTTTAAGAAGACAATGCCTGGAAGCGAATAAAGTCGCAGAGGTTCAAACGCTGCTGAAAATAACACTGTTGTCCGCCCTGGCAGTGTTTTCGGGCTTTGCAACAGAGTTGCACAAACTTACAGGCCGTGTCGAGTTAGAGGTGGTGGATGCCAATTACGCGGGTTGTCGAGCCTGATCGCCGCGCGGAGAAGAGAAAATGAGCACGGCGTGGGACGTGGCTGGCCCGCGGCGCTGCAGGTCCGCGCCCGAGTGTGTGGCTGTGGCGGCGGCTTGGCCGCGAGCCGCGCCGGGCCCGTTGCCTCACCTCACCGCGGCGCAGCTCGCAGCCAATTAATCGCGGCACGGTGCACGTGCCCGCGCGGGTGCAACACGTCCGCATGAAGTACGGCCCGAGGAATGGGAACGCCGCCGGTATGCGGAGCGGCCGGCAGCGCGAGGCGACGTCACAGCCGTCATCAGCGGCGGCTGCACCGTGACGTGACACGACGCCACGCGAACGGCGGTTGCACGGTTCCCGCTAGTGTCGACAGATCTTCCGATTTTTGCGTGCTGTCTCGATTTTTGAGGGTGTTACGTGAACCATGAATTTACTTTCAAAACATTTTTTTAAAGAATTTACTTCATTTACTGGCGATTCATCAACAACATTAACACATTTAATCACAGTATGTGAGAGTGAAAGTAGTTGCCAGTGGGTAACTGATGAAAACAAATCAAATTTCTTTCAACAAATGGAAATTTTATTCCTAAAAGCTTTTCTTTTTTAACAGATTTAAAATTATAATCAGAAAGCACTCACTAAATATCAAGTTACAAGTTATTCAGAAGCAGAAAGAACACATTTTTGACACTATGAGCTTTCGGGCTGAGAATCTTGCTGCTCCTTTTTGACACGGCCGTAGTCACGACCGTTCACAGCAACCTCTGAAGCCGGCCCGCTGTGGCCGAGCGGTTCTAGGCGCGTCAGTCTGGAACCGCGCGACCGCTACGGTCGCAGGTTCGAATGGATGTGTGTGATGTCCTTAGGTTAGTTAGGTTTAACTAGTTCTAAGTTCTAGGACACTGATGACCTCAGGTGTTACGTCCCATAGTGCTCAGACCCATTTGAACC
Organism: Schistocerca piceifrons; assembly: GCF_021461385.2. NCBI lineage: Eukaryota > Metazoa > Arthropoda > Insecta > Orthoptera > Acrididae > Schistocerca > Schistocerca piceifrons. Next base: position 208,178,254 of record NC_060142.1, on the reverse strand, counting down.
ATTTGAACAACATCTGAAAGACTATACTAGTGCAAATCTGCAACACACCAGTTTACTTTAAACTAAAAATTTTAACAACTCACACAAGCACATAAACTATGCACCCCGTAGGAGGGATGGAAATGGTACAAAACACTAACAGTAAAAGATTTAACTTGCCACCGAAGGTGCAACATGATTAAAAAAAACTCTTACGGTGGAAGGGTGGCAACCTAATATACTAAAATAAGCATTTAAATAAAAACCCATGAAATGTAGTCTTACATAAAATGTGCAAACATGCTCTACATTACACATATACCGCCTCTCAAGATGATAGGCAAGATAAAAACATATTTCAGGAATTCGGCCTTTAACTTAATTCTATAAATTCGTTAGTACATAATCCGACAAACATGACAGAGGCAGCTATTAACGTACTGCAGACCGGACCGACCGACAGACAGACAGACACTAACTGCCTAACAAATGCGGACGGGAGACAGACGAGCAAGCTGGGGACGAGAGACTGACCAAGAAAACAAGTAGAATTTAACAAGTAAATGAAACAACATATCACGAATCACTTAACTTCTAACAAACTGCGATGTCTGGTGAAGACCGCTGCCAGCCGCTTCAACGGACGCAGGAAGGCGCGCCGATCTCCCGTGTCACGGCATCGCTCACGCCGGCCAGACGATGTCGTGGGTTGACTCCTGCGGCTCTCGTGTCGGCTGCGAAGCCACTATCCCTCGCTATACGGCGCGGGACACTGAACTGACGTGGCGACCTCACATGCGCCGACGCTCAAGACGGACAAGTCATCTTGTGTCCCAGTGCGCGACCGACCAACCGATCGATCCAACCGCCAATGACCATTGCCTGAACAAACTCGAGCAGACTGGCGGCCTAACACATACTGCCACTCCGGACGACAGACAGACACTGACTGCCCCACACTGACCCGGCTGACCAACTGCCCGACTGGCGAGCTTTTTTTTTTCTTTATTGTAATTTTAATCACATATACAGGCGGGCTGGCAGCAGCACAGTACGCTGCTCTTCAGCCTTAAGTGGAACAACAACAAGACTTAGAGGTGAGACAGACGATACAAAAAAAACGGTGGGCAAAAAATGGAGATACAAAAAAACAATAAACATGAAGCCGTTCACGTTGGACGATAAAAACACTAACACTTGTGGACACGGCGCACAAAACACGGAGAACGGCGATGGCACACTTGAACAGTGGAGTCGTAACTGCACAAAACACAAAACGAAGCAAACACACGAGATACTGATGTCGACGATCTCCGGCGCGCGAATGTTCACTATGCGTGTGCGAGTGCGGGGACCTGGCAAGAGAGGAGGAGGAGGAAGGGGAGTGGGAGAGCGAGAGGGGGAGAGCAGAGATGCCACGGGCAGGGGAGAAAGGGGGGAGGGAGGAAGGGGGAGGGGAAGCCCGGGGGAAGAGGGGTGGAGGGAGGGGACGTGGGAAAAGGAAAGAGAAGGGAAGGGAAGAGAAGGGAGGGAGGGTGCCTAAAGGAAAGCACACCGGAAGTGGGTGGTGGGGCAGGGTCAAAGTTGATAGGAGGGGTAGATGGAGGGGAGGAGGACATCATCAGGGAGGGGGAGCTGGCGGAAGCCACCTTGGGAGAGGGTAAGGAGGGTGGAGAGATGGAGACCGGGTGGGACGTGCGAATACAGGCGCGGCAGCGGGCGGGGGTGGGAGAGGATCGGGGAGACGAGCGGGTGAGGAGGATCGAGTTTGCGGGAGGTGTACCGGATCCGTATCCTTTCAAGGAAAAGGAGGAGGTGGGGGAAGGGGATGAGATTGTACAGGATCCGCGTGGGGGAGGGGAGACGGATGCTATAGGCGAGGCGGAGAGCATGACGTTCAAGGATTTGGAGGGATTTATAAAAGGTAGGGGGGGCGGAGATCCAAGCCGGATGGGCATAACAAAGGATAGGGCGGATGAGGGACTTATAGGTGTGGAGGATGGTGGAGGGGTCCAGACCCCACGTACGGCCAGAGAGGAGCTTGAGGAGACTGAGTCGGGAGCGTGCCTTGGCTTGAATTGTCCTGAGGTGGGGAGTCCAGGAGAGGCGACGGTCGAGGGTGACGCCAAGGTACTTAAGGGTGGGAGTGAGGGCGATAGGACGGCCATAGATGGTGAGATAGAAATCAAGGAGGCGGAAGGAAGGGGTGGTGTTGCCTACAATGATCGCCTGGGTTTTGGAGGGATTGACCTTGAGCAACCACTGGTTGCACCAAGCGGTGAACCGGTCAAGATGGGATTGGAGAAGGTGTTGGGAGCGCTGTAGGGTGGGGGCAAGGGCGAGGAAGGCGGTGTCATCGGCAAACTGGAGAAGGTGGACGCGGGCTGACGGCGGCGGCATGTCCGCCGTGTACAAAAAGTACATAAGGAGGGAGAGGACGGAGCCTTGGGGCCCACCGGCAGAGGGGAAAAAGGTGTAGGAATCTGTGTTATGGATGGTGACATAGGAAGGACGGCGGGAGAGAAAGGAGCCGATCAGACGGACGTAGTTAATGGGAAGGGCGAAGGTTTGGAGCTTGAAGAGGAGACCGGAATGCCATACGCGGTCAGATGCACGTTCGAGGTCCAGGGAGAGGAAGATTGCGGAGCGACGGGAATTAAGCTGTTCGGAAAGGAGATGAGTGAGGTGAAGGAGAAGGTCGTCGGAAGAGAAGGACGGCCGAAAGCCACACTGGGTAACGGGAAGGAAGCGGTGCTGGCGGAGATGCTGGTGGATGCGTCTGGTGAGGATAGATTCCAGGACCTTGCTGAAGACCGAGGTAAGGCTGATGGGACGGTAGGAGGAGACGGCGGACGGCGGTTTGCCAGGTTTAAGGAACATGAGGATACGGGAGGTTTTCCACAGGTCGGGGTAGTAACCGGTGGACAGGACTACATTGTAGAGCCTGGCCAGGGTGGAGAGGAAAGAGACAGGAGCTTCACGAAGGTGACGGTAAGTGACACGATCGTGACCAGGAGCGGTGTTGCGTTTTGTGCGGAGTGTAGCAATGAGATCCTGTGTAGTGATAGGGGCATTGAGTTCCGTGTGTGCAATGTTGTCCAAGTACTGGAAACCAGGAGCGAGGGGAGGGACGGAGGTGTCAGTTCGATCGCGGACATCCGGGAAGAGGGAGTAATCGAACTGGGGATCATCGGGGATGGAAAATACATCGGAGGGGTAGGAGGCAAAGTGATTGGCCTTACTAAGGGTGTCACGGAAAGGGCGATCATCATGGAGAAGAGGATAGTAGGGGGAGGGTTTAGTTCCGGTAAGGCGACGGAAGGCCGACCAGAACTTGGACGAGTTGATTGGTAGGGTAGCAGTTAAACGGGTGCATGTCTGTCGCCAGTCCCGGCGTTTCTTAGCCGCGACAAATTACGAATGTGTCGCTGGAGTTGCCGGTGGCGTCGAAGTGTGTCCGGGTCACGCGTGCGGAAGAAGGCACGGTAGAGACGACGGGATTCACGGAGGAGGAGAACGGCCTGTGGGGGTAAGGTAGGACGGTGGGGGTGGATGGCGACAATAGGGACGTGGGCCTCCACGGCCTCAGACAAGGTCTGCTGGAGAAAGGAGGCGGCATGGGTGACATCGTCAGGGTGGTGGTAAACTGGCGAGTTCATAGCGCCCCTTAAATGCACGTGAACAGGCAACCTTTCCACTTTCCCACCAGAGGAAGACACCAAAGCTGCGATTGCCACAGCGGCGCCACCACCAGAAACGGAGGGCGACTGCTTCACACTACGCGTTGCGGCACTCTCTTCAAAATAGCAATTTTTACCACGGCTCATTATGTCGCATCATGCGAAAGCCTCACGCTGGACGACAAATGAACAGACCTTTGTGCACTGTTAATAACTCCTAGTATTATGCTTATTCGCTTCAAAAATGATCGAGTGCTTTGAAATTCCGAAATGAATCAAACAAAAAGGAAGGAAGGCAAATTATTGGGTTTAAAGTCCCGTAGACATCGAGGTCACTAGAGACGGAGTACAAGCTAGGATTGTGTCAAGAATTGGCCGTGACCTCTCAAAGGAACGATTCCGAATTTGCCTGGAGCGATTTAGAAAAATCACAGAAAACCTAAAGCAGGATGGCCGGGCGGAGTTTGAACCGTCGTTTTCCCGAATGCGAGTCCAGTCTGCTAACGAATGCGCCACCTCGCTCGGTCCGAAATGAGTATCTGTACGTGTCGACGGCGTTAACCAAGAAAGGAGAAATACGGTCCACCAGGAGGTCGTCATCAGCTGATGGACTAAGGCACGCTTAAGTGCATTCCCGATCGAAAACACTCCACCGCGCGGCTTATATTGTTCTATTACTACAACGACGCCACTTTCTGACCAGTGGTTGACCTTCTACCCCCTCTCTCGCTCACTGTCTAGCTACGGCTTCTCTTGTTACTTCCAGTCAACGGGTGAGGAAGGCTCCTCGTGCCCGCCCACTTGGTCATTTCGTGCTTCATTTCGTGCTTTCATTTGTAGTGACAAACAAAACGATTAAGGCACGTCACTTGTAAGTATTTTCCGTTCACAGTGGAAATACGACTGATAATTATATGAATGAATGGTGTCTGTTCTTTCACAAATGTCCGTTCGACCTTCTGCGGGAATCTGCCTAGTAAGCAGAAGATCCTGGATTCGAATCCTGATCCGGCACACATTTTCCCTCACCGCCGCTGATTCCGCATTCCTCATTTCAACGCAGCTGACAACAACAGTTCCTTACCTTCTTTTTTTTTTTGTTTTCTTACCCCTCCACCTTGAATTTACATAATTTGATCACTAATTTATAGCAAATGCATCTATTTCGAAACACTTTAAATAGAAACAATTTTAGTGAAGTTGCACTAACACGCCTAAACATCGACCCCCAACTTATGTTTCAAAATTTCATTGGTATTAATTAGGAAACCTAAAATATACAATTCCTTTTTATGCGTGTGGTTCTTCTTATTTAACCCTTTAATAGGCAGGTTTTGGATTAAGGATAGCTTGTAGATGAGCTTATGAATCATAGGTGTCAGAGAGACTAACGAAATATCCAATTTTGCAACATATTTTTATTACTGTGCTGAAGTTGGTACTTTTGATGATTACAACATTAAAGGTAGATTGGGTTTAACGTCACGTCGACATCGACGTCATTAGTGACGGAACACATACTCGGATTGTGCCAAGGACAGGGAAGGAAATCGGCCGTACCCTTTCGAAGGAACCATCCCTGCATTTGCCTGGAGCGATTTGGAGAAATCGCAAAAAAACCTAAACTTGGATGGGCGGACGCGGGTTTCAACCGTCATCCTTCCGAATGTAGACCATTGTGTTAACCACTACGCCAACTCGCTCGATATTAGAATTACTTTTGATAACAGCTGTAATATTGCCCAACTTTCTTCATAATAATTACACTGCTTGACCAAAAAGTGAAGCTCCCAGAGAACATGGCAGGTAGTTAATGTTATTTCATGCACCTACACACCAATAGCGGTTAGCTAAATGGTTAGAGGTGCAGTTTTCTGTGACGGGTACAACTACCACAACAACACATTTGCCTTGTTCTTGTTCAGTGTTGTTATCATGCCTGGTAGGATACACAGCGCCAGGGGCATGAACGATAGCAGAAATTGAGTGATCTCTACTGGGAGATCGTGCCAATTCTGGCCAAAAATAAGTCACATTTGATGCCATCGGATTTTTCCACCCGCCCTCCTTCTACTTCTGTGAAACAGACCAATTTTCTTATTCATAAAATGGAGTGAAATTTAAATTGTGGCGGGAAGATCAGACACTGGTGGGAAATTTAGAAAATCGTCACCGTTTCCCTCACTCCTATGACGTCACTGTAGAGGTAGGACTGTTGTCCTAAGTATAAATGAGCAGGAAACTCAGAAATTCAAGATGGTGCATTGGTATGCTGGTGGAAGTAGGACATTTGTGCTACACATAGAATTGACGATGGCCACTGTGTTTTCCGCTGACGTCACTGTGGAAGTAGGTCACTTGTACTAAGCAGAGAGTCACCTGGGATACTGCCACACGGTCTGTATGGCGTTAAAATTCGAGATGCTAGAACAAATGGAAGGAGTCTGTCTGCTGACCTACTTAATATGTAGTCCCCCAGCTATTATTCACTCTGATGTTTACTGCTATTTATGGCAGTCAGGTGACTAGAATTCCAGGGTGTTCCCCTCTGACATCATCCTTTAGACAGTTGTTCAAGTCTGGCCATCACACACAGGGTGACTTAAAAGTTCGCTAAAATTTGAAAATGCATAGATTGAAGGAATGATGTAGATAAATACACACATGCCTGAAATGATATGGGGTTTCACTGAAGCCGAAAACGAGCGAAAATACTGGCCAACACATGGCGCTGGAGAGCAACGCATCAGTAACACCGCATGAAAATCATGTACAAAATTAGCTGCAGTGAGAGAGGGAATCAGATACACTAGTAATCGCAGCATGTTGACTTTAGCAGAACATGCACTGTTAGTGAAGTTTTACTATCAGAAAGGAGAATCAGCTACTGCAGCTTTACCATCCTACCGCTATAAGGCTATCTCAACAGGTACAGGTCCTGTGACATCGTCGCTGTGAAGAAAATGTTCAAAGCGTTCAGAGCCAAGGGTTGTTAGATCATCGGTCCCGTACGGGGCAACCAGACCCAAGTGCTACTGCTTCTCGGATAGTTTAGAAAGAAATGGAGACTTTAGCAGATTCATTTCCGGACTGAGAAGTCAGTGCACCTGAAGTCGCATGTCGGACCGGTATTCCACACACTACCGTTAAGAGAACACTAAGGCATATCCTCCAATGCTACCTCTACAAAATTCAGCGTAATCATGAAATGTTACCCACCAACTTTGTGACGCGAAGAGCACGTATTCCCAGCTGCAGAAAATGCTGTGAGCAGCTATTATCGTTCAATTCTTTCGTTCGGGTCGTCGTAATAGACGTGTTGTTAATTTTCTTATTCTGAATGTCGATAATGCCGCCCACAAGTGCACATGCTAACACATGCGTAACATTGTTTTTGTATTTCTGACTGTTGGTGGATTTTCCTCCTACTCCCTTGGCTCCCTAGCGTACTTCCATCACATGTGAAATGTGAAATTAATTTTTAATATCTGTTGGTGAATAGCTTTCTAGTTTTGTACTTTTTAAAAATATTAGATTAACTAAACCAGGTGTTCTTTCGAATTCTCTGTCACCGATCTATGTTGCGTTCTTGATTAAACGTGTTGAGCATCCAGCATATATGGTTTTCTCTACCTTGCTCTGAAAATTCTATCCATCTGACTATCACTGTAATGTTTAACGAAATTACCAATAGCGTCTACTTCTTCCTCTTCTTTAGTCTTTAAAAGTCATTTGAGATGTCCTTGACAGCCTTAAGTGTGTCTCTGCGTGGTCCCTTTCCGAATGCCCTAATTTCAACAATAGCACTTTCTTTGCATAGCCTTTCGTCCTTCAGTAACTTTATGTTTTGTCGACATGTTGCTCTATACTACGTACATACACTACTTACATACGCTCCCGTTTGCCTTCTTTCAATTACATATAACTGTGCAGTTAACTCGCTTGTCTTCTTTGCAATTACATCACACTGTGCAGTTAATTATTTAATTGTCCTCAAAATGATTTGAGGATAAGTATTTCATTCCTTGATTTTTATCTTGAGTGCTTCAAATCTGGCAGTATGACGTTAAATACTGCGATTTAGCGTGTGAATTTTTATGTCAACATGCAGACGAATGTTCCAGCTTCCTTTCTCAGTTTGACTGTGTGTGGATGATAATGCGAGCTTGCCCATACTGTGAAGTATCAGGAAGTAATTGCCCTATTGTGTTTTACTGTACATGTACATGTCATCATCTTTCAGAAACATTCTGAAAATTCCAATAGTACCGACTATCATTCAACTGTCTCGTTTTATCTTTAACTAAAAAACTATACTGTGAATTATTCCAGTAATCTCTACATAACATTAAATCCATCGAATATCATGTCAGTTCCTACATCTGCTTTATAAATGTGTCATAAATTTATATTATCCTGTTTGAAAGCAATAATAAGAGTCATATTATCTCTTATCAGTTGCTTTGGGATCTTGAAACATGCCTGTTTTAGGTAAAGGACATCAACATCTCTATGGCGGCAAAACAATGGTGTTTTCGTACTTGATCCTGATTTTCCACTAGAATACTGTCGAATTTGAATACTGTATTAGGTTTTACTCCTTCAGGTGGCGGGATATCACAGCTATGGGTGACGTCATGCAATTAGTGCCAATATCCCAGTATACTTAGCACAAGTGACCTACTTCCATAGTAATGTCAGTGGAAAACCCAGCGGCCATCTAGAATTCTATATTTAGCACACGTCCCCAACTCCAAGCAGCATGGTAGTATCCCATTTTCGATTTTTTAATTTCCTACCAATTTACAGGACAGCAGTCCTACTCCCTTAGTGACATCATAGGTGTGGAGGACACCATGACTGTTTTTGAACTTTCCGTCAATTTTAGATTTTCCACCAAAATTTGAATGTTATGCATAGGGAAATTGGCATATGTAAGAGGACTGGGCGGAGGGGAGGGGGGGGGGGAGGAAGGGGGGGTTATAGAAATCCGAAGACTCGTCAATGGCTTCATCAATGATGTTATAGGTGACCAACTTTTGGCGAGGGTTGGCGCTTCCTCTCTACTATCACATTAAAGGATGGAATTCTCGTGTGAGACAGCGTTATCAGCACCTAACCAAGGTCGAAAGGGGCCTTACTATAGGTCGCCATTCGAGACCTGGCCGAATCGTGCAATACTCAGATTTGTGGGACACTCACATATCTCAATAGTCTAACTTCGACCAGGTGGGAACGACGTGAGGGTAGGCAAACTCATCGTCAGGGTTCCTATAGACCTCGTCTGATCACCACAAGGGAGGGAAGCCATATTGTGAAAGGCCTTCACGTCAGCGCCTGCCATGTGAGAACGAATAATGGACTCCCTTCAACATTCTGGGTCATCCCATCGTTGTTCGGAGAATAGTAGTAGCCGACCTTGGAATTACTGCCCTGTACATAGCCTGCCGTTACAACACAAATGGCTGTGTTTGGAAGTGTACCATGGCCGAGAAGCATGGCCTGCTGATGAATGGTGTCGCATTGCGTTCTGTGATGAATTGCAGTTCTGCACTACCAACGTTGGCGAGTATGAGGGCCAATGTTTCGAAGGGGCAAGGTGATGTTTATGGTGGCATGTTTATGGTGTTGCGATTTAGCGAGTGTCCACATGCTCAGCAGGCAGAATCCTTTAAGTTTGGAACCAAGAAGCTAATTGGAGGGTTCGAGTTTCAGTGAACGAGGCAGATATGGAGACGTTTGCTAGGATCCAGTTGCACGCAGTGTATGCATTGCTGGTTGTGTACACATTCCAGTCCAGTGGTCATATTTCGGAATCTTTTTGAAAGTGGGTGCACTGCTACAGGTCCTTTAGTTATTTACTTTGGAGTAATGAGAAGTATTACCTTGTCTCAAGGTCAAAGACAGGCATTCGATCCTTAGCTGAACTGATTGTAAAGTCTTAGACATAAAAATTGACCGCCGCCTGGCCGCCACAGAGACCTAAGTCCGAGTCTTCCACTTCAGGTGGCAAATAAAACCGACCGCCCCTGGCGACGCTAAGTCAAGCCATCTGCACAATCAGGCAACACTGTAAGATGCCGAAGTGTTGTCTACTTCCGTGATGTTGTCGTGCTGTGTGAGCCTGTGGTCTAGTGGTAATCGTCGTGCATTCTAAGCTTACAGTTACCTCGGAGCTAGCGAACTGATGTGGCATATGTATCTTACATATTGGCCAGTAGCCGCAATAACAGATAAATCGCTACATAAGAGACGAGAGTAGGTTTATTTGCCTTGTGTAAAGACTTTCGTGACTCAAAATCATTAGCTGATATCTTTATATCACATCTCAAGAGAAAATCATTCACATTACTCAATTGAAATGAACGATAAAATCAAGTAAATTTAGCAGGATAGTTCTGTGCCATCAAGGAAGTAACTCGTGGGTCATAGAGTTGTCAAACATATTCTGCACTGTTGCCAAGTTTCAGTTATATTACCAGGAAGGATACCAATGATGTGTTCTGTGAGTGACCTCAGAAGTGACTATAGCTTCGCCTCAAAGTTGTGGGTGGCAAGGGCCTGAATATTCTCATTATATGTCAATGAGTCTTATTCGCATTTCTGTAACTAGGTTCAGGAGCTGAGTGTAATTACTTGTAATACATCGATGCACTGAGCGCAAACAAAACGTCATAAATTAACAACTGTAACAGTTATTTGTGTTTTACTTTCTGAAGCGGACCGAAACCTTGACAGTGTATTCACCAGACACGATTCACAGTTTTGGAGCTTCTCCAGTGGTTGAGTTGGCAACTTATCTTTGATATGCAACATTGTTATTCAGATTACTGTCATTGGAACACTCACCAGAAGACAGGCATGATCTGGTTTCTTGTTTTCAGCTTTTCTGACAGACGTTCTGCCGTTGCTCGAAACGAGAAGACATAAGGTGAATTCGAATAATCGATATGGCGAAAATCTGATTTTTTTTATTCTTCCAGAACTAACATTTAAAAAATAGTTACAAAAAGCGTCAGAAAAGTCTCTGTGAACCAACAATTAATAATGCAGTCATAATTAATGGAATCTGACAAAATCCCTCTGTCATCTGATAATCGGGGAAAACTACTTTTTTCATCTGCACAGCACCGCAGTATCAAGTCAAGGGTTTCGTAGGATTCCTATACTTAATTTCTTCGTGATCTTTTCAATGACAGTAGAGGGGGAACCAAACCATCTGATTTGAAATATACTTTTCCATGCGGTATTTGAATATTTGGCTACAACTGCAGTAGCACTTCCAGTGAGGAATCACGAATGTTAGCTTTCACTCGTGGCTGTGGTATAGGCTAGGGCATGAAGAAGCAGTTTCCCACAAAGTAAACGATGAGAGACACCGTAATTAACACATAAATCATCCATGTCGCAAACGTAAATTTCCCAAATCACTGTCCCTTATTAAACATATCTCATTTCACTATATCTAGTGAAATGAGTAGATTAATGCAGCTCCGGTTCGACACTATCACTGAGTTGCCAAACATTTTCCTAACACAACGAATCGAAGCAGACAGCCTTGTTAATCAATTCAATATCGAAGGACAGATATCCAGGATGTCACAGGGCGTCAAAATACAGTACGGTGGCAGATGAAAATTTGTGCCCGACTGGGGTTCGAACATGGACCTCCTGCTTACTAGGCAGACGCGCTGACCATTGCACTATTTTTTTCTCTCTCCCTTATATTTAATTTTTTTAATTCCACATGATATAGTTTTTATCAACTTTTTTTGAAAGTGCTCCAGTCTATAAATTTTTAGATAATTACTTGCAAATTTTCCTTCTCAAAATCGGAACACAACGACCAATCTCCCTGCAGGACCTATCTACACGTGCTCCTCGCAGACGCAAATTTCCATCTATGCCGCATACCACATACGCGCTCGCAGCCACACTGTATTCTCGCGAGGGCTCGAACGATGACGCGCGTCTAGCACTGAAAACTTTCGATGGCCCGTCGAGACCTCAATAATTATACAGAATGTTTCAGGAGGAATATTAAATATTGCAGGAGGTGATAGTACAGACAAATTGCAGAAAAATGGCATATAACATGCGTCCAATTTTTATTGATTTCGTACAGCTGGGTTTAATGCATTTTCGTTTCGTTTGTTGGTCCTTACAGGAACCTGTTGTCTACACTTCCTTGAAAATGAGCTTCCAGCATTATTGGAAGAGATGCCTTTGGCTACAAGAATGCGTATGTTGCTTCAACATGACGGGAATCCTGCACATTCTAGTCGTCAGGTGATACATCATCCAAACCTAACATTGCCCAGAAGATGTTTGGACGAAAGGAACGGTTCAATATTTAGGTAGCTACCAATCCTTTGGCCAGGTGCTGATTATGTGCGCGTCTCCCTATATTTGCTAACAATTTATTGAAAATGCAACCTACCTCTATACACCTGCAAATACCCTCATAAAACTACAGACATTATCTGCTCGGTCATTCGTTTGTATCGTGAACAGTACGTCACTCACTACCTTGATATGCGCCCGACGCTGTCTTAACTTCTGAATATTTCTCCCCCCTGTGAACATTTAGCTGTCACAGCCGGCCACGTTGCCGGATCGTCCTCTTGGCTGTTTCAGTGGCAAGAGTCAGCATTCGGGATCCAGTGGAACTGGACCTTATGCAGCCTGGAGGTAATGGGTTTGTCTTTTCCTAAACCAAGAGAAGTTGTGGTGGGACCCTTCTATACCAACTTAAGGGCTCATGATATGACGGAACGTGTTTCCCAGCACCCAATGAAAAGAATTTTGCGAAAAATCATGGCACGTTCGCAAAGTAAAACTTTCCTTCACTATATCATTTGTGAGACGAGAAGAAGGGAAATTTCAAACCACATACTCAGTTTTGTTTGTCACGAATTATCCGATATCACTGCTTGTGTTTTGTTTATTGGGTAACGGTGTAGAGGTGGTTAAAATTGCAGGATCTACTGACTTCTGGATCTCAGAATCGAAATAAATAACCTTAGTTTCATGCGATCAATGATTTGGGAAATGATTCAGCTTCCTGAAAATTGACCAGACTCATGCACAACATATGTTCTACGAACCTACAAAACACAATTACGTCCATCATATAGTTCTATCCACTATACACGAGTCTCGCCACTCTTCTTGGAGAATGGTGTTACATGTGATCTTATCGAGTCGTGTGGGAATTTCCTCTGTTCCGTACCTGGAAAGTCTTAGATCGGCTAAAAACTGGAGAGTCAAATTGCAGAACCAACCGTATGAAGTGGAGCTACGAAGAAAATAATACACTACTGGCCATTAAATTTGCTACACTACGAAGATGACGTGCTACAGATGCGAAATTTAACCGACAGGAAGAAGATGCTTGATTAGCTTTTCAGAGCATTCACACAAGGTTGGCGCCGGTGGCGACACCTACAACGTGCTGACATGAGCAAAGTTTCCAACCAATTTCTCATACACAAACAGCAGTTGACGGCGTTGCCTGGTGTAACATTGTTGTGATGCCTCGTGTAAGGAGGAGAAATGCGTACCATCACGTTTACGACTTTGATAAAGGTCGGATTGTAGCCTATCGCGATTGCGGTTTACCGTATCCCGACATTGCTGCTCGCGTTGGTCGAGATCCAATGGCTGTTAGCAGAATATGGAATCGGTGGGTTCAGGAGGATAATACGCTATGCCGTGCTGGATCCCAATGGCCTTGTATCACTAGCAGTCGAGATGACAAGCATCTTTTCCGCATGGCTATAACGGATCGTGCAGCCACGTCTCGATCCCTGGGTCAACAGATGGGGATGTTTGCAAGACAACAACCATCTCCACGAACAGTTCGACGACGTTTACAGCAGCATGGACTATCAGCTCGGAGACCATGGCAGCGGTTACCCTTGACGCTGCATCACAGACAGGAACGCCTGCGATGGTGCACTCAACGACGAACCTGGGTACACCAATGGCAAAACGTCATTTTTTCGGATGAATACAGGTTCTGTTTACAGCATCATGATGGTCGTATCCGTGTTTGGCGATATCGCGGTAAACGCACATTGGAAGCGTGTATTCGTCATCGCCATACTGGCGTATCACCTGGGGTGATGGTATGGGGTGCCATTGGTTACACGTCTCGGTCACCTCCTGTTCGCATTGACGGCACTTTGAATAGTGGACGTTACATTTCACATGTGTTAGACCCGTGGCTCTACCCTTCATTCGATCATTGCGAAACCCTACATTTCAGCAGGGTAATGCACGACCGCATGTTGCAGATCCTGTACGGGCCTTTCTGGATGCAGAAAATGTTCGACTGCTGCCCTGGCCAGCACATTCTCCGGATCTCTCACCAATTGAAAACGTCTGGTCTATGGTGGCCGAGCATCTGGCTCGTCACAATACGCCAGTAACTGCTCTTGATGAACTGTGGTATCGTGTTGAAGCTGCATGGGCAGCTGTACCTGTACACGCCATCCAAACTCTGTTTGAGTCAATGCCCAGGTGTATCAAGGCCGTTATTACGGCCAGAGGTGGTTGTTCTGGGTACTGATTTCTCAGGATCTATGCACCCAAATTGCGTGAAAATGTAATCACATGTCAGTTCTATTATAATATATATGTCCAATGAATACCCGTTTATCATCTGCATTTCTCCCTGGTTTAGCAACTTTAATGACCAGTAGTGTATGTATGATAAAACGGAAAACACTTTTTACTTACCTGAAAATGAAAGGGGGTGAATTGATAGCTTAATTAACACTGGCAAACGACTATGCGATCTAAACTTCGGACCAATGGAGTATTGGTATTTAGCGTGCTGATTGTAAAACACCCTTCTGGCAATTAAAATTACATCCCCAGCAAGGACAGCAATAAAAATTATTTGTTATGCTAATACAGTAAAATGAATGTATGGATAAATTAGTGACTTAGATGTATACTGGGTGCGAAATTACGTACACAGAGAAGTCATGTCTGGCAGCAACAATGGCTGTATCCCAGTTGTGCCGCTAACGTAACTAGGTTTGGATGACATATTTCATCCTCCTTCAACTCTACACTAGAGCTCATCAGTCGTAATGGCTAGCGAGCTGTGGCGTGCGAGTTTTCGGAAACCCATGACCAGATGTTTTCAGTGGGAGAGAGAACTGGAGAACATGGTGTCCAGGGCAACAGTCGGATACTCTCTGTATCGAGGTAGGACAGGACAGCACGCGTAATGTGCGGTGTTGCGTTATCTCGTTAAAGATGATGTCACGGAGACCTGGAAGATGGCTCACAGTCATTGGCCTTTACACTTCAGGAATGTAATGCCTGTTTTTCAAATTTCCCTCAGCTCAATCAGAGCTGATCGTGTTGTGTGCTCAATAGCATCACACTCCAACACGCCAGGTGCCCGTAATCACAATGAGAAAAGCAATTTGACACCGTTCGTACTCCACGGAGCTTCCATCCACGGACACATCCGTCGCGATCCTACACGCAGGTCCGGAACTCGCCTGAAAAGACGGTGTATCGCGAGTCCTGTGTCCAGTGATTTCGGAGGGGGGGGGGGGGGCACTTCTGTAGTGCACCTGTCTCTGCAAACACGCCAAGGGAAGTCATGTCAATGTTCACCCCGCTGACAGCCCGTGGTGCTCCAGATATCGTCGCACTAGCTGTTTGGTTAAGTGCCTTATTGAAAACAAGCCATTTCCTGACGGAAGGTATGTAACGTGAGCACTGTAAGACCCGAACGAGCACTGTGTCTGTCGTCTGGGGGTGCTAGACATGTCCTTCATGGCTTGTGTATGGCCGTGCTGAACCCATCGATTCCGTCTTCGCATAGCAGTCGATGGATTCAAACCAAGTCGAGCAAGAATATAGCAAAACGATAAATTCCAGAATGAGATTTTCACTTTGCAGCGGAGTGTGCGCTGATATGAAACTTCCTGGCAGATTAAAACTGTGTGCCAGACCGAGACTCGAACTCGGGATGAGTCTCGGTCCGGCACATAGTTTTAATCTGCCAGGAAGTTTCAAAACTATAAAGTGCTTCCTAGACAGGCCGCGACCAAGCCTCTAACTGCAACACACGCTGGCAGTCGTTTCTCCTTCTACCTCGAGGCATAACACGAACTATCCACAAACAACATTCATGGGAGATTTATGCTTGAAATGCAGCGCAATCTTTCCCTACACACAGAATGTACACTACTGGCCATTAAAATTGCTACACCAAGAAGAAATGCAGAAGATAAACGAGTATTCATTCGACAAATATATTATACTAGAACTCACATGTGATTACATTTTCACACAATTTGGGTGCATAGATCCTGAGAAATCAGTATGCAAAACAACCACCTCTGGCCGTAATAACGGCCTTGATACGCCTGGGCATTGAATCAAACAGAGCTTGGATGGTGTGTAAAGGTACAGCTGCCCACGGAGCTTCAACACGATACCACAGTTCATCAAGAGTAGCGACTGGCGTATTGTGACGAGCCAGTTGCTCGGCCACCATTGACCAGACGTTTTCAATTGGTGAGAAATCTGGAGAATGTGGTGGCCAGGGCAGCAGTCGAACGTTTTCTGTATCCAGAACGGCCCGTACAGGACCTCCAACATGTCGTCGTGAATTATCCTGCTGAAATGCAGGGTTTCGCAGGGATCGAATGAAGGGCAGAGCCACGGGTCGTACCACATGTGAAATGTAACGTCCACTGTTCAAATTGCCTTCAATGCGAACAAGATGTGACCGAGACGTGTCACCAGTGGCACCCCATACCATCACACCAGGTGATACGCCAGTATGGCGATGACGAATGCACGCTTCCAATGTGCGTTCACCGCTATGTCGCCAAACACGGATGCGACCATCATGATGTTGTAAACAGAACCTGGATTCATCCGAAAAAATGACGTTTTGCCATTCGTGCAAAAAGGGTTGAAATGGGTCTGAGCACTATGGGACTTAACATCTGAGGTCATCAGTCCCCTAGAACTTAGAACTACTTAAACCTAACTAACCTAAGGACGTCACACACATCTATGCCCGAGGCAGGATTCGAACCAGCGACCGTAGCGGTCACGTGGTTCCAGACTGTAGCGCCTAGAGCCGCTCGGTCACACCGGCCGGCGCCATTCGTGCCCCCAGGTTCGTCGTTGGGTAGACCAACGGAGGCGCTCCTGTCTGTGATGCAGCTTCAAGTGTAACCGCAGTCATGGTCTCCGAGCTGATCGTCCTTGCTGCTGCAAACGTCGTCGAACTGTTCGTGCAGATGATTGTTGTCTTGCAACATCTGTTGACTCAGGGATCGAAACATGGCTGCACGATCCGTTACGGCCATGCGGATCAGATGCCTGTGATCTCGATTGCTAGTGATAGGAGGCCGTTGGGATCCAGCACTGCGTTCCATATTACCCTCCTGAACCCACCGATTCCATATTCTGCTAACAGTCATTGGATCTCGACCAAAGCGAGCAGCAATGTCGCGATACGATAAACCGCAGTAGCGATACGCTACAATCCATCAAAGTCGGAAACGTGATGGTAGGCATTTCTCCACCTTACACGAGACATCACAACAACGTTTCACCAGGCAACGCCGGGCAAGTGCTGTTTATGTATGAGAAATCGGTTGGAAAGTTTCCTCATGTCAGCACGTTGTAGGTGTCGCCACCGGTGCCAACCTTGTGTGAATGCTCTGAAAAGTTAATCATTTGCATATCTCAGCATCTTCTACCTGTCGGTTAAATTTCGCGTTTGTAGCACGTCATCTTCGTTGCGTAGAATTTTTAATGACCAGTAGTGTAGATGGCCTTACTCTACTTTGTACGGTTGCACTGAAATGATCACTTGCATATCCAAGTATATAGTACACTTGCCAGTTTGTCCTCTGTTGCTAGTCGCCTTCGAGGCTTCAAGGTGTTGCAGTTTTAATGGCCGGCTGTGCAAGGTTTCCGTAGACGGACTGCTGGCGTGACCGTGCTGCCGGCGGATATGCAGGCTTCTCGTCAGCCGTCGCGCCGGGGGCCAGGCTTCACGTGCCGTGCACAGAGCGGCGCGGCGCGGCACGGCGTGGCGTGGCGTGGCGTGGCTTCAATTAATACGGCGGGTATTGTCCGCTTGTAAATGGTCCGCGGCTCTCACCACCGCCATTACGACATCTACGTGCAATAGCACGCAGCCAGTAATCCGCCAGAAAGTTGCAAACTTTTATGGACGACTCCTGCCTTTTTGCAGCGCGTCGTTTAAGACCTCCTCTTCAGAGACGCACTCTGGGCGTCTTCCACTTGGGTAGTTATCTGGTACCTCTCGGTTTATTGCTGCAAAAGAAATGCAACTGTCCATGCAATACTATTCTACGAAGGCTAATTTAACATTCCGCAGTGTAGCACGGCTGTCAGCCAGCTCTCTACATTTCTTTAACTACCTGCTACAGAATTTTACTTGATGCGGCTATCGTAAAAAATTTATTGCCGCAAGACGAACGCACTTACTTCGTCTCCGTGTCGAGATGACCTAAGTGACGCAACGCAATATTACCAACGCGCAGTTAGCAAGTTTGAATACTGCTGCTGAAACCAATTCTCACAATCCGTTTGGGCGACAAGAGTAGGAAAGATGACGTTCACTCGAATGCACGTGAACGTTCAGGGTTTAATACCACAATAACAAAAAACAGGGCGGAAACGTCAGTTAGAATTAGTGTCCGCCAACGTCCAGGTTATTATAGACCGAGCACAATCTTGGAGTGGGTAAAGACAGCAAAGGTAACTGGCCACGGTCATGTTTTACCATTTGACTGCCAAAAGGACACATGTGTCCTACGGTAGCCTTCCAGAGAATAAGAGGAAATTTTCTGCATGTTATTGCTGTGCATCAGTGTTAAACGAAAGCCTGCTGTTGGTATGCAGAATTCTTACAGTTACGATTTGCACTTGCAGGTTGAGCTGTTCCCAAGTTTCATTATTGACCATAGTCTCTGATCTATCGCACTGAATTAGTTCGTGCCTGCATATACGAGATTTGCAAAGTGGGCTGGCGTCTCGCCTTCCCAGAAATATCGTGTCAACGAATTGCACACACATACAGCCTTTTATCACGCCACAAACAAAGCCCTTACTGTCCACCTGTAATATGAGTTACAAACATGGAGAGATGCTCTATCCACTTTTGTACGTCTATTGTCTGTAAATCTTGTGGCTTTTGCTCAGTCGCCCTCTGAAACCAAGTTGATAGAGGTATATCCTACGGGCTCCCCGTCTTCGAAAATGAAAGGCAGGGATATATTCGTTTCATATTGTTACTTCTGATTACGACATTAGTTAAAATACTGTCTCTAAAAAAATGGTAGTTGAAGGGTTTAAGGAACATCCTGACAATCGCCGCAAGCGGTTT
This sequence comes from Schistocerca piceifrons, assembly GCF_021461385.2. Taxonomy (NCBI): domain Eukaryota; kingdom Metazoa; phylum Arthropoda; class Insecta; order Orthoptera; family Acrididae; genus Schistocerca; species Schistocerca piceifrons. The sequence goes on along the minus strand of NC_060142.1, from coordinate 208,159,186 downwards.
TGGTAGCTGCCAAGTTCGAAGTGAGCACTGTACATGACCACGGTCAAATGGTTCAAATGGCTCTGAGCACTATGGGACTTAACAGCTGAGGTCATCAGTCCCATAGAACTTAGAACTACTTAAACCTAGCCGACCGCGGTGGCCAAGCGGTTCTAGGCGCTGCAGTCCGGAACCGCACGAGTGCTACGGTCGCTGGTTCGAATCCTGCCTCGGGCATGGATGTGTGTGATGTACTTACGTTAGTTAGGTTTAAGTAGTTCTAAATTCTAGGGGACTGATGACCTCAGATGTTAAGTCCCATAGTTCTCAGAGCCATTTGAACGATTTTTTACTTAAACCTAATAAACCTGAGGACATCACACCTATCCACGCCCGGGGCAGGATTCGAACCTGCGACTGAAGCGCCTAGAACCGCTGGGCCACACTGGCCGGCTTGACAACGCTCATTCAGTGGCGTAGGGAATTCCATTTATGGAGATGAAAATGCTCCTACTTTTAAGACTGCATGCATCCAGGATTGATTTGATAGATCTGCAGTTAAAACTGCACATCACTCAGGGCTTCCACAATCCATGATCTGAATACTGTGAGGAGACTACCGCCTGTATCGAGGAAAAAGTAACCTTCCGTGTGCCTCTCAACAAACAGTTCCATTCTGACGAATATTAACAGGTAGTATAGATCCTCATTCTTGATATTTATTCGTTGATCCAGAGGAATGTTTGTCTGTTTAGTTGCCTGACACCATGTTAGAGGAGTGTGCAAGTCTTGTACCTAACCAACGGCTCGCGAGACTGCCCATGGCGGCTGCTTAGGGTTACGTCTCACAGTCGGACAGTCACCAACGGGAAGGTCCATGGTGGCTGCTTAAGGCTCCTTCTCACAGTCTGACCATCACCAGCAACACCTTGTGCCGTCAGTTAATAGGCCCTGCAGCAAAGGCTGGAGTAATGCACAACGAGCGACGAGACGATAGACTCAAATTTGGAGACAGTGACGTTCAAGATCCCATCGAGCCACAGTGGTTTAGCTCCTCCGAGCTTCACAAAATCTCCTGAAATATTTGTCGTATTGTTTCCTTAAACATGATCACGGTCGATTTCATTCCCACCCAAATACTAGGCGAGCTTGGTCTCCGTCTCTACGAGGTGCATTAAAGTTCTAAGGCCTCCGATTTTTTTTCTCCGGACTGGAAAGAGATAGAAACATGCGCATTGTTTTAAAATGAGGCCGCGTTCATTGTCAATACGTCCCAGGGATGGCTGCACCGTACGGCAGATGGAATTTTACCGCCAGCGGCGAGAATGAGAACTGTTTTAAACACTTAACATGGCGACGTTTTCCTTACTTGAACAGCGTGCAATCATTCGTTTTCTGAATTTGCGTGGTTTGAAACCAATTGAAATTCATCGACAGTTGAAGGAGACATGTGGTGATGGAGATATGGATGTGTCGAAAGTGCGTTCGTGGGTGCGACAGTTTAATGAAGGCAGAACATCGTGTGACAACAAACCGAAACAACCTCGGGCTCGCACAAGCCGGTCTGACGACATGATCGAGAAAGTGGAGAGAATTGTTTTGGGGGATCGCCGAATGACTGTTGAACAGATCGCCTCCAGAGCCGGCATTTCTGTGGGTTCTGTGCACACAATCCTGCATGACGACCTGAAAATGCGAAAAGTGTCATCCAGGTGGGTGCCACAAATGCTGACGGACGACCACATGGCTGCCCGTGTGGCATGTTGCCAAGCAATGTTGACGCGCAATGACAGCATGAATGGGACTTTCTTTTCGTCGGTTGTGACAATGGATGAGACGTGGATGCCATTTTTCAATCCAGAAACAAAGCGCCAGTCAGCTCAATGGAATCACACAGATTCACCGCCACCAAAAAAATTTCGGGTAACCGCCAGTGCTGAGAAAATGATGGTGTCCATGTTCTGGGACAGCGAGGGCGTAATCCTTACCCATTTCGTTCCAAAGGGCACTACGGTGACAGGTGCATCCTACGAAAATGTTTTGAAGAACAAATTCCTTCCTGCACTGCAACAAAAACGTCCGGGAAGGGCTGCGCGTGTGCTGTTTCACCAAGACAACGCACCCGCACATCGAGCTAACGTTACACAACAGTTTCTTCGTGATAACAACTTTGAAGTGATTCCTCATGCTCCCTACTCACCTGACCTGGCTCCTAGTGACTTTTGGCTTTTTCCAGCAATGAAAGACACTCTCCGTGGCCGCACATTCACCAGCCGTGCTGCTATTGCCTCAGCGATTTTCCAGTGGTCAAAACAGACTCCTAAAAAAGCCTTCGCCGCTGCCATGGAATCGTGGCGTCAGCGTTGTGAAAAATGTGTACGTCTCCAGGGCGATTACGTCGAGAAGTAACGCCAGTTTCATCGATTTCGGATGAGTAGTTAATTAGGAAAAAAAATCGGAGGCCTTAGAACTTGAATGCACCTCGTAATTACACCGTCACCGACGGGAGGTGACCTCCCTTTTGCATTGAGGTGGTGTATCTAGCACGCTTATGTTCGAACTTGGACATTCGCAGCTGTGTCGGCCAAGGCATCTTCAACATGGACGACCCAGTGACTTGGAAACAATGTCTGCGTCACTGAATGACCGTAATCGTCTAAAATAGTTTTTATAGACAGTGTTGCACAGGTTCATTATATTGCAGGAAAAAGGATACGACGTAGAAATGTTGTGAACTAATAAGCTATTGTACTGTAATCATATTTAAGTCGACTAGACAATGGTATTATGACCGAAACGAGTCTTCAACAAACGTTGTCTTCATAAAGCAGCTTACTGATTTCTCAAAACTGAATTTCTTCCTTCTAAATTAGTTACTTATATCTTACTAGGCAGATACCTCTTTTAGCATGGTCATAAGACTCACTGAAACCCACAATATGATCGCTAATTGTACATCTACCTTCTTTTATGTTTTATAGTTTGAAGACTGATCCTTTCTCCACGAGCAGACTGAACCCTAACTCGATTGACAAATTTCGGAAGTTAATCAGGGATATTTTCTGAGTGTCTTGCTACACGGTATCCGTGGTCTCCGGTGGCCAGTTACAGAATAATAATGTAAATTGAGTTTATTCAGTTTATTGACCCAAATGCCTTTGTTTCTTTAAAAATGCCGCCACGACAGTGAGGAAGCAGGAACCGTCTTCGGTTGTTTGCAGATGACGCTGTCGTTTATCGACTAATAAAGTCATCAGAAGATCAAAACAAACTGCAAAACGATTTAGAAAAAATATCTGAATGGTGCGCAAAGTAGCAGTTGTCCCTAAATAACGAAAAGTGTGAGGTCATCCACATGAGTGCGAAAAGGAACTCGTTAAACTTCGGTTACACGATAAATCAGTCTAATCTAAAAGCCGTAAATTAAACTAAATACCTAGGTATTACTATTACGAACAACTTAAATTGGAAAGAACACATTGAAAATGTTGTGGGGAAGGCTAACCAAAGGCTCCGTTTTATGGGCAGGACGCTTAGAAAATGTAACAGGCCTACTAAGGAGACTGCCTACACTACGCTTGTCCGTCCTCTTTTAGAATACTGCTGCGCGGTGTGGGATCCTTACCAGGTAGGACTGACGGAGTACATCGAAAAACTTCAAAGAAAGGCAGCACGTTTTGTATTGTCGCGAAATATGGGCGAGAGTGTCACAGAAATGATACAGGAATTGGGACGGACATCATCAAAAGAAAGGCGTTTCTCGTTGCGACGGAATCTTCTCACGAAATTCCAATCAGAAATTTTCTCCTCCGAATGCGACAATATTTTGTTGACACCGACTTACATAGGGAGAAACGATCACCAAGATAAAATAAGGGAAATCAGAGCTCTTATGGAAAGATATAGGTGTTCATTCTTTCCGCGCGCTATACAAGATTGAAATAATAGAGAATTGTGAAGGTGGTTCGATGAACCCTCTGCCAGGCACTTAAATGTGATTTGCAGAGTATCCATGTAGATGTAGATGTAGATGAATACGCGATCACCCAAACGTACAAATCAAAACACTCACAAAATATGTGCACTGTCATCGAATTGTGTTTTCTGTTCTGTCAGTGTGCAGAACTGTTCCCTTACGGGTATTGTTCGAAATGTCGACCGTCAGAATCGCGACAGAGTATAAAGCGGAGCTCAAGCATTCCACGAGTTTGGAGCACTACTTCGGAGGCTGTAACAATCCTAACAATCAGATCTTCCCGAGTATCGGCCAAAGTCTCATAAACTAGGCTCTTCACCTACAAATATGCCAGAGAACGCAGACCTTCGACATTTCCACTTAAATATATGTATTTTACGTGCAAAACAGACACAAAGATTTGGATGACTGGATGACTTATTCAAGAGAAAGACCTTAACAAACTGAGCAAGTCAGTACAGCGTTCGTCTACCCCTGACCCTTAGGCAAGGAATTATTCGACTTGTCATTGATTGATAGAGTTGTTGGATGTCCTCATGAGGGATATCGTGCCAAATTCTATCCAACTGGAGCTTTAGATCGTCAAAATCCCTAGATGGTTGGAGGGCCCTGTCGATAACGCCCACACTTTCTCAATTGGGGAGAGCTCCAGTGACCTTTGGTAGCCAATGTGGGGTTTGGCAAGCACGAAGACAGGCAGTAGAAACCTTCGTCGTGTGCAGGTGGCCATTATTTTGCTGAATTGTAAGCCCAGACTGGCTTGCCGTGAAGGGGAAAAAAAAAGAGGCGTAGAATATCGTCGACGTACCCCTGCCATCACTCTTGACTGCCGGGCTGTATAGTAGGCGACAGCCAGGCCTGTATCTCATTGCTGTCCATGGCATCTCCAGACACATCTTCACTGATAATCGGGGCTCAGTTCGAAGAGGGACTCATCACTGCAGACAATTCTACTCCCGTCATCGAGATTCCAGGCTGAATACAAGGTAACCACAGTGTCAATTTGTTCAATGTGAAAAAAGAGAAAATCTTAGCCCGCAAAGCTTCAAGATTAAAGGTGAAGTGAAGACATACAGAAAACCAACACTTCCCCAGCACGTTTGAAACGTATGCATGCTATGTACAAAATCACTCCAGTTTTATGTACTTACGTATATAGTTGACTCTCCTTATTTATTATTTGTTATTCTACTAGTACTTACCTGAGAAGTAAGCCCGCCCGGCTAGCCGTGCGGTCTAACGCACTGCTTCCCGAGCGGGAAGGCGTTCCGGTCCCCAGCACGCATCCGCTCGGCGTATTAGTGTCGAGGTCCGGTGTGCCGACCAGCCTGTGGATGGTTTTTAAGGCGATTTTCCATCGGCCTCGGCGAATGCGAGCTGGTTTCCCTTATTCCGCCTCAGTTACAATATGTCGGCAATTGCTCCGCAAACACTGTCTCCACGTGCGCATACACCATCATTACTCTATCGCGCAAACATTGTGGTTACACTCGTCTGGAATGGGACGTTCCCGGGGGGGATTCACTGGGGGCCGAACCGCACAATAACCGTGGGTTCGGTGTGGGGCGGCTGTGGGGTGAGTGGACTGCTGTAGCAATTTGTGCCGTTGTGTACGACTAAGTGCTGCGGCGGTGACGGGACTTCTCCGTCGTTTCTAAGTCCCCAATTCAAAACATACACAAATATATACCTGAGAAGTAAACGAGACCAAGCGCGGTAGTTAAGATCCTGAACGCTCATTTTGGAAGAGCGGAGTTCAAGTTTCGTCTGGCCACTTTTCCGTGGCAATCAACAGGTGCCGGCATGGTTCCTCAGGCTGTCCGCAACTGCGTCTTTTTTCTCTCTTCTTTCTCCAACCTAGTTTCCGGCTTTAAAGATCCCATCGTCAACGAAGTTTCAAATTCTAATGTTCCTTCCTTCCTCTTTTTCTATGTATTTATTTAAAAACGAGTACTCATCATCATGACCATCATCATCATCGTCATCATCATCTCCTTCCAAGGATTAGGTGTTGTAATCACCTGTTCAGGTGTCTAACATTCTTCCATCCATTACGTCTACTTGATATCACTTTCCAGTCCGCCTGTAGTTCTTTATCTTTTTTGGCAATCTGTTTTCTGTCATTCTATCTACATGTTCCTTCCACTTCATTCTGTTCTCTTCTGACTTGTCATTAAGTGAAAAGATTTTTAATGTGATATTGTTTCGTTCGTTATTTTATCCATTTTGTTACAGATTCTTACGTATCTCGTGAACTTCATCTCTGCTGCTTGTATACGTGATTTTTCTTTTTTTGTTACTGTGTATGATTCTGGACCACATACAAGAATAGGTACAGCCATAACTTTATACAATTTCATTTGTGTTCGTTTTCTTATTTTTCTTCACATAAATGGCTCAAATGGCTCTGAGCACTATGCGACTGAACTTCTGAGGTCATCAGTCGCCTAGAACTTAGAACTAATTCAACCTAGCTAACCTAAGGACATCATACATATCCATGCCCGAGGCAGGATTCGAACCGGCGACCATAGCGATCGCTCGGCTACAGACATTAGCGCCTAGAACCGCACGGTTACTCCGGCCGTTTCTTTACATAGTTCTTCCAATTGTTCCGCATATAAATTTATATTTATTAACCTTTTTCTAAATGTGTCATCGTTACAACTAATATCACTGAGCCCGCCCGGTTGGCCGTGCGGTCTAACGCACGGCTTTCCGGGCGGGAAGAGCGCCTGGTCCCCGGCACGAATCCGCCAGGCGGATTGTGTCGAGGTCCGGTGAACCGGCCACTCTGTGGATGGCTTTTAGGCGGTTTTCCATCTGCCTCGGCGAATGCGGGCTGGTTCCCCTTATTCCACCACAGTTACACTATGTCGTCGATTGCTGCGCAAACAAGTTCTCCGCGTACGCGTACACCACCATTACTCTACGACGCAAACATAGGGGTTACACTCGTCTGCTGTGAGACGTTCCCTGGGGGTCCACCGGGGGCCGAACCGCACAATAACCCTGGGTTCGGTGTGGGGCGGCGGAGGGGTGAAGTGGACTGCGGTAGTCGTTCGTGGGGTTGTGGACCACTGCGGCTGCGGCGGGGACGGAGCCTCTCCGTCGTTCCTAGGGCCCCGGTTAATATACAATACAATACAATACAATATCACTGAACTGTGATTTGTTGTAAATTTTCTCATCCATTATTATTTTAGATCTGACTGGATTCTCTCCTTTAAAAGCCATTATTTTGTCTTATTTGCAGACGTAGTTAAGTTGTAATATGCTGTATTTGGCTCAATGTACATACTGCTCTTTGTAAATTCCGTTCCTGTACAATTATAGGCGCTCCCTACAGTGACTCGAAGAGCAGAAGCAGCAATCCTCTCAGTTGCGGTTTAATAAGCAGAGAAGAAAAAGGGAGGTAGAACTCTTAAGCCCTGGTCAACATTTTACCAGGAGAAGGTATTCGGTTCCCAGGGTGAGGGTTGTGCGATGGGCTGGTTACCCACCACAAAAAAATAAAATAAACAAATAAATAAATCGTAACTCGCAAGTCTCTAAAGAATAAGCTAGATAGTTCACAGCTGGTGCTCATCATAAGGTAAAAAGTTATAGTCTGTCTTCCCAGTTTTGTTAGAGGTAGATTTACTCTCATCCCCACCGCAATTCCGAAGTTTCATTCGAATGGGCTGCTGCAGGAATGCTAGGGGGGAGTAGCGCGTAAAATGAAAAAGCGGACTCCTCGCGCATAGCTGTGGGGAGCTTTAGAACGGTAATGAATGCCTCTCAATTACAGACGTGGCAGCGAGTACGTCCTCGTGCGGGCACGCCCCCAGCTAGCTGGGACAGTAAGTGGCGTCTGGAAGGCGGCGCGCAGGGAGTTGGCTTGCGTGCCTCGAGACCAATTTGTCGTGGCGGGGCGCGGCGTTGATACCTATCAGCGAGCCAGTCAGGGCCGCTCACTTCGTGAAGCCGCTGCAGCTGCCGCGGCCGGGGCTCGAACCCAGCTCCGCGCTGACCTTGCCGCCGGCCACCGCAATTATGGCGGCGCCCCTTGGCGTAGGTCGCGGCGCGGCGCGGCGGCGTCTGGGCCACGTGCCACCATCTGCAGCAGCGGCCGTTCACCTGTGGCAGCCTGCGGCCGGCGCTCACCGCCGGCAACAGCCACTGAATGTAGTCACGTTTCCTATTCGCTCCCAATACGGATGTGGCAACGAAGAGAGGTAAATACCTCGTCTTTAACTCTGTAATGCACCTTGGTTGCATAACAAGCGTTACCCGACAGTATAGGTGTTGCTCGGCAAAGTGAACTGAGCCGCTCGGGATTAGCCGAGCGATCTAAGGCGCTGCAGTCATGGACTGATCCCGGCAGAGGTTCGAGTCCTCCCTCGGGCATGGGTGTGTCTGTTTTTGTCCTTAGGATAATTTAGTTTAAGTAGTGTGTAAGCTTAGGGATTTCCGGGCGGGGAGGAGCGCCTGGTTGTTTGGTTGTTTTGGGGAAAGGAGACCAGACAGTGAGGTCATCGGTCTCATCGGGTTAGGGAAGGACGGGGAAGGAATTCGGCCGTGCCCTTTCAAAAGAACCATGCCGGCATTTGCCTGGAGCGATTTAGGGAAATCACGGAAAACCTAAATCAGGATGGCCGGACGCAGGATTGAACCGTCGTCCTCCCGAATGGGAGCGCCTGGTCCCCGGCACGAATCCGCCAGGCGGATTGTGTCGAGGTCCGGTAAACCGGCCAGTCTGTGGATGGCTTTTAGGCGGTTTTCCATCTGCCTCGGTGAATGCGGGCTGGTTCCCCTTATTCCGTCTCAGTTACACTATGTCGGCGATTGCTGCGCAATCAAGTTCTCCACGTACGCGTACACCACCATTACTCTACCACGCAAACATAGGGGTTACACTCGTCTGCTGTGAGACGTCCCCTGGGGGGGGTCCACCGTGGGCCGAACCGCACAATAACCCTGGGTTCGGTGTGGGGCGGCGGAGGGGTGAAGTGGACTGCGGTAGTCGTCGTGGGATTGTGGACCACTGCGGCTGCGGCGGGGACGGAGCCTCTCCGTCGTTTCTAGGGCCCCGGTTAACATACAATACAATACATACAAACTTTAGGGACTGATGACCTTAGCAGTTAAGTCCCATAAGATTTCACACACATTTGAACAAAGCGAACTGAGGAACAAGTTACACCGCCAGTAACGACGTGCAAGGACAAATGTCTGTGTCAGCCGTCACCTACTTTAACTAATAACCTATAACATTTATCCTGTGTGCTGAATGCAGTGATTAACAATCACATAATCTCTGTACTCAGAGATCTCTGAGTAGCAGTATCAGCTGCAATTTGCTTTGGATGCTGAAAATTGTTTATCATGCAAAAGCTTAAGAAGGAATGTATGTGCATTTTGACCCTGAATACAATTTCATCAGTCAACAAGAAGCATACCACCCTATTAAAGCACATGAAAATTCCAGGATGGATGCGAATACTCGTAGCTGAAACAGCTAATACCCGGGAAGGTACACGTTAACGAATCCACGAGATCTAAATACACTACGTTAAGTCACGTAACCTACTGGTAGGCGGACTATACAGTTTTCGCAATAGTGACGATGGATGAACACAGAGTAGCAATAGTTAACACTCCCTCCGAAGCAACATCTCAAATTCGCAAGGGAAATGTATTACATGTCCCCGGAAAACGTGGGTTCAAAAATGTTGAAATGTGTGTGAAATCTTATGGGACTGAACGGCTAAAGTCATCAGTCCCTAGGCTTACACACTACTTAACCTAAATTATCCTAAGGACAAACACACTGTACCATAGGATGCGCCTGACCAGCCAAAATGGTCACTCAGTCCTTGACAATTATGCGACCTTATAGAGCAACCATGGGGCCAATCGAATACCACTATGTGGCTGTCCAAATCATCACCGAACCCCCGCCATGTTTCGCTAGTTGTAGCAAACAGTCTGCAGCGTAGGCTTGGGACGGCGTTGTTTCGGTCAGAAGTTGGAAACAGGGTGAAACAAGACTCATCCACACAAATTACTTTCTTCCATCACTTCACAGTCCACGTTTTATGGCTTCGGCACCACGTTTTTCTGTTACAGGCAATTGAATTACTGATGTGTGGTTTTGGAACTGCAGTTCGCCCTGAAATTGGGCTTCCTTTTTTTTTTCTTTTCGCGAGTGCGACTTTTAGTTCTGCGGTAGCGTTTGCACCGGTAGTCCTCTTATTTTTCGTCACAATTATCTTCAGTGTCCGTCTGTCAAGATTACGCGACACACACTTTCGTCCGCGTCATAACTTAGAGATTGATGTTTTACTGCTTTCCCCGTATGCGGTATAAATCTTCGATAGGTGCCTCTTGAAATACCAAACACTTTGCCTACCTTGGTTACGGAAGCGCCCACAACACGAGCATCAACGATTTGCCCACGTTAGAATTCACTTAGCTCCGACATAATTCACTCACAACTACATGCAATGCTGTTCTAACCACAACTGACACTTGCAACGTATTTAGGACAGAGTTGAGGTGCTGTTCATGCTCAAATACAATAGCGTAGCCTGCAGGCTTGGCTACAAATTGCATTTACATTTCTTTCTTGCGGTGTCTCTGCATATTTTTGTCTAACTCCTGTTAAGTTTTGTGTAGCGAAATTTGTCGGAAACGATACCTAGTACTATCAAGAAAAGGGCGACTCGTGACTAAATGCCGGTGATAAAAACCAACGACATGCGTCGAGCGTGGAGCAGTCCTGCAGTGTATGAAAGGAGCTCTTCCGACACCTTCTCACCGTTAATAAATTTAATGATGTTAAAAATAAGGCTTTGTGGCTGCCGCTAAAGACATTTTCGTATGATTTTCTGCACTTGCTTATCGAAGTAACAATGCTCTCTGCTCTGAACTGGAGCGCGACTGTATTAGTCACGTGACCTAGATTGTTCCCACTACGGCCACATCTAAGATTCCTTTTTCGAGTATTAATTATGTTCATCAAGATTTAAGTGACAATATTCTTCTTTTCCCCTGTCTCACTGCAGGGAGAAGTGCAGTATGGCATTCCAATCACAAGGACGACACTAGGAACGAGCGAGGTGGCGCAGTGATTTGCACACTGGACTCGCATTCGGGAGGACGACGGTTCAATTCCGCGTCCGGCCATCTTGATTTAGGTTTCCCGTGATTTCCCTAAATCGCTCCCGACAAATTTCGGGATGGTTCCTTCGAAAGGGCACGGCCGACTTCCTTCCCCGTCCTTCTTTAATCCGATAAGACCGATGACCCCGCTGTTTTGTCTCTTCCTCCAAACAACCCAACCCAACCCAACTGCACTAGCAACACATCTTTTAACAGGTACGTGTTTACAGTAAGTTAGACGATGTAATGTGATGAAGTAGTATTGAGTAAAATTCGAAGTGAATTGCATGAGGTCTTAATCTAAAAGTTTAAAATTGAAATACATTCGTACTAACGAGCAACCCACTAGGGCAACATTTCAGACTGAAGTCAGTGGTGGTTCGTAGCCGCACATTTGCAAATATCCTGCGAACGGTTAGTTTGTGGAACCATGTTTACTGAAAGGTTTAAGCTTCTACTATCGTAACTTTCACCCCTGTCAGTTTTTGCATTAATTACACCCTACATATGCGTCTGAAAGGGTTATATCTTATTTGCCGTCGGCGAATTTTAGGAACAAACAGTGATATAAAAATTGGGGTATCGATGTCATGTTGCCTCGTGATGACTGGGTGTTGTGTGATGTCCTTAGGTTAGTTAGGTTTAAGTAGTTCTAAGTTCTAGAGGACTGATGACCATAGCTGTTAAGTCCCATAGTGCTCAGAGCCATTTGAACCATCTGATGTCATGTTGATGTTGAAAACTGTAAAGCAATGGTACGTGAATTGCGATCGCGACTGTTCAATCAAGTTATTGGGCATTATTTGAATTTTCATTGCTGTACTAATCGATGTTAAATTTAAATACAGCAAAGGACAATTTTGTTTTCTAACATTGGTTCTTGATGAAAATTACCGCTGTTTCAAGAAATCAGATAGGATAAGGGCACGATCTTAATATCTTGGAATTGGCATGTCGCGGCCGTCGTATACCTTACTGTTGCTGGATAATACGGGACCATTACCGACGGATCGAACCTGGTATGTAGTGGAATGCTCGCTAACTGTGTTATTGCCTTTCGAGGATGCTTACATGGGAATCTGGATGTCGTGATTATCGTATAACGTTCATCCGGAGGTGCTAGTTATAATTCCGTGGCAGAGGATCCAAAGGTCATCAGGGAAAAATAACGCAGACATACATTCTCCGCATTAGATGGACCAGTGCGCCGACAGATGTCGAGAAAAACCACACAAAACGTGCTTGAGATGGTTCAAACGGCTCTGAGCACTATGGGACTTAGTTTCTGAGGTCATCAGTCCCCTAGAATTTAGAACTACTTAAACCTAACTAACCTAACGACATCACACACATCTATGTCCGAGGCAGGATTCGAACCTACGACCGTAGCGGTCGCGCGGTTCCAAACTGAAGCGCCTAGAACCGCTTGGCCACTCCGGCCGGCTTGAGATGGTCATCCACGCTGTTAGTACGAAATATATCAGTGAAATTAATCGCCCATAGTAGAAGGGGAAGGAGATATCGAACTGGAAATGTAGCTCCTTTGACGAATTACTTGAAAATATTGAATATCATAGGCTAGAGCATGGGAATAAAATGCGAAATATCTAGATGGTGATATTGAGGAAAGCAGTGAAAGACTAAAGCTCTTTAGGAAACCAAGATAGACACAGAATAATTTCATGAGTATACGAAAGGTACGAGGTCTTTGGAAACGAAAACTAATCAATAACTAACCTAAAAGACATAAATCTGCGAATAGATGTAGGTTATCTCTGAATGAAATTGTACATTGGATATTTAAATTACTACGAACAGCAATCCAACACCAGTTTTCCAAAGGAAAACAATATCGTCGTGGTACCGTGACGTTCACGGTCCGTCTGGAGGATGACGTAGCCCTACTGTTACGGAAGTCAGACACATCCACAGATTGCTCGGTTGAAAAGACAGTTCCCACATGAAGATCTATACAAATTTACGCCACTGTTTACGGCAAATGTTACTGATATTCCTGAACGCTTGGTTTACCACGGTTACTAGGTAACTCTCGAGCGCTATTACTGAACGAGGTGACCTCGTGGACAACGCTCTGAACACATGTTCGGAACTAGGAGGCTAAAGCATACGATCACCATTAAAGTTTTTCGTGTATTTTTTGTACGTCTCTTGATGCGCATATTGTGATAGCTGTTTACTCCAACAGAGCAATCGATCACGTTGACAACTAAATGTCAGACTCTAACCTTTGTTCCTTTCCAGAATACACAAAATTTCAGCCCATCTTGTTAGTATGAAAGGACACAACCTTCATCACTGTAGAAAGAAGCACGGAAAAGACTGAAAAAAATTGAAGGTCTACCTGACGAGTTCTGGGAGTAGAGTTTTTAACAGTCCTTTATTTTTCGGATATAGTCTTATCACTCTGAAGAGAATAAGATTGTAAGTAGAACAAAACTCAAATCCCCATTCTCGCTATTAGCGCGCTAAGCACTTCGCCGCGCATACCCCGCTGCCCGCTTCACTGGTTAAATTTGCCCCTACCTGCCTCCCCCCCTACTTCCAAATTCGACCGGGCTCTCGAGCATATCCCTTAGAATTAGGATGGTTGAGAGTAGGGATAGATTACAGAAATAGTTGTTAACTTATGGGTTATTTCTAGAAAGAATCTTTAACTTTGGAGAGGAACCTGCACTGTGATGAAAACGTCGTACAGCTTCGACTCCTAGTCAGATAACCAATTCCAATCTTGAGGAAGTTCGCTGCAGGAGTGAAAGATACATTATAGCAAGAGTCTAAATCAGTAAGTAAAATTTTTGTGTGTTATAAGTTAGAGCTGCAGGAAGGTGCGGGCAACATCTGTGTTTGACGCAAGCCCTAAACGCTCACCTGCAGTACGGCTGTTCTCCTTGACACAGTGCTTCAAACACATGGCCACTCTAGCGTGTGGTCGGAACACGTTGTCAGTTGTACGCGCTGCGAAAGTTTTGTCTCTGTTCAAGAAACATAAAGCACATGTAATGACACAATAATGTTTCTTGTTTAATGGGCAGGAAAAGTGCTAACACGTCCCGCGGAAAGAATGCGACACTGACAGTATCTTGGTGGGGATACAGTGAAACTCTGTAAAAACTAGGTGTGATGTCACAACAGTCAAAAGTTGCGTATCGCAGTACAGACTGCCTCTTATCTCAGATCCTGCTCTAGAGAAAAATATTAGGTTTTCTGTCATTTCCCTAAACAACTGCAGAAAAATGTCGCAGATGGTTCCGCTTAATAAAAGGTAAGGTTGTGCTCCGTATCTCATAGCACCACTGTCACCGGTGACAAAACGCGAAGGTGGCACCAACTGTATCGAACGTGGTTCGCACAGAAAAATAAAATATTCTTCACTACCAGAGGTAAGGTTCTACTCAACTGGTCGAGGTACTCCTAGTGTTTCTTACCGGATGTTCACCGCATGTTTTAACGGATTGTTCTCACTGCTCGCTACTTTCTGTACGCGCTCACAGACAAGCCTTTATCAAAGGTCTGCCAACTCATCGTACATTCACTTAACATTGAGAAGAACGTAACATTCACGTTACGTTTGCAATTCAGAATACTTTCTCAGCTTTTAAAGTGTTCGCGACACCATTACATATATGGATGGCTCAGCGTTCGCGATACCATTGCATAAGTGGCTCAGTGTTCGCGAGACCATTGCATAAATGGCTCTCGGACAAATTCGTAATGGTTCTAGTGTAATACAACCTAGGTAGAAGCGTTACATTCTTGACAAACATCATACAGAATCTCATGTAAAACCTCGCTTTCAAGAATGCACAATGAGATGCAATGATAACTCTGTTTTAGTGGATCTGCATTATCATGGGAAAGGGAGGAGGGGGGGAGGGATTCTATAACAACTGCGTACCACTTCACAATCTAGTCATTTGAAGCACACTGTGACGTCATTACATAGTAGTAGAATTACAGTTTAGTATTAGTGCGTTAGGAAAGTCAGACAGAAGTGAAATGTATTCTAGTTGAATAGGAATTAATTGTTTATTAAGTCAAAAGACTCATTTATTACCTGTAAGATACGAATTACTTCGGTGTGAGAAAATCGTGCATCTGCTAACAGCATGTCTAAGACACAATATCTCGTATCTTATACAGCTGTGGTCAGTTGTTGAACCTTCTGTAGTTTATCCTTGATGGGCTGTTAAACTACGGTATGGTTCAGTTAGATTGCGCTCGAAGAGAAATTAACAAATTATATTTCCTCGTATCCAAGTATGTCCAATACATACGAATATGTAACTAAAAAGTTTTCCAAGAAGAACAAGATGTTTAAATAACAATAATTCAACGTAAGTCAGTCATTAACCAAAAGGATTAAAAGATGTCAGTGGGTTTACTAAGACGTGATCCAGCTAATTTTAGTGGCTGTTTTGGCACCTTAGCTAATGATAAGTAACAAATCCACGTAATCAACATTTGCCACTCATAGCTTTTGCACCGTAAGTGAGCTATCCCAGTTTTAATATCGATTCTTCTTAAATTGCATTAGTCAGTCTAGCTTTTTTCTACAATTACTTTCTTGTAGCGTCCAATTTCCTATAGCAGAAAAGGTATATCTTTTTATCTATTATAGTAACGGGTGGATCTATTACTGCTTACACTAATGCCGGACTCAACCGCACCACAATCCCCTCCTCCAAATAAATAAATAAATAAATAAATATGGCAGTAGAATCATAGTGTCTTTCGTTTTTTAATTTAAGTCAAATTACTTTACAGTCCTAGACGACCGACCACTACGTGATGGTTCCGATTTTATTGTAATGATTCGCATTTGTGAGTTTACATACACTGACGGAAATGGAGTTATCGCATGAACATCCTGGTAGAACGGTACCAATATTTCATTGTTGTAGGGTATGATGATTCAAATTTCACCCTCATGCGAACTTGCTTACAATTTTGCAGTACAGAAAAAAAAAATTCCTACAGATGAAGAGCGTTGTGAATGTATGTCGTCTATTGGGTGTATCTAACGTTCCTGGAACCTGTCAGGTGGAAATCACAACACAGCATGCCCACAGGCTGTATACGTGTAGCTTATCACCATCTTCCACATTTTGAGTAAGGTCGAATCATTGGCATTTGGAAAATGGATGGAAGCACTACACCGACAAATCGCACAGACAGTTGGCTGCAGTGAGATGACTGCGGAACGAGTGGTGACGAAATGAATTCAGGACCACAGTGTGGCAGGAGGCATATGCTTGGGTTCTTCCAGGAGGCTACAGCACTAGAAGACCGTAGGATTGTTCGACTGGCTTTAACGAACAGACGAATTACAACAGATGAAACCCGGTCGAGGCTCACACGTAGTGTGTCACCACGAACCGTCGGAAACGATTACTGGAAACTGTACTGAGATCTAGAATTCCATGCGCCGGCCAGTGTGGCCACGCGGTTAAAGGCGCTTCAGTCTGGAACCGCGCGACCGCTACGGTCGCAGGTTCGAATCCTGCCTCGGGCATGGATGTGTGTGATGTCCTTAGGTTAGTTAGGTTTAGGTAGTTCTAAGATCTAGGGGACTCATGACCTCAGATGTTAAGTCCCATAGTGCTCAGAGCCATTAGAATTCCATGCGTAGTTTGACAGTGACATCATACAACAGAGAATGGCCTTCTATGGAGCCAGAGTCAAGTGGAATACTGCAGGCATTCTGTCACGTCCAGCGGTGAGTCTCGCTTCCGTTTGTGCCGGTCAGACTGACACCAACATGTTCATAAAGTATTTGTCGAAAAGTCACAGGACACTGTTATTCTAGAAACCGTACCACTCCAACTCCTAGACCATAAGGTGTGGAACTGTTGGCATTTGCTGAAGAGAGGCTGTTTGCTTGTCAGTATGTGTCCAGAATGGTAATCCTCGTTTTCATACCCCTCATGACCAGGATATCGAATTTCACAGTCCAGCAGGATAATGACCTCATATTGCAGTTTACATCACAATTGTCTTGCGGAATGTACGGATCCTTCATTACCCTGTCCTATTCAGTGATGTGTTACCCATAGAGCACGTCTGGGATGCGACGGTAAGAAGTATACTTTCATGCCTACCTCCAGCCAGCAATTTTCATGAACTGTTTGGTCTTATGCCACAACGAATATAAGAGAATACTCGTGCCTGTCGGGGTCACACCTCGTACTGCTCATAATGTTGATGCACATCAGTTCCGAAAGGAATGAAAGCTAATTTATGGTAATTTATGTAATACCTCTTATGTGATGACCCCCATAAACTTTAATAAACGGAATGGTGCCTCATAGTATAATACTTTCCATTTCCGCCAATGTGCACTGGGAATAAAAGTAATACTGATTCGCACACAGTGGGTTAAAGCACACACATTTTTACTGCGAGCGCGACAAGATCAGCCTGAATCGCATCAGCGCCCGAGAGCTCTTACGCTTGCGTCAGCCGAAGGCCCCTAGCGGCGAGCGTCTCCCAGGAGGCTGTTTCGGCGTCTCCTTGAGCCGGACGACAGCCGGGCCCGGCAAGCCGCGCCACGCCTCCCCCTGACCTTGACTAACAATAGGTGAATTGTTCTCGCACGCCGGTAATTGCTGGTAGTTACGCGGAGGCGACGCGGCCCAATCGGGCCAGCGCCTGCGTCTCGTCCCAGTAACAATGAAGGCTAATGCCGGGCGGCCGGGCGCGACCGTTGACAAACACAGATGGGGCCTCCGCCCCATCCTCCCGCGCCTCTTCCAGAACCTCTTCCACGCTAACCAGCCAGCCGTCTCACGCAACCACCACGAAAGTGACTTCCCGTCCTTGCTGTTTACGTAAGTATGCAAATGAAGTGTAATCAGTTTTTGATATCGCACGCCTCCATCTATACGTCTAAAGTGCAAATTATTTCATGGTGGGTGGCGACTTCAAGATAATGCCTACTCCGTCCACATTTAGTCTTACAGAGGAATAACCCTCCGTCCCAAACCTGCTGTTGGAATCTAGCAGAGAGTGTCGGGCGCTGTGTAACCCTTAGCTTCGCAGGATTTTTTTAATATTTTTTTTTTTTTTACACGATGTCCACGTGCGGTCTGACAGACCGCTGTGCTTACATTTCCATAAAAATTGCATTCAGCAATGACAGTGAGACAATTCAGCTTTTAATGTGAAATGTTACATTAATACCACCCAGAAAACATATTCAAATAAATTTTAAAATTTATTTTTACGAAAAAAACTGCACAAAATGAATGTAACATTACATGATGATGTTAAAGCTATAAAAACTCAAACGTCCTGCACTCTAAATTTTACTTTTTGCTACATTTTTATTGTTTTTATACAAGTGATAGTAAAAACATAAGATACTCCCATGCAATATTTTCAAAAAATAAAAATTACACTAGCACTGTTTTGGTTTTTAGTTTCCTTCTCAGCAGTTTTCTTTGCATGCTTTGCAAATTTTTATAGAGCATTCAAGGCAGATTGGCTACTTCCAATAAAGCCAAACATAAGAAGTCTTCCTCTTCTTTTTTGGGTCACAGGTGTAGCATGTTTTGCGTTTTTGCAATCGTTCTACGACGACTTCTGCTCTTCGTTCTGCTACACCCAAAACATGGCGAATGGATGCACGAAGTTCATGACGTCTTTGAGAGTTGTTGGCTCGCTTTTCCATTTGTGGTATCACCAACGTGTATGCAAGCTTCTTCGAGAAATTAAACGGGTGGTGTGAGTAGTGTCTTTGTAGGAGTTGCGATGGACAAATGCATTCACTCCACATCCAACATGCCCTTAGATTTTGTCCCTCTCTTTCCCTTCCTGTGTAAACATATGCATTAAACAGATAGCCGGCCGAAGTGGCCAAGCGGTTCTAGGCGCTTTAGTCTGGAACCGCGCGACCGCTACGGGCGCAGGTTCGAATCTTGCCTCGGGCATGGATGTGTGTGATGTCCTTAGGTTAGCTAGGTGTAAGTAGTTCTACATTCTAGGGGACTGATGACCTCAGACGTTAAGTCCCATAGTGCTCAGAGCCATCTGAACCATTAAACAGATAAACAGTGCGGGCATCAGTAAGACACGTGTCTTTCAAGCCATATTTGCATGGTTTGTTCGGAATGTACACTTTGAATCTGCATTTCCCATGAAATAATACCAGCATTTCTTCGGTATATCCTTATTCTTCAATACTGTACAACATGCGACAGTTTTCAAAAAAATTGCAAAATTTCCTGACACTCGGGCCAAAGGATCGTTTTGGTTGCATTCAAAACGGATTGCAGAGTCATCGAATCACAGGCATGTCAGGAGTAAACCAAACGGGTTTTTGGATATAACATATCTGTGGCATAAAACGAGATTGTAATTTTCACTCCTGGATTTGAAAATAGCTGAATAAAAAAGTAAGCCGTAAAATGCTTAGTTCACACACATCAGCTTCATACCAAATACTCGAATCATTTTCAGGCTTTCTTTGTTTGTTTTTACATTAGTCCATTTCAATATGATATTCAAAATATAATCAGTCATAAGGAAATTCCAAATAGTAAGAGGATTTGGATTATTACCTACTCGAGCAGTTGGTCGCACTGTCGGTAAACGAATGATGTTGTGCTGCAAAACACGAGATCGTTTCAGAAGGGGCTTTGATCATCACCGATATTTGTTTCGACCAAATATATTTCTAGCAGAATATTTAGCTAAAAGTTTAGTCCCCACACTTCTGTCCTCGTCAGTCTGATAACGTTTCACTCAAGGAATTTGTGTGTGGCAAAACAATTTCGTCTTCGCTTTCACACTGTTCTGATTCTGAATTATGTTCACTTTCGATTTTGTTTGCAAGTCTATAAACAGATTTTTGAGGGAGGTCAACAGGCAGTTCGGAGTGAGTAAACATTCCGGCAGGTTCTGTGACCGACAATGTGTGTATTTTTGTGGTTACCTACCAAAGTTAAGTTTCCATCACTGGGGAAACATGACCGACGGTTGTCGATGAGTGGCTCTGTTTGTCAACTGTGTTTATGTAATATTTAAAATTATATGAAGAAACGTTCTGACCTGTTGCCTGGTACATGAATCACAGTGCCGGCTGGTGTAATTCATCACTTCTTATCGATAAAAATCCATAAGAATGGATTTGTATCTTAATACTATGGGGACTTAGAATTTAATTTATTGTTGACCTCAAGTACTGCGAAACGTCACAGTGTCAGTGTGTGTGACTTTTTCCGTATTGACTTCAAACTCTATGCCGGTTTTCCTCGTTACGCAGATTATCAGTGGAGGTTGCTATGAACCAGATGAAGAGAATGGGTGCCCTGTCCAGTGAGGAGGTCTCGGAATCTTACTGAAAGTAATCAACTGAATCCAGACACCTTTTCAAATCTAAAACATCTGTGATGTATATATATAGACCGAAGTGACGAATGAAAATTTGTATTAAGACCGGAAATGATATGCGTAGTGGTTAGTGCTTCTGCCAAGTGAACAGGAGACCTGGGTTCAAATCTCGTCCTTGGTACAAAATTTAATCCGTCGCTTCATTCTGCATATATACATCATTTCTGAAAGTAGTCAGAAAGCTATATTATTGTGTTTGGGGAGGAGAAAAGTTTAATACTATCACGAGGATCAAAGCAAGGCTTTATTTTCTATGTAAACCTGCGAAACTATAAGTCGTGTAATTTGTCTAGCGCGCCGCACGTCGGTTAGTAAGTGTGGATTTTGGCTGTGGCCGCATCTGGGATGCTGTCAGGACGGGCGTAAGGAAGGTTTCAAAATTTTGGACGCTATCTCCAAAAGTTTAATTCTGTACCGAGAGATTTAATGAGATTATGCCGAAGTAGCCTGGCGCATACTGTCCTGTCGAGTGTGAGGATCCTAGAGAAATGGTTCAAATGGCTCTGAGCACTATGGGACTCAACATCTTAGGTCATAAGTCCCCTAGAACTTAGAACTACTTAAACCTAACTAACCTAAGGACATCACACACACCCATGCCCGAGGCAGGATTCGAACCTGCGACCGAGGCAGCCTCGCGGTTCCGGACTGCAGCGCAAGAACCGCACGGCCACCGCGGCCGGCCAGGATTCTAGAGACGGACTTCATACGGTAAATTAAATTCTAACTCTGGCACATCGTCATTCATTAAACGCTCCGGTTTCTTAGGATTAATCACGAATGTTTAGGTTTTTAACACGAATAAGTACATCAACATGGCATAGGATAAGTCAGCAGTCACCAGTTATATGGGATGTGGCACCATGAAGATGTACAATCTGCACTATGGACCTAACATGGCCTTCTCAAATACTGTAACTCTACCCTCCGAAAGAAAGAGGGTATTAAGAACACTAGTCGTTCAATTATGCTTTTTTGGCACACACCTGACGTTAGTCTCGTTCATGTCGAACATTCACCCCCCAGAAGAACTTATTGTATTTAATTCAAAAAAACTAAGTCAGTCGCATATCTGTAAAGATACGCTGAATTATAGTATCATTGGTATTAACGGTGAAACGAACTTAAATGGTTATTATTGTAAGAAAAGTGACTTTTCTGTAGCAAAACTACAGTGAATAAATTTATAAACTCGATGTTCGAGATAGAATAGGCACCACTTCGACTTCTCTGTCATCTGTATACTACAATTAAGACGAGAGATTAGCACGTATTAAGACATGCAAAAAACGTTTCCATGTTCCACACAGTCGAATGTTTTAGACCAAGATGCTGCTTATATTGACAAACAGTACCTTCTACCATTTACTGAATAACTCCTCGCAGACTATACATCAGTCTTAAATGAGCAAAAACATTATGGTGTACCATATTCTTTTTCGGCAGAGTGCGACACATAAATACGGAAAGAACTGGGTATTGTTCTAGAAAGTAGGTGAAGAACATTACGTAAAATTCAAAGCGCAGACCTTATTCTCGTGTGAAAAGTATCCACTCAAACAGCACACAGTTTATGGAGTCGTCACCACTTGAACAACATTTACAATTTTTATCTATCGCACCAATTTAAAATCTGTATCACAGACTCGGACCGCCAGCTTATCATCAGCACTCGCCTTAGCCTATCAGGCTAACCAAGCTCGCCTCCAGGTCCGAATTACACTTCAACGACGTTAATGCGCCAGCCGCGGTGGCCGTGCGGTTCTAGGTGCTTCAGTCCGGAACAGCGTGACTGCTACGGTCGCAGGTTCGAATCCTGCCTCGGGCATGAATGTGTGTGATGTGCTTAGGTTAGTTAGGTTTAAGTAGTTCTAAGTTCTAGGCGACTGATGACTTCAGATGTTAAGTCACATAGTGCTCAGAGCCATTTTTGACGTTAATGCTTCCGAGCGCTACAGTTATATGTTCTGCCACAGATTATATTAGCGCTGCAGAAGCAGATATGGTGTAATGATCGCGTTGTACCAGAATCCCAAGAATTTTAATATCAGTGTAAACATTTCCTTCAACATAAATCATTGACATCGATTCATGTACGCAGTTACCATCCTGGAGGCTTGAAGGGATGACTAAATTGCCCAAGGCGACAGCTCTTGATGGAAAGGAGATCTGGGTTGAAATTGCACTCGGTCACTGATTTTCAGCTGTCGCGAATGATGAATAACATTTTGGTAACTGCGTTAGTGAACTGTTTTAATTTATGTCAGTGTTTGCAAGGATATTAAGCTTTTTTAGCGGGAGACGAATCAGCATTTGGTCCACATGTTTAAAATCACGATCACGTAAAAAAATCTGAGCTGTTGAAGAACGCCATTACCATTTGAAGAAACCTAACAGTTAGAATATTCTTTTTTGCTTTTTAGGAAAGGAACGTAGCATCTTGCTCACGCAGTTGTTGACCTCTAGAGCACGCTGTTGACGGGAGCCCTAGCGGACATCTTTCTTAACGAAGTCCCATGCCTGTCCGGACGACAGGACACGGTCTCACGGGACGCTCACTGGTCGCGAACCCGGACCTGCCCAACGGCAGGGGAAACTCGCGAGAGGCTCTTCCGGCTGCGTGGGTACCGCGGGCCAACCTGTCGACGGCGATGATTATCAGGGAGTAAAAATAAGAGCGTTGTCTCCATCCTTATTAGACTCTGCAGTGAGTTTCCTCCCGTCGTGGGAAACCCGCTCTCTGAAGGCGCTTAGATCCCTCTTACATCCGCATCATAATGAATAAAGTGCAGCATCACGTTCCCGGATGCCGCTGTATTCGCACCTTTTTGAAACAAGTTACGGAACTGTTCCGGTAAAATGCCCTTTCCCGTATCAAATGCGGAAGAATGCAGTGTGTAACACGGCTTCACGAAGATTTAATCGCGTTTTGTTCAAGGTCCTGGTAGAACATCCTTGACTGTGAAGATGACACGATAAGTACAGTTGATATCTCTTTTCATCTACGTTTTGTTGCAAAGAGTTCACAATAAAGGTTATACACTGATGAGTTAAAATATTATGGCCAGTGCTCATTGTGAGACCAAATGCATCCAGGTGGCGCTGTGGTCACGTGACACAGTAAGGAAAGTATACAAGGTGATTCATCTGTCACTTAACCATAGATATTTACCCAACATACAACGCCTTCAAGTACCACGTGCAAGTTTTTCATATTCCCTCGCTTGCGATGCGGGAATTATTAGCCTTACCAAAAAAAAGAATAAGAACATTTTGCAGGAAATTTAATGTTGTTGAATTTTGTACCGAGACACGTTTTTGCTGAGGTCACGATTGTCGAATTATTCAAGAAAAACTCATTTGAAAGTCACTTTTGTACATTTTCCTTGAATAATTCGAAATCTACTGCCTCTAGCAAAAACGTACCCCAGTACAAAATCCAGCCACATTAAATTTGCTACAAAAAGATCCTCTTCATTTTTTCTGTATGACTAATAGCTTGCACGTAGTGAGCGAGAAAGTATGAAAATCCTGGGTGTGGTATTTGAAGGCGTTGTGGGTCCCATAAAACCTATCGGTAGGGGCATCTGATTGACACTGTAGAAGAGGAGCAGAGACGAATGGGGAGTCATTCTTGCGACAAAATGAGCCGCAAATGGGAAGTCCACTGCCATAAACGACGTGACAAAGGAGGACTTGCTATGATTCACCAAGTAGGAACGAGCGTCTGAGAAACATCGAAGCAGGTCGGCTGCTATTATCGCAAGCATCTCTTGAAAGTCCTTGAAGCTTGAAGGACGGTGTAACCACGAACAGGCGACAAATTGTTGGACATCTGCTCCTAATCACAGAACGTGTAGACTGAAGGCATGCTCGTCTGTAAAGCCAGGATTGGCGGCGACGTGTGGCAGATCTAATGACCTGTTGTAGTTTCAAGTGTTTCAGAGCACACCGTTCAGTGTTCATTGATGAATCTGTGGCTCCGCTGCAAACGACCGCTAAGTGTTCCCGTGTTGACCCACCGGCATTATCAATTACGATTTCAGTGTGCACAGGATCATAAAGGTCCGGCTGCGGATCAATTGGAACGAGTCATCTGGCCAGATCAATCACGTTGCTCGTTAGACTAGATCTATGGTCGAACTGGACACACCATCATCCAGGCGAATCCTGCTCGAAACTTGCACCGCATGACTGATGCAGACCGATGGGAGCAGTGTTATGCAAGAGGGACATTCACCTGGGCTTCTTTGGGAGGTGTGGGAGTAATCAAAGGTACGATGACAGATTTGGACTACGTGACCACTCATGTGGATCACCTGCATCCTTTCATACTTCATGTCTCCTCCAGCGGCAATGGCGTCTTCCGACAGGATAACTGTCTGTGCCATAAGCCAGGATCTTGTTACAGTGGTTTGGGCAGCATGATAGTGAACCCTCGTTAATATCTTGGACACAAAATTCCCCTAATTTGAATCCGACAGCACATATCTAGGACGCTACCGGACGCCTGATCGGCACCCGCAAACTACCGGCCCGTAGTTTACGGGAATTGCGTAGCCTCTTTGTAGAGATCTCATAGCACACAGCCCTGGAAGCCTTCCAAGAACTCGTCGAACAAACGCCACAAGGAATCGGTGCCGCATTGGGATCCAAAGTAGGACCAACACGCTTTTAAGCAAACAATCATAAAGTTTCGGCCCGTCAGAGTATAGCTGGAGAAAAAGATCACCAATGTCTCTAACGTAGCATCTTTGTAGACGCGGACGTTTCACCAGTACATAATATATAATTGTGGTTAATAAACTCAAGAAAATTTGTGTAATTCCTACTAAATCCTGTTTGAAATGCATCTTCCATTCTGCAGTAGGATGTGATTTGCTGTGACACGTCGAGTAGGTTACAACTGTGTGTCAGGTGGAGACACGGTCCTGGACCGTCGCCATTTGCGGGAAATGCCTCATCAATTGCGCTTTCAGTGCGCAACTCGCCTTCACTTCTTAGTTCCAGCAGTACCTCCCAACTATTCATAAAATTCCAAAGACATTTTGCGTACCTTGCTGGACTAGCATTTCTGGAAGGAAAGACATTGCGAAGAAATGTTTCATCTACAAGATTTGTTTCCAGAATGAATCTTTCAACAGCGGATGGATAGTTCAGGAAAATAAACAAGAGATCGTCCATTCGTCCATGAAGTATGGAAAGTATAAGGGAGATACTAGCAGTGTTAAAGCTATGAAGCCTGATCATGCTTGTACAGCTCATTCATTTGATTATTGCATGTGAAAGACTAGGGTAAGCATTCGAGTCACCTTCTGCCACATATTTTTTAATCTGCTAGAAAATTACGGATATATTTCTGCTTTCATCTATCTTATTTTGCATTACAAATAGCTAATAAACTATTTGAGAGGAAAACGTAAAGTGAATGTCTTATATGTCTTGCTGAAGCCTCAGATACAATGGCGATACAATGTTGCTCCAGATGTTAGTGACTTAATTGAATTATGTCTTCGTTCGAGCTATTTTTAATACAGTGGTGAATGCTGTGAACAGGCTGACGGCCTTGCTATGGGCTCACCCATTTAGCCAGTTGCAGTTGACGTTTTTATGGAACATTTTGAGCAACAAGCGTTAAGTAGTGCTCCTTTGAAGCCTTCTTGCTGGCTCCGCTATGTGGACGATACATTTGTTATATGGCCACACGGCGAAGAAGAACTTCAAGCGTTCCACAATTTCTTAAATGGAATTCACCCCAAAATCAAATTCACCTTGAAGGTTGAGAGTGAGGTCGGTCTCCAGTTCATAGATGTGTTGGTATACAGAAGATCCGATAACACTCTAGGTCACTGAGTGTACAGAAAGCCGACTAACATAAACAGGTATTTAGATGCCACTTTGCACCACCACCCAGTCCAGAAGCAAGCAGTACTCAACACTCTGTCTTCACGTGGTCTTCCGTATCAGCGATGACGACAACTTGGAATCGGAGTTAAAGTTTTTAAAGAGGACATTGAAGGCAAATGGGTATGATAGTTACTCAATCGACAGGACTTTTAGGCGGAATATTTATACCGCTAATTAGAATGACGAGGAACCGCCTTCTCACTCCGTCAGGTTACCGTTCGTTTCTGGGGTCAGTGACCGCATAAGCAGAATTTTAAAGAAAAATGGTATTCAGACATCTTTCTGTAGTCAAAACAAAATAAAAGACTTTTTCCGACGGAAAACGGATGCACCTGATTACCTCCACAATGCAGGCGTCTATCAAGTGTCATATGGCTGCGGCAAAGTGTGTATAGGCGAGACGGGAAGAACTGTTAAAGAATGCATTAAGGAACACGAACGGCACATGTGGCTGAAACAAAGTGCAAAATCGGCAGTAGCTGAACATCACGACAACTGTGACTCTGACATGGATTTTAATAACGTACGTGTAAGAATGCATCTAATTTCAATAGAGGGGACGGCTGTAGGCTTCCGGCATCGTGGCTCCCCGACATCAAGGAAGTAAATACGCGGCCGCGCTGTGTGAGCGGCATAAACAACGCGCTGCAAATCACCTCGGTGGACAATAATATTTTGGGTAAACATTGCCCCCTCTCTTGCTCTATCCGTTTCGAATCTAGCCACTGATGACGACCAACCAATAGCTGTAGCAGGCATTTCAACCAGTAATCCTTCTCCAGCATAAGTGTGGAATAGTGCCTTTCTATCCAATGACAATGGACCGCCACTGGTACCCACAGGAGATGAGCTACCAACGCCCCTTCTTCTACATCAGAGCGGGAATATTAGCCTATGACTACGGCCCAACAGTGGTAGCCATATGAATTTTAACTAATACTATCACTTCTACACCACGCGACACTCGTCTCTGACAGTGTTCTAGCAGTAGTGGACACCAAAAGATCCTGAAGAAGATCCCAGCAGAGGGGTCGAAACGTCGAACATTTTAGAAGAAGCATGACGTGGCCTAATAACCCAGAAGATTTTAACTTCTAAAGGAAGAATCATCTCCAGGGGGTCATAAACCACTTCACAGAACAATAGGTTAAGGACCTGTCAATCAAAAGAGAACAACAGGTTTGCCCCTGTATATATACTTGCCCCTGATTTAGGCAACCTGCACTAATAAATTGTGCTCAAGCACCTGTTGCGCTCTACTAGTGCTACTTAATACCCCCTACAGTTCTGTGGAACATTGAACATTAAATAAATTTTAATGTACCTGTTAATCAGATCTGGAGACCATATGGCAGATTAGAGTTGGATGTCCCATCGACAAGCCATTAGAGATAAAATACCACACGTTCTCATTGGACAAAAAGTTTGGCTGTGTTCTTTCTTCAAAAATTTAGGAAAAACACACAAGGGGCAGTCAAATGAAAACGAGATAGATGGAACAAATTAAGTAAAGTGTCTATTATTTCAAAGGTCATTGCCATTACTGTTAATACATTTATCCCACTGTGAGACAAGACAGTCAGTGCCTTCATGGAAAAATGTTTCTAGTTGCCTGTGGAACCATGACTGTACTAATTGTACACCTCTTCAAGGCAAATCGATGGCCACGAAACGCTTGGGGGTTGTATGAAGGACGTGGAAGGGCATCACAGAGAAACTTCTAAGCATATTCGAAACAACCTTGGCAACATATTGGTAGCCCCACACTGCAGAAGTTTTGCTGGGAAGCTGTTACACATCCTCCATACAATTTCGATGTCTCCCAACACGATTTCCATATTTATGGAGCCCTGAAAATAAAAACATTTATGGCCATCAGTTTTCTTCATATCAAGAGGTGGACACCAGTCACAGTTCTTTAGACAACAAACATTTTCCATGATAGCATTAACCATGTTCTCTCACAGTGGTATAAATCTATTAACAGTTATAGTGATTATTTTTAAAATAATAAACAGTTTAATTGCTTTTTTTGTATTGTCAAGTGTTCATTTTCCTTATATATAAGTGTGTATGTGCAGCATCACAACTAGGTAGATTTCAACCAAATTTGGTACACATACAGCGTGTTGAATGAGAATCAGCATTTGGATTTAGAACCTCTTAGCACCTGTAGGAGCGTAGATATGGGCAAAAAAAAGCTTTTTCCACCCCTGACATATTGGCATCCCTGCCTGACAGACATATTGTGAGG
Organism: Schistocerca piceifrons; assembly: GCF_021461385.2. Taxonomy (NCBI): domain Eukaryota; kingdom Metazoa; phylum Arthropoda; class Insecta; order Orthoptera; family Acrididae; genus Schistocerca; species Schistocerca piceifrons. The sequence goes on along the minus strand of NC_060142.1, from coordinate 208,130,513 downwards.
ATAATATTGGCATACCTTGTAGTGGTCACATATGCAAATGGGTATGACTCAGTAGAGAGGATGTAGAGGATGGACACAGAAAGAGGGGAGGAGGAGATGGAAAGATAGAAAGGGAAGGAGGGGCTGGACAAAGAGAGAGGCAGAGGAAGAATTGGACAGACAGAGAGGAGAGGACGAGATGGACAGGAAGGAACTGGAAGACACCTGTTGTGCTGATAGTATCGACACAATATGCAGAGACTACATGTCCATGGGTGAGCAGAAAGACGTGTCAGGTGAGATGGATAGTGAGAGAGGGGGAGGATGAGGTAGGACAGAGAAAGCTTGGAGGAGGCGGTGGTCATACAGAAAAGAAGCAGGAGGAACAGAGAGCGGGGGAAGAAAGAATGGGCAGAGAAGGAAGGAGGGAGAGGTGGACAGACAAAGGCTGACGAGATGGATAAGTGGGGGACAGACACAGAGAGGTGGGAGAGGAGATGGTCATGGAAAAGAGAAAGAGGAGATGGACAGAGAAGGGGAGTAAAAAGAGGTCTACACAGAGGCAGGAGGAGGAGATGTGTAAGTTATGTATGTCAAAACGCACGCAAGCAAAGCTGCAGGGGAAAGATTAGAACGAGGACGTGCTGAAAAGTAATACTGTGAATATTTTTACGTAAAAACTCTTAAAGCGTTTCAAATAACAAACGTTATTTATAATCTATATCTTTATTCTTCACGTCTACATATATATTTTTCAACATAGTCACGCTGGCGACAAATACATTTCTCCCAGTGAGACTCCAGTTTGTTTCTATTGTCGTTGTAGAATGTTTGACTTTGTTAACGGAGTCGCAGTCTCACTTCTTTTTGAACTGCTTCATCAATGTCAAAGTAAAGTCCTCGATATTGTTCTTTTTAACTTTTAGATCAGATGAAAATCAGACGGGGCCAAGACTGGACAATACGGAGGATGATCGATGACAGCGAACCCAAGGCGTCGGGTTGTTGCAGATGTCGCAGCTCTCGTGTGTGGTCATGCGTTCTCATACTGATGGGGAGGGTGTCCATGTACAGCTGAGCTCTTCGAATTAGAAACTGGGCCGGCCGCGGTGGTCTAGCGGTTCTAGGCGCTCAGTCCGGAACCGCGCGACTGCTACGGTCGCAGGTTCGAATCCTGCCTCGGGCATGGATGTGTGTGATGTCCTTAGGTTAGTTAGGTTTAAGTAGTTCTAAGTTCTAGGGGACTGATGACCACAGATGTTAAGTCCCATAGTGCTCAGAGCCATTTGAACCATTAGAAACTGGATTACGGCACGCTATTTTTCACGCGCATTAGGGAGGCCCACACACTGACATGTTACACGCTACTATTCGGAGTTTCTAGCGGCAGAGGGCTGCCAGTATGTAGTCATGAAGAATAAAGATGTAGAATGTTAATGAAGTTTGTTCTAATTAAAAAGCTGTAAGTGTTTAGGGCGTGCTAAAAAGTTATGAGACCGAATTTTTTATTCTGTTCTCGATGTGGATTGAGATATTACATATTATTCGGTAGACATTCCCGCTTCGCTGCCGCAAATTGCAAACATCTGCCACTAGAGGACTCCGAATTGGAGTGTGTAACGTGACTATGTCGGCGCGTGAGAAACAGCATGCTTTAATCGAGTTTCTGACCACAGACAACCTGCCTCCAATTGAAATCCATAGGAGAATGAAAGCTGATTACGGCGACGATGGTATCGACATCAATAATGTGCGACGTTGGTTCATTCCTGCTCGTCATGGAAGGAACAGTGGTGCTAAACTCAAGATGTGTGACAGAGCTCAGAGTAGACTATCGCGCACAGCAACCGACGAGACTCACCGAAATCATGTTGACGAACTGATCACAGAAAAGCGTCGGTTAATACAGACACAGCTCTCAGGGAAGTGCGTCTTTCACTAGAGCGTGTAAAGGCCATCGTGGCAGAACCTCGATCCAGAAATCTCTGTGGATGGTACAGAGGAGACAGGACATCTGTTATCAATTTCTTTGTCTTTAGAGCGCGAGGGTGATGGGTTCCTTAACGACATAGTAACAGGGGATGAAAGCTAGAGTCACCATTGTGATCCTTAAAACAAGAGGGCATCAATTAAGTTCCGCCACAGAGGCTTACTGATGACAAAAAAGGTCAAGACCATGACATCAGAATGTAATGTCATGCCCACAGTGTTCCAAAACGTTCGACGCGTGGTGAATTTCTAATTCACGCCTAAAGGTTGCAACATAAACGCCACGAGATATTGTTAGACCCACATAAAAGCACGTAACATGGCTGTGAGTAATTTAATTAGGTAGGTTCGTGAGGGACCCTCACAGAACTAAAAGCATGAATCCGAAGATTTCATCCACAATTCAGGAGAGGCGCTGCAGGCGATGTTGTACTATTAACAAAGGCACATTTGGTCGTCTGCTGCCATATGCCATTAACACCAGATTTCGCAGCACTATCCTAACCGATACGTTCGTCTTATGTCCCACATTGATTTATGCGTTTATTCCACGCAGTGCTGCTTCTCTGTTAGCACTGACAACTCTACGGAGACGCCACTGATCTCGGTCGTTAAGTGAAGGCCGTCGGCTACTGTGTTGAGGGGTAATGTCTGAAATTTGGTTTCCTCGGCACACTCTCGACACGGTGGATTTCGGAATGTTAAATTCTCTATTGATTTACGAAACTGAATGTTCCATTCGTCTAGCTCCAACTACCATTCCACGTTCAAAGTCTGTTAACTCCCGTCGTGCGGCCAGTATTACGTCGGAAAACTTTTCACGTAAATCGCCTGAGTACAAATGACAGCTCCGCGAATGCACTGCCCTTTTATATCTTGGATACGCAATGCCGTCGCCATTTGTGTATGTGCGTATCGCTCTTCCATGGCTTTTCTCACCTCAGTGTATACCGGGAGTCCCTCTGAAGAGTCGTCAGGTGCATTTTCTCCGGTGCTTTTGTTTGTGCAACGTGAAGACGGAGGCAGCCCAAAGAAATACTGCTCATCGCATGTTTCTTGCGATGCTGAGTGTCACATGGGAGGCTCGATTTGTTTCCCACTGCAAAGAAAATCATTTTGAAAGCTAAATTTTACGTGGCATTCCATAGGACGGTCACATATTAACTCATTGCGATTTTCAGCTTATCGATATCTGTTAAAAGGAACAATAAAACACGAAGAATAACCAGTACTCCAGCAGTGACTGGCGCCGTGCGCCGCGCTGTGTGCTACCACCATGTGTCAGAGATAGTCAGTCGCTGCTTGAATAGTGGTTCCTATTCCTTATTTTACTGTTTCTTTTAGTACATATCGATAAAACGAATATCGCATCAGATTAACTTGGGACTGCCTTATCGAACAGGCACGTAATTTTACGATTTAAAAATCACTGTTTTTGTAACGGGAAAAACCGGTGCTTTCTGTTCACAGCGAGCGTCGATGAAACATATGATCAGCAGTTTTTGTTTGGGCTGATTCCATCTGCAGATTGATAAAACGAAATTGCAAATATCTGCCGAAACACCAGAGAAAATGTGCTTAAAGACTCTTAGGAGAGACACCTTGAAGAAAAATAAACATGAGTTCCGGAAATGCATATTTTCTGAGATTAGTCCAATAAGTATGGATCAGGAAATGCATACTTTCTGCGATAAACACATGTTTACAGAAAGTGTTCAACGTGGCGTCCATTCATGACAGTGTACCCCTCTGCTCTCAGGCGTAAGGAATGACGCACCCTTTGAAGCATACCCATTTGTTATTGTACTTGCTGGCACGCATTGAAGACGCGACACTCTAGTTGATTGGCGTGGCATGTACCAATTCCTTCAAGTGCCCCATAAGCAAAAGTAGGGGGTTGAGGTCTGGGGAACGAGCAGGCCAAGGTGTGCACCCCCTCCCCCCCCCCCCTTTCCGACCGATCCAGTGACCCTGAAATGTCTGCGTCAGATGTTCACGCTCATTTGACGAAAGTGTGCTGGTGTGCCATCATGCATGAACCACATTTGTATTCGTTGTTGCAATGGCACAGTCTCCAGCAAGATAGACAATAATGAGAAAGTCCAGATAATGCGGCACAATTAATCATTGTGGCAGCACTGTGGCTCTATTAATCTATCGCCAAGTACGCCTGCCAATGAATTGATTGAGAGTCGGTTCAAAATTGGTTCAAATGGCTCTGAGCACTATGCGACTTAACATCTGAGGTCATCAGTCCCCTAGAACTTAGAACTACTTAAACCTAACTAACCTAAAGACATCACACACATCCATGCCCGAGGCAGAATTCGAATTGCGGCCGTAGCAGTCACACGGTTTAGGTCTGAAACGCCTAGAACCGCTCGGCCACACCGGCCGGCTGAGAATCGGTGTTGATGCCCTCTTTCCTGAAATGCTTGGAGATTTACGTCTGCCCGTACATGCTGATTATGGAAATTCACAACACAATCTGTAAATAATACCTTGAATGTTAACAGTGGATCTGCGTCACACTTGTGCAAGAGCCATTAACAGAACTGCCGTCTGTCATGATAGCCCTGTGGCCCTAGGACCTGAACGCGCTGTAGATGACATGGGCACAGTAATTGTTCGTGAAGTATCTCCCAGATAAGAGAGTGAGTCACGCCTTCTGCTGCTGCTAATCGTAGCACATGGGTCCCATAGGTTTCTTCCACCGAAAGCACCACATGCTCCTCCATGTCGTGCGTGCGGACTGTGTGGGTTCTTCTACTGTCAGTTTTCCGAGGCGCAACGGTACCTGTTTCCCTCAGACGCTGGAGAAGTCTGCCGAACACCTTATCAGAGGGCATCTGTGCAGTGGATATTGTTCAGCGTAGAGGGCATCGGCTGGCAGGCTACGTCCATTTGCTAAACCATAGCAGAATATCATATCCGCTATTTCACTTATCAAGTAGCAGGATTCCATTGTTAACAAGTGGTGGAAGCGTGAAATATACTACGCCATTCGTACATACAAACAGCGCAATTACAGTAAACTCATAAGTGAATCCGCGTTTGGGGTAAGGTAAAACACCATGATGGGTACCCAGGATTAATAGTAATGTACAATAAGGTACACAAACACAAGGGAAACTAACGTAGCTTACAAGACAACTCGAACTAAATGCAACTGACTGCAGACCACTTAATGGCGGGTAGAGTACTGTGATTAAGACATCATAATACCTTGCAGACATTTTTGACGGAGCGCCAATGCAAACTATTGGGCTAATGTCCGCAACCCTTCCTATAAACACGTGCTTATCTCAGCAAGTATGCGTTTCCGACCCATGTTTGTGGGACACATTTTTCTTGTTTCGGTGAGTATTACCACCTCTCAAAGTATTCGACACTTTTTTGAACTCTTTTTGTATAATTATTAACAGCGTACGACGGCAGGGGTGGAAGTATACGATAATAGAAACAAAAGCGTACCAACAAACCTAGTCCACAAACTAGCCGTTCCCGAAAAGGTTCGCATGTCTGGTTACAAGCCGCCATACACACCAGTATGAAATGCTGACCCAGTTAGTACAAATACAGTTTAGAAATAAAATGTCTAACAAAATGTCCATCTAACTGGGCTCAAATTTCACTTATGACCTACATTAACAAGGAATACAGTACTACATTTGCACATAACATTTTATAGTTTACTGTACCGTCCCACCTGTTCTACGTCTTGAACTATTACATCGGTGCAATATTGCACTCTTCTCCACAGTGACTTACAAGTTCTTTCAAATATCCCCGGATAATATAGTAACCTTGACAAGGCCGAACAATTCCCTGACTGGTTGTTCAACCTTTCAACCTTGTCAACAGGAATGCTGTACTTTTCAGAAAAATCCAGATGGTGGAAGTCTGATCTCGAAGGCCAAGCGTACAGGCATAGTTCGACCGGTCCGTCTAGGATGATTTTGGCGTGCTAGCTGTCGCCTTACATTTGCTGAAATATATGCCGATGCCCCGCCAAGCATGTACTATATTCGCCTACCCTACGCCATAGTGAAAATGTGAACCTAATTAAAGTGGGACTTAATCGATAGGTTTAGATTTCCAAAGCATTTGTACTAACTACGATAATACTTGATATTGAAATTAGTGTCGACTCGTACCCAAACATTCGCGAATGGCTCGCAAATGTCTCGTTTGCAGACCCAAGTTTTTTGCTTCTCCTTGACATATATTTTCTCCTGTGTCAGTATTAACTATTAAGGATGATATATCCTGAATCTACACACATAATATACCAAGCAGGGAGTGTTGGACAAGTATGAGGTTGAAACGATCCTCGAGCATGGATGTATGTGATGTCCTTAGGTTAGTTAGGTTTAAGTAGTTCTACGTCTAGGGGACTGATGAGCTCAGATGTTAAGCCCATAGTGATTAGAGCCATTTGAACCGTTTTTGATATGAAATGGAAAGATCACATGAGATCAGTCGTAGGTAAATCAGAAGGCACACTTGGTTGATTGATAGAATACTAGGGTAGTTCAATCAGTTTAAAAAAGAGATAGCTTACAAATCACTCGTGTCATCCATCCTAGAGTAATGCTCAAGTGTGTGGGTTCGCTACCAAACAGGACTAACAGGTGTTATTTAACGTATTACAGAGAAGGGCAGCGCGAATCACAAGTTTTATTGATCCGCGGGAGAGTGTCACAGAAACATCGAAGAAACTGAACTGGCAGACTCTTGAAAATAGAGGTAGATTATGCCGAGGATGCCTACTTCCAAAGCTTCAAGAACCAGTTTGAAGCCATTTTGACTATTTTTCGAGCGTGGCTGTGTCAAGAAATATGTTTTTTTTTAATAACCGCTACCAGTCACAAACTTTGTAAACTATTGTATTACTAATTTATTTAGGGTCACGTTTCGAGGAAATATCTCAACTACAGGCTAAATGGCATTACAATAACAATTTTACAATAAGGTCAGACTGATGTTACATACTCTTTTTGTAAATGCTGTGTTCATCTTTGTTCTTCTGGCGTGGTAGTCTCGTTGTGATGCGCTGATGTGTTTCCATTTCCGTGGCTCTCTTGGTCACTGTCCACAAATTGTCACTAACATTGCAGTAACTTGGAAACACAATCACAAACAGTTCTGTAGTGCAGTGGACGAGATGGCGATCGATATACAGCTGATTTCGATTTGACTATCGATTTGTCCATCTGTGTGGTGTCGGATGTTTACATGTCTTCTGCACGTCTTGTTATCGTATTACAGATGTAAGTTGACGAAATGCATTACAATATTATTGAACATATCATGATATAAACTATTTATTTTACATATTTCTGAGCTATTGTTGGGGCTAGAGTCAAACGACTGTCATGTTATGTATCTTTTATGCTAGGAGTACTGTAGTGAAATTGGAAAAGAATTGTGAATTTTTTAAGTCAGTCATTTCATTCAGGATCTCGTTATTCCCCATGTGACCATTGATGAATATTTCCATTTCTTCCAAGATGTCCATTTTCCAGTTCTTTTCTAAAGTATGTAGTACTTTGAGATCGTTGCTTTTTGTAACACTGTGTCCTGTTTCATTTATATGTTTCGCTATAGCTGACTTATTCGGTTTGCCAAGTCTGAAATAGTCAATGTGTTCTTTAAATAGGGCTTTAAAATTTCTTCCCGTTTGGCCAATGTAATATTTGTTGCAATGGCTGCATGTAATTTTGCAAATTCCTGCTTTGTTCAATTTCTCTGTAGGGTGTGAGATGTCATGTATCAATTTCTTTTTTAAGCTGTTGTTGGTGGCAAAGGTGATCCTGATGTCTGTTTTTTTAAACAGCTTGGCTATTTTGTCACATCTAAATATGGTAACGTTATGTACATGGGTTTTTTGGATGTTGTGTGAGGAAGCTGTGTCACATTGTTTGTTGTTATTTTAATTTGTGCGTTTACGTATTCCAAGAAGCAGCTTTAAATGATGAATCATAGAATATACACGGTCCGGTAACATTAATATGACCATCGTATGTTCAACGTCAACGTGCAATAAGTACTCGCAGACGGCAGGTGATAGCACTAGCAGTGGAGTGTATATAATGCGTGTTGGGGGACGCGCAAAGCAGTGCAGACGTTGTCGTAATGCGGAGACGACGCGATTTATCTTTCTTCAGGAAGAGCACAATCATTGGCTTTCGGACCAAGGGTGGAAGAATTGCCGAAACAGTTAAGTTGGTAAACTGTTCACGTCCCGCCGTGGTTAAAGTATACCGTGCACGGCAAAGTGGTGCTATACAAAGCCAGTGCGGAGGCTACTCTGGTGCACCATAGATGACAGGGGTGGGTGACAAGCTGCAGAAATCAGTACGGGCAAACTGTTGAGCAACTGACCGCCCAGATGAAGCAAGGGGCTATCTGCAGTGTCTGTTGAACAATCATACGGCGAATGTTACTGCGCACGGGTCTGGCTTCTGCAGCAGGCACTGTTTCACGCACCCTGACTGGCTGCTGTTCGCCGGCGACGAAGGCCGGAATTTGCAATATCAAAACTGCACGTTCACTAAGTGGCGACAAGTGGGCTTTGCGATGTCGTCAGTCATACGACCAAACCGCCGCCTAAGAGATCGATCCGCCGGATGCGATTCTCTCGATAAACGGAACAGAAGAGCGGCTGTGCTAACCAAAGAATACACAGCCAGTCGCGGTACTTATGCTCGCCGCGAGGCCACGTCATGTGTAGCAGGAGTGTAGTGCAGTTGTGCCAGTCTACAGTTCGTAGCCGCGCTCAGTGGGCAGTCAGCGGCGATTTTAGTCAGTCATCGTCTGCAGCTCAGTCATTGCTGCCGTCAAGCCTTTGTAGCCCAGTTGTAAAGTTCCGTAAAGTCAACAGTACTAAGTTGGCAGTTATTAAAAATTCTACGTTCTGTCATGTCGACAGCCAAGTTAGCCTTCAAACCCACCGGATTCAACATTCAACATTACGAGAGAATAATTCGTCACAACAAGATCTGTGATTTGTAAATTATGTCATTCTACAGACGCTTAGTCTAGTCGGGTCTTCTATAACTGTCAACCAACAGATCATGGACTACAACAAAGTAATAAATACTTTCTTATTTTGTACTCCTGCTAATTAATTGTGTTTTCCTGTTGTAGCTACCAAGCAGTCTTCACATAGTAGAACCCACGTTTCCACCTCTTTGGCTACCTCATATTTGCTACCTCTTGTTGATGGACTCGCTTATGGTGGAAGATCAAGAGCCATCAGCCTTTTTAGACTAGTCACGTTTTGTGCTCCATCGGACGGATGGCACTTGGCGTGGACGGCATAAAATGTGTGTAAGCAAAGGTGTCAAGAGCGGAGGGAGAAGCGTTATGGTCTGCGGAGAGTTTTCGTGGTATTCCCAGAGTGATCTCGTCATTCTAGAAGGCACGATGGACCAACACAAGTATGCATATATCCTTGGCGGCCATTTCCACCTCCACATGTAGTTTATTTTCTTCGCCACGTTAGCATCCATCAGCAGGATAACGCAACGTGTCACACAGCTCGCAGTGTACGTGGTTGATTCGAGGAGCACCAGGAGGAATTTAGCGCACTCCCCTGGCCAGCCAACTCCCCGTATTTAAACCCAGCTGAGAATCTGTGAGACAATCTTGATCGAACTGTTCGCGCCATTGCATCATCAACCGAGAAATGCTGCTGACCGTCATTGGAGTCGGCATGGTTACACATCCCTGTCGCTACCTTATAGAACCTCACCTGACAGTGTTCTTACCCGTCTCGCAGCGGTCCGCGCAGCAGAAGGTGGTTAATCGAGCTTTTGACAGGTAGTCAAATTAATGTGATGGGGCACTGTACTATAACCCCCTACACATCGCTCCCGTAGGATTCGTCAGGAGAAGAGCACATAAATTTCAGCGCGCAAGGAGGCATTTAAACAGTCATTCTTCCCGGGCTACATACTTGAATAGTGCGGGAAGAAGCCCTTAAACTGGTACAGTCAGACATGTCCTCCCCCATGCACATCAGTGGTTTGCAGAATATAGATGTAGACTATTGGCAATTAAAATAGCTACACCAAGAAGAAATGCAGGTGATAAACGGGTATTTATTGGACAAATATATTATACTAGAACTGACATCTGATTACATTTTCACGCAATTTGTGTGCATAGATCTTGAGAAATCAGTACCCAGAACACCCACCTCAGGCCATAATAACGGCCTTGATACGCCTGGGCATTGAGTCAAACAGAGCTTGGATGGCTTGTACAGGTACAGCTGCCCATGCAGCTTCAACAGGACACCACAGTTCATCAAGAGTAGTGATGGCGTTTCGTGACGAGCCAGTTGCTCGGCCACCATTGACCAGACGTTTTCAATTTGTGAGAGATCTGGAGAATGTGCTGGTAAGGGAAGCAGTCGAACATTTTCTGTATCCAGAAAGGCTCGTACAGGACCTGCAACATACGGTCGTGCATTATCCTGCTGAAATGTAGGGTTTCGCAGGGATCGAATGAAGGGTAGAGCCACGGGTCGTAACACATCTGAAATGTAACGTCCACTGTTCAACGTGCCGTCAATGCAAACAAGAGGTGACAGCGACGTGTAACCAATAGCACCCCATACCATCACGCCGGGTGATACGCCAGTATGGCGATGACGAATACACGCTTCCAATGTGCGTTCACCGCCATGTCACCAAACACGGATGCGACCATAATGATGCTGTAAACAGAACCTGGATTCATCCGAAAAAATGACGTTTTGCTATTCGTGCACCCGGGTTCGTCGTTGAGTACACCATCGCAGGCTCTCCTGTCTGTGATGCAGCGTCAAGGGTAACCGCAGCCATGGTCTCCGAGCTGATAGTCCATGCTGCTGCAAACGTCGTCGAACTGTTCGTGCAGATGGTTGTCGTCTTGCAAACGTCCCCATCTGTTGACTCAGGGATCGAGACGTGGCTCTACCATTCGTTACAGCCATGCGGATAAGATGCCTGTCATCTCGACTGCTGGTGATACGAGGCCATTGGGATCCAGCACGGCGTTCCGTATTACCCTCCTGAACCCACGGATTCCATATTCTGCTAACAGTCATTGGATCTCGACCAACGCGTGCAGCAATGACGCGATACGATAAACTGCAATCGCGATAGGCTACAATCTGACCTTTATCAGAGTCGGAAACGTGATGGTACGCATTTCTTCTCCTTACACGAGTCATCACAACAACGTTTCTCCAAGCAAAGCCGGTCAAGTGTTGTTTGTGTATGAGAAATCGGTTGGAAACTTTCTTCATGTCAGCACGCTGTAGGTGTCGCCACCGGCGCCAACCTCGTGTGAATGCTCTGAAAAGCTAATCATTTGCAAATCACAGCATATTCTGCCTGTCAGTTGAATTTCGCGTCTGTAGCACTTCATTTTCGTGGTGCAGCAAATTTAATGGCCAGTAGTGTATATGTGTCCGCCCCTCGTGGTCTCGCGGTAGCGTTCTCGCTTCCCGAGCACGGGGTCCAGGGTTCGATTCCCGGCGGGGTCAGGGATTTTTCCTGCCTCGAGATGACTGGGTGTTGTTGTGTTGTTGTGTCGTCTTCATCATCATCATTCATCCCCATTACGGTCGGAGGAAGGCAACGGCAAACCACTTCCATTAGGACCTTGCCTAGTAAGGCGTTGTGGGTCTCCCGCATCGTTCCCCTACGCTCTGTAAAGAAGCATGGGACTTCATTTTCTTGATTTCATTTCAGTATATATGTAGAGGCACGAATGGTGGTGCCCTTTAACATCTCTAATTTCGGTGGCCCCTCGAGCTCTTGATGCAGTTACCGCTTTACCTCTGGAGATGTGTTCCCACTGTCGGAGACGAAACGGTCGGGAGGTAGTTTTAATTGTTGACCATTGCCTTTCAGCCAAGAAATACTAATTGAAGTTCTTCCTGTCATTTTGGCAGTTGACGCCATTTATGGTCAATTATTTTACTTCCCAACTTCTATAGTCGGTAATGGATTGTTTGACCAATATTAAGGGCAAAAAGCAAAAATGTACTTTCTAGCGAAGAGTCCATCTATAGAAACCACGGTTCGGCGTCTGTACCGTGACAGAAAATACCTATCTGCTTTTGACTGAAAGATTCGCGGCTGTGGAATCCTCAGGGCACGGCAGACAGGGGGTGCGGAGAGATGGGCGCGACACCGACAAAGCGGCGGCTAACCGGTGCATTTGTTAACGCCAACCCTGGTGACAGGCGCGCCCGCCGCCAAAGCCCTCTCCCCGGGCAGCCACTTGAGAGATCTCTACCCGTCGGCGCAGCGAAAATAACGTCGAGATATTTCAAACGCCGCCGACAAGAGCACTTCATATTGGCGGAGAGGCCGCGGTCTAAAAGCGTGGATGAAATATCGAGGCCAGCGCTCGGCCGGGCGCGCTGCATAGCTGGCCGACGTCACAGCGGCCGGTGCGCCGCCGCCGCCGCTGCCGCTGCCGCTGCCGCTGCCGCTGCCCGGCTAAATTTAAGGCGGACACGCTCACTCTCACTCTCCGCTGCACCATTACCTCTCCCTCCGTGAGATACGACCCGTCTGTTCTGAGACGGCCTCCCAGACAGCACAAGCATTCCTGCGTGGTTCACTTCTTTCATCTCTCTATACCTATTTAATTTATTTATGTAAGTACGATAATTTGAGATGATATTACAGTGGAAAGTCGTTTTATCCGGATTAGTTGGGACCGTAGTTTATCCTGACAATCGAAAAGTCGCATATTCCTGGAAGTCAGGAAAAAATGGCTCTAATGGCTCTGAGCACTATGGGACTTAACTTCTGAGGTCATCAGTCCCCTAGAACTTAGAACTACTTAAACCTAACTAACCTAAGGACATCACACACATTCATGCACAAGGCAGGATTCGAACTTGCGACCGTAACGGTCACGCGGTTCCAGACTGTAGCGCCTAGAATCGCTCGGCCACACCGGCCGGCGAAGTCAGGAAAAATTAGAGTGACACAGGTTACATTGGTTTTCAAGTAAATACACAAATTATATGTTATTTCCATATAAATGATGATCTGATATTGAAAAAAAGAAGACAGTGAGTTGTATACATTGCAGTAATCAGTAAGTTTCTTGCGATCCAGATTTGTAGGTGCAGCACGATCACCTAAGCGTTTCACCAACACTACTTCGGCCGAAGTTCCATCGCTTAAAGTAAACCATTTTTTGCACAGCTCCATTGTTGTCTATGTGTATCCAAATCGTCTTCCGATTGAGCCCGAATTTCCTCAGCTAATCCACCATCATTATCGTCCTTGTCAGCTAGGAGTCTTATTCCGCAGCCAGTCATTTATGTCTGAGTATTCTGGAATTTTTGAAAATGCTTCAGCACCAAATTCAGCAGCAATGTTTTTCAAAAATTCTCATTTATGCATGCTGGGCAGATCACTTTTTGTGTGTGGACTGTAACAGCTACTTCCTTTTTCCTCATTCTACACTCGCAACCAATGGAGGCACTATAGTACAGTAGATAACTGACACTCTGCCAGGATTTGTGTATAGAGATTGGCTGAACTTCAATTTAAAACGATCCGCATGAGCCGGAGATCTGCCTTAATGAGGGCCACATACACGAGTTTGAACTGTACCTCAATAGCTGATAGCGAAAAATATGCAAAATATATTTTCTAAATTTTCAGCAATTATGAAAAAGTTTGAATTTAAAATCAACAATAAAAAATTATGACGCTAAGCAAATCAGAAATCAATACAAACCTGTGATCTAAATTCAAAGTAAAATAGAAAAGGTTGAGAAATTTTATTATCTAGGAGCCATAATTACTGGATGCCTCATGGAAATCTCAAAAAGTTTGCCATAGCTAAACGTCGTTTCAATCAACGAATACAATCGCTCATAAATAAGCTTAGTATAGCAAGAAAAAGTATCATGACGTTCAACTGGCAAGTGGTGCTACATATCGGTGAAAGCTGAACATAGTTAAAGACGGACTGATATCGAGTAGAAGCGTTGGAATTGTGGCCTTCAAGGAGGCTTACGAGAACGAAGTGAACAGAAGCGATAACAAATTAAGGTGTTCTCAAAGAGATCCATGGACATACAGACTTCACAGCAACTTTCTGAATAAGGAAAACAAAACTTTTTGGACATTTATTGATATGCACTAAGTTTTTAATATACTGGAAGGAAGAATTTTCCGAAACCAAGAACAGGGCAAGGACAAAAACAGTGTCTCCAGAATGAGATTTTCACTCTGCAGCGGAGTGTGCCCTGATATGAAACTTCCTGGCATTCTGGAAACATTCTTCAGGCTGTGGCTAAGCCATGTCTCCGCAATCTCCTTTCTTTCAGGAGTGCTGGTTCTGTAAGGTTCGCAGGAGAGCTTCTGTAAAGTTTGGAAGGTAGGAGACGAGGTACTGGCAGAAATAAAGCTGTGAGGACGGGGCGTGAGTCGTGCTTGGGTAGCTCAGATGGAGACGCATGGCGATACCACAGGATTTTATTACCGTCCTCATGCGCCTCCTTCGCGGCGCTTCTTCCACGGTGAGAGTCAATGGCAGGGAGGTAGGAACGATTCCTGTTTGCAGCTCAGTTAGGCAAGCATGTCCCTTGTCGATGATACTGTTTACAATAGCGCTCGAACCATTGATGCATACCCTTAGACGGACTCTAACAGGCGTCCGACTCCGTGCGAGCTCCTTCACGTGTCGTGCATATGCCGACGACTTGATGGTACTCGTCCGGTCGGAGAACGAAGTAAGTAAGGTGGTTACCCTTCTCACTACGTACGGAGTAGCTGCGGGAAGCAGGGTCAACATGAATAAAACCAAGACCATGCACATCGGTCGAGGGCTGGACGCTTTGCACAGTCCGTGGACATCTTAAGATGCTTAGGTGTATTATTCACCCTATCGCTACGGCAATCAGCGGCGGCGAGCTATCGACGTCTCCTCCAGCACGTCCGACTGCACATACGTAACAATTCACTCCGGACGCACGACCTGCTCCAAAGGGTGGACTACACTAATGTTCACCTGGCCTCGCGACTGCCGCAACTGCGCAACTGGCACAGGTACTGCCAATGCCACATGGTATTGCTGACAGATTAATGGCGGCCTTTGGATACTATGTCAGCCAAGGAGTGTTGTTTAAGATCAAATACGAGACTTTAACTCTCCCATACCATTCTGGAGGACTTAACCTCACGGATGTGCGGAAAAAGGCTCTACCTCTATACCGGCGAGCGACGCTACGAACTTGGAACCAACAGCAACACGCCATCACATCGGCCATCCTGGATGAGCTTCTTCCCACGTCCTTTGAACCGCCGATGGCGGTAGGAACAGTTTCGCCCTCTTTTTCTCACGTCGCGCGATTCTTTGTTGAATTTAGTTATATTCAGTTACAGATACCTTCTACAAGAATCCCCACTACCCGTGAGATATATCGATACTTGCGGCGTCATCATGGCGGCAATGTTGTCGAACTTAAATACCCAACGCGAGACTGGCGACAGATTTGGCGAGCTGTCCATACGCCTCTCCTCACCATGGCATGGAGATCGTCATGGTATACATTCATTAACCGCTAGACAGTCAACCGCCAACGACTGTACGACATTCGCATGGTAGATTCCCCACTCTGCCTTATATGTGGCATGCAGGACACCGACGAACATTCTCTGCAGTGCGGTGAGGCAAAGGATGTTTGGCGGCTGACGCAACGCATCGTGGCCCTCCTCCGACGCACCGACGAATCCACGATCACGACGGACGCTTTATTTTTCCCTGACACTGTCTTTTTCCCCTCACAAAAAACATCGGCAATCCGATGGATTGGAGGACACGCATCGCACTACGTGCTCTCGCGGACCTTGATATCGGGCATGGACTATTGGCATTATCTACTAGAACAACACGAAATCATCCGACACCACTCTAAAAATAAAACGCATTTTGCGAACTTTCTAGGCAGCATGTTTCATAACCCCCCGGAGCGGTGGGGAGTCCCAGGTTTACGTTGTTTCGAGGGATAGGATTTACTCCCAGTGAGTGTCGAGGATGTCACTTCGTCCCTATATTTCTTTCCCTTCATTTTCATATGTGATTTTTCTTTTGGGACATTAAAATTAAATGAATAAATAAAATATTATTGATACTAATAAAAAATTACATAATTGTACAATGTTTCCTTCCCGTTGCCTCTCCCTTATCCTGTCAGGAGACGGGGACACCGTGGCCAGGCCTCCAAGTACGACCCCTGCCCACTCTGCCCCCTGACCTACTACACTTCTCTTATATATAAAAGAATTTTAAAAAGGACAAAAAAAATGGTAGAGCACTTGCTCGCGAAAGGCAAAGGTCCCGAGTTCGAGTCTCGGTCCGGCATACAGTTTTAATCTGCCAGGAAGTTTCAGTGTAAGGTCTATTAGAAGTAACTAACTGCCAAAATTATCAAGAAATGAAGAAGAAAGCACGAGGTAGAAGACAGTGGTTGCAGTGACAAGGCATAACTTTTAGATGACTTGGATGAAAAACAACGCAAAAGAAAAAAAATATATTAAAGAAATATATCGCGCGAGATTGTCTGACAATATTGTGGTCGTAGCATCCCCAGAAAATGTTATGAACTGTGTGCTAAGAATTTTGATTGCTGCTCTAGCATAAGCTGAGCACAAACGAAACCAGCACGATGGTGGTAGATACATCGAGACTAAACATTAAAATAGGGAGTATAGCCCCAAATCAAGTAAGTGATTTCTGCCACTTGGATAGCACAGTGATTTGAGGCAACACAGGGTTCATGGATATGAACTATCAATTGAGCGACGATCAAATAAGTCTGGACAGAATGAAAGCGTAACAACTGTAAAAAAAAACCTCCGATTATAAAATGTGGAAAATATTATCAAGATCTATTTATTATGCACGGCTGTGAAGCGGAGACTGTCAGGAAACAGGAAAGGGAATTCATTTGAAACTTTGGATATGTAAACATCGCGAAGAACCACCCTAGACCGAAAGAAACATCCTGGTTTGAAAAAACCTCCACTGACCAAGTATTTAAAAACCACTGGTTAAAGCAATAACAAAAATAAAAATTAAGCTGGACAATTTCTTAAAGAAACCCCAGGAAGAAAATTAAAAGGAACACTCAGAACATCCATATTACAAAGTGTAATGGACAGCAATATTTGCAGTCGAGTGGTGAGGATGACGAGAGGCAAAGAAAGATGACCACATGACTAAGGCGTTGTCTGTAGTGGGCGATGATTACACTTACATGGTTAGACCAAAGTGATTATAGTTATCGTGGACTCTAGTACACATGATTCTGACCTTGATGAAAACCGTCCTCTTTTTTTTTCGTAGCTTTGAAGCTAAGTTAGCTGTGCGTATGGGAGTAGTACACCACGGGATGTTAACACAGGTCACTACCCTCTTTATGGTCTAACACGAAAACGACACTCGCCCTTGAGCTCTGCACTTTCAAGTTTGTCGTTACTTTCTTAAATATATATACATACTGAATTCACCGTGCAATACATAACGGAGGTTGCCTCGTACTGCTGTATTACTCTGTCCATAAATCCTCCCAACAAACTGATGCTCTATCTTTGTCCTCTCTGCCTTTATGATGTGGCTACTTCGCTATTTTGTACCCATTTGTCCAGTAGGATATATTTTGCCATCAAAACTCGCATATTGCATCTACCAATTAAAAATATTCAGTTGGCTGATATATTAGTGAAGATGCTCCATATGGTCGATTTTTTTAAATCTGTTGTCGGTGTGATGCGGAGTCAGCGGAACATCCCCTTTTGTATGCGTCCATTTTCGCGAAGCACTCTGAATGAAAATAGCGAGAGCGCAATGCGTTTCACATGAACGATGTAGCTCTAAATTCCTATTTTTAAACAAGCATGTTCATGGTGTAGAGTAAACATAAGTTCCAGCGACGCAAACTGATCATTAATCACATCATTGAAATATTCCAGCCATCTCTCAACAAACATGTTCAGATCGGTGCGAACCATAATCACAAACCGCTATGACTGATGCGCAATAAGCCTTATGGCTCGAGTGCACTCTCGTAGAAACAGTATCGCTACGAACACTGAAAGATAAAGCTTCATTCAGTTTTAAATTTTTTGTCGTTCATTTAAATCAAGTTCTTTATAACTGTTGACAGAAACCGTTTTTAATTAAATGCTGCCTGTGAGCAGTCTACTCAGCTCTTTCAAATCATAAATGGTTATATCGAACCAGATTGTTCGGTGATTATGACAGTGGTTAGTCTGTTGGTGTGTTTGGGAGGGGTGGGGGGAGAGCGGTTAAGCAACTAAATAGTGCGGCTATTCAGTATTAAGACACTAGACTCGTATTCGCACGTTGGCAATTCATGTCCCCGTCCGGCCATTCAGATTTAGCTTCTCGATGGTTCTCCTAAATTGCTTACAGTAAATGCCGAGCTAGTTCCTTTTTGAAGGAATCGGCCGAATTCCATCGCCATCTTTCTCCAACCCAGTTTTTGATCGGTCTCGTCTCTAATGACTTCCTCTTGCATTGGACGTTAACCTTAATCTTCCTTCTTTCGTCGCATACAAGGATCCCTGAATCTCTCCCCTACTCTGAGACTGTAGCACATAGATCGTGCCCAACATTGGTAAAGAGCTTGCACTAAGGAGTTCCTCGAATGCTGGTGACGTAACCCAAGACGGCATCGACAGTTACCCTTGGTCGCGGCAAAACAGAGTTATCCTTGTCTCTATGATTCTTCGTTGCTGAGTAGCGCAGCTTTCATTTTTGTAACTCTTTTCCCCTTGAAACACTTCCTCATTCTTCCTAACTGACTTTCTACCGACCCTCGCAGCTGGTAGTCTAGTGATGCTATCAGCTTACTCAGAACTACCTTTTCTTTTTTTTTCGAGTCCCCTCTGCCTTCTTTTTCCGCTGTCAGAACAGCAGATTTCTTGTTCGCTCCTTTTCCGTATTGTGACAGATACAGATTTGATAATGACAGCATTTTATGTGCACTGCTCTACACGCTGTTCAAAGTGTGTGGTGCAAGACTGATTCGAACTGATTGATTGCAGAATCGATAAAATAGGTAAATTATGAAGAACTAAACCGGATAAAGTTCTGCCGAGATTCAAATAATATTGACCACACCATTTGCACTTACAATGTGTTAAGAATAACTGTTTACAACATACCACCCTGGTGTAGGTGAAGTCGAGACGAACAATTTGATATAGGACACTTGTGTTCCATCAAGCAGGGAAACAACTTCAAATTGGTCTACAAAAGCAACCCAAACAACAGGGCACGCACGTTGCGAGATATTTTGAAAAAAAATCGTCCTTGAATATTAAAAGCCTATATTTCCGGCAGTTATAAATTGTAAAATTGAGGTTTGTCTAAATTTGACCCCATAATATTGTGAAATTCAACAGTGTAAAATTAACAGTTAAATCATTTTGTATGTCGGGTCTTCTAAATACAAAACTACTGTTCTTATAAGGGCTAAGTTTAAATAGAATTGTAAACGTAATTAGCTTTTGCATAACATTTACAAACGTCTTTTTTGCACTGCGCACACAGGATAATTTAAATTAATAGCGTTAATAAAACAGCTGAGTACGCCTGTGGCGTAAGACAGCTAGACAACATTGAAAATCCGACGCGGCGCACGGGCGCTGTAGCTTGGCCAGTTTTAGGCTATTTCCAGGCTTCAAAGATTTCAAGTGTCCTTTATCAAATTGGTCTTATGAACTTTTGCTACACAACTGTGATGTGTTGTAAACAGTTATCGTTTACACACCCGTGTATTGAATATTGCGGACTACGTTCCATTTACAAAGAAATGCTAATTTCAGGAAGCTCACTTACATAAAAAAAGGAATTACAAAAAATAGTTTTCCTTAACCGACATGTGGCTCGGTGATAGTGGGAGTAAACTTCAGGTTGTGAATCCAAAGGCCCAGGGATCATCCGACAGTTGATTCTGGGATTGTTTCTGAAATGTATCGTTTCTTTCACTTTTGGCAGTGATTTGTGCACGCAAAAAATGTCGAGTTGCGCCGCGTCGTTCATGTAAAACTGTTAATACCAATATAACTGGCTGGATAGGTGAGTTTTAAGCACGGAGAAAAGAAGACCATACCACCCGCTATAGTAGCATGTCCCTTAAAATGCTACAGTTCTCTCCTACGGGTTGACGATAGCTAAATTAATGGGCATTCTAACAACGACATTTATATTAATACTGTAGTCCAGAAGATGTATTTTCTTTAACGGCATTACGAATGACTTGAAAAGAAGGGTGTAGTGATTCAGCGCTTATTAATGTTGACGCTCAAACTTTTCTCTAAGGCATCTGAAAACGTGCTAAAATTGAGAATCAAAGCTGCCGTTATACACTATCGCGCTTCCTACAAATAACCGCGGAGGCTGGCTTGGAAGTCCCCTTTGTGGATGTTTAGATCGCAGTAACAGATACCGATCGCAGTTTCTCTCTATTGTTGTGCCAAAAAAATGGTTCAAATGGCTCTGAGTACTATGGGACTTAACATCTGAGGTCATCAGTCCTCTAGACTTAGAACTACTTAAACCTAACTAACCTAAGGACAACACACACATCAATGCCCGAGGCAGGATTCGAGCCTGCGACCGTAGCAGCAGCGTGGTTCCGGACTGAAACGCCTAGAACCGCTCGGCCACATATTGTAGTACATTTTTCAGATACTTCAGCGAAAAGTTTCAGCGGCAGCAGTAATAAGCGTTATGTCACTGAACTGATCTTCTCTAAGGTTTATGAGTTCCGCAAATAAAAGTATGCCGTTCAATTTAAAAACCGCGCTTGAATATGGTTCAGTGTCACTGTTGAAACAAGAATTAAGGATATTAGTAGTATCATTGCCGTAAATCTTGTTTCTGTATATGAACGGTTTATGAAGTAAAAGGGATGTTACCTAGCTCATCATGTATATACAAAAAAATTAGGAGAAAAGCAAATATTCTGGATACCCACTCCCGTTCCTTTTACACTAATCAGCTGCTGTTTCATCTATAATTTAATACTAAGGATTTATGTGACTTTGCTAATACTATCGACTATAATCAGCTGTCATTTTACAGGAGAGTTTAAAACATTTGTGTTAAGGGGAATTCTCATCATGAGTTCGAAATATCCTGACATACAGAGTCTTCATTTTAACAGAAGACATTGAAATACCTCGAAAACTACACGTCTATCAAAAAATGTTATAATTCAAATTTGTTTGTCTCGGAAGGGGACATCCAATAATACCACACTCGACCCCCCACCCCCCACACCACCCCATGCTTCGGTGGCAGGGGACAACTTCGAAATCTTCAGTGGAACCCCGTTTTTTTTATGGGAGATTACGATTTCACGGCAGATTCTACATACGTTTTGTCTGAAGCATTTCCTTCGTTTCGCCACAGATGGCGCTGTAATCGGAGGGATATAAATGGGTACACAATCGTAATTTACGACATGCTACACAATTGCCGTTGAATATTCAGTGGCACATGTGACCCCACCTCCATGCTGCGAGCTAGGGCAGGCCAGTATCTCATAACTTCTAATCGGAAATCCCGTTCGCAACGTCGTATTCCTCCGACATATCGAACAGGCGACTATTCGATGCGTCACTGTAGCCGTCGCTCCAGGCGAACGCTTTTCTACTTTTCCAATTAGAGTAGGTGTTGAAATGAAGTACCGCCAACTTCAATACCGCCAATTAATACGGCCATCTCTGTCGATCCACCGTCCAGTGTAAACAAGGACTAATATCTTCAGTATTCAAAATGTTCAAATGTGTGTGAAATCTTATGGGGCTTAACTGCAAAGGTCGTCAGTCCATAAGCTTACACACTACGTAACCTAAAGTATCCTAAGGACAAACACGCACAACCATGCCCGAGGGAGGACTAGAACCTCCGCCGGGACCAGCCGTACAGTAACACCTTCAGTGCTTCAATTGCGTAATTCGCTGTGTAACCGTCATGCTGAAAGCACATACATTCTAGAACGTTCAGGGCAACATCATGTAGTACTACCGATAGTTCCTGCTTCAACAATGTTCAATATTTGCGTCCATTCAACGTGCTGTCGATAAAATACGGACGAATGAGTTTGTTCCCCATGATGCCACACCACACGTTAACCGACCGAGGGTGCTGATGGTCAACCTGTAACCAGTGGGCGTTGTCTACACTCCAGTAATGTATATTATTCCAGTTAACGCTACCATGATTTGTGAATGTAGCCTCATGGGAAAATAGTGCCTCGGCAAAAATCCTGGAGTCGTTTGCATTTGTTGACGTGCCCATTTGTTAAATACTACCCGTTTATGGACATTGGGGCCACGGAGTTCTTGATGCTGTGATATGTAGTACGGATGATGCTTATGACCATGCAGCACTGTGACAGTACTACCTACGGACATATCGGAATCGCGGTGAAATTTCTGGATGCTTATACGCGGGTTGTGGTGCACTGCCGCCGATACAGTTATTTTATAAGCTTCTCTTGTAACACGTTTGCTTTCTTTCTTTTGCAGGTCTGTATGCTGCCATGAGACGTAAAAGCGTTCGCAACCTTGTAAAAGAATGAACGAGAGCGAACTTTCTCTGGAAAACGCTCGGCATAAAAGGCAAGAGCAACTTCAGTATTTCTCCTTCATTCTCCCTAAACCAGGAGCATTTCAACTTTTCTTCTGTGGTTGCAACAGTCATTGTCCACTTGCACGTTTGTCCTCCAAATAATAAGTAGGTGTGCAGGCAATGAACACTGTGCACGTATTCTAATGTTTACAGCCGCTGTAAGTTCTGCGTCTGCACTATACCTGAGCTCCGATCGCACTGTACTTCGTAGTTTGCTATACGGTCGTGCGTCATGTGATACCCTGTCCGATATGTCGGAGAAATACAATGTTGTGAATGGGGTTTCCAATTAGAAGTTATGAAATACGGGCCTGTTCTACCCTCCCAGCATGGAGGTGGGGTCCCACGTGACATTTTACATGCAAGGGCCATTGAGAAGCATCTCATACCCATTTCTATTATTCTGATTACAGCGCCATCTAAGGCGAAACGAAGAAAATGCATCAGACAAAAGTATGTAGTTTCTGCGGTGAAATCGTAATCTGCAATAAAAAATGGAGGTTCCCATAGAAGATTTCAAAGTTGTCCCCCGCCACCCACGCTCGGTGTGGAGTGACGGGTCGAGACAAGCAAACTGGAATTTTTTTTTTTTTTTTTGATGGAGTGGATATTAAGGTACTCTTCTTACATGATTATTTTTTAATCTGGAGTTTTCAATTTTCTGGGAGATTTAATCTCTTATGTTATGATACAATACAGTTGGAAGAGCCTCTACAATGCTTTCGAGTTCAGGGGAATACCTTGTGGGATGAGGCGTGATTGGAAATTTAGATCGGCGAGGGAGGCGTGCTATATTAGTCCGTGCAATTGTGCAAAGGCACTGCGCTAGGGTGGTGTAGTGGTTAACGCATAGGCCTGATGATGATAGGTTACTGGTGTTCGGGCGATCTGAACACGCGGAAGCACACTATTAATTTCTATGAATGTCGATTAGTAACCTGCAATTGACTTTCGCAAATAAAAAGACAACTCCATGCTGAACGCTAGACAGTGACATACAGTCTATATCGAAATTATTTTTAGTTTTAGTACTGTGGTTTTGAAATACACTTTTCATCCTAATTTCACTCTTAATATTAATTACAAACACCATTGGGAAGAAAATGTATAGCCGCGTAAAGTGTCAGAATCCCAAAGTCCCGGAAGAGGTTTTTTCAAAATGTTTGGTTATCGGTTTTATTTACATGACATTCTTAGTGCACGCTTCTGTAGAATGAATACTCCTTCGAACATAGCTCCATTGCCCCATAAATCCTACCTTACGACAGTACTTAGCGTAAGTATGTAAACAAACGCGTCTACAGGTAAACACTATGAGAAAGATTTTTAACTACAAAGTAGGCAGAACTGAGATTTGACTTATTATGGCGACATTTCAGTTCTTTATGCATGTGGATGGCTACGAATTTCACTACTAACTTTCGTTGACAGTTTTCACACTGATTTCTACTTCTACTGTCTGAAAGTCATTTTTATATGTTTGGAGTTGCGTCAAATGGCTCTGAGCACTATGGGACTTAACTTCTGAGGTCATCAGTCCCCTAGAACTCAGAACTACTTAAACCTAACTAACCTAAGGACATCACACACATCCATGTCCGAGGCAGGATTCGGACCTGCGAACGTAACAGTCGCGCGGTTCCAGACTGTAGCGCCTAGAACCACTCGGCAACTCCGGCCGGCGGAGTTGCGTAATATGAGCCTTCATAAGATTAAAAGTTGCGCTGTTTGTTGGAACCCAGTTCTAAAAGTGTTCCATCATTCTCCTGGTTACGTCTGACTTGAATTTGTTTCATAAATTTCTCTAATTTTTATCGCCAAGATAGTTACACGAGGTGTTTATTGTGAGGTAGAGACTATCAGTGATGAACAACGTCTTTATATAAGCGTCTTCGACAGAACCATATCGGATGTTCATCGACGAAGATCTTTTAGGCCTATATTTAAGTAAGAGGGTTCTTAACATGATTTCACAGTAAATCTGCTCCCTCATGAAGTTTACAGCTGACAACAGGTATTTATTCGAACAGAACAGCAGTGAACTCAACTCAGATAAACCAATTTCATACTACAACGATATCCTTAAGTAGTGGTAAAAAAGTATGTAACACTTCCAAGATTTCCACAAGACTTGAAGACTTATAGCCAGGAACCGATGGTTCACAAACTTAAGTAGGTGATGTATGTATGCAAATTGAAGCGATGAATGAGAATTGTATCAAGGATGGGCTTCGAACCTAGATCTCCTGATCACCAGGCATATGCGTTAACCACTACACCACCCTAGCACAGTGCCTTTGCACAATTGCACGAACTAATATAGCACGCCATCCTCGTCGATCTAAATTTCCAATCACGCCTCATCCCACAAGGTATTCCCCTGAACTCGAAAGCACTGTAGAGGCTCTTCCAACTGTATTGGAATAGCACCTCAACATGGAACGAAACGTGGGATCCTGCCTGAAACCCAGGCTTAGGCGCTTTGATCTAATGAAGCAAATGAAACTATTTGGTTCCAGAGATATTTTCAAGTCTCAAACGTATGTAATGTATACATGCAGACCGAATTGAAGAATGAAAATTTGCACCAAGGCTGAGATTCGAACTCGGATCTCCTGCTCACTAGACAGATGCACTAACCATCACACCACCTTGGCACACATTGCTATTTTTCCTGGCAAATTTCTTCCATTCTTTATAGACATGCCTGAGATCCACATTATTGTGTCATGAAAATGTAATTCACTGAAATAAACGGAATAGAATATTAACTACTTCCATGCCTCTTTGGCTACGCTATAACAATCGTGAGTCGCTAAAATGGTTTGGTAAATACGAAAGAGGTTCATACAAGGATGATAAAAGCTGGTTTAAATAATCCAGTTATCCCAATTTGAATTTTTCATTGTTTTGCCAGATAATTCCGGATATTCGTTCTCACGTTTTAACTAATACACTCAACTGTTAGCTTCTGGCTAGCTACTTGTCGTGAACTGAACCACGTGCCCTCGTCTCGTGTGTGAACGAAAGAAGTCCTGTTCCTGCAGAGCCGTCGTATTCGAGTTTTTTAATAACATTTAACTTATTGCGCTGTAGGCTTCTTCTTACGTGCTCTGTTAAACTGAACGAAATAAAATTAAGTAATGAAAATATATGACTCCTGAGATAGAGATGTCTCAAGATGGAAAGATTACAAACCAGACTGAAGGCACATTCGGTTACACTGCTGCCGCTGATGTAAAAATAATTCAGTTGCCTTTTCTTGGTGTTATTATTATTGGTGGCTTATTACTTTCATTCGAGCATTACATGTAACAAGGTTAGTACCCCACCTGAAACTGCTAAAACAGAACAAAAACGTTTTAAAAGACGGGACATGTGTATGTTCTACCACTCATCAAGGTCATGTACCCGTACATCTGCATCTGGGCGCAAACGATTTTGGAAGGTTAACTGATCTAAAAAGTTCAGTATCACAAAGTTGCTGCAAAATCAGTACCGTGTAACAGCAACAGTCACCATCAGATTCAGAAGAGTCATAAATGAGGAATAATTTGGCAAAATGCTATATTGTGCTCAAAACACGCAGTACTTGCACAGCCATTTTTCTCAAAATAGAAATTGCTGCGTTTTCGTACATTCTCCCTTTATTCGTCATCGAAGTCCAAACATGCTATGTCAGTGAAGTGATAAAAGCATAGCGGACGGGGACACAATGCACACTTGGCTAGGGCAACAAGTGCTTATGCTACATTTGAGCTGTACATGCAGGGTAGTAGTCACATATGAGAAGTCACAGAGACTCATTATCGACAGATGCAGCAGGAATATCACCTCCGTAACGCATATGTTATCATAGCTCTGTAACGCGGTGTTACTTGCAATTAACATAGTGAAGATGGATGAAGAAATATAGATTATGTGGTGTCACCACCAGACACCACACTTGCTAGGTGGTAGCCTTTAAATCGGCCGCGGTCCGTTAGTATACGTCAGACCCGCGTGTCACCACTATCAGTGATTGCAGACCGAGCGCCGCCACACGGCAGATCTAGAGAGACGTCCTAGCACTCGCCCCAGTTGTACAGCCGACTTTGCTAGCGATGGTTCACTGACAAATTACGCTCTCATTTTCCGAGACGATAGTTAGCATAGCCTTCAGCTACGTCATTTGCTACGACCTAGCAAGGCACCATTATCATTTGCTATTTATCTTGTGATGCATGTACCGTCAGACCGATGTTCACCAATTATGGATTAAAGTCAAGCATTCCAGAAGCTACGTACTTTTTTACTAGACTCAACTCCTTTAACTGTTCCAGACCTCACGCCAGCCTGCGTGAGCTTAAACGCGTGCCTTTCGGCTACCTCATAGTGACTTGGCTGTCTTGCCAAGTCACAACAGATTATACAACGTGACCTGTGGTTTCTCAATTTGTATGAATACAAAACCAAGGTATCCGGCATGAAATTTCCTCTGTCTAAAAATATGTGAGTAGTATTTGGTTGTCTTTGCTGGCAATGCCTTTAACTTAATTTCCTTGCTGAGAAAATGATCAAACATTGAGTGTACCAAAATTGCAGAGTTTTATTCATAGATAGCCTTGATGGGTGACAGAACACATCTACTTAGTTTAAAATCATTTTTATTCAGTGTTGGACGTTAGCTCGGATTACTTCAGTTGTAATTACGTTTCTAAAACTTCTGTGACACAGTGCCGTTGACACTGATACCCAGTCGAATGTACGTTATTGTTGTTATTGTGGTTCTCAGTCCGAAGATGGACTTGGTGGAGCTCTCCACGCTAGTGTATGTTGTGCAAGCCTCTTCATCTCTGCTGCATAATTACTTCAACCTCCAGCCATTTGAACCAAGTTACTACATTAATGAGAAGTCGATCCAGCTGTTAATGAGAACCTTAATAAATCCACGACTAGTTTCGGCCTTTACATTAGGCCATTTCCAAAGGGATCTGAAAATTGTGCTGTAGAGGAACGACATAAAAAATATAAATAAATAAACCAGACCTTCGTCTCCCTCTACAGTATATACTCCCCACACTTATCTCCATTCCCAAACTGACAACGCATTGACGCCTCAGGATCTACTGTTTCTTGTGCGGTGCAGGGGGAGGGGGGGGGGGGGGAGTGGTCACAGTCTTCTGAATAGTTTCCGAATTCCTCTCCTGCACCAACCTCAGTTATTTGTGCGATATATTCTATATTCCAATATCAGTCCTCCGCTACAGTTCTTACCATTTACAGATTCCTCAAGTACCATGGAACATCTTCCTTGTTGTATTAATACGCGTCCTATTATTCTGTCCCTCATTTTTGTCAGTGTTCTCCACATGTTCGTCCCGTCTCCGATTCTATGGACGACCTCTCCATTTCTTATTTTGCTTCGGCGAGGGGCGGGAAAGGTTGACGGTCGACTGCGCAAGCAGGCCAGGCGAAGAAAATACCCGGCCAGTAAACGTGAGGCCGTGCAGCGGCATTGCGCCAGGCAGCGGTGACGGCATTCCTGGGCAGCAAACACGCCGTGCCGTGCCGTGCTGTGCTGCGGTGTGGTGTGGCGTGGTGTGGTGTGTCCGCTGCGGCTGCAGCCAGGCTATTCCTGGCCGCCGCCGCCGCCGCTGCCGCCACCGCCGCCACAGAGCCTGACGCTCGGACCTAGGTCAAGATGCAGCCGCACAGGTGGCTAGCCCAACAGGCAAACGGCCGGCTCAGCAGCACACGCACGCGTTAACTCACCAAAGCGAGCAAAGAGTGTAGGCCTACTGTCAGCTAGGGGAGGGAGGGGGAGGGGGATACCACGAGAGAAAAGTGTCTTCAGGTGCTTCGCTGCTCTGCTAGACAACGCACATTGTGCGCCGGCAGGTGCGTTGTGCATCTACACTTTACCCCGCAAGGCCCGCTGCGGTGTGTGTCAGAGCTTGCTTCTCGTACCATTATCCATTCACGAATGATTCTTGGGGAGAATTACTATCGATAAACTTCTACATCAGCTCTAACGCCTCTCGTCATTTTCCGAAGCGTATTTGCGAGGGAGTAGTACATTGCCCGACCTTTCTTGCAAGGTACACTCTCGGAATTTCAATAGTAAACCTTATGCAATGCCTTTCATTTAGCGTCTGCTATTGGACTTTGTGGAGCATTTGCATTAGTTTTAAGTATTACGTTATTATAGAAAATGAGAAATGCGATCGTACTATTTTAATAACGATGCCGCCATAAACGAGCAACAAATATTTCTTCTTCTTCTTTATCGTCGCCTTGTCCCACGTCACGTAGGGTTGCCGTTGCTCTTCTGGATCCTTCTCCTCCATGGTACTCTATCCATTGCCTCTTCCTTCTTCCGCCGGCCGCGGTGGTCTAGCGGTTCTGGCGCTGCAGTCTGGAACCGCGGGACTGCCACGGTCGCAGGTTCGAATCCTGCCTCGGGCATGGGTGTGTGTGATGTCCTTAGGTTAGTTAGGTATAAATAGTTCTAAGTTCTAGGGGACTTATGACCTAAGATGTTGAGTCCCATAGTGCTCAGAGCCTTCTTCCATCCTTTCTCCCTTAGGCCCCGGATATCTTATCCTTCCACCTCATCTTCGATCTTCCTCTCTTTCTCGCTCCTTCAATCTTTATATCTTTGTTTCCGATATACTCTTCCCCTTTTTTCTGTAAGTGTCCATACCACCTTAGTCTGCTCTCTTGTATCCCACTTTCACAGCTCCTCTAACAAATTCATTTCTAATCCTGTTACCCCACACATCCACCTCAGCATCCTCATTTCTGCCACTTTCATCTTCCTTTCCTGGGCTACTGTGATTGGCCATGTCTCTGCCCCGTATATCATAGCAGGCCTTACCACCGACTTGTACACTTTCCCTTTCAACCCAATGCTCACCTTCTTGTCACACAACACTCCAATCATTTTCCTCCGCAGTTTATTCGGTGTTGTATCTCGCTTTCCAAAATGTAGACTTTCACGGCCGGAAATATCATGTCCATTATAATTATCCGGGCTGTTATGCCGTGGTCGGTTGATGAATTCTGTGTCGATTCCCAACGTTTCGTCTCCGACTGCGGAAGACATCTTCAAGGGGGTCCGTAGCTCATTGCAAGGTCCAACACACGCACTGGCTCGCTACTGACTGCCGCTAAATTCCGTGTCCGCGCGCTCCCACGCCGCGGCGTGACGTCACATGTTTTGAAAACGTCAGTACAATTGGCCGCTGTCCGTCGCCGTCGATCGCCGTTGCCATCACCCAGTAGTGGGCGGGTGGTACACATCTTCTTTAACACAGGCATCCATATGCCGTTTAATTTCACACCCTCCTCCTTACGGTTGAAATTATTTGGGTGTTTAGCGATTTCAAATCAACGTACGTGCCCACCCACTTGCCCACGCCCACACCCACCCATACACACACACACACACACACACACACACACACACACACACACACAGAGAGAGAGAGAGAGAGAGAGAGAGAGAGAGAGGTGAATATTATCAAAAAAGGTTCAAATGGCTCTGAGCACTATGGGACTTAACATCTGAGGTCATCAGTCCCCTAGAACTTAGAACTACTTAAACCTAACTAACCTAAGGACATCACACACATCCATGCCCGAGGCAGGATTCGAACCTGCGACCGTAGCGGTCGCCCGGTTCCAGACTGTAACGCCTAGAACCGCTTGGTCACTGCGGCCGGCTGTGAATACTATCAATTGGGCCGATACACACTCCATCTGTATACAGACCATGTGACTTCCAGAGCGCGCTCAATTTAAATTAAAATATCGTTATCTTTCTGCGTAATAGGGCCTTCATCCAACTTAAATGACGAAGTGTAGAATTGTGGAAAACCATTTCCGAGATACAAACCTTCCCAATAACACTGTATGCACCTCAGTAAAATATAGGAGGACGAGTTTCCACTGACATCAAATGAAGCAGGAAAAGAACAAGTTGTACTAACGCACAAAGCATTCAAGAGCAAAATGCATTTGCCGTTTTCACACTACTGTGCTGCCTTTCCCAGTAATTGCGCAAGGCTTACAGCCCACTTTATTGGCTGTTTTCAAGCTGGCATCTTTATGAACATTACCTTTTCGACGTAGAAAAACGTTGTACTAGCCGCAGTTAACCAAAGGGCAGCGCTTGCACTCCACTCCGTCGTTACCTTTGTGAGGCACGATGTCCTGTCCGAGATGCAAATGTTTACGTCTGTGTCTGCTGTTTGGAGCACTGGAAATGTTCCAGCAACCCTGGCCTTACACTCACGAATTATGCTAGAGTGCCTGCAAGCTGCAGCCGTTATGCAAGTGCATGCAGCTACGTACGAGTGAATTTTTCAGAATTAATGGCTCTGTTAGCATTTAACTTTCTTTTACTGGAAAAAACGTTTTGGTTACGTGTAAATCATCGCGAACTGTTAGGCCCGATACACTGTGAAATCTTGTATAGCGTCTGAGATGCGAGTTCCTTTGTCTTCCCTAGTGGGTACGGGGAATTTCTTAAAGCACAATTACGACTGAAATTTTTTTTATCGGCTTGCAGGAAGAGATTTACAACCAGAAGGGAAAGTGCTTATGAAAGGCCGTATTTTATGTAGTATTATTTCCATAATCTCGTAAGTAAAGTGTCGAAGGTGAATCATTTATCGGACCTTGTTTTATCTGGATAAATCACAAATACGTTTTCTGTCTTGTACTCTTCCCATCTCCTTCCGTCACTTGGCCACATGATTTTACACGGCCTCCGTGGCCAGAATCGATGAGCTTCTAGTGATGTACTACAAGTGAAGCAAATTAAGCGACGTATCACTCCACTGATTGGAAAAGGAAACGTTTACCAATGGACCCGGATCGATTCCTAATGATGCTACACTTGTAATGCAGTTTTAACAAGGGTCGCTTTGACCCAGCGAGTAAGGTTAGAGCAATCACCATTTCTGCACTAATTATAAGCAAATTAAGCAACAAAATTACTTATTGAAAGGAAAAATGACGTTAATACCATGTAACGACGCCTCTATTTTCTATTGATAAGGAAGAGAATCGACAGTTTCCTTCATGAATGTCCGCAGCTTGTGGTCGTGCGGTAGCGTTCTCGCTTCCCACGCCCGGGTTCCCGGGTTCGATTCCCGGCGGGGTCAGGGATTTTCTCTGCCTCGTGATGACTGGGTGTTGTGTGCTGTCCTTAGGTTAGTTAGGTTTAAGTCGTTCTAAGTTCTAGGGGACTGATGACCATAGATGTTAAGTCCCATAGTGCTCAGAGCCATTTGAACCATTTGAACCTTCATGAATGTCATATCCGGTATTGATGACTAAACCTCTTAGTGGTATCAAATTGCGTTTCACCCGACGTTGAGATTGGTTCCAGACATGTTCTGTGTGATTAAGTTCCATTGATTTAATGGGCCAGTCGAGATGCGACAGGTGTACCTGAGCGTTCGTCAAACCAGGAACGTACGCATGAACACCGCTGTCGTCTCTTGAAAGACGGCAGTGTTCACAGCGCACTCATACGAACATAGAGAAGACAGTCAACAGTTCGTCATCAGAATGTTGGAAGAAATATCTTGGTTCACCTGAATGAGTAGCCCGAAGTCACAGGATGAGAAACACTTACAAAAGATCAGAAAATTAAATCTGGCCAAAACTACGTCCTCCATAATTTGCGGTTTAAAGGCGTAATTGGGCCGTCAATGCATTCGACG
The DNA here is from genome assembly GCF_021461385.2 of Schistocerca piceifrons. Lineage (NCBI taxonomy): Eukaryota > Metazoa > Arthropoda > Insecta > Orthoptera > Acrididae > Schistocerca > Schistocerca piceifrons. The sequence continues at coordinate 208,098,126 of NC_060142.1, read as the reverse complement.
CCTCGCATCATTTGAAAAGAGCAAAATCGCCACTCGTCGGGCCACAAAACACCCGTCACTCAGCTACTGTCCAGTTTCTGTATTGTTTGTCCCACTGAAGACGTGCAGCTTTATGTGCTGCTGCGATCAATGGTCTTTTGCGAGTTTCCCGGCTCAGAATGTCCACAGCATGCAATTCCCTTCGCAACTTCCTTTCGGAACTGGTTTGGTTGAACCTGTATTCACTGACAACAGCAGTTCCTGTCGGGTTTGGAACCGATTGTAATTCACAATGCGTGACTCCAGGCTTCGTTCTCTGTCGGTTAAGACCTTGTTACAATCACTGTTCTTACGCCATGTTACAAGGCTGCGAGTAGTAAATCATTCGTTGTGAACATGTCGGACATTCCACTTTAATACTCCAACAAATCAGGCAATTTCATTCACGTTTTAGTTACGCAGATGTGCCAAAAGAGCACTTACTTCTCCACTTCTATTCATCTCACTGCGTTGATTCCTTACAATTGACCGGCCCATACACAAAACTTTAGTGGCATGGCTTACTTCAGTGGCAGAGGGCCACATGGCCACATCGTACCAGTTATAAGCCAGTTACAACGCTCCAAAGCGACCAATGGAGTAACTAAAATTTGTCCAGTGAGTTAACATCCCGTATAACAATTTAACAACTCTCATAAATATTTCAGGATCCGACCAGTGAACAGGAAAATGCGCACCGTAACAGTCAACGTCCCACCTCTAACTGGTTCTTTGCAACTAACTCAGAAATCTCCGCAGTCGAAATAGCATTACAGTGCAAAATAACGTAAGCCAAGATCAAAATGCTTCAAGTTTCAACGGAAACAAATAAGGTGTTTTGCGCTTCCGTCACCATCACTTCCAGCTTCCAACGATCGAGGGAAGTGGCGCAATGGTTATCACACTGGACTCGCATTCAAATGGACAGCGATCCAAAACCCCGTTCGGCCATCGAGATCTGTGTTTTCCGTGATTTCCCTAAATCGCTACAGGTAAATGCCGGGACATTTCTTTTCAAAAGGGCATGGCCTATTCCGTTCCTCGTTCTTTCGTTCCACTAACTTGTGTTCCGTCACTAAAGACCGCGCTGTCACCGGGACGTTTAACACAAATCTTCCTTTTTTTCCCGCTACGGCCTAACACTAGGCCTCTACTGATCTCGGACGCATGCACTAACCGGCAACACTCGCCTACAAAAACTGTAAATTACTGATCAGAACTCTGAGCCGGCATACCGTAAACGCCCTTGAGAAAGTATGTATTCCGTACAGAAAGAATAGCTTCATCAGTCACTATGGACCACTAACTCTGTATCATGTACACTTTCGAACATCACCTCTAGGCCAGAGAGCTCACAATTCACTTCCTACACTCTGAAGGCCTACCGATCGACTCCAAGCAAGTTACGAAATTGTACAAGCTTTTCAACCTATTAGCTCGGAGGTGCAGTAAGATTGGTTTTGGAGTCCTTTCTGCCGCTGCTGGAAGTTCTCTGGTTAATGATGACTCACCACAAAACTTCTCGCATTATTATTTCTCACTTAATATTGCTGTGGGAATACCTGAGGCACCAGAAAGTTTCTAACACCTACACGAGCTTAGCAAATTTCAATAAGAGTAATAAGTATGCATTGTCAATCTCGACAAGAACCCACTTGTACCGAATAGGAAAAACCATCCGGTTGCAGACAAGAAATGCTCTTGCAAAAAATCTGGCATAACGTGGGTTTGCCTCGCTGACAGCTGAGTTCAAGTCGCAACGCGCAATCGTAAAGCGGATGAAACTCAAATTAATATGAAATCATTGCTCCAATTACAGTCCAAATCAAATAATTGCTACCCCAAATAGTCGCCCCGATTGACCCGAAAGTGATACAGCCATCAAGTAGAGGTTTTGATTGCAGGTCTTTTAAGAAAGGGATTTCGTTGAGACCTATGACTTCTTGCAGTCACAGTCAAGACGATCTCTCGAGACCTTCAATCTTTGTACAGGGGAGTCAAAATCTTTTAGGAAATCGGGGAGCAGATTATTTTCACGAAAACAATGGAAAAAATTTCGCGTAATTGCTTCGCATTCTTATCGAAATAAAATTTTAATATGGTATATTATCTGCATACCGTTGTCAGCTCTTGAGATTTGTTACAAGTCATCAACTCACAGAACACATGGAAAATATTTGAAATATCACTCTCTTGCTTGTACACACACGAGAGCATGCCCATGAAGATTATTACAGTCTTTCAAAGATCAGAGAACTTTGTTGAAAGGTTTGGCGGATTCCCATAACTTGTTGAGAAACCAGATCAGCATAAACTAATTCTTGTACATTTCTCACAAATCCAAGCGCGAAGCATTGATATTGGGCGAACGTGCAAGCCATGGTACCGCTCATTCGCACTCAGAAATCTGCTATGCTGTATGTAATCCAGTAAATCTCTAGTAATGTGAGTAAATATTGTCACATTCTGTGGGAAGGCTAGATGAATTATTCAACTGCTCGTTCTTTACAGGTACGTAAAATTTTCTTTCAATTATTACTCAGAAACAAATCTCAACGTACTTACCAATAAAATGAACAATATCATTATGCAAGAAAGACATCTAGATACTCAAATTTTACCGGACGCAGCTTGGCTGCGGTAACCTTCGGAAAAAGGACCAGTCCGATAACGAGGCTTATAGTAGTTCCCACAAAACCCAGTACCGTTTAGGAATTATGTCCTAATCGGTGTGGAGAATCTCTACTCAAGGAGTCTGTTAGGTGGTACACAATTATACTGTGACAACCAGTAATTAATGACATGACAAATCCCGCAACTCATTTATGAGTGTCAAGTCACAAGATTCGTACTGCTTTGGTAGCACGCTTTGCAGCTAGTAAGGCACATTTGTTAAAACATTTACTTGACTTTCATGGGCCTGTGCAGCAGCATTATCAGATATTCCAAGCGCCAATAGAGTTACTTCCCCACACTGCTGCATCTTCTCTCCCTTTGTGTGATAGCAAGTTAAAATGGCTATCAAAATCAACAATCCTGCTGTGTTTTATTACAGTGATGCTTCAAATTTTCAAAGCAAGAAGTGCTATGTACTAATTATGAAATATTATTTATTTTTCAATTTTATACATCAATGTGGACCCTAAAACATAATACATACAATCAGTCAGCATCATTAAGGCCAAAAATTCAGCACAATGTGTACGAGAATGATGACACATGGGTTTTGAAGACAATTATATATTCCGTTGGGTAATTTCAGGGAGAAAGATTGACATTCCAAGAAAACTGTTGTCGATGGATCCAGATCATTTATATCAGTGCTTCACTTACTTACGACCTTAATACAGCTCGCGAGACAGGATAAAATATCACTTATGTGAGGTAAAGACAAACAGTCTCCATGGGTTCCGAAATATTTCGAGATCCGACCACTGGAATGGATAATGTACATTACTAATAGTTAATAACCACCTCGAGCTGTTCCCTTACAATTTCGTCAGATAATCTTCATCAATACCAACAGTCATCAATAAATACATCACAAGAAATAGGTCACATCTCAAGGTCTTGGAGCTTTGAAGGGTAGAGAACGTCACCTCTGATCTCTTTCAAGTCAGCAAAACGAACAACAAACCATAACGTTTTGCGGTCGTGCAGTGTGATGCTGGATAAAGCAAGGTAAATGTAAAGGTGTCATGAACTCAAAGGTTGGATTGAACACGCCAGTGCTTTACAAGGCATGATCTAAGTATTAGGGGTATGCCGTTCCTTTCCTCCGAAGTTGGAACTGTCTAACCCAACGTTCACTGCGAAACATGGTGCAAATCGGTTTTTCATATTAACAAAAATTGTCAGAGGCAAAATAAATGATAAGTGACAGATCAAAATCCTAGGACTGACTGGTTTACTCTGTAAGAATAACAAAGACCTCTAAGATGAAGATATGACATCCTCAGCAGAAATTTGACTGTGTCCTGAGCCCTTTGAAATTATTTTTTATAGCACTACACAGAGTTAATAAAATTAAATCTGTCATTAAGCGAAGGCTGTTTTCAATAAGAACGTGCTTTATCTGACATGGTTACAAGTTATGTGGTATACTCTAGAAGTAGTATATGAGTTGTGTTCTTTGGGCAGCGAAATAACTGACGATGGCTGAGATAGAGAGGATATAAACTTCAGACATATAATAGCATGAAAAGCAGTCCTGAAAAAAAGAGTAATTTGATAAAATTTAATACATTTTTGGAATCTTTTATCGAGGTTTTTGCCTGGAGTGTAGCCTTTCACGACAGGCAAATGAGGACGATAAACAGCTTATACAAGAAGAGAATAGAAGATTTTGAAACATAGTGTTACAGTAGAATGTTGAAGATTAGATGGGTAGATCTAATAACTAATTAGGTGGTTATTATTGTGATCTTCATTCCAAAGACCGTTGTGATACAGCTGGCCATAACACTCTAGCCTTCACAAAACTCTTCAGCTCTGAATAATTACGGCAACCATCGCGCAGTTGAACCTGCCTACCGTATCATCCCGTCGTCTGCCTCTACGGACTCTTATTCCCCATGTCCTTCCATTACCAAACTGAAGATTCTTTTATTCCTCAGGATATGTCCTATCAATCCCCCTTTCTTTTAGTCACGTTTAGCCATAAATTTTTGCCGGCCGCAGTGGCCGAGCAGTTCTAGGCATTCAGTCTGGAACAGCGTGACCGCTACGGTCGCAGGTTCGAATCCTGCCTCGGGCATGGATGTATGTGATGTCTTTAGGTTAGTTAGGTTTAAGTAGTTCTAGGGGACTGATGACCTCAGATGTTAAGTCCCATAGTGCTCAGAGCCTTTTGAATCATTTTTGAATCACAAATTTTTATTTCCTCTCCAATTCGATTCAGTAGCTCCTCATTAGTTACCCAATCTACCCATCTAGTCTTCAGTATTCCTCTGTAGCACCAAATGGCGAAAGCTTCAGGCTGTTCTTGTCTGAACTGCCAATCGTCCACGTTTCACTTCTGCATAAGGCCACACTCCAGGCAATACCATCAGAAAAGATTTTCTAGCTCGCAAATTTATATTAGATGTTAAGAAAATCCTCTTCTTGAGAAGCGCTTTGGTTACTACATCCTCTCGGCTTTCGCCATCATCAGTTATTTTGCTGCCCAAATAGTAACACTAATCTATTGTTTTTGGTGTCAATCAGCATCGTGTGATTCGATGACACTTGTTTTAATTTCGTTGATGTTCATCTTAAACCTATTTTCAAAACCCTACATATTCCGTTCAATTGCTCTTCTAAATCCTTTGCTGTCTCTGACAGAATTACAATGTCGTCGACAAATCTCAGACTTTCACTTTTTCTCCCTTTCCAAATTTCTCCTTGGTTTCGTTTACCACCACCGGCGGCTATGGCTGAGCGGTTCTAGGCGCTTAAGTCTGGAACCGCGCTGCTGCTGCCGTTGCAGGTGTGATGTCCTTAGGTTAGATAGGTTTAAGTAGTCTAGGGGACTGATGACCTCAGATGCTTAGAGCCATTTGAACCATCCTTTACCACTTGCTGAGCGAACAGAATGAACAACGTCGAGATTAAGTTACAACCCTGTCCCATTCCCATCTCAACCACCGTTTCCCTTTCATGCCTTCCGACTCACAACTGCCACCTGGTTTCTAAACAAGCTGTAAGTATCCTTCCGCCGTTCCTTTTATTTAATAAGGTGGTGCTGAAGAGAAATGGGGAGAAAGAAAGTGATAACACTACGTGGGAAAATGAAGGGGTCGGTTGATAGAAATATTGAGGCATCAAGGAATAGTCATTCAGGTAATTGAGGTCGCTATGGGAGGTGGAGGGGATTAAAACTATAGATGGAGACCAAGGCTCGATTATACACTAATGGCCATTAAAATTGCTACACCACGAAGATGACGTGCTACAGACGCGAAATATAACCGACAGGAAGAAGATGCTGTGATACGCAAATGATCAGCTTTTCAGAGCATTCACACAAGGTTGGCGCCGGTGGCGATACCTACAAAGTTCTCCAATGAGGAAAGTTTCCAACCGATTTCTCATACACAAACAGCAGTTGACCGGCGTTGACTGATGAAACGTTCTTGTGATGCCTCGTGTAAGCAGGAGAAATGCGTACCATCACGTTTCCGACTTTGATAAAGATCGGATTGTAGCCTATCGCGATTGCGGTTTATCGTATCGCGACATTGCTGCTCGCGATGGTAGAGATCCAATGACTGTTAGCAGAATATGGAATCCGTGGGTTCAGGACTGGTCAATGGTGGCCGAGCAACTGGCTCGTCACAATACGTCAGTCACTACTCTTGATGAACTTTGGTATCGTGTTGAAGCTGCATGGGCAGCTGTACCTGTACACGCTTCCAAACTCTGTTTGACTCAATGCCCAGGCGTATCTAGGCCGTTATTGCAGCCAGAGGTGATTGTTCTGGGTACTGATTTCTCAGGATCTATGCACCCAAATTGCGTGATAATGTTGTCACACGTCAGTTCTAGTTTAATATATTTGTCCAATAAATACCCGTTTATCATCTGCATTTCTTCTTGGTCTAGTAATTTTAATGGCCAGTAGTGTATTAAACAAGTTTAAGTGGATATAGACTTCAGTAGTTACGCAGAGAGTAAATTAGCGTAGGTAAAGTGGTGCATCAGCCCAGTCTGCGGCTCCTAATCCTTCATGGTATTTTTTGCTACTTATGTCTGAGAGGAACTCAGATGTCGATCGATTCTTCTTCGAATGAACGGTTCCGGCACATCATTAGCGACTATAAAGGGAAATGGGAAAGGTGACAATGGCACACAAAGTACTCCCTGCCACACACCGTAAGGTGCCCTGCGAAGTATAAATGTAGATTGAGATGCAGAGTGAAGAGACCAGCGACGCACGCTGGGGTAACTCCGGTTTCAGCCGCCACAAATATAACCTGTTGCCCAATCGGGCGGGCGGGGCCTGTCCGCCAGCGGGCGTGCACACGTGTCTTTTTGCAGCGATACTCATAAAAATAATCCTCGTGGCTGCCAGGCCAGGACAGCGGCGGCCGCGGCGGCGGCGGGCGGGCGGCAGTCGTCACACGGCGCTGCCAGCCGGCCTGTGCCCACTTTGTTGCGGCTGCAGCTCCGCTCAATTTGCCGCCAGCCTCCAACCTGCGCGTCCTTGCCTCGTGGCACGCTCGGCTCTCTGCGGCCAATTCCAATAGTGGCGGTTGACGTGTGCCACTTGCTCAGCGCCGCGCCGCTGCGCCGCTGCACACGCGCGCGCGTGTCTGCAGAAAGCGACCCGTCTAACGAAATGTGTAAACACTGCGCTCTGACCTTCGGCTTTAGAGGTCGGCGCTTTCAGCCTGAGATCGCCTTCGAGACTGAAGTTTGTATTCCCCTCCTCACCGCACGAGAAGACCGTAACCCTCGCAATATCAACTGGTGAGGAAGTTGTGGGGGTGGGAGGGGTACATCATGCGCACTTTTTACAATATTCTAACGTATTTAAGGGGGGACGTGAAACGGGCGGCCTTGGAGCAGGAGAGGCACCACAGAACATTTTAATTTGCACTGTCTATACTTTTACAAATAAATTCATAAAACTTTGTCAGCATGACCAGGAAGGATTCAGGATTCACACTCATAGCAGTGGAAGTTCAAAAACATTGTGTGGTTTCGCCGCCAGACACCACACTTGCTAGGTGGTAGCCTTTAAATCGGCCGCAGTCCGTTAGTATACGTCGGACCCGCGTGTCGCCGTTATCAGTGATTGCAGACCGAGCGCTGCCACACGGCTGGTCTAATCCACAGACTTACTATATAAAAACTAGACCACGCATTGGCGCTAGTGTCGCGTCCCCAGATTGAACGTGATAGAAGCCGCCATTTGCAGGGAAACAGTGCGTAAACAGGGTTCGTTTGTGTGCTGTTTTTAATTGTAACAGTATAATGGAAGCAAAGACAAAGACAGAAACAATGTTACATTTCACAGTTTAATAATTTTTTTTGTGGGATCTAAAATTAAAAAACCTTTCTCACACCGGCCTGATTTAGCTTCACTGATCAGGATAGTAAAAACATGCGTATATTAAGGGAATTTTCATTCACAAAGCAGGTTTATCACATTCACACAGTTCAATACTGTTCTATCATGATAAAATTGAGCTTAACTTAAATTCCATAAAGCAGTGAAGCAATTTCGAAGTCTCAGTGCGACGAAAATTGTCAGTCGATCTCCTGAAAACATTTGTAATAATTATTAACTTTCGGTGATAACATGAGGAAGACCGGAGATCTGATGGTAAGACCGTGTTAGCCTATTTATTTGAAGTAATAAACTGGATATCTTGAGCATACAAAACGGCAGGTTCGTCCAGTGTAAATCAGACGTTCCCCAATGATCCCGTGCAACACAGCGTAGTAAGCAGACACTGTCAATAATAATCAGTTAAATAATACGCGAACACACTTACTTTAGTTTAGTTCATGTATTAAATTCCTTCTCATACAGAATCTCATCAAGATGGCGACTAGCTCAACAATACATACATATACATCCTCCTTCTTTCACGGCTAATCGGCAAGATCTCATTCATTCTTTTCATAAGAGAAAACAGATAGTAGAGAAGCTATTCCATGGAGTAAATGGACGCTCCAAGGAATAATGGGGCTTGAAACTACTTTGCATTGATAATCATCGTATATTAAAGTTTAGGAATCGGTAAGATAAGAAGAGATATTTCGAGATATGTACTGAGTTACATAATTTATAAAGTTTCTGAAAATATCGCGGAGAGACCGCTGCAAGAGACATTACAAGGGGGCAGTCATTTCTGGTTGTTTGTTACTTTCTATTACTTGTATATAGTATTTTCATGGAGAAGTAATACATCATGAGTGTTTTTTTTTTTTGTTTAGGTTTCCCCTAAATCGGAAATGGATAGTTGCTACTCGGAGAGAGAACTTCCAACCGACAGCAAATCATTTGCTGTGCTCTCTTCATTTTGAAGAGAATTGTTAAATGGAAAATTATGTAATTAGACGTCAACTGAAGGACGATCCTATACCGACAGTATTTGGATTTCCAACTCATTTGAAAAGGGTATAATGTCCTGGAAATCGTGCAATATAGGCCTAGGTTAAATATGGTGTAAATACTGTCAGTGTGTACAATTTTGAACGTTCCTTTTCCAGGTTACCAAGGCAATCAAATATATATTAAGTATGAATCAGAGGTAGGTCGAATAATTGCGTTTAGATACTTAACATGTGTTGTCTGGTGGTATACTTCCTAATTGGTCAAAATTTAATCAAATGTTGCAAACTCAACCAGTTTTAGAGGTGCTAATGTGCGAATGTGCGAATGAAAGTCCTACCGTATTTAAATTGCTATAGGTTATTACAATTACAATTAATCATACCAAAATTCGAGTGTAGACAATACTGTGCTAAACAAAAGTAAGCGTGCAAAATGTACACAGTAGTCGGCAAAAAGCAAACAGGACCTGACAGGAAAATTACATGAATTAAATAATAATCGTACTGAAACTTCCTGGCAGATTAAAAATCTCATTCTGGAATAATCGTACTGTCTGCTACTTTAAAAGTTTCATGTAATTATCTAATGCAAATACCTCAATGTAAACTCGCTCCACCTTGTCAGGAAAGAGCCGTACATTCTTAAATTTCGCGACTGTATGCAGACGTATTTCGGAAATTAGGATACTTCATTCATTTTAGTATACTTTTAAAATAGACTTGAATACTCAGTACTTTTTTAAACAAACGTGTGTTTAATTTGTGCTTCAATTTGCTCTTGTTGCGTCTCATATACGTCAAATCACAACCCCAGTACTAGGATTCATCAATGCAAATGGCGGCGATCAGCTGCTTCAATTGGGGGACAGTTGCCTCGCTTCTCCGCTACGGCATGGTAGGGGCTTGGTCTAGTCTAGAGAGACTCCCTAGCACTCGTCCCAGTTGTACAGCCGACTTTGCTAGCGATGGTTCACTATACAGGGTGAGTCACCTAACATTACCGCTGGATATATTTCGTAACCACATCAAATACTGACAAATCGATTCCACAGACCGAACGTGAGGAGAGGGGCTACTGTAACTGGTTAATACAAACCATAAAAAAATGCACGGAAGTATGTATTTTAACACAAACCTACGTTTTTTTTTAAATGGAACCCCGTTAGTTTTGTTAGCACATCTGAACATATAAACAAATACGTAATCAGTGCCGTTTGTTGCATTGTAAAATGTTAATGACATCCGGAGATATTGTAACCTAAAGTTGACGCTCGAGTCCCACTCCTCCGCTGTTCGATCGTGTGTATCGGAGAGCACCGAATTACGTAGGGATCCAAAGGGAACGGTGATGGACCGTAGGTACAGAAGAGACTGGAACAGCACATTACGTCCACATGCTAACACCTTTTTATTGGTCTTTTTCACTGACGCACATGTACATTACCATGAGGGGTGAGGTACACGTACACACGTGGTTTCCGTTTTCAATTACGGAGTGCAATAGAGTGTGTCCCGACATGTCAGGCCAATAGATGTTCAATGTGGTGGCCATCATTTGGTGCACACAATTGCAATCTCTGGCGTAATGAATGTCGTACACGCCGCAGTACATCTGGTGTAATTTCGCCGCAGGCTGCCACAATACGTTGTTTCATATCCTCTGGGGTTGTAGTCACATCACGGTACACATTCTCCTTTAACGTACCCCACAGAAAGAAGTCCAGAGGTGTAAGATCAGGAGAACGGGCTGGCCAATTTATGCGTCCTCCACGTCCTATGAAACGCCCGTCGAACATCATGTCAAGGGTGAGCCTAGTGTTAATTGCGGTATGTGCAGGTGCACCATCATGCTGATACCACATAAGGCGACGCGATTCCAGTGGGACATTTTCGAGCAACGTTGGCAGATCGTTCTGTAGAAACGCGATGTATGTTGCAGCTGTTTAGGCTCCTGCAATGAAGTGAGGACCAACGAGGTGGTCACCAATGATTCCGCACCATACATTTACAGTCCACGGTCGCTGTCGCTCTACCTGTCTGAGCCAGCGAGGATTGTCCACGGACCAGAAATGTATGTTCCGTAGATTCACTGCCCCGTGGTTAGTGAAACCCGCTTCATCGGTAAACAGGTAGAACTGCAACGCATTCTCTGTTAATGCCCATTGACAGAATTGCACTCGATGATAAAGTCATCACCATGTAATTGCTGATGTAGCGACACATGAAACGGGTGAAAGCGGTGACGATGCAGTATGCGCATGACACTACTTTGACTCAGTCCACCGGCTGTCGCAATGTCCCGTGTACTCATGTGTGGGTTCATGGCTACAGCAGCTAACACACCAACTGCACCCGCTTCTCCTATGACGGGCCTGTTACGGACCCGTTTGCGTGCTACGACCATACCTGTTGCATACAGTTGGCGGTAGATGTTTTGCAACGTGCGGCACGTTGGATGCTCTCTGTCCGGGTACCGTTGCCGGCCAGTGTGGCCGAGCGGTTCTAGGCTCTTCAGTCTGGAACCGCGCGACCACTACGGTTGCAGGTTCGAATCCTGCCTTGGGCATGGATGTGTGTGATGTCCTTAGGTTAGTTAGGTTTAAGTAGTTCTAAGTTCTAGGGGACTGATGACCTTAGATGTTAAATCCCATAGTGCTCTGAGCCATTTGAACCATTTTGAACCGGGTACCGTTCTGCATACACCCTGCAGGCTTCAGATGCATTTCGTCGACACTCGCAATAGATATCATCTCCGCCTTTCCGGAGTTCGAATACACCATAGTCATAGTTCCTACAACACTACACTATCACAGACGTCTGGTAACACGGTATACTACAGTTGGTCTGCGTGCGGAGACGAATGCAGAATAACAATAGCAGCAAGCGCTACATGCGGACACTGCGACAGCTAGACCAAACCACAACAGTGCACTACAGCCACACTCGTAAACACGGTCGTCATCGTAAATATGTCCCTGCAGATGCTGCTCGCCGACCGTGGCCCGTGTTTGTTACAACACGCAGCTGAACGTCGGGGGTTTCAAGCGTCAACTTTAGGTTACAATATCTCCGGATGTCATTAACATTTTACAATGCAACAAGGGGCAATGATTACGTATTTGTTTATATGTTCAGATGTGCTAACAAAACTAACGTGGCTCCATTTAAAAAACGTAGGTTTGTGTTAAAAAACATACTTCCGTGCATTTTTGTATGGTTTGTATTAAACAATTACACTAGCCCCTCTCCTCACGTTCGGTCTGTGGAATCGGTTAGTCAGTATTTGATGTGGTTTACGAATTATCCAGCAGTAACGTTAGGTGACTCACCCTGTATACATACGCTCTCATTTGCAGAGACGACTGTTTAGCATAGCCTTCAGCTACGTCATTTGCTAAGACCTAGCAAGGCGCCATATTCAGTTACTGTAAGTCATATCTTCAAGAATGTATTCTGAACAGATAATATTGTGAATCATGTACCGTCAAGAGCGACGTTCATCATTAATGGTTCAAAATGGCTCTGAGCACTATGGGACTTAACATCTATGGTCATCAGTCCCCTAGAACTTAGAACTACTTTAACCGAACTAACCTAAGGACAGCACACAACACCCAGTCATCACGAGGCCATCATTAATGGATTAAAGTTAAGTATAAAACTAATTACGTCCGCTTTCTGAATTTTCATTCCTTGTCATGTTCCAGACCTCACGTCAGTATAGTCCTTCCCTCCTCACGCCAGCCTGCGTGAGCTAAAACGCGTGCATTTCGGCCTCCACTAGTAACACGGTGTTGGCTCTTCTGCCAAAACAACACATAGCAAAACAAATTTTTCTACACGTGAAATTTCATATGTTTTTCACTTAGTATTGGCTGCATTTGTTGCTGTAGGTACACCTTTCTTCATAAGTAAGAGAGATTCTTCGATGAAATTCGCACAGGATACAAACCATACTTACAGGTGTATGAAACTCTAGAATTTCCCAAATCTGTTAAAAACTGTGGTAAAAATGTAGATAATTAACTATAAAATTCGAGCTTTCTCTAAACACGAAGTTTGAAATGTAACAGCCCATTCATTTTTTCATGGATTAAATAAATTCTAGAGTTTCATATACCTGTAAGTATGGTTTGTAAGCTGTGCAAAATTCATCGAGGAATCTCTCTTACTTATGAAGAAAAGTGTACCTATAGCAAAAAATGCAGCCAACAGCAAGTGAAAAAAAGATCATGAAATTTCACTTTTAAGAAATATTATTTTTTCATGTTTTTAACTTCCACTGCTGTGAGTGTCAATCCTGAATCCTTCCTCGTCATGCTGACAAAGTTGTATCAATTTATTTGCAAAAGTATAGACAGTGCAAATTAAAATGTCCTGTGGTGCCTCTGCTTCTCGAAGTCGGCCCGTTTGACGTCCTACCCCCCCCCCCCCCCTTAAATTAGTTATTTTTTAGATAATGATAAAGTATTTATTGTTTTTAATGAATTATTCTATTAGAAATTTTTCAGTTAGACTTAACCCAAACATCTAGGTCTCAGTAGTAGCTGTCACTTTCCCCAGTGAATGTTGTATTCAATTTTCTAGATTCAGCACCTTACTTACACATCAGTGTCTTTTTAAAAAGTATGTTGAGACTAAAAGTCAATAGCGATGAACGAAATTTGTATTTTTGAAATTTTATTTGGTGATGGTAAAGTCGGTAGTATACGTTATTGAAAGTGCGCTGATATGGCTAAGAATGTGCTAAAAGGTATTTTCAGGTATGGACCCTACTTAATGCTTGGTAATGCACATTATCGAAAATGCCTTAGTATTGCTGGGGTTAAAGACCGGCACTCTTCGGTTTCCTTCAAACACTTTAACATCGCTTATCCAATCTTCGTTGATCCATTATGGACCATGGGACAACGGCTGGCATGTAATTCTTGATGCAATAATTTACCAACAGCCGTATGTATTGTAGAAATTTATTTTATGAACTTCTTATGTGCTACCAGTTTCGGCATTACATTGATGCTATCTTCAGGCCCCACACGTATAGTCGTAAAATCTATCTACACGGAAGGAGCCATATAACTGCATCCGTGAATCAAATCTTTATGCAACAGGTGGCATCAATGTAATGCCGAAACTGGTAGCACACAAGAAGTTCATAAAATAAATTTCTGCAATACATACGGCTGTTGGTTAATTATTACACCAAGAAATCGCTTATCCAATCCTCACTGATGCGTGTCTCTGCTTCACCCACGTCGTTTCATGCTTTCTTTTTATTATTTTAGATACAAACTGCATAAAAGTTTTCTGATACTTAGTGGTATGAAATCTGAACCAATAATAAAACACTCGTCTTCACCACAAGCATTTATAACATTTTTTTAAATCCCTTCACGTTTCGACATTAAGACATATTCAAAGGAACTAAACGAAAAAGTATACATTGAGAAACATATGAGCAACATCAACGCAATACAATATGAAGACAGCAAAATTTGCAATTACCAAAATCTTACTGATACAAAGTATCATGCCAAAGTTCATCACACAAAGCACAAGTGCACTGGCAGGGAATGATAAGGAAATCAGCTCCGCCAGATAGCACCTAGCGTACAAATATGGCATTGTTCTACAACTAATACATTGTTTTTACATTTTAAATAAAATAGCAAGCGTATATTTAACAATCATATATACCAGATGGCAGTAATTAAATTGACAGTGCTCCGAGTGCTGCAATGCAGGCCGCATACACTGCAGGACGCTCGAACATCGTAGGTACGTTCACTAATCGGTGCTCTCGTGGAGTATGCTGAAAAAAATAATAGTTCCACTTTCTTCCACAAGGTGACAAAATGACAGTCAGAATGTTGATGTGGGTGCGGGAAAGGGGCAAGAACGATCAAACACATGACAACAGTGGTTCTGGAACGTTTGTTAGAATTTGGCCACAAGTTATAACATGTGTTCAATATGGTTCTCGACTTAGCAACATGCTGCACTCTTAACACGACATGGCCGACAGTTGCTCGCACCATGTCCGTTGTAACCAGAGCGATATGCTATACTTAAAATTAGGAAGAGTCCGAATATATTCCTAATAACAGCATATGGAGAAGTCACATGGATTTAGGTTTGGGCATATGGAAGGCCACACACGTTGAAATTGACTAGACACGATAAGATCGTTACCGATGGTTTCTCGGAGCAAATCTGTCACGTAGCAAGTGGCGTGTGGTGTCATCCCACCTTGTACGAAAATTACGTTCCCCCAAAGCTGGCATCACGTGTTTCGCAAGGAAGTTGTATAACGTTCAGATGACACTTTACATCTAACAGGCCGTCAAGGTGTCAGCTCCCTGAAGAAACATGGTCCGAGAATGAAGGAGCTTGTGGAACCGTACCACACAGTCACATGTGCTGAATACAATGGATGTTTCTGCACAACATATGACGGAGTAGAACCCCAAATGCGACAGTTCCGCGCATTCACGGCATCGTGCAGATTAAACTGTGCCTCGTCCGTCCAAACAATATTCCCCGGCTACATGTCATCTATTTCCATGCATGCCAAAAAACTAAGGCAAAGTTATGGCGTTGTAGCCTATCTTGGGGCTTCAAGAGGAGCGTGAACAATTTGAGTAGATGACTTCTTGTGTAATTGGGCTCAAAGAAGCCGGTTGAGGTACTCGACGAATCGCTCGACACTTGAACATGAGCTATGCCACTACTCGACGATGTTGATAGGAATGGGTGAACCATGGCCTTACACAGGGTCAAAAAGGAAGTGATCGACCTAGGAAGACGACGGAAAGTTAGAACAGTGCAATCGTCAGAAAGGCACTCAGAACCCTGGATTCGTCATTATCATCGATGTCCAGCTGGTCCTTCAGTGCCACAAGGACCACGAATAGGGGCGGCTCACAAAAAGGGGACTGAGCTCACGACTCCCCACGTGCAGACTACCATCGACCACAGTACGCCAATAATTGCAAACCACGAGTGGTGGTCTGGGGTGTTATTTCATTCACTTCATTGGTTGTCATCTGCGGCACTCTTACGGTTCGTTGCTACGTCGACGACATTCTGCGTCTCGTTTCGTTGCCCTTACGTTTCAGTAAGATAATGTGCGTCCACACACAGTTCTTTGAATAGTATTCAACTGTGACTGACGCCCGAACAACAGGGAACTAACATGAATCGAGATTAGAAAATAGTGCATTGATAATGGCTAGGCACTAGCCGAAATCTGCGTTTGCGTAATAAAACCCGCAAAAAAAGGACGACTGATTGTTGCGCTCTATAATTTATAAATTTATAGATAGAAAATATCTTTTTGAACATGACAAGTGTCAACAGCTATTGTAATTGTAAGCGCATGTAAGCAACAAGGAAAGCACAATAATATTCTGTTTCTGAACGTTGTAAAGTTTTTTAATTGCGGTATTGTTTTCATATGAGAGGACTGTCGAGTCGTTTTACAAATAAGTCGAAATTTTCTTTCGGGTTAGATTGGAATCAGCGATCTATGGACATTATCTCACGAAATTCGACGGTCTACCGCTCTAAGAAATAAGTTACCAAGTAATTGAAGTGTAAGTAGATAAAATGACAAGTTTCACGAAGAGTTTAATTTTGTAACAGTGGGAGAGCATACCTCGGAGGTAAGTTAATGTTAACTTCACACTGCAACACATCTTTAATCAAGTTGTGAACTCGTGCGTCCACGTGGTGGCAATTTGCACAATGCAACTATATTTTACGCATCTTATCATTCTCTGGAACATTCAAAACCAATTTTTCAGATGTTTTTTTAGATGCATTTTTACCGTATGGCACCATCCACCATGTGCAACCCGTTGTCTGAAACGTAAATTCCAAAACAAAACGTCACTGTGAATAAGGATTATGACGGCAGGAGCAGAGAGCTAAACAGTAACGTCTCAGGCATCATGTGAATCGAATGGAGCAGTCTTTCAAATTATTTAAATTTCATTTCCGTGTTTATAAAAGAATACTGAAATTCAAGAGGAAGAAATGCATGCTAGGAGCATAAAATATATAATTAATCACTTAAGACAGTTTCTAAAAAGCAGTCAAATAGCCTATTACGTCCGCAACTGCTATACAGAAAATAGGTACACAAGAGAGTACACATCAAAACAGTCATCAACAATAGGCTATGAGCAACTAATCTAATACATTCATAATCATCGTATGACAAATATCCTCGCATATATTGGTGACAAGTCTGAACAAATGTCCAGGCGAAGACATTACCTTAGCATTAGAGCTATTTGGCTAGGTGTAATTACCGAAATCTAAATAACTGTTTCTAAGAAATATGAAATTAAACCGATCCCATTGGATTCTAAGCGAGGTGTTTAATGTTGAAGCGAATATCGTAAAAATATATGTATGTAAATATTTATATACACTCCTGGAAATGGAAAAAAGAACACATTGACACCGGTGTGTCAGACCCACCATACTTGCTCCGGACACTGCGAGAGGGCTGTACAAGCAATGATCACACGCACGGCACAACGGACACACCAGGAACCGCGGTGTTGGCCGTCGAATGGCGCTAGCTGCGCAGCATTTGTGCACCGCCGCCTTCAGTGTCAGCCAGTTTGCCGTGGTATACGGAGCTCCATCGCAGTCTTTAACACTGGTAGCATGCCGCGACAGCGTGGACGTGAACCGTATGTGCAGTTGACGGACTTTGAGCGAGGGCGTATAGTGGGCATGCGGGAGGCCGGGTGGACGTACCGCCGAATTGCTCAACACGTGGGGCGTGAGGTCTCCACAGTACATCGATGTTGTCGCCAGTGGTCGGCGGAAGGTGCACGTGCCCGTCGACCTGGGACCGGACCGCAGCGACGCACGGACGCACGCCAAGACCGTAGGATCCTACGCAGTGCCGTAGGGGACCGCACCGCCACTTCCCAGCAAATTAGGGACACTGTTGCTCCTGGGGTATCGGCGAGGACCATTCGCAACCGTCTCCATGAAGCTGGGCTACGGTCCCGCACACCGTTAGGCCATCTTCCGCTCACGCCCCAACATCGTGCAGCCCGCCTCCAGTGGTGTCGCGACAGGCGTGAATAGAGGGACGAATGGAGACGTGTCGTCTTCAGCGATGAGAGTCGCTTCTGCCTTGGTGCCAATGATGGTCGTATGCGTGTTTGGCGCCGTGCAGGTGAGCGCCACAATCAGGACTGCATACGACCGAGGCACACAAGGCCAACACCCGGCATCATGGTGTGGGGAGCGATCTCCTACACTGGCCTACACCACTGGTGATCGTTGAGGGGACACTGAATAGTGCACGGTACATCCAAACCGTCATCGAACCCATCTCTCTACCATTCCTAGACCGGCAAGGGAACTTGCTGTTCCAACAGGACAATGCACGTCCGCATGTATCCCGTGCCACCCAACGTGCTCTAGAAGATGTAAGTCAACTACCCTGGCCAGCAAGATCTCCGGATCTGTCCCCCATTGAGCATGTTTGGGACTGGATGAAGCGTCGTCTCACGCGGTCTGCACGTCCAGCACGAACGCTGGTCCAACTGAGGCGCCAGGTGGAAATGGCATGGCAAGCCGTTCCACAGTACTACATCCAGCATCTCTACGATCGTCTCCATGGGAGAATAGCAGCCTGCATTGCTGCGAAAGGTGGATATACACTGTACTAATGCCGACATTGTGCATGCTCTGTTGCCTGTGTGTATGTGCCTGTGGTTCTGTCAGTGTGATCATGTGATGTATCTGACCCCAGGAATGTGTCAATAAAGTTTCCCCTTCCTGGGACAATGAATTCACGGTGTTCTTATTTCAATTTCCAGGAGTGTATATAGTATCTATGCTAATATTTAGAAACGGGTGAGAAACGAGAACCGCCATAAATATGACAAACGTCGACCAACATTCACGGCAGATTGTAAATTATTCCTTGACTCCACCATTTGAAAGCCACCAGATATTTTTTGTTAGACAGGTTTCAGCAACTAGGTACCATCACCAATGGGTCTCACTTTGTTTGTTCTGGAAAATGTGGTCAGATTTTTTTGGTTTCAGTCCTAATATTTTAGGTATTAAAACTAATATGTGCGTCTACTTTTGATACAATTGCTCATTTTCATGCGATTCTTCAATTTAACAAGATGACATGTTGTTATATATTTTATGACCTTTCCTGTCATTTACGAACTAGCGAGAAATAGTCAGATCTCTGGTGCTCAAAAGTAGTTATACTTCCAGAGTTTCCTACCGATTGTATCAACAATACATTTGCTGAAAATTAAGTTTTTTATTGCCATATTGTGAGCCTTCGGTGTATTATTTGCTATTTCCTGTAAGCGCCATTTTCACCACACTTTTTATAACCTAACTGTTAGTTCGTTGCGTTAGTCTGCAATGAGAGACCAAATGATCTAATAGCGAGACACGCAAAAGGATAGGTGACATTACCAGCACCATTAACCATAGTTAAATCGTTAAATAAATGTTAGCTTGAAAGGGAGTAATTACGTCAAAAGTAGACGCACGTATTAGCTTTTAGTACTATTTACCGCTAAAATAATAACACTGAAAATCTGTCAAACCCTTAACACATTCTTCTATAGAATCAAAGCGACACACACCGAGTTTGTTACAGGGGTAATGTAGCCCGTTTGTTTTTGGCGTCTGCACAAGGCGAAGTTACAAAACAAAGTTCATTTAAATGAAACTATGTAATTACAGAGACTTTTTCAGGTCTCAAGCATTTTTTTTGTATATATGCAGACTGAAGCAACGAATAAAATTTTGTACACTACTGGCCACTAAAATTGCTACACCAAGAAGAAATGCAGATGATAAACGAGTATTCATTGGACAAATATATTATACTAGAACTGACATGCGATTACATTTTCACGCAATTTGGGTGCATAGATCCTGAGAAATCAGTACCCAGAACAACAACCTCTCCACGCCCGGGTTCCCGGGTTCGATTCCCGGCCGGGTCAGGGATTTTCTCTGCCTCGTGGTGACTGGGTGTTGTGTGATGTCCTTAGGTTAGTTAGGTTTAAGTAGTTCTATGTTTTAGGGGACTGATGACCATAGATGTTAAGTCCCATAGTGCGCAGAGCCATTTGAACCAACAACCTCTGGCCGTAATAACGGCCTTGATACGCCTGCGCATTGAGTCAAACACAGCTTGGATGGCGTGCACAGGTACAGCTGCCCATGCAGCTTCAACACGATACCACAGTTCATCAAGAGTACTGACTGGCGTATTGTGACGAGCCAGTTGTTCAGTCACCATTGACCAGACGTTTTCAATTGGTTAGAGATCTGGAGAATGTGCTGGCCAGGGCAGCAGTCGAACATTTTCTGTATCCAGAAAGGCCCGCACACGACCTGCAACATGCATCGTACATTATCCTGCTGAAATGTAGGGTTAGGTATCGAATGAAGGGTAGAGCCACGGGTCGTAACACATCTGAAATGTAATGTCCACTGTTCAAAGTGCCGTCAATGCAAACAAGAGGGGACCGAGACGTGTAACCAATGGCGCTCCATACCATCACGCCGGGTGATACGCCAGTGTGGCGGTGACGAATACACGCTTCCAATGTGCGTTCACCGCGATGTCACCAAACACGGATGCGACCATCATGATGCTGCAAACAGAACTCGGATTCATCTGAAAAAATGACGTTTTGCCATTCGTGCATCCAGGTTCATCGTTGAGTACACCATCGCAGGCGCTCCTGTCAGTGATGCAGCGTCAAGGGTAACCGCAGCCATGGTCTCCGAGCTGATAGTCCATGTTGCTGCAAACGTCGTCGAACTGTTCGTGCAGATGGTTGTTGTCTTGCAAACGTCCCCATCTGTTGACTCATGGATCGAGACGTGGCTGCACGATCCGTTACAGCTATGCAGATAAGATGCCTGTCATCTCGACTGCCGTTGGGATCCAGCACGGCATTCCGTATTACCTTCCTGAACCCACCGATTCCATATTCTGCTAACAGTCATTGGATCGCGACCAACGCGAGCAGCAATGTCGGGATACGATAAACCGCAATCGCGATAGGCTACAATCCGATCTTTATCAAAGTCGGAAACGTGATGGTACGCATTTTTCCTCCTTACACTAGGCGTCACAACAACGTTTCACTAGGCAACGCCGGTCAACTGCTGTTTATGAGAAATCTGTTGGAAACTTTCCTCATGTGAGCACGTCTAGGTGTCGCCAACCTTGTATCGATAAGCTTATCATTTGCATATCACAGCATCTTCTTCCTGTCGGTTAAATTTCGCGTCTGTAGCACGTCGTCTTCGTAGTGTAGCAGTTTTAATGGCCGGTAGTGTAGTTGAAGCTCGTACAGCGTAGCTTCCAAAATATCGTTGCTTTCGTAAACGTGGACAGTTGCCCGTGGCTCACAGCCGCAGCCAACTGCACGCGACAGCTGGTACTTTTCTTTGTGTCAGTTTGTGCGTTTGCTAATGCGCCGCCAGAGGAGCTGACCGGTGCCAGCGGACAGCAGAAAGTGGCTGCAGACGGACCGTGCCGGGGCGCCAGCTCCGAAATGCGACACAACAGGCGAGAGTTGGCAATCACGTCGAGCCGAGGTCATGCAGCACTCGCGTGACGCACACTATTGACTTCTTTCTACATAGTCCAGCATTCCGTCAGGTGTATTTCACAACAAAAATGAGATTTCGAAAGTCACGTTTCAGAACTGCCAAGAGCCGCTGATAAATAAATTTGTACGAGGGGCGTTTGGTAAGTCCGTGCAAACATAAAAACTACTTACGTGTTTGGGATAAACCTTTTTTTTATGTTTCGACAGTCTCCTTTTAGACTTATACACTTCGTCCAACGCTGTTCTAATTTGTTGATCCCTTCCGAATAATAGGAATTGTCCAAGTCTGCAAAATAGCTATTAGTTGCTGCAATCACCACCTCGTTTGAATAAAATCCTTGTCCCGCCAGCTATTTCTTCAAATTAGGAAACAAACAGTAGTCCGAGAGAGCCAAGTCTTGAGAACAGGAGGTATGTGAAACGAGTTGGAATCATATTTCCATTAATTTTGCGACCACAACTGCTGAGATGTGAGCTGGTGCATTGTCATGATGGAGAAGGACCTTTTGCGGTCCAAACACCGGCGTTTTTCTTGCAGCTCGGTTTTCAAACGGTCCAATAACGATGAATAATATGCACCTGTAATAGTTTTACCCTTTTCCAGAGAGTCGATGAGGATTATCCCTTGCAAATCCCAAAAGACCCTCGCCATAACCTTTCCGGCCAAAAGAATGGTCTTCGCCTTTTTTGGTGCAGATTGACGTTTCGTCTCAGGAGTATAGTAGTGTATTCAAGTTTCTTCCACAGTGACGTAACGATGCTTTAAGTCCTACGGATTGTTCCTGAACATCTGCAAACCATCCTTGCAACAATTCACACGCGCCCGTTTTGATCAAGTGTGAGCAATCGCGGATCCCATCTTACGGATGGCTTTCTCATGTCCAAATGTTTACAAAATATTATGAATCCGTTCATTCGACATGCTCACAGCACTAGCAATCTCAGGCACCTTAACTCTTCTGTCATCCATCATCATATCATGGATTTTATCAATGATTTCTGGAGTCGTAACCACCACAGGGCGTCCAGAAAGTTCAGTATCACTTGTGCCCGCATGGCCACCCCGAGCCTTTCATAAAGTAATGTTTAATCACCACAAGAATCTATTTTTCGTCCATTTTTTGACCATCACTCGACTTCCTTGATCCACACGAATGCCAAACAGAAACAAATAGACCAATATGGCTGAAACTTCGTGTGCTGCTACTAACTAAACATAGCCGGCTGGTGTGGCCGAGCGGTTCTAGGCGCTTCAGTCTGGAACCACGCGACCACTACGGTCGCAGGTTCGAATCCTACCTCGGGCATGTATGTGTGTGATGTCGTTAGGTTAATTAGGTTTAAGTAGTTCTAAGTTCTAGGGGACTGATTACTTTTGAATAAGACCGTTCGCCGGTCCCGTTGTGGTGGATGTTTTTATTCGACTGCCCCTTGTAGGTAGTTGTCGCAAGTGAATGTATTAGTCTGGGTATTGCAATTGCGAGTGGAATTGATATTTTTCCAGGATAAACAAACGCCATTCTCATTTATTTTGCTGAATAATGTGTGTATGTTGTTGTTGGCTTACTTAGGTAACGTATTTTCGCATTTAAAGAACTTGATGTGAATTTACAAAGACATGACAACATTTTATTAATGACAGGCAAAGTTCATGCTTTCAGCTTGATATCTCGATTATTGAATATGTTTCCTCTCACTTCGGATAATATTGAGAAATCATTGAATGAATAAGACACTGTTATTCACCAGAGTTTGGTTGTATAAAGATGCATTTGCCTGAGTTAAAAACTCAGTTGACGGAGTATTTCCCGGAAGATAAAAATTATTTCTAGAAGAGATGGGTTCGGAATCCGTTTAGTGCAAACGTTGTTGCCGCTACTTAAGTCACCAGTTGAGGTTCAAATGTCAGCTGGCAAAGCGCTACAACTGCAATTTACATATGAAGATTTAAATATGGTTTGGCTTGCTTGTCAGAATGAATATGTAAATTTAATTACAGAAGGAAATATTAATCCCTTTCGGCATATAATATCTCTGTGTAAAGGGTTTTCCGTCGATGGTTGGGCTGCAAACTAAATACAGGAATTATCTTTTATTACTCGAAAACAATTTGCTTTTATGTGTTTTTAATGTGGATCTACGTATGAGGAAACTTTAAACGAAAAACAAATACACTGTACTCTTGTTAATACGGCCATATGGGTGCCGGATTAGCAGAAGTGCAGGATTATTGAGAGTGTTTTAAATTTAACTTAAACACATAAGGACATCATTTTATTAAATTCAAAGATACATTCATTTTCACAGAAAACTTAGTCCTTGAGTGTGTACATATACACTATTATCGCTCGCTATGATACATGTCATAAATTTTTATTTGTCGTAGTAATGATATGCAAAGGCAGTATGCTTTATCACACAACGGCTTTACAAGTATTACATCGGTACTGCATGCACAATGCACTTCAGGAAGATATCTGGAATTTCAGCACCAGCAGTGTGAGATATCTGCATGTTTTTTCCTCCGATGTCCTCTTCTTCATCACTTCCATCATAACTTTCCTGTACGCTTTTGATCATCTCTTCGTCTGTTAAAGTTTGGTAATAAACAATTGCTCGTGCAACATTTTATTGAGCAGCAATGACTTTCTGTGAAGAACCTCAGCTCAACGTACCTCGAACCTTAGCCGAGGTGTTCCCTTTTAGGAGCCATGCCAGCCGGTGTGGCCGAGAGGTTCTAGGCGCTTCAGTCTGGAACCGCGCGACCGCTACGGTCGCATGTTCGAATCCTGCCTCGGGCATGGGTGTGTGTGATGTCCTTAGGTTAGTTAGGTTTAAGTAGTTCTAAGTTCTAGGGGACTGATGACCTCGATGTTGAGTCCCACAGTGCTCAGAGCCATTTGAACCATTTTTAGGAGCCATGATATTGAACCGTAAAGAAAGCCACAATTTCAAACACGAATAACATTGTTCAACAATGTAATTAACAAAGCATTTTCGCACACGGCAATTCATTATTTTCTGCGTCACGACTAAAGGCTGGATGTGAGCCGGATTACTGAGAGGACAGACGTAAGCTCCTGGCCATCTCTAGTCTGCCCCGCTTCCACGAGGCTTTTTTGTTACTCGTGGTGGAATCTTTATTCAGCCATGCCAAGTAAATTAGTTGAAGCGCAACGACGTATTGCAACTTCTCGAAATATTCCGTCCTTGCGTTTACCTCTGAAGCTATATGACTCTTCAAAGCCATAGTTTTCCAAAAACTGAACTTTAAATTACATTAGACCTGCTTATTTTATGAGATACCATTTATGTTAGCAATCTTCTTCATAGTAAGAGTGTTGAGAAACTTTACATGCTGTATCTGGCGATTTATTCCATGTTGTCCTCCGTTTTAAGTTGATTAGAATGAGCAATAGAAAATTTCAATGTAATAGAAATCATTCGAAATTACAATATGGCCCGCATCGCATAATAACCACAGATGCAACCGACTTTCTATACTGTAGCAGGGACACCACAAAATATCCTACATTAATGCCCTAATGGGCATCCAAAACTTTTTTCTCCTTAGCAACTGGCCACCTACTGTCTATGCTGTTTATTAGTCATGTAGGCTCATAACAGTGGAGTTTTGCAGTCACCTTGAAAAAAAAGGAATCTACGGAAATAAATAGTAAATTAACTATTTAATTTTAGCCGGCCGGAGTGGACGAGCGGTTCTAGGCGCTAAAGTCTGGAACCGTGCGACCGCTACGGTCGCAGGTTCGAATCCTGCCTCGGGCATGCATGTGTGTGATGTCCTTAGGTTAGTTAGGTTTAAGTAGTTCTAAGTTCTAGGGGACTGATGACCTCAGCAGTTAAGTCCCATAGTGCTCAGAGCCATTTATTTAATTTTATATCCTGGGATAAATAATTTCTGGTCACAGAGTGAAGAAAGGACTATTTCAGTGCACCGCGCTCTCGCTCTCCGAAAACTGTATCTCAGTTTAGCACACACATGAAAGTAGAGGCAGCCATGTGAAGCCCGAATTCCAGTCAGGTGCACACTATATTCTACGGATTCACTCAGTTTAGTCTCTTTTTCTCCAATTATTTTAAACCCTGTATCCTCAAAGAAAATCGAGATGCTTAATGTACGTCAATGGTCATATACAAGTACACAGCTAGAGTCCTCAGCAGCACAAAAATTAGCTGTGTGAACAATATCACCAAAATTGCTGTGCTTTTTAGTTATCATTGACAGATCAGTCTACAGTGACACATTATCTGTTCATATTTGTCGAGTCGTAAGAATTATTTGATAATGCCTTCAACATGTTCCAAGGTTTACCTGCTTTTGCACGCCCTTGAACTCATCGGTTCAAGGATTGTTGCTGCCTGGAAACTCTCCATAACTGTCTAATCGTTTGCCAGGCAACCACGACATATTTGAAAGGCGTCTCGATAATTGGGATTTCAACTAACATCAGGCTCTCCAAAATTTAGGTCTGTCGAACGTGCAGAACGTGAAAATAATTCTCCCTTAGCTATTCATCTTAGGTGGTAGGTACCCGCCCGTGGATCTCGGAAAATGCAAACAAAATGTACCACAGCACCATCATTCCACGTGATTCTTCTTTCATGCAGCAGCAGACAGTCAACAAAATATTATGACACCTATAACCACTGTTGGTGAGCTTTTTGGTATGACACATCGGTCTATCTGACAGTCATCTATATCACCTGGCAAACTTTGCTTTTAAATTGTTGCTCCTGTCTAGGCTGAATTGTATCGTCAGAATAAGACATCGCACAACGTTCGTTGTGCCAGCTTGGAAAAAATAATGCCACCCGGTTTATAAAATTCATATATAAAGGAATGTAACAACGTATGTAGCACGTTACCCTACTGGTCACAAATGTGCATCAGTGAAAAATCAATAAAATTATCCATAGTAATGCACTAACATCTCGAATGAACCAACTCATGAACAGGCAACCTTGTATCGAGACCGGTTCCTAAATTTTCTTACAGTAATTCAAAAACAACTACCGTATATCCCTACATCACTTCTTTTGCTGTAACGAATCCACCCCCCCCCCTCCCCCGAAGTTTGTGCAAATGTTTTCGATGCATCCTAAGGATCTTCGACTCTAAAAAAATGTTACGCAATAATTTCAAATGGTAGGTTCGTATCTTTTTGCATAGACCTGAATGACAAAAAAAATCTGTGAACGTGGAAGTAGTTCATTGACTTTCCTTGTTTGATCAGTGACTTATTTCCTGCGGTGCTAGATTGTGACAATGTATCTGACGAGTTGAGGGGCGTGAGTAAAATTTCGTTTCGATAAACTAGAGTATTTTACTTATTTCCTCTATTTTAACATTTAAGTGAATATCACGAAACGTTTCGTCTGGAAAAATCCATTGTCTCTGACGACAGCTAAGAAGGCTGAAATAAATAGATATTCATGAGCCTTATCTTGTAGAATTATTTTTATCGTTGTTGAATTGGTACCAGGAAAATACTTTCCGAAAAACTTCTGAAATATTATCATCAGTTTTGTCAATTTGGTTTCCAGTTTCGAAATGGCTTGCTTTTATAATACAGGCGATTTAGTTTTTCTGATTTAATGTAAATTAAAAGGTACAACGTAGGAATTGTATTTTGAAATATGTTATATTAGCCAAAGTACTATTCGGAGGAAACGAACGTAACAAAATACGTTACTTAATTTTCATTCATAATTCTCAACGATGAGTGCCTCTCCACTGTCACAAGAAGTAATTGCTTTCTGTCGAAGAAGACACATTCTCCCAAAACTGGATTCAACATTGTTGTAAGATCCTATCTTAAAGCTCATCAGCAAGAGAAAACTGATAACATTATAATTGCCGAGCTACGTGCTATCATAAATTAATGATCGCCGGACAAACCTATCATTATTCATAACGCGTGAAATACGTTAAAAACGAAGCCGACCTTGAGTAACAAAGTTTTGAAAACAGTAATTACAGCACACGCGTAGCTAAAGTATCGTAAGATTTATGACCTAAATTGGATGTAACGGCTGTTATTACTTCATCGTCTCTCACCTGAAAGCCAACACACGCTCTTTTTCTTTGAAATCTAGTCTCTTACATAATTCCAGAGCCGCAGCTAGACGTGCATTAACAATAATGTGCAATGTATTGTTTGCTTTGTTGTCGTTTTTCGAAATTTTGTGCCGTTGTTGCATCCAATGTAGCTCAGCGCCGAATTAAAACGAACAGTACGAGGGCACAGTGATAAATGCGGTAAACAAACTGCTGAGTATTTTTATTATTCCATTTCTGAACATTGTCTTCTACGACCTATAGTCTGTTGGCCCAGCAAGGTGACAACTTTTATTCCATTTTATCAAATTCGATGAAGCATTCCTTTACGAAGGCGTCACTTCTCTGTTTAATTAAAACATCATCGACCTAGCTTATATTTTCAAGTGAGGATTAAGCATAAATCATTTGGAGTTAAATAAGGAGGATATTGTGCGTAATTATGTACTTAGAAACAAAAAAGTTACTCTTCCGCAATTGTGATTGTCCTTGCACGGGCTGGAGAGTTATCGTAGTGAAAGAATAACTTCATGAATACCAATTTTGGTGATTTTCCAGTCAACCCAAATATTTTATTGATGAGGTATAACAGGAGGTATTTAAAGAAGTGGCTCTGCCCGAATAATCAATCAATATTACATCCTGGGAATACCAAAAGTCAAGTCCCGAGCGAAAACAGTCGTCTTCATCTTCTTTAGGGCATTGTCGCCAACCTTTGTTCATGGTATTGTTTACCAACTGGACTTCATGGCGAAGCGATATTCCACGCACAGTCACTTTTCTGCGCAGAATGACGAGCTGGTCGTGCTCAGACTTGGTCATAATATTCAGTGAAGTGTTCCTCGGCACTTCTATTTTATTCCAAAGTCGTCAAGTACAGCACCAAGGCTTTCTCATGGCCAGATGGCATTTTGACGGGCTTCTCTGTCTTCACAGCTCACTAGAAATGATTCCGGTAATGGACGTAACATTTTATTTTATTTCGCTGTCAGTTAGGATATGAAGCAATACTCAGATTAGAAGTGTACGTGTGGAGCACACATTTAATGATGTAAAGATGTCAAAAGTACCTGATTAAACCATAGAGAACGAATTTCAACCGTCTCATCAAGTGACGGTGTGAAGATTCCACGCCCGATATACAGTTTTTCATTCGACCTGGCGTTGCCCAAACAGCAAATGAAAGTTTTAGTTTTCAGTAGGAGTCCTTCGGTATAGAAAGATGAAAAAAAAATGGTATCCCATCATGTGAGATAACAAAAATGGTTCGAATGGCTCTGAGCACTATGGGACTTAACTTCTGAGGTCATTAGTCCCCTAGAACTTAGAACTACTTAGACCAAACGAACCTAAGGACATCACACACATCCATGCCCGAGGCAGGATTCGAACCTACGACCGTAGCGGTCGCGTGGTTCCAGACTGTAGCGCCCAGAATCGCTCGGCCACCCCGGCCGGTTGTGAGATAATAATTATTTCTTGTTTATATACGAGGGTGAGTCAAATGAAAACCTTAAATTTGTAATAACAAATCGAAATTTCGCGTCGTTATCCTGCAAGTTGGTAAGCGTGCTACAAACAGCGTGCAGAATGGCCTGTGGGTGCCAGCATAGTGCAGATGCACACATACCGTCGCAGTATCACTATAAAGATGGCTGCCCCACCTGCGATTTGCACCAGGGAAGGACAGCGTTCTATTATTCGGCTTTTGCGTAGTCAAGGTGTGAAACCTATTGAAATTTAGCGACGAATGAAGGTTCAGTACGGTGATGCTTGCTTGTCACAGCAGCAAGTCTACGAATGGAGTAGGAAGTTGGCAAATGGTGTGACTTCAGTGGTAGATGCTCCTCGTCCAGGTCAGGCACAACGAGTTGTGACTCCGCAGAACATTGCAGCAGTTGAAGCCATATTGAAGGAAAACCGCCGAGTGACACTGAATGACATTGCAGCATGATTACAGATAAGTCATGGGTCAGCACACCACATTGTGCATGATGTGCTCCAGTTTCACAAAGTGTTGCAAGATGGGTGCCACGGCAGCTGACCCCTGAAATGAGAGAACGACGTGTTGATGCTTTTGAAGAACTTCTTCGGCGCTTTGAACGAGAAGGGATGGCTTCCTTGTAAGAATCGTTACTGGGGACGAAACCTGGGTTCACTTCCACTAACCGGAAACGAAGAGAGCGGGCAAGGAATGGCGGCATTCCTCATCAACAAGTGATTTCCATATGTTTGGACCACTCAAAGACGAAATGGAAGGAAAGAAGTTCTGTTCTGATGAAGAGGTACGTCACGCGGTGCATGAGTGGTTGCACGGAATACCAAAAGAATTTTTTTCTAAAGGAATGTATGCACTTTGTAGGCGTTGGAGGACTTGCATTGAGCGTGGGGGAGATTATGTTGAAAAGTGATACAGCTTTGTACCACTTCTGCACCATAAATAATATTTTTAAAAAGTATTTAGGTTTTAATTTGACTCGTACAACGGGTTTCTCTCCAAAGAGCCGTCAAGTGCAATCTCTCTGATGTTTATCTGGTGCGTGGTTGCAATGTGCAGGTGGAGTTATACAAATAAATATTACTAATCACTTTTTCATGCAAGTAGCAGTGCCTGCGGAAGGTATTGGTTTGTTTTGTATTACAAACAAAATTATTTTTAAAGCGGAATTTTACGTGCTCATTGGACAGAGCCACCCCAAATTAATCTAGCGTGATGTTCGTTTTATTGATATTTGTTAAGAGTGACTGTAAAATACAAAGAAAAACCGGCAATCCAGCAACATACATTGCCCAACTAAACCCGTGTCGTATGCAGCCCTGCCCCGTGCTGTCCGCTATCTTTTTGTTTTACTGTCCCTGTTAACACATGTCGCAAAACTGAATATCGCACGTGACTAATTTGGGACCGTTCTATCAAAGGATCAGGATTTTTTTTTTCTTTTTTTTTTTTTTAGGGAAACAAACCCAAATGCTGTAACGCATAAAACATGTTTGAGCAGTATTCGCTTCCCCTGATTTCATATACACATTGCTAAACGAAACTGCAGACATCTGCCGAAACACCATAGAAAATGCGTCTGACGGGTGTGGAGCCTGTGTGCATTCGAGTATTGGCAGAGGTCCTACAACTCTTGCCGCATCTCGCATCTCCGCCTCCATAATAAATTTCCCTGCGCACCGTCAAATTTCTATTGGTCGTACTCCTTTCTTTCTCTTGAATCCATTCAATCGCGGCCTTTCTCTGCACCATCTGTTTGTCAGTCCACATTCAAATACATTGTTGGGTAATCTTTCTTGTTCCATTCTCATTAAGTGTGCAAACCAAATGTTGTCTGCGCTCTATTTCATCTTTCTAGTGTGTTATTTTTCTCATATCCTCATTTGTTCTAGTTTTCAAACGGGCGTACCTCAGAATCACACTAGACAAGCGCCTGACTTGTAGGTGTCACATCGAAGAACTTCGCAAAAAGGCCAGCGGCGGGTTGAAACTTCTATATCCTGACCTCATTGGCAACAGTGTGCTAGCTGCCATTATTAGTGTAGAGCTCGCCGGCTGGTGTGGCCGAGCGGTTCTAGGCGCTTCAGTCTGGAACCGCGCGGCCACTACGGTCGCAGGTTCGAATCCTGCTTCGGGCATGGATGTTTGTGATGTCCTTAGGTTAGTTAGGTTTAAGTAGTTCTAGGGGACTGATGACCTCAGCTGTTGAGTCCCAAAGTGCGCAGAGCCATTTGAACCATTTTTGTAGGGTTCTATCGAAGCCTGGTAAGATCGATACGGAAATATCATTCTCCTGTATGGGGCTAGACGGCCAAATCGATGACAGAAGAGCTACAAAAAGTTCAAAATAGAGCGCTGCTAATATAGAAACAGTGGGAATGCGATTCCGCTAGCTGACAGAAACTTTACGTGCCAAACACTAGGTTAATAAGCATATTAGGACAGCAGAAACAAACTAGCGATCTTCACAAAGGTCCAAATTTAGGAACAAAAGGATAGAGTATCCTTAGAAAGACAGAAGAGGGAAAGAAATGTCGCAAGAAATTAGTGTAGCATCTTCGGAGACACGTGGCATTTCTGTGCAAGCCCATGCAGAAGTGCATGCATTTCAAGCACACATTTCCATTTAGCTAGCTGTCCTTCCACTGACATTTTTCTGCATACCTAGTACGCCAACGGTGGGTAAGAACTAGCTGTACTGTGCAAATAAGTAACGCAGTCTTTTCGTGCGCGTGTGCTGGCAGTTCATTGGCAGTGGGTGGCGGGAAACCCAGGCGCACTTAGACGCAGCTACAGTGATGGATCTGTCGGCCATTATCTGCCCCGGTCGCGGGCTGCGCTGCAGATTTATCACGCGGCCGGCTCGCGGTATTCATTTTATCGCTCGTGAGCTGTCTCCCGCGCTGAGTGCACCGCGGAGAGCGCTGTTAGCTCGTTACGCCTCTCCTGCAGTCGCCACTGGTAAAACACTAGTCCGACGTTAACAGTTTTAAAACTAATGTTTACAACAGGAAAACAGTTGCGGTAGAGGTAAGTCTGGCAGACAAGAAAATCAGAATTTAATGTATGCAAGTATTAAAAAGTAATGGCAAAAGTAGATAGGGAGGGGGAATGGGCTCTGTGATTGGCTGCGATTTTTAAGAGTTGCTGATATAGATGAAAGTGCCATCTACCCAGTATTCTCACTCATTACCCCAGGAGACACGGTTAAGCTCAGCGTATGTTTGACGGATTTGACAACATGTAGGCTTGGTAGGCATAGTAAGGTGGAGTCATGTGCTGTCTAAGTAGGTAGTAGCGGTACTGAAACTCGTTTCTGCCAGCAAAACTTAAGACGTTTATGTTTCCGCGACACTTGAGGGATATTTGTGGATAGAATTACTGTGAGTCACGCGTTAAAACCAGCAGCGTATTACATTTACTGACACGTGCAAAGCTGAAGAGAAACTTTTCTAAAGAAGTTAGTAAATTGGATGCGATAAATTTTAATGTACGTAATCACATGCTTTACTGGAGTGCTCGCACACTCGGCGATCCGGCCGTAATATGAATTTTAATGTAACTGTCATGTTTTCAGCCAGCTTCCTCTCGTTCCATGTCGCTCGTTGCGTACAGGGCCAGCTTAAATATAATTGATGTTCATTTATAACACACAAGTCGTAAATGTACGGCGTTCCATCCAAAATACTCTATTAACATCGCATCTTGTCCTCGGCTGCTCTCGACTCGGAGGTAGCTGGTTCAAATCCCACTGTTGGAAGGAATTTTTACAGTCAGTATTTAGCCGCCTCAGGTAGAAGAGATGGTGGCACAAGGTGAAACTGCCCCTTTGTATGTAAAGAATGACGGTGCTGGAAAAACTTTTACGTTATTTGATTTTCAAACATCTGAGCAAAACTGAACGTACTCAGACAGTTCTCTCTTTACTTATTCTGATCATCACTAAACTGACACACAATATTTTCAGCGCAACGCAATCTGACTTTCAATAATCCCTAGAAAAGAATGGCCCTGACTAACAATAATTACCTTTCATGAATCACTTATAAAAATCTTCGTTACTCGAACTACTGCATTACAGCGAGCGCCAACACTACCAGCTAAATAAAATATTCTAACTACTTAAGGCACTAACTACTGATAGGCATAGTTAGCAAATAAAAGATTTTGATAGAGAACAAACAATGTATTTACCTTAATAGTGTTCATGACATCCAGTCCTTCAAATTTCCTTTTTCTGACGGACACCCGTCCAGATCGTCGGCTCTCAAAACTCTGGCATCTCTCCCCCCACATCCACCACTGCTGGTGTCTCATCTCCAACTGCCCAACGCTACGCGCTGTTCACATCCAACTGCCCAACGCTACACTAATGAATATTCCGACAATGAGTCCAACCAGCCACAGACTGCACACAGCGCAGTCAGCGATTTTCATACAGAGCACTACGTGGCGTTACCAACATAAAAACCTAAACAGCCTACTTACAAAGGTCCTTCTGAACCTCTTCCCAGTGTTTCGTGGAGTGAGGACATATGACACTGTTGATTATGATCCTTTCGTCGGATGGGGCGTTGATCTCGATGGCTCCCATTTTGCTGTTCGAGAGGAGTAGATTGTGTGTTTGCACTGGGTTTCACTCTCTTCCTTATCTCATCATCAGACAACACGTACGTGGTACAACACCCTGCATCCGATCACAGACACACTTAAGACACAACGCTCATATACCAGCAAGGCAAGGGGCCACTGTGCGAAGAGGAAGAAAATTTCTTTCGATTAGGAGGCTTAACCTACCCGTTGGTGTCTGTCAGCCAGATCCTCCTTTCTGGTGTACCTCTGTCTTGCAAGACAACTACTTCCACATCACAGTGTTATTGAGAATTTATGCCTAAGGCTGAACAGGAGTGTAAAGTAAGCCCAATTACAACAAGGGAGAAACAAAAGAGAAAAGATCTACATGACTGCTCTGCAATTCACACTAAGTACGTGGCAGAGGGTTCGTGAGAGAAAGATTAAGGTTTAACGCCCCATAGCCAACGAAGTCAATAATGAACAGAGCACCATAATGAACTGGGAAAGCACGAGAAACTGGACGTGTCCTTTTCAAAGGAACTACTGCAGCGTTTCGGCATTTACTTTACCGATATAGAGAATCGTCAGAAAATCGTCAAAAAAAAAAAAAAGATTTGGAGCTCACTTCTTCCGAGTGGGACTCCAGTGTAGCACGACAGGAGATTTAGGGATACAGTGTTCAACTTGAAAACGTCAGAAAAATTAAGGGGTGTACGTGGGACCTATAAATAATAATCCAATGATACCAATCAAGATAATAAGAAACGTTATTGTTGACACAATCAGCATTAATTTTACAGTTGTTACGATTGTTTATGTTGTCTTTCTGATTAGATGCTTCTTTTGAATGTTTCTATGTTTTGCTGGTTTAATGTGTCAGTGGAGAAGTATTGTAAAGCAAGCAACGTTTTGTTTTGTCTGAAATTTATCCGTAGTTTTGATACTGTAGAATATTTCAGTGATGCGTGAAGCATGGTGTCCTTTTGTGCTTTTCGAGCTTTAATTATATCAACAAATCCTACTAGGACTGTTGATATTTTTAAAAATATCGTGCGCCCGATAGATCGATATTTCAAAAAAAAAAAAAAACATTATAACATCATAGGCGGCCGATATAACGTGTGTTGGTATCGATGAGTAGATATATCAACTTAAAAATATCGGCTTACAGGCCAATGGAAATATTGGCTTCACATTGTAAATATACTGCTGGTTTTAGAGTTGTGTATTTAAGTACTGATTTATTATTAGATATTCTGTACATCAACAAACTAGCAGCCTGCCTATTCCTCTTAAAGCAAGAATTGAAGGGAAAACTATGCACTTTCACGCATGGCGGTAACCACTTTGCTAACAATGGTAACCGCATGTAAGTAGCATAATAATATGTGTCCGATGGGTCCGTAGCTCGGTTTCGTCACGTACCAGATTTGTTCGGAACACTTCGTGTCGACTTCCCTGTTTTTCTCATCTCTGCCAACGCCAGTGATCTAGCATTGTAAAGTCAAAATTGCGTGGTGAAGCTAAACGTTGCAGTTTCTGTTGGTACCGCCAAGCGCCGATTATGTCAGCATTTCCCGTCACACGTCTCCACTCACCGCAAAGAACAACCTTGTCATTTAGACTTTTGTTCAGCATTTTCAGCAACTGTTTTTGAAGAACGCAGATGTGAGGAAATGCATTCTAGCTCTGTTAAAATTTTATTTTTTAATGCAACTGAAGTACTATTTCTTCAAATGTTCAAATGCGTGTGAAATCTTATGGGACTTTACTGCTACGGTCATCAGTCCCTAAGCTTACACACTACTTAACCTAAATTATCCTAAGTTCGAACACACACACCCATGCCCGAGGGAAGACTCGAACCTCCGCGGGGACCAGCCGCATAGTCCATGACTGCAGCGCCTTAGACCGCTCGGCTAGCTATTTCTTCACCTCCAAAAACTATATTCCATTCACACCGCGACCTCTCCCTCCTCCCCCAGTGCAGTCGCCTCCTTCTCTTGTGCCACATATACTTGCTTCACACAGTCAAAGATCAGGACTGGACGTGATGAAAGCTCAAGAAATAGTAAGACTCCGTCACAGAGTGAAACTAAATCAATGTTCTACTACAATTTCAAAAGAACAAATTCAAATATGTACTGAAAATTGTGCAAAAATACAATATCAAGTAAAAATATCAGCATTTCGATATTCGAATTCGGCCGGCCGCTGTAGCCGAGCGGTTCTAGGCGCTTCAGTCTGGAACCGCGCGGCCGCTACGGTCGCAGGTTCGAATCCTGCTCGGGCATGGATGTGTGTGATGTCCTTAGGTTCGTTAGGTTTAAGTAGTTCTACGTTCTAGGGGACTGATGACCACAGATGTTAAGTCCCATAGTGCTCAGAGCCATTTGAACCATTTTGGACCTTTTTTTTTTTTTAATTCGATATATCAATATTGCGAGGAGTAAACTGTTGCCAGTATATATCGATATTATTTAGAAATAATTCGACACATCGATATTTTATCAACAGCCCTATCTCCTGCACTGTAATTAATATAAAAGCACATTTTAACAAAAACTGAGT
Organism: Schistocerca piceifrons; assembly: GCF_021461385.2. Lineage (NCBI taxonomy): Eukaryota > Metazoa > Arthropoda > Insecta > Orthoptera > Acrididae > Schistocerca > Schistocerca piceifrons. The sequence goes on along the minus strand of NC_060142.1, from coordinate 208,061,699 downwards.
AATTGTCGAATATTTAAATACAGTGTTAGAAACTGTGATAGTAGGAAGTACATCAAGCTGGAAACAGAAACAGCTAACGGTGATCGCTTTGGACACCTGAGGTGGCGTCCTTTAAAGACGGTAACCTCAGTTTGTTTGAACAGTGCCACGTGTCCGCCGGTGAACGAACGAGCTGCGTGGAGAGAAGAGGCTGTTCACGCGCACGTGATGAGTGCGTACACAGGCGTCTGAAAAGTGAGTAACCAGTTCCGGACGATACGCGAGGAGAATCCACAGTGGTGCAGCTGGTACAGTATTCTGCGTCACAACGTCATGCACTTCCCATGAGATTAAAGTAGTCTCTCTCAGACGTCAACCTTACATAATTATGAGTGTTCCGAAACAGTTAACTGTACAGACATTCTTTCGTCACACAGGAATGTAAACTTATTTTGTCGCCGCGCGGAGTATCCGAGCGGTTCTATGCGCTACTGTCTGGAACCGAGCGACCGCTACAGTCGCAGGTTCGAATCCTGCCTCGGGCATGGATGTGTGTGATGTCCTTAGGTTAGTTAGGTTCAAGTAGTTCTAAGTTCTAGGCGACTGATGACCTCAGAAGTTAAGTCCCATAGTGCTCAGAGCCATTTGAACCTTATTTTGTCGTTCTTCACTATTTATTTATGTAACCTGATCTGATTAGAGCCTTCTGCCCTCTCTTGCATCGGACCAGTATTTGACACATACAATATTTTTTCACGTCATTGTCACCTAAGAAATAATTTTAATATGATAGAAAGTCTTCGTAATGACGTAATGCCAGATACTCACATTGCTCGCTATTCTCTCGGAAACGTTTACATTTATCATAGCTAACACTTAGTTCAAGAATCATAAAAGAAGATTGTATACGTGGAAGAAGCCTGGAGATACTGACAGGTTTGAGATAGATTATATAATGGTAAGACAGAGATTAAAGAACCAGGTTTTAAATTGTAAGACATTTCCAGGGGCAGATGTGGACTCTGACCACAATCTATTGGTTATGAACTGTAGATTAAAACTGAAGAAACTGCAAAAAGGTGGGAATTTAAGGAGATGGGACCTGGATAATCTGAAAGAACCAGAGGTTGTACAGAGTTTCAGGGAGAGCATAAGGGAACAATTGACAAGAAGGGAGAGAAATACAGTAGAAGAAGAATGGGTAGCTTTGAGGGATGAGATAGTGATGCCAGCAGAGGATCAAATAGGTAAAAAGACGAGGGCTACTAGAAATCCTTGGGTGACAGAATAAATATTGAATTTAATTTATGAAAGAAGAAAATATAAAAATGCAGTAAATGAACCAGGCAAAAAGGAATTCAAACGTCTCAAAAATGAGATCGACAGGAAGTGCAAAATGGCTAAGCAGGCATCGCTAGAGGACAAATGTAAGGATGTAGAGGCTTATCTCACTAGGGGTAAGAGAGATACTGCCTACAGGAAAATTAAAGAGACCTTTGGAGATAAGAGAACCACTTGCATGAATATCAAGAGCTCAGATGGAAACCCAGTTCTAAGCAAAGAAGGGAAAGCATAAAAGTGGAAGGAGTGTATAGAGTGTCTACACAAGGGCGATGTACTTCAGGGCAATATTATGGAAATGGAAGAAGATGTAGGTGAAGATTAAATGGGAGATATGATACTGCTTGAAGAGTTTGGAAGAGCACTGAAAGACCTAAGTCGTAACAAGGCCCCAGGAGCAGACAACATTCCAATAGAACTACTGACAACCTTGGGAGAGCCAGTCCTGACAAAACTCTACCATCTGGTGAGCAAAATGTATGAGGTAGGCTGCATCAAACCAGACTCAGGACTGAAGACCACAACAACAACAACAAAAAGTATTAAAATGATTTGAATGTCTGTAGAGACGATATGGGGAAATAATACGGACATAACTAATAATACTGGCAGTACTTCTATTATTGCTGCTGCCACTGATAATGATACTAATAATGACAGCACTAACAATTACGTTAGTGACAGATATAAAAAGGATTTACAGATGTACAAAATATATGTTTTCTTGAACAGCAGGATCTGCGGAAAGGAAATTTAAGGAGACTGCAGGATCTAACAGTACTGGGAAATGAGGAAGATCTTCTTGGAAGAGATGTATGTACAGCAGTAACGAATGCATACAGGGGCGATGGTAGTCATTATTGTTACTTTAACAGATATGTCGTTAACCGTTCTCTGAGGATGGAGATGTTATGCAGTTCTCTAATATAATGCGAGAGGTCATTCCAGAGTCGGGTTTCTGCTACTGAAGACTTAGAAAGTGGCTGAACAATGGAGTGGGGCAGATAGGATTTTGCTCTGATGGGACAGGGTGTTTTTGTCATGTTGTTCAGATAAGTGCGTTAAGGTCGAGGAGAGATCAGTTGGGAAGAATGTCGTATACAAGTGATGTATAAGTGCTAACTTAAAGGAGTTCATAACCCTGACTCTAGTTCCTACTATGAAATGACTGACTCTTACCTGAAGTTTTCGACAGGCGCTGATAAAAGTAAGCTGAAGTTCAAAAAGATCTTTACGAACAATCAACGTTCAAGCAAGTGGTATATGTAAGTGTTGAGCGGTGATAATATATATTTGAAGTTCTTTGAGGCTGTAGTACTGCGAAAATGAATGCCACAGTTGGCAGTTCAGTTGAAGAGGAGTGAACATACTTAAAAACAATAATCACAGAAGTTGGTCAGACAAATATTACGAGAAGGAAGCCAATTGTGAAGAAACCTTGGTCGGAGAAGAAATTCTTAAATTGATCTATGAAATAATAAAATAAAAAAAAATTAGAAAAAGGAATCCACAGCACCTCAACATTAAGAGAGCAAAAAGAATGACGCTGATGAGATAGATGGTAAGTGGAAAAAGCACGTTGAGGATGGAACTGTCTATTGAAGAGATAGAAGAACAAAAGGGTTTCGATTTGGAATAAGTAGGAGATCTGGTATTAGAAACCGAGTTTGAAAGAGCTTTGACTTTCGTGCGCTGTTTGACCGGAAAACAGCCAAGAATGATCAGCCTGTTTAAGAAGACCTGGAGTATTTAGTAGTGTTTTACTGCGTGTTTCTGTCCGCGACGTCTACTAACGTTAAAGAAAAACTGAAAATGAAAACACGCTACGATTCACAAGAATTAAAAGTTCTTTCTGGAAGTTCAGTCCAGAACATCATCCGAGTAATATAAGAAAAATGCGGTAGCAAGCAGCTAAATACTCCCAAAACCAATATAGCTGCAGTTTTAAGTACAATCTTTGACATTCCACTTCGTTACACTGACTGAAGTTCGTTTACGGCTTCTGTGAAGCTAGCTGTCTACCACATGCCAACCATTGCTGAACCATTTTCAGTAACAAATAAGTTAATAAGTGATGCCGTTCTGTTATCTATTCTATTATTTTCGTGCATCTCAAAACACCGTTGAAAAATATTCATTTCACGAGAAGTGTAATGAGAAAGCACAACACTTCATGATCTCTAAGATCTCCCTCGTGAATTTTGTACTTTCAGAAACAATCAGAGAAATGTTTTGTTCTCAGGCACTAAATTACTGGCTCAATCTCTTGGACAGCAGTAGCCGGTTTTCAAGAAACGAAGCGTTGTACAACCCTAAATCCTACAGAAATTTCATTAGGCGTAACTTTACCTCTCCTAGATACACACGTTATCCGTATTTCAAGCAAAATACTAAAATGTTGCTGTGCGATTTGATGTGAATTGCAGGTTATTGAGCAATGTCAGAACGCATATGCCTTTACCCAATTTTGGCGCATGCGCTTTTGTTTCCATCTGCATTTGCGCACTTTAAAAGTGGCAGCGCATAAATCTGCTTTACACACCTAAAATCACTGTGCATACAGTTAACTTCCGGTATTTCTTCCGCATGCGTGGCAACATAAGTAGATAAATACGCAGTATCGCAGTGCCTGAACGCTACCCTTAACCAATAACAGATTTTACAGCACTTAGGTTAGACAAGTAGCGACAGCCTTACTTAGGTTGAAAACTGACTCAATGTATGCAATATCTAGGAAAGACTCCCAGGGCTACGAATAAAAGGTGTATAAAATGTTATATATAGCAGTTTATGACTGCTAGCTGACCTAAGACGTCAAATATATTTACATCATGGTAAACTGCGATGTGACATATGTTAAGAAAACCACCATGCGTGACGAAACAGGATCTGGCACTGTCTCTAACAACCAACCCATATAGTGAGGAGTAGCAGGAGCCATGGCTTTTTCAGTGCAGCCAACTTAGGCCCTCTGTGGCCCTCGTGGCAAACATGCTCCTGCTGTTAAAAGAAGCGCGTTACATTGAGGTACACGTATTGAAAGCATAATAAATATTCAGGCAATCTATTCTCCTACAGCTTGTTGTGAGCAAGCATAACACGAGCGGCGCCGTGAAACCAGAAGAATAATTAGCCGAAGTGTTGAAATGCGCTAGCTTTTGAACTTACCGTTAGTGGCCTTCACCAAAAGTGACGACAACGAAAACTTGTTGCGCGACGGTTGCTCGATTTTTGCAGCCGCGTGTCGGGTGTTCCATCGAGATGCGGGCTTGAAGTTGAGATGTACGTAGCACAGAGTCTGGCAGTGCTGGAACACAAGAAGCGAACGTAAACGCGGGCAGCTGTGAAGTGTTACCGCCTGCAGAAGCGACTGTGCCGTCGCCAAAGCTCTGCGGCGTCGGCGGAGCGCCGTGCAGGTCCGGACCCGCTGGCACTCAGCTTCTTACACTCTGACCACCGCACACTGACACATACTCAAAACATTATCATAAACAGTGCGGTTTCGGAACTGCCGAGCATTAAGTGCTGCTCCCGCACCGTTCTAGAAGTCAGTGGGGGTTTTAATAGCTGGTTATAATCCTTTGTGTAATATCAAATTCAGTTTTTTTTCAGAATTTCTGTGTGCGAAGTACCAGCAAGTAGGGTGTTACAAGGTACTCTTGAAGAACAGTGTAAAGGGGAATAGGTTTGGACGACAAGGAAGTTGTGTAATAAATCTTTTCTGGCCACACCAGTGGGCTGAATCACTTGCTGTTGTGTACACCACAGCCAGTTTCCGCTATAAGGCGAAGAACGCTTTTTCAGATCTCGAGATGATGGGCTGACCTTCCTGCTATCCTTCTAAATTGGTTGTGGTCAGGGCCTCCAAGGCTGTTTTCAAGGGCTAATGATTTTCCCAGGGAGCCATATTTCCCCGCATCTGTCGGTTTCTAGTTTTTGTAGACAATCTGATGTTGCCCCAGCAGAGCGAAACGTCATTGACATTACACTACAGACTATTAAAATTGCTACACCACGAAGAGGATGTGCTACAGACGTGAAATTTAACCGACAGGAAGAAGATGCTGTGATATGCAAATGATTAGCTTTTCTGAGCATTCACTTAAGGTTGGCGCCTGTGGCGAAACCTACAACTTGCTGACTAGAGGAAAGTTTCCAACCGATTTCTCATACACAAACAGTAGTTTACCAGCGTTGCCTGGTGAAACGTTGTTGTGATGCATCGTGTAAGAAGGAGAAATGCGTTCCACCACGTTTCAGACATTGATAAAGGTCGGATTGTAGCCTATCACGATTGCGGTTTATCGTATTGTGACATTGCTGCTCGTGTTGGTCGAAATCCAATGACTGTTAGCAGAATATGGAATCGGTGGGTTCAGGAGGGTAATACAGAACGCTGTGCTGGATCCCAATGGCCTCGTAGCAGTCGAGATGACAGGCATCTTACCCGCATGGCTGTAACGAATCGTGAAGCCGCGTCTCGAACCCTGAGTCAACAGATGGGGACGTTTGCAAGACAACAACCATCTGCACGAACAGTTTGACGACGTTTCCAGCAGCATGGACTATCAGCTCGGAGACCATGGCTGCGGTTACCCTTGACGCTGCATCACAGACAGGAGCGCCTCCGATGGTGTACTCAACAACGAACCTGGATGCACGAATGGGAAAACGTCATTTTTTCGGATGAATCCAGGTTCTGTTTACAGCATCATGATGGTCGCATCCGTGTTTGGTGACATCGCGGTGAACGCACATTGGAAGCGTGTATTCATCATCGCCATACTGGCGTATCACCCAGTGTGATGGTATGGGGTGCCATTGGTTACATGTCTCGGTCACCTCTCGTTCGCATTAACGGCACTTTGAACAGTGGACGTTACATTTCAGATGTGTTACGACCCGTGGCTCTACCCTTCATTTGATCCCTGCGAAACCCTACATTTCAGCAGGATAATGCACTACCGCATGTTGCAGGTCCTGTACGGGCCTTTCTGGATACAGAAAACGTTCGACTGCTGCCCTGGTCAGCATATTCTACAGATCTCTCACCAATTGAAAACGTCTGGTCAATGGTGGCCGAGCAACTGGCTCGTCACAATACGCCAGTCACAACTCTTGATGAATTGTGGTATCGTCCGCAGCTCGTTGTTGTGCGGTAGCGTTCTCGCTTCTCACGCCCGGGTTCCCGGGTTCGATTCCCGGCGGGGTCAGGGATTTTCTCTGCCTCGTGATGACTGGGTGTTGTGTGCTGTCCGTAGGTTAGTTAGGTTTAAGTAGTTCTAAGTTCTAGGGGACTGATGACCATAGATGTTAAGTCCCATAGTGCTCAGAGCCAATTGTGGTATCGTGTTGAAGCTGCGTGGGTAGCTGTACCTGTACACGCCATCCAAGATCTGTTTGAGTCAATGCACAGGTGTATCGTGGCCATTATTACTTCATAAGTAAGAGAGACTGTTCGATCAATTTTGCACAGCATACAAACCATCCTTACAGGTGTCTGAAACTCTAGAATCTATTTAATTTATGAAAAAGTGAATGAGTTGTTACGTTTTAAACTTTATGTTTAGAAAAAAATCAAATTTTGTTGTTAATTATCTCAATTTTTACCACAGTTTTTAACAGATTTGGAAAATTATGGAGTTTCATACACCTGTAAATATGGTTTGTATGCTGTGCAAAATTCATCGAACAGTCTCTCTTACTTTGAAGAAAAGTGTACCTATAGCAAAAAATGCAGCCAATAGTAAGTGAAACAATGATGAAATTTCACATGAAAAAAAATTTATCTTGTTATGTTTTTGAACTTCCGCTGTTACTAGTGTGAATCCTGTATCCTTCCTGGTCTTGCTGACAAAGTTTTATGAATTTACTTGTAAAAGTATAGACAGTGGAAATTAAAATGACCTGTGGTGCCTCTCCTGCTCCAAGTCGGCCCGTTTGACGTCCTACCCCTTTAAGCTTTCTGTACTGGAAAATTAACTTCGTTGGTCATGAAGAATAACTACTCTTAACTTTATAAGTGTTAAACACTTATAAACACAGTTTCTGCCGCATAACGCTCACGATTTACCACCTGCATTCGATAAGGGCTGCCAGACGATGTACCGATTTCATGAGCCCCGAATCGCTTCGCGTTATCGTTATAACATTCAGGCCTTACTGGCAATGCGCTTCAGGGGCCGATTACAGTCATGTAATTGGCCACGTCCTGCTACGTCAGTTAGCACTAGTGTTCATTGTTTTTCCTGGCAGTAACTCTAGAAAAATTGTCAGAACAAAAACAGCCTCGGTTGCGAAATTATTTGCACTACTGGCCATTAAAATTGCTACACCAAGAAGAAATGCAGATGATAAACGGGTATTCATTGGACAAATATACTAGAACTGACATGTGATTACATTTTTACGCAGTTTGGGTGCATAGATCCTGAGAAATCAGTACCCAGAACAACCACCTCTGGCCGTGATACTGGCTTGGCCTGGGCATTGAGTCAAACAGTGCTTGGAAGGGATGTGCAGGTACAGCTGCCCATGCAGCTTCAACACGATACCACAGTTCATCAAGAGTAGTGACTGGCGTATTGTGACGAGCCAGTTGCTCGGCCACCATTGACCAGACGTTTTCAATTGGTGGGATATCTGGAGAATGTGCTGGCCAGGGCAGCAGTCGAACATTTTCTGTATCTAGAAAGGCACGTACAGGACCTGCAACATGCGGTAGTGCATTATCCTGCTGAAACGTAGGGATTCGCGGAGATCGAATGAAGAGTAATGCCACGGGCCGTAACACATCTGAAATGTAAAGTCATCTGTTCGAAGTGCCGTCAATGCGAACAAGAGGTGACCGAGACGTGTAACCAGTGGCTCCCCATACCATCACGCCGGGTGATACGCCAGTGTGGCTATGACGAATACATGCTTCCAATGTGCGTTCACCGCGATGTCGCCAAACACGAATGTGACCATCATGTTGTTGTAAACAGAACCTGGATTCATCCGAAAAAATTACGTTTTTCCATTCGTGCACCCAGGTTCGGCGTCGAGTACACCATCGCAGGCGCTCCTGTCTGTGATGCAGCGTCAAAGGTAACCGCAGCCATGGTCTCCGAGCTGATAGTCCATGTTGCTGCAAACGTCGTCAAACTGTTCGTGCAGATGGTTGTTGTCTTGCAAACATCCCCATCTGTTGACTCAGGGATCAAGACATGGCTGCACGATCCGTTACAAACATGCGGATAAGACGCCTGTCATCTCGACTGCTAGTGATACGAGGCCGTTGGGATCCAGCACGGCGTTCCGTATTACCCTCCTGAACCCACCGATTCCATATTATGCTAACAGTCAGTGGATCTCGACCAACGTGAGCAGCAATGTCGCGGTACGATAGACCGCAATCTCGATATGCTACAATGCGACTTTTATCAAAGTCGGGAACGGGATGGTACGCATTTCTCCTCCTTACACGAGGCATCGCATCAACGTTTCACCAGGCAACTGCTGTTTGTGTATGAGAAATCGGTTGGAAACGTTCCTCATGTCAGCGCGTTGCAGGTGTCGCCACCGGCGCCAACCTTGTGTGAATGCTCTGAAAAGCTAATCATTTGCATATCACAACATCTTCTTCCTGTCGGTTAAATTTCGCGTCTGTGGCACGTCATCTTCGTGGTGTAGCAATTTTAATGGCCAGTAGTGTTAAAGGATGACGACTGAAAAAGTCATTGCACAACTGAATGTCGTACTCGTGGGTCCTGTCAGGTGATCTCTATAAGCAGGGAACTACAGGGCAAACTGTAATTTCGAAACGACTCATCTGTAACTCAAGCGTCTGTAATAAAAAATCGTGGTGGCTAAGCTATAAAATCTGAACTACGGAACAATGGAAGAAAGTTATTTGGTCTTGTTTAACACGGTTTCCAACTTCTGGCAGAGACAACGTCGTTCGAAGCCTGCGGTACAGACTGCGTGGCAAGAGTGAAACACGGCGAGGTTCAGTGACGATTGGACAGCCACATCGTGGTATCTCATGAGCTCCGTCGTTACTCTACAAGTTCACATTATTGCCAAGGATCATGTGGCCATTTTGTTCCCCAGTGGTGATGCTGTGGTCGGATGCGACATGATCCCTGTTCACACAGCTCGCATAGTCCAGCACTGGTTTTGTGAGCATACGGATGAACTGTCGCATCTCCCCTGACCACCTCTATATTATTGTGTCTTTGCTGTTTGCTTCGGCGAGAATAGTGTGTGACAGCTATTCACCTCCATCATCGTTACCTGGATTTGCTGCTGTTTTGTAGGAAGAATGGTATAAGATTCCCTTGAAAACCATACCGGACCTGTATTTATCCATTCCAAGAGGTCTGGAAGCTGTTTTGATTGCCACCCTAACCCTATTAGGCATGGTAATGTTTTTTGTATTTCTGTATTTTAATCTATCTCCTGTAGCTGGAGATGGCGTTCAATGAACGAAAAACCCTAGGACTGACCTGAGATTTCTGAATTTGTAGTGTGGCGCTTTTCCACAGAGCCACTGAATGTAAGTATTCTCGCGTTATTAATCCCTTTTGCCCACTATTAGCACTTCTCTAGAAAGTGCTTCTTCCTACCAGGAATTCTTATACTATTATTTGCGGCTACATGATACAGGGAAGACAGAAGAAATCATCAGAACAGTTCTCACTTTCATGTGAGTTTAGCAGTCTCGGCCACAATATAAGGAGCGTACTGTGAATGGTTCAAAATGGTCCAAATGGTTCAAATGGCTCTGAGCACTATGTGACTTAACATCTGAGGTCATCAGTCCTCTAGAACTTAGAACTACTTAAACCTAACTAAACCATGCCCGAGGCAGGATTCGAACCTGCGACCGTAGCGGTCACGCGATTCCAGACTGAAGCGCCTAGAACCGCTCGGCCACTCCGGTCGGCCGTACTGTGAATTTCCTCTGCAGCTCAGTTTATGTGAATTAGGGTAAACTTACCCAGACAGCAGTCAAACTGAAGTCCAGACAGTAGTCAAAATCGAAAACGTAGAGCTCATGGGACCCTTATAAACTCTTACAGGAGCGGCTCTTGCTACATTCCCGCCTCGTAATTGTCCTAAAGTCTCTATAGTTTCCTGGGTGAGACTCAGAAGAATTTATAAAAGTCCCTGCTACAACTAAAATCCTAATTGGATGCTTGCTCCTCCGAATATTTATACGGTCGGATATGATGCAATTTGCAACTTTTCAAGCTCATGTGGGCCAATGTTTCTCGAGATAAAGAACTCTACGTGATTCTGTACGGACTTCTACTCCCGTATCAGATGGATACTGCATTGCCGCGTTGAAAAACCGTCCATTAACATTTCTATTAAGTCCAATACGACCTAAGGCAGTGACACTTGTCGACTGGTTCATACCTGAATGTGACAGTTGTTAGTAACGAGTGACTATAGTTTGCCATCCACGGTGGATGCTAACCCTGTCCCGTACATTGTTTTACAAGGTCTCATGGATCGAGGAATGATGTAAGTCTAGATAGTCTTGGGAATTATCATAGTGTGAATACGCGCTGTCATGTAGATTGTAATCCTATCTTACTACAAAAAGAGAAGTAAGTTTTTGCTGGATATGTACGAACGACTGTGATACGTCTGCACTCTGTCGAACTGTTGGACGGTGTTGACTTTTTGAGATGCCACATTACGTCTGTCCTCTTTCTGTAAAATGAAGTGACAGCCATGGGGGCTGCCAGGAAATAACGACAATACGTCGACAAAAGAAAATTGTGGGTTGATGAAGTGAGCGACTGCTATCGGAGGACAAAACGTGCTGGACCTAAAGGTGCCCATTATCTGTTAGAGGAAGGGTTGCTGGCGCAGTGAGTGACTCGTTAATTGAGGCTATATGCCAGTAACGAAGGCAGCCCCGTACAATGGCGCTCTTAGCCGCAGTCGACGTTGGAGATACCGTCGAGGAACAAATGCGCTGGCCGGCGTCCAGCAATTGTGCAGAACACGCGTGCGCCGACAGGTACGATCTTATCATTGCCGAGGTGGCTGCACGGACGACCTGCCACTAAGGCGAATGCCACACCAGGCCACGGCGTAGGCGCCGTCTGTTTAAAGAGGAAACCTGGAATGCCTCGTTGCGCTTCCTTGACGATAGGAGGGACAAGTTTAGAATGCTTGCCTTTTAAGTGTCAATATTCTTCTCAGTAGTCAGAAGGAAAACGCTCCTGAGGATGAAGAGGCTCATCAGTAGCACTCTGCTAACACAGTACACGCTAAACCGGTTTAGATCTGAAGTATTCCTTAGTTATCCATCTGTAATGTGTCGAGTGTGTAAAGTATCAACTGACTGCTAAACAGAGAACAACAGGTCCAGAATTTCCCACCAATACAGGCGAAAAATGTATTGGAATTAGGCACCATAGCGTGTATAGCGATATAGCCTAACTTCGTTTCTTCTGGTGGTACAGGTGCCGGCCGGTGTGGCCGAGCGGTTCTAGGCGCTACAGTCTGGAACCGCGTGACCGCAACGGTCGCAGGTTCGAATCCTGCCTCGGGCATGGATGTGTGTGATGTCCTTAGGTTAGTTAGGTTTAATTAGTTCTAAGTTATAGTGGACTGATGACCTCAGATGCTAAGTTCCATAGTGCTCAGAGGCATTTTGGTGGTACAGGACGATACTGCGAGGGCTGTGCTGAAAGTAATGCCGAGACACGGAAAACGTTCTCGACACATGTGAGCTCTACTATTATGTACCACAGCGTGAAGCGGGAAATTTGGAACTGATCCAGTCTTCAAACTTACTTTTGACATAAAGAGTACGTTTGCGGACATGGGATCAGTATCAAAATATTATCTACTATGTCCCCTCTACAACTCCTAGATGTCACTTATCAAGTCCCCGCAACTCCGCTAGGCAGATTCACTCGCGGAAATGACCAGAAATGTACTCTCACCCTAGAGGATTGTAACATAATGCTAGTAATAGACGTCAGAATTCATTGGTATTTGATTTCACGACAATCAAACTCTGGAGTCAGTCCAAGGGATATAAGTCCGGAGCGATTTAAGTTACAACCATCACATTCAACTACACTACTGGCCATTAAAATTGCTACACCACGAAGATGACGTGCTACAACGCCAAATTTAACCGACAGGAAGAAGATGCTGTGATATGCAAATGATTAGCTTTTCAGAGCATTCACACAAGGTTGGCGCTGGTGGCGACACCTACAACGTGCTGACATGAGGAAAGTTTCCAACCGATTTCTCATACACAAACAGCAGTTGACCGGCGTTGCCTGGTGAAACGCTGTTGTGATGCCTCGTGTAAGGAGGAGAAATGCGTACCAACACGTTTCCGACTTTGATAAAGGTCGGATTGTAGCCTATCGCGATTGTGGTTTATAGTATCGCTACATTGCTGCTCGCGTTGGTCGAGATGGCTGTAACGGATCGTCCCTGAGTTAACAGATGGGGACGTTTCCAAGATAACAACCATCTGCACGAACAGTTCGACGACGATTGCAGCAGCATGGACTATCAACTCGGAGACCATGGCTGCGGTTACCCTTGACGCTGCATCACAGACAGGAGCGCCTGCGATGGTGTACTCAACGACGAAGCTGGGTGCACGAATGGAAAAACGTCATTCTTTCGAATGAATCCAGGTTCTGTTTACAGCATCATGATGGTCGCATCCGTGTTTGGCGTCATCGCTGTGAACGCACATTGGAAGCGTGTATTCGTCATCGCCATACTGGCGTATCACCCGGGGCCCGTCTCGGTCACCTCTTGTTCGCATTGACGGCACTTTGAACAGTGGACGTTACTTTTCAGATGTGTTACGACCCATGGCTCTACCCTTCATTCGATCCTTGCGAAACCCTACATTTCAGCAGGATAATGCATGACTACATGTTGCAGCTCCTGTACGGGCCTTTCTGGATACAGAAAATGTTCGACTGCTGCCCTGGCCAGCACATTTTCCAGATCTCGCACCAATTGAGAACGTTGGTCAATGGTGGCCTAGCAACTGGCTCGTCACAATACGCCAGTCACTACTATTGATGAACTGTGGTATCGTGTTGAAGCTGCATGGGCAGCTGTACCTGTACACGCCATCCAAGCTCTGTTTGACTCAATACACAGGCGTATCGTGGCCATTATTACGGCCAGAGATGGTTGTTCTGGGTACTGATTTCTCAGGATCTATGCACCCAAATTGTGTGAAAATGTAATCACATGTGAGTTCTAGTATAATATATTTGTTCAATGGATACCCGTTTATCATCTGCATTTCATCTTGGTGTAGCAATTTTAATGGCCAGTAGTGTAATTATTTGAAAGGCAAAAGCTAGACAGAAATAATGCAAAGGAAATGACTTATTTCTTGTAGGAGGTACTTTATAAAACCCTCGAATGACCGATTCTTATATGTTACTCTTCAGTCTGCGACTCATACGAAGGAGGACTAATACAGTGCATAGACAGTAAGAGCATTACGTCCCGTCGTGGGTTCATGTAGTATGCTCGAGGACGCCATAGAAATGTTCGTCCAAGTTTGGTAGCAACGAGTGATGCAACAACAGAGGATTTGTTTATCACAGAGAGTCTCATTGTGCGCTTCTGAGTATGCTTGTTGCATGAAGAATCCAGGAACATTTTACTGGTCGCGCACTTTTTCTTGGCCCCTGTGCAGAGAACGTCGGGAGCGGAAGCTAGCGATCAGCTCTTAACACACTGGCTGCTGAGACAAGCCCCACCTCCTTTTTCCTTAGCAGCCAGATTATAGCTTATAGAATAAACGAACATGTACGGCAATGGTGACTCGCTTGATGGAAGAGGTACATAGAGCCTGGCGCTCATTTTTGTAAATAATAATAACAATTGGTATACACAACAACGTACACGAATCAACACTATATTCACAACGGCTTGTTACGTTATGGCCCACAATACCGTTAAGCAGCTAAGCTTCGCCAACTTCCGTCCGTCACGGAGAGGCCAAATTAAAATCAGAAAAGAAGTTACATGTTATTTATTTACTACATTGTGAAAACCTTCCTTACTGTATGTAAAGCAGTTCGTTCAGTACATACTAACAGTGAAAATTCTCTACTTGATAAGTTTTTAATTCATAAGCCTCATAATGCAGTAGTAAATATATAACTTAATAAGTATGTATAATTCATGGCATCCATGTCGGGCTATCTGAGTGGCCAAAATCATTCGCTCGAATTGTCCAAAATGTTCTTGAAACCAGTCGCGTCAATTGTGGCCAGGTGAAAATTCCATGAATGGCTGCAAATGGTCTCCAAGTAGCCGAACACAACCACTTCCAGCTAATGATCGGTTTTTTTGGACCAGAGAACCCCAGTCAGTTCAATGTAAACATATGCTGGTGCCTTGTTGATACCTTGGGTCCATGACTTCGTGGGGTCTGTGCCACACTCCAACCCTCCCACCAGCTCTTACCAACTGAAATCGAGACTCACCAGACCACGTTACGGTTTTCCAATCGTGTAGGGTTACACCGATATGGTCACGAGCGCAGGAAAGGAGGTGCTGCCGAAGTCGTGCTGTTTGCAAAGGCACTCGCGTCGGTCTTCTGCTACTGTAGCCAGTTAACAGCAAATTTCGCCGCACTGTCCCAACGGATGCGTTCGCCGTACGTCCCATGTTGATTTCTGCGGTTATTTCACGCAGTGTTGTTTGTCTGTTATCCCTGGCAATTCAACGCAAACGCCGCTGCTCTAGGTCGTTAAGTAAAGGCCGTCGGTCACTGCTTTGTCCGTCGTGGGAGGTAATGTGTGAAACGTGGTACTCTCGGCACACTCTTGACACTGTAGATATGGGAATACTGAATTTCCTAACCATTTCCGAAATGCGTTGAGCTCCGGCTACCATTCTGCGTTCGAAGTCTGTTACCCGTCGTGTGACCATAATCACGTCGGATAACTTGTCACATACATCACCTGAGTACAAACGACAACTCCATAACTGTAACTGCAGTGCCTTTTTATACCTTTTGTACGCGACACTACTGCCATCTAAGTATGTGCATATCATGTCCCATGACTTCTGTCACCTCAAGCTGTTTATTGCATTTTGAAAATTTTCATTGCTGTATCTGAAGCAGTTCGTTCAGCACAGTCATAACACTTAGAATTCTGTACGTAATACATTTTTAATTGATAAGCCTGCGATATTAAAGATGTAACTTAATTGTTGTTGTTGTGGTCTTCAGTCCAGAGACTGGTTTGATGCAGCTCTCCATGCTACTCTATCCTGTGCAAGCTTCTTCATCTCCCAGTATCTACTGCAACCTACATCCTTCTGAATCTGCTTGGTGTATTCATCTCTTGGTCTCCCTCTACGATTTTTACCCTCCACGCTGCACTCCAATACTAAATTGGTGATCCCTTGATGCCTCAGAACCTGTCCTACCAACCGATCCCTTCTTCTAGTCAAGTTGTGCCACAGATTTCTCTTCTCCCCAATTCTATGCAATACTTCCACATTAGTTATGTCATCTACCCATTTAATCTTCAGCATTCTTCTGTGGCACCACATTTCGAAAGCTTCTATTCTCTTCTTGTCCAAACTATTTATCGTCCGTGTTTCACTTCCATACATGGCTGCATTCCATACAAATACTTTCAGAAACGACTTCCTGACACTTAAATCTATACTCGATGTTAACAAATTTCTCTTCTTCAGAAACGCTTTCCTTGCCATTGTCGAAAGATGACTCGCTAAATTTAGTGTATATTGAAAAATTAACCCTTTCACAACTGAATTTTTTCTAGAGAATGAAAAATTTTTATTTATGTGGTAATACTCTTAGGTGATTTTTTAATGATTTTGGATGCAAGATTTATACACAAATATGTACTCGTTTTCAAAACATACTTTGTACTCTTGGCTTCATTTTGTGGACTAAAGTAACTAATTAAAAATATTTTTTGTTATCATAAATAGTAAAATGAACATTCAATTATTACCATGCAAAATAATAATCTTTAATTATACATTGTAATATAACGAACCAACCACATTCATCTATTCTGGTGGTCATGAGCTGCTGCGCATTGTCACAAGGTGCTGCTTGCTGATATTTTCATACAGATGCCCAACAGTTGACAGGACTTGCGCTTGATGGAAAGGTTGATCATTCACAAATATGTACCTCAGGTTTCCATTGGGAAAAAATACTTCTGTTTCAGCTAACACACAGCAAAAGTTAATGTACCCAATTGTAGCCAGAGGGTCTGAAAGGGTTAAACAAGAAAAGACGTAACTTAATATGTAGGTTGGCGACTCCATGGAGTGTCCTGTGCACCACGACCTGATAATGGATGTACTTGGAAGGAGAAACAGCATTGTTCGTATTTTTTTGTTTTATTATCCGCAAAATCGATTTTCGGTCACTTAGTGACCAATGCTGTTTCTCTTTCTAAGTATTCCATCCATATATATTAATATGTAGGTATTAAAAAATGATAATTAAATAGAAAGTAAGTGAAACGAAAGAACAACGAAAATTATTATGTTAAGGTGATGCTAAAGTGGGTTTCTCCAGTTAGCTTTCGGTTTGCGGTTACCTCAATATTCTTCGAGATTTGCGTGCACCAGCGGGAAGATAATCTACACAGTCAACTGTTCATTTCCTACAAATATCATCCTCATGCAGAATATTTGTATTCTATAGTGTGAACAGCCCTCCGGGAACTCTTGAACTAGCAAACACTTAGCCGGCCATTGTGGCCGAGCGGTTCTAGGCGCTACAATCTGGAATCGCGCGACCGCTACGGTCGCAGGTTCGTATCAAAAAATGGTTCAAATGGCTCTGAGCACTGTGGGACTCAACTGCTGTGGTCATCAGTCCCCTAGAACTTAGAACTACTTAAACCTAACTAACCTAAGGACATCACACACATCCATGCCCGAGGCAGGATTCGAACCTGCGACCATAGCAGTCGCACGGTTCCGGACTGCGCGCCTAGAACCGCGAGACCACCGCGGCCGGCGCAGGTTCGTATCGCCTCGGGCATAGATGTGCATGATGTCCTTAGGTTAGTTAGATCTAAGTAGTTCAAAGTTCTAGGGGACTGATGACCTCAGCAGTTAAGTCCCATAGTGCTCAGAGCCATTTGGACCATTTAGGAAACACTTATACACTGGCCAACAGATAATCGTTCTTCCCGCTTACCAAACGGTAATGGCACAAGAGAGGGAGAAAGGGTGGTACACGATGCACCCTCCGTCGCACACCGAAAGATGACTCGCGAAATTTTGTGTATATTCAAAAATTAAACAAGAAAAGACACACCTATTCAACTATATACCGGATGATCAAAAAGTCAGTATAAATTTGAAAACTTAATAAACCACGGAATAATGTAGATATACAGGTAAAAATTGACACACATGCTTGGAATGACATGGGGTTTTATTAGAACAAAAAAACAAAAAGTTCACAAAATTTCCGACAGATGGCGCTGGACAGCAAAACGTCAGTGACTGCGCATGACAATCATGTATAAAAGGAGCTGTAATGAGAGAGAGAATCAGAAACACCTGCTGGAACGTACGATGTTTATGTCGGATGGCGATCCACCCCATATTGCTAGACGAGTGAAAGATCTCTTGCGCGCGTCGTTTGGTGATGATCGTGTGCTCAGCCGCCACGTTCGTCATGCTTGGCCTCCCAGGTCCCCAGACCTCAGTCCGTGCGATTATTGGCTTTGGGGTTACCTGAAGTCGCAAGAGTATCGTGATCGACCGACATCTCTAGGGATGCTGAAAGACAACATCCGACGCCAATGGCTCACCATAACTTCGGACATGCTATTGTTGAGGAATGATGGTGAACATATTGAGCATTTCCTATAAAGAACATTGTCTTTGTTTTGTCTTACTCTGTTATGCTAATTATTGCTATTCTGATCAGATGAAGCGGCATCCGTCGGACATTTTTTTAACTTTTGTATTTTTTTGTTTCTAATAAAACCCTATGTCATTCGAAGCATGTGTCTCAATTTGTACCTCTCTATCTGCAATATTCCGTGATTTATTCAGTTTTCAAATTTGTACTGACTTTTTGATCACCCGGTACAACCGTATTCATAAAGTATTTGGATGCTACTTCGGAAGGCAGCTGTGGGGGTAGGGAAGGAGGCGGAAGGCTGGCAGCAGAGGTGGTGCGGCAGCGGCGGCGGCGGCGGCAGCGGCAGCGGCGGTGTGGGGCCGCTGGCACCGGCCCGGCCCGGAGTCGAGTCGGTGACCTTCTGCAAGGTCACATTCCAGCCAGCTGGCCGCGGGACCAGCTGAGCGCCCGGCCGCCGCCGCCGCCGCCGCCGCCGCCGCCCGCCGGTGACACGCGGCGCCGCTGCACCGCGCTGCGCTGCACTGGACGAGCCGCGCCGAGCAGGCCGGCGACCTGCCGACTGCGCAGCTGCGGTTCCCGCCCGTGAATAACCACACAGCACCTGACCACTATAGCGGGCTACGTAATATCCACATCTACAACTACATACGTACTTACGGTGTGGCGGGACACGGTACCTGGTTTCTCACTACTATTTCTTTTTCCCCAACCACACCACCATTCGCAAATGGTTTGTGTGAATAACGAATATTGGTAAGCATATACTGTTGTTGTTGTTGTGGTCTTCAGTCCAGAGACTGGTTTGATGCAGCTCTCCATGATACTCTATCCTGTGCTAGCTTCTTCAGCTCCCAGTACCTACTGCAACCTACATCCTTCTGAATCTGTTAAGAAGCATATACAGGGTGGTCCATTGATAGTGACCGGACCAAATATCAAACGAAAAAACTACAAAGAACGAAACTCGTCTAGCTTGAAGAGGGAAACCAGATGGCGCTACGGTTGGCCCGCTAGATGCCACTGCCATAGATCAAACGGATATCAACTGCGTTTTTTTTTAATAGCAACCCCCATGTTTTATTACATATTCCTGTACTGCGTAAAGAAATATCAATGTTTTAGTTGACCACTTTTTTCGCTATGTGATAAATGGCACTGTAATAGTCACAAACGTGAAAGTACGTGGTATCACGTAACACTCCGTGCGGACGGTATATGCTTCGTGATACATTACCAGTGTTAAAATGGACCGTTTATCAATTTGCGGAAAAGGTCGATATTGTGTTGATATATGGCTACTGTGATCAAAATGCCCAACGGGCGTGTGCTGTGCATGCTGCTCGGTATCCTGGACGACATCATCCAAGTGCCCGGACCGTTCGCCGGATAGTTACGTTATTTAAGGAAACAGGAAGTGTTCAGCCACATGTGAAACGTCAACAGTGACTGCAACAAATGATGATGCCCAAGTAGGTGTTTTAGCTGCTGTCGCGGCTAATCCGCACATCAGTAGCAGACATACTGCGCGAGAATAGGGAATCTCAAAAACGTCGGTATTGAGAATGCTACATCAACATCGATACTCCCGTGCCATATTTATATGCATCAGAAATTGCATGGCGACAACTTTGATCGTCGTGTACATTTCTGCCACTGGGCACAAGAGAAATTACGGGACCATGACAGATTTTTTGCACGCGTTCTATTTAGCGACGAAGTGTCATTCGCCAACAGCGGTAACGTAAACCGGCATAATATGCACTATTGAGCAACGGAAAATCCACGATGGCTGCGACAAGTGGAACATCAGCGACCTTGGCGGGTTAATATATGGTGCGGCATTATGGGAGGAAGGACAATTGCCGGCCGGTGTGGCCAAGTGGTTAAAGGCGCTACAGTCTGGAACCGCGTGACCGCTACGGTCGCAGGTTCGGATCCTGCCTCGGGCATGGATGTGTGTGATGTCCTTAGGTTAGTTAGGTTTAAGTAGTTCTAAGTTCTAGGGGACTGATGACCTTAGAAGTTAAGTCCCATAGTTCTCAGAGCCATTTGAACCATTTGAAGGACAATTGGCCCCCATTTTATCAATGGTAATCTAAATGCCGCAATTTAAGCTGATTTCCTACGTAATGTTCTACCGATGTTACTACAAGATGTTTCACTGCATGACAGAATGGCAATGTACGATGGATGTCCGGCACATAGCTCGCGTGCGGTTGAAGCCGTATTGAATAGCATATTTCACGACAGGTGGATTGGTCGTCGAAGCACCATACCATGGCCCGCACGTTCACTGGATCTTAGGTCCCCGATTTCTTTCTGTGGGGAAAGTTGAAGGATGTTTGCTATCGTGATCCACCGACAACGCCTGACAACATTCGTCAGCGCATTGTCAATTCATGTGCGAACATTACTGAAGGCGAACTGCTCGCTGTTGAGAGGAAAGTCGTTACACGTATTGGAAAATGCATTGAGGTTGACGGACATCATTTTGAGCATTTATTGCATTAATGTGGTATTTACAGGTAATCACGCTGTAACAGCATGCGTTCTCAGAAATAAGTTCACAAAGGTTCATATATCACATTGGAACAACCGAAATAAAATGTTCAAACGTAATTACGGTATGTATTTTAATTTTAAAAAAACCTACCTGTTACCAAATGTTCGTCTAAAAAGCATTCATATTTCTTTACGTACTACATGAATATGTAATAAAAAATGCTGGTTCCTAGTTAAAAAGACGCAGTTGATATCCGTTTGATCTATGGAAGCGCCATCTAGCGGGCCAGCCATAGCGGCATCTCGTTTCCCCCTTCAAGCTAGACGAGTTTCGTTCTTTGTAGTTTTTTTCGTTTGACGCTTATTTCGTGAGATATTTGGCCCTGTCACGGTCAGTGGATCACCCTGTATATTAGGTGGAATTCATCTGTTTTTACAAAAATGATCTTTTTGTGAGTTGTCAATGTTAAGAAGTAATATTTTGTTTGACTCATGTTGGTGGTAGAGTCGCGCATTTGATAGCAGTAAGCCTCTCCAGGATCCACAACGTTGGTGCATAAGTTCGTAGAGTTTTTCCGTGTGTTTAACAAACGCAACAAATATACTCAACAGAAACTTTAGTGCCCGCATCTCGTGGTCGTGCGGTAGCGTTCTCGCTTCCCACGCCCGGGTTCCCGGGTTCGATTCCCGGCGGGGTCAGGGATTTTCTCTGCCTCGTGATGGCTGGGTGTTGTGTGCTGTCCTTAGGATAGTTAGGTTTAAGTAGTTCTAAGTTCTAGGGGACTGATGACCATAGATGTTGAGTCCCATAGTGCTCAGAGCCATTTGAACCATTAGAAACTTTAGTCACGAACAATATATTCTCCTTCATTATTTACGTAAGTGTGCTGACGTTGGAGTAAGTTTTTGATTTCGCGATTGCAGAAATCACATCCAGCAAGCCTACGACGGCATCCGCAGAAGTAGCCTCTACAACACACAACGAGAATTTAGTACGCCCAGTAAAATAATTAGGATGATACAACTGTGCATGGTTGGCTCCCAGGCAGCAGTGAAGTTCAGAGGATCCACATCCCCCACCTTTCCAATTAAAACAGGCTTACGACAGGGAGACGCTCTTTCATGTGTCCTCTTCAACCTTGCATTAGATAAAGTGGTTCGGGAGAGTAATTTACATCTATACAATGGTCTCCGATTCGAACACAGCGAAATAAAACTCCTGGCTCACGCAGATGATATACTGTTGCTGAGTGAAACTGAAGAAGAACTGAAAGACATGTACAAATCTCTCAGGCACAGTGCCAGCAAAATCGCGTTATTGATTAACCAAGAGAAAACCGAATAAATGGAAATAGGTCGAGTCATAAACCCAAATCCTTACTTTGAAATTGACCAACATTCTAAATTCAGAAACGTGTCCAGTTTAAATGCCTTGGATCACGTTTCAACAGTAAACATATCATAACAATAGATATAAATGAAGGAATAGCCACAGGATCAAGATGTCTGTACTCACTAAGCAATCCATTCAAAAGTAAAGTTTTGTCAATCACCACAAAGATGAAGATATACAACACTATTATCTGCCCCATAGTACTATACGGTTCAGAAAGCTGGACGCTTACAAAGAATGAAAGAGAAAAACTGAATGTTTACGAAAGAAAAGTAATGAGAAAAATCTGGGGACCTGTGTTGGAGAATGGTGCATGGAGAATTCGAAAGAACAATGAAATTTATCTGTTAATGAAGCAACCCACTATCATCCAGAAATTAAAAAGTAGGAGACTGCAAGGGGCTGGACATGTGTCCAGAATAAAAAACGACAGAATCACCAAGAAAGCATTTGAAGGAACTCTCCAGGCATCAAGACCATTGGGCCGACCTCGTACAAGGTGGAAAGATGACATAGAGAAGGACGTCGCAGCGTTAGGAATTTCCGCAGGGTGGAGAGAGGCTGCGAGAGATAGAAGGCGGCGGAAGCAGATCGATGATGCAGCGCGTGGTCTACAGGGCCTGTGATTGGTGAGAAGATAGATAGATAGAAGTCACGTGGTTTTGAGGCGAAGAACTCGTGGAACCATGTTCGGATCCCGTTTTCATCCGTAAAGGGCATTCCTTGAAGGTTATTCAACAGACAGCGGGAAAGGTGAAAATCTGAGGGAGCAAGATCATGTGAATCAGGTGGATGCGGAATGGCTTCGCACCCAGTTCCTGTTTTTGTCAGTCTAACAGAATGCTGGCGGGCGTTATCATGGAGTAGCATCAATTCACGCTGTGTTCCTGGTCGGTTTTCTTGGAATGCGCCTGCAAGACGTCTCAGTAATTGACAATAAATGTCAGCAGTGATCGTTACACCTCAGGGAAGCAACTCGAAGTACATCACACCGTCGCTGTTACACCAAATGCATAACATTATCTTTTGTGGATGAACGGGAAGTTGCTGCTTTGTTTGGGCTCAGGAGTTCCTTCCTTCTTTCTCTTACGTTAGCATAAAGGCATCACTTCTCGTCATCAGTAACGACGCATAATGGACACGGTCGGTGTTGTTCACGAGCCAATTGAACCGGGGTATCTCCCCCGGGCGTCAATTTTATGGAGAGCCAAATTCATATTCTTGTAGAAAAAGACCTTGTTTCATAAAGCGCCTAGCATCCAGTGCACGTTGGACTATCGATAACTCATATGATTTTGAAACGCATTCCTGTTTGTTGTTGAACATTTTTGAACACATTCTAAGTTCATTTATGAACGAATCATAAGTTGATTTTTGAATGCGTGGATTGTGTACTTGATGTCTCTGCCAGGAGAATCCCCGTCGCACCTAGAAAAAAGGGGACGGGGCTATACGAGCTGCGCCGAATAGACCCGAACGGATGGATGCCAATCGCTGTTTGTGTGGTTGATTCGGTGTGCGAATACTAAGCGTTATTATAATTATTAGCGGAATCCCTACTACCAGAGTGGAAATAAACGATTAACAGAAATAACAGGTAAGAAAGATTACATATCAACTTCTCGGTGTGTCCAAGAAAATGAAATTTTGACAGAAAATTTTTTCCAGATCGCTACACTACTAAGAACCAGTTGTACAGTCCGTGGTTAGCAATCGCTTAAGCTTTATTCTCGTAATAGCGCGGAAAACGCGTTGTTCGAACACACAATAACGGCTAACTGGAGAATAAACGCGGGATAACTCAACCGATGATTCTTGCAGAGTTAGTGAAATTAACCGGGAAATAAGTTTTGATAATGGCAGGAATAGTTACAGAATTAGTGATGACAATATTGTTTGTTAGAATGAAGAAGGAGAAGAAAAGGAGACATCACACAAATCATATGGAAGAATATGACGATTCCAAATTATATAAAATTTTCGTCCTAGTATTACTACTTTCCGATCTCATGTTTGAGAAACTGGAGCACACGAATGAAACGTGAAACTATTTCTAAGCAAAACTTTTTGCATGTAGTAGGCCTAATAGGCATTTAATATTGGTACTTCGTTAATTATATTCTGTCATGTTATTTACGTAAATGAGGAACATAAAAATGACCATTTGTGCCAAAGCAGGCTCGCTTATTTGGCGTGTGTTACAATTACTGCAATATTAGAAAGGCCTATTTTGTTTTATCTAACAGACAGTGACAAAATAAACGTAATCAAATCGTGAAACCACATCAGTCTGGGATTTTACCTGTATTAACAGCTTTTTCAGTATTAGAAAACGACATTTTGATTTTCCATATCGCAAGACATTTGACGAACTTTGATGAGTTGGTAGATTTTTTCCCAGAAAGGAAAGCATGCCGTGTGCATCCGTAGCAGGATTAGAGAGGAAAAAATGCTGGGACTTAAGACTTGAAGACTCTTGTCTTTACTGGTTTTATGTTTTCCATATTAAATTTTATGTCATACAAAAGAGAAAGTTATTAACTAATAGGCAATAAAGAATCCAAATTTTCTGAAGAGTTCTTATTTTCCCAGTCACAGAAAATCGCACCCAGTATTAATTCTAAGCCTTTTTTTAAAAATACGGGCAGGATGTCAAACCGGCCTGATCTATCATAGAAGAATACCGTATGAAGAGGCGCGGCACTGCACCTTGGCACACTTAAGACCAAATAACATTTCTCACATTTCCTCGTACGTATATGTTTCATATGTCAAACTCTTCAGAAAGATGTGCACCACAAAACAAACATATTTTTTTAAATCTTTTTTTTTAATTTTTGACATCCTATCTCAAATGCTCGAGGGGAAAGGGGCGTCACTATCAAGCTTTTGCCCCGGTTCGAAAATATCGTAGATCCGGCGCTCGCACAATGGTCGAGTAGTTCCTCATAAGCCACATATTCTCTAGTCAGTGCTAAGAAACGCTTGAGGTGGTGTGATGAGCGACGAGAATGGACAGTGGATGACTGAAAACGTTTGGTTTGTAGTGAAGAATCACGCTATAATCTGTGGCAATCCGACTGACGTGTCTGGATTTGGCGAATTATTGAATAACTTTATCTGCCATCATGTATAATGCCGACAGTGAAGTACAGAGCAGGTGGTGTTATGGTAGGGGTGTGTTTCTCGTGGTTATTGTGTGGTCCCCTTGTTGCGCTTAAGGAAACGCTAAACGTTCCCTTATGACACATTATTTTACAAAATTGTTTACTGCATACAGTAGGTAAGGAGACGATAACTTACGGTATCAGCTCGACAATGCACCGCGTCATAAAGCAGCATCTGCGGGCAAGAGTTGGTAGACAATAACGTTTCTCAAATGGGCGCTCGTGCCCAGAGTTCCAGCCTGAACCTAGTGGAACACCTCTGGGACGAATCAAAACGTCGGCTTCGCTCTGGACCCCAGAGTCCAACTTCACTATCCTCTCTGGTTTCGGCTCCTGAGGGAGAATGAATTGCCATTCCTCCACAGACGTCTCATTCAAAGTGTCCCCGGGAGTGTTCAAGTCATAAAGACGAAGAATGGACGTTCCCCCATCAATGTTAAATCCAGTAGGTGTTCGGATACTTTTGACTAGACAATGTGTATCAAATTATTCAGAAAATACCCCCGAACAACCTCCAAAATTTTGCCGGTGGAGTTTTGGTTCACGCTGTATATAACTTTGGCATCTAATCTTCCTACGACTAATTTTATGTTGTCGTTCCACCTTAGATTCATAGCACTCATACTTTATATTCTATAATTGTCACTTTTCAGTAAATAATCCAATATAATAATTGTCACACTTTCCGCCAATTTGCCCGAAATATGATACTTGTGACTGTGCAGGGTCCACTGCCAGTCCGTGCAACTGGTCTCTGCATTTCGAGACAACTTTTTGGCCTTGTGGCTTCACTACATACAGGAGCATCGCCTTATATGACCCACCTAAACATGATTGGCAGGTGCCCAGTTGAAATATCGTGGAGTGGAGTTGACGACGACCGGCTGCAATCCCGAAATCTCTTCGAACAGTATCGTCTGCGAATAGCGTCATGGATCTTCCTACACTAACCATTAGAAAATTCCGAGCTTGAAGCGGTGAGTGTCTATAGTAGCAAAATCTCAATTCGTATTTTAATTAAAGCAG
The DNA here is from genome assembly GCF_021461385.2 of Schistocerca piceifrons. Lineage (NCBI taxonomy): Eukaryota > Metazoa > Arthropoda > Insecta > Orthoptera > Acrididae > Schistocerca > Schistocerca piceifrons. The sequence continues at coordinate 208,035,400 of NC_060142.1, read as the reverse complement.
CAATTTTAACTTCATTTGACTGTATCATGAACGATGACCGTGTCTTGAAACACGATCTTAACTGTCAGTAAAGCCCCATCGGTTAAAGTTGCTCACTTTTGTTTGCAAGCGGAAGTTGATGGTCTGGTTTCCCCTTACTAGTATAAACTGTATTGAAGGGAAGAGTCCCAAGGCATGCTAAATGCTGTAGCCTGGGAGCTACTAGACTAAGACTTTGCGCTGGAGATCAGTCGTCGTTGCGCACCTATATCTGGTACATTACGTATGTCGAGTAAGTCATCGACTCTACACCATTTACACATCAACAATTATACTTTAACAAACACTAGACTGTGACGAATTTTCTCTGGGAGATAACGTTCTATAGTTACACTAATAATATTTCATGTCCCCATCCGCATGCATACGTGAGTGGTCAGTGCAGATGACTGCCTTGTCGAGGACCCGGTTTCAAATTCCGGACGTTTCCTTGGTTGGGGGGGATTGAAACGAGTCCACTTAGTCTCGGGATGCCAACCTGGAAGTATGTCCCGATTGGCTCGTCCGAGCGCAGAGCGGCAGGGCTTTACTTTCTTTTCCAAATTGTTTCCTGCGCTCTCTCCTACTACCACTATTTTTTTCAAAGTATTTCCCGGAAGAACCTAAATCACAGGTGATACCGCCGAGCCATGCACTTGGCTATCAGTCAGTCTAACTTCATGACGTGTTTATATTGTGCGCTTGACTTCCAAGAGGCGTGTTGCTAAATGTTTTGTCTTTTCCTCTTCCTTTGACGACTCTGAAGAAAAGAAGATACGTTCTAACAACCCGTCGGCTACATAGCCGTATAGATGCAGTGCAAACTCCGGGAGAAGCGAGGAAGGAAATGGGCCGTGTGTGTTCCAAAGGAATTCTACATCTACATCTAGATCTACATCCATACTCCGCAAGCCTGACGGTGTGTGGCGGAGGGTACCCTGAGTACCTCTATCGGTTCTCCCTTCTATTCCAGTCTCGTATTGTTCGTGGAAAGAAGGATTGTCGGTATGCTTTTGTGTGGGCTCTACTCTCTCTGATTTTATCCTCATGGTCTCTTCGCGAGATATACGTAGGAGGGAGCATTATACTGCTTGACTCTTCGGTGAAGGTATGTTCCCGAAACTTTAACAAAAGCCCGAACCGAGCTACTGAGCGCCTCTCCTGCAGAGTCTTCCACTGGAGTTTATCTATCATCTCCGTAACGCTTTCGCGATTACTGAATGGTCCTGTAACGAAGCGCGCTGCTCTCCGTTGGATCTTCTCTATCTCTTCTATCGACCCCATCTGGTACGGATCCCACACTGTCTGGCAGTATTCAAGCAGTGGGCGAACAAGCGTACTGTAACCTACTTCCTTTGTTTTCGGATTGCATTCCCTTAGGATTCTTCTAATGAATCTCAGTCTGGCATCTGCTTTACCGACGATCAACTTTATATGATCATTCCATTTTAAATCACTCCTAATGCCTACTCCCAGATAATTTATGGAATTAACTGCTTCCAGTTGCTGACCTGCTATTTTGTAGCTAAATGATAAGGGAACTATCTTTCTATATATTCGCAGCACATTACACTTGTCTACATTGAGATTCAATTGCCATTCCCTGCGCCATGCGTCAATTCGCTGCAGATCCTCCTGCATTTCAGTACAAATTTCCATTGTTACAACCTCTCGATACACCACAGCATCATCTGCAAACAGTCTCAGTGAACTTCCGATATCATCCACAAGGCCATTTATGTATATCGTGAATACTAGTGCTACACAAGATTTGCGGGTATTGTCCAGAGGGAACCTTACTTCTGAGAAGGGTCTTTTCCATCAACAAAGTCTAATAACTGGATCCCAATAGGGCTGTACTTATCCGCATGTTGGTAGCAGTTCGCGAGATTCCTTATCTGTTTAGTGGATGTACAGTATTTCCTTATCACTGCATTTACTTAAGTCTTCGATTTCGTAGTTCGAAGAGACTCTCGTGGACTTTGCCATAGAACTAAATTTATAAGACGATAAAAGTTTTCCGGTGCACAATTTTTCCGCGAGACATTCAGAGCTTATTTAATTCGACGCACTGCTTTTGAACATGTCAGTTTACTTTACTGTATAGTACATTTCAAATTTAGTCTCAGTGTATATCAACCATGGAATGAATTTCAATTATTTTGCATCAAAGCCAGGGTCCCGGAGGCCAAAGAGTTGCATGCAGAACGCAAAACTAGGACTTGAGTACTGATTTGGCACAGAGAATAAATTTTCTAGGAAGATTCGCTACAAGCAATACTCAGTACAATATGAAATTTCATCCACAAAGATCTCTTCGGCTGTAGGAACGTCATTTTCCACAATACTATCTCACAAAGGAGTGCCTCTTCCAGGTATTAGAAAGGTTTTCGTGACATTTCTCGTTCCTCCTTCGTAAAATGGAGACCTCGCTGACAAATTTTATGAACTTGAATCTAAGTATGTCTAGTTTATGTTAAATGGAAATATAGATTTTTATCTTTTACAGCAAATAAAGTATAATTTGAAAGTCAATTTACAACTCACTCAGGTGAACATGTAAACTCTCCTAGAACTACAGATCCTCTTGTGTCATGAATTGGAACATGAACTACACACACTCAGTGTACTCGGAAGTCAGTTAAGGTATTTACATAATATATTAGACTTTAACGGCCTCTCACCGACCGCACAGAAAGTAATTTCCATCTGAAGAATGCATAAGCCGCGAGTACCCCAGTGCAAGCAAGCGAGCGTGGAGGTGACCTGCCGACATTCCGCTTCCCAGTGAGGCGCAGCCGCTGTCCGTTATGAATGCATCACTCAGCTGGAACATAGAGATTGGGTATCGGCAAGGTCGAGACAGACATTAAAATTTCATTCAGGTGCGTTGCGTTCTGTCGTAACAGACGCCTTTGAAGAACACGTCGGCCTTCACCGGGCGCTGTTGCAGGCTTCGTGAAGGCTGTTCTCGGCCGGTGCTCTATAGTGCCGTGTAATGAAATAGATACAGAGGGATTTCCTCGTCAATCATTTTCCTCTCAAATCCCTTGCGCGTATCACACTTGATGTAGAATCACAAATTTTACCAGCTTTAACAAAAGATTTAGTCATTTATCATCTTCACCATGATTATGTGAGATACTGGTAATGCACATGCCGGAAAAACAGAGGAAACACTATTCTTCATAGAGAGGCCATTATACGAAAAAAACAGTCGCGCAACTGTTACACTTTTCACAGTAGAGCTGGCGTATTCGCGAATTGTCGTCTTGAAAGTTTGTTCGTTATCTACATACACACAACTATATCCATCCCGATTCCTGCATAGTATTACCAATGAAAGGTCTTGGAATGTCCAGCGTCAGCATAGCAAACACTATCTAAGGTATCGCACTTGGAAATGCACGTATCAGCGGATAAACGTGAGAAAACTGGCTCATTAAGCCATGTAACTCAGGATCTGTAATTCACAACAAACACGTCATGTTTCCTTTAGTTTAGTGGTCGATTCTCTATTGCGAAGTCTTGAAACGGTTTCCAACATTTGCCGACTATTTCTGTTTAAATATTAGCTACAAAGTTCGTGAAGAGCTTGCTGTTACTTTAGTTCGTTTTGCTCTACCATGTGTTGTAATAGGCCCCTACAGTAATCGACAACCATTTTGTCCAGCGTAGCTGCTGAGGTATTTTTTCAACCCAGATTGCTTTCGGTCGTGTTAATAAGGTATCTGACATACATTTATCTTAATCTCCATCAAGAAAAGGAGGCCCTAGCTATCATTCATAAGTTACAATTTAGGTTTGTACTTTTCGTAACGGCTGGTCCGGCGGAAGTTCGAGTCCTCCCTCGGGCATAGGTGTGTGTGTTTGTCCTTAGGATAATTTAGGTTAAGTAGTGTGTAAGCTTAGGGTTCAAATCAAATGGCTCTGAGCACTATGGGACTTAACAGCTGAGGTCATCAGTCCCCTAGAACTTGGAACTACTTAAACCTAACTAACCAAAGGACATCACACACATCCATGCCCGAGGCAGGATTCGAACCTGCGACCGTAAGCTTAGGGACTGATGACCTTAGCAGTTAAGTCCCATAAGATTTCACACACATTTGACCATTTTTTTGACTTTTCGTAAATAACACCAGACGAATGTTAAGATAATCAAATGGTTCAAATGGCTCCAAGCACTATGGGACTTAACATCTGAGGTCATCAGTCCCCTAGACTTAGAACTACTTAAGCCTAACTAACCTAGGGACATCACACACATTCATGCCCGAGGCAGGATTCGAACCTGCGACCGTAGCAGCAGCGCGGTTCTGGACTGAAGCGCCCAGAACCGCTCGGTCACAACGGCCGGCGTTAAGATAATCTATTCATCAGCCTGCTTCATCAGAGCTGCTTCGCTAAAGAGGTCGTCATGGACGGAACGTACGTTCTTCACAAACAAATGAAAAGAAAAGTGAAAAGCAAAAAAAAAAAAGTATGGCAAATAACTGAAATGGTGAAGCACCTCAGTTCGCAAATTTTGCAATGTGATTAATACGATTTGACAAAAACGATGACGGTGGAAGTGGAATGAGAGAGATCTATCAGGAAGGAATTATCATACGTCTCTTTAATACTCCGCAGTTCATACAATCAGAGATTTCAAAACAGTTTTCACATACTTATGTTTAAAACAACTGTATGATAGTGTGGAGCAACATATAAGGCCATTCCTTTTCAGGTATCGTCTTTGACACTTCTCTTAACGAAAATGGTCTTTGCCCTTCATTCTTCTATCTAGAGTTCCACTTAAGCTATCAACAGACATGAGATGCGGAAGTTGTCGAAAATTTCAGTTACTTATGGACAGTTGTAACGTAAGCATAGGAGTACTACAGTAAGTGCGCTTTGGTTCCACTCGTTTTCTAGTTACAATATGAACGTCGACTGACACCCAGTTTTCCAGTATTCTCTGTAATAATTTTTCACTGGCATAATTAAGTAATTGTCGTTATTCATAACATCATCAATAAACATAAGTTCATCCATACCATTCGTACACACACACTCCTAGACTACTATAATTCCCTTATGAGAATGTACGGCGGTCTATATATTTTTTTGGCAAATGTTCGTTATCATTGCTTATGCGCGACATAACTTGATCTACAGACATCAAATTTAGTTCCTTCTACACCTCCCACCACTCAGGATCTTCACGGTTGGTCGTGTTAAATTTTGTGCGCTAAACAGTGATATCATTAGCGTCCGTCCTCAATCACAACTGTTAACACTGAAATTAAGGACTACATATCTACAAAACCCAATCGTTATAATACTGTGCATGCATTTACAAGTATCTCTGACTATGCTGTTTTCGATATATGCGAAGTACTGATAATACACTTTAACACTCAAATAGCGTGATTCATGGCGCTGGTAACAGGATGGACTAGTCATCCGGAATTACAAATGGTTCAAATGGCTCTGAGCACTATGGGACTTAACAGCTGTGGTCATCAGTCCCCTAGAACTTAGAACTACTTAAACCTAACTAACCTAAGGACATCACACACATCCATGCCCGAGGCAGGATTCGAACCTGCGACCGTAGCAGTCGCGCGGTTCCTGACTGAGCGCCTAGAACCGCTAGACCACCGCGGCCGGCTCCGGAATTACACAAAATGTCTGCGCAATCATATTAGGTAGGAGTTGTGATGCCACAGAAAATCTTAACATTTTTCTTGCTTACTTGTCACTGTTGCCTAAGGTTGAGAGTAAGTTCGTTGACAGACCAAAGGCTGCTGCACTGTTTTTTTTTTTTTTTTTTTCCCCTTGCCGTCAGTCTCCGTGTTGTATTGATGTGATCCGCAATATTTCCTCTTCTGTGCTAACCTCTTCACCTCCGAGTAGCAGTTCCACTCAAATGCCTTAATTATTTGTTGGTTATAATCCAAGCTCTGTCCTCCCACAGTTTTTCCCCTGTAATACCACGGAAAATATTCCCTAATGTCTTAATACATGTCCCATCATTCTGTCCCTCGGTCTAGCAAATGTTTACCAAGGATACTTCTTTCCTCGCCGATTCTATGGAGACCCTTCTCATTGCATATCTAGAAAGTCCACATAGTTTTCAACGTCCTCCTGTAACACCACATCTGAAACACTTCGATTTTTTTCTTTTCCTGCTTTCCCACACGATGTTAATCACTTTCATAGAATGCTGCTCTGTAGACAAACATTCTCAGAAATTTATTCCAAAAGTTGATCCCTATCTTTGATTTTAGGAAGACATTTCTGAGAGACTTTTGACGTGGAATGCTCCCTTTGCCTGTGCTAGTCTCCTTTTTATATCCTCGTTGCTTTCCTCTTGTCGTCATATAACACAAGAGGTGTTGAAACATATATGTTATATCACAAACATTGCTATCTTGTGGGTCTACCTGTCGACAAAGGTAAATGTGTGTCATCGACAGTGACTGATTCGAAGGCGAGTGAGGATCATCTCGTCCCTACTTTGAGTCTGGAGGAAAGGCCGCCGTGGGTAGACTTGGCTAAATGTAGGCTGTCACTTCCTGTCAATTTCTCTGCCAGTCTAGCAGAGCTAAGAGGCAACAAGGAAAGAATCGACATGTATACCTGAGATTTTGAGCGAAGAAAAAGCGCTGAACAAGAGGAAGAAGTGCCTTTTGTTACCAGTAATAGTGAAACAGTGTACTTGGAAATACATTCCTCCATACTATTTTGTTCTTTCTCTTACGTTTTTCCCAGTGTGAGATACGTGGTTATTCATGTGATTTACTAATGGGCTGCACGTGTTTTTTTTTTTTTCCTCTTAGATTCGTGATATTCTGGAACTTTACAGTCACAATGAGAAACTCAAACCATATCCTTTGAATAAATCGTCGCTTATTTCCAATGCAGAAAGGCACTTAGTAAAACAGACGGGCGTCACTGTCAAATCTTTTGTTGTGATGGCATTTCGTTCGTGGCTTTCTGTTACAACGTAAAGTCACTTGAAGGAAGTGAGAAAACTTACCGCCTGTCATGTAGTTCGACAGTTGAGCCACAGGATGCTCTGGAAGGGAAAACCAGTGGGTTGGCAGACGGTGGCTGGAGAAACTATTGATCACAGCAGGGTAAGGATTCTATGTAGCCCACGGAAATCAGGAATAGAGCAAGAGAAGAGGTTCGGAAGAACTTGCGGAAACGACTATAACAGAAATTTACCGCTGGCAGTTGCTACAGGCTATGAAGGAGGACAAAGTAAGTCACTTTCAGTTTGTTACAGCAGTGTAACAAAATACGGAAGAGAATGGCTTTCGTGAAAAACCTGTCCTTAGTGATGAATGAATTTTTTTAGTAGCGCAGTTAACAGCTATGAGATGCAAATCTCGGGCACCAAAATTCCCTGCCTGTCGTGCAACAGGTTCGTGGCTTGTAAAAAACTGATTTTTTGCATAATTTCACAGTTAAAAGTTTGCAATCTCTTTTCCTTCATGGAGCAGACGACGTGTATCAGGACACACAGTGAAATTGGCCCACACTGAAGACAGAGGTCGGGTGTGTGGACTTCGCACTGTCTCACTTACATTTAGGTGTTTGTAGATTTTTAAATATGGCACTGAAAGTCAAGGGCCGGGCGTGATGAAAACAATAATCAGATATCCTAATAATGCCCTAATGCGCGTCCGATTTCATTCCTAGCGACTTTCGCTCAAATGAGGTTAGATCCTCGTGCCACCTTTCCCAGCAGTTCTACTTCTTTTCGGGGTCGCATCAACAGTTCCTTCAAACAGATTGTTATGGACATCATACGTTGAGTGACGTAAGTTTGATTAGTAAAGGGGAAGATAATGAGGACCTATTACAAGTACGTAAACAGCGACATTAGATTTTAAGATGGCATATTTTGTTTGCTTTGAATCCATAAGAACTTTAGCTGAGTGAGCCTGAAGGTTAGTTACAGTAGAGCAGAATAGTGTACAATCAGTACGCCGACAGCAAGACAGTAAAGATTAATGAACTGTTGATTAATTTGTATGCTCCGAACACCCGAAAACAATAATCAATTGCTTGGAGTCATTTAGGAAACTGAATGTTTTATTTTTCTAATTCGTCTTAAACGAAAAGTATGTAACTTATATATACTGCCAGTGTAATTGGAAATTGGAAATTTGTGGTAAGTTCTAAGGGACCAAACTGCTGAGGTCGTCGGTCCCTAGGCTTACACACTACTTAATCTAACTTAAACTAACTTACGATAAGGACAGCACCCACACACCTATGCCCGAGGGAGGACTCGAACCCCCGACGGCTACCACGCGCGGTGCCAGTGCTACCTATGTAAATGAAACATGGATGTTAAATGTGCAAAAGATACAAAAATTAAAAATTAAGGGCTGTCCACATTAAACAATGAAAAGCTGCCAATTGGTCATAAAAAGTGAATGCATGACGACAACCAAATGGAGGAGGAGTCGAGAGCATGGTAGTGACTGTAGTTGTTACTGTTGTAGTGACCTTCAGTCTGAAAACATTTGATGCAACTCTCCGCGCTAGTCTATCACATGCAAGCCTCTTCATCTCTGTGTAACTACTACAACCTATACCCTTTACTACAGTCAAGTCTTGATCGTCCTCTATCAGTTTTACGCCCTCCCCTCCCCACTTCTCTCCATTACCAAACTGACAAATCCTTGATGGCTCAGGATGTGTCACATGAACCAATCGTTTCGTTTAGTCAAACGTACCTTTTCTCTTCATCTTAGTTCACTACCTTCTCGTTAGTAATCCGATCCAAACATCCAAACTTTTGCACTCTGCTGTAGCACCACTGCAAATAGCGAAACTCTTCTTCTGCCGTCAGTGTGTCATTTCCAAATTCACTTCCCTGGGTACAGCCTGATTTCAGTCGAGTGCATTCCATTACCCTTATTTCAGTTCTGTTAATGTTCTTCTCAAGACAACATCCTCTTTGTTGCTCTTCCAAATCCTTTGCTGTCTCTGATAGGTACAATGTCATTGGCAATCATCAAGGTTCTTATTTCTTCCCCCTGAACTTCAACTGCCTTTCCAAATTTCTCCTTGGTTTCCGTCACAGCTTGCTCAATATGTAAACTGAGTAACATCGAGGATAGGCTACAACTCCGTCTCCCTTCTCTCCCACTGCTTTGCTTTCATGTGATTCTACCCTTGCAACAGTAGTCTAGTTTCTGTACATGTTATAGTTAACCTTTGCTCCCTTTATTTTCTGCTAGCCCCAGATTTGAAAGAGTTTATTCCAGTCAACACCGTCAAAAACTTCCTCCATATGTACAAATGCTTGTAAACGAAAGTTTGGCTTTCTTCAACCTATCTCCAAAGATAACTTGTGGGGATATTATTGCCTCTTTTCTCCGGAACCAAAACCTACATTCCCCATTCCCCTATATTCTCCAACGACAGCTTCTATCAAGTTTTCTAATGTTCAGTATATAATCCTTGTATTCTAAGTATTTTGTGATTAATGTGTAACTGAAGTGGCGGTGGGCTGGACTTATATTGAGACGAAATAATGAGAGACGAGGTGAAGTCATTGATGACAGTGCCACTAAATCAAAGTTATTAAACACGGTTTTCCGAAACTCCTTCACCAAAGAAGACGAAGTAAATATTCCTGTATTCCAATCCAGAACAACTGCCAAGATTAGAAACATAGAAGTAGATATCCTCGGTGTAGCAAAGCAGCTTAAATCACTTATAAAGGCAAGGCCTCCGGTCCATATTGTATACCAGTCAGGTTCCTTTCTGAGTATACTGATGCAATAGCTCCATATTCAGCAACCGCTCGTTCACAGAAAGTTCCTTACCTAAAGAATGGAAAATTGCTCAAGTCACACCAATACCCAAAAAGGGAAATAGGTGTAATCCGCTCAATTACAGGCCCATATCACTAACGTCGATTTGCTGTAGGGTTTTGGAACATATACTGTATTCGAACATAATGATTTATTGGCATATAGTCAGCACGGATTCAGGAAACACCGTTCTCGTGAAACACAACTAGCTCTTTATACTCATGAAGTAATGGGTGCTATCAACAGGGTATTTCAAATTAATTCGATATTTTTATATTTCCAGAAGGCTTTCGACACCGTTCCTCACAAGCGTCTTCTAACCAAACTGCGTGCCTTTGGAATATCGCCTCAGTTGTGCGACTGTATTCGTGATTTCCTGTCAGAAAGGTCACAGTTCGTAGTAAGACGGAAAGTCATCGAGTAAAACAGAAGTAATATCCGGCGTTCCCCAAAGAACTGTTTTAGCCCCTTATTGTTCCTGGTCAATATTAACGACATAGGAGACAATGTGAGTAGCCCTCTTAGATTATTTGCAGATGATGCTATCATTTACCGTCTTGTAGAGTCATCAGATGACCAAAACTAATTGCAAAATGATTTAGATAAGATATCTGTGTAGTGCAAAAAGTGGCTATTGACCCTGAATAAAGAAAAGTGTGAAGTTATTCACATGAGTACTGAAAGAAATCCGCTAAATGTCGATTACACGATAAGCCACCCCAACTAAATACTTAGGGATTATAATTACAAGTACCCTAAATTGAACGATCATATAATGTTGCGGGTATTGGATATCAAAGACTGCAATTCATCGGAAGAACACGTAGAAGGTGCAACATATCTACGAAAGAGACTGCTTACACCACACTTGTCCGCCCTATTCTGGATTATTGCTGTGCGGTGTGGCATCCGCATGGTGGGACTGACGGATGACATCGAAAAAGTTCAAAGAAGGGCGGCTCGTTTAGTACTATCGCGAAATAGGGGAGATAGTGCCACAGACATGATACGTGAATTGTCGTGGCAATCATTGAAACAAAGGCGTTTTTCGTTGCGACGGGGTCTTCACATAAAATTTCAATCACCAATTTTCTCCTCCGATTGCAAAAACATTCTTTTGGCACCTACCTACATAGGAAGAGATAATCATCACGATAAAATAAGAGACATCAGGGCTGACAGAGAAAAATTTAAGTGCTCGTTTCTCTCTCGCGCCGTTCGAGAGTAGAACAGTAGACACAGCTTGAAGGTGGTTCATTGAACCCTCTGCCAGACACTTAATTGTGAATAACGGAGTAATCACGTAGATGTAGATGTAGATGTTGGATTCCTCGTGATGTGAAAGACCTGAATGGAAGACAGAGTAAAGACCGACGTGGATACGGAAAGATGAAGATTATCATTTATGGAGAAGTTGAAATTATCGGGTTTTTACTTGCTTGCGTAGTTTCTGACCGAAACTTTCGTATGATTATGCTTATGGTTAGTTTATTACTGTCACTTAGCAATCTATCTTATTGAGAGCAGACACTACCTCTACTACTGAGCGAGCCCTGAAATGAATCAACAATCAATAACAATTAGCGCAAAGGAATCTCTCTGCGTACCTGTCCCGCAGCTCGTAGACTCATGCAACGACAAACTTATCTCACACGCTGAAAGGGAGCACAAGTCTACTTGTGACCATGGGAAAGACAGGTCGAGAATAATGGAATATTATGCAGAGCTGTGTGAAATCAGTAGCAACAATTTAGAGTAAATCTATATCTAGACGAAAATAGCAAAGAGAATTGTGGTTCCAATCACGACGTAAGTATAGACACGGGTAAATGCGAAGGCACACAATGCATAACCACATTTTACCGAGAGAGCAAGCTTCATGTATTCGTACAATAATTATGATTATGAAAAGGCACTGGAAAACACATTGAGTTGTTGTTTTGGTCTTCAGTCCAGAACCTGGTTTGATGCAGCTCTCCATGCTACTCTATCCTGTGCAAGCTTCTTCATCTCCCAGTACCTACTGCGACCCACATCCTTCTGAATCTGTTTCGTGCATTCATCTCTTAGTCTCCCTCTACGATTGTTACCCACCACGCTGCTCTCCAAAACTAAATTGGTGATCCCTTGATGCCTCAGAATATATCCTACCAAGCGACCCCTTCTTCTAGTCAAGTTGTGCCACAAACTTCTCTTCTCCCCAATCCTATTCAACACCTCCTCACTAGTTATGTGATCTACCCATCTAATCTTCAGCATTCTTCTGTAGCACCACATTTCGAAAGCTTCTATTCTCTTCTTGTCTAAACATCCATACATGACTACTCTCCATACAAATACATTCAGAAAATACTCCCTGACACTTAAATCTATACTCGATGTTAACAAATTTCTCTTCTTTAGAAATGCTTTCCTAGCCATTACCAGTCTACATTTTATATCCTCTCTACTTCGACCATCATCAGTTATTTTGCTTCCCAAATAGCAAAACTCGTTTACTACTTTAAGCGTCTCATTTCCTAATCTAATTCCCGCAGCATCATCCGATTTAATTCGACTACATTCCATTATCCTCGTTTTCCTTTTGTTGATGTAACACATTGATGTAACATATTCAGAACATAAGTGAATATAGAGAACGAGTACGGCAAGCGAGAACATCGATGTGGGCCAGAACACGTGTCGAATCATCTATTGGCCGTTATGCACATTAAGATTCTCATAAACCAACTAAACGAAAATCTGTATCCGTGATACGTTCACAAGGTGACTTACGTTCAATAGGAATGATCAAAAGCCTTTCGCGAATCATGTATAAAAATAAAGGAGGTTTCATTGCCCACAGCTCGCAACTTGACTCATTAGGAGTGGGTCCTTACTGTCTCGTGGTTACTTGGAAAGTTGCCACTAACACCAAAGTGCAACTCCGTGCATCAGGAAGTTATCGTTACATTATGTCACCAACTTAAGGAAAATAAATTAACGTGCTTGTTTGGTGTCCAAAGCATTAGCATATATTTACTGCGTCTGCTGAAGCCTGACGAAGTAATACACTGCTGGCCATTAAAACTGCTACACCAAGAAGAAATGCAGATGATAAACGGGTATTCACTGGACAAATATATTATACTAGAACTGACACGTGATTACATTTTCACCCAATTTGGGTGCATAGATCTTGAGAAATCAGTACCTAGAACAAACACCTCTGGTCGTAATAACGGCCTTGATACGCCTCGGCATTGAGTCAAACAGAACTTGGATGGCGTGTACAGGTACAGCTGCCCATTCAGCTTCAACACGATACCACAGCTCATCAAGAGTAGTGACTGGCTTATTGTGACGAGGCAGTTGCTCGGGCACCATTGACCAGTCGTTTTCAATTGGTGAGAGATCTGGAGAATGTGCTGGCCAGGGCAGCAGTCGAACATTTTCTGTATCCAGAAAGGCCCGTACAGGACCTGCAACATGCAGTCGTGCATTATCCTGCTGAAAGGTAGGGTTTCGCAGGGATCGCATGAAGGGTAGAGCCACGTGTTGTAGCACATCTGAAATGTACGACCCACTGTTCAAAGTGCCGTCAATGCGAACAAGAGGTGACCGCGACGTGTCACAAATTGCACCCCATACCATCACGCCAGTATGACGATGACGAATACACGCTACCAATATGCGTTCACCGCGATGTCGCCAAACACAGATGAGACCATCATGATGCTGTAAACAGAACCTGGTTCATCCGAAAAAATGACGTTTTGCCATTCGTGCACCCAGATTCGTTGTTGAGTACACCATCGCAGGCGCTCCTGTATGTGATGCAGCGTCCAGGGTAACCGCAGCCATGGCCTCCGAGCTGATAGTCCATGTTGCTGCAAACGTCGTCGAACTGTTCATGCATATATGGTTGTTGACTTGGAAACGTCCCCATGTGTTTACTCAGGGATTGAGACGTGGCTGCACGATCCGTTACAGCAATGCGGATATGATGCCTGTCATCTCGACTGCTAGTGATACGAGGTCGTTGGGATCCAGCACGGCGTTCCTTATTACCCTCGTGAACCCACCGATTCCATATTCTGCTAACAGTCATTGGATCTCGACCAACGCGAGCAGCAATGTCGCGATACGATAAACCACAATCGCGATAGGCTACAATCCAACCTTTATCAGAGCCGGAAACGTGATGGTACGCATTTCTCCTCCTTGCACGGGGCATCACAACAACGTCTCACCAGGTAACGCCGGTCAACTGCTGTTTGTGTATGAGAAATCTGTTGGAAACTTTCCTCATGTCAGCACGTTGTAGGTGTCGCCACCGGCTCCAACCTTGTGTGAATGCTCTGAAAAGCTAATCATTTGCATATCACAGTATCTTCTTCCTGTCGGTTCAATTTCGCGTTTGTAGCACTTCATCTTCGTGGTGTAGCGATTTTAATGCCCAGTAGTGTAGAAGCGTCTTGGGATAGGTAGTGTGATGAATGTTTTTTGCCGTTCATAGTGCCTCTATGAACGGCAAAAAACCAACTTTCACACTCTGAAAAAAGTCCAACTGCCGGACGATCATGATGATAATGAACAAGTACTTAGACTTTCCATGGATGCAGTGCTAGCACTTGCAGTACATTGTTTCAGTCATTTGTAATAATCCTGCATTCTGAAGGAACTATGACGGATAGGGTGGCTGAATATGAAAGCGAGACACTGTAGGCGAGGAAGAGATCTGAGCTCTGCAAATGACGGCCGCGATGAAGAAATCCCAGGAGGGAGGAGCGCGACGCGGAGACAGCTGTAACGCCGGCAGACTACGTGCGTTCCCACTCCGGCTCGGCAGCGGGCCGGCATTTACACGCAGGCTTTGACATTGCGGTCACGTAACAGAGCGGAGCCCGCGGAAAAACCCTCCGGCGACCTCCGGCGACATGAGCGGGGCGGTACACAAGAAAATATGTAACGCACGCCGGCCGGGCCGTGATGGCACGCGGCACTGCTTGCAAGGCAATAAATCGTGCGGCCCGGCCCACGTTTCGCCAGTGCACTGCTGGTCGCGGCCCGTGCTGTGGTGGGGAGAGTCCAGCCGCTGCCGCTGCATTAGGAAACGGTCATTACCTACTCCGACGCGCCGAGCCGCGTGTGCACCTTTTTGTTGTCACACATCTCTCCGCGTCCTACCCACCACGACCCCACACACCCACCCACCCACCTACCCACACAAACACACACACACACGAACACAAACATTCGTGGCATGACTCTTATGATCACCACAGTCGGCAATTTTCCTCTCGAATTTCCCAGGCGTTTGTTGCCCTGCCCCACGCAGTACCACACCTGCGGAAGTCAAGGTCACAGCCTCCAGCACACTCCACCTGTGCCCCGAAAATCACTGTTTACTGCCCGCCTGAAGGTCGCCATTACTCGTGTTGCTGGTCTCTATTTCGTTTTGACCCGCAGCTCAGTTGCTTTCGATCGTAGTTCTTTATTCGTTGGCGAGGTAATGGCTCCATCCTTTTGCATTTTTCGACTTTCTGTTTCATAATTTGTATCGCAATTTCTGCGGCTGAAAAATATGTATTTACAACTTACGCAGCTCGCTTTTTATATCCACACTGTCGTCAAAGACAACTACCCGTTGTAATTTCACGTGATTTGTTGTATATGTTTATTACCTTGTTATGCCAAACACAGATTGTGTGGATTATTAATTTGCTGGAAAGACAGGTTTTATAATCCTACATTTACACTGTTGGATATAAAAACTGCAACACAACGAACGTCAAATTTATTTAAAGTATACTATACGCTTCGATATGCAAATGAATAGCATTTGAATACAACAGCACAAAGCAGACAGGAGCAATGCCATCTACATTATCTACTACTACTACTGCTACTACGTGATCAGACTCAGTGGACCGCACACATCTACAAGTTTCCTCCACTGTATTCTGTCCATTGCTGCTATCCGCCATCCGTTCGCATCTATTGACACTTGGTTTAAATCTTCATGGCGTTCATCACTCCAGCGCTTCTTGCGTCTCCCTGGCGGTCTCTTTCGTGTAGGTGTGAAATCCAGGAGCTTCCGAGGCCATCTGTGATCCTCCATCCGGGCTACATGGCCGGCCCACTGCATTCGTTTGGCTTTGACAGTTCCTGCTATGTTGGGCTGCTGGTATAGTTCCCCAAGCTCTTGGTTGTATCTGATCCTCCATTCCCCTGTATCTGCATCCATAATTGGACCGAAGATCTTCCGAAGCACTTTTCTCTCAAAAACAAGGAGCTTATGGAAGTCCTGTTACCGGATAATCCATGTCTCACAGCCATATAGAACAACAGGCTGGATCAGGGTTTTGTGCAGTCGAATCTTGAACTGTGTGGAGAGATAGATGGACCGAAGCAGTTGTGCTAAGCTGTGGTAAGATCGGTTTCCTGCTTGTATTCTGGCATTGATCTCTGCTTCACATGACGAGTTCTCAGCGAAAAGTGCCCCTAGGTATTTGAATTCTTGCACTCCCTTATAGGACTGGTCCCCAACCTGCAGTGATTGTAGATGATCAGCAGTCTGACAATGACCACGCGTCATAACAAGGTACTTTGTCTTGGCTTCGTTTATGTTTAGCCCAAATTTGCTGGCAGCCTCCTTTAGTGCTTTGGTCATTTGCTCCAGCTCCTCTTCCGACCTAGAGAGTAAACAGATGTCGTCTGCATAGGCTAAGTATGCCAGTCTCCTTCCTTCGATCTCAATCCCTTCGTTCTCTTGAAAGGTCTCGCGTACGATTTTCTCGAGGGCAAAACTGAACAGGATAGAGGACAGCCCATCTTCTTGCCTGAGTCCTGTCACAATTTCAAACTTCTCAGTTACGCGATTTCCCATCTTCACCTTTGCACGTGTTTCGTTCAGACAGATCTTTATCAGATTATCTATGTAAGGAAATTGAAGAAACGATCGTATGGCATTATTGGCCAGGAGGCCCTATCTGGGGTAGTACGGTCGCCTACTGCAAAACTACTTGACGCCACTTCGACGACTTGCGCGTCCACGAAGACCAGACGAAATGACCGTGAGAACACACACGGCCAGTGCCTGAGCGAAGAAGACCTACGACCCCACCGGGAATCACATCTGGGATTCCAGGATCTAGTTACGCTAGCCAATGGGTTTCTCAGTCAAAAATAGCATTTGAGTGTCGTTCGTTTATGAGAAGATAGTGTTATACCTCGCGTAAGTAGGAAAAATGTCTAGCAGCACTTGTCAAAATTCGACACTGGTAGGGTTGTGGCCCATCGAGACAACGGTTTATTATTCCGAGTTATTGCTGCTCGCACTGGTTTCGATCCCACACGAATATTAAAACTGTGGGTTCAGGAGGCTCACACTCAGCGCCATGCATGATCTCAGCGGCACCGCGCAAATAGCGCCCGAGAAGACGTATCTGGAGGCAGGAAATAGGCTTTTTTTGCAGCAAGACATGTATCCACACGAGCGTTGTGACTTCATGTGGAGTGCCACGGACTGTCAGGATGACGACCATTGTTGTGCCTTCCTAGGAACGGCAGCAGAGCGAGGATCGTCAAGAGTAGAGCGCCCAACAACAACACTAGACACAGGAGTGGCACCATATTGTATTTTCGGTTCAGTTTCGGCTCTGCGTACAGCATCACGATGGCCGTATCCTCCCGTGGAAGCTTCTAGAAAACGAGCGTTGTCAGATTGCATTCATCATCATCATACTGACTATGGTGTGGGTACCAATGTTTAGTTAGCTACATGTTCCACAGATCATTGGAACAATTCTATCATCGAAGTGATGCGGAACGTGTCAGTTTACAGGATACGTATACATGTGTAGTGTTAACATTAATGAACTCACTATTTTTTAGTCCTACTCTTGCAACTTAACTTACATACTAGCGGTTTTTTTTATTTTACACAACTCAATCACCTGTATTTCGGATAACCGGTAATTTGGACAGCAGAAATTACGTTTCAGACGTCTTAAGACTGGTGCTGTTCCTGTCTGGGAGGGTTTAGTGACTTTATCTTTCAACAACATAGGGCAAGACCGCATGTTCCTCTTACCTCAATACAGAAGGTGTTCGACTGTTGCCTTGCCCAACACGTTCTCAAGATTCTCACCCACGGAAGATATTTGGCCATGGGTTGCCGAGCGACTGGTACGGCACCACGCACCAGTCATTTCTAGTGACTGGCACCTGCGGTCGCAGGTTCGAATCCTGCCTCGGGCATGGGTGTGTGTGTGATGTCCTTAGGTTAGTTAGGTTTAAGTAGTTCTAAGTTCTAGGGGACTGATGGTCTCAGATGTTAAGTCTCATAGAGCTCAGAGCCATTTGAACCATTTGACTGGCACAGAGATGAAGCAAACTGGATTGACATACCGGTATCTGTCATACAAGCTCGGTTACACTCGATGTCTAGTTGGCTTGGAGCCATTATTGTTGCCTTAAGTGGCAGCTCTGTGTGCTTCCCTGTATACACCAAGGTTCATCGTGTATTCCTACAAATATAACGTTCGCGGGTGGTGTGCCGGCAGATTCTTTAAATGTGGAAAAAATTTAATGTGAAAAGATAGGAAAAACATTCCAGCAATGTTGAGATACAGTATTAATGTTATATTGGTTGACTTGGTCGCGTAGATTAAATATCTACGGGTATCGTTGTGAAAAGACATGAAACGGCATGAATACATACGTGAGTTGTAGGGAAGACAAATGGCCATTTATGCTTATTGAGAGAATTCTGGGAAAGTGTTAATCGATACTAATCGATTAGACGACTAGATCTTCAGTACTCCTCGAGCGTTTGTGGTCTCCACCAAGTCGGATTAAGGGAAGATATCGAAGCTATTTACAGGGGCGTTGTTTGTCATGTTAGCGAACGGTTACATGGTTATGAGAATAAAACAAAAATGCTCGTGAGCTTAGTTGGGACCATTGGAAAGAAGGAAACCAAACATCTTTTTGTGAAGCGCTACTGAAGATGTTTAGAGAATCAGCTTATGTGACAACTACCTCCAGCATTCATTCGCGCAACGAAAAGTTAGGGTAGAGTACAGACCGTAAAGATGTTATATTGCTTCATTCGGGAGTGGAACAGGGAAGGGAAACACTAGCACTGGAATAAAGAGCAAGCAGTGTATAGTGGTTTGCCCAGTGTGTGTGTAGAAATATTGAGGTTTTAGCAAAGAGCTGAAAGCATTTACAGAAGGATTCTTCCTGGAGCCACACGCATCGGGTCGGCCTCTAATGAATCTCTATAAAACTGCAAGCTCCCGCTGGACAACATTGTATCTGCATAGTGCATTTCTGGTGGAAGGCCGTGTTTAGTTTCACTTTCGTTCCGAGCTGTCAATGCCAGAGAGAATCGTTGCGTGTTGCCGTGCCCTGTAATTTCAACTGGCTCTGCAGCGCCATGGTACACGGCTTTTTGCGTCGCGGCAGTAATTACAGTAGGGCGGTATCATTACTGCGGCTGTCGGCGCCGGCCTGTTCCTGCTGGCGACTGACGGATTGCGCGCCCTGCTTCCTGCAGACGCCCCCGCCTCCCCCCGGGGCAAACTCTGAGCTACACTCGTGACCGCTCATTTAAATAAATAATGTCAGGTGAACAGATGAGACGACTCTTAATGTGTGCTGCTCACGGGGCCAGAACGAGGCCTTCAAGCCGCAGATCGCAGCACACATGCCAACTCATAAGTACTATTCTAACCCTCACTTGAGATGAGTAGAACACTGAGCCCGTCTCATAGAGTCTGAATCTGACGAAATGGAAATGCCATTTTCTCTACCATTTCCTCCACTCATTGAAAGGTTTTCCTGTGGAGGAGTGGTAGGCATATATTTCAGACCAGCAGGAGGGGGGCTGAACAGATGATAATAGATACTACTCGTTACCTAGCGAGATAACGCAGTGATATGACAAGTACCTCGCGTTCAAGTGAACCAGGTTTATTCCTCATTCTGTTCAGGTTCGGTTTTACGTGGATTCTTCCCCAGTGCGAGCTGGTGCTTCGTCTTGTAAAGGTACTTGATTTACGTAACCATTGCGACACCTCACCTCAACCTCTCGATACCAGCAATATTCTACTGTGTTTCTGTAAAGTAGTTAACATATTTCTGAGACAACATTCAGATTTGATTTCATTAATGTAGAGGTACTTTGATACATCGATATGTATATATTGCAATGATATTATTCTTATGTGTATTCTTTCTTTTGTCACTATGATCTTTATCGTACTTGTAGTAACTCTGATTTTTGGGCGCGTAAGCGGTTATGGAGAGTCAAGTCTTGGTAGTCATGTTGAAAAAACGCAAATTGTAGTCAGTTTATGAAACTTGAACTTTAACAGTGAGTAAGATATTTTCAAGTATGTTTTATAATGTGAAGTGTTGTTGCAACAAAAGTAACAAAAAAGAAGCGTAACTTAAATTCGGAGTGCTGATTTCTTTTTTACACCACCATTGTCCTAACTTGCAAAAGTTTAATCTTCAAGAATGGTTTATGAAACACATCTATAAAACTTTTGAATATCGCAGACTAACACCTAGGCCTCTTTGCATCCGAGCTTGGAATCATCACTACCTAGATTTTCGACGATTGAGCCATGAGTTCACAACAAGACCAGCGTGGGAAAATAGATGAGTGCCTAGGTTTTCCATTATTTCATGAAATGACTTTAATAACTGTGCTCTAATGACACCTGCCACATAATATAACTTTGTTGTTGCCCGAAAATGCAATATTTAGCGCTTCCCGCGCCCGGGTTCCCGGGTTCGATTCCCGGCGGGGTCAGGGATTTTCTCTGCCTCGTGATGACTGGGTGTTGTGTGATGTCCTTAGGTTAGTTAGGTTTATGTAGTTCTGAGTTCTAGGGGATTCATGACCATAGATGTTGAGTCCCATAGTGCTCAGAGCCATTTGACCCTTTTTTTTTTTGTAATATTTAGCAGCGTGAGCATCACTGCAATCATAATTAATTTTTGACCTTTGTTGTGGTAGGGTTGTTAGAGTCTCTAATGACCTCGAGATCGACAAAACGTTAAATCGCAGTTCTTCTCCTTTTTTTAAAAAAAATGATATTCACCACTGCATTTAGCTGCACTTCAGCCTGGTCATTAGGAGCAATTCCAAGACATATGGTGAAGGAAACTGTGTAGCAGTGAAAATGAAAGCAAGGAAACCCCTTTTAGTATCGATGTACCCATTCTGTAGTCATGGCGGCGGCGGAAGCACTGAAATCTATGAAGCTCTTCCGTGGCCTTCTGTGGCAAAAGCACGAGTTTGAAACAAAGTCTTGGCCGATTTTGTAAAATCCAATCGATGATCACGTTCCCACTACCTACTGCTTTATGAGCGTAGGCTTTCTCAGGTGACTTTCTTGAGAGGGCTAGGTTGTTTCAGAAAGGTAATTTATCATTCACGCTGTTACAGGAGTACGCGTCTGGTTGTAAGAGCACGAACAAGACATCAAAATAGTCCCTGCTTGACATATTCACTGGAATGTAACACTATTGCACATCTGACGCCCTCGGTTGCCGTGCTCACTTGATTACTCCGATAAGCACCGTGACAAGCACTGCAAGCAACACAGATTCACATATTTTGATCAATGGTGTATTAGTTCGCCAAGCTTTTGGGCCATCAGCGCCCTTACATAAGACGAATGTGGTTAGGACCGGTTAATACAACAATCAAACAACAAACAACATATAGAACCAAGGACAGCCATAAGAGAGGGAAAGAGTCATGTGCAATTGATGGCTGACAGATACCGATGATCTTAATAGTAACGAGCGTGTGTGCAGTGTAGTGTCATGTTTGTGCAGCTAACAGAGAACTGGAAAGTTGAACCCTGGTACTAACAAACAAACTACTGCTCCTGAATAGCACCAAGGGGACCGCCGGCCTTAATGTCCCCGTGCGACAGACGTTGTTACGTGCCTTTATTACATACGACACTACACAGGGTTTTTGATTTCAATCCAGTACAACCGTTCAGAGTCTGGTGATGAAGTTAATCACCACCGGTTCTTTCTTTGATGGACAAATACAGTTCTTCCATATTCAAGATTCGCACTGGCTACCTGCGAGTCGAGTGCCACAGCAAAGGTTTGCGATAGCGACTCGGCAGCCGAGACGAATAGCAATGAAAGATAGCTGTCGATAAAAGTATTACAAAACAGCAGGACAAAACCACGCGAAAGCGACAAGATTACTTTGACTGGGGGAACACTGAAACCACCCTTTATTTTAGGAAGGAAGTAAACCACACAAATCTTAAAACTCAAATTTAAAATAAGTGGCAGGCTTCTTGAGTAGTAGTAAAACCAATTAATTAAGAACAGCGAAATGTAGATTTTTGCCCGTAAAAAGGAGAAACATTTTGGCTCTGAACCACTACGCGAAAAACAGTTTCACTGTCTCATTTCCACACAGAAGAAAAGTAAACACTCCAGGAAAAATGTTAATAACTTCCCATGGCGTGGCGCTAATACCGTGTAACACCTCTCCTATCCTTGATCATGGCGTCAACTAGTCGATGAAGAGACTGGATAAGTTTTTTTCAGATATGCTATATTGCAGCTGATGCCACACATTGGCGATCGCCGATCAGAATCCGCAGAACTATCAGATTGTGGGCACGTTGGTTGCTACGTTTCATTCGTCATTCCAAATAGTACCAGGTGTTTTCTATGACACAAATATTGAGCCATTTAGCGATACAATAGAGCTGCAATAAGGTGACTGCCTCAGCGTTCATCAAATCAGGAACCTCTGCGTGCAATCCTGTAAACACGGCTGTTGTCATCCTGGAAGACGGGAAAGTTCATAATATACACATCATGTATATGTAAAGCATGCCTAACATTTGCACACAAAAATTTTGAAACAAAAAGCCTGGTTCATGTTCACGCTATCTTGAACGAGTGGGCACATGTCACGCTATGAAAATCACTACCAAAAACAGCAGAAAATCGCTTCCGACTTTAGGTACGCCCTCCACGCATTGAGGCTTATAATCCTTATTCGAACGTCGGCACACTCGACACTTTACATCATTTTAAAAGTGGCAAAACCGCGACTCATCGGAGCACATTACAAGGCTCCATCCAGTTAGTGTCCAGTTTTTATTGTTGTTTGGCATACTGAAGTCAGCTTTAAGTGCCACTGTCGTTTTCCGAGGTAGCCGATTCCAACCCTCCACTGCACACAGTTCACCTCGCAAAGTTAGTTCGGAAGCTGGCTGAGCTGGACCTGCATTCATTGACAGCAGCGATCACTGTCGTGTTTGACACAATGTGACACTCGATTTCGGTCCATGTCGATTAAGATCTTTTTACGACCACTGTTCTCAGATCGCATTACATGGCTACGAGGGGTACCAGATGCCTTGCAGACTCGCTGAACAGTCCGCCTTCATACACCGATAGATCTGGTTACTTCAATCACAGTATGCTCACAGGGACGTCAAAACACGATATCTCCTGTCATTTTGTCAGATCTCAACGTCGGCTCCTGTTGCGCTGGTTACAATAAATCGTACTGATAAAGTTTTAATCGTCACCTCAAAAAAATGTGGTTAGTTAATTACTTTTTTAGTTGATTTGCCGTTATACAGTGAAATCCCACCACCATAGTACCACTAGAGGAGCCACAACAAAACGTAGCAGCCCATCTCCACTACATCAGTGGCCCAGCTATCTCAGTCTGGCTTCTCTAGCGCGGGGATTTCAGTGTGCCTGCAAACAAACTAAAAAATTCATTAAATAACTTTATTTTTGACATAACATACATTCATGAGTAGTCTCCGTACAGCCGACTGGCACATACTTCCCACCTCACTGACATGATTTATGTTAGTGGTGGAGCGTTCCATAACCGTCTGGTAGCAGTCCTACAACATCTACAGATTCCCCGAGAGATCAATTTGCTCTTTAAACGAGATGGCTTGTATTTTGTCCTCTGTGTTTAGCTTTCAGTCCTCCGCTTTTTAAAGCTACTGCCCAATTGAGAGTTCGGGTATGTGTCATAGGACTGTTCTCCCACAAAAGAAACCAAACAATAGAAAGCGAAAAAAAGTTAAGTTTAATTGAAATTGGATAAATAAAAACCTACATTGTGAATAATTAGGAATATAAATAGATAAAAAACTTTAATTAGTAAAAAAAAGCTCTACTGAAAAAATATAGTGGATTTTGACGTTATTTCGAACATAGAGAAGAAACAAAATATAAAGTGTTACAAAAAGGCACTACGTATTGCCTTATAAATACTTTTCGGTGTGTTTGCATGTATATCTCTTCTCGAACAAACAAATGAAGTTCAAATGGCTGAAATGGCTCTGAGCACTATGGAACTTAACTTCTGAGGTCATCAGTCCCGTAGAACTTAGAACTACTTAAATCTAATTACCCTAAGGATAACACACACATCCATGCCCGAGGCAGGATTCGAACCTGCGACCGTAGAGGTCGCGCGGTTCCAGACTGTAGCGCCTAGAACTGCTCGGCCACCTCGGCTGGCCAAATGTCAGTGTTTTGTAGTTTTTTTCCAGTTTTTCAGTTCTCATCTGTGTGCTAAATTTACCACACAACCTTAATCAAGAACTTTCATTTGCCCATTAATAAATACCACTATCATAAATTTGCAATGGGATTAAAGTTCAGGAAGAAGTAATTAAAAATTTGAGGTTTGCCAATGACAGTGAAGTTATATCTCAGGCGGCAAAGGACCTGGGAGAGCAGGTGAACTGAATGGACATTGTGTTGAAAAGACATTATAAAATGAACATCAACAAAAGTAAAATGAGGTTAATAGAATGTAGTCGAATCAAATCAGGCGATGCTGATGGAATTCGGTTGAAAAATGAGACACGAACAGTAGACAATCTTTTGTTATTTGGGCGGCAAAATGACTGATGATGCCCTAAGCAGAAAGCATATAAAATACAGACTGGTCATTGCATGAAAAGCACTTCTGAAAAGAATAATATGGTATACACCTAGGCATAAATTAAAATTTTAGGAAGTCTTTTCTAAGGAATTTTTCTATAGTCTTGTGTAGAGGTGAAACGTAAATGAACGGATCAGACAAGAAAAGAATAGCAGCTAAGAAATGCGGTAATAGAGAAGAAAGATGAATATTAGATGAGGAGATCGAAAGCGTAGTGACGAGGTGCTGAATCGCATCGGGGAAAAATTGTGCCGTAGCATCACTAAAACAAGGGGTCGGTTGGTGAGAAAATCTGGAGGCGTCAAGGAGTCGTCAGTTTGGTAATTGGGGGGGGGGGGGGATGTAAAGGGTAAAAATTGTAGAGGGAGACCAATACTTGACTACAGTTCTGGGAATTGAAATGGACGTAGATTGCAGCGGTTATGTAGAAATGAAAAGACTTACATAAGATAGACTAGCTTGGAGAGTTCCTTCAAACCGGTCTCCGGACTGAAGACACCAACACTGCTGATACTACTCGAATATTCCGACTTTTTGCATTATGGATAGTGTCTCATAACCTCGTTTTAGCGTGTAGTATTAGGCTAACGGAAGTGACGACTTCCATCTAGTGCCAACATTAACCAATTGACTGTGACGTTTCCTTCCGTTTCGTTGTCGCCCAGTATGAATCGGCCTTTACACACCAGTTAACCGCATCCACAAAACAGCCCAACTGGCATCAGAGCTTGGTGCAGATGGCAGCCGTCAGTATGGTGGCAGAGGGATGTGGGGGGATAAAAACGGCAGAAGGATACCAGTGACTGTATACAGCAACCAGGTTCATAGGGTGAAGGTTACAGTAGTTATGCAGAGATAAAGAGGTTTGCACAGTGCAGATTATCATGGAAAGCTGCATCAAACCAGCCTTCGGACTGAAGACCACAGCAACATCTTTGTTAGATCTTTCTTTCTGATGCTATAATCCGACTTTTTGCATCACGGATAGTGTCTCAGAACTTAATCTTCATTTTCCAGCTCTGAGCTAAGAGAAGTCTGGCGTGAACGCAACTCCAGTTGTGATCTATGAACGCTTCAGAACTGCAACGCAATGGTCGGCCACGGTGGCCGAGCGGCTCTAGGCGCTTCAGTCCGGAACCGCGCGACTGTTACGGTCGCAGGTTCGAATCCTGCCTCGGGCATGGATGTGTATGATGTCCTTAGGTTAGATAGGTTTAAGTAGTTCTAAATCTAGGGGACCGATGACCTCAGATGTTAAGTCCCATAGTGCTCAGAGCCATTTTTTTTTCCAGCCGGATGACGTCAACACCTTACCACGACATTTCGGCTAATCTTTCCACGATATTTTGGCTAACAGAAATCCAGCCCTCTTTAGGTTAGTTGTTAACTGGCGACTCCTGCTGCACACCGTTAAGTTTTGGCGCGTAGATTACTGCTGCATGACCGTCCGCTGTCGGCCGCAGCCTGCCATGTACTCTACAGGACATTCTGTGGATTATTCTGCCACGAAGACCTTGGCAATGCGAGATACTACTGTGATTTATTTATTAAGGAATCTGTGTAAATACAGTTGCCGGATGTCTTATTAATCGTGAATGCGGTTTTCAACATGATAAACCGTAGAGCCCACTGATTTCTTTAATATCTTCGGCAAGACGACATTTTACTTATATTTCGACTGCTTAATTTTAGCTCCACTGGCATGCAATTCGACAAAGTTCGTGCATACGGTATCTCCGTTACGCACGCTCCTGGGTGCCGCTCATGGAATAATTCGCAACAGAGGGCGGTCAGACAGCAGTAATCTATGCGCATGCACCGTGCACCACCGCGCCAAAATTTGGTTGTTCTTAACGATGTGCACCAGAAATCTCATCAGGGTAACAACTCACCTGAAAATCTGAAAAATATGCAAAAATCTGCCAACCGGTTGCATAGGTTTTCTGTATACCTTGACCAGGTTTCGTCACCTCTAAGGGTGACTTCATCAGAAGCTAAGGTAATTACCTAAAATGAATATGTCAGATTAAATATCTTATCCAATAAAAGTTTACATTAATGTAAACGAGTGTAAAACAAATAGTACTTACATGAAGAACATATCGTCTAAGATGTTCAGTGATTTAAGAGCTGAGTTGCTCAAGTCATACATTAAAATGTAAGACATAATGTTCTTCAAAAAGTCAACCATTGAAACATAAGTAACACCGGTGTGGTGCGAGGAGACTGACTGTGTGGCAAATAGTCATGCTGCCAAGTCTTATACAGGGTGTTACACAAAAAGTACGGCCAAACTTTCAGGAAACACTCCTCACACACAAAGAAAGAAAATATGTTATGCGGACATGTGTCCGGAAACGCTTACTTTCCATGTTATATTTCATTTTATTACTTCTCTTCAAATCACATTAATCATGGAATGGAAACACACAGCAACAGAACGTACCAGCGTGACTTCAAACACTTTGTTACAGAAAATGTTCAAAATGTCCTCCGTTAGCGGGGATACATGCGACCACCCTCCGTCGCATGGAATCCCTGATGCGCTGATGCAGCCCTGGAGAATGGCGTATTGTATCACAGCCGTCCACGATACGAGCACGAAGAGTCTCTACATTTGGTACCGCGCTTGCGTAGACAAGAGCTTTCAAATGTCCCCATAAATGAAAGTCAAGAGGGTTGAGGTCAGGAGAGCGTGGAGGCCATGGAATTGGTCCGCCTCTACCAATCCATCGGTCACCGAATCTGTTGTTGAGAAGCGTACGAACACTTCGACTGAAATGTGCAGCAGCTCAATCGTGCATGAACCACATGTTGTGTCGTACTTGTAAAGGCACATGTTCTAGCAGCACAGGTAGAATATCCCGTATGAAATCATGATAACGTGCTCCATTGAGCGTAGGTGGAAGAACATGGGGCCCAATCAAGACATCACCAACAATGTCTGCCCAAACGTTCACAGAAAATCTGTGTCGATGACGTGATTGCACAATTGCGTGCGGATTCTCGTCAGCCCACACATGTTGATTGTGAAAATTTACAATTTGATCACGTTGGAATGAACCCTCATCCGTAAATAGAACATTTGCACTGAAATGAGGATTGGCACATTGTTGGATGAACCATTCGCAGAAGTGTACCCGTGGAGGCCAATCAGCTGCTGATAGTGCCTGCACACGCTGTACATGGTACGGAAACAACTGGTTCTCCCGTAGCACTCTCCATACAGTGACGTGGTCAACGTTACCCTGTACAGCAGCAACTTCTCTGACGCTGACATTAGGGTTATCGTCAACTGCACGAAGAATTGCCTGTCCATTGCAGGTGTCCTCGTCGTTCTAGGTCTTCCCCAGTCGCGAGTCATAGGCTGGAATGTTCCCTGCTCCCTAAGACGCCGATCAATTGCTTCGAACGTCTTCCTGTCGGGACACCTTCGTTCTGGAAATCTGTCTCGATACAAACGTACCGCTCCACGGCTATTTCCCCGTGCTAATCCATACATCAAATGGGCATATGCCAACTCCGCATTTGTAAACATTGCACTGACTGCAAAACCACGTTCGTGATGAACACTAACCTGTTGATGCTACGTACTGATGTGCTTGATGCTAGTACTGTAGAGCAATGAGTCGCATGTCAACACAAGCACCGAAGTTAACATTACCTTCCTTCAATTGGACCAACTGGCGGTGAATCGAGGAAGTACAGTAGATACTGACGAAACTAAAATGAGCTCTAACATGGAAATTAAGCATTTCCGGACACATGTCCACATAACATCTTTTCTTTATTTGTGTGTGAGGAATGTTTCCTGAAAGGTTGGCCGTACCTTTTTGTGACACCCTGTATTTTAATGTATGACTTGAGCAACTCAGATCTTAAATCACTGCACACCTTTGATGATATGTTCTTCATGTAAGTACTATTTGTTTTACACTCGTTTACATTAACGTAAACTTTTATTAGATAAGATATTTAATCTGACATATTCATTTTAGGTAATTACCTTACCTTCTGATGAAGTCACCCTTAGAGGCGACGAAACCTGGTCAAGGTATATAGAAAACCTATGCAACCGGCTGGCAGATTTTTACATATTTTTCAAATTTGTGTACACGGTTTCTGCAAACGTCAGCCATTTTCAAAGTTGTAGGCTTCTCACCTGAAAATGGTTGTATGATTGTCAGCCGAAATAACGAGGTAAGACGTCAAAGTCGCCTGGCTGTAATCCCGAAACCCCATTGAACACCTCCATTTGACTGTGGCGTTGCTTCACGTTCGATTGTGTTGACGTACAGTGGTGCATCGACCTCCAGCCATCAGTTAAACGCATATTCTGAACAGCCCTACTGGAGACAGACCTTGGCCCAGGGTGTTGTTGTTGTGGTCTTCAGTCCAGAGACTGGTTTGATGCAGCTCTGCATGCTACTCTATCCTGTGCAAGATTCTTCATCTCCCAATACCTAGTGCAACCTACATCCTTCTGAATCAGCTTAGTGTATTCATCTCTTGGTCTCCCTCTAGGATTTTTACCCTCCACGCTGCCCTCCAATGCTAAATTTGTGATCCCTTGATGCCTCAGAACATGTCCCACCAACCGGTCCCTTCTTCTTGTCATGTTGTGCCACAAACTCCTCATCTCCCCAATTCTATTCAATATCTCCTCATTAGTTATGTGATCTACCCATCTAATCTTCAGCATTCTTCTGTAGCACCACATTTCGAAAGCTTCTATTCTCTTCTTGTCCAAACTGTTTATCGTACATGTTTCACTTCCATACATGGCTACACTCAATACAAATACTATCAGGAACGACTTCCTGACAATTACATCCATACTCGATGTTAACAAATTTCTCTTCTTCAGAAACGATTTCCTTGCCATTGCCAGTCTACATTTTATATCCTCTCTACTTCGACCATCATCAGTTATTTTGCTCCCAAAACAACAAAACTCCTTTACTACTTTAAGTGTCTCATTTCCTAATCTAATTCCCTCAGCATCACCCGACTTAATTCGACTACAATCCATTATCCTCGTTTTACCTTTGTTGATGTTCATCTTATGTCCTCCTTTCAAGACACTGTCCATTCCGTTCAACTGCTCTTCCAAGTTCTTTGCTGTCTCTGACAGAATTACAATGTCATCGGCGAACCTCAGAGTTTTTATTTCTTCTATATGGCCCAGGTGGCAGCTGTCAATTTGGAAAAGTTTGGGGTCTAGTGTGAACCCCTCTAGTCGTCTCTAAGTTTATGTCGCGTTCCGTTTCGTTGACGACCAGTGTGAATCGATCTTACTTGTCACTTACCCACACCTGCTACACAGTCCTGCCGGAGATGCGTGGCAGCCGTCATTAAAGGCACGGTTGCGCAGCCCCGCAGGTTGCCGCGCGAGGCCAGGTCGGGACCCGGCGGCCGCCGCGGGTCGGGTGCGGCGGGTCTTCGGCCTCGGTGTTCCTCTGCCTCTGCCACGCAAAAAGCGGGCGCGCGGCGCGACTCCGTGGTGCCGTTTTTTGGCAGGCCGGGCCTTCCTTTTGTGGGGGCCGTGCCCGGCGCGGCCCGGCCGGCATCCGGTCCTCCCGCGTTCCCACGTGGCCTCCTGCGCACGCCGCGTCTCTTTTTGCCGCCTGTTTTCCTTTGCGTCCGTTCTATTCATAGCATGCAAGAAGTGCCTATTGAGCGACGAATCCTCCCGCTCTTCCTCCGGCGTCTCCGTGCTCTTCGAGGCGCCGAGTGCTGGTCATGTCCGCCCCCACCTCTTCGTACTCCGTCGCTGTCGCTCTGTTCCGTCAACAGCTGGTGCCCACAGCTGAAATAACCCCCCTTTCGCGTTGGCCAATGTTGACAGAATATTAAGGAGAGTACAGACTGGCGGAAATGGGAAGTGACTCACCATAGAGCACAAATTCAATATTTATCGAATTTTGTGTAGATGTTCACACGCGACTGCTACGGTCGCAGGTTCGAATCCTGTCTCGGGCATGGATGTGTATGATGTCCTTAGGTTCACTTGTGTTAACGTGCCACAGCAATGCCTCGGCGACGTGCATGGCGTCGTCACTGGCGGCGCAGCTTTCCTGTGTATCGCAGTTTGAAGGCTATTGACATTCATTTGGCTGGACAGTTCAATAAACAACAGTTGATTGTAGGTCCAAATGTCTTTCGTGGACTCCATTTGAACTTTACATGTGATGTACAAGCAGTTTTCGGAGGTAGTACATGGCTTACGCTTGCTGTCGTATGGGGCAACCATGCAGATTATGGTGGCCTTGAAGCCTTTCCAAATGGAAATATTTTAACATGGAAAACATGGAGTATAGCAGAGACAATAGGACTTTTGGCTGAGCAGCCTTATGGTACAGTTGTTCCCAGTATGCTATTTACTTTGAGTAGCCGAAGGAAGAAGAAATTGAATGCCGATGAGTATATATTTTTATGGTGCAAGTAAGTAGTTCTAAGTTCTAGGGGACTGATGACCTCAGTCCCATAGTGCTCAGAGCCATTATTCGTGTAGATGTTCATCTCATAAATGCTATTAAAAGATTCAACTTTCATTCCATTTCGAAACGATGTTTGTCATCAACATCACACCACCGATACGAATATTTTTGATTATTTTGTGCCGTTCAAATCCGCGTCCGTTCATTCAGATTACACTACTGGTTCAAATGGCTCTGAGCACTACGGGACTCAACTGCTGAGGTCATTAGTCCCCTAGCACTTAGAACGAGTTAAACCTAACTAACCTAAGGACATCACACACATCCATGCCCGAGGCAGGATTCGAACCTGCGACCGTAGCGGTCTCACGGTTCCAGACTGCAGCGCCAGAACCACGCGGCCACTTCGGCCGGCTACACTACTGGCCATTAAAATTGGTACACCACGAAGATGACGTGCTACAGACTCGAAATTTAACCGACAGGAAGAAGATGCTGTGATATGCAAATGATTAGCTTTTCAGAGGATTCACACAAGGTTGGCGCCGGTGGCAACACCTACAACGTGCTGACATGAGGAAAGTTTCCAACAGATTTCTCATACACAAACAGCAGTTGACCGGCGTTGCGTGATGAAACGTTGTTGTGATGCCTCGTGTAAGGAGGAGAAATGCGTACCATCACGTTTCCGACTTTGATAAAGGTCGGATTGTAGCCTATCGCGATTGCGGTTTATCGTATCGCAACATTGCTGCTCGCGTTGGTCGAGATCCAATGACTGTTAGCAGAATATGGAATCGGTGGGTTCAGGAGGGTAATACGGAACACCGTGCTGGATCCCGACGGCCTCGTATCACTAGCAGTCGAGATGACAGGCATCTTATCCGCATATCTGTAACGGATCGTGCAGCCACGTCTTGATCCATGAGTCAACTGGTGGGGACGTTTGCAAGACAACAAGCATCTGGACGAACGGTTCGACGGCGTTTGCAGCAGCGTGGACTATCAGCTCGGAGACCTTGGCTGTGGTTACCCTTGACGCTGCATCACAGACAGGAGTGCCTGTGATGGTGTACTCAGCGACGAACCTGGGTGCACAAATGGCAAAACGTAACTTTTTCGGATGAATCCAGGTTCTGTTTACAGCATCAGGATATTCGCATCCGTGTTTGGGGACATCGCGGTGAACGCACGTTGGAAGCGTGTATTCGTCATCGCCATACTGGCGTATCACCCGGCGTGATGGTATGGGGTGCTATTGGTTACGCGTCTCGGTCACCTCTTGATCACATTGACCGCGCTTTGAACAGTGGACGTTACATTTCAGATGTGTTACGACCAATGGCTCTACCCTTCATTCGATCCCTACGAAACCCTACATTTCAGCAGGATAATGCACTACCGCATGTTGCAAGTCCTGTACGGGCCTTTCTGGATACAGAAAATGTTCGACTGCTGCCCTGGCCAGCACATTCTCCAGATGTCTCAACAATGGGAAACGTCTGGTCAATGGTGGCCGAGCAACTGGCTCATCACAATACGCCAGTCACTACTCTTGATTAACTGTGGTATCGTGTTGAAGCTGCATGGGCAGCTGTACCCGTAGACGCCATCCAAGCTCTGTTTGACTGAATGCTCAGGAGTATCAAGGCCGTTATTACGGTCAGAGGTGGTTGTTCTGGGTACTTTTTCTCACTATCTATGCACCCAAATTGGGTGAAAATGTAATCACATGTCAATTCTAGTATAGTACATTTGTCCAATGAATACCCGTTTATCATCTGCATTTCTTCTTGGTGTAGCAATTTTAATGGTCAGTAGTGTATGTTTCTCCATGATTTCCCTAAATTGCTCTAGGCAAAGGCTTCTTTCAAAGGGCACGGTCAATTTCCTCGTCTATTCTCGAAACAATTCGAGTATGTGTTTCATCGCGACCGAAGTTTAAACGCTAATTTGTCTTCATTTTGTGCCGCCACAGGTTAATAAGGTGAATGTTAATAAAACCACAACAGGCATTATGTCAGTGCATTTCTTTCCGCCACACCGTGTTTTGTTCTAACCGAAAATTTTCAGGTGATGAAGTGACAGAAATGTACTGTGCCTCAAAAACGCCTGCTGGAAGACAAGGAACAGGCTGACCACCTGGCACAAGCACAGCTAACAGTACCTGCAGAGAACGTATCAATTTTGTCAGTGTTTTGTCAGGCGACTAGGAATTTTTGAGCCCTGACGGCGGCATATTTATGCCACTTTCTCACACGAAGATATTCACTTCCAACAGAGGAAATGGTCTACTAAACGCGCGTGAGATAATAGCTATGCTGGTTTTATTAACATTCACTTCTGTATTCGTAGTTGCATGGAAGCAAACAGCCTCCGAATGAAATCTTGAGCAAGTTCTTCCTTGTCTGAAACACATGTTGTGTCACCCCATGAATAGGGCTTACTGATGGCTGGCATGAGTGAATGCATCTTCTCGTCGCATCCCAGAGATGTTCTATGGTGACAAATCAGAGAACTGGGCCAGTCACTCAAGGATCCGTAAAGGCCTCGTGGCAATAACTGTGGAATATGTCATTTGGCAATCGGCGCATGGCAATACGATATCTTAATCCAGCTTCTAATAATCTGTTCCCGACTGTTCGTGGTGATAGTCTGCCTGTAACCTATGCTCGGATTTCAGCTGTTGCCACCTGTCTATTTGTCAGAGACAGTTGAGAAATAATTTCATCTTCTCCTGCTGTAATCCTTTTGGATGGATGCGTACCTGCCCTTCTTGCCACGCTGTTGTTCAGAGTTCACCATCTCTGCACCTCTCATTCTGTAGTGTTTGCACCATAGTTAACTATCTGCTTATCGGATGGTATCGTGCGGGTAAGGTCTTCGTATTGTAACGCTTTTCGTTTCAGCCACTGCAGTTTTCACCTGCGCTTACTGTTATCACTTTCTGCTTTTCGCCTGCGTCTTCTAATTAAAGTAAACATATAAGTACTCTAAAATCGTTTTTGACATCTTGCTTAAATTTTATTTATGCGATAATTTTGTGGCATAGACTAATTTTTTCGGTGATCTCAGTCTAATATCGCGCGTGCTTGTCCCACTAGTTACGTAATAGTCACAGTAGAGCTCATGCAATGATGTGTATAGCTACTAGCGTGTCACTGCTGAAGTACACAATATCAAAAATTGAGAGCGGTGAAAATTTCATTTATAGTATTGGAAGAAGGACAGAATACCGCTAAAACCATCGGGTTCTAAATACATTTTTTTCCCAAACATATAATGTACTGACGAACTCGGCAGTTCCTTGCAACTGCTAAATAAATATGGGAGTCGGATATGTGACCTAATCTCCTTCTCCCCCCCTTCCTCCTACCCCTCTCTTTCCTTCATCCCCCTCGCTATGTCTTCCCCCCCCCCCCCCGCCCCCCTCTGTGACCTTCTTCTCTCCACTCCTCAAATTGGACATTTGGATAAGAAAGGAGAGTGACAGAGCATCAGAATATACATTATTATCCAGGCTCAGTAACCTGTCTTTACTGTCTCGTTGAGTGAACCAGGAGACACTGTTGTTGGTGATCTGTCTGTTAAATGTGGGGTTAATCTTCCTGAGCCCCACGTTGTTACACAAGAACAGAAGACTATATGCCAGCACCAGTTTCAGTCTATCTCTCTCTCTCTCTCTCTCTCTCTCTCTCTCTGTGGCTAGATGCTCTTCCTGACGCCACAGCGCAGTCGTCAAGGTAACCTAAGAGAGGGAGGTTGTGTGCACGACTTCTGTGAATCGTTTACACATTGTTTGGTATGTTATCGTATTTTGACTGTTCTTGTATCGTATTCTCTGAGGCGGAATTTGACGACCGGTCATGTATTTCCCAAAACGAGCGTGGGAGATTGTCTAAAAACCTCACTCATGCTGGCCGATGTACCAGGCCACAGTCGTTAATCCGGCGTGTACATCTGACTGGGGTCTGGCTCACCTCCCTGCCTCCCAAGTTAGCGCGCTGCACATTACATGAGCAGGTCTTCGGTATTAATTACTGAACTTCACAAATAGGACATGTTAGCTCACTAAACAGAGATTATTTTGTAAGATGGTAAATCTAGGAAACATAAGAGGTTCTTACGAAATATCACAGAACTTTCCCTATCTTATTACCAAATTGAATTCCCTGTTTCCTCAACAGATACACATCAGAAGTGACAGTAGCATCTGGCGTACCTCAGTTGTGATAGGAAAATTACTAGGTATGACATGTACAGACTGCTTGGTAGACAACGTTTGTATCCGTCTGAGGACATTCGCTTGCAACGCGTTTTTATGCTGGGTGATTCAGCTACCCCTGCCTATTGGTTTTATGCAATCTGCAACGCCCTCAAATACTGCAAGCAAGATTTTCTTAATCCCTCCCTTGCTCGTGAAACTATCAGTCCTACAGAAAAAATGAACATGACCTTTCTGTACGAAATTTAACGTCCTTAAATTTTGTTCTAGGATAAGTTTTCACTAGAGGCAGGAGTTTTCGAATCATTCAAATGCGTTTTTTTAATAACTCGAAAACCATGGCCTATAGCGAAAGTGTATCCCAGTCCAAAACTTAACTATATTAAACTTCCTGGGAGATTAAAACTGTGTGCCGGACCGAGACTCGAGCTCGAGACCTTTGCCTTTTGCGGGCAAGTGCTCTACCAACTTTTTTTTACTTTTTTTTCTTCTTTTTAATCTCATTTTGTTCGCTTTTGTTCGTTGCATCTGTTCCGGGCGGACGTCGTAAGACATCCGTTTAAGTTCGTTGTTGATCTATTAACGCAGTTTTTTATTACAGAGGGCAGCTAACCGCCAACTGAGCTACACAAGCACGACTCACGACCCTTCCTCACAGCTTTACTTCCGCCAGTACCTCCTACCTTCCAAACTTTACAGAAGCTCTCCTGCGAACCTTGCAGGACTAGTTGGTAGAGCACTTGCCCGCGAAAGGCAAAGGTCCCGAGTTTGAGTCTCGGTCCAGCACTGAGTTTTAATCTGCCAGGAAGTTTCATATCAGCACACACTCCGCTTCAGAGTGAAAATCCCCTAGGCTGTGGCTAAGCCATGTCTCCGCAATATCCTATCTTTCAAGAGTGCTAGTCCTGCATGGTTCGCAGGAGAGCTTCTGTAAAGTTTGGAAGGTAGGAGACGAGGTACTGACGGAAGTAAAGCTGTGAGGACGGGGCGGGAGTCGTGCTTGGGTAGCTCAGTTGGTAGAACACTTGCCCGCGAAAGGCGAAGGTACCGAGTTCGAGTCTCGGTCCGGCACACAGTTTTAATCTGCTAGGAAGTTTCATATCAGCGCACACTCCACTGCAAAGTGAAAATCTCATTCTGTTAACTATATTAAATTTCTTACATAAAGGTTCTGTTCATTTTTTTTGTGGGACTAATAGTTTCCTTGTAGCGAGTGAGAGAATATGAAAATCTCGTACGTGGTTTTTGATAGTGTTGTGGGTTGCACAAAACCCATGGGTCAGAGCAGCTAAATCAACCTTTTTATGGAGGTCACCTGCAGAAGGTCAGCACCTTGTTCAAGGACTGGCAGCTGACTCATAACATATTAAATGTAATGTAATCTAAAGTTTGTAACCAAATGACAGGCCATTTTTATTGAATGTCATATTGACACTCAAAGCTGCTTTGGCAAATACTTTATCTGCTGCTAATTACAGTCACATAAGGTCGTCATCTGTCTCAAACAGCTTCAAGACTTAATAATTTGTGTGTTACAACCACAACATATCGACGTTCGTTGACCAGCAAATTAATTATCTTACGTAAAAATAATTATTTTCACAAACTTGCAATGCTCAGATTGTTTGACTTTAATATGACTCAAACAGTGACACAGCAGATTTGATTGCCGATAAGACGCTCAACGAATATATAAAAACTGCGTGGGGTACCAGCGACAAAAAATAAACAAGTCTTTAAACTGTGGCAGTAATTCAGTGATCAAATCTCATAATTAGTAAAACCGTTGAAGTGCTTAGCATTATCTGTCCAGCGAGTTTTTAAACGCATGTTGTTGTTGTTGTTGTTGTTGTTGTGGTCTTCAGTCCTGAGACTGGTTTGATGCAGCTCTCCATAAACCTAGTTGTGAGAAACGTAGATGTATGCCTTACAGGGAGAATGCTGAAGGAGTGTTATTTATCCACAGAAAGAATACTTTTACGTAACCCTCGTTCGACCAGTACTTGACTACTGTTATAGTAGTGGGCTATCTACTAAGTTGGATTAACGGAAAAGACACATAAAAATAAAGGAAAAGCTGCGCAGTTGGTTGCGGATTTGTCCGGTTAGCGCGACAGCATCACAGAAGTAATCGGCATACACCAGTGGGATACGCTAAAGAACACGATTTGTGCTCCATGGAGAGTCAAAATTCCGCGAGCCAAGAAATGGAATGCTTCCTCCAGTACGCATCTCGCACAGTGACCTGGAGGGGAAAAATAGAGGAAATTGGGCTTGTCTCTACGGGCACCAAAAATTCTTCTTCCCACAAACTATCTGCTAATGCTAATGCTATGCACCCTCCGCCACACAGCATACATTGCTTAGCGAAGCAAAAATACACGAGAGTAATGAGTAATCGGGAAAGTTAAGCTCGTTTGGCTTAATGAAATTCAAAAAATATTTATTACCAACAAAAAACAGTGTTATTTACAAAAACTCTAGATAAAATCAATTTTCATGTCTATCCACGAACTGTAGAATATCCGTGTTGTGTTAGGCTGCCAGAATTCTAGTAAGCCAATTGTTCAGTGCAGTCTTCATTTCATCATGATTTCCAAAACGTTCCCGTTCAGAAACACTTTTTCCACGATTTAGTTCTGCACCTGAGTTTTCAGATCATCTGCAATTAGTGACGCACTTCTATGTCGAATTTCTATATAAACATTTGTTCATCCATTGTTGAACATTTCATATCACTTTATCACATTTCTTTGGTTCACTTACGCATCATAAACGCGTCTTATTTAAGGGTATATTTCTGGAGGTTTAAACTTCCAAGCATTCAAAATGCGAATATTTAACACCTCTGACCTCACAGTTCGCAAGATTTGGTACCACACAATTTGTTTGAAACAATCGCAAATGCGCACTAATTATATCTTGAGGCCGGTACTTTCAAAACACCGAGTTAAGATGTCGAGGCATTCGACAGTAAGCCGGCCGGAGTGGCCAAGCGGTTCTAGGCGCTACAATCTGGAGCCGCGCGACCGCTACGGTCGCAGGTTCGAATCCTGCCTCGAGCATGGATGTGTGTGGTGTCCTTAGGTTAGTTAGGTTTAAGTAGTTCTAAGTTCTAGGGGACTGATGACCTCAGAAGTTAAGTCCCATAGTGCTCAGATCCATTTGAACCATTCGACAGTAGACAGAACCTGTTATCAATGGGAATGGGCAGTAGGTCGTGACTTCCTGCGTTACCCTCGTAGTTGGACCAACTTCCATCTAACAGTTTTCCAACACTGAACGGGTAATATTATTCTGAAAATTTGTTGAAGTGAAACAGGCAATAACTGCTCTAAAATTCCGAGTGTGAGGTTATCCCTAATGCATTTCCCAGCAAAATTATCATCGGCAATTGAAAAGTCTAAGGAATCACCCGTGGTGCAAAGACGATGCAAAGAAGAAGAATTTCTGGAGGCAGTGTCAAGTGAAATCAGTGGAGCAATCGTAAGCTGGGATACGCGGAAGTCTCGCTTCGGTGCGGCGGTGGCTCCAGGAATAGCTGGGGGCGCTGAGGGAGGCGGAGCGTGTGGGCGGACCGGGCCACACGCTTCCGCGATGCGTGAAATCCCCCGCCTCTTGTCCTGCACGATCTACAAATTCTCTTCGCCACAATCCATGTGTTGCGGATCATCTGCAATCATAAATTGTTGGCAAGGCTGAGATGGGAATTTCCTAATCGTGTGTAAACTCAGAGGACGGACATCGCAATGGTCGCTTTGGTGGGCTGTAGATAGTGTAAACTGGTATCAGGCGGTCATGCGAGGCTCCACCGCTGATTTAGGCCATGGTGTGTTTTTGCCAGTCGGTTGCTGTGCAGGAAACGGCATGCAATGGACATTTAGAAAGGGTACCTCGCAAAAGACCATTGTTGACAGCGGCGCATAAAGCTGCACTTCACCAATGGGCGAAGTAAACAGAAATTGGAAAGTAGCTGACTGGAGGCGTGTGGTGTGGTCCGACTATCGTAAATTTGACTAAAAGGCTTGGAAGAGGTGTGTGACCATCATAAATACAAAAGCTATAGGTTTTAAAAAAGTTGGATGACCGCGGAAAAGTAGGTTCAAATGGTTCTGAGCACGATGGGACTTAACATTTCAGGTCATCAGTCCCCTAGAACCTCGAACTACTTAGACCGAACTAACCTAAGGACATCACACGCATCCATGCCCGAGACAGGATTCGAACCTGCGATCGTAGCGGTCTCGCGGTTCCAGACTGAAGCACCTAGAACCGCTCGGCCACACCGGCCGGCGAAAAGTAGGTATTAGATGTTTTGTAGACCCATTAATTTCATTCGTCATTACAAGTTTGGGGCTGTCCGCATCTTCAGATGACATTTAAAAAAAAAGTTAAATAAAACTTTGACAAGTACGTCGAAAATCGTCTGGAAAAACATCAAGTTAAACAAAACAGTAGCAGTAATGAGATACGATGACCTAACACGGACAGAACTTAACAATGGAAACTGGATGTCCGTTGCATGTAGCCTCCTGCGCGATATTCACTCCGAAACGGGTGAGATGGTCCTGCATTCGCTGACAACAGCAACGTGTGAGGAGGGTGCAGTTCAGACCGACCATTTAAATGAGGTGTTCATTGTAACCTCGATGTCTGTTTAACCTACGATCGCTATAACTGATTAAATCAGATCATCCGTTGTCATAATGGTTTGCAGCGAAATTTGAATTGTCTCCATACATATTGTCTGCTGCAATTTGTGGAGCATGAAAACGGAAGCACAGTTTTCTTTTGTGAAGAATGGCAGTAATATTGTCTCGGACTCAAGTAACTGTGCCAACTACACTTTTCATTATCGATCACAACGACTGGTTTTGGCAACTAAGGCCATGTTCAGGTGGTTATCTGAATAATCTTGAAAACAACGTGCATTAGAATAATTTATAGGTAATAAAATGAACGTGAAAACAAAAAATGTCAAAACAAGCAAAGTAAAATAATTTAAGTGTAACAACTCGCCCAGAAATCACATCATAAAACATTATTTATTTTACTACGCCTCTTTTGACGTTGCTTTTTGTTACTTTCTTTTTCATATAGCTTATTCTATTGTCCCTTGTTTTCCAATATTTTTTGGAGAGCGTCTTGAAAAGACCTTAGTGGCCGAACCCGATTGTTGTGATCGGAAATAAAAAGGCAGATGGAGCTACTGTTTGATTCCAAGTAATTACTACACTTTCGGACGCTTTCACCGTCATGGTCCAGGTGCTGGATAAAACATTAATACCGTCGTTGCTATACCTCCTATATCACTTTCAAAGACAGTCACCGATTTTTGTCCAAGGATCTGTTTCGTTTTCTTAAAGCTATCAGCGGTTACTTTTGTTGACAGTCGACCTGAATGTGTTTCCGTCATATTTCCTCTCATTCTTAAAAGCGATATAAAA
This sequence comes from Schistocerca piceifrons, assembly GCF_021461385.2. Lineage (NCBI taxonomy): Eukaryota > Metazoa > Arthropoda > Insecta > Orthoptera > Acrididae > Schistocerca > Schistocerca piceifrons. Next base: position 207,994,472 of record NC_060142.1, on the reverse strand, counting down.
TTTGTAAACACATTTTCTGCTTACTATTTCTATTCTGTACTCTTTTACCGAAATCGTGTGAGTCTGTGTTGTATTTTTAGTTATACGTAAAAAGAAATCATTTACATGCGTTGCATCATTCGGTTGTGGCACGAGTCTTCACACTCACTGGTCGTAGGATACACAAACGCTTTTCGAGAAATCGCTCCATGGACATTTTTAACAAACATCGACATTTAAATACCTGTTATTACCCGAACTACACCTACTTACGTGCTTTCTATCGATCAGAGAGCAGGGATTTACTGTTGATCTTTATAGCGAAGTCACGGCTGCGGCTTACGAAGATTTTCTTATCTATTATTCGCTCCGTGCCATCGAGGACTAAACAGCAGGTGACCGCTCTATTCACTAACACGAACAGCACCATTTTCGTCTCTCGGGTTGGTTTCGCATTAACGGCACGCTACTAGTCGACTGGAAGGCTCAGAGTCACGTTTGGTCTCGACTAAACTTCAACAGAATCCTTTTGGATTTTCAACTTAACACAAGACGAACTGGGCTCTCAAAGATAACTGACCTCATTGCCGCTTTACACAAAATGTAGAGAGCTATTCCTTGAGAAATATTTGTTCACACTTTTCACCTATTCCTGCGAGAGTAGAGGCTGTCTCGAAGGGAAAACATGGGAAAGTCATTATTAGATACAGGCATATGTAACTGTGGGGAAATTTCGTGAAGCACTTCGTGATTCTAGAATTAACCCCAAGCGATTTTTCGTGTGTTGTATTAATTATGTGAAAGATTTAGTGTTTGTACTACTTTAACCAGCAGATCAATCAGGAATCAGATTTGTTTGATCCATGTGCAAGTGTCTCGGGGATGTTGAAGAAACTGAACTGCCAAATGTTTGAATACACACACCAACTATCGCGAGGATGCCTACTTACAAAGTTTCAAGAAAGAGCTTTAAATGGTGAACGTAGGAATATGCCACAACCCACTACGTATTGCTTTGGTAGCGATCGTGAGGACAATATTAAACAATTACAGCACACACAGGGGCATTAAAATATTTTTCCCGCGCCCCCCACACGCCAGTGGAATGGGAAGAAGCTTTACTGACTGGTGCAGTGGGAAGTACCCTCAGCCATACACTTAAAAGCGGTTTGCAGAATATGATGTAGATATAGGTTTAGAAATACGAGCATGAGTCAACAACGTGTTCGGACAGACTGACTTGAGTACTCTGTGGGTGTAGCATGAACGAGCTTACAACGCTCGAATCCAACAAGTAAGATTGAGTTTACAGTCTACGTAGAAATGATGCCAACAGAAACTTCAGTTTTTTTTTTCATTCAAGCTGTTAATTCAGTGAACAATTAACATACACTCCTGGCCATTAAAATTGCTCCACCATGAAGAAATACAGATGATAAACGAGTATTCATTGGACAAATAAATTATACTACAACTGACATGAGACTACATTTTCACGCAATTTGGGTGAATAGATCCTGAGAAATCAGTACCTAGAACAAACACCTCTGGTCGTAATAACGGCCTTGATACGCCTCGGCATTGAGTCAAACAGAACTTGGATGGCGTGTACAGGTACAGCTGCCCATTCAGCTTCAACACGATACCACAGCTCATCAAGAGTAGTGACTGGCCTATTGTGACGAGCCAGTTGCTCGGCCATCATTGACCAGACGTTTTCAGTTGGTGAGAGATCTGGAGAATGTGCTGGCCAGGGCAGCAGTCGAACATTTTCTGTATCCAGAAAGACCCGTACAGGACTTGCAACATGCGGTCGTGCATTATCCTGCTGAAATGTAGGGTTTCGCAAGGATCGAATGAAGGGTAGAGCCACGGGTCGTAACACATCTGAAATGTAACGTCCATTGTTCAAAATGCCGTCAATGAGAACAAGAGGGGACCGAGACGTGTAACAAATGGCACCCTATACCATCACGCCGGGTGATACGCCAGTATGGCGATGACGAATACACGCTTCCAACGTGCGTTCACCGCGATGTCCCCAAACACGGATGCGACCATCATGATGCTGTAAACAGAATCTGGATTCATCTGAAAAAATGACGTTTTCCCATTCGTGCACCCAGGTTCGTCGTTGAGTACACCATCGCTGGCGCTCCTGTCTGTGTGCAGCGTCAAGGGTAACCGCAGCCATGGTCTCCGAGCTGAAAGTCCATGCTGCTGCAAATGACGTCGATCTGTTTGTGCAGATGGTTGTTGTCTTGCAAACGTCCCCATCTGTTGACTCAGGGAGCGAGACGTGGGTGCACGATCCGTTACAGCCATGCGGATAAGATGCCTGTCATCTCGAATGCTAGCCATACGAGGCCGTTGGGATCCAGCACGGAGTTCCGTATTACCCTCCTGGGCCCACCGATTCCATATTCTGCTAACAGTCATTGGATCTCGACCAACGCGAGCAGCAATGTCGCGATACGATAAACCGCAATCGCGATAGGCTCCAATCCGACCTTTATCAAAGTCGGAAACGTGATGGTACGCATTTCTCCTCCTTACACGAGGCATCACAACAACGTTTCACCAGGAAACGCCGGTCAAGTGCTGTTTGTGTATGAGAAATCGGTTGGAAACTTCCCTCATGTCAAACCGTTGTAGGTGTCGACACCAGCGCCAACCTTGTGTGAATGCTCTGAAAAGCTAATCATTTGCAGCCTGTCGGTTAAATTTAGCGTCTGTAGCACGTCATCTTCGTGGTGTATCAATTTTAATGGCCAGTAGTGTAAGTTCATCTACATACTCGGCAAGCCTCTGTGATGTGCACGGCAGGGGCAGAGAGCACTTTCCATTGTACCAGTTATTGGGACCTTTTTTCGTTCCATTCTCTTGTGAAACGGTGGAGAATAACTTTAAATATTGTGTGCGCTATAATTAATCTAATCTTGTGGACGAATGTAACCAGCTATTGGTCACAGTGTTTTATTCGCGGGATCTACAGGGCCGCAATATCGGTATAGAATCTGACAGGAATTCCATCGGGCCATAGCGCTCGGTTCAATTTTACGATGTCAGCTGCTTCTCAGCATCGTTGACACTAACATCTTTGCAGTGGTAAGAGAATTAAATTGGGACAATACCCCTCGATTTTCTATTGTAAAGGAACATTTGAAAACTGACTTCAGCTTTTCTTCTTTTGCTTTGCTACCGTTACATTCAGACCCTTTCTCGTCCAGGAATGTCTGGACACTAACTTCCGTACAAAAGGCTTTACATACGACCAGAATTTCTTTCTACTACGGTAGCCGTTAAAGGCTTCACGCACTGGCCTATCGACAGCCAAACGCGTTCATATAGTATCTCCCTGTCTATAGCACTATGCTTTGATTTACACCTATTGTAAGTAGGCTGTTTAGGTTTGGTTCAAAATGGTTCAAATGGCTCTGAGCACCATGGGACTTAACAGCTGTGGTCATCAGTCCCCTTGAACTTAGAACTACTTAAACCTAACTAACCTAAGGACATCACACACAGCCATGCCCGAGGCAGGATTCTAACCTGCGATCGTAGCGGTCGCTCCAGCACTGTCATTGTTAATTTTCTAAGGGGACGTTTCACTATTATGGAATAATCTCTGTTTCTTTAAAGGTTTCTTTACAGTGACTGTATACCGTGGAGGGTCCATCCCATCGTGGACTGTTTTACTGGGCATGTATATCTGTCAAGTGCATAGTCAACTGTTCTTGTAAATCGGAGCCACAGTTCTTCTGTATCCTTCCCTTCAGAGCTAAATGTTTCGGAGTCCCTTATTGAGAGAGGCGACATTACTGCCTCTTTATGTAATTCGTTGAACGTATAAATCCTTCTATTTGTTTCAGTCGCACTTTGTATTGTAATAATCATTGTTGCTACGATTGCCTCATGGTAACTGATACCAGATTTTTAAGCTGACATCCTCAAACAAGTCTGTTTGTTGCTACTGGATCCAATATATTTCCATCATGAGTGGTCCTCTGGAGAATCAGTCCTAATTAGTTCCCTGATAATGTATTTAGTAATGTTTCGCAGGAGATCCATCGCATGCAGAACTGTAATTTTACTGACTGATTGTTGGATGATTAAAGTACCGTCTGATCACGACGGTTTTTTGTACTTGACTACTCTCGAATGTTTTCAAACCTTCGAAGGCGGTTTTTCGAGGCTTTTTTGGCAGTTGCGTTGTATTGCTTTGGGTAACTGATGTCCAGGCACTAATCTTTAAACTCTTTAAACGTAAATCCCACTCACGGAATAGGTCTGAGGCCTTTTCCCAGCCGATTATTGCTTACAAGATAGCACGGGGCGCGACCTATGTTCGTGGTACATGTGATCGGCATATCGCCATTCCCTCCAGCCATTATTGCCAGTAGATGAATCCTAATGATGTCACTGCTTTTTTAAACGAGCAGTTACTCATTTGACCTCACGTGGTTGAGTGGACCCCGATCTCCATACCTCAGAAGGAGGCCGAGGAGGTGCCGGCAATCGAACCCTAGTCCTTCTGCACAGGAGACTGCGATGCTAAAGATTCGGTTACGGAGGCGGTCTCCGGATCCTTTGAGTATGAAGTGTGCGTGGCAGATGAAGAGGCTGTCACGAGAGAGGCAGAACTCCGGAGGAGGCAAGTGGCCGCAGTAAACGTGACGCGGTCGGCCGCGGTATCGCTGAGTAATTTGGCAGGCGTGATGAGGCGGCGGCTGCCGCTGCAGCGGCCGGGGCCCCCGCGTCATTCGGCGGGCGCTCGTAAACCGTGGCGGCGCAATCAGCGCGGGCCGTGCAGTTCCACTCGGGGTTTACGCGCCGGCCGCCCCACATCTCACGGCCTGTCCGCCGGCTTATCTGCCACTCGGCCCGTACCGCGGAGGCGCTCGCGGATTATTCTCACTGTTATGGCCGTTGCGTAAGCATCTTGTCAAAATAACAGTCTAGCGAATGGAGACACCAGGCATCCGACGCTTACGCAAGAGCAGAGCTGGACGCTCTAGTCTCTCGGGTCTGCCACTTCTCTAGTTCCTGCTGGCAGTCACCCCGTCTCCGACAAAAGCTTTCGTGCGCGCTCCTCTTTCATGTGGTAACTTTATTAGACTCAGTTCCCCTATGACCGTCCGTTTTATGAATGCCTGGTCAAGTCAAAAAGTAAATGCATTTTCTAAAAAAAAAGAGACATTTCACTAGAAGAACATCATTGCAAGTACCACCATTTCTCTACACAGTCTCCCTCAACCTCAGTGCACTTCTTCCATTTCTTGATGAAAATTGACAATCACAAGGGTGCGCCTTCGTCGGACCTAAAAGAAGAAAATGACTGCTGGCCAGAGTGGCCGAGTGGCTCTAGGCGCTACAGTCTGGAACCGCGCGACCGCTACGGTCGCAGGTTCGAATTCTGCCTCGGGCATGGATGTGTGTGATGTCCTTAGGCTAGTTAGGTTTACGTTCTAGGGGACTGATGACCACAGCAGTTAAGTCCCATAGTGCTCAGAGACATTTGAACCATTATTTGAAGAAAATCACTTGGAACTGAGTCAGGACGATACGGTGATGCTGCAGCATGCATGCACTTGATTGTTTCAAAATGCCTTATATGTGCTTTAGACGTTTCCGAATGTCCCTGTTAGTTTTTGTCTGTTGACATGCTACCCAACGAGCACATACACTACTGGCCATTAAAATTGCTACACCACGAAGATGACGTGCTACAGAAGCGAAATTTAACCGACAGAAAGAAGATGCTGTGATATGCAAATGATTAGCTTTTCAGAGCATTCACACAAGGTTTGCGCCGGTGGCGACACCTAGAACGTGCTGACATGAGGTAACTTTCCAGCCGATTTCTCATACACAAGCAGCAGTTGACCGGCGCTGCCTGGTGAAACGTTGTTGTGATGCCTCGTGTAAGGAGGAGAAATGCGTACCGTCAAGTTTCCGACTTTGATAAAGGTCGGATTGTAGCCTATCGCGACATTGATGCTGCTGCAAACGTCGTCGAACTGTTGGTGCAGATGGTTGTTGTCTTGCAAACGTCCTCATCTGTTGACTCAGGGGCCGGCCGGGTTGGCCGAGCGGTTCTAGGCGCTACAGTCTGGAACCGCGCGACCGCTACGGTCGCAGGTTCAAATCCTGCCTCGGGCCTGGATGTGTGTGATGTCCTTGGGTTAGTTAGGTTTAAGTAGTTCTAAGTTCTAGGGGACTGATGACCTCAGCAGTTAAGTCCCATAGTTCTCAGAGCCATTTGAACCATTTGATAAGAATGAGGAAGGATATCAGCCAAGCCCTTTTCCAAGGAACCATTGTGGTATAGGGCCAAATCAGTTTAGGGGAACGATGGAAAATCTGATCAGTGTTGCTCGGACGGGGGTTTGAAACTCAGTTCTCCCCAGTGAAAGTCTAGTGCTTTAGTACTAGTTTAGAGAAAGAAATCCCTTCCAAAGTAAGCGACTGACTCCAGGACAGCAGCATTTTCTACTCAACCACATAACAAATTCTGGGAGAACGTCATACTAATCTCTCTGGATGCCAAGATTTTATTTTTTGTAGGTTTCATGCAATGCTTCACTACAGTAGTTTCTTTTACAGGATAATTGTGATATACCGTAATCTCTAAATCGCCGGCGTACAGCCAGCATAAAAACAAGTCATGTAAACTGATAAGGTTCCTCATCAATTTGACAGAAGTTGTGCAAGTAATCTACGGAACACGTCATTAATTGACTATTTACTATAACACGTGTCCTTAAACCCAGCGGCTGTCGCAGTTTCTAATTGGTGTGCTTGTAGACAACTGTCTCAGCTGGATATCTGCTATGTTGTCAAAAGCCACCAGATGCACGGCTGAAAGTGTTCTTTTTAATCCGCAATGTAACACTGCGCATCGGAGTTTATTTAAATGCAGGCACAATACGTCAGCATTGAGATGTACTTTCTGTCAGAATTATCAGTGGAGGAGACGGCACTCCTACAATCAAGAGTTGACTTTAGGAACCCATAAACAGCGTAGTTCCATCATAGGTATTTTACAGGACTTACATGCCCTAATTCCAGTGTTTACAGGATACCTGTAACGTGAAGTGCTAATTGCACCCATCAGTTTGGCCTGCATACAGTGGAACAACACACAGAATGCGAAGGAAAGCTGAAGTTGTGTTTTTGCTGCAGTACTGTAGTAGTGCCTCCGAAGACCGGCGCGGCATTTCGTGGTACATATTTCCGAAAATAGTGCTACGAGCAAAAAGAGCTCTTCCAGTGTTGGAAGATGTCACTGAAGATGCTAGCTGCAGTTCGCCAATAGCAGAACATCATCGGATTTGCTCAAATGCGTCGGTTCTGCTATGTGAACAAGCAATTTTGGTCACTTTTACATCCCTGTGAGGCACTCTCTTCCGCATCGCTCCACTTTCGGTGCCACTGTTATCATGCAGATGCAGTAGCACCGTTTCTTTCTGTCTATACTACTCAGTTCAGATCAGCGGCGCTTCACGGTTCCTGAATTTTAAAAAGTCGACTGATGAAACATAAAGCGTGCTTTATGACCAATTATCAAAAAAAAATGGTTCAAATGGCTCTGAGCACTATGGGACTTAACTTCTGAGGTCATCAGTCCCCTTGAACGTAGAACTACTTAAACCTAACTAACCTAAGGACATAACACACATCCATGTCCGAGGCAGGATTTGAATCTGCGACCGTAGCGGTCACGCGGTTCCAGACTGTAGCGCCTAGAACCGCTCGGCCACCATGGACGGTTGACAATTTATTGAATATCATTGTTATCTACTGTAGAGGTCTGGTTGGTGGGACTGGATCATTTGTCAGTCGGTGAGATGGTAGTTATTGTTCAGAGTCGACTTCGGTACTCAGCAGAGCAACCGACAAAACCAAATAGACAGAATGGTCTCATGTAGTGAATGCAACTGTATAATGATCAGAGGCTTTGATTATATAGCGGTTTTGATTAGTATCGTGGTACATTGTGGCTGAAGATCACTCAGTTCAAGAGCCACCTCTCAGAAACGTTAGTTGTGACATTTGCAATAGGGGCATCAACTGAAAAGCAGCGGTCTTGGTGAGGGGACCAGGGTGAACTGAACGCTGTCAGCACAAATCTCATGTTGTGAAGAAATTTAGAATTTGGACGTTGTAAAAAATTCAGAGCTGCCTGGATTTGGTATTTTCAAAAAAGACTTTGTGATAATTACGTGGGACAACATTTATATGCTGTACTCACTACGTACGTGCAAACTGTGTTTAACTGTCACTATAAAGAAGCGTTTACCATCAAAACCAAGAGCGTCCACTGTTCTTTCGGTCTTTCAGAACAAGCAGAGATTGCAAGACAGGTATCTGGCACACGGAGTCTCTCCACCCCATTTATCACTGCTTGTGTCAGTCAGCAACACAATAAATCATCCTGATCGTCCGCTTTGGCAACTGAGAGTTTATTTATCATAACACTGTTTAGTTAACCGTAAAGCGTGTCGTTAATATTCCAGTTACATCAGTCCTAAGAGGCACACGGTGCAGAAAATGAGCCCTTTAACAGATTCATAAATCTGGTGCATCGAATTCATATTTGATCTAAAGTCATATTAAATTGGGAAACTTTTCCGCCATATTATGGCTTGGCATTCCGAGATCTATCTGCGGCTTCTAACATACGCAGTTCTTGCTGATTCTAGCCGTTGGTAGAGGATCGCACATCGACAAAAAAGTGAGCTGCATCTCATGAAGTTAATATCAAATTCAGAGTGACTGAAACATATATACTGATCAATGTGTGTTGTTTCTCTCTCTCTCTCTCTCTCTCTCTCTCTCGTCCACACACACACACACACACACACACACACACACATACAGGATGTTTCACAATTCCTGTTACAGCCTTCTATGCGTTCTTGGAGAAGGGGGGAGGGCTTAAGATAAAGTTTTGATAAAGGAACCAATGTCCAGAAATGTAGTGTTTGGATCTAAAATAAGTTTGAAAATCGGAACTTGAAACTTATGGGTCCCTTATCAAAACTTTATCTACTAAGTCCCCTCTACAACCTCTAAATACTTCTAATACGAATTGTGAAACATTCTGTGTATGTATGTGTATTATACAGACGTGTAATAACTTTAGAACGATATAGTGTGAACTACATACACACGATCTGAATGTGTAACAATTTTAGAACGCTATGGTGGTAGCTACATACACGCGATCTGAATCGTTTTTTCTGCGTCTTCACGCATTTGAACGGTATGTTTGATAAGAATTCATATTCACCTTTTCGGTTCTTTGCCTGTGGCGAGCAAATCTCTACCGCCTGAGAATGCCAACAGAGCTCTTAGTCCGGCACAAACCTTCATCCTTCCAGTATTACTTTCTTCCAAACTACACACCATTGAGACTTGGCAGCATCTACTTGTTAGTCAGTGGATTTACATTCGAGAGTGGAGAGGCTCAAATCGAAGCACAACAGTGCTGATTGGTTTTTCTCTAGTAATATAGAAAGTCAGTCCAGGTGGGAGCCACAGTACAATATGACACACTGTCAATTTTTTCGCCAAACACCTCCCTGATAAACCGGCAGTGGACGAATTTAAAACCTACCAGAAAATTTCCCCGTAATATAAGCTTATTCGGGATTCACCACTTTACCTTAACTCGCTGACATACCCATTCACATAATTACTCCGTAATTATCTACTTCAGTACACTACAAAATGGTAAAACTACTGCGAAGGGCTGAAGAAAGGTTTCACTAATACTGAAGCTAAATTTCATTGCTGCTTCAGCTACGTTTTTAATTCATGGCTGCCACAGACGTTAGTCTTGAACACACTTTAGATCTCAGCAGTTTTCTTTGGAATGAAATGTACTCGTTGAGGATATAAAACTCAGTAAGTTGACATAGTTTGCATATTTTCATTCAATGATGTCTTTTCTGCGGTAACGGGGGTAACTCCTCAGTTAAGCAAAAAGTATTCATTCCATAAAAGAAATTAATTATCTGTGCGGCTCACACACTCACATCTTACAGGCATCTCTTTAATCAGCTCCTCACAGAACACTTATTCACATGAAATTTGTTATCAATAATCCATATGAGTTTGACACTAAGAGATATATCCAAAATACTTGAAAGAAAAACGATCTGTGTTACCTTTTAATAAATCTAATTTTGACTCAGAAAGATGTGAAATGTGCAGTTATAAAGCTCTTTCACAATCTACACATGGAAATAAGATCTCTGACAGATAACAGTTGTGTTTTTGAAAGTAGATTATTGATGTTTCTCCTTAACAACTCGTTCTACACTACAGAGGAATTCTTGAATAGAAATAATTGGTCATTTTTAAAGAAAAAAACATGTAAATGGCCAATTTGTAGCCATGTAAATGTTATTTTATTTTTATTAGATGCATGGTTGTGATCTAGGTTTGTTCCGTCGACACGTTCGATCGTAAGGTTTATCGTGAATATAATGTATGGAACAAGTAACAAATAACTGACTCGCGGAAATTAATGTGGTCCCCTGAGAAGGTGAGTTCAAATGGCTCTGAGCACTGTGGGACTTAACATCTGAGGTCATCAGTCCCCTAGAACTTAGAACTACTTAAACCTAACTAACCTAAGGACATCACACACATCCATGCCCGAGGCAGGATTCGAACCTGCGACCGCAGCGGTCGCGCGGTTCCAGACTGTAGCGCCTAGAACCGCTCGGCCACTCCAGCCGGCAGAAGGTGAGTTTATGCTAATTAAAAATACTATATATTTCTACCTTGCTCGTAGATCCATGTTGTGCCATCTAGAAAGACCAACGACGAATATGTCTTCAATACCTATAGAGCAGGCGCTGCTGTTAACGGTATGCATGAACATGTTGGGCAATGCATGTAAGTCTACAACGCAGCTCGAAGACGTCACAGTTATGTATAGGAGCCGGCCGGGGGGGTCGAGCGGTTCTAGGCGCTACAGTCTGGAACCACACGACCGCTACGGTCGCAGGTTCGAATCCTGCCTCGGGCATGGATGTGCGTGATGTCCTTAGGTTAGTTAGGTTTAAGTAGTTCTGAGTTCTAGGGGACTGATGACCTCAGAAGTTAAGTCCCATAGTGCTCAGAGCCATTTGAACCATTTTTATGTATAGGAAGGTGACACCGTTAGAAATTTCTTACACACTGCAAAGAGACTGTCAGATGATCAGACGATCAACGCCAGATATAGAGTCAAACCAATTCAATATAATGGACATAGAGGGAAAAACTGATAGCATTTGAGTACAGGTCGACCATCTGTCTATTGGAAGGGTACCGATTTTCTCTCTCGCCGCGTACCAGTTGTGAATGGATAGGCGAGGGCAAAATGTGACTGGTATGTACTCAACGTATACTCCGCCACTCATCGTATACTGGCTTGCAGAGCACAGATGTAGATATAGATGTAGATGCAAATCTTTCACTATGTCCTCATTTCATCAGGAGAATATTTTTTTCCCCTTTTCTTATGTGAGTGCGCGCAGTTGTTGATATCGCATCGAATGTTTGCAGCCTGTTGCAAGGCAAATGAAAAGAAAACCCTCCCTTCTTACTGGCAAGGAAGATTTCCTCCACAGAAGAGTTACAGCCTAAAGAAAACTGCATGTTCTGTCCACTCGTCTCCTTTCTCCATCTTCCGCAAATAAGCATCGCTCTGATATTGAAAAAAAATCATAAAGTTTACTGACACCATTCCGACACCAGAAAATATGCAACAACAGACGAAATCATCGATAAAGAGACTATATGATTTCCCCAGTCGTTAAATTCAGACCCAAAAAAAATTTTTTTAAGCAAGCTTTAGCCATTTTCGAAAGAACCCAGCTAACTGTGTGGGCTAACTTGTTACTGAAATGAAACTTTGGTGCACTCGGTCCCGCCAGAAACGAAGCAGCAGTCAAAAGCAATTGGTTGGAAGCCAACGACCCTGAATCAAAGAAAGGTGAATTCAGTTTTTGCCTAAAAGGTATGATTCCGGGATGAAAAAGGAATTCTTTTTGTTGATTAATGTTCAAAAGGACGAAACAATAATTACAAATGCTATGCAAGTTTTCTGAGCGAACGATATGAATATGAACGTTGGAAAATGAAAGAAAAACATTATAATCAGCAAGGAAAATAAAAATTACTGCGGCTAATAGGAAACTTTGGTTTGAATTATCAGAACACCCTTTTCACTAGCCTTGTTATGGTGACGTGTGGTGCAAATATTGTATCGTAACGTCCATATAAATACTTACGTCTTTATATCTTAAGACATCTAGGTCCCCCATAAAACAGGTTTCAGCGTTTAGTTTTAGTTACAAATCTCACTTTACCGTAATGAACGTGGCTATGTTTCCAAGAGTCATGCTTTGACCATAAATATTAAAATAACATAAACATTAAAATACAAGAACAATAGACAAGTGTCAGACAATGACAAAGTAAGGCGTTAACAACTACATTTTGAGAATTGCAGTTAGTGACAGAGACAGCACTTATTTACAAAAATCATTTTTGACATGTAATTTTATGCCCGGCAAACAAGATGCCAAAACAACCGCTGGTTGTTGTTTGAGTAATTAACGCCTGCGTCCATTTCTTTAATGGTTATATTGATAATCTGAGATGAGGCCTAGAAACTATGCAGAATTCTTCAGAAGCGTATTTAAGATGTCTTTTAATCAGACCTTTCCATAGTTAAAATAGTCTTCAATCGGCACCTACGAGATTGTAACAGTAACATTGGGACTGGTATGAATAATGGATGGATCATCAACGCGAACCTGAAACCGATGAACACTCCTTCAAACTGTGGAATCTTCGAAACTAGAACACGAAATGAGGTAATATCCTTTGAGCGCATCCTTCTTTCCTGCTGGCAATACAGATACCTTCTTTCTTCCCTCTAGTTCGTAAGTCATCGTCATTATTTTAAGTTGTAAAGTTGAGTTAAGTTCTCTCAGAGCTTTTCTTTTGAGAAACATACATTTTTCTTATTTCTTGGTGCCATCCTGATACACCTAAGAAAATATTCAGAAAGGCACATTCTTGGAACGTAAGTGAAGAAATGAAAAACTTGATTATACATGTTCAGTCAATCAGAACAACTACAAAAAAAAAAAAAATCAGAGCAAACGCAGGCAGATAACCTTTTAGGATGAAAAGAAACGAAACACGATCTTTCAGGTTGCATTGCACAGCCTACATAGACAGAAACACTACGCAATAAGAAAAAAACGAATTGCTTTCGAGTTCTTTAAAACGCTTGAAACATAAAACTCAAATCGACACAACTTATAAACGCAACAGTTCTTTGAAAAACGTGTAATAAATTTCCGTATTATAGAGTTAATACATTTTATACGGTACGTTGCTGCTTAATTCAAAAATATAATAATCAAATTATTTCAAATGCTCTTACTGTAGTTTTTATATGTGGTTACCAGACGAAAATTATGGAACTATAACTGAGCTTTCCTGTGTTGGTGGTTAATGTTTAGGTTACTGTAGTTTTAACACACAGCTTGATTTTTTTTGTTTTGTGTTGGTGATTTATGTTCAGTTTAACGTAGTGTTAAAAAATTTCGAGTTTTGATTTTTACACACAGCGTCCACGGGAAATGTATACTTCGTCTGACGACGTAATTTGTCGTACAGCCAACAAACACATTAAATCAGCTGTCCACACGTGCCTTAGAGAACATATTATGTACATTCGAATTCAAGCGAATCACTACTTTTGATTCAGTTGTAGACGTCTGTAACTGATTACAAAACATCTATATATATATGTTATAAACATGGATTATAAATATGTACGACATAATATAGAACTAAATGTACAATTACATTTGAGTTGTTCTCTTGAATCTCAACCATTATCTTGGAGGACGTGACATATGTTGAAACAACCGCTAAAAGTGTACGACAGTGATGACTGTAAGGTAATTGCTGCTCGTCCCACGTGCAGTAATTTAAGCTGTGTCAGTACATCCAAACTTAATCTCAGAAATTGCTACAAAATGTGAAAAAACCGTGCGCCCTGCATCATTTAATAACGTCTCACTGCAAATCAAAAGTTTTTGTCCGATGTAATACACCACGTCCCACATAAATCTATCTTCCGAAAGAGGCGCGACATCTCGGACGATTCGAAACCAGTTTGTACATTACCCGGAAGAGGCGCAACCACGCCCTTGTTTATCGTTGCCAACTTCCTTTACGTTCGAACTCCTAACGGCGTTTAACCTCTACCGAGAGAGCCGTTACCGTAAGCACATTAAAATCTACTTTTACGTAGTAGAAAGTCATTCCTTACGTTCAACTATTTCATTTCACTTCGTTTATTAATGAGCCGTAGTAGTCTGCAGCAGCTTGCGACGAACTCAGTTTCTGCATCTGTCGTTATTTAAACTCGAAATGTTCAAGGTAATAGAGCTCCCCCTCATAGGTCAGGTTCCTCCCTCCCCCCCTTCCCCCCATCTGCCGCCGTGTCGCCTCTATAGTGCTGTTTTAAGTGAGTGATCAGTGTTGTGCGTCGTGCGAACAGAAACCAGACTGTCGCCGTGTTTCTTTAATTGTGCCTGTCTATTTACGATCTGTTTTAATCAGCATCACCGATCGTTTGTTTTTATATTTTCTTCGTATCTTTTTCTCCATGTTTCAGTTTTTTACAGTCCCCATTTTATCGCCTGCTTTTCTTGTTCTCATATCTCCTAATTCTGTTTTTTTTTTACTTTCTGTAGGCTGCAGAGCGGCGTAATGTGTTGCTGCCAGCGCCCCTCCCCTCCCCCCGCCCTCTGGGGGGAGGGGGGTAGGGGGTGGAATCGAAATCCAATAAAGGAAAAAAAGGCAATAGCCAGGCAATCATGGTAGGTCGTACCACTCGCTCCTTCTGGCTCCTTGATTTTTCCCTTACCATCTGCACCCGTCCTGTCCGCCTCTCCCCCACCCTCACCTACCTTGGACTCACCATTGAGCGTCACCTCACCTGGATCCCTCATCTCTGCTCTATCCAATCCAAAGCTCACAACCACCTGCGTCTCCTTAAATTCGTCTCTGGCGGGACATTGGGGTTGAACCCCTCTGCCATCCTCCACACCTACAAATCCTTAATCCGTCCCATCCTCTGTTATGCCAGACCCACCTGGATATCCGCCCCCCCCCCAATCCAAATTCTACAAATCCCTCCAGATCCACGAGAGCCATACACTCTCCCTTGCCTTCCATATACACCTCCCATCCTCCATGCAGATCCTCTATGACCTGATTCCTTTCTGCCATTTGCTCCATTTCCTCAAACATGTCCGTGTCCTCTACACCTCCCGCTGACTTGATCCCTCTCATCCCCTGGTTGCCCCTCTCTTCTCCAACCCCTGCCCGCTGTCGCGCCTTCACTGTTGTGTCCCCCCTACCCTCCACCTCTACACCCTTCGCCTCCTTTCCCGAGGTGGCTTCCATCAACTCCCTCTCCTGGATGATGCCCTCTCTCCCACCACTTATCCCTCGTATCAACTATGATCCTCACCTCCCCTCCTTCCAACTGTCCTTTTCCCAGGCTCCCTCTCCCCCCCCCCCTTCCATCCTGTTTTTTCTCCACCTACCCACTCCTTGACTCCATTCTCTCGCTCCAACTGCATGTAGGGTGGGAATGGTTCCCAGGGATAGACTCATACTTGTGTTGATCCGCTGTGCCTTACAGATTGATGAGATCACCCAGGAAATGCCACAAACATTCCCGAGACCATAACGCGTGCAGGATGTTTGTTTTGAGACGTTTCACGCTATACCCGCCAAAGGCCATTTATCCGATGTAGCATAAAACGTGATTCATCTGAAGTGGCCACCTGTCACCCATCAGTGGATGTCCAGGTGCGGTATTGGCATGAAAATTACAGATCACAACAGTAATTCGTAGGCTATGGAGCAGGCAACAGACTAGTGTACCTAGGCACAATACACAACAATAATTGAATAATCAAACACATTTACTTATCCTTTGAGAAGCAGTCATGAAGAACCTAATAAGCATTTCCAATCTCTGAATAAAGTCTTTTGTCAACTCAACAGTAAACTATCTCTCTAAAGGGGAGGCGCAGCGCCTGATCTGCGTATACTGCCACGCTGGCTCCAACCCTCGAGATCCGCAGATACGGACGTTCGCCCTGGCGGGCTTTTGAGGGCCAGTGCACAACTGGACCGTGTATTATCCATTGCTCATCTCTAAAGATATAAACATGATTACAAATATATGCAGCGGGTATGCGGAACGTAATTTTTTAGTTTTTCTTTGGCGAGAATCACATACGCTAATTCACAACCAAGGTCCAGTTTTACAATTTTTCTTTTCTCTTAGCCTGTGAATATGGAGCACGAGCACTGAGAGGACTCGACGCTACCATCCAACAACTTTTCGTCCGATTTCACAGCCATCGCCCAGGATGCGTCGTTGAGTAGAAGGAAATCGCATTTCCGAATTCCAAATCTTCTAACTCCTGTAAGCAAATAGAGTACCTATTATCTAGGATGAAATTTTCACTCTACAGCGGAATGTGCGCTGATATGAAACTTCCTGGCAGATTGTGTGCCGGACCGAGACTCGAAGTCGGGATCTTTGCCTTTCGCGGGCAAGTTCTCTAAAGCAGATTGTGTGCCGGACCGAGACTCGAAGTCGGGATCTTTGCCTTTCGCGGGCAAGTTCTCTACCAACTGAGCTACCCAAGCACGACTCACGCCCCGTCCTCACAGCTTTAATTCCGCCAGTACTTCGTCTCCTACCTTCCAAACTTCACAGAAGCTCTCCTGCGAACCTTGCAGTTTCATATCAGCGCACACTCCGCTGTAGAGTGAAAATTTTATTCTAGAAACATCCCCCTGGGTGTGGCTAAGCCATGTCTCCGTAATATCCTTTCTTCCAGGAGTGCTAGTTCTGCAACGTTCGCAGGAGAGCTTCTGTGAAGTTTGGAAGGTAGGAGACGAGGTACTGGCGGAATTAAAGCTGTGAGAACGGGGCGTGAGCCGTGCTTGGGTAGCTCAGTTGGTAGAACACTTTCCAGCGAAAGGCAAAGGTCCCGTCTTCGTGTCTCGGTCCGGCACACAATTTTAATCTACCAGAAAGTTTCAATGTACCTATTAGTTCGACACTGAAAACTTTCCTCTTCGAAGGCAAATCATAAAAGTTTAGGTGGAGTTTAAATTTTCTTCTGCAGTGTCCTTCGCGCATACGCGTTGTGGCGTATTGTAGCAAGTCTAGTTCAGGAGGCGGTCGAGCGGATCTTATGATACGCACACAAATTACTAGTAATTTATTAAAACTTGAACATGGTAAATACTTAACTCTGGAAATAAGTAGTGTTCGCAGATATGTCATGAAGCAGATGCTTCATTTCAGAATAATAATTTCACATCAGCTTTCAATTCTTTGACAAATATAATGTTCAGAATAACTGTTCTATTCACACGCAGCCGAATCTGTATCACAGCTATACTGTCATCGCAGGCGACAATTACAATTGATCGCTGTGCGCGGAACAAATAATTTTATGGCGGTGACGGCATGAGGAAACACTAGGGGGCGTGTCTATGCCGATGTTTCCGACTCGTTGCTGTGTTTGTGGTGCAACCTCGAGGTACTAACTTTTGCATCAAATGGCTCTGAGCACTATGCGACTTAACTTCTGAGGTCATCAGTCGCCTAGAACTTAGAACTATTAAACCTAACTAACCTAAGGACATCACACACATCCATGCCCGAGGCAGGAATCGAACCTGTGACCGTAGCGGTCGGTCGGTTCCAGACTGTAGCGCCTAGAACCGCACGGCCACTCCGGCCGGCAACTTTTGCATCAGACCTTGTTCTGCGGACCCGTTTATAGAGGCGCATGTTGACGCTCGACTGACTTTGCGGCGACCTTGTGGCAGAGGAGCGGCCCTGCGGCCCTACGAGCAGCCCTTATCGCCGGCTCTCATCAGACCGCCGCCGCTGCACGCGCTACGCAGAGCAGGGGCCTCACCTGCCCGTCATACCAATGGCGTCTCGCTTGCAGGGTTACGACTACACTAGACGGCGTGACAACTTGCCATTGTGCGCTTGCTGAAAGTTTTATGTTTCTACGAACACTGGCATAACGTATACAGTCACATTATTATCGCCTTAGATCGGTACCCAGAGCAATGACCGTTCGCAGTACTCAAAGCAGTTACACCACCTGGAAGTGATTCACTCAGACAGTGAATTTATTTGTATTGCACTCTCTTCTCCAAGGAGCACAGCGATCCATTATAGAGTCACGAGCTTGTACTGGCGTGGAAGCTTTCTTTACCTTTTTTTACGCCTTCCCTTTTTTTACTACGCTATCGTACAGATGTCACGTGGCCACACCAAATTTGGCAACGCGAATCGATACCACAGACGTTAAAGAGGGTCGCTGCAAACCGCTACGACGTATGGGAGGCGTTTCTAAACATCACTACTCCTCCCTCTCAACGGAGTAGCTTCCTCACGCTGAGGGCAGTATAGTGTCGAGTTAGAGAAAAGCTCTGCCCCAGTTAGAGACCTCAGCTACAGCAGTCGACATCATCAAAATGTGTGTGAAATCTTATGGGACTTAACTCCTAAGGTCATCAGTCCCTAAGCTTACAGTCCCTAAGTTGAACCTAAATTATCCTGAGGACAAACACACACACCCATGCTCGAGGGAGGACTCGAACCTCCGCCGGGATCAGCCCCACAGTCCATGACTGCAGCGCCCTAGACCGCTCGGCTAATACCGCGCCGCTCGACATCATCGAATATGACAGTGACAAAGTTTCTGATGAACTGCACTTCGTCAGTGTTGGATATTGCACATCAAGAAAACAGTTTCTTAATTCGTCTATCAAGTATTGCTATGCTAGTCCATGACGGTTCTAAATCATCCTGTGCTCCTGTGGCAGAGATGTGTGTCAAAGTTAAGTAAATCCTATAGTCATTTACGTAATAAAGTGAACTAATATTTCGTGTGTTCTAGTATGATGAGTCTTCTCCTACAGCAATAAAAGAACCCACAGTTCTGGCCAGACGAGAGTAGTTTCGCCTGGTCACAACGCTTATCATGAGAGTTTGACAGGTTGTTGTGGAATATCGTTCTTTTCAGCAAAATATATAGTTGGTTGTAAGTCGTGCAGAGGGATCTCAAATAGAAATATTTGGCAAGACATTGTCAGTACCGCCATTCACCTCGAGACGAAGGGAAACTTCCCGAAAACCTTGATCGAATTCGGAGAACTGAGCCTATTTTTATTTCTGGGACAATATGATCCAGTGTCCCAGTCGGGAATCAAAAACTTTACTCTCAATTGTGTGGTTTTCTTAACTGTTCATTTCCTACTCTTGAGGGTAGGGCTGTTCGAGTAATGACTCATTGCAGAGTCATGGAGTTTTCAGCCAAATCTCAGATGAGATGTAATGTGGCAGAGGGAGCTCCAATCTGGAATATTCGGGAGGGATTACAATTTCCAGCATTTCCCTTACAAACAAGAGAAACTTCCCGAAAACTTTGGTCAGAACCGAGGGAAGGGAACTATTTTTATTTTTATTCTGGGACAGTTTATCGCAGATAGAAAAATATTAAAATCTGGTCCGGGTATAGGTGTCAGCCAAATCCCAGACGAGCAAAATACCTAGTTGGCTGGGAGTCGGACAGAGGGGTCGCAATTGGAAATATTTGGTAAGCGTTGCCTCATGACCAAGGGAAACCTCTTGAGACAATGTGATCCATTGTCCCAGACGGAAATCAAAAACTTGTGTCTCAATTGTGTTTTTTTTAACTGTTCTTTTCCTGTCCCTACAGGGAGAGGGGGCTGTTCAGGTAAAGACTCACTGCAGGGCCAGGGAGTTTCAAGCCAAATCCCACACTAGATGGTAATGGGGCAGAGGAAGTCCCAGTCGGGAATATTTGTGAGATTACCATTTCCAGCATTTGCTTTATAACCAAGGAAAACCTCCCGGAAACTTTCGTCAGATCCGAGGAATGGGAACTATTTTTATTTTAATCATGGGACATTTTATCGCAAATATATGAAAATCTAGTCCATGTATAGGTGTCAGTCAACCCCAGACGAGCTAGTTATTGGCCATAGGGAGTCCCAATCGGGAATAACTTTGGATGGATTACCATTTCCAGCATTTGCCTTACAACCAAGGGAATCCTTCCGAAAACTGGTCAGAGCCGAGGGATGGTAACTGTTTTTATTATAATTATGGGACAGTTTATCGCAGACAGAAAATGTGAAAAACCTGGTCCATGTATAGGTGCAATTGTTTACGTGAACAGAGAGTGGATGACTTGATTGATAAGTGTGGAGCACTATACAACTGGGTGTTACATCTAATGATATACAGGGACATGATCTCTGTCCTATTGCTACGAGAGATGTTAGAAAACTTCCGTGATGGATAATCCGCACAGAAGGCACGACGACATTTAAGATCCCATTTAGTTAGTTGGATGTTCAGTAGATAAGTTCCCGCTTTTTATGAAAACAGTGTGAATCGAGTAAGTTTACTAACACGTGAATAGGGTATTCCACAGTTCCTGCTGCAGGCTCATAGGAACTGTAGAGGGGACTTAGTAGATTTAGCTGTGATAGGGCACCCATATCCGAAAATGTATAATTTGGATGTAAAATAAGTTTAAAAGTAAGATAATTCTCAAACCTCAAATGTTTTTCGCACAGATCTTTACCAGGCACGGCCCTGTTTGGGATGATGTGATGTAGTTGCCTTTGAACTTACTTACCCTGCCAGTTATAGCGGGACCATAGTTTACCTCTGAATGCGAACCACAAGGCAACTGGAGATTTTCACATTGACATTTTCAGTGGGAAGAGAAGTGAAACCTCACATACAAAAATCCTTGGAGTGTCAGGGAATCGATTCCCAGACCTTCGAATCCGTAGTGTAGCACTTTACTGCTGAAACACCGAGCAACACGGTGGCAGTTTATGTGACACGAAATAGCACACTGACTTAAGTTTAATATGAATGATTATACTAATCTTCAGCTCTATTCGTGTAACCCGTAAAATATTTACATTTATTTTTATTAGCTACACATGTTACCAGTTTCTAATGAGAAATTTGTCTATGCGCTAGAAGGAATTGTCAGTATTTTCGGTTAGATTGAAATTTTTCTTTACTACTCGTAGGATACTTTATATTATTAGGACACTTTACATTATTAAGGAAATGACTTGCAGCTACATACTGAACTTCTTTCTGAGCCATTAACAGCTTTAATGATAAGCAATAAAGGTCAATTTTCTTATAGTGTTGTGAATGTCGGCATCATTATTATCCTGAAATTGTAATGGATTGTTAATAATTATTTTCATCAGCGAATATAAACGCTGTGAAGAAGTGGTTGAAATTCCTAATTCCTTGAGGAGACGTTCATAAGATGATTGTTGATGTTATTAGTAGGTTAAGGTCCGCGGACTTGGTTGATCTTTGTGGAATTGGTAAAGGAGCGGGGAAGAGGGCGGGGGGGGGGGAGGGGGGGGGGGGAGCAGAGAGACATGTGTCAGTGCGCTTCGTCAAATTTGTAGATTCGTCCAGTCGTGTAGCATGACGTGTTATTTTCGTGAAACATCCCATCTTACTCACGGAAGACAATCATATTTTTCCGAGGTGGATTTCTTACACGAATCTGCCAAGAATGGGTTCCGCATGAATTAACGGTTCTACAGAATGCCACATGAAGGGATACGAGTGAACGTAAAGTAACTGTCACAATCAGATCCTGGTAGAGTACCTGATAGAATAAGAAGTTCCAGTCCTATTTCAAATGAACGTGTAATAAGCTACATTTTTCCTAAGTTGATGGTCAACAGCCAAAATCTTCACTTAGTGGTCATCTCCTGCAGGTCTTCCTGCATGTCGCTACGGTTTTCTAGCGTTGCGACCTCTTTGCGACGGCATCATTCGGAAGAAACCACACTGAACCTCTTGTTTTATTCACTAATCCATTTATGTATCTTGTGCAAAGTTATGCTTATGTAACACTCCTGTGGGGTACTCCCAAGCTAGTCTGACGTCTGAAGGTTTGTCTTCGTTGAGAGCGACCCGCTGTGTCCTATTTGCTACAAATTCGTCTCTCTATTCCGATATCCCGTACGCTCCTATATTGTTCATTAAGCGGCAGTGCGGCACTGTATCGAGAGCGATCTGGACGTCAAGGAGCACGGCGTCAACATCTCTCACAATTTGGCGGAAGACTAAGTTTGGAATACGAATCTGCTCTTCGGACTTTTACTGTATGACTGATGAAAAGACTCGACATTCGTTGCGTTAGATCGTAGTCTTCAGGTTGCTTTCTTCTTTTCTGTTCTTATGAAACATTCACACATCATTCTGTGTGCCAATATTATTCTATCCTATGCCTGTCTGTTGACACTCTGATGTGCACGAATTGATTTAAAGTAGACAAAGCGTAATGCAAGAGGGTATTTTCTGTGGTAGAGGAACGGCTCCCGGTTGCACGCAGACCAGTGGCATTACTCCTATCTGCGTATCTTTTCCTCATCCACAGACGCAGACGCGTCATTGCTCGCCGATTATACAAATGACTACCTGGGAGACAATCAGTTCGGGGAGTCCCCGAGCACCGTCGCACGTGTCGCAGGTTCACTGACTATCGTACTAGCTGCATAAGGCATCAGGCATAGCACCAGAGCTAAGTGGACCCCCAACAGCGGGAAAAATAGCCGTAAGAAGCGGGATACTCAGATCAGTACAGTGTTTATAGACGCTTTATTATTTTGGTAACAAAACTGTGAAAAATACAGATCAGGCCAGTTAATTTCTTAAACGGATCTTTCTTTTCAAATCTACCTCAGGACCTCGCGGTATCCTCAAACGAGAAAGGAGCGGCAGCAACCGTTATGCAAAAGGAAGCCAAAACTTATCCGAGACTACTCGCACTGCATCACTTGCTTTTTGAAATACCGAACCTGCAGAAATACAACACTATCTGGCAGGCGATTATCAACATAAACAAATGTAGTATCACACACATATTTATGCGAAATCATCCCATATTATTTTCTTACAAAATGGGAGGACAATTAAGGGCATCAGTCGCCACAGTCAACACGTAGGCGTGTCCACCCCGAACGCTTTCAGGAGAAACGATGATACACTGATCATCCAGAACATTATGACCACCGACGCACTATCTATATAAACCCGCCCAGGTGATAGCAGCGTCACCTGGCGAGGAATGACTGCTAGTCAGAAACATGCACGGTGTAGGTAGTATCAGTGAGCGTGCTGATCGTGTGTAGAATAGGGAAGGCGCGCGATCCATCTGAGTTTGACAGTGGGCAGTCTGTGATGGCCCAGAGGCTCGGCATGAGCATTTCTCAAACTGCACGACTTGTCAGGTGTTCGAGGAGTGCTGTGGTGAATGTCTTCAAGATGTGGCAAAACCAAGGTGAAAACCACAACTAGACGTCGTGGGTTCTGATGTTGGACCTCGTAGGCTGGGAAAGCTGGTAAAACAGACAGGCCGTGAACTGTACCGGAACTAACATCGGACTTTAACGATGGGCAAAGCAAGTGTGTCTCAACACGCAATGCAGCGAACGTTCCCAACGATGGGCCTCCACATCCGAGACTCCGCATCCGACGACTCGTGCTTGTACCAATGTTAACACCAGGTCTTCGACAGCTACGACTAAAATGGCCACGTGACCATCTACACTGGACGTTGGCGCAGTGGTACAGTGTTGCATGGTCTGATGAATTCGTCGTCATCCAGGGGAACAGCTCTTTGACACTTGTACTGCGGAACCGATATAAGCTGGCGGCGGCTCCATTATGCTCTAGGGAACATTCTCGTAGTCAGACATGGCTCCAGAGGATCCTTTACATTACTCACCAGTATCGTGTATAACATATTGCACCAATGTGGAAGTCGTAGGATAATCTTAGCAGCGCCATTTGTGTTGCCAGTTCGAGTGTAACAGTCTATTTTCCGACGAATCTCTCTAACGGTTCTGAACTGAATGCCATGAAGTGATTCTTTCATCTTAGGAAATAAGTTGAAATCACAAGGACTTGAGTACGGGGAGTGTGGTGGGTAGTACGGCAGTTCCCAAGCCCAGCGATTGAATAAATCAGTCACAACTTGCGCCATATGCCTCAGAGCATTATCATGTAAAGTGATCACTACTGGTCACCTTAGTGGATGTGGTGTTAACAAGCGGAAAATATGATACGCGTTCACGGGATGGGGCCATCGTCACTAATGTTGAATGCAGTACTTCGTTACGTACAGAGGTCTATCACTTAAGCCCTTCATTCGTGTATCTGGTATCTGAGAAGATAATCGGTAATGAAGTGGAATAATCGTCTGGCATTATTGATCTGGAGACCACGGTTGGGGTAGTCTATCTGCCTGGCGCAAGTATTTCTACTTTGGTGACTTGTGAGTTTACTGAAGGTGAGAAGAAAACCCAGCACCCAAGCGAAAGATATTTCTAACCAGTCAGGGACTCGAACCTGGGACCCGGTCATCTAAAGGCAGCCTAACTGACCACTGGATCACAAGCTACAGGCAGAATTCATCGTATCTTGGCTGAAAGTTGAATAGGGGCACCATACCGGTCGTGCACTATACTGGGTGGCACAATTAAACTAAGGGTGTTCCGAGTGCTGCATTACTGGCTGTCTATAGGACACTAAGACATCGTAGATATAATCATCAGTCGGAGCATTCGTGGAGTGTGCTGAAAAATAATAGTTCCACTTTCTGTCACCAGGTGAAAATGTGGCGCTGTAAGCAGTCAGAGTGTGAAATGTTTCCTGTTCTGATGTCAGTATGCCTTTTGCCGCTTGGCGACGCGTGTTGATTTCTTTTGTGAAGTGACTGTTGGCGTAGAGTGTTAAGAAGGTTGAAGTTTCTCATACGAAACGGGATGTCTGTTGAGAAGAAAGGCCGTGCACTGCTGGTGAAGTTCCTTTATCTGAACGACCGTAATACCAGTGCAGCATTAAGGGAATATCGCCAAGAGGAACAGGTGCGAAGAGGCCCCATGTCAATAAATGGGCTGTATAATATTATCAATAAATATGAAGAAACTAGTGAATTAGATGGTGCAGCAGGGAGAGGAAGGCGGCCCATTCCCCCAGTAGTTGTTAATAAAATTTCTGTAGCTGCAGCCGACCGTGCGGCGCATGGCTCAAATTCTACAGCCAGTGCTGCCCTTCGTTTTTTCGTGCACATAGAAATGGATGACATGTGACCGGGGAATATTCTTTGGACGCACAAGGCACATTTTACTCTGTATGGTGCCGTGAATGCAAAGAACTGTCGCTTATGGGATTCTCCTCAGCCATATGCTGTGCGGTAACATCCACTCAACTAAGCTTATGTGAGCGTTAGGTTTGGTTTCACGAGCTCCTTCATTCTCGGTTCATTTTTGTTCGAGGAGATAGCATTCGTGAACCTGTTAGGTGTACAGCGACATCTTCACTTTATAAAAGACCTCCTTATGCAACTGATGATTCCAGCTTTGCAAGAACGCGAGTGTGTCTACACCACTATTTTCACTCAAGATGTAGTAACATCACATATCACTTGCCAGATGAAAGATTTGCTTCGAGAAACCTTCGGTAACGACCTAATCAGCTCTAGGCAATTTCAAGATGTGTAGCCTTCCAGATCACCCGACTTAAGTCCATGTGAATTCTTGTTGTGGAGATATCTGAAAGATCGTGTCTTTCAGTGATGTATCCGGAGTCTTCCTGATCCAAGGATAGCATACGACAACATATCGCGCTGTTTACATCGGATGTGCTGCGAGCAGCTGTTGACCACGCCGTGTTACGAATTCAGCACGTTGCTGAGTCAGGAGATCATATTAAACGTATTTTCAGTTTGTGACGATATCCTAATAAACGTACTAGAACCACCGTTATCATGTGTCTGGCCGTTCCTCCCGTTCTCCTGCACCCACACCACATTCTGACTCCTTACAGCGCCATATATTTTCACCTGGTGGAATGATTATTTTTTCAATATACTGCGAGAGCACATCGATTAATGAACATGCCTACGATGTTTCAGCGTCCTGCGATGTATACAGCCCGCACTGCAGCATTCGGAACACCGTCGGTTTAGTTATTACCACCCAGTACACGTGTGTGAACATTTGATCCGAAACATTCACAATAATGGATACTTCCAGACATTTACAAACCATGATCTGGGCAGTGATACACGATTAAAATTCATCTGGCTGCAAATTTGCAAACACGAAAGAATAAAATATCGATCATCGCTAGTCAATAACATCGTAAACATGAAAGTGACTTGCTGTTACTTGCTGTAAGCGGTGATAGTACTTACAAATGAAATTTCGTTAAACGGTTTTCGGCTTACAAGGTCATCATCACACTTAAACTATAGTCACCAAAGAGGAAACAATTCTGATGGACACCGTAGCAAAAGATATTACCCATGGACAGCGACGAGGAAAAACAAGGTAATGTTCATCTTGGACAGTTCAGTGGAAACGTAACTGAAAATTTTGAAGTTACGCAGTAAATAATTCGCTTTACTTTCATTTAGTGTTTTACTTTAATCGAATCCTCAATATTGCTCATCATTCACGGTTTCTTATGAGGTTGGGTTTATAGATGAAAGCGTGGAGGGGAGGGAGAGGGGGGAGGGAGGGAGGAAGGGAGAGGTTCAACGAAGAGTGCTACGTTTTGTCACGTTATAGTTTAGTAGATGGGAGAGCATTAAAGTGACGCTCAACGACTTTCAGTGGTAGGCACTACAAGAAAGGGGTTGTCTATCACGAAGAGGTTTACTACTCAAACTGCAGGGGCGTGTAGGACACTTGTTTGCTGCTTAAGTGAGTGAAAGATGATTCTCCAGCCTGAAGGTAATGGGCCGGTCTTTCGCTAATCCTCCAGAATGGGGCTGCCTTCGTCGAGTGACGTCCCCATGACGGCCAGTGTTGTCTAACACTCATTGGTGGAAGGCCTCTGAAACCTCTCGCAAGAAGCCGATCCTCACAGAAACGCTGTAAGTCGGTGCGGAAAATGGCTAATGAAAGTGTTTTTATTCTGCTCCTTATTCTGATAAACCGAATTTTTTTCACCACAGAAAACGAAGTAAATATTCCAGAATTCGAATCTACAACAGCTGCCAACGTAAGCAACTTAGAAGCAAATATTCTCGGTGTAGCGAAGCAGCTCAAATCATTTAGGGAAGTCTTCCAGTCTGGAGTGTATATCAATTAAATTTCTTTCGTAGTATGCTGATATAATAGCTCCATACTTAGCAATCATATTTAACTGCTCGCCCGACTTAAGATCCGTACGTAAAGACTGTAAAGTTACACAGGTCGCACCAATGCACCAATACTAAAGAGAGGAAACAGGAGTGATCCGCTGAATTATGGACCCATATCACAGACGTTGATTTGCAGTAGGATCTGAAACATACAGTGTGTTCGAACGTCATGAATTACGTAGAAGAAAACGATCTATTGACAATCAGTCAGCACAGGATCAGAAATTATCGTTGTTGTGAAACATAAATATCTCTAGTCACAAGAAGTATGACTGTCCCGTCGACAGGGGATGTCAAAATGATCCATATTTCTTTATTTCCAGAAGGATTTCGACACAGTCCCCCACAAGCGACTTCTAATCAGATACCGTGGCCTTGGAGTATCGTCTCATTTGTGAAATGGATTTGTGATTTCCTGTCAGAAATGTCACCGTTCGTAGTAATTGACAGGAAGTTCCTTAAGAAGTGTTATATTCTATAGTCTCTCTGTTGTTCCTAATCTACGAGTTTATAAACGATTTAGGAGACAATCTGAGCAGTCATCTTACACTGTTTGCAGATAATGCTATCATTTTTCGTCAGGTAAAGTCATCAGAATATCAAAACCAGTTGCAAAAAGATTTAGGCAAGATATGTGTATGGTGTGAAAAAGAGACAATTAGCTCTAAATAATGAAAAGTGTGAAGTCATCCACATGAGTACTAAAAGGAATCCTTTAAATTTCGGTTATACGATAAATCACAGAATTCTAAAGCATGTCATTTGGGCTAGATACGTAGGGATTACAATTACAAATAAGTTAAACCGGAACGATCACATAGAAAAATTTGCGAGTAAAGCGAACGAAAGACTGCGTTTTATTGGCAGAATATTGGAAAATTTGGAAATTTGTGGTAAGCTTCTATGGGACGAAACTGCGGAGGTCATCGGTCCCTAGACTTACACACTACATGTTCGAATCCTGCCTCAGGCATGGGTGTGTGTGTGACGTCCTTAGGTATGTTAGGTTCAAGTAGTTGTAAGTTCTAGGGAACTGATGACCTCAGATGTTAAGTCCCATAGTGCTCAGAGCCACTTGAACCACTTACACACTACTTAAATTAAACTAACTTATGCTACGGACAACACACACACCGATGCCCGAGGGAGGACTCGAACCTCCGACAGGGGTAGCCGCGACAACGAACCGTGACAGGACGCCCTTAGACCGCACGGCTACCCCGCGCGGCGGCAGAATATTAAGAAGAAGCAACAGGTCTACCAAAGTGACTGCCGACACCTCGCTTGGCAGTCCTCTTCTGCACTACTGCCAGGGGTGTGGGATCCAAATCAGATAGGGCTGAAGAGAAACGTCACAAAAGTCCAAAAAGGATAGCACGTTTCGTACTATCGCGATATAAGGAAGAGAGTGTCACGGATACGTACGCGAGTTGGAGTGGAAATTATTAAAAAAAAAAAGGTGTCTTCCGCTGCGGTGAGGTCTTTTCACGAAATTTCAATGGCAAAATTTCCCCTCCGAATGCCAAACTTTTTTTTTTTTTTTTGCGTCCACCTACATAGGGAGACACGATTATCGTAATAATCAGAGCTCGGCTGAAGAGATTTTTTCCACGATTGTGCTAGAGTGGAAAGGTAGAAAAACAGTCTGAACGTTGAAACTTCCTGGTAGATTAAAACTATGTGCCGGACTGAGGCTCGAACTCGGGACCTTCGCCTTCGTGGGCAAGTACTCTACCATCTGAGTTACCCAAGCACGACTCACAAGCCCTTCTCACAGCTTTAATTCCGGCAGTACCTCCTCTCCTACCTTCCAAACTTCACAGAAGCTCTCCTGCAGACCTTCCAGAACTAGCACTCGTGCAGGAAAGGAAGGTTTTTCAATGAACGGTCCATCAGGCATTTAAGTGTGAGTTGTACTCATGTAGATGTAGACGTAGGTGTAGAAAGGCCTAAACGTTAAATAATTTCGTAGAAATGAAGTTAGTCTGCCGGCCACCCTCGTTGGAATGGAGAAGTCATGTGCCCTCTAGTGCTGTTTCGCAGTGCATTTCAGATGCCGAGAGAGGATAAACCTTCATGTTCAACCGAGTTATTTCTTGCAGTACGAAAAATTAAGAGAATCCGAAAGTGCTTTCCCGTGCGCGAGTGTGGCTCTGAGCACTATGGGACTTCACTGCAGTCCGCTAGAACTCACAACTACTTAAACCTAACTAACCTAAGGTCATCACACACATCCATGCCCGAGGCAGGATTCGAACTTGCGACCATAGTGGTCGCGCGGTTCCAGACTGTGCCGCCTACGACCGCTCGGCCACTCTGGCCGGCTGCGCGAGTGTGTACGTGGTCGGTAGGCAAAGGTGTTACACGCGGCCGCGGAGCCAGTAGCCAGCTGGACAGTAGTATTTTATGAATGAGTCGGGTTGTTTGGCGGAGGAGACCAAACAGCGAGGCGATCGGTCTCATCGGATTAGGGAAGGATGGGAAAGGAAATCGGCCGTGCCCTTTCAGATGAACCATCCCGGCATTTGCCTGGAGAGATTTAGGGAAATCACGGAAAACCTAAATCAGGATGGTCGGACGCTTTTATGAATGGGAAACACTTGGCGAAGTTTAGGAGAAGCCAATAAATTGTAGTTGCTCGCCTAGAAAGTTGAGAGAGATGTTTTTGTGTGACTTTTCCTTGATGATTTTCACTGGATTGTTGTAACCCACGGGAGTTGCTTGTAGTCCGTTGGAGACACCTACTAAAACGTTGTAGGTAAACGTACTCCAGTCAAATGATCGGGGTTCAGAAGCGTTCCTGAAAGGAGTTTGATAGCTACAGCGCTTTTATTACTGACTTTGGAGTTTTGAGAAGGATAACCCTTTCTCGTGGATCTACGCGAGGCTGGTGACTTATTCAGAGCTACTGGTAGTGTAAGACAGCAGGTATTATCTGGGTCCACTAAAGTTTTCCTGTTAAAGTTTCGCATAGGTACGCAAATCGTCAGGAGTGTGTGGAGGCGGGCGCATATGTAGTTTATCTCAACGTCACGGAAGCTACGACGACGCGTACGTAAGACTAGGGCAGCGTATTACTTCCTCCCACATGTGGCTCGCGTAAGCAGACTTTATCGACAGTATTTCCTGCAAGGCACCATTAACAAGTGGACCAAGGGCGGAGGAGAAATGATCGTTGTGCTGCAAATCCCCTCCGCACGCACCGTAACATGGCTTTCGGAGAACAGATTAGGGATGACGGTTATCGCTGAAGCAACCGGCTTTCGGTTGTACCGATCTTTTCCAACACAAATTTAACCGGACTACTGGAAACCGCTAAAAATAACCTGTTTCTGAAATTATCGATTTTCGGATTATTTTATTCCAGTTACTTCCTGTAATAAACGTAGAAATCGAACAAAGATTGGAAAATTTGGACTCCATCAGTTTCAGGATACGTAGAATGAAAACATTAAATTAAATAAGTAAATAAAGAAAACGTAGTCCTTCCTGCTGATTTTCTCTAAAAGTGATAAGTGGTTGGATAGTACAAAAAAATCACCAGTATTCTCTTACTGATTCTAATTTTTTGATTCTCTTCTCAGAAAGCATGTTATAATCAAAGATCACACCACAGTTTGGACATCACGAATAGGCGGTGCTAATGAGTGAAAACTGTGTTTGAACAACTCTATTTTTTGTAGTAATTTGTCCGTTTTCAAGGGCTACAAGCATATAAAGGCATGTTATGTAAACACAGGCAGCAGATACTGCTACTTTGCATTTTTATACACTCCTGGAAATTGAAATAAGAACATCGTGAATTCATTGTCCCAGGAAGGGGAAACTTTATTGACACATTCCTGGGGTCAGATACATCACATGATCACACTGACAGAACCACAGGCACATAGACACAGGCAACAGAGCATGCACAATGTCGGCACTAGTACAGTGTATATCCACCTTTCGCAGCAATGCAGGCTGCTATTCTCCCATGGAGACGATCGTAGAGATGCTGGATGTAGTCCTGTGGAACGGCTTGCCATGCCATTTTCACCTGGCGCCTCAGTTGGACCAGCGTTCGTGCTGGACGTGCAGACCGCGTGAGACGACGCTTCATCCAGTCCCAAACATGCTCAATGGCGGACAGATCCGGAGATCTTGCTGGCCAGGGTAGTTGACTTACACCTTCTAGAGCACGTTGGGTGGCACGGGATACATGCGGACGTGCATTGTCCTGTTGGAACAGCAAGTTCCCTTGCCGGTCTAGGAATGGTAGAACGATGGGTTCGATGACGGTTTGGATGTACCGTGCCCTATTCAGTGTCCCCTCGACGATCACCAGTGGGGTACGGCCAGTGTAGGAGATCGCTCCCCACACCATGATGCCGGGTGTTGGCCCTGTGTGCCTCGGTCGTATGCAGTCCTGATTGTGGCGCTCACCTGCACGGCGCCAAACACGCATACGACCATCATTGGCACCAAGGCAGAAGCGACTCTCATCGCTGAAGACGACACGTCTCCATTCGTCCCTCCATTCACGCCTGTCGCGACACCACTGGAGGCGGGCTGCACGATGTTGGGGCGTGAGCGAAAGACGGCCTAACGGTGTGCGGGACCGTAGCCCAGCTTCATGGAGACGGTTGCGAATGGTCCTCGCCGATACCCCAGGAGCAACAGTGTCCCTAATTTGCTGGGAAGTGGCGGTGCGGTCCCCTACGGCACTGCGTAGGATCCTACGGTCTTGGCGTGCATCCGTGCGTCGCTGCGGTCCGGTCCCAGGTCGACGGGCACGTGCACCTTCCGCCGACCACTGGCGACAACATCGATGTACTGTGGAGACCTCACGCCCCACGTGTTGAGCAATTCGGCGGTACGTCCACCCGGCCTCCCGCATGCCCACTATACGCCCTCGCCCAAAGTCCGTCAACTGCACATACGGTTCACGTCCACGCTGTCGCGGCATGCTACCAGTGTTAAAGACTGCGATGGAGTTCCGTATGCCACGGCAAACTGGCTGACACTGACGGCGGCTGTGCACAAATGCTGCGCAGCTAGCGCCATTCGACGGCCAACACCGCGGTTCCTGGTGTGTCCGCTGTGCCGTGCGTGTGATCATTGCTTGTACAGCCCTCTCGCAGTGTCCGGAGCAAGTATGATGGGTCTGACACACCGGTGTCAATGTGTTCTTTTTTCCATTTCCAGGAGTGTAGTTAACTACGAATGAACTGTTAAGTTTTAAGTTTGCTCTTTGTATTGTGTCACAAACTGGTTGTAACTCCTGCCGCTTTTAATCTTTTAAAGCAAATGGAGCACGCTACTTCATTGATACCGCGTTTTATAAAATCGCTTACGGATTACAGATGGTGCCATTTTGTAATGCAACTGGTGTACGACGCCGACAGTGAGAAACTACCATATAGACCAATATAGTAAGTCTTACACACTGCATGTACACGCATACAATGTTACACAAATACCATGTAATAGGCCATGCCACATGGTAGCAGGTATATATTGTCCCGCCAATACTGTACCATTTCGTATTCAATGTGTATGTTGTTCGTTTCTGTCGGCATTGTTATTAAAATAGCATTTTCGCTTTTCCTATTTTCTATAATAACGCAACATTTCAAAGCAATGCAAATTTTATGAATAAAAATTACTCGTTCTTTAAAAGAGTTTTATATAAAAAGGAAAAAAAAATTGCACTGCTGCTATGGCTAATTAATATTTAGGTTTTTTTACCCGGTTATGAGTAAAAAATAAAAACACCTGTTGTAACCGAGACGAAAAATACAGAGAGGTCAAAAAAAATGTATCCACTGTTTAAAAATCCATAACTGTCAAACTAATTGACGGAGTTGTCTCATCTTTGGTAGTGTAATAGTTTGTAGTTCCGGCTATCGCCACACAAGCGTTGTATTCCGTTGTTTTGTTTTGTCAGATGACAGTCACCAGATAGTCAGTGTTTTGTTCTTAGTTGCACCTAGTTACTGTGAGACAGTGTGCGCGTGAAATTGGAGTGAGTCGCTCAAGTGTTTGGCGAATTTTGAAGACAGCAAAGTGGAAGTGCTGCATCCCACGATTGCTACACGCAATGAACGAGGACGACCCAGATCGTAGAATGATGTACTGCGAGTGGTTTACTAACATGGTGCGCAGCGTTGAAGAGTTTGCAGAGATGATTGTGTAGTCTGATGAGGCACAGTTCAAACTCAATGGTACAGTAAATCGCCACAGTTGCATCTACTGGGCCGCCGAAAATCGGAAGGTCCATGTAGACAAAGCTGTGAATTTTACAGGAGTAAATGTGTGGTGTGGGTTGTCTTGCCGGGGCTTTATTGGGCCATTCATCTTTGACGGCACAGTTACCGGTGAGGTGTGTCTTCAGAAGCTTCAGACATCCATTTAACCTGCCATCCGAGACTTGTATGGAGACAGAAGAGTTTACTTTCAACAAGATGGTGCCCCAGCCCACTACCAAAATCGTGTTAGGGCGTATCTCGACGAAAATCTTCCAGGAAGATGGATAGGCCGTAGAGGTGCTATGGAGTATCTACATCTACATCTACCTCCATACTCCGCAAGCCACCTCGCGGTGTGTGGCGGAGGGTACTTTGAGTACATCTATCGGTTCTCCCTTCTATTCCAGTCTCGTATTGTTCGTGGAAAGAAAGATTGTCGGTATGCCTCTGTATGGGCTCTAATCTCTCTGATTTTATCCTCATGGTCTCTTCGTGAGATATACGTAGGAGGGAGCAATGTACTGCTTGACTCCTCGGTAAAGGTATGTTCCCGAAACTTCAACAAAAGCCCGTAACGAGCTACTGAGCGTCTCTCCTGCAAAGTCTTCCACTGGAGTTTATTTATCATCTCCGTAAAACTTTCCCTATTACCAAATGATCCTGTAACGAAGTGCGCTGCTCTCCGTTGGATCTTCTCTATCTCCTCTATCAACCCTATCTGGTACGGATCCCACTCTGGTGAGCAATACTCAAGCAGTGGGCGAACAAGTGTACTGCAACCTACTTCCTTTGTTTTCGGATTGCATTTCCTTAGGACTCTTCCAATGAATCTCAGTCTGGCATCTGCTTTACCGACGATCAACTTTATATGATCATTCCATTTTAAATCACTCCTAAAGCCTACTCCCAGGTAATTTATGGAATTAACGGCTTCCAGTTGCTGACCTGCTATATTGTAGCTACAACATAAAGGATCTTGTCAACATTGAATTGTCATTCCCTGCACCATGCGTCAATTCGTTCCAGATCCTCCTGCATTTCAATACAATTTTCCATTGTTACAACCTCTCGATATGCCACAGCATCATCCGCAAAAAGCCTCAGTGAACTCCCGATGTTATCCACAAGGTCATTTGCATATAATGCGAATAGCAACGGTCCTACGACACTCCCCTGCGGCACACCACGTTCCGCAGACCTAACTCCTCTGGACTTTGACCTGTGGGGAACACTAAAGGACGTCGTTTATCGACAAAAGCCACGCACATTGGATGAACTTCGAGAATCATTCACGTGCAAATATCCAACTGAACACGTTGCAGTCAGTAGTTCGTGCTGCAGTTCGGCGGCATCGTTTGTGTGTGGATGTTAATGGTGATCATTTCGAACACCTACAGTGATATCTTTAAGTTGGACCTTAAGATACACATTCACCAAACATGAGACAACTCCGTCAATTAGTTTGCAAGTTATGGACTTTTAAACAGTGGATACAATTTTTTGGACCCCTCTGTATACCGAAAAATACTGGTTATTCAGAACGAAAATACCGGTATCCGTTTCGACCGGCCGTTCCTAGTACAAATGTCGACTGAAGCGACGCGCGTCCTCGCTCGGAGCCGCTCGAAGTGCAGGAACGCATAAGTCGTTGCGTCGTTCTGCGAAGCAGTATGACCCGAACCGGCCACTGTTTGCGCAGTTGCAGCTGGGGCGCGTGTGTAGTGTGCGTGCGCGTCCGTGTGAGCGAGGGTGTACATACAGTGGGTGCAGCGGCGGCTGGCAAATGTTTGCGGTTCGCACAGGCGGTGTTTGGCGCGCGGTGAGCCGCGGCCGGCCGCCGCCACCGCGCGCCGCCGAGCCGCCTCTGCCCGGCAGATTTCCTGACCTTCGCAACGCGCCGGCGGTTGCGCTGCTCGGCCCGCCGCAAACAAGCGCGCGCAGGCGCGGGCGCCGCCGCCGCCGCCGCCGCCGCCACCGCCGCTGCCGCCGGTCGACGACTCGGCTCGCTTGCGTTATCGCCGGCCAGCGGGTAAAGGACGCCCTCCCTGGCACTGTTTATTTACGTGGGAGCTCGCGTTAGCTGCCAGGCCTGACGTAAGTCGCCCGTGGTGCAACCCGCGTTTTCTGCGAAGCCGTCTCAAAAGCGGCTTTCATGTGGCGAAACGCTGGGAGCTCCGAAGGCACTGGCCGATCGTACTGGAACCAGTCTCTGTGCCTTGCCCCACACGTCATCCTTGAACACCTTCTGTTCCTTGCCTATTCATCTACCACGGTGAACTGCTAATTACTTCTCTTCTGCTGCGTCTTGTTTCTTTTTGTAGAGCAATAAATCTTCCTTCGCGCCAACAGATTACCAGCACGCTGAACGTTCTCTATTTGACAAGTACAATTTTTTTTTTGTTTTCTCCCGATGTACCTGTTGTACAGGGTGTCCCACATAAAACCGGTATGCCTCACGCCCGAGATTCATGTAACAATGAACTATTTGAGAAAGAAAATACTGTAGTAACGTCAAAAAACATATAGTTACCTAGACAAATGTTAATGGTGTTAGGACAGCAACCAGCCACAAATTTACTTTCAGTTCCTTTATTCAAAGGGTACCGTTACCGGTTTCGAATCGTTGTGATTCATCCTCAGACGGTTTACATGCTTTCTTTATGACATGTGGTGTGTTTTTTACAGATTAAGTGTCGTGAAACGTCGGTTTCGAGTGTTTGTTGTCATAAAATTCGTCCAACAGATGTAAATGCATTCCCACTGTATTCTTATTGTTGCACACGTAAATTGTTCTCACTGAGCACTTAAGAGTTGTCACTGAGACAATTTCTACCACGCACCACCACGTCGACGTCGACGTCGACGTCGACACTCGAAACCGACGTTTCACGACAATTAATCTGTAAAAAACACAACACATGTCATAAAGAAAGCATGTAAACCGTCTGAGGACGAATCACAACGGTTCGAAACCGGTAACGGTAGCCTTTGAATAAAGGAACTGAAAGTAAATTTGTGGCTGGTTGCTGTCCTAACACCATTAACATTTGTCTTCAAACAACAGCCACGGTCTCCATCATGTCATCATATGACAAAATTGCATTTAGTTACCTGTTTATGAGAGATGCTGGAAGTGGTGGCCATGGGCATCCAGGCACTGCTGACTTCATGTCATTACGTTACCAAGAACATGCTGTAATTCTGCAGGCGTGATGTTAATTTCTCTGGTAATGTTCCGTTTCAGATCGTCAATTGTACAAAGATTGTCACCACACACTTTGTCCTTTAATGTGCGCCGGCCGGTGTGGCCGAGCGATTCTAGGCGCTTCAGTCTGGAACCACGCTACCGCTACGGTCGAATCTTCGAATCCTGCCTCGGGCATGGATGTATGTGATGTCCTTAGGTCAGTCAGGTTTAAGTAGTTCTAAGTTCTAGGGGACTGATGACATCAGATGTTAAGTCCCATAGTGCTCAGAGTCATTTGAACCATCTGAACTTCAATGTGTCTCATAAACAAAAGTCACACGATGTTAAGTCTGGGGACCTTGGGGGCAAGAAGCCTTTACTGACAAGTCTGTCTTCAGGGACCACATTGGTGTTGTGGGCCATACTTTGATTGGATGTGTGAGCGGTTGTTCCATCTTGTTAGAATACGGCATACAGCATCTATTCTTCTCTTAACTGTGTACAGAAGGAGTCTAAGATCTCTAGATATTTTGCACTGTTTAATGAGTAATTGAAGAATAACGGGCCAATAATGCGCTTACTGGACAACTCACACCAAACTCCTATCTTCACTGAGTGGACAGGTTCTTCCTGCAGAATATGTGGGTCGTCCTGCGACCAGTATGTGCAATTCTGGGTGTTTACATAACCTGACAAATGAAACCAGGCCTCAACTGACATGAAGTGAAGCAAGGAGGTCAAGTAACCGTTAGCAAACGATGTTGCGCCACTCTCATACGATAGGCTTTTAATTTCATATATTTAGAAGACGATGACACGATGTACGAGATACACCAGCCTGCTGCGATAACCTCTTTACCGACTTCCGCGGGCTTCTCTTAATGTCAATGCGAACTCTGTCTATCGTTGCAGAGGTCTTCACTGTTGGTAGCCTATTCCATTGCACATTCTGAACCGCTCCTATAGCCCTCCATTCCTTGTGCAGATTTTGAATAGAGTTGGTCGTGGTGAGCTTGCTACCAGGATACTTCGCATGAAACATTTCTCGGCTTTCTGTGATGGAGGCTGCCTTCATGTAACACTCCAGAATTTCAATTCTCTGTTCTAATGCAAACCGCCCCACTTCTTCTACAACTCGACAATAAGACCTTCTCAAAACAACTGACGGAACACACAGCTGCGCTCCACTATCCGATAAAATAAAGCGTAGCCAACTTCCGAGACAATTTTGCCACATCACAAGTAATTCACTAGAGATGATTAACCAGTGCGTGAGGGGTACCAGTTTTATGTGGGACACCATGTATAATAACTAATAGCGAAAACTGACGCGGGTGAATGTATACGAGGTCATAAACAAAAACGTTGCTGTGAAAATACATCCGCAAAAGTGGCGTTTGCGAGATAATTGCTAATGTACGGCTATGAGCTGCCACTGACATCAGTCTGAAACGTTATCCTTAGCACGGCTGTATTGTAAATATTTTCTGTTAATTCCCCACATAATCTGTCTCAAATTTTACCCGCGACATCTACATCTACATCTACATCTACATCTACATTTATACTCCGCAAGCCACCCAACGGTGTGTGGCGGAGGGCACTTTACGTGCCACTGTCATTACCTCCCTTTCCTGTTCCAGTCGCGTATGGTTCGCTGGAAGAACGACTGTCTGAAAGCCTCCGTGCGCGCTCTAATCTCTCTAATTTTACATTCGTGATCTCCTCGGGAGGTATAAGTGGGGGGAAGCAATATATTCGATACCTCATCCAGAAACGCACCCTCTCGAAACATGGCGAGCAAGCTACACCGTGATGCAGAGCGCCTCTCTTGCAGAGTCTGCCACTTGAATTTATTAAACATCTCCGTAACACTATCACGGTTACCAAATAACCCTCTGACGAAACGCGCCGCTCTTCTTTGGATCTTCTCTATCTCCTCCGTCAGACCGATGTGGTACGGATCCCACACTGATGAGCAATACTCAAGTATAGGTCGAACGAGTGTTTTGTAAGCCACCTCCTTTGTTGATGGACTACATTTTCTAAGCACTCTCCCAATGAATCTCAACCTGGTACCCGCCTTACCAACAATTAATTTTATATGATCATTCCACTTCAAATCGTTCCGCACGCATACTCCCAGATATTTTACAGAAGTAACTGCTACCAGTGTTTGTTCCGCTATCATATAATCATACAATAAAGGATCCTTCTTTCTATGTATTCGCAATACATTACATTTGTCTATGTTAAGGGTCAGTTGCCACTCCCTGCACCAAGTGCCTATCCGCTGCAGATCTTCCTGCATTTCGCTACAATTTTCTAATGCTGCAATTTCTCTGTATACTACAGCATCATCCGCGAAAAGCCGCATGGAACTTCCGACACTATCTACTAGGTCATTTATATATATTGTGAAAAGCAATGGTCCCATAACACTCCCCTGTGGCACGCCAGAGGTTACTTTATCGTCTGTAGACGTCTCTCCATTGATAATAACATGCTGTGTTCTGTTTGCTAAAAACTCTTCAATCCAGCCACACAGCTGGTCTGATATTCCGTAGGCTCTTACTTTGTTTATCAGGCGACAGTGCGGAACTGTATCGAACGCCTTCCGGAAGTCAAGAAAAATAGCATCTACCTGGGAGCCTGTATCTAATATTTTCTGGGTCTCATGAACAAATAAAGCGAGTTGGGTCTCACACGATCGCTGTTTCCGGAATCCATGTTGATTCCTACATAGTAGATTCTGGGTTTCCAAAAACGACATGATACTCGAGCAAAAAACATGTTCTAAAATTCTACAACAGATCGACGTCAGAGATATAGGTCTATAGTTTTGCGCATCTGCTCGACGACCCTTCTTGAAGACTGGGACTATCTGTGCTCTTTTCCAATCATTTGGAACCCTCCGTTCCTCTAGAGACTTGCGGTACACGGCTGTTAGAAGGGGGGCAAGTTCTTTCGCGTACTCTGTGTAGAATCGAATTGGTATCCCGTCAGGTCCAGTGGACTTTCCTGTATTGAGTGATTCCAGTTGCTTCTCTATTCCTTGGACACTTATTTCGATGTCAGCCATTTTTTCGTTTGTGCGAGGATTTAGAGAAGGAACTGCAGTGCGGTCTTCCTCTGTGAAACAGCTTTGGAAAAAGGTGTTTAGTATTTCAGCTTTACGCGTGTCATCCTCTGTTTCAATGCCATCATCATCCCGTAGTGTCTGGATATGCTGTTTCGAGCCACTTACTGATTTAACGTAAGACCAGAACTTCCTAGGATTTTCTGTCACGTCGGTACATAGAATTTTACTTTCGAATTCAATGAACGCTTCACGCATAGCCCTCCTTACGCTAACTTTGACATCGTTTAGCTTCT
Organism: Schistocerca piceifrons; assembly: GCF_021461385.2. Lineage (NCBI taxonomy): Eukaryota > Metazoa > Arthropoda > Insecta > Orthoptera > Acrididae > Schistocerca > Schistocerca piceifrons. Next base: position 207,954,318 of record NC_060142.1, on the reverse strand, counting down.
GTTTGTCTGAGAGGTTTTGGCTGCGTTTAAACTTGGAGTGGAGCTCTCTTTGCTTTCGCAGTAGTTTTCTAACTTTGTTGTTGTACCACGGTGGGTTTTTCCCGTCCCTCACAGTTTTACTCGGCACGTACCTGTCTAAAACGCATTTTACGATTGCCTTGAACTTTTTCCATAAACACTCAACATTGTCAGTGTCGGAACAGAAATTTTCGTTTTGATCTGTTAGGTAGTCTGAAATCTGCCTTCCATTACTCTTGCTAAACAGATAAACCTTCCTCCCTTTTTTTATATTCCTATTAACTTCCATATTCAGGGATGCTGCAACGGCCTTATGATCACTGATTCCCTGTTCTGTACATACAGAGTCGAAAAGTTCGGGTCTGTTTGTTATCAGTAGGTCCAAGATGTTATCTCCACGAGTCGGTTCTCTGTTTAATTGCTCGAGGTAATTTTCGGATAGTGCACTCAGTATAATGTCACTCGATGCTCTGTCCCTACCACCCGTCCTAAACATCTGAGTGTCCCAGTCTATATCTGGTAAATTGAAATCTCCACCTAAGACTATAACATGCTGAGAAAATTTATGTGAAATGTATTCCAAATTTTCTCTCAGTTGTTCTGCCACTAATGCTGCTGAGTCGGGAGGTCGGTAAAAGGAGCCAATTATTAACCTAGTTCGGTTGTTGAGTGTAACCTCCACCCATAATAATTCACAGGAACTATCCACTTCTACTTCACTACAGGATAAACTACTACTAACAGCGACGAACACTCCACCACCGGTTGCATGCAATCTATCCTTTCTAAACACCGTCTGTACCTTTGTAAAAATTTCGGCAGAATTTATCTCTGGCTTAAGCCAGCTTTCTGTGCCTATAACGATTTCAGCTTCGGTGCTTTCTATCAGTGCTTGAAGTTCTGGTACTTTACCAACGCAGCTTCGACAGTTGACAATTACAATACCGATTGCTGCTTGGTCCCCGCATGTCCTGACTTTGCCCCGCACCCGTTGAGGCTGTTGCCCTTTCTGTACTTGCCCAAGGCCATCTAACCTAAAAAAACCGCCCAGCCCACGCCACACAACCCCTGCTACCCGTGTAGCCGCTTGTTGCGTGTATTGGACTCCTGACCTATCCAGCGGAACCCGAAACCCCACCACCCTATGGCGTAAGTCGAGGAATCTGCAGCCCACACGGTCGCAGAACCGTCTCAGCCTCTGATTCAGACCCTCCACTCGGCTCTGTACCAAAGGTCCGCAGTCAGTCCTGTCGACGATGCTGCAGATGGTGAGCTCTGCTTTCATCCCGCTAGCGAGACTGGCAGTCTTCACCAAATCAGATAGCCGCCGGAAGCCAGAGAGGATTTCCTCCGATCCACAGCGACACACATCATTGGTGCCGACATGAGCGACCACCTGCAGATGGGTGCACCCTGTACCCTTCATTGCATCCGGAAGGACCCTTTCCACATCTGGAATGACTCCCCCCGGTATGCACACGGAGTGCACATTGGTTTTCTTCCCCTCTCTTGCTGCCATTTCCCTAAGGGGCCCCGTTACGCGCCTGACGTTGGAGCTCCCAACTACCAGTAAGCCCACCCTCTGCGACTGCCCAGATCTTGCAGACTGAGGGGCAACCTCTGGAACAGGACAAGCAGCCATGTCAGGCCGAAGATCAGTATCAGGCTGAGACAGAGCCTGAAACCGGTTCGTCAGACAAACTGGAGAGGCTTTCCGTTCAGCCTTCCGGAATGTCTTTCGCCCCCTGCCACACCTTGAGACGACCTCCCACTCTACCACAGGTGAGGGATCAGCCTCAATGCGGGCAGTATCCCGGGCAACCACAGTCGTAGTCCGATCAGGGGATGCGTGGGACGAGCTGGCCGTCCCCGACAAACCCCCATCCGGACCCCCACGGTGATGCCCATTGGCAACAGCCTCAAGCTGTGTGAGCGAAGCCAACACTACCTGAAGCTGGGAGCGAAGGGATGCCAACTCAGCCTGCATCCGAACACAGCAGTTGCAGTCCCTATCCATGCTAAAAACTGTTTTGCAAAGAACGTCTGAACTAATCTACAGAGAGCGCAAACAAATCAACAAAATTTAAACGGTTATTAAAATACAAGATTGCCTAGTAAATGCAGTAATGCTGCTACTTGCGCACTGCTGACACTGCTCGGCGGCGGAAGGAGACTACGCGAATTTACACTATTCAGGTACTAAAACGCGATGCTACACTCTCAAATACTATAATACACCCGAAATTTATGAATTAAACAATGCAAGTACCAAAAACACGCAAAGAAATTAAGAATTAAATTATGTAACAAATGAGTGAGCTAGGAGTATACGACTTGCTGCTTAGCTGCTTATCCAACGGCGGCAGGGAGCACACTGACTGTGACCAACCGACACTGGCCGTTCAAAACAAAAACAGAAGACAAACGACTACGCGAATTTACACTATTCAGGTACTAAAACGCGATGCTACAACTCTCAAATACTATAATACGCCCGAAATTTATGAATTAAAAAATGCAAGTACCAAAAACACGCAAAGAAATTAAGAATTAAACTATGTAACAAATGAGTGAGCTAGGAGTATACGACTTGCTGCTCAGCTGCTTATCCAACGGCGGCAGGGAGCACACTGACTGTGACCAACCGACACTGGCCGTTCAAAACAAAAACAGAAGACAAACGACTACGCGAATTTACACTATTCAGGTACTAAAACGCGATGCTACAACTCTCAAATACTATAATACGCCCGAAATTTATGAATTAAACAATGCAAGTACCAAAAACACGCAAAGAAATTAAGAATTAAACTATGTAACAAATGAGTGAGCTAGGAGTATACAACTTGCTGCTCAGCTGCTTATCCAACGGCTGCTTATTCTGGCACCTTTAGGAATTTCTTGTTGTCCTCTTAAATAGGAACTCGCACATGTTACACACCACTCACACAGCTGACAGTCCACAGTGCATGTCAACGGCTGCAGAAACAAGAAATAAAATGCTCATCCCTGTTAAAAGAGGTCCATGCATTTTGATGCGATACTGCCTTCGTCTCCGCGGAGAACCACGAATTCTTTCAAACTCCCTTAAATCATCTCGTAAATGTTGACAAGGCTGTATGGTTCACTGCTCCAGCTATTCAATCTTGTCAACGAGAGCGTCGTACACTTCACTATTTAGATGACCCCAAAAAGAAAAATCCAAAGGAAAGAGGGCATATGATCTCAAGCATCAAGGTCAAGACCCTGCTCATCTTGAACATACTGGTGAGTTAGCTGTCATCCTACGCCAGCAGAAACATGTGCCGATGCCCCATCAAGAAAGTATCATATTCCCGAACGGTGGACCATGCGTGAAATTTCAGTCAAATTTCATAGGTACTTAATCGAAAAATTTACATTCGTATCAACTACTACAATTTTCCGTACGAAAATTAATGGTGTCTCGTAACCATACATAGACATTATCTTGCAAACGTGTGCAGACGCACTTTCACTGGAGCGTCTTCGCTCCTTTTTCCGTATTCTTTCACCTGGGACAGTTATCACTGTTAACAAAGGTAAAGCCTGTATATCCCCAAGCACTCTTCGTGTATCATGACTTTTTAGGCATGGTTTTTGCGTCGTGTAAGCTGCTGCATTATTCTGGCACCTTTAGGACATTCTTGTTGTCCTCTTAAATAGGAACTCGCACATGTTACACACCACTCACACAGCTGACAGTCCACAGTGCATGTCAACGTTTCTAATATTTTAGTGATGTGACTTTCTACAGTCGTCATATACTTAAAGAACTAGAGTTTCCATCATCAGCTGTATAAATAAACCTTTATTCGCTGCCGATTTCTGTCACTCAGACCATCGCCACTGGGAGACTATCAACAGAAGAATGAAAAAGCAACGTATTCATTACGTCCACCAAAGAACGTTAACATAAAGGTTGAAGAGAATATACAAGTACTTACAAAAGCAAATATACTAGATGGAAAAGCGGCTCATCTTCCTGTTACATGTTTCGAAAATCCTCAAATTTACAATGACTGTACATGCACAACGATTATGTATCTTGACCTTAAATAGCAACATTACGGTTTTACAATAACACACGACCCAATGTAAAGGAATCATCATAAAGAATGACCCTAGCTGACTAGGAGACAACAAAGATCACATGTTTAGTAATAACTCCAAAGAATACAAAGGAAAATATGTCCCCCACGTTCAGTGTCATTGTCAACAAAGGTATACCGTTGAGATCTACATTAACATTAATATCCCGCAAGCCACAGTACAATTCATACCACAGGGGTACCTATTTCCTGAACTTTTAGTTAGTTACACGTTCCATAGATCATTTGAATGATTCTTTTAGCGAAATGATGTGGGACGAGTCACTTTACAGGATACGTACACGTGATTAGTATTAGCATTTTTTACTCCTACTCATGAAACTACACTAAAAAACAAGATTTTTTATTTTTTACGGGCTACCAGTTTTTAAAGCAAAAATTCATCAGTAGAATAGGAGTCGTCCAGGAGAAATGACTTAAAGTTAGATTGAAAACTTGCTTTTCTACTTGTCAGAAATTTTACGTTATTGGTAAAGATTTTTGTTGCCGAATATTGAACTTCTTTCTAAGCCACTGACAGCTTTAATAATGGCTAAAAAGGTCATTTCCCTCTACTGTTGTAGATATGGACATCAGTGTTCTTCTCAGATCATCATGGATTATTTATGAATTTCATTATCGAATATATGTATTGTGATGGCGCAGTTAAGATTCCTATCTCCTTGAAGAGTTACGTACAAGACGTTCGTGGCTGAACACCACATATTATTACTGCTCGCTTTTGTACAATCAATAATCTCTTTCTACGTGTTGAGTTACCCCAGAAAATTATTCCATAACACATTACTGAGTGGAAATATATAAAAAAAGTGAGGAGGTTGATTCGTCATTTCCCCAGATTAGCAATTACACGAAGGGCAAAAGTAACTGAACTTGACTGAGAACTCAGTAATTTCCATTCGCTTAATGAGAGAGAGAAAAATGACTCCTGTATGCCTCTCAGCTAATCTCCCTTATCTTTTCCTCATGGTTCCTATGTGCAATGTATGTTGGTGTAGCATAATGGTCGCACAGTCATCTCGGAATACAAGTTCTCTAAATTTAACCAAAACCGTTTCGCGAGAACTACGTCGTCCTCCTCTCACGTATTCTCCGAGCCTTTATGTTACACTTTCGTATGGATTACACTAACCCATCACGACAGTAGCAGCGCACCTGTTGTTACACGATGTGAAGAGTGCTGTATCTGCAGGATAGGGCACCTAGGAACACATGATGTTTCCATGTCGGTGTTTCAATCTAGCTACGAGCTACACTACTGGCATTTAAAATTGTTACACCAAGAAGAAATGCAGATGATAAACGAGTATTCATTGGACAAATATATTATACTAGAATTGACATGTGATTACATTTTCACGTAATTTGGGTGCATAGATCCCGAGAAATCAGTACCCAGAACAACCACCTCTGGCCGTAATAACGGCCTTGACACGCCTGGGCATTGAGTCAAACAGAGCTTGGATGGCGTGTACAGTTACAGAAGCCCATGCAGCTTCAACACGATACCACAGTTCATCAGTAGTAGTGACTGGCCTATTGTGACGAGCCAGTTGCTCGGCCACCATTGACCAGACGTTTTCAATTGGTGAGAGATCTAGAGAATGTGCTGGCCTGGGCAGTAGTCAAACATTTTCGGTATACAGCAAGGCCCGTACAGGACCTGCAACATGCGGTCGTGCATTATCCTGCTGAAATGTAGGGTTTCACAGTGATCGAATGAAGGGTAGAGCCACGGGTCGTAACACGTCTGAAATGTAACGTCCACTGTTCAAAGTGCCGTAAATGCGAACAAGAGGTGACCGTGACGAGTAACCAATGGCACCCCATACCATCACGCCCGGTGATACGCCAGTATGGCGATGACGAATACACGCTTCCAACGTGCGTTCACCGCGATGTCGCCAAACACGGATGCGACCATCATGATGCTGTAAACAGAACCTGGATTCATCCGAAAAAATGACGATTTGCCATTCGTGCACCCAGGTTCGTCGTTGAGTACACCATCGCAGGCGCTCCTGTCTGTAATGCAGCGTCAAGGGTAACCGCTGCCATGGTCTCCGAGCTGATAGTCCACGCTGCTGCAAACGTCATCGAACTGTTCGTCCAGATGATTGTTGTCTTGCAAACGTCCCCATCTTTTCACTCAGGGATCGAGACGTGGCTGCACGATCCGTTACAGCCATGCGGATAAGATGCCTGTCATCACGACTGCTAGTGATACGAGGCCGTTGGGATCCAGCACGGCGTTCCGTATCACCTTCCTGAACCCACCGATTCCATATTCTGTTAACAGTCATTGGATCTCGACCAACGCGAGTAGCAATGTCGCGATACGATAAACCGCAGTCGCGATAGGCTACAATCCGACCTTTATCAAAGTCGGAAACGTGATGGTACGCATTTCTCCTCCTTACACGAAGCATCACAACTACGTTTCACTAGGCAACGCCGGTCAACTGCTGTTTTGTGTATGAGAAATCGGTTGGAAACGTTCCTAATGTCAGCACGTTGTAGGTGTCAGCACCGGCGCCAACCTTGTGTGAATGCTCTGAAAAGCTAATCAATTGCATATCACACCATCTTCTTCCTGTCGGTTAAATTTCGCGTCTGTAGCACGTCATCTTCGTGGTGTAGCAATTTTAGTGGCCAGTAGTGTAGTATATGGTTTTCTTCTATCTGTTGTAGACATTGCCTCACATTTATCCACATTCAATAAAAGCTGTCATTTATAATACCAAGTCTTTCTGCAAATCCTAGCGACCGTCCAGCGACGGTACATTCCTGTACACATATGCACTATAAGCGAACATGTTGTGCTGATGATCCTGTCTGATAATTCGTTTATGTGGATTTAAAACATTAGAGATCTTGTTACACTTCATTCAGGCACACCCGATGTTACTTCCGTTTCTGTGTAACATTCGCCATGCCTTATAACGTACCGGGTTCTTTTAGTCAGATACCCTGCTGATTAGTCGGATACTTCTTATCCTCGACTCTTGGTCAGTGGGCTCCGATGCGGTACAGTGTCGAACGCCTTGACGTCAATGGTACATTACGCCATAATCTTCCGCCTTCCTATGTTCTTTTCATACAAGGTAGGCTCTAGCAGTCTATCTGTCTGCAAATTGTTTTTTTTTTCTACTTTAAGTTAGATTCTTGTTTGACAAGTTCCGGTGAATAGCTTGACTTAAAAGTTTAACTTTAGCAGCGATCTGAGGCTAGTGCAAGTCTCCCACCACACTTCTTACTGGCGAAAGCAGCTGGTGAGGAGGAAGGTCAGGTTGACACTACGGCTGTTTCAGCACATTCAGTCCGATATAATTCCGGAACATCTTTACGAACGGCAGTCTCTCAACTATGCAGCGCTAACGGCAGTAGCGGCGTAGGTAGGAAGAACATTAATATCCTCCAGGAATAGCGTGCACTCGGCTGCTTTCGTGCTTATGGCACTGCGAACCGGCTGAGCGGATTCCACCGGGCTGCAGTACTCCGATTTACTGACTGCTCAGTCCAGACCTCTCTCACACATATTGCCATTCGAAACACTCTGTGTTTTGGCGCAGTAGCTCGGTTCGCTTGTTAGTCGCTTGATATTCAGACATTATATACTAGCCTTATCACCTCTTTTGGTCTGATGAAAAACTTGTTCCTAGCATTACCAGAAAATACTGTCCGTCTGTCTGTCAATCGTACTCAAAAAAATGTTCAAATGTGTGTGAAACCTTATGGGACTTAACTGCTCAGGTCGTCAGTCCCTAAGCTTACACATTACTTAACCTGAATTATCCGAAGGATAAACAAACACACCCATGCCCGAGAGAGGACTCGAACCACCGCCGGGACCAGCCACACAGTCCATGACTACAGCGCCTCAAACCGCTCGGCTAATAATATATATATATATATATATATATATATATATATATGAGGCGCGGTTTTTCGCTGACCTACAGCGGACAACATGGTGCAAATTTCCTGACATTTCTCAGTAATTTTTATCATTTATCGTAACCGAATTACGACATCGACTTGGGTTCCTAATGGAACTAAAACCTTTTTTTATGCGTCATTTGAAACAAACTTCTAAGAGAACTTCAACGACATAACAAGTGTGGGACATGATCAAATAGTATCAAGCTAACAACGCTGCAAACCACTGTCTCGCCGAGAGAAGAGGTTAATACCTAACTCAGACGCGGTTCGTGTGCTTATCACGACTACCATACCAAGTGCTCCAAATGTTTACCTTGAGCATTGCTACACGTTATAAAGTGATTGTGGAAAGATAATAATGTACGTTGAATTTCATCTGTTAACGGCAGCACACGCAAGTGTTATAAGACAGGTTCTTTCTTCAAAGAATTCTCTGCACAAATGAAAGTACCTTTACAAATCAAGGTAAGCTGAACGTAATAAATATGCGTTATTGCCCCACCGAGAACTCGCACTGGCTGTGGGACTTTGAAAATCAGAGGCAATGGAGTGTGAAAGTTTGGAGCGCAATTATTGGACGCCCTGCGGTAGATTCTAACATCGTCAAAGATGCGTGCCTCTTTCTTTCAAGGCTCATGCAGAAAGGAGAGCAGAACGGTTGCCGCGGTTGATAGTGAGTCGTCCTTAGATGCCATTTCCTTCGCCTTCTAGATGGTGTGTCGATCCAGCCACACGTAAGAAAGTGTAATTAGTATCTGTGTTAAATTACACTATTTCTCCACCATTCGTCTTTTGTAAGAACTACGTAGTCTTAGCTAAGTAAAATTGGAGCGATTCATCAGCCTGCGTCAGGCATGGACAACAACACGAACTTCATCAAAGGCATCAATCGGTATTTTGTTCAAAGCAGATAAATCTTATGTTATAAATACTGTGATTTCACTGAAACTGCGAATCGAGCTTCGGAGAATGAACTACGATACTAACATACGAAAAGACCGAAAAAGCGAACTTGATATCGATTTCTCTGTAATTAATACAGCTTTTAAAAGAGACTATATGTCATTTTGTTTGCCGGCCGGTGTGACCGTGCGGTTCTAGACGCTTCAGTCTGTAACCGCGTGACCGCTACGGTCGCAGGTTCGAATCCTGCCTCGGGCATGGATATGTGTGATGTCCTTAGTTCTAAGTTCTAGGGGATTGATGACCACAAATGTTAAGTCCCATAGTGCTCAGAGCCATTAACCATTTTTGTCATTTTGTAAGAACTTCTCCACAATTTATTTGAGTGAAAACAGAATTACGATATCTTAAATGGTTCAGGAAATGTCAGAAGCGAACAGCGTGAATGAACCAGTGTATCATTTGCTGCTGCATTTTCTCCAATACTTTTAAATCGTCTTTGCTGCTATGATTCGTCAAAGAGACAAATGGTGACGCCAACATGCCTGTGCCAATTTATGATTGATAACTATTTTCAAATTTGTGTTATCTGTTTATCTTGAAACTCATCAATACATACATTCTTTCTTGTAACACAGACACTCATAATATTTCATAAACATTTCAGTGCATCTAAGTAAAATTTCACCTTGTAAAGCAAGCAAACGGAGAGAAATTTTTTGTATAGGTAACAACAGTTTCTTTTATCCACGGGCAGAGGCTATTTCTGTAGTGGCATTCAAGAGCTTTTGAAATGCGATGCATAGTGATATAAAGATCCGTAATGTTTCAGGGGAACTGTCTGGAATAGCAGGCGGAGAATGCGCTTAATGTGCAGCATTAGACTGTCGCGTATAAATGACACAGCGTGGCACAAACTGCGCCGTGCCAGCAGCCTTGGCCTTCACATTCAGCGCATTTCGCGCTACGGTTGGATAGCGGTTTTAGTGCTGTCTCCAGGGTCGACAAACGCTGATGAAAAAATGTACCTTGCTCCATCAGAAAAATGTCCACAGCTCGTGGTCTTGTGGTAGCGTTCTCGCTTTCCGGGCACCGGGTCTCGGGTTCGATTCCTGGCGGGGTCAGGGATTTTCCCTGCCTCGAAATGACTGGGTGTTGTAGTGTTGTCTTCATCATCATCAGTAACCCCCATCACGGTCGGAGGAAGGCAATGGCAAACCACCTCCGCTACGACCTTGCCTAGTCAGCGGTGCGGGTCTCCCGCATCGTACTCTACGCTCCTCGAAGTATTGGACTTCATCATCGCCATCAGAAAATACGCGTTGTGGGTGAATCCATACCACAAAACAATCTGTTATGGCACTGCCGAAAAGAAATACTACACCTTTTTTGAGGTTTCTGTGGTGTGCGTACTGTAAGACCTTCGGTACACACACCATCAGATTAGTTGACTTGTCGCTCTAACGAAGTAGGCGAGTGTCAGCAATATGTCTCGTCGTCTTATCGTGGCGTGTTTATCTTCTGCCGTTAGGTCAGACGATAGAAATGTCACTTGCACGCTTAGAGTAGCAGATTGACGGTGACCAATTTTAAACAGAACTTGATTAATTTTCACACAGATTTATTAAAATAGTAACAATCATAAACCTTACTTAACTTGATTCTGGAGGCTATTTACAATTGACAATCTGAAGTTCCTTTGATCTTAGTACGTTAATCTTATTCTCACTGTTGTGGATTGGCAAGACAGCCAACCCACTGTGATAGGAAGCCGAAAGGCACGCGTTTTAGTTCACGCAGGCTGGCGTGAAGTCTGGAACAGGTCAAGGAAATCAGACTAACAAAAAACGTACGTAGCTGCTGGAATACTTAACTTTAATCCATAATTGGTGAACATCGCTCTTGACGGTACATATTTTACAGCATCAATAGTAACTGGTAATGGCGCCTTGCTAGGTCGTAGCAAATGACGTAGCTGAAGGCTATGCTAACTATCGTCTCGGCAAATGAGAGCGTATTTTGTCAGTGAACCATCGCTAGCAAAGTCGGCTGAATAACTGGGGCGAGTGCTAGGAAGTCTCTCTAGACCTGCCGTGTGGCGGCACTCGGTCTGCAATCACTGATAGTGGCGACACGCGGGTCCGACGTATACTAACGGACCGCGGCCGATTTAAAGGCTACCACCTAGCAAGTGTGGTGTCTGGCGGTGACACCACACTCACATATCTCTGATACATGACAAAGTGTCTATTCATTTATCTTCATGGCTATGTACAGGAATATGGTAATCTTATTAGGCGCAGACTGAAACTTGACTATAGACAAACGCAGACTAATGCAGACTGACTAATCGGAGGTCTGTACACTCGTTGTAATACCTCGAGCGTTCAGGTATCACTGCGCGAGTGTGATCCGCCAGGAGAAAAGGTTCTACGTTAGCAGCAATCTCATTGGGTGCGTTACATATTAATACGCGGATCGGCGGAAGCAGAATTTGGTCCATCTCTAAGACAGCGCCATCTGGTACTGCGGAGACGGATGGTCGCTGCACCTGCGCTGTTGTGCTTAGCGGGGCGCGCTCTAGTGGGAAAGTTGTGTACGCGTTGACTACGCGGAACTGTGTACACAACAGTTTCAATCACTCAAGATTTATTGTTGCAACAATGCATATGGAGTACATGAAATGATTACATTTACAGCTCAATAGCACAAGCGGTTCTGAGGTACCAGCTATCGATCCTTCCTGGCTCAAATGGCTCTAAGCCCTCTGGGATTTAACATCTGAGGTCATCAGTCCCCTAGACTTAGAACAACGTAAACCTAACTTAACTAATTACATTACACACATCCATGCCCGAGGCAGGATTCGAACCTGCGACCGTAGCAGCAGAGCGGTTCAGGACTGAAGCGCCTAGAACCGCTCGGCCACAGCGGCCGGCGACCCTTGCTGGAACACTCATCTTAGTAGGAGAAGCCACTTAGTCACGTGAAACACAAAATCAGTTTTGCCATATTACGGCAACGTGCTACGTACAGTAGAAGCATTAGGAAGCATGCACGCCCCCACATGGCAAGCAGAAAGAAGGCGCCATACTCTATTTGTCGTGTGCAGCAGAAGCCCATATTCGGTGGTTTTTATGTTATACGTTACACCCTATGAATATATGCTGTTTCTAAGCACCAGCATGTTGAATGGCTCGAGAACGAATCATTATTGGTACGATTTGTTGTAATAAAATTGCGGGAAACGTCATATTGGTGGTTAAGGAATTTTGGTATTTAGTTATTTTCGTGTTATAATTCGCGTGTTATAAGAGAAAGCCGTTTTACAGCAACGACCCATTTCAGATTCGTGAAAACGTATCGTTCTTGTTAGGATTTGTTATAATTCAGTGTCAATAACGTTAGGTGGGTAAAGTAAAGAAAACGAAATCCACAGTTGCATCGCCATACGGAGCCGAAAATAGATGGGCGGAGGATTCTCGTCCTGCTGTATCCATTTTATTTTATTTTATTTTATTTTCATTTGCACGTTTCCTAAAAGACTGTGGGAGATTCGTATGAAATTAATAGAAATAATTTATGTAATATTTGATGCTATATAAATATAAGTGCGCTCTGTGACAGGAGTGAATTTCTTTGATTTGGGGAACTTTTATAAGCTGATGGACATGTATCTTTCATTTTTGTCTTATTACACATTCACGGATGTTAAAGTTTTTATTTATGTGTACCACAGAGAGAACAACATGACTAGTATATGGTCGGGAAAGAAAATGTTCGTTTTAATAGAGTTAACGTAGCAGATCTACGCATGTCCATTTATGTGAACAGTATGGCTTCCGAGCCAAATGAAGCCAACAAGCCCCGTTGGATAGCGCTGAGAGAGCAAAATCACGTCAACCAGCTCTTGCCGTGACCCCGACTGCGCTGTCACGTGACGTGGGAAATCCTGTCAGAATGAATGTCCACGTTAGCTGCCTCGTCCCGCGTGTCGACGCCTTAAGCGTGACATTATTATGACGCCCAGTGTGACTCAACCGCTGCCGCACGACGTTGTTTTCTGCCATCAAGACAAATTCGAATGACGCATTTAGTCTTGGAACGACAGCACGCTGAGGAGGAGCTGCAAAAGTAATTTTGTACCGTGTGTATTCGGTATTGTCAAGAAACATTCCCGTTAAAAACATTGGTTATTCAGGGAATCTCATTAAGTGTACCGCGTCTGAAACGCCGTTACCGATGAGCAACCAGCGCGCTGGAATTTGTTGAAAAATACGTGGCGCGACAACGGTGGAACGGGGAATTGTAGATAGATATAAGTCAGACGGTTATTCTGCCATAACAAATATCTTAGTTAAAACTATTTTTCTTTGTCAGACATGACTGCATACTTCTCAATGTAAAATTCTATGTTAGGTGGTTTTCGTGTCATAGATAATGTGCGACCAAAAAAACCTGCTTCTAACGGCCACCGTACCGAAGAGCGGTCAAAAATGAGTCGATTTTGTAGGATTTACTAAAAGAAAGAGGCGTAAAATGAAATGTCGACATAAATATTGCTCATCAAGTAAACCATTTCTCAGCAAATACCATGATGGAACGATTTGCTACGATTTAGGGTAATGCAATAATCCAACAAAATATGAATCTTCCACAGCAAAAAAAAGCTGGATTTTTACTGGATATCAGGATCATCCATTACGCAGACAACTGTGTCATATGTGTATATATAAATCCAATAATGTTTCAGCACCTTTGTGCCGTCATAAGTGGGTTTTTTCCATTCAGTTTACATGTTTAATTGAAACCTGTTTACTTTTTACAGAACTGCAGAACGACCGACTATGTCACAAAGGTGCTGAAACATATTTGGGTTAAAAAAACGGTTGTTTGCATAACAGGAGGACCCGATATCCATTAATTTTGTCTGCGAATACGGCTACCACATGATGAACAGAGCTGGATATCTTTGAGAATCTCCACCATATCGATAGATACTAACCACGGACAGGTATCACTTTCCTCAGCTCTTGAACACTGTCGACTTGAAGACGAGGGAAATGATGGTGTAGAAAGCTGTAGTAGATACTGAACTCTAATGGAAATTAACTATCGTAGATATATCGATGTTTCTTTAAGACTTTTTTTTAAGTTTGTTGTGGATCCTCCTCTGTCTGAATATGATTCTCGACTACGTACTTTCCTGGCTCTCCCCTAAAAGAAAGTCTGCATTTTACTTTTTTTTTGCCCCATGATGATTGCATAAAGAGATATCAAAAAGTCTCCATTCGAAGGTCGTACAGTCCACAATCGGGACGCCAATCAGGCAAAATGGCTGTGAGCAGTGAGCCGATCACTCCTCCGACGCAGCTCGTGGTCTTGCGGTAGCTTCTCGCTTCCCGCGCACGGGGTCCCGGATTCGGTGTCAGGGATTTTCTATGCCTCGTGATGACTGGGTGTTGTGTGTCTTTCATCATCATTTCATCATCATTGACTCGCAAGTCGCCGAAGTGGTGTCAACTGAAAAGGCAATACGGCGGCCGAACTCCCCCGCAGGGCCCTCCCTGCCAACAATGCCATACAATCATTTCATTTCATTTCCACCGACGCACACAGTGTCATGCAGCCTGAAGAAGTCCGAAACTGCATGCCGCACTTCCTCGTCCGACAGGAATCATCGACCCTTCAACGCCTTTTTTAAGAGAACTAAGGCGTGATAATCGCATGGGGAGAAATCAGAACTGTAGCGCTGGTGCTCTTGATGTGCCGTAACTTCTGCGTTACGACATTTGCGATAAGGAGACGTGCATTGTATTGAATCTCGTCCATTACGAAACTAGGAGCACCATTCCTCAATGGTGGTTTTCGATAGACATGTTATGTCTCAGACTGATTTTTGGACGGCACCTACTGCCTGACCAGAATGGAAATAGTTCTACCTTCATCTAGATGTCCTGAATCAGCGTCACTGAACGGATCAACGTATAATGTTCTATACTTTGTGTTCTCTGACGCTAAATGTAGTACATACGAAGTGCAGATAATGTCCATTGATGGCTGATGAATAAGTATTAGGCAAGAGCCCGACAAACTAGTTAAGTTACCCCTTGAGTGCGAGCGCGCAAGTTCTGTCTTTAGTGAGGCTCTTTTGCTAGTATTGAGCTAACAGTTATGACAGGAAAATTTTATCTGCTAGGATTGGATTGTTTGGGCGGAAGAGACCAAACAGCGATTTCATCGGTCTCATCGGATTAGGGAAGGATGGGGAAGGAAATCGGCCGTGCCCTTTCAAAGGAACCATCCCAGCATTTGCCTGGAGCGATTTAGGGAAATCACGGAAAACCTAAATCAGGATGGCCGGACGCGGGATTGAGCCGTCGTCCTCCCGAACGCCAGTCCAGTGTGCTACCACTGTGCCACCTCGCTCGGTCATTATCTGCTAATTACTCACCACGTGCATCAGGAGGGCGACAGAAAATGAGTGTCTGGACTGTTTAGAGTTCAACCTTCTATGGGATATATGTATTACATTTCACAAAATAGACATCGTCGGCATTCAAGAAAAGTTAAAAAAAAAATAAAAAAACATTAATTTGCACCATGAACACCGAATGAAAAATGGCGCGCCACAGTGATCACTAAGGTTCACACCACCTAGCTCGAACTCCTTGGGGGTTAAAAACCTGCAGTAAATTCAGCGGGTTGTCCACAAGCTGGATGAATGCGATACAGTCGTATTGGTGTGACGGGGTGATGAGAACAGATAGAATGTGATGGCATGCAGCCGAATGCGAAACAGTCTGTTGTGGAGCTCATCGTGAAACTGGCTATCCTTAAGGCGTAACTACAGATAGTTTCGGAAAAAGGTTCGGAGAAAACAAACATCCAGAACCTGAAATCGTCCAGTGGTTGCAGGTAGAATGAACTACAATTCACACAATATTCAGGAGAGGTTATTTGCTATAAACAAAGGCCAGTAATCAAGCAAAAACAGGAAATTTGTACCAATTATTGGCCAGAATCAGTGTTCATACCATAGTCCTCTTACACGCATTTTCCCATTCTTGCTTGCTGTGACGAAAATATTCCCTACTGCCCTTGCAGTATCACGCACACATATGCCTTTTCTCTTTAAATCCCGATTGGTCAGAGCAAATTCCTGTCACTCCTGTAGCACTGTTTGACGTTATACAACCATGCTTGAAGGCACTGTAATCCATGTCTTGCGCAGTTTGAAGTGCATAACATAGTAGGTCACTATCACGCACATCCTGTAAAATGCATCGAACATTTCTGCGGTCTTGTTCTAAAGCTGTTCATAACTGGCCTTTGACTGTGCAGCAGTTGGTCTTCCATGTACGTAATTATATTTAGTACCCGCTCTTTGGACAACAATTGTCCTTTACTACGTTTCGCTGGAGACGGGATAATTGGCTCTCTGTCCAACAAGGATGATGAACTACATGGCTCGACACTTGTTTCCTGACACTTTCACTTGTTAAGCACGTATAGCCATCATTGGATTCCTCATGTACATCGTCTGCACAGTCGACCGTATACCACACTGCACATTCCAATGACTCATCTTACAGAGAAGCCAATATTTCATTTGCCACTTCTTTCTTATTCCGCGAAAGTGCTTGGGTTCCTTTCTGACAAAAAGTCGACTTCAGCACCCGGTTTGTTGTACATATAATACAGTGTTTGCTTGTTTATCGTTTCCATTGTTCTGCTTTGTATCAACACCACTGGCACCGTAGCACTATTGTGAATTACTCGTCGACGAAGCAGTTCAACCACACCCCACAGCCTCATGCTGTGCTCGCCATTAGATACCTCCAGCCCGCCCCCTGTTGCCATGAGCAGCCAATATTGTGGTTGCGTGGTAGACAATATGTGGAGCGCCGAATGCCGTAAACATCATTGGCCTTTCGCGACGTCGTACTCAAGGGGTTTCCTGTAAGTGAAGTTGAATATTTTTATACCAGTGATGCTGGGCAAACCATGTGCTTCCATGCTTGAAAAGTTGGGAACAAACGAACAATCCACGGGTTGAACATGCTGTGTGGTTCTCCAGGAATATGTGAATGATTCTTGCAAAGGATAATACGAGCGTATTAAAACGCTGTAATGTCGATTTAGCGTATGTTGCAAATAAAGGTTTGGCGAAACATCATGCAACAGATTGATCATGAATCTGGATAATGTTGATCCTTATTAGAGGAATTACTCCTTTAAGTATAGTAGTTAACGTGGGGAACTGGAAATGAAACAGATGCGCCATAATTATTCGAGAATACGTTTTTCTCGAAGCTCTGAAATTATTAAAAATATTTCATTCGGTGGTCGAAGATATAATTACCTGTAATCGTTCAATTATTTCATTGGGGTCATCGTCGGAGTAGCTCTATGATGGGTGATTGATTGCTAATTTTTCTTATTCTGAATGTCTGCAATGCTATGTCAAGTCCGATATAAAGGGTGTTTCAGAAGTCTTTCCCTGATTGCAAACATTCATAAACAAATACTGTCATGAACTGCATTTGACATATTCAAGTCGTCTGCAAATGGTATCCGATTCCACCGTTGTTAAGTCACTGGGCCGTGTAACGAACAAAGTAACAGGACAACCGGTATGTACATATGCGTATTCCAAGTCCAGTTCCTCGCAAACGGTCAACGACGTGTAGTCGCCGCCTCCTCCTTGAATCCCTGTGTACCACATTGTTTGTAACTTGACCCACTTAACCGCACTGGTGTGACTGGCAGGTCGGGGTCACTATAGCTGACTTGCTAACTTGATGCTATCCTACATATTAGATCGCTTTGTGTTTATGGAAGACTGGAGTTTAATGTGCCAATAAACATGCGTAATTATCGTATTATTCCATCTAAAAACTTTTATGCTGTTTCTGTCAACAGATCTCATATTAATGTCTGGATACGTTCAATGGTATATACACTGAAGAGCCAAAGAACCTGGTACACCTACCTAACACCGCGTAGGGCCCCCGCGAGCACGCAGAAGTGCCGCAACATGATGTGGCATGGACTCGACTAATGTCTGAAGTAGTGATGGAGGGAACTGACACCATGGATCCTGCGGGCTGTCCATAAATCCATAGGAGAACGAGGGGGTGGTCATCTCTTCTGAACAGCACGTTGCAAGGCATCCCAGAAATGCTCAATAATGTTCTTGTCTGGGCAGTTTGGTGGGCAGCGGAAGGGTTTAAATTCAGAAGAGTGTTCCTGGAGCCACTCTGTAGCAATTCTGTAGCAGGAAGTAACCAAGTGCGTCAGAATGCACAATGGACATGACTGGGTGCAAATGATCAGATAGGATGCTTACGTACGTGTCACGTGTCGAAGTCGTATCTAGATCTTTCAGGGGTCCCATATCACTTCAACTGCACACGCTCCACACCATTACAGAACCACCACCAGCTTGATTAGTCCGCTGCTGACATACAAGGTCCATGGATTGATGAGGTTGTCTCCATGCCCGTACATGTCCATCCGCTCCATACAATTGGAGACAATACTCGTCCGACCAGGCAATATGTTTCCAGTCATCAACAGTCCAATATCGGTGTTGACGGGTCCAGGTGAGGCGTAAAGCTTTGTGTCGTGAAGTCATCAAGGGTACACAAGATGGCTTTCGGCTGACCAAAGACGTCGGTGATGTTTCGTTGAGTGGTTCGCACGCTGACACTTGTTGATGGCCCAGCACTGAAAACTGCAGCAACTTGCGGAAAGGCTGCACTTTTGTCACGTTGAACGATTCTCTTCAGAAGTCGTTTTCCCCATTCTTTTCCGGCCGCAGCGATGTCGGGGTTTGATGTTTTATCGGATTCCTGGTATTCACGGTACACTCGTGAAATGGAAATCCCCACTTCATCGGTACCTCGGAGATGCTATGTCCCATCGCTCGTGCGCCGACTATAGCACCACGTTGAAACACACTTGAATCTTGATGACCTGCCGTTGTAGCAGCAGCAACCGATCTAACAACTTCGCCAGTCACTTGTTGTTTTATATAGGCGTTGCCGACCGCAGCGCCGTATTCTTCCTGTTTACATATCTCTATATTTAATACGCATGCCTATACCAGTTTCTTTGGCGCTCCAGTGTAGTTCATGTGGTTTACATTTCTGGGAAATGAATAACGTTGCATTATCTCATCTGGCTGGTATGAGGTGGGACGGTGTGGTGCGCTGCTGCCTCGTGGGATAATTAGGCTGGCTAGCACGTGTGTGGGTGGAACTCAGGAGTGAGCTGGCCGCCGCCATTGACAGACCTTGGCGCCTGTGATCTCATGCAACAACGTAAGACAAGTCCGTCCCAGGCATAAACCATTTTTTACACAAGACAGTCGGGCTATCCTAGCAAATGGTAAGGCCTATCCTACCACTTTACCAGTAGCTCAGTGACCCCTGCCCACTTTGGCCCCCGAGCCCCCACCGGTCCACTACAAAAAGAAAAAAAAACGAAAAAAGTGGTCAGCGCGATAGAATGTCAATCCTAAGAGCCCGCGTACGATTCTCGGCTGGTCCGGAGATTTTCTCCGCTCAGGGACTGGGTGTTGTGTTGTCCTAATCATCATCATTTAATCCCCATCAACGTGCAAGTGGAGTCAAATCGAAAGACTTGCACCCGGCGAACGGTCTACCCGACGGGAGACCCTAGTCACACGACATTTTTTTACCAGTTTTACACTCTATCCTGGTAGTTTTCCAATTTTAAACCTTATCCTGGCAATTTGTCAATCTTAGTGCCAATTTGCCAATTTTAGAGCCATCACACAAATCTTCGTGTTTGGTACTATAGAAATGACCAAACTTGAGTACAGCGCACCGACCTTGAATGATTCCTATTGACCATCCTAATCCTCTCTCTCTACTATAGGCCTACACAAATGACGAATTGCTCTAGAGAGGGAAAGTTATTGTTAATAATTTGTAAATTATTTAGAAAGAATGCCTTTATCCTCTCACTCTGGTAACTAGGCTCATGTACTTGCAATAGAAATTACTTTCAGCACACAAAATATGCTGTTATTATTGATAAAAAGTACACAAAACAAGGTTATGGTTCCACTACAGAGTGGAGAAAGATATGGTGGTCTTTCCACTACAGACCACGGAACTCACATGATATGATCCCATACTGCTGGCCAAATTATTCCCCTCACAGACTTCGAATGACTCCTGTCGGCTGAGAATAAAGTGGGGGATGAGAAGAGAGTGTATGGGTTGGAGGGATGGGGACAGGAGGTGAGGAGTTTACCACGAATATAACAAGCAGCTGTAATCTGACACCGAATGATGACTCCGGAAAAAAAATGCTGATGTCAACGATTTTCTGGTCAGAAGACACCTTGCCCGTCTACTGACATTTGCATTTCACAACACAATTGTGCAACATAAACAGTTTAGCACAACAGATTGAGCCGACAAAGATACACTACTGGACATTACAATTGCTACACTACGTAGATGACGTGCTACAGACGCGAAATTTAACCGACAGGAAGAAGATGCTGTGATATGCATATGATTAGCTTTTCAGAGCATTCACACAAGTTTGGCGCCAGTGGCGACACCTAAAACGTGCTGTCATGCGGAAAGTTTCCAACAGATTTCTCATACACAAACAGCAGTTGACCGGCGTTGCCTGGTGAAACGTTGATGTGATGCCTCGTGTAAGGAGGAGAAATGCGTACGATCACGTTTCCGACTTTGATAAAGGTCGGATTGTAGCCTATCGCGATTGCGGTTTATCGTATCGCAACATTGCTGCTCGCGTTGGTCGAGATCCAATGACTGTTAGCAGAATATGGAATCGGTGGGTTCAGGAGGGTAATACGGAACACCGTGCTGGATCCCGACGGTCTCGTATCACTAGCAGTCGAGATGACAGGCATCGTGCAGCCACGTCTTGATCCATGAGTCAACAGGTGGGGACGTTTGCAAGACAACAAGCATCTGGACGAACGGTTCGACGGCGTTTGCAGCAGCGTGGACTATCAGCTCGGAGACCATGGCTGTGGTTACCCTTGACGCTGCATCACAGACAGGAGCGCCTGTGATGGTGTACTCAGCGACGAACCTGGGTGCACGAATGGCAAAACGTCATTTTTTCCGATGAGTTCAGATTCTGTTTACAGCATCATGATGGTCGCATCCGTGTTTGGCGACATCGCGGTGAACGCACGTTGGAAGCGTTTATTCGTCATCGCCATACTGGCGTATCACCCTGCGTGATGGTATGGGGTGCCATTGGTGACACGTCTCGGTCACCTCTTGTTCGCATTGATGGCACTTTGAACAGTGGACGTTACATTTAAGATGTGTTACGACCCATGGCTCTACCCTTCATTCGATGTCTGCGAAACCCTACATTGCAGCAGGATAATGCACGACCGCATGTTGCAGGCCCTGTACGAGCCTTGCTGGATACAGAAAACGTTCGACTGCTGCCCTAGCCAGCACATTCTCCAGATCTCTCACCAACTGAAGACGTCTGGTCAATGGTGGCCGAGCACCTGGCTCGTCACAACACGCCAGTCATTATTCTTGATGAACTGTGGTAATGCGTTGAAGCTGCATCCAAGCTCTGTTTGACTCAATGCCCAGGCGTATCAAGGCCGTTATTACTGCCAGAGATGGATGTTCTGGGTACTGATTTCTCAGGATCTATACACCCATATTACGTGAAAATGTAATCACCTGTCAGTTCTAGTATAATATATTTTTCCAATGAATACCAGTTTATCATCTACATTTCTTCTTGGTGTAGCAATTTTAATGGCCAGTAGTGTATACGATATAAGCCAGAGACTATCCAATCAAAGCAGTCGCACAAAACATATAATTTCGGTGGATCCGTCTTATCGACAGACTGTCGACGTTCTACAGTATGAACTGTTGCACGATATTATGGACTGCACAGGGGCCGGCCAGTGGACGCCGCGGCCGTGAGTACACGGGCGGCTGCGGGCCGCCGCGGCGCTCATTGAGGCGCCACAACCAATCGGCGGCGGCCGCGGCTCGGCCGGCGCTGATAAGATCGGCTGGTGCGCTCAAGGCCGGAGTCCGCGCGCCGGCCGCTCGCCCGCCCGGCCTGAATCACCGCCACGCCCCGTCTACGGCCACTCTAGGCGCACCGTGGTCTGCTGCCCGCAGAACGCGCCGCTGCCGCCGCCGCCGCGGCCGCCGCTGCCGCCGCGTCTGTTGTCACTCCTGCTGCGAGGCACGGCTTGCCGCCGTGGTCAACACAACTAAATCCAAGTCCCGATTTTTAAATTATTTTCTTCTAAATGATGGATCAATTTAACCACCATAGGCTGCCAGTTTTAATCCTTCAATGCACTTTGCATATAAATTAGGTCACTAGTTAGTTTCGGCCTTACGACATTATCAAAGTTTGCAACGTAACACAAAAACTACAGTGTTGTGTTGGCAGATGAGCGAACACTATGTTGCTAGTGGAGGCCGAAATGCACGCGTTCTAGCTCACGCAGACTGGCGTGAGGAGGGAAGAACTATACTGACGTCAGGTCTGGAACATGAAAAGTAATTAGAATTCAGAAAGCGGACGTAATTAGTTTCATACTAAACTTTAAGCCATTAATGATGAACGTCGCTCTTGACGGTACATGATTCACAATATTATCTGCTCAGAATACATTCGTTGTAACTTAATATGGCGCCTTGCTAGGTCGTTGCAAATGACGTAGCTGAAGGCTATGCTAAACTGTCGTCTCTGCAAATGAGAGCGAATGTAGTCAGTGAACCATCGCTAGCAAAGTCGGCTGTACAATTGGGCGAGTGCTAGGGAGTCTCTCTAGACTAGACCTGCCGTGTGGCGGCGCTCGGTCTGCGATCACTGATGGTGGCGACACGCGGGTCCGACGTATACCAACGGACCGCGGCCGATTTAAAGGCTACCACCTAGCAAGTGTGGTGTCTGGCGGTGACACCACAAACAGCAAATAGGCAAGACATATTAGTGGATAATATTATGCTTGCGTATTCAATTGTTGTTAAAATTACTTACATGACATTGGTAATGTGTGTGTCGCATTTAAAAATATTTTTTATTCCAGTCTTTGATCACAATATGAATTCTTTTGTCGATGACCGGTTTCAGTCCGTAATGATCATCCTCAGATCTATGATATACAAATATTTATACCTAGTGAGCAGTGTGTCTTGCGACATAATACAGCAATACATATCACAATATACTATCATACAACCAGGGAAATGTACAGAAAATACGGTAATACGTACCTTTTTTTTACACCATGTCCTAAAGTAATAAGGCCATCATGGCATCGTCAAAACATATAAATATAATGAGCATAGCATCGTCATATAGATCTAAAATAAGGTGTAGAATAGGCCACATCGTCCACACAGTCATTATTGCAACTGGCTACTCAAGTACATTAGCTACCGGAAATCTGTTTGCCTACATCCTCCCTAGATGTCGCTACTGTCGGCGTAGATGCAGTCATCATCTATTTTATCAGATTATGTTTTTCCGTAAATCATTTATTTTATCAGATTATGTTTTTTCCGTAAATGATGACTACTTCTAAGCCGACAGTAGCGACATCTAAGGAGGATGTAGCCAAACAGATTTCTGGCCGCTACTGTACTTCAGTAGCCAGTTGCAATAATGACTGTGTGGACAATGTGGCCTATTCTACACCTTATTTTAGATCTATATGACGATGCTATGCTCATTATATTTATATGTTTTGACGATGCCATGATGGCCTTATCACTTTAGGACATGGTGTAAAAAAGGTACATTTTACCGTATTTTCTATACATTTCCCTGGTTGTATGATAGTATATTGTGATACTTATTGCTGTATTATGTTGAAAGACACTCTGCTCAATAGGTCTATATATTTGTTATTATAGATCTGAGGATGGTCATTACGGACTGAAACCGGTCATCGTCTAAAGAATTTATATTCTGATCGAAGACTGGAATAAAAAACATTTGACAGTATTGGATCACTGTTTGTATACGCGACCATGTCGCAGTTGGTGAAACATTTAAAAATGTTTCTTTCGTGTTATGTGGACACACACACACACACACACACACACACACACACACACACGCGCGTCGAATGTTAACAGTACGGTTTTGCACATACCAGTCAGATTACAAGAACAAATTTCACAACAGATAATATAAGCAAAACCTTACTGACGGATAGCTTCCTAGTCCTTTCACATTCGTTTAGCAGCACACCGTGCAATTTTTCGCTGTCATACATACAGGTAACTGTTACGAATCGCTGGAAACATGCATCAACCAAAGAGCGTGCTGAGACCTGTCATTCTCGCAAAGTTATCGCTAGAAAGGGCTGCAGTCCTGTTACCATATCCTTGCGTACATGTTGTTGGATTGGATTGGGTTGTTTGGGGGAAGAGACCAAACAGCGAGGTCATCGGTCTCATCGGATTAGGGAAGGACCGGGAAGGAAGTCGGCCGTGCGCTTTCAAAGGTACCATTCCGGCATTTGCCTGGAGCGATTTAGGGAAATCACGGCAAACCTAAATCAGGATGGCCGGACGCGGGATTGAACCGTCGTCCTCCCGAATGCACATGTCGTTAACTCTTATTAAATTTCTTACACGATGGACTTCGACAATATTTATAAGAATTACAAGCATTAATTTAACTTCTGTTATTGGTGCAATGATGGATCTACGTGGTCTTATTACATTTTTTTAAAAGTGGCCACATGTTTATGTGAGACTGCTGAAAGTAATCTCTATCATTGTTGTCATCACACATTACTGTCACTCGCTACAGTAGTAAAACAGCCCTTACAACAGATCATAGTCCCATTTCACATCGATCTGGGAAGCTATAAAATTATTCACAATACAGTCAGAATTCCTTACAATACAGTCAGATACTAACATGGTTCCATTACTTGGACCACAGGTTGGCAAATAATTTTAGATGGGGTCCGGATATGGTTGAAAATTTTTATCGATGTCCAGAAGAAAAAACTCCAATTCCTTATTAATTTTTACTTAAATTTTTATTCACAAAATAATATGAAATACAATAGATAGCCCTAATATGGCTACGAAGTTTTTCGCGACATATTTCTTGAATAAAAATCTCTCGATGTACAGGCCGTGTCAATTCAGGGTAAAACTCCAAGCTTTCGACCACTACCTCCATGGTCGTCGTCAGGGCTAAAACAGACTGTAGTGAACAATTTTTTTTTTCTTTATTGTATTTCAATTCCCCATCGGGGCGGGCTGGCAGCAGCATATGCGCTGCTCTTCAGCCGAAAGACATAGAACAAAACAATAGAAGACATTTAAAAAAAGCAATGGAGAGAATAAGGTGAACATAGATATAAAAAAGGGAGAACATCATGGAAGGCAATAGACAAAAAACGGGGTGACTGTAAAATGGAGATAAAAAAACTGTTGAAAAGTAGCACACACAAAAAGCCACACACTGCGACGATTAAAAGAACACAAGGCACAGTACCACAGGAGCATAAAGGTAGCGACGGATGGCATAGCACATAACGTAACACTGACGGCGAACCTCAAGGCAGTACACAATTAAAATCACACCTCTAGACGCACACGAGAAACAGCACTAAACACAACACTGATGTGGCACACTGATGATGATCAATACAGAGGATCTGCCAGGCGCAAGGAGATGAGGGAGACCTGAAGAAGGGTGGGAGGGGAAGAGATGGGGGA
The DNA here is from genome assembly GCF_021461385.2 of Schistocerca piceifrons. Classification (NCBI taxonomy): domain Eukaryota; kingdom Metazoa; phylum Arthropoda; class Insecta; order Orthoptera; family Acrididae; genus Schistocerca; species Schistocerca piceifrons. The sequence goes on along the minus strand of NC_060142.1, from coordinate 207,928,556 downwards.
GGGGAGTGGGGGGCGCGCGGAAGAGGGCCAGGTAGGGAGGGATGTGGGAAGGAGAGAGGCAAGTATGGGGTGCAGGGTCTCAGGGGAGGGGGGGACGGAGGAAAATCCGCTCTGGGAGAAGGAGGAAAGAGGAAAAGGGGGCCCTGGGGAGGGGGGGGGGAACAAGGCCAGGTTATAGTTGGAAGGAAGGGTAGATGTCACGGCGAAGTTCCTCATCCGGGAGGGGGAGGCATTGGAAATTGCCCTGATGAAGGAGATGGAGGGCGTGGAGGTGGAGAGAGGGAGGGATATGCGATAGAGGCGCGGCAACGGGTGGGGGGTGGAGAGGAAGGAGGAAACCAGAGGGTGGGGGGGATCAAGCCTGCGAACAATGTAAAGGATGCAGAGATGTTGGAGGAACAGGAGGAGGTGGGGGAAGGGGATCAGTTCATACAGGAGCCGTGTGGGGGAAGGAAGGCGGATACGGAAGGCAAGGCGGGGCGCATGGCGTTCAAGGATTTGGAGGGCCTTGTAAAAGTGGGTGGGGGCGGAGATCCAGGCGATGCTGGCATAACAGAGGATAGGACGGATGAGGGATTTGTAGGTGTGGAGGATGGTAGAAGGATGCAATCCCCATGTCCGGCCGGACAGGAGTTTCAGCAGGCGGAGACAGGAATGGGCTTTCTGCTGGATGGTCAGGAGATGAGGGGTCCAGGTGAGGTGTCGGTCAAGGGTGAGGCCAAGGTATTTCAGGGTGGGGGTGAGTTAGATAGGACGACCATAAAGGGTGAGGTAGAAATCATGGAGGCGAAAGGAGCGAGTGGTGCGGCCTATGATGATTGCCTGGGTTTTGGAGGGGTTGAGACGGAGGAACCACTGGTTACACCAAGTGGTGAACTGGTTAAGGTGGGTTTGGAGGGTACGTTGACACCGTTGAAGGGTAGGATAGAGAGCCAGGAAGGCGGTGTCATCAGCATATTGGAGAAGGTGTGTAGTGAACAAGCGAGGCTCCCACTTTTATATGCAAACGACAGCTTCTGATTAGCTGGAATACGTCATAGCAACAGCGATATCGCGCGTAGTGACGTGGTGCCCTCTACTTTCATAGATGTAGTTTCTATCCCACGTTGCTTGCAGCGCCATCCCTTGAATCAGGAGGTAAAGTGCGGGAAGTTTTTCCCTGCGATTTTTCTTTGTCCAGTGCACTCTTCCAAGTGTTGCTAAGTGCATAGCCATTGTCTCTATTAAAGTTATTATCGCTAAGTCTAATTTCGACTGCTTCCCGGATCAGCGGTGGCTGAACATAGCCTGCTCAACAAGCATAAGATTTTATTTGAAGAAACCAGACTAATAGCCCACGCATCGAATTACTGGGACTTAGTTTTAGCCCTGACGAAGACCGTGGAGGTAGTGGTCGAAAGCTTGGAGTTTTACCCTCAATTGACGCGGCCTGTACACCGAGAGATTTTTATTCAATAGATAGCCCTGTTTGTACTGAAAAATCCAGAAAGAAAGCCAAACATTCAGTGCCATTTTTTATTTTACTTTTCACTCACAAAATATGAAATACGATAGATAGGGATATTTGTATCAAAAATCATTGAGAGAAATTACATTTGCGGTATTGAGCAAGTTTCTTAAAGTTAGGTTCACGTGGGAGAGCTTATGCGAATAGTGTCTTCAAGGTGGGCGGCCGTTAATCTTCAAATTCAACTAAATACCTAAGTATTACAATTACGAACAACTTAAATTGGAAAGAACACATAGAAAATGTTGTGGAGAAGGCTAACCAAAGGCTCCGTTTTATTGGCAGGACACTTAGAAAATGTAACAGACGTACTAAGGAGACTGCCTACATTACGCTTGTCCGTCCTCTCTTAGAATACTTCTGCGCGGTGTGGCATCCTTACCAGATAGGACTGACGGAGTACATCGAAAAAGTTCAAGGAAAGGCAGCACGGTTTATATTATCGCGAAATATGGGAGAGAGTGTCACTGAAATGATACAGGATTTGGGCTGGAAATCATTAAAAGAAAGGCGTTTTTCGTTGCGACGGAATCTTCTTACGAATTTCTAATCATCAACTTTCTCCTTCGAATGCGGAAATATTTTGTTGACACCGACCTACACAGGGAGGAACGATCACCAAGATAAAATAAGGGAAATCCGAGCTCGTACGGAAAGATGTAGGTGTTCATTCTTTCCGCGCGCTATACGAGATTGGAATAATAGAGAATTCTGAAGGTGGTTCGATGAAATCTCTGCCAGGCACTTAAATGTGATTTGCAGAGTATCCATGTAGATGTAGATGCAGATGTACGGAACATCAGACCAGCTGTGTGGCTGGACTGAAAAATTTCTGCCAAACAGAACACAGTATGTCATTCTTAATGGAAAGAAATCTTCAGATGTAAAAGTAACTTCTAGCATACCCGAAGGGATTGTTACAGTACCATTACTTTGCACATTATATATAAATGGACTAATAAACTAGTTTCCGTGTGCCTCTTCGCGGATGATGCTATTCCATGAGGAGAAGCTACAACGCTAGAAAACTGTAGGGAAATGCAGGAAGACCTGCAGAGGGTCAACGTGTGGTGCAGGGACGGCAATAGACTCTCAGCGTAAACAAAAGTGCCTTGTTTCCCGTAAGTAGGCAAAAAGATCCATTGTTGTATGATTGCACAATTGTAGAATAATCTGGGAATGAGCGTACGGAGCGTTTTAAATTAGAACGACCACATAAAACCAAACACAGGTAAGGTAAATTCCAGACTTGAGATTCACTCGAATAATCTTCAGGAAATATAGTCCACCCTAAGGAGGTAGCTTAGAAAACCATCATTCGACCAATACTTGAATACTATTCATCAGTCTGTATACCTATCAGATACGATTCATGGACGAAATAGTGAAGATCCGAAGAATATGAGCGCACTTAGTTTCAGGTTTAGTTAACTAAACACTAGCTGCGAATAATATGGAATGAAGGTAAATGTGAAGAAGACGAAGGCAATGATTTTTAGAAGCGATAAAGGAGGAATATAAAAGTGAAAATCTGTGGAACAAGTTGGTAAGCTCAGGTACACAGGATTCAGAACTACCTATAATATAACGTGTTATCGGGAAATAAAAAACATTACCAAAGAGTACTTCTTGTGGCCCATTAAACAAACAACGAAAAAAATTGTGAAATATTTTGTTTGGAGTGTTGCCCTGCATGGTGCTGAAACAAGCAACTGCGGTGGAAAGAGCAGAAAATTGGTAGGACACTGAATTAGAAGAGACTGCGTAATAAGGGATGCGCTAGAACAGATGATGACTACGGAGAGCTTTAGAGCCAGAAGAAATTACCAGTTAATTGACAACGTAAAGACAAATGCATTACAAACAGCTGCAAAATGGATGGCGAGAAATCGGCACGGCTGGAGAAAGCAGAAGTTGCACGATGGACCTGTAACATATAATAATAATAATCATAAAGAAATATGTTAAGCCCCTAAGTGTTGCTCCTGTGGGGACTGTGAGAACAAGATTGATTACAGCACATGAAGAGTCATGTCGGCCGCCACCGTAGTCGACTGGATTGCGTCGCTACCTCTGCTGCGGAAGCACTGGGGCTCGATTAGCGGTACCTGCTCGGATTTTTTTGAGGTTGGTGGGTCTGGAGCGTGGTCTGTTCACCTTCGTGAGATCAAATGAGGAGCCACTTGATCATAGGAGCAGCGGCATCACCAGGATTCGTCTACTGGCTATAACGGCTGGAGGGATTGGTGACATGTTGGTCACATCTCAACGGCCATATATCGCTTCTCGTACTGCCTTGTAGGCAGTAGTCGGCCAGTCGGAAAGGGCCTAAAGTTATCGTCACAAGAGACGAGGCAGCTAACGTTGACGATAGTCAGCCCTAGCTGCATACAGGACGAGCTAGTTAACGTGAATTGCGCTCTCCGTCGGTCATTATTACCTTTGTTTGGCTTGTGAGCCACACAATTTCCTTACGGAAATGCAGGCGCTTAAAATAGGTGCGTTAACTCTGCTAGCGACTGTCGAAGAAGAGCGGAGAAAATCGCAAAGAAGATTTTTAACTCTTCGATGGCATGAACAGCGAATTGCTTGTACAGGAACACTACATGATGCTGTACAACGGTCCGAGATGTATACTATCAGAAGTTATTCGTTAACTCAGTGGTATTTGTATGCCATTTTCGGTTTTGTATTGAATATAGTCGAAGTGCAGTGTATAATGCGAGTCTGCGTATCCATAATATCCGTATTCTCGATATTACATTCACTAGCAACGCTCTGAAACAACGTCACCCTAGATTCAAAGATCGAGATTCGTTTCGTAATTACAATCGAATGGAAGAGGAGAGTTTTTTGAAGCTGGTCACCATCGCTGAAATGATATTTACCGGAAAGTTTCCAGTGTCTTTCTCCTTCCAGTATCAGGATTTAAATGTTTTACTGATGTGTGTACACTTGAAGATGTGATTTGACATCACGAAACCGGTCGTGTTCCTGTAAAAGTTCACATACGGCTGAAAGCTGGTTATTTCAGAAACATAGCTCAATTTCAGCTGCGGTTGCACTTAAGAAAAAATTATTTCTGACGTAGACTGCCTACCACGTTAAGATTTCTCGCCACTGGGGAAACATTCCAGTCGTTGGCCTGTGCAACAAGAATTGCAGCAAATACATTATTTATAATGTATAACATCGACTTTTGAGGTGATACCCCAATTAGATGAATAAGAAAGACCCAGACTCTTCTAGAAAAGAAATGTTGAAAAAAATTTTTTTGGAGAAAGTTAGGTTGAACCTGCGACCTTTTTCTTCACACTTTGCAGCTGACGACGCTATCAGCTGTGCTACAGTTTCAACACAGTTTCCACGTCTCTGTACATGATATTCACCGTCTAAAAATTGTATCTACAACCACCATTATTTAGTATGCAAACTGTGCCAAAAGGGCACTCTTTTGATAGATTATCATTATGCTGTAGCACTGAAACCCTATGCCTTTGTAGCACACAAGTTATAACTTAAAAACATCAACTATAGGAAGCCGTTACCTGCCAATCTACCGATGCGTAGTTTTCCGCTATTTTGTTAAACTAATCGTAGTTTCAGCGACGCTTTTTCGAGGGATTCATACTCTGTGAGAAAGAAAATCCACCCAATACGATGTTTAACTCCATAAAATACGGCGGCTCCTCTTTTCTGCTTGTGACGTTAAACGATGTCGTATCTACAATGAGGTTTTCACTCTGCAGCGGAGTGTGCGCTGATATGAAACTTCCTGGCAGATTAAAACTGTGTGACGGACCGAGACTCGAACTCGGGATCTATGTCCTTCGCGGGCAAGTGTTCTACCAACTGAAGTACCCAAGCACGACTCACGCCCCGTCCTCACAGCTTTACTTCTCCCAGTGTCTCCTACCTTCCAAACTTTACACAAGTTCTGCTGCGGACCTGCAGAACTAGCACTCCTGAAAGAAAGAATATTGCGGAGACATGGCTTAGCCACAGCCTGGGGGTTGTTTCCAGAATGGGATTTTCACTCTGCAGTGGAGCGTGCGCTGATATGAAACATCCTGGCAGATTAAAACTGCGTGTCGGATAGACTCGAACTCGGGACCTTTGCCTTTCGCGGTCAAGTGCTCCACCAGCTCCACCAATTTTTTTTTATATTTCGTTGCAATTGTTCTTGGCGGACGTCCTTTACCGCCCGTTGAAGTTAATCATTGATCCATTAACTCAGACTATTTCTTTTTTTTTTTTACAGAGGGCATTAAATTGAAAACTTCCTGGAAGATTAAAACTGTAGCAACTGAGCTACCCAAGCACGACTCACGCCCCATCCTCACAGGTTTACTTCTGCCATAAAAATATGGCACTTCAGTCTTTTGATCGCTATTTTTTATTTTCAATGACCGGTTTCAGGCTAGCTGCCCATCTTCAGATCATATATTGCAGTTACAGAGTAACTTGCCACTACAGAACTATCGGTTCTCTTCTGTAGTGACAAGTTACTCTGTAACTGCAATATATGATCTGAAGATGGGCAGCTAGCCTGAAACCGGTCATTGAAAATAAAAAATAGCGATCAAAAGACTGAAATGCCATTTTTTATTTAATGAACGATCGCGGAAATCGCATTAAGACAATCATGTCTAGTTTTGATTACTTCTGCCAGTATCTCGTCTCCTACCTTTCAAACTTTACAGAAGCTCTCCTGCCCCGAGTTCGAGTCTCGGTCCAGCACACAGTTTTAATCTGCCATGAAGTTTCGATGTCGTATCTCATTGCCCACGTTCCTCTCAATGAGGCAAAAATCTAACATGTGAGATTCTTTATTTCACGTTTGCGGCATAGAACGTCAGCAGTTTCTAGTTCACGTTCGTTTTCACATCCCGTGAGAGGACGGTTTAAGGCCTAAAACGTGAGTGGTGTTTACACATTAACAGAGGCATTCTTTCCGTGTACCACAGGCGGTTGGAATGGGCAGAGACCCTACTGAGTGGCACCACGCCACGCACATCACAGTGGTGTGCAGTCGGCCGGCGGCCGACGCAGCGGCCGGCAAGCTGCACCCGCCTCGCCCGCGGCGGCAACCGAGCCCACTGCACTCCCGATGCGAGTGAGAGCCACAGCCGTCGCTGCAGGGGAGGCCACGGAAAAAGCGAACCGAGCCGGGTGGGCGTGCGATGCTCTGCGGTCGGCCGGCGCGTCCTCTGGCTCTTACAAGCTCCAATTTGCCGTTACAAATAGTGATCAATGTAGCTGCACTACCGCGGGAGAGCGCGGCGCGCCTGCGGCTCGTACGTGCTTCTCGTGCCGCAAAGAACCAGGCGCAGCTGCATTTAAAGCGCTGCCTTATGCTAGCGCAGATATATCTGTTTCTTCAGCGTTTTTCTACTGAGATCGTGATGAAATCAGATTCCTTACAAGAAATGGGTCGAAGCTTCGAATCGAGGTAGCATGTTCACTACGCGACGAGAATACCTTCTAGAAAATTCGTTTTGTTCTTCGCATGAAAACAAGAAAATTGACAACACCAAGAAACGTAGCTTTAAACGCATGCTTGCCTAGGTACTCGACGAACAAGAGTAAAGCACAACGAGCCATAAGGTATTCATGAACAACAGCTCGCAGTCACTATGTAAATGTCGTACAGTCCTCCAAGATAAAAGTGTCCCTGTGTTATTTTTATCTAAAATCAGAAAATGCTTGTAGAAACTGCAATATACTAATTGCAATAAATTTTGAAACTGTCGGTATGTACAATACTGGCCATTAAAATTGCTACACTAAGGAGAAATGCAGATCATAAACCGGTATTCATTGGACAAATATATTACACTAGAACTGACATGTGATTACACTTTCAAGCAAGATCCTGAAAAATCATTACCCAGAACAACCACCTCTGGCCGTAATAACGGCCTTGATATGCATGGGCATTGAGTCAAATAGAGCTTGGAAGGCGTGTACAGGTACAGCTGCCCATGCAGGTTCAACACGATACCACAGTTGATCAAGAGTAGTGACTGCCGTATTGTGACGAGCCAGTTACTCGGCCATCATTGACCAGACGTTTTCAGTTGGTGAGAGATCCGGAGAATGTGCTGGCCAGGGCAGCAGTCGAACATTTTCTGTATCCAGAAAGGCCCGTACAGGACCTGCAACATGCGGCCGTGCATTATCCTGCTGAAATGTAGGGTATCGCAGGGATCGAATGAAGGGTAGAGCCACAGGCCGCGGTGGCCGTGCGGTTCTAGGCGCTGCAGTTCGGAACCGCTGGACTGCTACGGTCGCAGGTTCGAATCCTGCCTCGGGGATAGATGTGTGTGATGTCCTTAGGTTAGTTGGGTTTAAGTAGTTCTAAGTTCTAGGGGACTGATGACCTAAGATGTTAAGTCCCATAGTGCTCAGAGACATTTTCGAGCCACGGGTCATAACACATCTGAAATGTAACTTTCACTGTTCAAAGAGCCGTCAATGCGAACAAGAGGTCACTGATACTTGTAACCAATGGCACCCTATACCATAACGCCGGGTAATGCGCCAGTATGGCGATGACGAATACACGCTTCCAATATGCGTTCACCGCGATGTCGCCAAACTGGGATGCGAGCATTATGATGCTGTAAACAGAACCTGGATTCATCCGAAAAAATTACGTTTTGCCATTCTTGCACACAGGTTCGTCGTTGAGTACACCATCGCACGCGCTCCTGTCTGTGATGCAGCGTCAAGGATAACGGTAGCCATTTTCTCCGAGCTGATAGTCCATGCTGCTGCAAACGTCGTCGAACTGTTCGTGCAGATCGTTGTTGTCTTGCAAATGTCCCCATCTGTTGACTCAGGGATCGAGACGTGGCTGCACGATCCGTTACAGCCATACGGATGAAGTGTCTGTCATCTCGACTGCTAGTGATACGAGGCCGTTGGGATCCAACACGGCGTTCCGTATCATCCTCCTGAACCCACCGATTCCATATTCTGCTAACAGTCATTGGATCTCGACCAACGCGAGCAGCAATGTCGTCATACGATAAACCGCAATCGCGATCGGCTACAATCCGACCTTCGTCAATGTCGGAAACGTGATGGTGCGCATTTATCCTCGTTACACGAGGCATCACAACAACGTTTCACCACGCAACGCCGGTCAACTGCTGATTGTGTATGAGAAATCGGTTGAAAAAATCCTCATGTCAGCACGTTGTAGGTGTCGCCACCAGCGCCAACCTTGTGTGAATGCTCTGAAAAGCTAATCATTTGCATATCACAGCATCTTCTTCATATTGGTTAAATTTCGCGTCTGTAGAACGTCATCTTTGTGGTGTAGCAATTTTAATGGCCAGTAGTGTACATCTGTTAATTTTAGTTCTCGTAAAATCACACTGCTTACGCAGAACTGAACTGCATCGTCGACTGTTTCAATACCGCAGCGTACATTTTCTGTAAACAGTATGCACAGCTTTGACGAATTTCAAAAACAGCACCGTGGCACCACCAAAAGTTGCTGTTATGCACATGCAACACTTTTTTTCTGAAAGCAGGTTGATTTTATTCAGCATTCTAATACATTATATTGTACCTCACTCTTTTGGCTACGAAACCCGATTTGCCAACATGATCTCCGTTCAATACGACGGCCTAACTCCACCTTATTAAAATGGCTTGTATGGGTGCATGGTACCACTATACTGGTTTACGTCGGAGCCTACGTCTTGTTGCATAACAGCCTCCCACCATCCACAACTGTTTCCCGCGAAGTACATCCTTCATTGGGCCAAAGAGAAGGAAGCCCGAAGGCGAGAGACCGAGTTGGCTTACACGTTTGACGGCCCCAACTCGTGGACAAGTGAGTCATCACTACCAACAAAGACGTTCAGTTGTGCAGCGAGGTGTTTCAATGTGATTCATCGATCACCTCGAATGGGAGTGTCCGCACGTTCAACCATTGCAGGAATCACAGCTGTGTGCAGCCGGCCGGCTCGCGGGAGATCGGACAGGTTTGAGCGACCTTGTTGCGATAATGACTGACGACTCCCCCAACGCCTCGCGCGGCTTTTGTCCACTGCCAGGTTCCGTAGACATTCTGTAAGTGCTTATGAATATCTGCGATCGTCCGGTTTTCCACCAAAAGAAACTAAATGACAGCTCTCTGCTTGGAACGCACTTCGTTGCAGAACCATTTTGAAGGCTTCGTATAGCCCGCCAATATTCGGAACTTCATGAAACAATAGGGGCTGAACCGGGAATATTCCACGATTTTTCACAAAAATTCCGCAGTTTTACAACTGAAATATGCCGAGAAAGGAAAGTGATACATTACTTATTGAACGCCCCTTGTATATTTTCTCATAGACGATTAATCGTAGGAGAGCTTCTATGAAGTTTGGAAGGTAGGAGACGAGGTAATGGTGGAATTAAAGCTGTGAGGACGGGGCGTGAGTCGTGCTTGGGTAGCTCAGTTGGTAGGGCACTTGCCCGCGAAAGGCAAAGGACCCGAGTTCGAGTCTCGGTCCGTCACACAGTTTCAATCTGCCAGGAAGTTTCATATCAGCGCACACTCCGCTGTACAGTGAAAATTTCATTGAAGTTAAATACAGTTTCCTTGGTGACAAATACATAATTTTCTCCAGAGGTGAAATCTCTCACATATGATGGACTCCACGCGGGGTAGCCGCGCGGTCTAAGGGGCTCCTTGCCACGGCTCACGCGGCTCCCCCCGTCGGAGGTTCGATTCCTCTCTCGAGCATGGGTGTGTGTGTTGTCCTTAGCGTAAGTTACTTTAAGTCAGATGAAGTAGTGTGTAAACCTAGGGACCGATGACCTCAACAGTTTGGTCCCACAGGAACTTAACTCAAACCCCCCTGCTCATCTACTGCTTGTTAGTTACAGCGTCATCAGCGACCGTTTCTTGAGTGCTGTTGGAGTGGTTGGACATCCAGAACTCTTACCACATAGCTACAGCCAGAAATATATTTCAAAAAAGGCATCGGTCTTGGGTTAAGTTCGTCAACCATAATCTTTTTAAGCGACCGTTGGCAACAGATGAATGTAAAAGTGCTTTACGGTAAATGAATGGGTGAAAATCGTGAATGATTTTTGGTGTAAATCGAGCAATATGATTCAAATTGCTCTGAGCACTGTGGGACTTAACTTCTGAGGTCGTGAGTCCCCTAGAACTTAGAACTACTTAAACCTAACTAAGGACATCACACACATCCATGCCCGAGGCAGGATTCGAACCTGCGACCGCAGCGGTCGCGCGGTTCCAGACTGCAGCGCCTAGAACCGCTCGGCCACCCTGGCCGGCTAAATCGAGCAATAAACAGGGTGGCTGTTTGCTGGAATGCCGGACATTTGCCACGCCGGACATTTGCCACGCCGGACATTTGCCACACTTGCCCCTACGCCAGGTAGCGATCCCTCAGGTAAGGGACGCCCTTCTTCGTACTGCTTCTATCCGCTTTCAAACCACCGTCTCCACATCTTACTCGATACAACCAGTACGTAAGGGACCTTCTTCTTCGACATCTTGGCGAAATACAGAGCTTCTTTTCCGAAATCGAAATATTTATAGCTTTTGGGAAAGGAAAGCAATACCGACGATTATGTCAGTATGTAATTAGTTCTGCCAAGTATAAATATAGATTCCTCAGTCTGTACGGTAGCTTCCTTTCACGCTTACTGATTGCGATAGAAACAGTCCATCGACATGGGAGCAACAAGAAAGGAACGATGTAAAGAGAATGCGAATGTACGCTAATCATTTCTATTTGATCACTACATTTGTGCCTACTTTAATTACTACAACTGCATGCCCAAAACACAACAAGGAAAGAAGAAATGTGTATGTGAATGTTTGAAAAGAAGAACGACACATTCTATATTAATTTACTCTCTAAAATGCGAAATCCCTTGTGGTGAAACATTAGTTAATACAGTGTAGCGGGACAATGTTCAAAACATGACTGAAAATACTCTACATTCACTAAATAGAGATAAGAACATCTATGATTGACATGTCGTCTGAAGTCGACGTGCAGTTTTAAAATGTAAGAAATAAGCAAATGAAGTAATACAGAGAGCTGTGCTTGTAACGTACGTTGTTGTTCTACATTGTTTAGCTCTAGTATTTACAGGGTCACAGAGAAAGCATCCTACGTTTTGGAGCGAAAAGCCGTAATTGTAATGATCTGCATTACAACAGAAACAAGAAGCACAACTTAAGGAAAAATAATGTTATGTGTATTCCAGCTCACAAGCGACATTGAAGCAGATAGTTCCTGTCACTTAGTATGGGCAGAGGTTACATTCGACAACCAGAATAAATTAATAACTGGCTCCCTTTACTGACCCCCAGTCTCAGATGAAACAGTTACTGAACAGATCAAAGAAAACTTGAGTCTCATCACAAATAGGAACCCTATTCTACAATTATAGTTGGCAGTGACTTCAATCTACCTTCCGTATGTTGACAAAAATACATTATCAGACCCTATTGTAGATAGAAAACAACTTCTGTAATTGTTCTAAATACTTTTTTAAAAATTATTTTGAACAATTAGTTCACGAGCCATTCAAATTGTAAATGGTTACGAAAACACACTTGACCTCTTAGCCACAAATCACGACGGATACAGGGATTAGTGAACACAGTCGTAACGAGGCTCAACTCTGTAACAAAGAAATTCGCGAAAACTAAATTCGAAATATACCTATTTATAAAAGCAGCTAAAAATTCGATTGACTTCTCTCTAAGAGACAGTCTCCAATCCTTCCAAACTATGTACGTGAAGACCATATGTGGCTTAAGTTCAAAGAAATAGTATCAACAGCACTCGAGAAATTCATATCGAATAAATTAATAAGAGACGGAACTGATCCCCCATGGTACACAAAACACGACAGGAAGCTGCTGCAGGGGCAACGAAAAAGGCACGTATAATTTAGACGAACGCAAAATCTCCAATATTGGCGAAGTTTTACCGAGGCTCGAAATTTGGTGGGCATTTCAATGCGAGATGCGTTTAATAGTTTCCACAACGAAAGTCTCTCTAGAAACGTGGCGGAAAATCCAAAGAGATTCTGGTCCTATGTTAAGTAAACCAGCGGAAAGGCTCACTAAGTACCTTTACAGCGCGACAGTGACGGTAATGTTACTGATGAAGTGGAGTTACTAAATACAGTTTTCCGAAATTCCTTCACCGAAGAAGACGAAGTAAATATTCCAGAATTCGAAATGAGAACAGCTGCAAACATAATATAGAAGTAGGTATGCCTGGTGTTGCGAAGCAAATCAAATTACACTATCAAATAACTGATGTTACAGAGGTGCCTGAACTGTCAGTGACAGAGGAAATCATCAAATATCTTTTCAAAAAGTCCCTAATGTATACGAAAAGTAGGTCTCATACGTTTCTGATGTTCTTCAATAACAATTAATTTTCAGTAGTAGCTCCTTGCCTAGTTTCAGTTGCTTTTACTGGCCTGTTTAAAGATAATCAACAATTTGGTAGGGAATTTTAATTTTTACATCTAAATGTACTTAAATAGATTTACATCTGTTATAAATGTTTGCAGCTAAACATAAATAAAAAAATATTTGAGATGCCAAAATTGTCAACCTTATAATCAGATCAGTTTTGGGATGTCAATTTTAGGCTCAATTCAAAGGTTCAGTTCCCATTTTCTTTTACAAAAGCTTATACTATCAGTTTAACAAAGCATGTTATTTTAGGTGATAGTTGCAACTCTGAAGCTTAAGAAAATAATTTTAGAACTCACAATTATTTAATAATATGGCCATAATATTAGAAGGTAGAAAAAATTTATCTTAACGTGACAACAATAGGAGCTCTTACTTAAAAAGTAAATTGCTATTGAAAAAAATTAGATGTAACTGTAAATTCTGGTTACAGGAGGATCATTTGAGTGATGTTTAATGTTGGCTTCGTTAATTCACTGATTCTTGATTACGCGCTAGTAAACCTAGCTGGGACCAGCTAGTTACATCGTTAAGCTATTTAGGGATACTTCTGTGAGGCTGAAACACTCTTTAATTTTTACAATAAAGGCTGATTCCCATCACACTTTGCACAGGCTTTGGACTGTCAAAATGATAAATGACCATTTACCATTCTGATGTGTTTAAAATCAGCTTAAACAGGCTGAACTAATGTACACTCATTTACAATTACAACTTAATATTAGCGCCGATAATGCTGCTTCAATGTTTTAGTAATTTTAACTCAGTAATCTGCGAGGTCTCAGTGGTATTCATAGTTTGAATGCATTATTTTTAACGTATTCTAGTCCAGTTTCTGAATATGGGCAATGGCTTTCAAGCAAGGCCTAATGTTGCCAGTCTCTTCATAATTCTTTACGATTCTCTCTATCCCGTCGTCCAGCTTCAAGTACTTCTTCTTCCTCTTCTTACCTTCAAGATTCATTTCCAATTTCATGTACATGCAATTTGTGAGCTCTGCTTCCTTTTTCAAGCCCTCCACCAAATAGGTGGTTCTAGGGTGAGGGTTTCCAATAACACTATTTATTTTGTTGTGCCACCCTTCAACAGCATTCGTCGTTCGGTGCCTTTTTCCATAGAAGTTCCACATTTCTATTGGGATATCTTCACTGTCTAGCCAGTTGTTCACAAAGTAGTCAAAAAATTGAGAGACTCTTCCGTTATCAGGAGCTTCTGCGTGAATCTCAATCCATCCATTGCTTACGTCCTCCGGTTTTACAAATTCCAGCGCTGCACACATGCTGACGTGAAGTCTTAAATCCTCGTTCTGGCGGTACTCCTCAGTTAGACCGATAACTTAAATTCTCCTCCATAAACTCTTCATGTGAAAATAGCATCTATTTATTTCAATTGTGGGTAAAACTTGACGAATACCCGATATCTCAGCTGCCTCATAACCGACATTCACTTCTTTAGGACACCACTCAGGGACTGCCTGTTTTATCAGATGGAACAAAAATGGTTCAATGGTTCTGAGCACTATGGGACTTAACATCTGTGGTCATCAGTCCTGGTCATCAGTCCCCTAGATCTTAGAACTACTTAAACCTAAGTAACCTACGGACATCACACACATCCATGCCCGAGGCAGGATTCGAACCTGCGACCGTAGCGGTCGCGCGGTTCCAGACTGAAGCGCCTAGAACCGCACGGCCACACCGGCCGGCCTCAGAAGGAACAGACGAACGTATATGTCTTTCTTCTTATTTGGGAGCAGTGCAAATACAATAGGAAGAATGTTTGTTTAATCGGGCCTCCTAAGTCTACGTGTATGGTGTAGATTTGTGCGAACTGCTTGCTGCAGCTCTTAAATGTTCCATCCATAAAAAAATGGGAACATGTTTCTAACTTACTTTTCCCTTGCTTCCACTAAAAATCATTATTCTCTACTCTAATGTATCGTCTTCTAGAAGAAAACTAGTGCCATCTCCCATTTTTAATAGAGCTTCATGAAGATCAATTTCATAAGAGTTCTTAGGCTCTTGTTGGTTCCCCCGCGCTTGACTCCGTCGACGACGAACGGTTCTCTTCATAGATTCTGAATTAGGCATCACTGTAACAAAGTCATAACCTTTATTATGAAGACTTCCCATTTCATCCGCGTATATCTCCGATAACTGTGTAGTTTCTTCTTGAGACCTTCTCTTCGCCCTTTCCATTTGCTTTCTCATTTCCAGAGCCACATCGTCAGGTGGTCCACAGAGATGTTCTGATACGTTCAACACTTCTCCGCTCTTCGAAAGCAGCTTTCCCTTGCAATGATCCGCTTTTCGGCGTAAGCACATCCACGTAACAACACCTTCTTTAGATTCCCTCTGTTTAAGATACGCGTAACCATTGTAATGAGCAGAAGGCGTGCCCTTGTTCGTTGTAATAACTTCAACACTGATGGTCACGTTAGGAACTTGGAAAGCAAACTGAGTGTAAGGACTTTTGTTGCGACCAGTGTGCGGGTTCGGTGACCGTCCACGGGAATTTCAGGGGTTGGGCGGCGGGTGAGGAGGAGGAGAAGGAGGAGGAGGCAAGGGACCCGACCCTTCGGAGCAGGTAAAATCGTGGCAAATGTCCGGCGTGGCAAATGTCCGGTGTGGCAAATGTCCGGACACCGTTTGCTGTCTTTCTTGAAGCAATTTAATCCACACTCAAGGAGCCTAGAAGGTAGAGCCGTTGATCTGCTAGCTACTCTGCTGCTTAGGTGTGCACGTGTGCATCTGCGCGAGCGCTGCCGGAGCCGGGCGCGCTGTCAGGTGGATGCAGTGGGTAGAGCACAGTGATTGAGCACCTGCGAGGCCCGTCGTACCTCCGGCGGTTGCCAGGAGGTGGCGCACGGGGCCGGAGTAGCGCGCCGCTGCCCAAGGGCGCGCCGCGCGCCGGGCATCAATCATCGCCGCATAGCGGACACGCCCCCAGCACACCCTGCGAGCGCTCCGGGCCCAGCCGTACCTCCCAACAACATTGCGTCACTGCCATTAGCTGCCGCTACACTGGGCCGCATTTTGCCGTTGAGGAAGGACGCTGCTTTGGCGCCCACAAGAAAAAACTCACTGCGAAGCGACCCGACCACACACACACACACACACACACACACACACACACACAGCTGTCATAGTCCTAGATGGTGCCCTACATGCTTCTGACCCTCAACAAATTCTTGTGGGAATACCTTCGGGCCGCGCGGAGTGGCCGCGCGGTTAGAGGCGCCATGTCACTGACTTCGCGATCCCTCCCGCAGGAGGTTCGAGTCCTCCTCTCTCTCACTCTCACACACACACACACACGCAAATTGACATTCACGTACACTGCACTCCCATTCACTGGTAAGTAGGGTTTTTGTGGTCATCTGCCAGTAGACATCTGCATCTACACACAGTGAGTCCAAAAAGTATTCGTCTAGTTGTAATTTTAAAAAAAAAACTAAGTATATGTCACGTGAAAGGAAGGGAGCATAAAATGTGAACATCCAGTCATATGCAACAAACCTTGGTAAGTCATTTTTATTGATGGACATCCATAGCGATAACAAATTTGACAAATTGGAGAATTAATTCAAGGGCTACTTCACTCATTTTTTTTTTTAATTTACAATCTGAAAATATCATTTCAATTACAAAAATTAGTATTTAGTGGGCTTTCCCTTGGCAGCTATTACTGCTTGTAGTCGTCTGGGCATCGACTTGACCAAGTTTGTCGTCAGCGAGGCTGGAATTTCGTCCCATTCGTCTTGAAGTGCTTCTTTTACGTCTCTCTTATTAGAAATGTGTCTTCTCCTGATGCTATCTACCAGTACTTTCCAATAGTATTCAATTGGATTAATGTCTGGGCTCTGAGAAGGGGTGTTAATTTGTACACGAACCACAGGCTTGTGTTAGTGCCGTATGCTTTGGGTCGTCATCTTGTTGAAAAATATAATTTCCTTGCTGACCTAATTTTTCGGCGCTAGGATTCAGGTTGTCTTTTAAAATGTTGATATACATATGACCCATTGTACCTTCTACGAAATGTAATTTTCCAACACCTGCAGCACTGATACAGCCCCACACTATCAGGGAGCTGTGTTTAGCCGTTAGCACAAGATTGCGTGGCAACATCTCCGCAGTCTTCTTACTCCACACCATTCGCCTGCCATCCGACTCGGATACGTTATATTTACTCTCATCAGAAAATATTACCCTATTTCAAAAGTCTTCCTTTTCGAAGCTATGTTCCATCCCAAAATGAAGACGTTTCTTTCGATTCTGTTTACTGACCCAAAATTCCTTGCCCGCTACCCGGCCGTAATACCCATACATTTTGAAGGTATTTCTGATTGTGTTGGCACTGGGCGTCCGGTATGTGGTTGGTTTCTTCATGACTTTGTTGCGCAAAATCGATCTATTATCGACTGATCGTCGATCTAGTACTATCGACTACTTTAGCAATCTCGTAAGAAGTTTTGCACTCATTATGTAGGCGCAGAATCAGTTTCCTTTCGATCAGCGTCGTCCCCCTGGCGCCGTTCAGAACCACAACAGGCGATAAGAGTGGGGCCGCGCACGGTTGACTCTAGTGTGTGCCGTGGGTCAGCGTTACAGTTTAATCACTGCGAGCAGAATTTCGGCACGTTCAGATGGTGGACGAATACTTTATGAACTAGCTCTTGTATTACATTTTCAATTTAGTTAACCTTGCTGTCGATCTGGATGTATTTATTTCCTTGCCTTTCAACAAAAATGACTTTCTGGGGTACTTCTTAAATGACTGGCTTTTTAGATTTTGTATACATTTCTTTTCATGTTACACAGACTTTGTTTTCTAAAAGATATGCAGCTAGACGAATATTTTTTGGACTCACTGTAAATACACCGCAAGCAAGCTTGGATGTACAGTACGCTCTTCAAAAGCTACAACTTTCTGAATTGCAATTTCGTGGACATTATGATAAAACAATACACTATTAAAGGGTGAATAAATTACTATTGTTATTATTATTATCATCACCATCATTATAGGTATTTCCTTTTCGGACAGGCCATCCAAGGACGACGTGCCAATTTCAGTCCCATATTCGTTGATCTCTTCTTTTCTTCCAATGCTCTTGCACCTGTTCACTATATTTTGCAGAGAGAGCGGTTATCGCTTAACCAGTTTTCGGTTATATCGCGGTTTTTATTCCCAACGCTAGTTTAACCCGAGTGTTAAAACAGCTCAAAATTCCGGTTTCTGAAAAAAAAAGATTTTCCGTTTTTATTTCTGTTACTTCCTGTAATAAACGCAGTAATCGAATAACGGCTGAAAAACTTTAAATCACGCAATTTCAAGATAGACAGACTCAAAACATTAAATTAAATGGGCAAGTAAAAGTCCATCCACCATTCACTGCTTTCCTCAAAAAGTGGTTGAATACTACCAAAAAAAAAAAAAAAAAAAAAAAAAAAACACCAGTATTCTCCTAGTGATTCTAACTTTTTGTAACTCTGCTCAAAAATCTTGTTGTAATCGAGTATCATACCACTGTTTAGTTGTTACGAAAAGTGAGTGCTAAAGGGTGAAAACTGAGGTCGAAGAACGTTATTTTTCGTGTTAATTTGTCCGTTTTCAAGGGGTACAAGCAGATAAAGGCACATTATGTAGGCACAGGTAGCAAATCAGCTACTTCCTATCTTTATTGTAAGTTGTGTACGAACTGTTAACTTTTAAGTTTTCTCCTTATATAATGTCACAAGTTTGTTGTGGCTCTCCCATTCTTAATCTTTTAAAGCAAATGGAGCATTGTACTTCATTGATACCGCACTTTGTTAAATACTTCCAGACTAGACATGGTACCATTCTGCAGTACAACTAATGTGTGACGTTGACAGCGAGGAGCTACCATATAGATCACATGAGGCAAGTCTCGCGTCGTGCACATATGGCCGGCCGGTGTGGCCGTGCGGTTCGAAGCGCGTTAGTTTGGGATCGCGTGACCGCTACGGTCGCAGGTTCGAATCCTGCCTCGGGCATGGATGTGTGTGATGTCCTTAGGTTAGTTAGGTTTCAATAGTTCTAAGTTCTAGGGGACTGATGACCTCAGTAGTTAAGTCCCATAGTGCTCAGAGCCATTTTTTGCTCATATGTGCGTACCATCTAATAGTCCACGCCACATAATAACAGGTGCATTACCGTCTCATAAATGCTGCACCAATTCTTATGCCATGTGTGAGTTTCTCGTTTATTAAAACAGCATTGATCGCTTTCCCCATTTTCTATAGTAACGCAATACTTCAAAGCAATAGAAATTTAACGTTTAACAACTACCTTTTTTAAAAGGGTTTATTTAAAAACCATATCTTTTAGAACTGCTGCTATGGTTAACTGATATGTGGATTTACATCTTTAACTTTTGTGGTCCTGTCCTCCTCAGTTGCGCGTAATACTACGGTATATTGATAATTTTCACTTATGGACCGTCTGACAGCAACTGAATAAAACACAATTTTAGTGCCATACGCGTTTCGCCTTTATTTTCTGCAAGGCATCATCAGTGGCCTGGAATATGTACATATGTTAGCTATTTTATTTACATTTTTGTCACTGTGCCTATAGGTTATAAACAGTTCTGGTGGTTGGTATTTCCTATTAAGTGGTAATGTTTTGAACTGTACTTACAGGTTGCGTAGACAGTTTCTTACATATTACGCTCCTGTTGCATTTTTGGTGTTGTTCTTCTTCCTATGAGCGCCAATTTGCTGTTTTTTCCGCATTCCACAGCACTATGCACTGAATGCTTGTTTTAATGCAATGTTTTGGTTTCTGTTGCCGACTGTCAAATGTTTTTGACAAAGATCGAATATTACTGCCAAACTTATGAGTGTAACTATTGAAGTATCTGTGGTCTGTTCGTGTATGCATTTGTGTGTGTGTGTGTGTGTGTGTGTGTGTGTGTGTGTGTGTGTTTTTCTGGTGTCGTATTAATTTAATTTAATTTTATTGTATTTATTTATTTATTTTTGTTTTTGTCCTGTGTATGTGTGTGTTTTGGTGTGATATATATTTTTTTTGTGCTGTGTGTGTGTGTGTGTGTGTGTGTGTGTGTGTGTGTGTCTGAATTTTGGTGTTACATATATATATATATATATATATATATATATATATATATACATTTTTTTATGTTATCATTTCCTTTATTAAGTGTAGTAGGGAGCCTGTGCTGATGTGTGTTTGTTCATTTATCACATGTTTGTTTTCTGCTATGGCTTTCTGGATGTGGAAGTTTTCTTGCATTTGTATAAGATGTTTGTCATGGTTGCTTATTCTCATTATTTTCATTTCTTGTTCCACGTTTGCAGGATGATGGTTGTAGTGTTTCAAATGCTCTGCAAATGTGGAATGGTTTGTTTCATACTTCCAACATCTGATATGTTCTTTGTATCTTGTTTCAAAA
The DNA here is from genome assembly GCF_021461385.2 of Schistocerca piceifrons. Taxonomy (NCBI): domain Eukaryota; kingdom Metazoa; phylum Arthropoda; class Insecta; order Orthoptera; family Acrididae; genus Schistocerca; species Schistocerca piceifrons. The sequence continues at coordinate 207,908,126 of NC_060142.1, read as the reverse complement.
TTCCTGCATGTCATGCCTATGTATACTGCATCACAACTTTGACATTCAAGTTTATATATTCCTGATTGTTGAAATTTGTCCCTCTTGGTAGCTGGCTGGCTTAGGTGTGATTGAAGGGTTTGCCCAGGCTTATATGCTATTTTGAAGCCCTGTCTCTTTAGGATGTTTGCAACTCTGTGTGTTAGTTTATGTGTGTAGGTCATGGTGTACCATCTGGTTCTTTTCTGTGTGGTGTTGTCATTGTGTGTGTTTGTTGAGTGTGTTTGTAAGTGTTCAGCTTGTGAGTTCTTTTGTATTGTGGAAATGTTGTGTTTGTTTTTTATTTGTGTTTCTATTTTTTGATTGAGCCTGTGTACCACATGTGTGTCATACCCGTTGTTCCTAGCTATTTGTATGATCGTGTTCATTTCTTGTTCATAGTTTCTCTTGCTGAGTGGGATTCTGTTTAATCTATGTAACATGTGTCTTAGTGCTGCAAGTTTCTGGCTTTGGGGGTGGTTGGATGTGGAATGTATTATTGTGTTCGTGGCTGTTGGTTTTCTAAAGATGTTAAATGTATGTTTTCCATTTTCTTTTTTAATTGTAATGTCAAGAAAATTTATTTGGTTTTCTTTTTCTTTTTCAAGTGTGAATTTTATGTTCTTATGAGCTTTGTTTATTTCTGAATGGAGTTCATCTATTTTTTCACTTGGCTCGTCTACCAGACAAATAATGTCATCCACGTATCTGTACCAATTTATGATTTTGAAACTTTCATTTGTGGTTATCTTATCAAATATCTGCTTTTCAAGGTGACTGATGAAAATGTTTGCTAGTGTTCCTGATATTGGGGATCCCATGGGCAGTCCATCAGTTTGTAGATAATATTCTTCCTCAAACTGAAAGTAGTTTTGTTCCGTTGTCAGTCTGAGCATATCTGTTATTTCTTTTATTGCGTCTGTGGTGAGGTTGCTGTGGGATGAGAGATTTTGTTCTATGATTTCTATTGTTTCTGTGATAGGGATGGAGGTATACATATTTTCTATATCGAATGAAATCAGTGATGCTGTGTGTGGTACCTGTATGTTCTGTATGTTTTCTATTAGGTTTCCTGTGTTTATCACTGTTCTGTTGTTTTCTACTTTATAGTGTTTTGTAACTAACTTTTGGAGGTGTTTGGCTATGCGGTATGTTGGGGCTTTCTTGAAGTTGATAACAGGTCTCATTGGCATTCCGTCTTTATGTACTTTTGGTTGACTGCGGAGTGTTGGTGCTTGTGGGTTTTTCTGTGTTAAGTAGTATTTCTGTTTGTCTGTGAGTGTGTGTTCAATGTTTTTCAGTGTTCGTTTCACATTTGCCTGGAATCGTGTAGTTGGATCTGACTTCACATACATGGCAATGAAACATTTACAAAACAAACATAAACACAAAATAATGAAACTAACAGTAAAAAAGACGCAAAAATACATTTACATTTTAAATGTGAAACCACATGAACACCAACACACATTCCATCCACGCTTAGTTAACCTAACAGAGACAGAACTACACGAAAACGAAAAAATGCTCTCGGAAAAAGGTTTGAAACACTGCACCAATAGCAAAGTGAACAATCAATACATAGAAAATCTCATAGTAGAAACCGAACACATCCTTACACGTGAAGAACAACAAAACAATTGTGAAATAAACATAAGACTGACAAGAGAACTAGTAAAAGAAGAAATAAAAGGCATAATAAAACAAACACAGCAGACACACAATATGAACAACCAAACAGAAGCAGCTACTATGAAAAGGTTAAAACAAAAGTTAACAAACAACAACGTATTAATAACAAGAGCGGATAAGGGAAATGTAACAGTACTCATGGATAAAGAGCAATACATCACAAAAACCAAGGATTACATAAACACCAACGCAATACAAAAACTGAAGTCAGATCCAACTACACGATTCCAGGCAAATGTGAAACGAACACTGAAAAACATTGAACACACACTCACAGACAAACAGAAATACTACTTAACACAGAAAAACCCACAAGCACCAACACTCCGCAGTCAACCAAAAGTACATAAAGACGGAATGCCAATGAGACCTGTTATCAACTTCAAGAAAGCCCCAACATACCGCATAGCCAAACACCTCCAAAAGTTAGTTACAAAACACTATAAAGTAGAAAACAACAGAACAGTGATAAACACAGGAAACCTAATAGAAAACATACAGAACATACAGGTACCACACACAGCATCACTGATTTCATTCGATATAGAAAATATGTATACCTCCATCCCTATCACAGAAACAATAGAAATCATAGAACAAAATCTCTCATCCCACAGCAACCTCACCACAGACGCAATAAAAGAAATAACAGATATGCTCAGACTGACAACGGAACAAAACTACTTTCAGTTTGAGGAAGAATATTATCTACAAACTGATGGACTGCCCATGGGATCCCCAATATCAGGAACACTAGCAAACATTTTCATCAGTCACCTTGAAAAGCAGATATTTGATAAGATAACCACAAATGAAAGTTTCAAAATCATAAATTGGTACAGATACGTGGATGACATTATTTGTCTGGTAGACGAGCCAAGTGAAAAAATAGATGAACTCCATTCAGAAATAAACAAAGCTCATAAGAACATAAAATTCACACTTGAAAAAGAAAAAGAAAACCAAATAAATTTTCTTGACATTACAATTAAAAAAGAAAATGGAAAACATACATTTAACATCTTTAGAAAACCAACAGCCACGAACACAATAATACATTCCACATCCAACCACCCCCAAAGCCAGAAACTTGCAGCACTAAGACACGTGTTACATAGATTAAACAGAATCCCACTCAGCAAGAGAAACTATGAACAAGAAATGAACACGATCATACAAATAGCTAGGAACAACGGGTATGACACACATGTGGTACACAGGCTCAATCAAAAAATAAAAACACAAATAAAAAACAAACACAACATTTCCACAATACAAAAGAACTCACAAGCTGAAAACTTACAAACACACTCAACAAACACACACAATGACAACACCACACAGAAAAGAACCAGATGGTACACCATGACCTACACACATAAACTAACACACAGAGTTGCAAACATCCTAAAGAGACAGGGCTTCAAAATAGCATATAAGCCTGGGCAAACCCTTCAATCACACCTAAGCCAGCCAGCTACCAAGAGGGACAAATTCCAACAATCAGGAATATATAAACTTGAATGTCAAAGTTGTGATGCAGTATACATAGGCATGACATGCAGGAATTTTGAAACAAGATACAAAGAACATATCAGATGTTGGAAGTATGAAACAAACCATTCCACATTTGCAGAGCATTTGAAACACTACAACCATCATCCTACAAACGTGGAACAAGAAATGAAAATAATGAGAATAAGCAACCATGACAAACATCTTATACAAATGCAAGAAAACTTCCACATCCAGAAAGCCATAGCAGAAAACAAACATGTGATAAATGAACAAACACACATCAGCACAGGCTCCCTACTACACTTAATAAAGGAAATGATAACATAAAAAAAATGTATATATATATATATATATATATATATATATATGTATATATATATATAACACCAAAATTCAGACACACACACACACACACACACACACACACACACACAGCACAAAAAAATATATATCACACCAAAACACACACATACACAGGACAAAAACAAAAATAAATAAATAAATACAATAAAATTAAATTAAATTAATACGACACCAGAAAAACACACACACACACACACACACACACACACACACAAATGCATACACGAAGAGACCACAGATACTTCAATAGTTACACTCATAAGTTTGGCAGTAATATTCGATCTTTGTCAAAAACATTTGACAGTCGGCAACAGAAACCAAAACATTGCATTAAAACAAGCATTCAGTGCATAGTGCTGTGGAATGCGGCAAAAACAGCAAATTGGCGCTCATAGGAAGAAGAACAACACCAAAAATGCAACAGGAGCGTAATATGTAAGAAACTGTCTACGCAACCTGTAAGTACAGTTCAAAACATTACCACTTAATAGGAAATACCAACCACCAGAACTGTTTATAACCTATAGGCACAGTGACAAAAATGTAAATAAAATAGCTAACGTATGTACATATTCCAGGCCACTGATGATGCCTTGCAGAAAATAAAGGCGAAACGCGTATGGCACTAAAATTGTGTTTTATTCAGTTGCTGTCAGACGGTCCATAAGTGAAAATTATCAATATACCGTAGTGATATGTGGATTTTTCTACCCTGTTATGAGTAAAAAATGAAAAACAACAGCTATAAGCGGGACCAAAAAATACTGAAAAATACCGGTTATTCAGAACTGGAATACAATTATCGGTTTTAATCGGTGATTTTTCCCATCTCTAATCTTTTGTCTTCCTGTCTTCTGACCACTTCAGACCAGCTTTTTTTTCGCTTCTCTATCTTGAAATAGGGATGAGAGAAACCGACTGGTTAAAATCTATTCCGGTATTTGAAATCTGAATAATCGGTATTTTTTGGTGTTTGGTTGGTCGAGGCTATTTTTTTAAATTTTTTGCTAATAACCAGGTAGAAATCCAGTATGTCACCTTGTCACCACGGCGGGGCTAAAACTGTGTAATGGAAATTTTTTGCCAGCCACTGTGGCTGAGCGGTTCTAGGCGCTTCAGTCTGTAACCGCGCTGCTGCTACAGTCGCAGGTTCGAATCCTGTCTCGGGCATGGATGTGTGTGATGTCCTGAGGTTAGTTAGGTTTAAGTAGTTCTAAGTTCTAGGGGACTGATGACCTCAGATGTTAAGTCCCACGGTGCTCAGAGCCATTTGAACCATTTTGTTAAGTCCCATAGTGCTTAGAGCCATTTTTTTTTAATCTTTTGATCGTAGGATGGCCTCAAGATGGAACTGCGAACCGATACCGGGAGCTAATCGGAAAAATAAATAAACTGTGACTGTAGACTAAAACATAAACGTTTTCAGTATTTAAAAGGTCACTGGCCCACCAACTATATATCCGGGATATGTAAAATTTTTCTAATGTAATTAATTTTTTTTAATTGAGTAATGTTTATTCTTAAAATTCCCTTTGCTTTGAAATATTGGGTTATTATACATAAAATCTCACTTAACAACTACTCACTCATATTTCTGGCACTCTCATATCTCGAAACGAGTCACTTTTCTCACATCCGTCAGCTACAGTAAAATTCCAATATGGTTTTAGTCACCCCTACGCATCTTGCAACTGATCCCATTTCTACAGCTTAGCGCATGCAATCGTCCCAGTTTAAGGCGGAACAGAGTAGAAGTCGGAGAAAGCCATATGCACCACCTTTTGCAACCCTTGTAGAAACAGAACGACCTGAGTTAGTGTGACAGGACCGTGTTTTGACCATTTGGACGAAATGCACGCATTGTGGTGCGTCTCCAAACCAGATACAGGTACTACAGTCCAAAGCAGATCTGCGTCCTTTCACATCTATCAGCCCAAGATGCTATCATCGTTATTCTGTACCATCCAACAGAGAAAAATTACGAACTATAAAAGCTCCACTAACGTCTTCCACTATAGAACTCACCTAGCCACCGATGCTGGCACGTTGATGCATAGCTGCAGCAGCGATCCAGCGCAGATAGAGAGATGTCGCGATGCTTCTCAGAATAGCATTCCTCCTAGCATTCCTAACGGAACAGCCCATCCGTCACTAAACTTACCCGTCAAACTGCTACCGGTGTCAGTGTGGCACGATCCTATTAAATATACAGCTCTCCATCCACTGCAGAAGCCAGTTTAAGGTTTCATCGCCTGTACTGTAGGAGGGTGATAGTATCCTGTAGACTAGGGCTTCCCAACGTGTGGTCCGCGGATTCCTTAGGGGTCCGCCGACTCTTTCTAGGGGGCCCGCGGCCACCCTTCACCAAATTGTGTAAAATAATGAGTAAACTTATTGAATAAAAATGTGAAAATCAAATTCATCACTTGTTTTTTGTGTGAAAAACATGTGTATATTTACTTCAGGTCGTATTCCCAAGCAGTCTTTGCGGTTCCTAAGTGAGGACACATACACAGTTTAGTGCCGGAGAGTGCGGCTTCTCTGATTGTTTCGCAACAATACGGAGGTCGTTTGTGCGCCGGCTCACGGCGGTAGATGCACAGAAACTTTTTACACATGCGCGGAGAGAGCTTTGTCGACCAATCACAGCGCTCGCAGGTACCTATGCGGCTCCAGGCATCGTTAAATGTTAAACTTACTTTGTCAGTGCACTGTCTATTTCATAAGCCGATTTTTGACCTTCAAGTTGTTTTCATTCATCTCTAAACCAAAGACTATTGATACTTTGGGGAGGGGGGCTCATTGGGAACATGGAACTTGCATTAAGAAGCTTTCAGTTCCCGAGGGTTTCGCTCTGAAATTTAAAGTTACTGTGCTCTTGACTGACTAGGGGTCTGCCATGGATTTTCGACTGAAGAAGGGGTCCACCAGCTGAAAAGGTTGGGAAACCCTGCCGTAGACTACACTATAAATCACAAGAGACGTTCCCTGTGGCTCTATCTCGTTGTTTGAAGCATTATCTGTTTCTGCTGTAGCACGCTTTGTACATCGCCATACATTTTGTTTTTCTGCCATGACTTTGAGGTCTCTGTCAGCGTCTAAACTGACATTAAGACGTTCTCATCCACGACCTCTTGCATAAAACTAGACACCGCACAATGCAAATCATGTTATTTCTGAGGCTGCCATAACACGCCACACACACGTAAACACTGGATGATTTTAAATAAAAGAGAGTTACAACATAAGCAAGTCGATAGAATTGCGAAAAAATTATTTGAAGGTCCCACCATTTTTCTGGGGAAGGGGAGGGGGGTTAGGGTAGTGTGGGTAGCCCAATTGACCTATCTTCCCGCCAAATTCCGCCATCTGGAGTTACGTCATCGCCACCATCTTGGATGACGTCATGCGCTGTTGCCAAATCTACACGCCGCCATCCTGCATGACGTCATAGCCGCCATCTTGGATATATCTGGCAACAATGGAGAGTGGGGTGGTACATAGGTTGTCCCAATACTGGTAGCTGTCAGCCACTGCAATAGTAGCCCTTGGGCAGCCAGTACGAGGCATGTCATCGACAGTTCCTGTGTCTCTGTATATTCTCCATGTCCGAACAACGTCGCTGTGGTTCACTCCGAAACGCCTGGACACTTGACTTGTTGAGAGCCCTTCCTGGCACAAACTAACAATGCAGACGCGATCGAACTGCGGTACTGACCGTCTAGGCATGGTTGAACTACAGACAACACGAGCCGTATACACCCTTCCTGGTGGAATGACTGAAACAGATCGACTGTCGAACGCCCTATGTCTATTAGGCGCTGCTCATGCATGGTTGTTTACATCTTTGGGCGGGTTTAGTGACAACTCTGAACAGTCAAAGAGACTGTATCTGTGATATAATAACCACAGTCAATGTCTACCCTTCAGGAGTTTTGGGAACCAGAATGATGCAATGGGGAGCAGATGATTTGTCTGTATGATCTGAAATGTTGTCACCTAGTTGAACTACGACACGGCACGAATTACGAATCTAAGCTTGGAAAGATGCTCTGTCTACTGATAAGTGTTATTTTGATGAGAGTCTGCTGAAATTCCAGAGGTACTTATAAATTAACATGTACTTTTTTTTACAGCTAACTAAATATACTGTTTTTATACTGTATATTTCATTTTGAAACAAGTTGAAGGAAAGATTAGAACACATATATTCCACTTGTTTTTTTCTTAATTTCTTAGAGTACCTAATACATACTGTACTAGTGACCTCATAACCTGTTGGTGGACGATAGTTATCCCTACGGGTGCGTTCATCTGCATTTGTTTCTTCTAAAAACTAGCTATAAATATCTATTACAAAGTCATCCATTGCAGCTACCGTTAAACCCACACACTACAGAAGGCTACAGAAAGAAACTAAAATAATGTTGAGAGAGAGCTAATGACAACAAAATGTGGGAGAGAAGGAATAGAAAGATTAATAGAAAGGCGGAAGGAAGACAGAAATTTATTATTTCAAAAATTATACTTGGAAGCGCCGACAAGTAGCTACTAAGACAAGACCGTACGCAATTTTAATTTCAGTAACTGGGATACTCTACATCCTGTTTCCTTTTCACACTACGGTTAGGAGTTAGTATACGGTGTACCGGAGTATTGTCCATTTACAGAGGTATTGAAGATCCTGTCTCTATTTCAGACTACATTACGGGTGCAAAGACAGCTTGACTTCGAAAACAAAGAGAAGCTGGCTGTCTGGTAAACAGTTTTCCTCCGTTCCACTCCTGGTACCGAGCCCTTTCCCGCTTCCCCGTAACATCACATTCTTCTAATCTGTGCACGCATTAGTTGGTCGTGCACTAGTGGACAGTTGTTGCCCTTGGGCAGTGTTTACTTTTTGTCGATTGTGATGTTCTATCTTTGCCTGCGGCTAAGAATCCTCACCAAAGACTTGAAATGACAAGGCGTTGCGCATTCGGCACCGTGTTTATTGCAATCCCGTCTAAGCACTGAGCTTTCATAGTGATACAGGATTCCAGTCTGAAAAAAAAGTTTCAGATGTCATCTTTATGAGACTGCGTTGTGAACTGCATCAAAAGATTACACTCTGTTCACAAGGAGAATGAAAATTCATTTGAGACAGTATGGGACTAGAGCGTTTTTCTACGTCGAGCTGCCACTTTCCTTTGCTAAGCATTTTGCTTGTACGAAGATAAAAAACACGCGAAAAGCACCAAGTTCTAAGTTTATAGCTTCCCCTAAGAAAACTATTTCTTGTTAATACTGTTTTCTATTTGACCTTGTACTCGTGGTAGTTTATTACTTGGGAACACGAAGCCGGAAAAGGAAAGACAAGTGCTACTCTCATGTCGGCAAGAGCCTGGTAAAACATAAATGCATGAGGAAACCGGTTATAGCTAATTAACAGGGAATACGAGTAGTGTAGCCGGTGTATCAAGTTTTGTAACTTGACGAACATTACGTTTCCCCAGTGCCACACTACCAGAAAGTAACTCCATTTTTGTCCCTTTGCAGTTCTCTTTCCCTCTTGTTCTTCTAGCATAAAGGTACTGCTGTTTACTCGTAACTGCGGATTACTACAACGGGTTTCAAGACGGGGTCAATTTCTAAGGATTAAATTTATAATAAGTGTTAAAGACCTAAAGCAATACATAAATGCAGCCCCAGGGGAAAATCTGTTGGGAATGAAAAACTATACTCTCACCTACTCACTGATAGCCAGATGATAATTGCCGAAGGTAGTGAGGACTCTAGCTATAGGCAGCGGAAGCTGTTTGAGGAAGAAAAGGGGGAATTAAAAATTTAAAAAAAAGAATGCGTGACATTGGGATGTGACGAACAGCATGATTTAGATGCGAATATTTTAGTATTAAATGTGGTTCTTATTTTAAATACCAAAGGTCTAACTGAAATTCCGACTGGAAAAACTTTAGAATATATTAAAACAGGATAGGACAAGGTAATCGTGTTATTCGACAGTTAAACAATCTTTCGGAGTACTTAGATCACAAACAAAACGAAAATGATTACGTACAGAATATAGTAGAACACTTAGAAATTAGGGAAATAAAAAAGACAGGAAAAAATAAAATACATGTCATTGAAATGGGTTACTGGAGACGAGGGCTATACCACACCAGAAATGGAGGAATCAGAGAAATTATGGGAGTAAAAGGAAACGTAGTGAAAGCTATTGAGATGAAGAGGTTGCTACAGCATAGCCACTTAGAGCGAATAGATGATGACAACAACAGACGGTCAAAGAAATTATGGAGGTGGATCCTAAAGGGAAATAGGAAATAGGCTGACTGCATCGAAGATGAGTGGCAAATGTCATGGCAGTAATGGAGTCAGGAGTCTCCAAGAGGGTGTTGGGTAGACCGTAAACCTGAGTGTGCGAATTTCCAAGAGTGTAATCTGCAAGACAACCGCTATAAATCGTCTTAAAACGCACTGCTCTCCTCGGCAATTTGGATCCTCGCCATGCAACGCGACAGGACTGTCCTAGAACCGGTACTGCTAGTTCCTGTTTCCTTCTCCCGTACGACATTGTTTCCTGCCTCACTTTTAATGAACTCGAGTCCGTGACTCCACTTAACTGTATCCGTGCCAAGGAATACATTGACGTCCATTTCGGGCCACTATGCGCAGTTACGCTCCAGTAACGCGGTGACGCCCTTGGTTCACTCACACACCTGTTCCCCACTCCACAGTTTCGTCAGGCGTACGTTGTAAGTCATAACCGGTTCCGGATCTTGAAGTGGAATATGCGCTAATTAACTTTGTAAATTAATAACTTGGTCGACGCGTATGTCGCATCTATAGAAAAATTTGTTGCTCTTCATTTCGGCAGTATTCTGAAAGACGTTATTCCAGTGTGCTAACAATATAAGCTGCATCTTAAAGTGGTTAGCCACACGAGTCACCCTCGCAGTGACCACCCATCCTTGAGAAAACAATCATCGGTTTCTTTTCACAAGAATCATTAAACGAAAATATAGCAACCATGTTGCTAAGCCTACCAAAGAAAAACCACCGAACAGCCGTATGTTTTCATAAGTTACTATCTTTTGTGGGAATAAAATAACAACTTTTGAAAACATACGCCTATTTGGAGAGTTTTCTTTGGTACACGATGGATAAACAGAGACTATTGTTAAGTTTTCCGATTGTGATCACTTCTGCGCAGATACAGTATTATCCGAGATTTCCACGCTTTATAGGATACCTAACGACGCAGGTGACATACAAAGGTAGACCTGAGACTTTAAGAATCGTTGTTACAATACACGCACAGGGTGTTTCTAAATTCTTTTTATGAACTCAGCTACATCTCGTAGAGATGAGAGATCCTGGGCAGAGAGTGGTTTGTCTGAGAACTCAGATCCATATGTGAACCACATGTGTAAAACAACATTTACAACAAGCGATAGTAATTTACTGTAACTCTCATTACGTTTAGAATCAGCTAACTAATGTTGTAACGATGTCCAGCGCCAACCGCAGTTATACCTTTTTATTCACAACTGTCTCGATTATATTTGGAGAAGTTACGACAGCTGATAGATTTTGGCCTATACGACATATCAACGGGAGCGGTATCTTGGACCGATATCTTGTTAAGAAATCAACACGTTCAGTAGTTAAATAGTTCACATCGTTATTACTTGAAATCATCTTCACTTTTACTTTCGGATCAAGGTACTGGTTCTCAAGATGACTCATAAGAATCGAAATCGGTAAACCGTCGTAAGTCCACCAAACGTAATCAAGACAGTTGTGAATAAGAAAAAAGTAGTTTTCAGAATAGACCGTTGATCCAATTTTACAATGTTAAATATCATTAATCCATAGTTGTAGTTATGGAACTGGGTTCCAGCTGCCAGAAGATAAAGAGACGACGTCTCCATGATGCGACACGTTCTTTAACTATTTGTTTTGTATTTACCTTAGTACTGGACATAGTTTTCATGTTAACTGAACGTTGGCATAACATATTAGCAAGAGTAAATCTGGGTAATTTTCCATATGGAAGATACCTCAAGAGAGCTGGAAGCCATTTTTGCTGACATATAACTTGGTATTTGGAAACAAGATTTGGCATGCAAAAAGATAGTTTAGGGTTTAACGATTAGTCGGTGACGAAGTCATTAGAGATGGAACACAATTTATAATTGACGGAAGATGGGGTAAGGAAATCGGCTTTTCAGAGAAATCATCTCCACATTTACCGTACGCTTTTTAGGCAAATCACGTAAAATCTGAATCTGGATGGTCGAACAATCTACAGAACCAACATCTTCAGAATGATAGCTCGATGTCTTGCCACGGTGCCACCTTATTTTTCGTTTGTTTTTGTCTCTTCCAAAACTGATTCGAAGCTAAATAACATGAGAAAGGAAAAAGGACGTCTAAATGTGATAGACTGGCCAGCCGCTGTGGTCGAGCGGTTCTAGGCGCTTCAGTCCGTAACCGCACTGCTGCTACGATTGCAGGTTCGAATCCTGCCTCGGGCATGGATGTGCGTGACGTCCTTAGTTTAGTTAGGTTTCAGTAGTTCTAAGTCTAGGGGACTGATGACCTCAGAAGTTAAGTCCCATAGCGCTTAGAGCCATTTGAACCATTTTGTGATAGACTAAACAGAACGTGTGGAACGTTTCAATAAGTGATGGCCTGATGGAAAACGCAATAATCGAAGAAAATGGAAATGAAGAATACAGAAATTTCTGTAAATCGACAAAAATCTAAGAAACACAAAGAGCGAGGAACTTCTGGACTAGAATGCCTCCGTAAATTATAACATATTATAGGCTAATATGCAAACTTCATTTACTACATCCTTAAAAGACGTGTTGGACAAAGGAAACAATACCAAGTGAATCTGCAACAATGCTCACTATCCTCTATAATGTTCCAGATGTCGTCGCACTGTCTTTGATGGTACTTGATGTGCTGGAAACAAACTCGTTTCCTGACTCAATGTACGTGACGTGGCAGTACGATCCTGCACGGCCGAACAAAGAATATGTTTATCATCTCGGGCGCTAGTCGCGTGGGGCCATTCAGATCCTGCATGGCGATGAGCATGGCCGTCTCGAACCCGTCAATTACGCATTCCCACGATTCCAACAATCTCGAGTAGCAATGTCGCAGACGGTAAACCACTATGTGTGCTGGCTAATATCCCGACGCTGTAGAATTACAACACACGCAGGTACACGTTTCTCCATCATTCACATGCTATTTCTGAATGAGATAATACAGAATTTAGATGGCGCTACTCTACCAACTATTGAATTTCCAAACATGCCGTAAACTTGCAAAATATAATTTCCTGACCACGCCTATGGCCTCTTTCTGTGGATATTGTCTACGACAGGGTAGGTTTTTTTTGGGGGGGGGGGGAGGGGGGGGGGGGGAAGGAGGCTTTCTTCTGTCTTTAAATGATAGATCGGTCTTCCCCTACCCCTCCTAAACGGATAATAGTCTCGGCATAAGTAGCTGACGCAAGGGCGAGTGTTTCCCACTTGACGGCTCGTGTTTTCCAGTATCCGTGGCGGAGAATCTTTAAGAAGTTCTGCCCATAAAGGGCACCTTACAGAAGCGCTACAAGCGGAAGCAAGAAGTGTCCACTGATAATGCCTACATTCTGTTGCTTATCCTGATTGGCTAGGAGGTGTAAATGTATAATAATTTAGTCGAGTAGCTTGGAGCTCGCAAGATCAAGGGTTCGGCCGTTAGCCTTTGTGAGGTGTCGATGACGTGTGTCTTCTGGGAAAGGTCTGGTGTTTTCGAAGAATGTTTCAGAAGTCGGGAGAAGGCGAGCCTTCGCAGTCAACCGAGTTATTTCTTGCAGAACGGAACACTGAGGGACTCCGGAAGCGTTCCTGTGTGCGGACGTTGAATTCAAGTTGAGTCATGCAGTTTTTCTTGGCGATAATGGCCGTTTAGCGAAAGTGCAAACGCGCAGTTAGGCTGTGCAGCCAACTACTCAGTTGGACGGTAGTGTTTAGTGCACGAGGTTTTCATTGAAGTCAAGGAACCATATTTCCTTCCATGGAAATTTGAGACTGCTGCTTCTGTATGACTTTTTCCTATTGACATTGAAGTGTGTTCTGGTATTGTTACGTGGGCATTATCGGCGGAAGTTGTCAGTAAGAAATTCGAGGCGGCGTAGGACTGTAAGAGATGAACAAATTCCAGTCCAGTGGTCGGAGCTCGAAATCTTTCTGAAAGTAGTAGGATTGCTACAGGGCTTTGTTTATAATATTGAAGTAGTGAGAAATTTATTCCTGTCTCATTGGTCGAAGCGAGGCTGGCGTCCGTTATTTAGCCTGGTTTTATAGTTTACTGCACAGTTTACGGAGCCTTGTGCGGCAAGCTCAAAAACAGTAATATTGATCTGCAATCGAAAAGCGCACCAGTTGCACTTTTATACTACTGGCCATTAAAATTGCTACACCACGAAGATGACGTGCTACAGCCGCGAAATTTAACCGACAGGAAGAAGATGCTGTGATATGCAAATGATTAGTTTCTCAGAGCATTCACACATTACACCTACAACGTGCTGACATGAGGAAAGTTTCCAACCGATTTCTCATACACAAACAGCAGTTGACAGGCGTTGCCTGGTGAAACGTTGTTGTGATGCCTCGTGTAAGGAGGAGAAATGCGTACCAACACGTTTCCGACTTTGATAAAGGTCGGATTGTAGCCTATCGCGATTGCGGTTTATCGTATCGCGACATTGCTGCTGGCGCTGGTCGAGATCCAATGACTGTTAGTAGAAGATGGAATCTGTGGGTTCAGGAGGGTAATACGAAACGCCGTGCTGGATCCCAACGGCCTCGTATCACTAGCAATCGAGATGACAAGCATCTTATCCGCATGGCTGTAACGGATCGTGCAGCCACGTCTCGATCCCTGAGTCAACTCATGCGGACGTTTGCAAGACAACAACAATCTGCACGAACAGTTCAACGACAATTGCAGCAGCATGGACCATCAGCTCGGAGACCATGGCTGCGGTTACCCTTGACGCTGCATCATAGACAGGAGCGCCTGCGATGGTGTACCCAACGATGAACCTGGGTGCACGAATGGGAAAACGTCATTTTTTTTGGATAAATGCAGGTTCTGTTTACAGCATCATGATGGTTGCATCCGTGTTTGGTGACATCGCGGTGAACGCACATAGGAAGCGTGTATTCGTCATCGCCATACTGGCGTATCACCCGGCGTGATTGTATGTGGTGCCATTGGTTACACGTCTCGGTCACCTCTTGTTCGTATTGACGGCACTTTGAACACTGGACGTTACATTTCAGACTGGTTACGAGCCGTGGCTCTACCCTTCATTCGATCCCTGCGAAACCCTACATTTCAGCAAGATCATGCACGACCGCATGTTACAGGTCCTGTACAGGCCTTTCTGGATACAGAAAATGTACGACTGCTGCCCTGGCCACCACATTTTCCAGATTTCTCACCAATTGGAAACGTCTGGTCAAAGGTGGCCGAGCAACTGGCTCGTCACAATACGCCAGTCACTACTCTTGATGAACTGTGGTATCATGTTGAAGCTGCATGGGCAGCTGTACCTGTACACGCCATCCAAGCTCTGTTTGACTCAATGCCCAGGCGTATCAAGGCCGTTATTACTGCCAGAGGTGGTTGTCCTGGGTACTGATTTCTCAGGATCTATGCACCCAAATTGAGTGAAAATGTAATCACATGTCAGTTCTAGTATAATATATTTGTCCATTGAATACCCGTTTATCATCTGCATGTCTTCTTGGTGTAGCAATTTTAATGGCCAGTAATGTAGTTTTCCTTTAAACGCCACGACCGGTTTCGGCCCCCCGGACCATCGTCCACTGGCTGTCTAAACAATATTGACAAACAAAGTACGATCGAATAAGTTGTGTGACAAAGAAAATAACAACGAACAACATCAAAGTAAATAAATAATGTTGTACAACAACTAGTCTCCAATTTAACAAAATAATACCTATAACGAGAACTTAAAATACTTTCGTGGTGAGAGTGGGCAGCCAAACTGACGAGACGTGTGAAATGGCAGTACTTAAATAGGGGAGTGGCAGGTTGCAGGGTGGGCTTATACAGAGTAGGGAAGGTGAACAGAGGGAGGCAAATAATAATGACGGAAGTACAATGCTTTAAAATAAAATACAAAGTCTCAATAAATAGCAGCAGTCCACTCTCAACCTGGCCCTTCTCAGATTTTTTAATAAGCAGATTCAGTTAATCATCGACTAAAATAATGTTTCGACCGATCAACATATTTTTTATTCAAGTTTAATAGCAGTGATAGTAAAGGTCGAGGCAGCTTTTAATCCTTCTCTATATTCTAATTGGATTTATGTGCATGTAATGTTAGAATTTTCGCCCGTGTAACCCGAGGTATTGGGAAGACAGCAGTTAGACAGAGTAGGGGACGCGACCCGAGACGTATCGCTGTATTATTTTCTAGGCAGCGGCGATGACTTGACAAGAACTGGCAACCCAGTGGTAGGCTGCGTTGACCCAGCAGGTGATGGCAGGCATGAGCCCAGGTAGTAGTTTTCCAACTCAGGTGTTGGTCTAGAGCTCGCAGCCAACGTTTTCCACGTGCTCTAGAAAACATGCAAGAAATGGTGGCCCTTGGAGATTCGCCCCTGTAAATAAATGTTTTTGCAGCTAGGCCCTTCCATCAAAACTCTTTCTGCAGAGGGAAATGTATCTTGCACAGTGAATTCTAAGAAAGCAGGTGAAAAGACCAAGCATTTGAACAGATCACTATCCACCTGCACTCCCAGAAGCAGCTTAACAATTCAGATTCTGTACTTTTTTTTTTCACCGTTCGTTAAAAGTTTCTCAACAAACAGACGCCAAGACCTGGTGGAAAGGGACAGGTGAAACGCATTGGATTTTCTTAAAAAATACTTGGAGTGGGAGACCACGAACCGTTTTTTGAAATTGTGCGAAACGATCTTGGAGCGGCGAAATAAAGGAACGAGACGATGATGCAATCTCACGAGTCTGGATTTTTGGAACAGCAAAAACGGAAAGCCGGCCGATTGGAGAATAACTTTTACACAGTTTTTCGTTACTTGACAGTTACACCACTGACTAGACCTGGACGAACTTTTTTTCATTGGTGTATGATTTCTAGGAAGCAAACTCGTTGTAGAGCAGTTACTGTAGACGCTGCTAGCGGATGCATTTGTATACAGCTCTTCTGATTACACACTTCGCAGCAGACAGACTTAGCGGTAGAGCGACAGATACTCTTGATGTGACAGGAGATGGTACTTGCATTTAGACGTCTCGCTTCTTGTGAGACAGCCTGAATTGCAGACGAGTTCTTAAGGTGTTCATCTGCACCGTAGATAGCCTGTCAATAAAACGCAGCTTCTGCCGTCTCAGGTTCGAATCCTGCCTCGAGCATGGATGTGTGTGATATCCTTAGGTTAGTTAGGCTTAAGTATTTCTAAGTCTAGGCGACTGATGACCTCAGACATTAAGTCCTATAGTGCTTGGAGCCATTTGAACAATTATGGTGAGAACATCTGGCGGCAACAGCTGGTTAGGACAGTACGAAGTTAGTAGCTTTCCAGTACTTCAGTAAATTCATGCAGACTCTCCCACGACCAGGGGGACACTCGTATTTGTATTTGTTATTCCCTTTCTATTTCGGCACAGTGACTTGTCCACCTACGTCGATGTATGCCAAATTAATATGTTAGAAACTGGCTATTAAGTACCTCATTCCTTGTCAGATATCGTTCGCAGACCTATTTGTGTTCATTATATTATGACTTATTTTCTTGTTTCAATCAGATGTTTTTTGTCATGTGTTCAACTAATTTCTATGAAATTTCCCTGTACACTGAATGTTTTCTTTATAGTAAAACTGGCTACACTTGCGCCAAGCCTTTGATTTTATCTTTATTAGTGATTCCTTTTCATACAGTTTATAAATACTCAATTATGGAAGTGTTGATACTCAATACTCCGAACTATGGCCAACACTTTTTAATTAAATGCATTAATTAAAATGAACGGCATAAGATTTTTATCGAGTATCTGAGTTCTTGGCGAGCAGTCTGCATCTCAGCGGCCCAAATGCTGCAGATCGCTGTAACATTCGAGAAGAAAAGGTCAGTTCGATTAGGATTTCACAACTTGGCACCTAAAAGTTTAACATAGGTACATAAGAAAAAGACACGTAAAAAGCAGTAATATAGAATGAACAGAGACAACAGACGAAGCTCAGACAACGTAAGACAACAGAAAAGTTTACAACCAGTGACGGGAAAGAAATGGAAACAATAAATTTTTACGCACCATGAAGTGTGAAGTACAAAGAATTGCCTGTTGTTTTCAGTAAGTGAGGCACGTGTACTGCGTACTGATAATTGACTGCAGTATATTCATTTACATTTCAACACATCAAATACATTCTGAAACGCATCAGGAAAAAAAATTAAGACTTTCTGTTTGGTAAGAATTTTGTGTTTAATGAGGTACGCATTGTTGTATCCGCCTGTTAGTCGTTTCCTCCACACATCAGGCAGGCTATACGGCCAGCCAGCCTGCTAGGAGGATGTGTTTAAACGGCTCTCATCTAAACTACCTGCATTGTATGGCCTGGGCTGTATTCTTCTTCTTCTTTCGCTACTGCCTTTGTCCTGCATCTGCACAGGGTCGGCAGGGTTAAGTACGAACTTGGCATGGTGAATTTTACAGCGTGGCCGGATGCTCTTCTTGCCGCCACCCCATACCCTTCGGGACGGAATTACTGTATCCCAGCTGTCTGCGTCTAGTGTAAACCATGAAATAGTGCGAATGTGTTTCAAATGTCTGCGATCTGTGTAACTGAGGTGGGACGTGGGAACCAGCCCGGTATTCACCTAGAGTGATGTGGATAACCGCTTAAAAACCATATCCAGGCTGGCCAGCACACCGACCCTAGTCGTAAATCCGACGGGCGGATTCGACCCAGGCCAGCGCGCCTACCCGGGTCCGGGAAGCAGCGCATTAGAGCTCTCGGCTAACCTGGTGGGCCATGGCCTGGGCTGTATACCACAGAGTAAACAAGTCGCCTCCACAGAGTGGGGGCGCCAGCCTCGCCGGTAGACAGCGTGCCTCTCGCAACAGAGAGCGCTGTCGGCAGCGCACTATTCTGCTACGACAGGTCACGTGCCTTCGCAGCTCCTCGTGGATATCAAGTGGCCCCTGCCGGACTATGTGAAGGCAGTTGCGCCTTAGGTCTCAAGTCAGCAGTACCCGCAGCTCCGTCTGGCCGCTTCAGCAGTTCAGCCTCGGCGCTACAAGTTGGGCAGCACCAGCAGTCTTCTCAGCGCTGCACACTGGCGGACCCAACCCACTTCATTGTGGTTCTCACCAGCAACACGTCAGCCGTCACGCGCTAGCAGCACCGGCCCAGTAACATCCAGGTCTTCAGACCACCACCTACCTTCGTCGCATAGGCATATCACAGACAATGTCACAGGAGAGATATTTCTGTTGCATGCAGTGGTGTGGCGCGCTGCACGTCGCCTGGAGTGGGTCGATTCTGGCCGCGACAAGGAGTGCGATTTCAGTCGACGCCACGGAAAATTCGAGGACGCAGAAAAGGACGTTTCACAATTCGTGTCAGTTTCACCACTGTTACTTGTCATTTTCATGGTGTTGCAGTTTTAACGGCCAACAGTGTATTCACGACTATGCCACTTACGACCCAGATGACTACTAGAAACGCCCTTCGTCTGTGAAGTTGCGGTAGGTGGTGGCGCTATAAATAGCTTTCAAGATGGCGTCTATAACGGAATTGCGTTTCAAACAAAGAGCCGTCATTGAATTTGTTTTGGCGGAAAACGAGAGCATCGCAGATATTTACAGGCGCCTGCAGAATGCCTATGAGCCCTGACAGTGAACAAAAGCATGGTAAATCGTTGGATGATGGGTCTGTCGTTACCGCAACATGGCTGCGTAAACTTGTCCGAACTCCCGCGTGCCGGCTGGACACACACAGCTGGGCTACTGCAATGTTAGAACGTGCGGACAGTCTCATTCGAATTGATCGACGGTTCACAAACACTTCGTTGCCAACTAAAGATCTAAGATGGTAGTGGTCACACACTTGTCCAGCAGCTGGGGTACTCAAAAGTTTGTGCTCTCTGGTTTCGTCGCCTTCCGACTGACATTTATATGACCCTATGAGAGATGCACTCCGCGGGAAATAGTAAGTGGATAATGGGGAAGCTACTGATGCGTCAAGACGGTGGCTCCGATGTCGACCAGTAGAGTGATCCCAGGAGGCAATACAGGTTCTCCCAGTAAGGTGGTGCAAGGACGTCGCATTGAACGAAGGTTATGTTCAAAAACGGGGTTTTGTCGCTGAAGAGTGGGGAATAATGTGGTGTAATGAAATCAAGAATAAATCAACCTGCTTTCAGAAAAAAAAGTGTTGCATTCCTTACTTATTGAACACCCGCCCCCCCCAAATCACCGTCCTTGTTCCCCATACGAAAGAACGGGAAGTATGCCTGATTAGGTTGTAAGTAGACTGTGTAGGTTTTTATGTTGGTAACGTCACGTAGCGCTCTGTATGAAAATCACTGACTGTGCTGTGTGCAGTCTGTGGCTGGTTTGCATTGTTGGAATATTTGCCATTTTAGTGTTGGACAATTGGATGTGAACAGTGCGTAGCGCGGCGCAGTTGGAGGTGAGACGCCAGCAGTGGTGGATGTGGGGAGAGAGATGGCGGAGTTTTGAGAGTGGGTGATCTGGACGTGTATCCATCAGAGACAATAAATTTGTAAGACTGGATGTCATGAACTGATATATATATATATATATATATATATATATATATATATATATATATATATATAAAATTACTTTTGAACATTATTAAGGTAAATACATTGTTTGTTCTCTATCAAAATCTTTCATTTGCTAATTATGCCTCTCAGTGGTTAGTGTCTTCAGTAGTTACATCTTTTGTTCAGCTGTCAGTATTGGCGCTCCTGTATTGCAGTAGTTCGTGTAACGAAGAATTTTGTGATGTAAGTGATTTATGAAAGGTGTAGGTTATTGTTAGTCAGGGCCATTCTTTTGTAGGGATTATTGAAAGTCAGATTGCGTTGTGCTAAAAATATTGTGTGTCAGTTTATTGATGATCTGAATAAGTAAAGAGAGAAATGTCTGTGCATGTTCAGTTTTGCTCAGCTGTTTGAAAAACAAATAATGTAAGGGGTTTATCAGCACAGTAATTCACTAATTTTTCTAAGGGGACGTTTTTATATGGCGACCCTGCCAGGATCCATTTACCTTAATAATGTACAAAAGTCATCATATATATATATATATATATATATATATATATCTCAGTTCATGATATACAGTATTACAAATTTACTCATTCTGATGGACACACATTCAGATCATCCGCTCTCAAAACTTCGCCATCTCTCCCTACAACTGCCCAACGCTACATGCTGTTCATATCCAACTGCCCAACACTACAATGGCAAATATTCCAACAATGCAAACCAGCCACAGACTGCACACAGCACAGTCAGGGATTTTCATACAGAGCGCTACGTGACGAGGCGAGTGCAGGCGGTCGGCAGACGTAATGAGGACGTAGCGGCGCTTTCCCTTCAGCGGTGAAACTGACACGACGAATGGTCGCGGCAGGTGCAGGTGCAGGGGAGATGCGCGGTGCGGTGTGGTGCGGCGCGGCGCGTGTGCTGCGCCCTGGGCCGTCCCGCGGCCAGGTACCGTCGGCCACAAATCACGAGGGTGCGTGGCGGCCCATTAGGGCGTGACGATCTGGGCCCACCATCGCCGTCGTCAGCCCCATCGCCTCCGCCGCGCCGGGGCGGCCAGCCTCACTTAAAACCTGTTCCTCATTTGGAGAGAGGCCGGCTGAGTGTGGGCGGCCGCCGCGCTCCGACCGGCGTCTCTTAAAACGCTATTAAACTCTCGGGCCCGTTTCCAGTATAATTCGTGCGCTAGCCGGCCCGATACCTCACCCACAGTAACGACTATTTCCATTTACGCTGCCGCTTTAGGAACGAATACCGCGTGGAGGGGTCACGAAAGTGTGTATTAGGGGGCGTCGTGAAACGAGGGGTTGGATGGAGAGGCTCTGGGGTGGCGGCAGCCAAAGGAGCGCTCTGAAATATAATCGGCAATAAATTGCCGGCTACGATCGCTCGCCCTCCCTCGTGTATCTTCCCGGGGAGCGGGCTGCCGACGGCTGCCTAAGGATCGCACCTTCTTTGCCTCGATTTTCTGCTCTTGCCTCAGGGGCTTTTAACCTTTCCGGCAGGCTTAATGTCAGTGAAACTTTCCTCTGGTGTTGTAGTCGACACGTGTGCCTCAGTGGCTATCGGATCGATTCATGGAGAGAAACAGAGAGATACCATGTTGATAACTTTTTATGGTTATTTGGCATACCAGTTTCGATATTTGTTACAAGCCACCCTTAGCGTTAACATGTAATTACTGTGCTGCGTAGCTCTCGGGGATCATAGCAACTGAACTCACACCGACAGCAGTCACGCTGGAGCTGGCAGAAGTAGCTGATGCACGCCACCAGCAGCTCTGTACTTCGAGTGCCCTCTGCTGTCCCCCCCCCCCCCCCCCCTACAAGGCGACTGGCGGCAGCCACTCATCTCAACTTGCGCTTTGAGCCACTACTTTTCGACACCATAGTTCGTGCTTTTGCTAAGAGATTCTCTTCCTATTGACATTGTGATAGCTGGACTCTATTTCTTGTTGCATCATTTGTAATGAGTTTTTGTACATTTGGAAAAATATTGGTTACGTAAATCTTCTGTTTGTTGTGTTAATTTGTTCGGTAATCATTACTGCTCCTGTTCACCTTTCTTAAGACGACAGTTACCTCACCGCTCTGTAGCCCATCTCTCCTTACCGTTTTGTTCGAAGTCGTACAGAACATGCGAGAACTGCCATTCACAGCAATTAGATGTGGATCTTACAACTATTCTGCTCTAAAAGCTATACCCCAGTGGCTGGGGTACACGAGAGCGCTCTGATTGTGTACAGCTTCAGGTACACACTGCGGAGATAAATATCTCACCTGTCGTCTTCTTAAGTCCCTCTCGCTGCGGAACATCAGGTCGTGGCTCCGTTTATCAACTGGTGCTGCAACTGTTGCGAGTGTAGGAGAATACGGGTCTGCTTCTCAGCAAAAAGCAAGTAAATTTGTGTTAAGGGATGATGCCTACCATTTATTTAGTGCTGCACGCCTTACCACAGCACTGTTAATATTACACATAAAATGTTACACAACTCTCCAACTACGTAAATCACTATTTAACTCTTTTGATTAATGATATTGATCACACTTTATAGCCTCGTAATGCAATTAATACTTCCTAGAATATGTTTTGAGTGTAAATACTAACATCAATGGTCATAAGTTTATGCTCTGATGTGGTTATGCCTATATGACTCATCTGATAATGCACTGATGATGATTATGTTAGAGTCGAAATCTAGATCTGCAATAAATTACTTATTTTGTAATTAACTTCTGTCCTTCTTTACACTGGGATCTCTGACAAACTAAAACACTTTTCAGACTTCCAGTTCCGTGACCTCAATCTCGCGACCGCTCAATTCGGCCGCCGTCACCAAACACCCGCGTACCCGCTAGTCAACTACGCTAGCAACAACAATGGAGCATCACAGGCCAAAAAAGTCCACAGCTGCTTTATATGGTCATGCTTAGGTCAGCCAATGAAAAGCTAAGACGCTTTTTCCAAGTGGATTGTAGCGCCTTATCCCGCGACCAAGCGCAACAACATCGCAATATTCTACCCACACAACAAGGGTTGCAGCATACTGCACAAAATTACGATTTACTCGGTACCAGTCCGCCTGCTTAGCTCGCTGGAAACGTGCTTGCCTCCGATGCAAGCGGGCCCGTGTCCGATTCCCGGCCGGGTTGGCGATTTTCTCCGCGCATGGACTGGGTGTTGTGTTGTCCTCATCATCATTTCATCCTCATTGCCGGTGGGTAAGTCGCCCTATGTGGCGTCAAATGAAATAAGAGTTGCTGTTGTCGGCCGAACTTCCCCGAATGGGGTCTCCCGGCAAATGATGCTATACACTCATTTCCATTTTTTTTTACTCGGTACCAATTTGCTATCAGTGTTACAATGTGAAACTCGAGTTCTTCCTGGCGCGGAAAATGTTCAAACACTTCATGGCAATGCATCCGATTGGGTGACATCTTGGAGAACTGCCTATTTCAACAGGTGCACATATCGTTTTGAAGGCTCAAATGCAACGAGAGACCGCCCCCTTTGGAAGGGCGTTTAAAACATCAGTATGCACGGCAGTGTTGAAAGGTGGCACACAGACGAACACATTCACACAAGTACCACAACGCCACTACAGCAACAACGTCACCACGTTCGATAACGTCCCTGGGTGCATTACGTTTTGACACCCCTCGCCATATGAGGGTAAGTCCAGCATTGTCGAACTGATCGTTTCGGTGGTCCAGGTGTAACGGTGTGGAGATGCATAACATTGCAAGGATGTCCCCACCTCCAAATCGCGGTACATCGGAGGTTATTGTCATACTGCAGTCCTTCCCCAAGTGTGTCTTTTCAGGGCTGCGTACGGCCCTGACTTCATTTTTGTGGTTGAAAATGCGCCACCGTATCAAAAAGCGCAGGGGGAGGTGCTCTTGGAACGAGAGGATATTCAGTGAATGGACTGTCCACCGACTTAAGTCCCATCGAGCACGTGAGGAATGCGTTGCGTAGAGTACTCCAGCACATCCAATTGTACCAGTTATCATCCAGCAGAAGTCAACCGAGGAATGGAACTGCTTACCAATGTTGTGGCCAGCATGGGAGCAGAGCATTCACTGCCGTCCGTGGCGATCAAACAGCCTATTAAGAACCATTGCCCGTCTGCTCTAATGTCTAGGGTACTATCATGAATCGCGATGACTTCAGTGTAATTCTACATCTACGTCATTATTCTGCTATTCACAATAAAGTGCCTGGCAGAGGGTTCAATGAACCACCTTCAAGCTGACTCTCTACCATTCCACTCTAGAACGACACGCGGGAAAAACGAGCACTTAAATTTTTCTCTGCGAACCCTGATTTCAATTATTTTATCGTGATGATCATTTCTCCCTATGTGCGTGGGTGGCAACAGAATGTTTTCGCAATTGGAGAAGTAAACTGGTGATTGAAATTTCATGAGAAGATCCCGTCGCAAAGAAAAACGCCTTTGTTTTAACTGCCACTCCAATTCACGTATCATGTCTGTGACACTATCTCCACTATTTCGCGATAATACAAAACGAGCTGCCCTTATTTCTACTTTTTCGATGTCATTCGTCAGTCCCACCTGATGCGGATCCCAAACCGCACAGCAATACTCCAGAATAGGGCGGACAAGCGTGGTATAAGCAGTCTCTCTAATAGACCTGTTGCATCTTCTAAGTGTTCTGCCAATGAATAGCAGTCTTTGGTTTGCTCTACCCACAATATTATCGTTCCAATTTAGGTTATTTGTAATTGTAAGCCCTAACTATTTAGTTGAATTTACAGCCTTCAGATACGTGTGACTTATTGCGTAATCGAAATTTAGCGGATTTGTTTTAGTACTCACGTGAATGACATCATACTTTTCTTTGTTCAGGGTCAATTTTCGCACCATACAGATATCTTATGTAAATCATTTTGCAAATCGTTTTGATCATCTGATGACTTTACAAGACGGTAAATGACAGCATCATCTGCAAACAATCTAAGACAGCTGCTCGGATTGCCTCCTATGTCGTTAATATAGATCAGGAACAATAGAGGGCCCATAATACTTCCGTGGGGAACGCCGGATATTACTTCTGTTTTACTCGATGACTTTCCGTCTATTACTACGAACTGTGACCTTTCTGACAGGAAATCACGAATCCAGTCGCACTAATGAGGCGATACTCCGTAGGCACGCAGTTTGGTTAAGACGCTTGTGAGGAACGGTGTCGAAAGCCTTCTGGAAATCTAAAAATATAGAATCAATTTGACATCCCCTGTCGATAGCACTTATTACTTCATAAGTATAAAAAGCTAGTTGTGTTTCACAAGAACGATATTTTCTGAATCCGTGCTGACTATGTGTCAATAAATCGTTTTCTTCGAGGTACTTCATAATGTTCGAATACAGTATATGCTCCAAAACATTACTGCAAATCGACGTTAGTGATATAGGCCTGTAATTCAGCGGATTACTCCTACTTCCCTTTTTGGGTATTGGTGTGACTTGAGCAATTTTCCCGTCTTAGGTACGGATCTTTGTGTGAGCGAGTGGTTGTATACAATTGGTAAATATGGAGTTATTTTATCAGCATACTCTGAGAGGAACCTGACTGGTATACAATCTGGACCGGAGGCCTTGCCTTTATTAAGTGATTTAAGCTGCTTTGTTACACCGAGGACATCTACTTCTATGTTTCTAATCTTCGCAGTTGTCCTGGATTGGAATACAGGAATACTTACTTCGTCTTCTTTGATGAAGGAGTTTCGGAAAATCGAGATTAATAAATGGTTCAAATGGCTCTGAACACTGTGGGACTTATCTTCTGAGGTCATCAGTCCCCTAGAACTTAGAACTCCATAAAGCTAACTAACCTAAGGACATCACACACATTCATGCCCGAGGCAGGATTCGAACCAGGGACTGTAGCTTTCGCGCGGTTCCAGACTGTAGCGCCTAGAACCGCTCGGCCACCCCGGCCGGCACCTGAGATTAATAACTCTGCTTTAGTGGCACTGTCATCAGTGACTTCACCGTTGTTATCGCGCAGTGAAGGTATTGATTGCGTCTTGCCACAGATGTGCTTTGTGTCTGACCGGATTTTCTTTGGGTTTTCTGCCAGATTTCGAGACAGAATTTCGTTGCGGAAATTATTAAAACCATCTCGCATTGACGTACGCGCAATATTTCGAACTTCTTACTGTCATTGAACAGAAGTGTCATCTCTGTTTGTCTCACTGCTTATTTTCTGTTAGTTAACTTTTGTACTATACTGTAGCAGCTCTTTCTATGTATGGTCCAAGTTTCACCACGCTACGTTTCTTGGTAATGACAAATCACGCGAAAGTTACTTTTGTCCTTAAGTTTTGTTCATCATTGTGTTATTCATAGTGGAATTCGGGTGCCATAGGTATGGACGTTCGTGACATGAGACAACGATACACTCTTTGTAATCATTACTGACTCGGTCATTGGCTTGCATGTAGTAATAAATGAATCCGTATCGCCAGGAGTTCAGACAAAGCATTTGCTAGTAACTTCACAGTTTAAATCCTGCGCCATCTAAATTTTTAATCCATTATTTTTAATTGATGCTCCTCGATTCCTCTGCATTGGTCAGGCACGGATCAAGGTTTTGGTTTGCGGGAGGGAGGGATTACAGTTTCTTATACCACCCTGCCTCTCACTCTCTCAATACAATTATTTGTCTCCCCTACTTCTAATGTACCACAGTTTCCTAATATTTAAGAATAATAATAGTAAAACATACAAAATATTTTGATATTATAATTTGCTTACATTAATGCTTAATTCATCGCTTTAACATGACTAACAATAATAATAATGTACACATTATGAAATCGATGTGTACACTCAACGCCGGCCGGTGTGGCCGAGCGGTTCTAGGCGCTTCAGTCTGGAACAGCGTGACAGCTACTGTCGCAGGTTCGAATCCTGCCTCGGACATGTATGTGTGTGATGTCCTTAGGTTAGTTAGGTTTAAGTAGTTCTAAGTTCTAGCGGACTGATGACCTCAGATGATAACTCCCTTAGTGCTCAGAGCCATTTGAACCATTTTGTACACTCAACTGTATCAGTATTTAAGTAGCACTACGACTGTGAAAACAAGTCTGCAGACTATGGTTATACGAGCGTGAAAATGAGAGGAATGTTCCTTCAGTCCTCTCCGCCTACGTTCTGGAAATTCAGTGTTTCTGTGTTTATCTTTCCTCAGTGCAGCGTCTTACCCTTTCTTTCGTCGATTACCAGCTGCCTGTTGTTTGCCGGCACTGCCTGTGATCTCCAGAATAGTGCCGGTTTCGGTGTTGGCAGCAGATGTGACCAGCGCATGCGCAGACGCCATTTTCTGGATCAAATGTTCAGATGTGTGTGAAAACTTATGGGACTTAACTGCTAAGGTCATCAGTCACACACTACTTAACCTAAATTATCCTAAGGACAAACACACACACCAATGCCCGAGGGAGGACTCGAACCTCCGTCGGGACCAGTCGCGCAGTCCGTGACTGCAGCGCCTTAGACCGCTCGGCCTGGATCAAATGCTCTCAGGAGTTGGTCAGCCTGCAAGCGCGTCCCTCAAGCGAGCAATTGAAAATGTATTGTTTTAAGTATAGTTAACATTTTTCTAAAACACCTCGTTAGTTTGATATTTTACATTTTCCAAAGTTATCTAAGTAATTTTGAAATTGAAATCCGTGAAAATATAAACGCTTTTAGTTAAGTTTTATTTCTGTGTGGCGGGGAGGGATGAGCAGAGCCAGGTCATGCCGCCGCCTCTTTCATCCAAGCCTGGTAGTTTGTCCCTTCCCCCTTCCTCAATCCCCTAGCCCGTGCACCGAAGTCAGTTCGAAACTTGCCCTCATAAATGAATGACTCTAGCAGTATCGCTTTTTTCTGGAAACGTACAAACTACAATTTCTTTCATTTGATCATGAAAAAAGTTCAGCTGCCCTTGTACTATAACAGCTTAGCACGCACAGAGGACAGCATGAAAACATGAAAACCTGAGCCAGTCCGTCCCAGAAAAAGTGAAAGTTTCGCAAGTGTAGAAAGTGATACGAGCCGCAGGACGTAAAAGTCACGTTAAATAAGAATAAAACAGTTTATAACTCAGCTCTTAATGCTTCTGCGACGTTGCCCAAGTGCAGTTGCTGGCGTAATACGAAACGCAGCTTGTAGCACATATAGATGTGATCGGAAAAATGGAAAGGGGCGTAAAATCCACAACTTTCTCAAGATTACAGCAAGTGTGCATTTTCACTCTGCAAAAAATTGAATTCTCCGATAGCGATAACGTGTTTCTAAAAAGCGGCATCTTCGGCGCCGTTATAAATATATTGAATTTGTTCAACACTGTATCAAGCGTAACGTTTTTCATATTATTCCTTGATATTCTTGTTTATATGCGGGTCCACAGTATCCACATATTTCGCAAAGGAAAACATTTTCCGTTGTAGGCTGTATATTTACATCGTATATTTTCCGTGCCGTTGGCCGAGTTTCGACTAACACGTCATTACCATGCACGCAGCTTATGCAACAAAAACTATGAACTGCGATAAGATCATTGCAAGCCAGATGCAATGCAGTTTGCTGCGGTGAAAACAAGTTGCGTAATCAATTTGCCATTACCATACGCAGTACACCTTACGCTGCATTAAGTGCAGAGAGGGTAGAGAAAGATATGAAAGTTTCTTTATAACGTTTCGTAGACGAAGTTAATTTAGCTAGTAATATCTTTCAGAGACCACATCCATGATAAGTGTTGCGGGTAGCCTATCGATAAAAGTGAGTTTCCAAATAGTTCTAAAAAAAGTTATTTGTGTAGCTACATTCTGTATATCAACATGACAGTATTTAGTTGATGATTTTATAAAGGAATTTCTTTTCGATACAGAAAAGATTTGTTATATAGAAACAGCCAATCTGCATTTAAAAATATTTCTTCCGTCCGACGATTTTTTTTCTTTGGGAATATTGTCAAAGCTGTATATTTAGGTATGGTTAAGTTGTATTCAGTAGTGTTGGCTGTAACAGTTTCGATCCACAGGATACGGGCGTCCTCCAGGGCTCGTAGCTAGTTCGCCTGGAAGACGCTCGTATTACGCAAAGTGCCTGCACGGCAACGATCATATCACGAAAATCGGGACTCACTGCGCACATGTTGTACGCTGCCACCATGCCGCCCGTTGCCTGTCCAAATGCTGTTTACACGAGGTAGAACTTTGTATTTTGCGGTGTCGTAGCTTAGTACTGACTAAAGTTCCGATGTTTACTTTGTCACTTGGGAATCAGTCACCTATTTATCCAAACGATAGGGAGGGAACAGACTTAACCTTCCTCGCCGATACATAGTTTAGCTGGAGCTGAAAGCTTTTGAAAAGAAAGTACTTTAGGTTCCACAGCCGTTATAAACTTGAATCCGAATAAACTTCTGCCACAAACTCACAGCACCGACGAAACCGAGGTTCCATACTTTCCAATGTTCCATGCAATAATAAAATACAAAGAAGAAAGTTATTATAAGTATGCATTTAAATTTATATATATTGACACATATTTCGTTATTGCCGTCAAAACAAAGTGCAGTTTCACAGACTTTTGAGACAGCAACAGGCACCAAGCAATGTGGCGCAGTAGTTAAGAAAGACGCTAGGGATGCATTCGGGAGGACGTCGGTTCATATCACCGCCCCACCACACAGATTTAGAGTCTCCTTAGTTTCCATAAATCGACTGCGGCAAAGGTTGGAGTGGTTTCTTTGAAAAGGAGACGGCCCGATTTCCTTCACCATCCTTCGGCAATCCGCGTCTGTGATACGTCTCTAAATATCTCATCGACTCTATTCTTCCCACCTGATCTCCTTTACCTAGACAACGAAACAGAATTATTTTGCACTGACTTTTCTACCTTACTTAAGGAAATGTTGCTTAAGTCAATTCGAAGGTAGGTGGAAGTCTGTAATATGAGGCTAGTAACTGATGCTGTCATCAACACCACTTCATAATACTGTCATTAACGAATTTTCAAGTGTGTACTCTTGCACTTTACAACACACAGAGACTCTTCATGTAGCTGGTGGGGATTTTCAGAACTCCATCGTCGGTTACTCTGTGAGTTTAAGTATCCCGATAAATGAATCTACGATTCATGAGAGAGAAAAAAAGAACATTGCAGGATCGCTCTCCCCATCATGCAGGGACTGCACCGGCCAGTTGCAATACTGACGAACAGCAGTATCTGAATTGGTCAGGCAATAACTACCGTCAATTTGTATGGTTTCGGTTGAGGAGCGCCGTAACAAAAACCGATAAATCCACATTTGCTGTTAATGCAGAAAGTAACAAATAGTGATCTCTGAGTGGCTGCACAAGCTATGAAAAGAAGAAACACACCAAAATGCAGTAACAGGAAACATAATTCAGTGTGTCCAGTCGATTACCAGATTTCTCTTTCTGTTTCCCAGATATTAAACGCAACAAAAGGGAGATATCTGGTTGTGATCTGACCTCTTGGAGTCATCGGATCATGCTCCGACCGCATTGGATACATCGGGTTTTGTTTAGGCAGCGTAGGTCGATACTGTCGTACTGCGACTATAGGAGTGTTTCGACACTGGTCATTTGCTGCCAGTCAAGTGGGGCAAACATCCAGACAGTAATATGGCTCCGTCATAGCTACATACAACAAGTTGGGGTTGTGGTATTGTGGGGTGTAAAATGGATGAAGGACGCATAGTGAAAGACAATTAACATAGGCGTGCGGTGATCCAGAAGACGAGAAAGGAAAGCAGCAGTGGAATGAGCAAACCGGTATGTATGGTAATTATTGGGGCATTTGGCCTTCATTGTTTATAAAGGTTGCTTGCTTTTTGTAAGTATTGTGATGCTGATCCTCTAGGATTAGACCTTGCGTTGCCTTGCAAAACGTAATTCAGCAAAGTTACAATGTTCAAGAATATCGATGAAATACCTTCTTTGAAACAGGCAAAGGTTTTATAATAACCATTCAGAAGTGGCACAGGACGTGTTCCTTACCCGTTTAATTGCAATACATGCACCACGGCGGCGAATAGAAAGTAGCGTATTACCAGGAAAGGGAAGGAGAGGACGTACATTTAGTACAACATATTACCTAACGGATGTAAGAAAAAAATAGACCTGTATGTAAAGAATTGTTTATGAAGGTTTTTTCTGTCAAGGGATAGGATGCATGCAACAGCTAAGCCAGTGTTTGAGGGACGGATTCCTAAAGAACGACGAGGTGGGGACCGGAAGCTCGTAAAATCAGCTGAGAAGAAGGTAAAATTGAGAGAATTTTTAGGTAAACTTCCGGCAACTGAGAGCCACTATAACAGAAGTAAATCCAAACGTATTTATTTGTCCTGTAAACTAAGTCAAAGGAAACTAAGGTAACTATACCACGATTCGGTTCGTCTGCATTTGCAGATCAAGAAGTCTATGTTTCACGAGGTATTTACGCGCTCGTTTAATACTGGTTTTCGGTCACCTTCTTCCGATGCTTGCAGTACCAGCACAAAAAATAAAGGATGCAACAGATCCTCATAGGAAGAGTGTCTTAATGACGGAGAAACGAGTACATACCTTATGTACAAAGGCATTTTATAACTTGTGTAATACCAGTGATACTGATTCAGTGTCATTCTGTTTTGACTTACAACAAGTCCAAACCCTGCCACGGACACCAGTCCAAGAATCATTTTATGCTCGACAAATCAGTTTCTATACTCTTTGTTTCGTCGAAATTGACTCGTGGAACCCAACATTTATCAATGGACCGAGGACGTAGACGGCAGAGGGGCTACGGAGGTCGGTTCAGTACTCCTCCATTACTTGGATTCGTTGGCACTGGACGGAACAAGAATGTTGAGATTATTCTGTGATGGGTGTGAGGGTCAAAACAAAAACTCCCACATCATACACACAATCATGTTCTGGCTTGTCAACAAATCACCTGCACAATTAGAGGAAATAAATTTGACATTTCCGTAAGAAGCCATAGCTTTCTCCCGGCAGACCTTGTGTTCGGTCGAGTTGAAAAGCAAGTTAGGACAACACCGGTTATAACACAAATTGACGAATATCAAACTATATATAAGGAGCGTGGTACTGTACGAACCTTAGGACAGGACTGTCTTACAAAATATTAAATCCCTTGGAGAATCCTACAGAAAGGTCTCTGGATTAAGAGACATAAAACCATGTAACATCAAGAAATACATCGTCATTCAGGGAAAGGGACAGGACAGACAGGCAAAAACATTAGTCCAGTTAAAATGCTACAGTAATTACAAGCATGAAACTGCGGAAAGGAGGCGGTTCTGTATTTTGGAGGGCCGCAGAAACCATCCACAGACATTGGAGACTGTACATGTACGGCATAGTCTCACGGCGGCCAAGAAACGTGATTTGCGGGGTTTGCTGGTCAAGCAATTTGGAAAGAACTGGGCAATGGATGCCCGTTTCCTGTGGTACAAGAACCTGCTTAATGATAGTGAAATCCACGAAGAAGACGCTGATGAAGAAAAAGTACCCGCAGATGAACAGTGTGATTGTTTGGAAGATGAACTGACATTGATAATATAAGAACTATATTGCATTATGTAATTATAAAACGTGTTTGTTGCCAATAAAATCTGCCTTGTGGTCTCAATAGTGTGTTCCTTGCTGGACTACTGCAGGGCTTTGGGATCGAAGTCCGATAATTCCGAGCTGTTGGATCAAAACCAGACGTCTCCATACGTTTTCAGTGAATGCCCTGAGGGACTATAATGTTCATCATCGTACTTTCTGCTCCTATATTTTGGTATTATACCACGTTCAGCACTTGTGCAACCACAGAGTTAAACGTTGTTTTCCGAGCGTCAAATAAGTGCTTCCCGGGAGTTATCGGATTTTGATTCAGTTGCGCTTTTCAGTTGACGATATAAACACGTGATGTCGCGTTGTGCTGAAAATTATTTTGTGGCAGCATGCATTACCCCCGTATGTCCCCCCTGCAGCTCAAACACGCGAATACAGCAAGAGCGGATTTATCGGGTTTTTTTCTGGCGCTCCTCTTATTCTCACTTATATCATTTCATTTTCTAGACTTTTTTGTCTGAGACAAATCCAGTCTCTTCATGTTAACGTACTGGTCTATATATCATCGAATCACCGGGAGCGTGTGCACCAATATACACTCCTGGAAATGGAAAAAAGAACACATTGACACCGGTGTGTCAGACCCACCATACTTGCTCCGGACACTGCGAGAGGGCCGTACAAGCAATGATCACACGCACGGCACAGCGGACACACCAGGAACCGCGGTGTTGGCCGTCGAATGGCGCTAGCTGCGCAGCATTTGTGCACCGCCGCCGTCAGTGTCAGCCAGTTTGCCGTGGCATACGGAGCTCCATCGCAGTCTTTAACACTGGTAGCATGCCGCTACAGCGTGGACGTGAACCGTATGTGCAGTTGACGGACTTTGAGCGAGGGCGTATAGTGGGCATGCGGGAGGCCGGGTGGACGTACCGCCGAATTGCTCAACACGTGGGGCGTGAGGTCTCCACAGTACATCGATGTTGTCGCCAGTGGTCGGCGGAAGGTGCACGTGCCCGTCGACCTGGGACCGGACCGCAGCGACGCACGGATGCACGCCAAGACCGTAGGATCCTACGCAGTGCCGTAGGGGACCGCACCGCCACTTCCCAGCAAATTAGGGACACTGTTGCTCCTGGGGTATCGGCGAGGACCATTCGCAACCGTCTCCATGAATCTGGGCTACGGTCCCGCACACCGTTAGGCCGTCTTCCGCTCACGCCCCAACATCGTGCAGCCCGCCTCCAGTGGTGTCGCGACAGGCGTGAATGGAGGGACGAATGGAGACGTGTCGTCTTCAGCGATGAGAGTCGCTTCTGCCTTGGTGCCAATGATGGTCGTATGCGTGTTTGGCGCCGTGCAGGTGAGCGCCACAATCAGGACTGCATACGACCGAGGCACACAGGGCCAACACCCGGCATCATGGTGTGGGGAGCGATCTCCTACACTGGCCGTACACCACTGGTGATCGTCGAGGGGACACTGAATAGTGCACGGTACATCCAAACCGTCATCGAACCCATCGTTCTACCATTCCTAGACCGGCAAGGGAACTTGCTGTTCCAACAGGACAATGCACGTCCGCATGTATCCCGTGCCACCCAACGTGCTCTAGAAGGTGTAAGTCAACTACCCTGGCCAGCAAGATCTCCGGATCTGTCCCCCACTGAGCATGTTTGGGACTGGATGAAGCGTCGTCTCACGCGGTCTGCACGTCCAGCACGAACGCTGGTCCAACTGAGGCGCCAGGTGGAAATGGCATGGCAAGCCGTTCCACAGGACTACATCCAGCATCTCTACGATCGTCTCCATGGGAGAATAGCAGCCTGCATTGCTGCGAAAGGCGGATATACACTGTACTAGTGCCGACATTGTGCATGCTCTGTTGCCTGTGTCTATGTGCCTGTGGTTCTGTCAGTGTGATCATGTGATGTATCTCACCCCAGGAATGTGTCAATAAAGTTTCCCCTTCCTGGGACAATGAATTCACGGTGTTCTTATTTCAATTTCCAGGAGTGTATTTTGTATGAAGGCGAGACAACAATTCACATAGACACTGTTCTTGCATAGTTGAGCACAAGAAACACTCGTCGACCCTTTTTCGTGCACACCGCAGTGAACGAAAATTATACACAATAACAACGGAAGAGAATATATTCCACAGAACAGCAATTATGGACGCCTGCAGATGCAGCACTGCTCAGTATTTCTG
Organism: Schistocerca piceifrons; assembly: GCF_021461385.2. Lineage (NCBI taxonomy): Eukaryota > Metazoa > Arthropoda > Insecta > Orthoptera > Acrididae > Schistocerca > Schistocerca piceifrons. The sequence continues at coordinate 207,872,852 of NC_060142.1, read as the reverse complement.
CAACGACTTGTTGAGTCCACATCCAGTTGCAGCACTACGAGGGGCAGAAGAAGGTCCGACACGACATTAGGAGTAACCCCATGACCTTCGTCATTTCAGGGTATACTGCTGATTTCCTGAATAAACTTTTTTCTCGCAGAGGACCCGTTACCTTGCTTTTGGAAGAATCCTCGCCTGAGCCAGGCTGCAGGCCACGTCGGCACCGCACCTGCCGGCCGCCGTGTTTTGCTCCGGTGCACTTGGCGCCTCGCGGAGCTGAGCCCAACCGCCAGACGTAAACACAGACGGAGCAAGGTCGCTTGGCTCACGCGGCGGCACGGCGCAGGCACTCACTTCTCTTTTCTTATCCTAGTTTATCGTTCCGTCAACAGCGAGGTCGCTGCGCAACACTTGTCTGGGGCCGCCATCTCCGCGCTGCGAATCGAGCGGGAACAAGTGCCGTTCACTTCCCTCCACGCGGCTTTGGCCAAAAAGTCAATTTTTATAACTTTATAAGGTTGATCTCAATAGCTGCACAGCTTACAAAGATTACTGAGCCAGTACCAACAGGCTTTCCTGCCAGTAGCGTTAAGGATTTACTTAATGGTACGTTTATGTGTAGAGGTCTACATGCTGTAGATGCAATAGACAGGCACAGAGCTGGACACATTGGTATCAGAGTGAATACCTGTCTTTGTTCCAAACACGTAGGAATGTATAAAATGCCATGACGAGTAGCATACCGACGACGGCTTCGAGACAGAATAGTTGAGATAAAAACTGTCGGTCTATCCAGCAGTCATTTAAGCTGAGAAGTGACCATCCTGGATGTTCACCTTTTAATACATCCAAGATGTTCGTCCACACGTCTGCACCTAAATCCGTAGTTTATAAACACCATAGGCAGTGTATCTTTACATATCATACGAGCATCATTCAAGTTCTTCCTATTCAGTTCACATATGGCGCAAAAGGAAAACGCCCAAATCACGTTATGTCTGCTATCATGATCATGGTTATAATTAGCACGAGATATTTATTCAACTTGACGTAAATTATTTTTTATGTTTTTGAACATACGACGTCGGAAGAGCCTTATTCATAGTGTCTCTCATCGCGGTTAGTTGATCATTATTGTGACCTGCTGATATCAACTGAAGAAAGCTTTAGCTCCATTAGACTGTTTTGCAACTAACAGTTCGTTATCTCTGCAGATCATCTTCCATTATGCGCCGGCCGCGGTGGCCGAACGGTTCTAGGCACTTCAGTCCGGAACCATGCGACTGCTACGGTCGCAGGTTCGAATCCTGCCTCGGGCATGGAAGTGTATGATGTCCTCAGGTTAGTTAGGTTTAAGTAGTTCTAAGTTCTAGGGGACTGATGACCTCAGATGTTAAGTCCCACAGTGCTCAGAGCACTAGTTTTAAGTAGTTCTATGTTCTAGGGGACTGATGACCTCAGCTGTTAAGTCCCATAGTGCTCAGAGCCATTTGAACCATTTTGAAGGCGTTTTGTGTTTCATAAAACCCAGTGGCAGGGGCAGTTGAATGTATGTGCATGTGGCTTCTTCCTTCATGCGCATATCACGAAATGACGACTTAAAAAAAGTACACAAATTGGAGTTCATATAGAAGTGCATCGACATCGTTCTTCCGCAAATGGAATAGGGAGGGGGAGGGGAGGTAGGAAGTGACAGTAGTACACAAAGCGTCCTCTGTCACAGACGCACAATGGCTGGTAAAATATAGATGTAGAAATTGTGGACTGTCTTGCCATAACTCGTAAGTAATTTGGCGATACTACACAGAGACAACAGTAAAGGATAAGTCATTTGCCTTGTATGTATTTCTGCTACCTCATGTACTTACCAGAGACTAGGCATACTGCCATAGGACGTAGTGACCGTCTTGTAAACAGATTTTGTAAACTACATTTTTAGCCACAAGTCCCACAGACAGTATCACTCAAGTGCATGTACGGGTTAGTTACAATTAAAGTGCAGCTACTAGCAGAGATGCAATGTGGCTGTGAATATTACATGGCAGCAAAACTTGTTACATCATCTAATGCGTCAATGCGGAACCATTTTACGCTGGAAATAAGTAGTTCCTTTTTGGCCACCAGGTGCAAAGCTGGTGCTGTGGCAGCAAGAGACGCACAGAAATATTTCCATATGTAACGAGTTACGAACGGGACGCGGGCAGAAAAGATCAAACAAGTCAGAAAGACGTAATGTTGATGTTATTTTCAACTGAGGCTGAAAAGTATTTCTTAGTTCAAGAGCTTTTGCTTAGTATATCTAAACCGATGATTCGAAACAAACACAACAGATGAGTGAAAAGCACCTGGGGTAAGCACATCTCCATTAAGATGTGCCTGATTCACAAACTTTATCACGCTATCATGAGCACTCTAATTTTTATCACGCTTCAGAGACATACGAAAAATACAAAAGGAAAGTAGCGACAGATCAGAACATACGTTTGGATAACGTTGCGCCACAGATACTCACAACATACCTTAAGCATTTCCTCGACCAGCCTGTTTAAGCCCGAAGTGTACAATGAACTAGAGACTCTATCTGGTTGCCTTGCTTGTAAACTCCAAAAGTTTTCTTCAGCCTATGCCTGCTCAACGATACAAGACAGGTATAGAAAGCATAAACAAAGCCTGACCAGTTGGAATTTTGCGTGCAAATACTAACAGTTTACTGTGGAACACGATCCAGGTTGGTTTCTTAGCAGTAAAATACCACTGTATTATCGATTATCATTGTACATTGAAACCGCGAATGTCTGTAGATAAGCGGCCATAATAAACACAGAGAATGGACAGTCCACAGAGAATTTTTTTTCTTTTTTTCCGGACGTTTAAAATGAAACTGAACGCTAACCTCTGGTAGATGTTGTTGTTGTTGTGGTCTTCAGCCCTGAGACTGATTTGATGCAGCTCTCCATGCTACTCTATCCTGTGCAAGCTTCTTCATCTCCCTGTACCTACTGCAGCCTACATCCTTCTGAATCTGCTTAGTGTGTTCGTCTCTTGCTCTGCCTCTACGATTTTTACCCTCCACGCTGCCCTCCAATACTAAATTGGTGATCCCTCGATGTCTCAGAACATGTCCTACCAACCGATCCCTTCTTCTAGTCAAGTTGTGCCACAAGCTCCTCTTCTCCCCAATATTATTCAGTACCTCCTGATTAGTTATGTGATCTACCCATCTAATCTTCATCATTCTTCTGTACTCTGGTAGATATGCCACTATAAAAGACTTGGAACAAAATGGAGCACCTTGCAGTACGGGGCATATGTACGTGGAGCGATTAACCGAAGGTCTCAAACAGACGAAATAGACCTTCAGAGAAACTTGCCACCGATGAAGAAATTAAGATAAAAATCAACTGCGCTAATGGAGACAGGATGCGTGTGCGTGAGACGACAGAAGCTGTACAGATGATGTCAACACCGGCAGAGTTCTTAGGAGGTTTTCCATGGCTGTAAGATGAATACCAAGACAGCCCCCAAGAAGACCCTCCAAATTAATTTCCAACTGGAAGATACAAAAACGCACCCAGCAACACAGAGATATTAATACAAAGATGCGAACAGAAATAACATAATACCACGTCTGGAAAGGGCATAATCGTAGTCTTCGAACAGCCCGCTCTTCTCTGTAACAGGAGGGAATGAAAAGTACTGAAAATAAAAGGGAAGGCCAGTGGCGCGCGCACTTTGCACAGGTGCAGCCGTATGTGCATAGCTAGTCTGCTGCAGGAAGCTATCTGCGCGCCGGCAGTTGCGCAACAGCGGGGCCTCGCCTCGGCATGTCGTAGGCAGCTCGCGAAAGGTGGCGGCGGGCGTGTGCCAGCGCGGCGCTAAAAAGACCAACCAGGCCGAGGCCGCCGGCCGCTTCCTGCCTCACACCGGGTACGCCGCCGGACTGCACTACCGCACTGCCGTGCGGAACTGTTTCCGGATCGCGAGGCGAATCGGCCCGCCGCTACCCGTCTCTCGGTCGCATCTGCGTGGACTGCCCAGTCACTACGAGTTCCCCACTCGTGTACCGTCACTGTAGCTACTACCAAAGAAGAAATTATTCTACACGCCTAATGAAGATTGTTCACCGACACTGACCGTAAACCTACACTACTGGCCATTAAAATTGCTACACCAAGAAGAAATGAAGATAATAAATGGGTATTCATTGGACAAATACATTATACTACAGCTGACATGTGATTACATTTTCACGCAATTTGGGTGCATAGATCCTGAGAAATCAGTACCCAGAACAACCACCTTTGGCCATAATAACGGCCTTGATACGCCTGGGCATTGAGTCAAGCAGAGCTTGGATGGCTTGTACATGTACAGCTGCCTATGCAGCTTCAACACGATACCACAATGCATCAAGAGTAGTGATTGGCGTATTGTGATGAGCCAGTTGCTCGGCCACCATTGACCAGACGTTTTCAATTGATGAGAGATCTGGAGAATGTGCTGGCCAGGGCAGCAGTCGAACATTTTCTGTATCCAGGAAGATCCGTACAGGACCTGCAACATGTGGTCGTGCATTATCCTGCTGAAATGTAGGGTTTTGCAGGGATCGACTGAAGGGTGGAGCCACGGGTCGTAACACATCTGAAATGTAACGTCCACCGTTCAAAGTGCCGTCAACGTGAAGAAGAGGTGACCGAGACGTGCACCCCAGACCATCACGCCGGGTGGTTGGCTCTAAGCACTATGGGACTTCTAAGGTCATCAGTCCCCTACAACTTAGAACTACTTAAACCTAACTAACCTAAGGACATCACACACATCCATGCCCGAAGAAGGATTCGAACCTGCGACTGTAGCGGTCTCGCGGTTCCAGACTGTAGCGCCTAGAACCACTCGGCCACTCCGGCTGATACGCCAGTATGGCGACGACGAATACACGCTTCCAATGTGTGTTCACAACGATGACGCCAAACACGGGTGCAACCATCATGATGCTGTAAACAGAACCTGGATTCATCCGAAAAAATGACGTTTTGTCATTCGTGCACCCAAGTTCGTCGTTGAGTACACCATCGCTGGCGCTCCTGTCTGTGATGCAGCGTCAAGGATAGCCGCAGCCATGGTCTCCGAGCTGATAGTCGATGCTGCTGCAAACGTCGTCGAACTGTTCGTGCAGATGGTTGTTGTCTTGCAAACGTCCCCGTTTGTTGACTCAGGGATCGAGACGTTGCTGCACGATCCGTTACAGCCATGCGGATAAGATGCCTGTCATCTCGACTGCTAGTGGTACGAGGCCGTTGGGATCCAGCACGGCGTTCCGTATTACCACCCCGGACCCACCGATTCTATTCTGCTAACAGTCATTGGATCTCGACCAACGCGAGCACCAATGTCGTGATACGATAAACCGCAGTCGCGATTGGCTACAGTCCGTCCTTTACCAAAGTCTGAAACGTGATGGTACGCATTTCTCCTCCTTACACGAGGCATCACAACAACGTTTCACCAAGCAACGCCGGTCAACTGCTCTTTGTGTATCAGAAATCGGTTGAAAACTTCCGTCATGTCAGCACGTTGTAGGTGTTGCCATCGGCGCCAACCTTGTGTGAATGCTCTGAAAAGATAATCATTTGCATATCACAGCATCTTCTTCCTGTCGGTTAAATTTCGCGTCTGTAGTACGTCATCTTCGCGGTGTAGCAATTTTAATGGCCAGTAGTGTACATACACGTGATTCACACTTCATTTCTTGGCACAGCGTTCATACAATCACTTTCTCGAGCATTGCACTCGCGAATGACACATGTGAAAAAAGAATGGCTCAATCTTTCTACGTGAGCTTTGATTCCGCTCTAACTTCATCAAAATGGTCATCTCTCCATCTGTAGGTGGGAGTCAAAAAATATTATCTCAGTCGGAGAGGAAAATTCATGATTGAAATTTCGTGAAAATATTTCGCTGCAATGAAAAACGCCTTTTATTTTAATTATTGCCACTGAAACTCACGTATCGTATGCGTGGTACTCTCTTCCCTATTTCGCAATAATCCAAAACGATCGGCCCGTCTTCGAACTTTTGCGATGTCCTACGCCAGATCTGTGTGGTAACGATCCTGTCGTGCGCAGGAATACTGCAGAAGGGGCCGGAGAAGCGTAGTGTAGGCAATATCTCTGATACTGTTGTTACATCTTTCAAGCGTTCTGTCAATAAAACGCAATCTTTAGATGTTTCTCTTGACGGAACATCCACAACTAATGTTCGTCATCAAAGATAAAATCTGCCACACTTGTAAAAATTATTTATTTCCGAAAAGGAAAACCACAGCCCGATTTCAGTGTTTGTGTCCCATCTCCAGATGACATTAAAAAGTGTGTCCATAAAGGATGCATCAATGAGTTTAAAATATGTTAAAATAGTACACTCCTCGTACATAGTACGAAACAGGATATCCTCTTTAATCGTAGGTCTGCCAGAACGCCTTTCGCGGAAGAGGATTTTGATTTTCAACTTTGGGCAGTGCTTCCAGCGGGTCTGGTGGGTGAGATTGTATTACTGATCTTCCTCTACAAAAGACTTTGTGGCAGACGTAGCATTGAAGAGGATATCCTGTTTTGTGCTTTGTACCAAGGATGTACTATTTTAACATATTTTAACCTATTTTGAGCTCAGTAAGGTATCCTTTGTGCACGTGAAAATGGGACACAGTTCTTGGAACTGCTCTTGTTTCTCTTTTTAAAAAGAAATAATTTTTACAGCTGTAGCAGATTTTATCATTGATGACTTTTCCAGTAGTGGATCTAATTTAAGTTGTTCGTGATTGTCATCCCTAACTATTTAGTCGCAGCAACAACCTTTCAATTTATGAACTACCGTGTAAGTGCAGTTCCATCTCATTTCGGAAAACAGAAAAACTTGCAGTTTCGTGGGAGTTAATTTTTCTGTCGTCTTTTCCAAACTCTCAGCTGTGATAAACACGTGCTTCTGTGATTTTAAAGGTCTGAGTTATAGTAGTTCAATTAAAATCCTACGGGTTTGAGCCTCGTAGCTAAGAAACTATCAGAAGTAAAATTCTCACATAAAAATCAATATTTAGATACTATTGTATAGCTTGAGGTGGTATTCATGCGGTATTTTTAAATACCATTTTAACGTGGAATAAAAGTTGTGCCATATCGTTCATCATTTTATTTAAAAACAATATTAGTAAACTTTTTATGGTGTCGTCAATGGAGAGCTGTAGAAAAAATAAAAAGTGAACAGAAGCAACGGCGACACCCTTGAGTCACGACGAGGCCGTTGTCGATCGCCTGCTGCTTATGTTTCACGGCAACCCATCGCAACCTAAGTACACCGTGAGCCTCAATATTTATTATTTAATTATTTTTCCAAGTTTCAGACACAGGGGCTCCATAACTCTTGAAACTGAAATCAGTGTGTAATAAAAAAGATTCAAGACAATTAAGTTCAGTCTTTAAGAAAATGGTGTTTATGCTCAATGTACGAATAGAGCATTTTTAAAATTATATTGATTGTTACATTATTGTTATATACCTCCATCAAGAACAGATATTCAGCTTCAAAATGAATTCCAGTTCACTGAAATCCAATATAAGGCTCTGAGTTACAAGGCAGACAAATTGTCCCAGTCGGAAAAATTACGCAAAATTTACCTAATTTTTGCTCTAAAACTAGTAAACATTTAAGAGATGACTTTGTGATAGTTGTTTTCTTTTACAACAATTGATATGTTTAAATTATTAATGAATTTAAAAAATACCAAGTCAGTTTCCTCATTTCTCGTCCGACTTGAAATGGAATAGCCTGCAACCTAAATTTAATGCAACTTTGTTGGTACTCATATGGAGAACCTCACACTTTTGCGAGTTGCTATATATCACACTAAGCAAATATCTTGCTGAAAAACAAAATTGCATTTCGTTTCGATTTTCTGGCTATTTTACTAGACAGTAAACGACAGCATCATCTGCAAACAAGCTAATGCGGCTGTTGAGATTCATAACTCGTTTGTATAGGTTATACCAGCAGAGGGCCTATAACTTCTCCTTGGGGATCCCCAGATATCACTTCTGTTTCATTAGATGATTTTCCATCAATTGCTACGAACTGTGATATTTCAGGCAGACATCACGAATCCATTGTGTTGGGTCGGTAATGGAGCTGGCCAATAAAAATGGTTCAAATGGCTCTGAGCATTATGCGACTTAACTTCTGAGATCATCAGTCGCCTAGAACTTAGAACTAATTAAACCTAACTAACCTAAGGACACCACACACATCCATGCCCGAGGCACGATTCGAGCCTGCAACCGTAGCAGCAGCTCGGTTCCGGAGACTGAAGCGCCTAGAACCGCACGGCCACACCGGCCGGCGCCAATAAAAACAGCCACACATGTACAACAAGGTAACACATTAATAAGTTCATTTATATTATGTACACTTCATAATTGAGCTATACATAACTTCTAATGCGGTGGTTTCTTCTGTGGTACTGATATACGTATAAAAACAAAGTTCTTGATTGTAACAAACCGTCTTGAATGCTGGTACCCTTATATTTGTTGCTGACACACAGTAATATATAGTAGCATCGTGCTGCCTTGGTGTAATGTCCTCACTATAGTCACCCATACTAATTTTGATAAATCTGTAGATGCACTGGACCTGAGGGTGTTTCTCTGCGTGCAGATGCTTAAAAAGATGCGCCGCTCAATCAGAGTCGCAGAAGTGAGGTCATATCGATTTTTCTGGCAACATGTATGAGAGGGGCTACCCGACGGAGAACAGTGAGCGGAGGATAGTAAGTGTTGTGTCTAGACAAGACAGCCTAGACACAATGAGAGGAAGCCGAAAGGCACGCGCTAAGCTCACGCAGGATGGCGTGAGGTCTGAAACAGGATACGTAATGAATGCTATAAAGAAAAGTACGTAGCTGCTGGAATACTTAACTTTAATCCATCCTTGTGGTACATCGCTATTGACGATATAAGTGAGACTCCATAGATACATGCAATGTTACTAATAGCGCTTTGCTAGGTCGTAGCCATTGACTTAGCTGAAGGCTATTCTAACTATCTGCTCTGCAAATGAGCGAGGCTTCGTCGGTGTGCATCGCTAGCTACGTCGTCCGTACAACTGGGGCGAGTGCTAGTACGTCTCTCTAGACCTGCCGTGTGGTGGCGCTCGGTCTGCTATCACTGAAAGTGGCGACACGTGGGTCCGACATGTACTAATGGACCGCGGCCGATTTAAAGCTACCACCTAGCAAGTGTGGTGTCTGGCGGTGACACCACAGTAAGCATAGCGCACAGCGTCCACAGCCTATTGGGAATCTAGAAATATTGAATCAACTTGAGATATTCTGTCGATAGCACTCATTACTTCATCAGAATAAAGAGCCAGTTGTGTTTCATAATAACGATAGTTTGTTAACTCGAGGTAGTAATGTCTGAATAGATGGTTTTCTTCGAGGAGTTTCACAATGTTGGGACACAGTACATGTTCCAAAATATATTGTTATGAACTACATGACTAACTCACGACATTGTGCCACCTACGTGTACAAAGTAAGGTAGCTAAGACAGGCCACAACAAATACACCAAGAATGAATAAATGTATCGAGTTGCGGTTTTCACCAAGTTATAGCGGACAGCATGGCGAATTTCCTGAGGTTCGCAAGAAAATTTTGTTGTTTATAGTGGCCGAATTATCACACCGACTTAATTTCTAATGGAACTACATAATCTTTTCTGTTCTTTTGGAAGAAGTTGCTAAGAGACGGTCAACGGCATAACATGTATGTGACTTAATAAAAACAGCATCTAGATAACGGATCCGCTAACCACTGTTCCGCTATTAGGAATAGAAGTTCTACAAACGTCTGCCTTATTATATTAGATTTAAGCAGAAAGATAACTCAGATACGGTACGTATGTTTATTATCACATCTGTCACACCAGGTGCTTACAGTGATTCTGGAGAAACAAAACTGCACGTTGAATTTCATCTGTAGTTAACGGTAGCACAGGACTGTATTGTAAGCTATTTCATCTCTTTCGGACGCGTCAGTCTTCCCTAAAAGACTTCTTGTCTTATTTTTCACCAGAGATGAAAGTATAAAAGTGTTAAGTTTGATTAATGTGACGACCATTTTGCGTTTCCTAAACGACCGTTCCAATTTTCTCGAAATGGCCTCCTAAGGGGGCCTGTCATTAAATGTGCGGAAACGGACGTACATCCGTCATTTTGGTATCACACTGACTACCTTACGTTCAGTGGGGTATCTTTCGACAACTGTGGCAGCAGCACATATTGGAAACTCGAGATACTTGATTTACCTTCCCATTAATTAAAACGGGGACCAGTGACACGGGTCTTAAAAAAAAAAAAAAAAAAAAAAAAAGACGCATCAGATGCCGACGAAGAGTGTCGATTTCACCCGCTATTTTGAATCAACTTGTTTTTAGACTGACGATTAGTGCATACTGCGAAAATTGATTTGCTCTTGGTTTGTAAACGATACTTCTTCCGTAAACAAAATTCTGCATAGATGTGTCGCAGCACTTTGCACTTTCTGTAGATAACATTCGGAGAACGCATTGCCATGAAATTGTAGATGCAATGAAATATGAAGAGAAGGAAATGTGACGGATGTAGTGTTCGTAGAATAACGTTTGGTTGATCCCTCTCGTACTTTCGAGGTGCCTTTTAGTGAGATTTGAAAAGTGAATTACTGCTGCTAAAATGTTTGTTTCATCTGTTTCACCAGCTGCTCTTCTTTTTTTTGCGTATTATCCTCCACACTTGCAGTTTCTAGAACTTCTTTTAAGATGTTTGCGAAGAAATAACGTGAGTGCTTGGCAAGGTCTGGGTACTCTTCAGCATGCAACTGCACCGCTGCTCTCAATGACTTTATCGATTGTCGTGTACATTGTGAATGTTTAAATAGCTTTAGGAGCAAGTCAGCGCTCACTAAACTACAACCTGAAAAATCGTTCGAGAGACGATATAATGTATTTACCTTTTTCGACTGTCGTCAAGTCACTCAGAGTTACAAAATTCACGGGACTATATTGATCAAAATGTTGTTAAAACAGCGTGTGTAATATTCTGCTCTATAACACGTGACAATGCAGCATTCCTAGCGCACGCATTGTTCTCAGAAATGGACAGCATAGACTTTGTACAAGAAATTCGAGACTTGTCTGTCACGTTTTATGATATCAGTCGGAGTAAGTATCAGATCCCTAATCATCTTCGTCTGCGTACATACTCCACGAGCCACTGCATGGTGTCTGGGAGAGGATACTCTGTACCACTACTATTAATAGTATTTTCCTTTTCAGTTCCACTCGCAGATACAGCGAGGGAGAAACGACTGCCTTTATGCCTCTGTACGAGCCCTAATCTCTAATATTATCTTCATGGTCCGTAGCTGAAATGTTCGTTGGCGCTAGTAGAATCGGTCTGCAGTCAGTCTCAAAGGTCGGTCTTCCTGATTTTCTTAGAAACGCTGCTCGAAAAGGACATATTTGAGTTCTCGAAACATCTCCGTAATACTCGTGTGTTGATCGAACCTACCGGTAAGAAACCTAGCAGCCGCGTCTGGATTGCTTTGATATCTCCCTTAATCGGACGTGCTTTGCGGATCCCAAACACTGGAACAGTGCTCAACAACGGATCGCACTAGTGTCCTACATACGGTGTCCTTTACAGATGAGCCACACTCTCCTGAAATTCTCCCAGCTTTCCGAAGTCGACCATTCGTCATGTCTACTACAGTCCTTACATGCACATTCCGTTTCATGTTGCTTTGTAATCAACGTGACTGTCAATCAACACACTACTAATACGCATTCGAACATGAGTGATTTGTTATTCCCACTTATCTGCATTAATTTACATTTTTCTATCTTTAGAGACGCTGCTATTCATCGGAGCTACTAGAAAATTTGTCTAAGGCATCTTGTATCCTCCTATAATCAGTCAACGACTGCAACTCCTCATACTCCACAGTATCGTAAGCAGACAGACTGCTGCTTACACTGTCCGCTAGATCATTTATGTATACAGAAAATAACATCTGTCCTGTTACACTTCCCTGGGGCACTCCTGACGAAACCCTTGCCTCTGATGAAAATTCGCCATCGAGGAAAACATACAAGAAGTCTTCGGGCCACTCACATACCTGAGGACCTACTCCATATGGTTTACCTTCCTTAGCAGTCGGCAGAGTGGTACCGTGTCAAATGCTTTACGGAAATCTAGGAATATCGAATCCGTCTGTTGTCTTTCGTCCATGGTTCGCAGTATCTCATGTGACGCTCGAGGAAATGTTTTAGATTTGAAATGAGAATATGTTCCAGGATTCTGCAGCAAACCGATTGGTATGTAATTTTGCAAATCCGTTGTTTCATCCTTTTTTGCATTCGCATATGACTCTACGCTAGGCGGAGATTTGCGATAACTTCAAATGGTTCAAATGGCTCTGAGCACTATGGGACTTAACATCTGAGGTCATCAGTCCCCTAGAACTTAGAACTACTTAAACCTAACTAACCTAAGGACATCGCACACATCCTTGCCCGAGGCAGGGTTCGAACCTGCGATAAGTGCAAGCTCAGTAAGGGGTCAGCGCAATAGAGTGTTCTTTGTAAAAGCGAACTGGGATTCCATGAGGACCTGGAGACCTGTTTGCCTTCAGTTCTTTCAGTTGTTTCTCCAGATCGGCTACGTCCACCATACGGGAGTTTGTGCAATGGTCAAACGACAGTACCTTTCACGGTTCTCCTGCGCGAACGATTTCTTAAATGGGAAAAGTTAAAACTTCATCTTTATAAGGGTAAACAGTTTAAATATTAAAATGAAAGAAGAGAACTGTGCGAGTTCCGCTGCCGAGCAGGGACGTACGTGGGAGGGCCGCAGCTGGCGCCGCGCAATAGGCGGCCGCCTCGAGAGCGGTGTTCGCGGCAAACAACACGAACTGCGGCGAGGCTGGGTGAGTGGCTGGCTGCTGCCTGCACGCCGGCCTTCATTGGCCCTCTCCTCTTCTCTCGCGAAACGCATTGTGGAGAGGTGGGTGGCGGTGGCCGCGATCAAAGGACCGCCCCTCGCGAGCACTCCCGGCTGTCGTGGAGGGCCGCGAACAATGCCAACTCCGGCTGTGCGCCCGGGGCTACTCAGCAGCCGGCACCTGCACCGGCTGGGCCGCACGCCGCTCCCCGCCCACATTCGCGTTTTCCCCGTTCTTATCATTTCCTCATCTGATATTACTAATGACCTTATCAAAGCCTTGCTGCTTAAGCAAATTTAACTTAAGCGTACTGCCCATACGGGCAAGCAGAAGCCCCGTAGGTGGAGCTGCGCTCTGCCAAAACTACGGCACGGTAGTTTTGATACACTGGATAAATGATGTGGTAAATCTAAGATTAACGGTAGTATTTGCAGCATTGGTAGGGAAAGACAGTGTTGGTAGCATCGGCAGGAAAGACACATAAATGAGTGTGAAAGAGAGAAATTGGGAGCCAGCCATTTCTCTTTGTTTTTTTATTTGTTTGTTTCGCACATAATTTGAATCGAACATTATTCAGTACTCGTCCATTCTATCCTTGAAAGGTCTCTGTTGGATTCCTTTCATGTTAATTTCTTAAATCTGTTGTCATTTATGGCACAAATTCCACTTCTAAATTTACTGTGGTGTTTCTGACTCTATCTGGGAAGGGACTGAGCAGTCGAACGCGTTACTTTTACACATAGACAAGAACGATCTGTCACACTACTACACTTTAAAACACAGTTTATATGTTATTCATGTCACACAGTCTCATACGGAACCTACATCTGCTTTTTTTTAATATACTGTATATGATAAGATACTGTCATCCCCCTTCCCTTCTGTGTGAAAGGATGAATGAGCAAATGTATGTCTAGTTGCATGCTTGATGGTAGCAGACAAGCCTGTCTGCTGGAGAACAGTAGGACCAACATTGGAACAGGTAGCTACGCTTTCTAAAAGCAAAGAGGTTTCTATTCTTGGTACGGTCCTGTCCGTCCCGTGTCATGTTGGCATAGGAAGCTGCCTCTCTGGTCACTTCCGTTTGTATCTGTGAAGCACCCTCGGTAGGGGCCCACGGCCAGTCCGTCCGTGGCGAGCGTCTGAAGTGCTAAGATCTCCGCTAAGTCCGTAGGACAATGGAATCTTAAATTCAGCCTAATTGAAAATTTAATCACCTTTATTTCAGGTTTAGATCTAAAATATCTAATGTTATCTTAAATTGCAATGCAGTGTAATTCGAGTGTGAAGTTCAGAATATCTTCCAGCAGTTGCTTCGTCGCTACTTTGTGAGTAAACTGGAACCACGTGTTGATGACCCGTAACTCTAACTAAGATCATCAATCTTAAATGCGAATGTGCGTGAGATTATAACATCTCGTCTTGACAATATTTTTCAGTACAGCAACTTTTCTTTACGTTCAACCCACGTGGGGTAAGTACACCCCACAGTAAATTTAGAAGTGGAATTTATGCCGTAAATGACAACAGATTTAAGAAATTAACATGAAAGGAGTCCAACAGAGACCTTTCATGCTTTATATCCTTACAGAACATAAATTGCTTTTTATAATTATAAAAAATTATTTGACCACATAACTTCTCCGCTATTATGTACCCAAAGCAATTTTTTTGTTGCAAGTACAGTTGAAATGCACAAACATAAAATATACATATCTCACCACATTTTGAAATCAGCAGAACCTTCTCCATCGTGATCAAAGGTAAGAGTTTCCTGTATTTATTGGTAAATGCGGAAGTTGTTTATGAATAACTGAAACGTGTTTCATACGAGTTCCTTGAACTATTGAAGCGATGTTTGATATATTTTCGTGTTGCTTTTTTTTTTCATTCTCCTTTTTTGTTGAGGTAACTATGTTTCCCGGCACTATATGATTAATCTCTACTGAAAATTCCTGGCAGATTAAAACTGTGTGCCGGGCCGAGACTCGAACTCGGGACCTTTGCCTTTTGCGGGCAAGTGCTCTACCAACTGAGCTACCCGTGCACGACTCACGCCCTCACCAGTTTGGAAAGTAGGAGACGAGGTACTGGCGGAAGTACAGCTGTGAGGACGGGGGGTGAGTCGTGCTTGGGTAGCTCAGTTAAGCCGGCACGGTAGCTCAGCGTGTTCGATCAGAGAGCCGGTTGGCCTCTGTAATAAAAAACTGAGTGAAAGGATCAACAACGAACATGAACGAATGTTATGTGACGTCCGCAACGACCAAACACAACGATCAACAACGAACAAAATGAAGAAAAAAAAAGTTGGTAGAGCACTTGCCAGCGAAAGGCAAAGGTTCCGAGTTAGAGTCTCGCTCCGGCACACAGTTTTAATCTGCCAGGAAGTTTCATATCAGCGCACACTCCGCTGCGGAGTGAAAATCTCATTCTAAATCCATACTGTTTCCATCATTTTTACCACAACATCCCTCTGTCTCACGTTAAAATTCAATAATTTACGGATAATGTTCCGAAGGCTACCCAGCCATTTATACACACATCAAAAAAAGTTTTGCATTACCTCGGTTCCCAGAGTTCCGGAACTTGTACAGAAAATTAAAATAGAGGTCAACATAAACATAATTTCCGCCCTTTTTATTGCTCATGAAAACCACACATTGTATGTTTTGCCACCATACAGCGAGAGTTCCAGAAGTGGTGCTCTAGATCACGGTACACACCGGCACCTTTAATACCCTGTAGCACGTCCTCTTGCATTGATGCATGCCTGTATTCGTCGTGGCATACTATCCACAAGTTCATCGAGGCACTGTTGGTCCAGATTGACCCGCTCCTCAACGGCGATTAGGCGTATAGCCCTCAGAGTGGTTGGTGGGTCACGGCGTCCATAAACAGCCCTTTTCAATCTATCCCAGGCATGATCAACAGGGTTCATGTCTGGAGAACATGCTAGCCACTCTAATCGAGCGATGTCGTTATCCTGAAGGACGTCATTCACAACATGTGCATGATGAGGGCACGAATTATCGTCCATGAAGACGAATGCCTCGCCAATATGTCGATGAGGTTGCACTATCGGTCGGAGGATGGCATTCACACATCGTACAACCATTACGCCGCGTTCTATGACCACCAACGGCGGTTCGTTAGCCCCACATAATGCCACCCCAAAACAGCAGGGAACCTCCCGCTGAACAGTATGTCTAAGGCGTTCAATCTGACTCTAGTAGCTTCCAAACACGTCTCTGACGATTGTCTGGTTGAAGGCATATGCAAAACTCAGTGAAGAGAACGTGATTCCAATGCTGAGCTGTCCATTCGGGATGTTGTTCGGCCCATCTGTACCACGCTGCATGGTGTCATGGTTACAAAGATGGACGCCGGGAGTGCAATTACGCGTCGTGCAGCCTATTGCGCACAGTTTGAGTCGTAACGCGACGTCCTGTGGCTGCACGAAAAGCATTATTCATCATGGTGGCGTCGCTGTCAGCGTTCCTCCGAGCCATAAACCGTGGGTAGCGGTCATCCACTGCACTCGTAGCCCTTGGGCGGCCTGAGCGAGGCATCTCATCGACAGCCCCTGTTTGCATCTCTTCCATGTCCTTACAACAACGCTTTGGTTCACTCCGAGACGCCTGGACTCTTCCCTTGTTGAGAGCCCCTTCTGCCACAAAGTAACAATGCGGACGCGATCGAACCGACGTATTGACCGTCTTGGCACGATTGAACTACAGATAACACCCGTACCTCCTTCCTGGTGGAATGACCGGAACTGACCGGCTGTCGGACCCCCTCCGTCTAATAGGCGCTGCTCATGCATCGTTGTTTATATCTTTGGGAGGGCTAGTGACATCTCTGAACAGTCAAAGGGACTATGTCTGTGGTACAATATCCACAGTCAACGTCTATCTTCAGGAGTTCTGGGAAGCAGGGTGACATTTCACCACTTCGGGTTTTTAGAGGTTCTAGTAAGACCCTGATGGCGTACGTAAAGAAAGCGATCGTTATAAGGTAACGCCCACTGCGTACGCTACACACCGAACGTAGAGGTAGTGCGGGTATTACCTTTACTGACCAAAGCTACTAGGGAAACGTCCGTACTCTGCAGTCACCTACGGTACTTCTGAAATTCTGCCCATAGAGCGTTTGCCCGTTTGACTTCTGGCTTTGCCCTAGATGAGAAAAATGAGGGGATATCGGTATGCGTGCGAAAGCTACTCAAGATGTTCCAAAGCACTTCGCATAAAAACGGGTTTTTTACGGATAAGTCAAATGGCAGAAATTTCTATCAAAAAGCTCTGCGAGTAAATGACGTCGTCCCCCACGAACTAAAGATCATTAAGTCTACTAGTTTCAAATGTCAGTCTTAATTTAATGGAGTAACTTCCGAAATTGCACGTTTGGAGCACAGCATTCTATGGAAGGGAATCATGGATTGTGGAAAACACGAGAAGAAGAGAATCGAAGCGTTTCAGGTGTGGTACTATACACAGATCTTGAAAACTGGATGAACTGGAAAGAAGTGAAGTTCTCTTTATAATCGGCGAGTAGGGGAACATGGTGAACACTGACAAGAAGACTGGACAGTATGACAAGACATGTGTTAAGACAGCAAGGAACAACTCGCATCATGGTTGCGGGAGCTGTTGAGGGTAAAAATTCTAGGAGAGCACACAGATTGGAATGTATTCAACAGTAAGTGCTAATCTGAGGTGGAAAGGTTGCCACAGGAGAGGAATTCGTGGCTGCCCGCATTACCCAATCGAAAGACTAATGGCACAAAAAAACAGAGAAAAAATTGCTCATAACAGTAATTTAAACGATAAAGAGATAGAATTTTTAGATCCAGCTTGATGCAAAACACTGCGTATGACTCCTACAGTGAGTTTTCAAACTGGGTGCTAGACAGTCATGGGAAACGTTGTCCGATTTGAAGATGTGCAGTTAATGACGCCGAAATGTTGCAGCTGCATGCGGTGCACTGCATGAGTTTAGAAATGTTATCTGAGCCGTCTGTAACAGACTTGTGTATAATGTATGCGAGAGCACGTCACGAGTCAAGCGATTTTCAACGTGGAATGATATCGGAAATTACTCGTGGGGGAGTGACTCGATATTAAGGTGGGGTAGGACGTCAAACGGCCGACGTGGAGCAGGAGAGGCACCACAGGACATTTTAATTTCTACTATCTATACTTTTACAAGTAATTTCATAAAACTTTGTCAGCATGAGCAGGAAAGATTGAGGACTCACACTTATAGCAGTGGAAGTTCAAAAACGTAGCAAAATACCTTTTTTTTTTACATGTGAAACTTACCATTTTTTCACTTACTACTGGCTGCATTTGTTCCTGTAGGTACACTTTTCATCCTAAGTAAGAGATTCTTCGATGAATTTTGCACAGCATACAAACTGTACTTACAGGTGTATGAAACACCAGAATTTTCCAAATCTATTTAAAACTGTGGTAAAAATTGAGGCAATTAACTATAAAATTTGAGTTTTTTTCTAAACAAGAAGTTTAAAATGTAACAGTTCATTCATTTTTTCATAAATTGAATGAACTCTAGAGTTTCATACACATGTATCCTTCCTGATCATGCTTTCAAGGCTTTATGAATTATTTGTAAAATTATAGACAGTGGAAATTAAAATGTCCTGTGGTGCCTCTCTTGCTCCAGTCGGCCCGTTTGACGTACTACCCTCTTAGCATCGCACCTATTATCTCCAAGAAGTGGTATAAATAACCTGCAGCCACAGAAAGTCGCCGGCATCTAAGGGAACCAAATCGGCCGTAAACACAAACAGTTTGCTAAAAAAGCTGAACCACGTCCGAATAGCCCTCGGAAATAGTATGAAGACTTTCACGACCGGATGACATATCTTCTGGTAAACCTTGCGGGATGTAAGGTCGTGGTCCATGAAACTCTTCAGCTCCTAACGTTTCGTCCAGTGCTTCGCTGGACATCTTCAGAGGGGTGTTTCTCCTCCGGTGAGACTCACCGGAGGAGAAACACCCCTCTGAAGATGTCCAGCGAAGCACTGGACGAAACGTTAGGAGCTGAAGAGTTTCATGGACCACGACCTTACATCCCGCAAGGTTTACCAGAAGATAAGCCCTCGGAAAGCCCAAGGGTACCGACGACCGCCGTGTCATCCTCAGACGATTGGCGTTAAAGAACGCGGATGTGGAGGGGCATGTGGTCAACAAATCGCTCTCCTGGCCACTTTCGGTCTTCGTGACCGGAGACGCTACTTTTCAATGAATTAGTGCCTCAATTGGCCTCACAAGGGCTGAGCGCACCCTGCTTGCCAACAGGGCTCGGCAGGCTCTGACCGTCACCCACCCAAGTGTTAGCCAAGTCCGACAGCGCTTAACTTAGATGATCTTATGGAATCGTTGTTACCACTGAGGAAAGACCGTTGGCCAGACCATTTGTGAGCGTGAGGGTGCTATTCTGTCATTCTGGGCAACGGATTAATCTGAAATGTACCCTTTACCCTGTGGTTCCTGCAAGATGCAATTTCCACCCCCACACTACTACAGAAGCCAGACAGACGCTCCTAACGTTCTAAAGAGAAATGCCTGAAAAACTTTGGGCAATAAATATCTTCTGGGGTCGTCCGCCGTAAGGAAATGACACAAAAATTCACAAAATTTTTTACGTAACTAGTGGGATACTTGAGTACTGGAGTAGTGCTATTTAGTGTAAGAAAAACATGAAACTAACGAAAATTATTATTTATTTTGCAAAAGTTCTGAGAAATCACAATGGCACTTTTAGTTATGAACTGAAAAAGTTATTTCCGGGTTCTATTTGGAATGTGAAGTTACCTCTTAAGGATAGGATTCGCTAATGAAATTTCTATGTTATTGACTTGGCAGAATGGCTGAGAGCCACACCTACTCAACTTGAATAATTATCCGTTAGAATGTTGCTACGTACGGTCGAGGCTGTCGCATGTGAAATGCTGTGAAGTGTATTGTTGTGGAGGAAATATGGAGCTCGCAAGAGCTGTAGTGCACAATACTGTAAGCTGCCATGACTGCTGTCTGCACCGCTCGCGGCTGACAAATAAGATAACTCTCGTTCTATCTGGATTGACCTTTGCCAATCAAACTCTCCCTACGCCTTGATGAAGTCAAGGACTCTTATTCGCCCCTAGTCTAACTATTGGCGTGGTACACCGGCCAGATAACCAGTCCACTGCGATGCCACTCAAAAATTAGCTCGCAGGCGTTTAACTATAACTCTGTCTGTTCACACTGCACAATAAGTGTGGCGGCCAACACAGTGAAAAAAGCTTAATCGCAAGCACTCAATATAGAGTCGCACTCCGATTCGCTCTCGACAGAGGTGCTCTCCCAGTGACGTACTGAGGAGAGACTTGTTCCTCGCTCTTTGAGTACACGTACGAGTGCACACGCTCTCGTTACGTGTTCTCGCTCCAAGAGCGACAACGTAACGGCCCCTCTCCACGCCACACATGAAGGGGTATATCTTTCGGTCTCTTCCATTACTCCTTCAGCTCAAGGCGTCAGGAACATCGTCTGCCAATCAGCATTGCTCTTCTAAAATGGGAGAATGACGTTTCGTTTAAGGCGACCAATCCGGAAATCTGTAGCATCGGGGTTTGGCGTTTGCTGTCTCCCTGTGAAAACCTCTGAAACTGCATTCTGTGTTTGTAAAGAATACGTAGGCTGGGCGCTCCCACACAATGTAGCGGAATTTGCTTTTAAGCCGAACATAGGGTCGTTCTCCCCTTTCACTCGGGCAAACGCTGTCCACTCCACGGGTGGTCGCCGACCGACGTAGATAGGCTGAATCGTCCTCTGAAGGGACCGGCCTCTCGGCGTGCGGTCCGCCTCTCCCGAACTAAAAGCTCTTGTGGCCGTCGTGTCTTGAATTTCTGTGTGTACGCCAGCCTCGAATATCTCAACCCCGGTGCACATTTGTTATTTGCGTACCATTTACATGAATTTGTTGAACATTGGCTTTATCTCATCGAGTTTGGATTCGAATGAAGCGTTTTGATGTGCGGAATATGATTGTGAGGGCAGAATATGTAAGCAATGAAGGTCAGGAGACCACGATGTCTTACACGTTTACTAACGAAAATTCTCACTCATCATCTTCAACCTGGACAAATTCATTCTCCCCCGCTGTGGCTTCTACAATAGTCTGAGGACGAGTCTATGAACGCGACCAAGACAAAATAGTTCAAAGTGCTACTGCAACATTTCTGGGCAGGAGATGGAAATTTCTTGAAGGCGAGGTAACCGAAGTAAGCGATCAGCGGTCGCGTCTGGCGAGCCAGTGGGGGCCGGAACGACTTTATGCTAATGAACACCTGGGTAGCACCCGCTGGCTGTGTGCGGGGCGGCCGGGGATCCAGATCGATTTCCTGGCGGCCAGACGTGAAGGTCAGGGCGCGTCTGGTAGGCGGCCCCACCCTGCCCCGCGCTGCGCCGCCTGCGGCCACCAGCATCACGGCAGCCGCGCTTCCGGTCCGCCAGCGGTCTCGGCGCACGCCGGCAGCTCTCTCTCTAGCTACTGTGCTATTGCACACGCGGTGTATTCTACCTGAGCAGCGAACGGTTACCGCTCCAGGGGCAATATTCAACAATCAATGTTCCCTGCTCATCTCAATGCGCTGAAATCAGTAGTCTCATATATTCTAAGAGCTGCCCAGTGTTTTCGTTTACAATTGCATAGTCGTCAGTACACTACTGGCCATTAAAATTACTACACCACAAAGATGACGTGCAACAGACGCGAAATTTAACCGACAGCAAGAAGATACTGTGATATGCAAATGAGCAGCTTTTCAGAGCATTCACACAAGGTTGGCGCCGGTGGCGACACCTATAACGTGCTGACATGAGGAAAGTTTCCATCCGATTTCTCCTACACAAACAGCAGTTGACCGGCGTTGCGTGATGAAACGTTGTTGTGATGCCTCGTGTAAGGAGGAGAAATGCGTACCATCACGTTTCCGACTTTGATAAAGGTCTGACTGTAGCCTATCGCGATTACGGTTTATCGTATCGCGACATTGCTGAACGCGTTGGTCGAGATCCAATGACTGTTAGCAGAATATGGAATCGGTGGGTTCAGGGTGGTAATACGGAACGTTGTGCTGGATCCCAACGCCCCCGTATCACTAGCAGTCGAGATGATAGGCATCTTATTCGCATGGCTGTACCGGATAGTGCAGCCACGTCTCGATACCTGAGTCAACAGATGGGAACATTTGCAAGACAACAGCCATCTGCACGAACAGTTCGACGACATTTGCAACAGCATGGACTATCAGCTCGGAGGCCATGGCTGCGGTTACCCTTGACGCTGCATCACAGTCAGGAGCGCGTGCGATGGTGTACTCAACGACGAACCTGGGTGCACGAATGGCAAAATGTCATTTTTTCGGATAACTCCAGGTTCTGTTTACAGCATTATGATGGTCGCATCCGTGTTTGGTGACATCGCAGTGAACGCCCATTGCAAGCTTGTATTCGTTATCGCCATACTGGCGTATCACCCGGCGTGATGGTATGGGGTGCTATTGGTTACTCGTCTCGGTCACCTGTTGTTCGCATTGACGGCACTTTGAACAGTGGACGTTACATTTCAGATGTGTTACGACCAATGGCTCTACCCTTCATTCGATCCCTGCCGAAACCTACTTTTCGGCAGGATAATGCACGACCGCATGTTGCAGGTCCTGCACGGCTCTTTCTGGATACAGAAAATGTTCGGCTGTTGCCCTGGCCAGCACGTTCTCCAGATCTCTCACCAATTGAAAACGTCTGGTCAATGGTGGCCGAGCAACTGGCTCGTCACAATACGCCTACTCTTGATGAGCTGTGGTAACGTGTTGGAGCTCCGTGGGCAGCTGTACCTTTACACACCATCCAAGCTCTGTTTGATTCAACGCCCAGGCGTATCAAGGCCGTTATTACGGCCAGAGGTGGTTGTTCTGGGTACTGATTTCTCAGGATCTATGCCCCTAAATAGCGTGAAAATGTAATCACACGTCAGTTCTAGTATAATATATTTGTCCAATGAATACCCGTTTATCATCTGCATTTCTTCTTGGTGTAGCAACATTAATGGCCAGTAGTGTAAGTTTACATACGTATTGCCAGTCACGCAATTACAAGTTGTCAGAAATTCCCATCTAGGCTCTCTGACTTAGGTAGCCTGACTGATATAGGCTAATGACTGTGATGATTCTTCAATCAGACCATGGCTGTTCTCTCCTTGTACTTGTATTAGACTGGTGCATAAATTCGCAGCGTTTTTCCATAAGATTAATGAACACTACACATACACCTAACAGAGACTTTAGTCTTCAAAAACATATTCTCCTTTACTATTTACAAAATATACCAACGCTGGGGTATATTTTTGATTCAATGACTGTAGAAATCACGTGGTTTCGAGACGAAGAACTCGTCGAGCCTTGTTCGTAGCGCATTTTCATCCAGAAAGGAAGTTCCTGGAAGGTTGTTCATTAGAGAGCGGAAAGGGTGAAGTGAGTATGAAATGGCTTCCTAACCAAAATCCTGTATACTTTTTTTTTCCTCAACCTAGCAGAATGGAGGGGGGGTGTTATCCTTCACGCAGTCTTCCTGGTCGTTGCTTTAGGAGTGCAACAGCAAGACATTTCAGTTGCTGACAACAAATGTCAGTAGTGATGGTGAAACGTCACCTTTGAAAAATTATGAATGACTGTACTGATAAACCTCTTACGATATTTGATTTTCAAACAGCTGAGCAAAACTGAACGTACTCAGACATTTCTCTCTTTACTTATTCTGATCATCGCAACGCAATCTGACTTTCAATAATCCCTACAAAGAATAGCCCTGACTAACAATAACCTATACCTTTCATGAATCACTTACCTCACAAAAGTACTGCCAGCTAAATAAAAGATTCTAACTACTGAGGGCACTAACTACAGATAGGCACAGTTAGCAAATGAAAGATTTTGATGGGGAATAAACAATGTATTTGCCTTAACAGTGTTGAAAAGTCATTATATATATATATATATATATATCAGTTCATGACATCCAGTCTTACAAATTTCCTTTTTCTGACGGACACACGACCAGATCGTCCGCTCTCAAAACTCTGCCATTTCTCTCCCCACATCCACCACTACTGGCGGCTCACTTCCAGTTGCAGAATGCTACGCGTTGTTCACGTCCAACTGCCCAACACTACACAAGCGAATATTCCAACAATGAGTCGAACCAACCACAGACTGCACTCAGCACAGTCAGTGATTTCAGACAGAGCGTAACGTGGCGTTACCAACATAAAAACCTAAACATCCTTCTTACAATGGTTACACCTCTGGGAACCAATTCGTACTACACCAAACCTTCGCCCAGATGCATAACATTATCTTTTACGGATGCGCGCAGCTCTTTGTAAGGGGAGTTGCTTCTTTGGTTGGTTGGTTTGTGGGATTAAAGGGACCAGACTGCTACGGTCATCAGTCCCTTAGTTGCTTCTTTGTCTGGGTTCAACCACTCCCCTCTTTATCCTTATGTTAGCATAAAGACACCATTTCTCGCCACCAGTAACGAAACAGGAAAAGATGTAATCGGTGCTGTTCACGAGCTAATTGATGACAAGCAAGCAGAGATGCACATATTGCCACCCACTGATTTGTGTGATTTTGGCGTAGAGATTGCGGTACCCGTACACCCGATTTTTGAACCTTTCCCATTGCATGCAAATGTCATTCGATGATGGAATAATCAGAGTACATCACGTTTGCCAGTTCTTGAATACACTGACGCGGATAACTGTACATTAATGCGTTTAAACGATCTTCACCAAACCCCGAATGTCTTCCTGAACTTAGAGAGTCACTAAGGCCAAAATTATCTTTCTTAAAACGAGAAAACCATCTTCTTGTAGTGCTCTGTCCGACGGAATTATACCCATACACAGCGCAAATGTTTCTGGTTGCCTCCGCTGCTGTCACCCCTCTATCAAACTCAAACAGAAAAACATGTCTGAAATTTTCTGATTTCTGCGCTTGACGCTCCATTTTCTAGCATACGCAGCTCCACTTACTATCTCCAAATGACAAAATGACAATATGCAAACTCGAATAGCAACAGGAACTATAAATGAAAAATGATAACGATAAATAAACCAATAGCAACCAGAACACCAACATGCAAAAGTAAAAACGCTACAAACTTATACACCAATCTAATAAAACTGAGATAGACCGCAATATTGATAATGAAGAGTAACCTTGAACTCAGTTTTCTCTTCTTCGCAGTGATAAATTTTAGCATAAAGGACTTCGCACAGAGTTTCCTTAAAGTAAGTATCCATCCTCGTGTGATAATAATGTGGACATGAGATCATTGTTCGCATCGGTATTCTTTCTCTATGACTTGTTCTAAAGAATGTTCAACGTCCTAATCTCGAAGAGGCGGGATACTTATCCTATCATATTCTGGATTAAGTTTCATGTCCAAGCTGCGAACAGAGAAACCACCATTGTTCCAATAAAAATGGGTAAAGATGTCAATATCAGAAACGAAACTGCAGCTACATCTTCATCAGCATTCCACAAGAACGTTCGCAAGTGGCATAGAGCATTAACAACCGGTCTTAATACAGTACGTAATATACAGTCTCACATGCACACTACACTTTATAAATGATCGGTTGGAGCTTCATCACTACTTGAAACCTTGTAATAGACACTTGACATCCCACTCATATCGTTAACAAGCTGTTACTTGCAAATGATACTACTACGGTCAGCATAACAACTTACCTTAATGCTGGAATAACAGGAACAAATCACCTGGTGGGGTTAATGATCTTCTCCTTCACACCAATTCGATGACCATCTTCTTCTACAGTCTGGAACCGCGCGACCGCTACGGTCGCAGGTTCGAATCCTGCCTCGGGCGTGGGTGTGTGTGATGTCCTTAGGTTAGTTAGGTTTAAGTAGTTCTAAGTTCTAGGGGACTGACGGCCTCAGAAGGTAAGTCCCATAGTGCTCAGAGCCATTTGAACCATTTTTGATTACCATCTTCCGGGAGATTTCCTGACGGTAGACACAAACAATTATTTTTCTTCATCAGTTTTATGACTGGTTTAATATGGCCCATCAGCAACTGACTTCCCGTGTCAAAATCTTGACGTCAGAGCAGCACTGGCATCCAACAACTCAACGTCCTCAGTTATCTGTTGGATATATTCCAGTCTCTGCCTTCCCGTACATTTTTCACCCCCTACGGCCCCGTCAGGCACCGTGGAAGTATCTCCTCGATTCTTAATACATGTCCTATCATCCTGTCCGTTCTTCATGTCAACATTTTCTACGTGCTTCTCTCATCGGCGTTTTACTGTAGAATCCTTTCATTTCTTATCACTACATCCCATTTTTAACATCGGGCTATGACACCATATCTCTTCCCCGGTTTCCTCACAATCCATGTTTAATATCCTTACAATCCGTGCTCCAAACATACATTCCCAGAAAGACTGATGTTTGACATTAGTAGCTTTCTTTTGGCTTCTGCCAGTTTACTTTTTATGTCCTCCGTTCTTCCCCTTCTCGTGTTATTTGGCTTGCGATGTAGCAAATTTCCTTCACTCTGCTTCGTGGTTCCAGTTTTGACGTTCTGTTTACCGCTAATGTCGTTTCTGATAGTCTACATTACTTTAGTCTTTCATCGTTTATTCTCAGTTCGTAATCTGTATTCACTAGATTGTAAATTCATTCAGAACGTTCTGTTATTCTTTTTCAATTTCACTCATTCTGTTATCTGTGCTCATTAGACTGTTTTTAAGAACATGACGATAATGAGCTTCCTCCCCCCCCCCCTCCCTTTTTTCCCATTTCCCAAAGTCGACCGATGTCAATCCTATGAAACATTTCAAAAGTCACAGATCGCCAGATCGCCACTCTTAGTCTCTGTGAACCGCAATGAACTGCTGATGTTATAGACACCAAGATACAGTAACATAGAAGTGTAAGACGTAGATGGCAAGTAACCCTCCTGTAGGAACGTAATTGTCTTTTTCACTGAGCGTCAACTGTGATGAGTCGTAAAATCTGCTTTAACATTCTACCTTCCGTAGAAACATTCCCGTAGCTTATTGTTTGGCCTGAGTACGCAGTCAGCAGTAGTAACGCAAAAGTTCAGAATGCGTGCCTCTTTTGTTCACACGCTGCTCTCAGGAGCAATCTTAAACTAGTATGTTGCTTCTGATATCCCGCCACTCTAGCTATACCGAAACCGTCTCAGAGAACGACGGCAACAGTTTTTGTATAGAAGACTCCAGAGGTTGCGTCAGGTGCGTTACGTGTGTATGGCTGTTGGTCCACTGCAAGAAATTAAGATCCATCACAGCAGTTAGGTCGGCAGCTCGTATCTCGCCACTGGAGGCTACGGTATGCTGATTTCCGAATACATCTGTTTCTTCCCTTTCTGGACCTGTACTTCGAGTTTCAAACTCTTACAGCGTATATTGCTGTTTAAGACGATTCTGACTGTTCATCGGCTCTGGTTCGAACGCACGGTGTCTTTCTTTTCCGACTTAGTCTCGATCGTGGAATTTGCAAGCTACGTAATTTTCAGAAGTGACCTGAGTTGTTTTTGTGTAACTTTATGACACAAAATTAGTGACTGGTGTCAGTAGCATGTCCATAACGAGAAACCACCAGTGTACCTGTGTGCAACGAAACATTATATGATAATGACACTTTTTTAAATTTTATCACCCTTAATTAGGGAGTATAGTTTTTCTGAAACATTCCATAATTACTGTCTGCAGAGTATTTGTAGTTAAATTATGTCGCCCTTAACTGTAACGATTTGCAGATTTTTTGTGAAACTTTTGGCCAATTTCATTTTACATCCGTAATAAAATTGTAGAATCTCAAGCATAGAAGTAAAAACTCAGAAGTAAGTTATTCAAGGCTGTTTCGAGCGGGAAATCACCTGCCGTTAACTGAATATTTTATTATGAGTGCTAAATCAAAATTAACCCACAGTTTTTTGTAAATATAATCTCAATAAATCACTGTAATTGCAGGTTAAATGATTTAATCCTAAATTTAAGAATGAGAGATGTACTTACCACGGAATCGGCACAAGAAGTTTATTTCATTCAATAGTCGTTACGTCTGGGGGCTGTCTAATTTACCAACCGTCCGTACACTTCTCTCATATTTCTCCTGTGGGGGGACATAGTCGCCATGGTGGGGTAACATTGTTTAAATCGAGGAGTATCTATGCAAGAGTAGGCTGCCAGTGCCAGTAAAAAAAAAAATGGCGGTATGTGACCACCTCTTCATGTTGTGATGTGGACTAAAGTGTCTGCCATAAGGAATATTGACCGAAACGTTCGGAAATGTGTTTTCTGACCTTCTTGCGTCCATGCAGTAACACAATCAGAAAAGAAGCGCCTCGTTTCTTCTTTTCCCTAGTTTGTGAGGATCGGGAATATTTTGTGCTCTCCGGCAGGTGTCAACTACACAGATAAAATCCAGTCTGTCTGCCTGATCAACTGAAAGAGCAGAAAAGGCCAAAGATATTAATGATTTGAAAATGGTTCAAATAGCTCTGAGAACTATGGGATTTAACTTCTGAGGTCATCAGTCCCCTGTAACTTAGAACTACTTAAACCTAACTAACCTAAGGACACTACACACGTCCATGCCCGAGGCAGGATTCGAACCTGCGACCGTAGAGGTTGCGCGGTTCTATTAATGATTGCCTCTTCTGTTCCGCTGCCATACAATGCTGTGTTCCAAATGTACATTGTCAGAAATTTCTTCCTCAAATTAAGGCCTATGTTGCACATCAGCAGACTTTCCTTGGCCAGGAATGCCGTCTTTGCCTACGCTAGTCTTCTCTTTATCTCCTCCTTACTTCGACCGTCATGGATTGCTTTGCTTCAAAGGTAGCAAACTGCGTATACCTCTCGATGACTGATTTTGATGCTAAGAGTCCTGTCATTCTCAATTCTGCTGCTTCTCATACCTTTGATTTTTTTCCCGGTTTCTTCTCAATCCACATTCTGCACTAATTTGACTGTTTACTCTGTTCAACAAAAAAATGGTTCTAAGCACTATGGGACTTAATATCTGAGGTCATCAGTCTCCTAGACTTAGAACTACTTAAACCTAACTAACCTAAGGACATCACACACATCCATGCCCGAGGCAGGATTCGAACCTGCGACCGTAGCAGCATCGCGGTTCCGGACTGAAGCGCCTAGAACCGCTCAGCCACAGCAGCCGGCTCCGTTCAACAGATACTACTGTATAATACCTCTTCACTTTCAGTGAGGATACCAGTATCATCAGCGAATCTTGTCAGTGATATTCTATCACCCTGAATATTAATTCCACTCTTGAACTTTTCTTTCTTCCCGTCATTGGTTCTTCGTTATAGACTGAACAGGAGGGCGAAAGACTGTATCCCTGTCGTACATCACTTTTATTCCGAGCACTTCGTTTTTGACCTTCCTGTCTTATTGTTCCGTCTTGGCTCTTGTACATAAAATACATTGCTCGTTTTTCCCTATAGCTTACCCCTATTTTTCTCAAAATTGCGAAGATGTTGCACCATTTCACATTGTCGAACGTTTTTCCTAGGTCTACGAATGCTACGAGAGTGTCTTCATTTTTCTTCAACCTTCCTTCAATTATCAAGAGCAACGTCAGAACTGCCTCTCTGGTGCTTTTACCTTTCCTGAAGCCAAACTGATCGTCATCTAGCTTATCCTCAGTTTCCTTTTCCTTTCTTCTGCATATTATTCTTGTCATCAGCTTGAATGCATGAGCTGTTAAGCTGATTATACGATAGTTTTCTCAATTATCGTCCCTTGCTACTCTCCAAATTTTATGGATGACGTTTATCCGAAAATCTGATGGTACGTCGTCATTTTCATAGATTTTACACACCAACTTGAATAGTCGTTTGGTTGCCATTTTCCCCAATAATTTCAGAAATTCCGATGGAATGTTATCTATTCTTTCTGCCTTCTTCGTTCTCAAGTTTTCCAGCTCTTTTTTTTATTTTTTTTTTAGTTCTGAATCTATTACTAGATTTCCTATGTCTTTCTTTTCGACTCCAATTTCTTCTTCTATCATGTAGTTAGACAATGTAGCTGTTCCACCTGGTTCATTTATCTTTGTCCTCGGTGTCGACGTACTGCTTTGCCACACTGGCTGAACATTGGATTGTGGATTCCGACACTGACTACTGTAAATAATGTAGCCGACTGGTGCACAGTTGCGTTTCACAGTACTTTAAATTTCACTTTTCACAACCCCCCCCCCCCCCCCCCCCGCCCGAAGTAATACACAGTTACATGGCCAGTGCACTATTGTTTAATTTCGATAAGTCTCATTAACAGTTTGCAGGTGAACCTCCACATACTGCTACAATAGTTTCCTGTTGAACATCTAACAACAGTAAAACCTAACCACAAAGTTCACAGTTTTTGAGGAATAGAGAGGTACTTCTGGAACAGAAACTGTCATTGTTTTTACACACGATCTAATTGTTTAACACTTATTCCACAGTTAAGTTGAAATGTTTCAAGTTTCCACGTACACAAAGGTAGGCCTTCTAACGTCTCTCCCTCTTTTTTTTTTTTTTTTTGCCTTTAAACCTATGAACGGCACAGGTAGCGCATTTAGTTTTCCAGCGCGACATGGGGCCATTTCTCAAGGCTGCACGCAGCGCATTCCTTGGCGGCGCGTGTGTCGGACGGGCGGTGGCCGACGTGCAGGTAGCCGGGCCGTGGACCGGCGGACCGGGGTTCGATGCCCGAGAAGAAGGGCGCCGTCTGACGGCAGAACCTGCTCCGTCACCAGCCGGCGGCGGCGGCGGCGGCGTGCAGCGCCCCAACCCACCACCACCACCACTGCCCGCCGTGCACCTGTCGCCGCAAACGCAGAAACGCAAACCCGCGCACCACTGGTCCCAATACGTTTTCGAGATCTGCATCATCAAAAAGCGCCATCGCCTGAAATGGCGTACTGTGGATGTTAACGTGCTTACGCGGCTTAGTGAAAACAGAATAAACATCAGAATCACATATTGCTGAAAATACCCAACTGGTACCTTACTAGATAGACTGAAGAAAGAAAAATAGATGTTTACAGCGCTTGCAGATTTAGAGACTGTACTACTCTCTATGAAATTCAATAAGTTACCGGGGATAAAATACGGGGAACCAAAAGTTTTCTTCACCTTGTTCAGAAACTAAGACTCCAGTTACAAGAGGCGGACATGAAAGTGAACTAGTAGTTTAGAAAGGAGTCAGACGCGGTTGTAGTCTACCCCAGATGTTATTAAATATGTACGAGTATATTGAGCAGGCCGTGAAGGAAACCAAATAGAAATTTGGAAAGCTAATTTACCTTACAATTTTGTCAGAGACGGCATATCACTTGAAAAAGCGTTTGAACGGTATGAATAGCGTCTTGAAAAGAGATTTAAGACGAACGTCAAGGAAACGGGAAATAATGAAATGAACATAAATTAAACTGGCGAATGTTGAGAGAATTAGATTAGGAAATTGGACGCTTCAGGGGGTAGGACGTCAAACTGGCCGACTTCGAGAAGGAGAGGCACCATAGGACATTTTAATCTGCACTGTCTATACTTTTACAAATAAATTCATAAATGTTCGTCAGTATGACCAGAAATGATTCAGGATTCACGCTTATAGCAGTGGAAGTTCAAAAACACGAAAAAATAATATTTTTTAAATGTGAAATTTCATGATTTTTTGCACTTACTGTTGGCTGCATTTGTTGCTATAGGTACACTTTTCTTCATAAGTAAGAGAGATTCTTCGATGAATTTTGCACAGCTTACAAACCATACTTACAGGTGTATGAAACTCCAGAATTTATTTAATCTGTGGAAAAATTAATGGGCTGTTACGTTTTAAACTTCGTGTTTAGAGAAAACTCGAATTTTATAGTTAATTATCTCAATTTTTACCACAGTTTTTAACAGATTTGGGAAATTCTAGAGTTTCATACACCTGTAGGTATGGTTTGTATGCTGTGCAAAATCCATCGAAGAATCTCTCTTACTTATGAAGAAAAGTGTACCTACAGCAACAAATGCAGCTAATTCCAAGTGAAAAAATGATGAAATTTCACATGTAAAAAACATTTGTTATGTTTTTGAACTTCCTCCGCTATGAGTGTGAATTCTAGTCCTTCCTGGTCATGCTAACAAAGTTTTATGAATTTCTTTGTAAAAGTATAGACAGTGTAAATTAAAATGTCCTGTGATGCCTCTCCTGCTCCAAGTCGTCCCGTTCACGTCGTACCCCCCTTAAATGGTAGATGAGTTTTGTTACTTTGTTGGCAAAATAACTAAATACGGCCAAAATACAAAGCCTAGAAAATTCAGACTAGCAACAGCGAGAGAAGCCTTTCGGAAAAAAAATAATTTGCTAACACAGAGAGGTAGTTATAATTAAACTTCCACTACTCGAGAAGGTCAGCACAAAAAAACAAATGATCGTAGGACAACAAAAAAATGGTTCAAATGGCTCTGAGCACTATGAGACTTAACTTCTGAGGTCATCAGTCCCCTAGAACTTAGAACTACTTAAACCTTACTAACCTAAGGACATCACACACGTCCATGCCCGAGGCAGGATTCGAACCTCCTACCGTAGCCGTCGCGCGGTTCCAGACTGTAGACTGGCGTAGGACAACAAATCTTGGAGATATTTCCAAGGACTTGCGGACAAGAAATAACGAAGGAACTGTTGAAAGAATCACATTTTAATTTCGGCATGAAAAAGCGACATTTGTTAATTGCGTACCGTGTTTCGGTTCCAGGTTATAAACGTAGCTCAGTATCAAGACCATCTGCTTCCACGCCAGAGTGAAACCGCTCTAGAGATACCATTTCACAATAGCACTCAGCTATTTTCGAACGGTGGACCACTGAATGTTCAGCTGTCGTGGGAGCTCGTGGCACTGCTTGAAGATCGCACATTCCGTCCAGCAGTCTCAGCCATGGCAGCAGTAACGTTTTCAACAATTTGTGGCGCATTCGACCGTCGGTCTCTCCCAGGACCAATTCCCGAATCACCAAACAATTCGAAATTCTGAGTCAAATTCTTCAACACCGTTGCGGAAAGAGGACATCTCCGTTTTCCTTTGATGCGTTGATACTCGCTACGCACGCTGCACTATTGCTGTTGTTTTGAAAAAACAGCTTTACGAGTAATGCTCTGCTCGCCTTGTCCAGACGCATGCAGTTGGTCTGCAACTGCAATGCACACAGGTGTTTGTGTTTCAACCCTACGTCGCCGTACCACTAACGGCGCCTAATGGCACGTCATGATATTAGCACTACTAAGAACCCAAATACTGCAGCGCACTGTTTGAACATTACTCGTATTAAGTTGAGCACCCATACAGTAAACAGTTTTCCGTCTACGCTGGCTCAAACAGCGAACATTTAATTATAACAATCCCGTAAATTTAAATCTTAGAAAGTCTTTTCTGAAGATATCTGTAGCGTAGCCTTGTACGGAAATGAAACGTGGACGATAAACGGGTTGGACAAGAAGAGAATAGAAGCTTCTGGAACGTTCTACTACAGAAGAATACTCAATATTAGAAGATGCTCAATATTATATGGGTACATCAGATAATTATTGACGAAATACTTAATCGATATGAAAAATTTGTGTCACAACTTGACTAAAATGGTGGACAGGTTGATAGAGCTCATCCTGTGTCATCAAGGAATCCAAAAATTGGTTACTGAGTGAAGTGTGGAAGGGAGATCAAGTCTACATTAAGCACGTTATTAGTGCAGGTTTCATTAGTTATGCAGAAATGAAGGGGGCTTTCGAACGATAGACTATCATGGAGAGCTGCTTCACACATCAGACGAGACTTCAGACTGAAGACAAGAACAACACCATCCGAATAGGAGGTATCCTAAGTAAACTACTTTTCTAGAAGTTTACTATGCTTCTGGGAAAATGGACAGTTGCGTCGAGAACACACCGAAAATTGAAGAACAAAACACAAGACCTCATGAATTCGAAGATACAAGCTTGATCTGTTGGACACTCGCCCCCAAATGATCAGCTGCGCGTTATAGAGGGTGTCCCCAAATAATACTGTTTGGATATTAGTTCAAGGACAGTAACCGCACTACTATTGTCTGTAGAAAATCATATCGGTTTGATTTTGGTCTTCACGTGGTATCTAGTCGATAACCGTACCCAGAATGTGCTAAGGTACTTCACTTTCCTGCCCATCTACTTTTAACTCATCGAATTTGTTTAATTCAAGATGATAAACTCAAAACTGAAACAGTTTCGAACAAGCACTTGTAAAGCTTAATATTACAACTACGTGTAGGAAAAATCAGAGATGATGAACATGTCGATAAGCTAACGTAAATATTAGGTAACGGTACCGTATCTTCTTCAACTTTATTTCACTGGAGTGGTGGACATCTTAACAATAAGAAGCGGGTTGTCTGTGTTAGTAGACGTTTCTAGTTGTTCATCGATGCTCTCATGTTCAGCATGGTGGGGGCCTACCCTCTTTTTGTACACAGAGCTCATATCTTAATGGAATTCATTTCGGAAAGTGAAGATGAGCGAAGATGTTCTATTCATTGTTCAAAACCTTCACCTGACCTAGCCTCGACTGACGTTTCGTTGGTTGATAATAGGAAATTGTTGTTTAGGAAACATCTGTACTAAATTTCGAAGGATGTTCAGCGATATTTTCTATGTATTTTGATGTAATAGTCCTTGGTCTCCAATACTTCCTTACAGAATTATACTGTGATTATAATTTGTTTGCTATCCCAGTTACCTCTCTTTCTGTGAAAATACGTTCAGAATAGTGGAACAGTCAGTAACACGCAGTCAGCAATAGCACAATCCACAACATAAGACAGAAAATAATGCGCCTATGTACGGATGCAAATGCTTTGGTTAAGACAACATCCGAGATCACAATAACGTTCGTTTATTACGATCGGTTTCGGGTTATGTTAAAGCCATCCTCTGATTTTTTGCGCCTCCTATAGCTGGTGCTCCTCGGTTTTTCACGTGATACCATGATCGTACACTGCGAAAAAACGGAGGAGCCGCCAGCACCAGCCATAGCACTCAGTCTTCAGGCCACAAGTGGCCCATCGGGACCATCCGACCGCCGTGTCATCCTCAGATAAGGATTCGGATAGGAGGGGCGTGTGGTCAGCACACCGCTCTCCCCGTCGTTACGATGATTTTCTTTGACCGGAGCCGCTACTAATCGGTCGAGTAGCTCCTCAATTGGCATCACGAGGCTGAATGCACCCAGAAAAATGGCAACAGCGCGTCGCGACCCGGTTGGGTCACCCATCCAAGTGCCGGCCACGCCCGACAGCGCTTAACTTCGGTGATCTGACGGGAACCGGTGTATCCACTGCGGCAAAGCCGTTGCCACAAGCTATAGGGGGCCCAAAAAACCTGAGGATGGTTTTAACATAGCCCGAAACCTGTTGTAATAAACAAATGTTATTGCGATCTCGACTGTTGTCTTAACCAGAGTATAGCACCAGATTGATACCCTCCACGGACAATGTTGTCTACATTCAAGATGCAACAAATGCACTGCGCTGTGGTTGCCGTCGCTGTGAAATTACCTCAACATAGCATCGCAAACACGACGTTCATAGCGGCCAGCTGACACACAACTAACACGGCCGCAGAAACAACGTCTAGACGAGCCGAGTAGCACGAAACGCAAGCTTGAGGGCGACGAGTGAGGTGGTGTTACTGTTGCCGACAGTGACGGGCAGTACTTTTTGAGCTGGTTCTGTTGACGCATTGCAGAAATGAAAGTGGAGATTAATCTTAGCCATTTTCCATGTTCTCTAACCCGTGACTGAGTGCTGAACATAAATATACACAAAACTGCAACCAGTTTCTCTGTGTTTCAGACTGTTCTTCGGATCGGGCACATGAAACTTACATCTGTCCGTAGCGTGGTGCTAATTACGGTTCTGTGGTAAGAACACAGATATAAAGGCTTAATGGATCACCTTGAGTGATAGTTATATAGCGGGTTGTATACGAAAACTTATTTACTGGGGCAGTGTGGCCGTCATTGCGAGAGGGGGCTTCAGAGAGTAACCTTCACACGGTAGTGACAGTTTAAGTGAGTTTTACTGAATGCTACACTGCACTTCAAAGTCACACAGATACCTGACACTATTTTCCAACATGGCCAGCAAGTCTCTGTAAACTGCGATCGGGACGTTCCACCAAGCGCTCAACTCCTTGGTGATAGCATTCTGCTCCTTAATCACAAACCCATTCGAGAAGCAGTATGTAAACGCCCTCGTCGTCGAAAAATCTGCGACTGCTGCCAGTAAGTTCCTTTACCGCCTGGGCATTGTCGCCTGTGATCGATGTCGACGGCCTACCTTCCCGACCAGCATCACGCCCGCACACATGGCCTTGGTCACTACAATTACACTATAGCTGAACGCGACACTGCGTTTGGTCCATATACCGCCAGAATTTCAGAATTACACGTTTTGCCCACAAGAATCGTATTGTGCCGCGTACTTCAACTCTGAAGTACGCTTCCAGTTGCCAGGTAATTCCACACCCGCACTGTGATATGTAAATTATGTTACCCGAACCACAACAGAACTGCAAAAACCAAGAGCATGTACCCTCTTCTGACAATGTGCCAATATTGTGCAATAGTCTTAACATGAGACGACGTAACTTACTTTTTGAAGTCCCCCCTTGTAACTCACCACTGGCATCTTACTATTCATTGAGTGGCAGCCTTGGAGGGGTACTTACTTTCACTAGCAGGAGCTTCTTTTGATTATTATTATTTCTTTTGTTCCAGCCTGCTATGAAGGCATATCCTATCCACATTCGCTCTTATTTTTGTTTGGCGACGTAACCTTCTCTGAATAGTTTTGCCCATTATTTCAAATAGATTTAGGCCCATCTAAATTTGACGAACGATTCCTTCGCTGATTGAATTTATTAAGGTCGCCACGGATAAAGCTGTGGTATTCTATGGGGCCGTCAGAGAAAGCTACGTACCGCTAGCTAAACTTGAGCCAAGCACTTTGGATTTGAGGAGCGTAATCATCAATACTACAAATGTGACATTATTTTCAGATGTATTAAAAATAAATTAACAATCACGGAAATAGCTTCAAATGATAAAATATTTATTTTTGACTAATATTTTTCATATCAACAGTAATTTTTTTGTATTTAATAGATGGACAAAACATTCCTTGTACGTTTATATACGATCCTATGGCTTTCTCACACGAGAATAACAAGCCACGTTGGCCTTAATCTGTAGAGTCCTGTGGGGTGAGAAAATCTGGGAAGCACGTGGTCACTGCTCACGTTTCTAACACAGACATTCACATGCACTAATTCACACGGCAAACAAAATCTCGACAGCATTTATTAGTGGGAAGAATTGTATGCACCTTGTGGCTGGCATCGACCAGGATTTTGGTGGCTGCACATCTTTGCGTGAAGCGTTTGTAAACAAATCGATTCATCTTGACGAATACACGCTCGGTGCAGTTTTATTGGTAGTTTAAAATGTCCCGCACAAATAAAATAATATGGCGGACATTAACTTTTAAGGCTTGGGCTGTGCTTTGAATCTATAGACCGCGTGGTGGCGCCTAACGGAAATCGCACTGTTATGACACTGATTAACTGAACCAAAAATTGTAACCAGAATCTATATGGTAATTCAAAAAATGGCTAGGAGAAGAAATTGTTGAGATTAACAAATTATTATTAACAAATTCAAATACCTTTTGTCCCTTGTTCGACACAGACGTTCTGAGGGAACGTCTGCTCGCTTACCTGTCTTCAGAACAACTCTACCTGCATCCGTCGCGCGGAGCTCTCTCCGAACCGCCCGAGGTGGTGGGGGAGGCCCGTGACCAACCTGTGCTAGGAAAACGATTTACTTTACTCATCTTTGGCCAAGCCCTCCTGTTCCTGCTCTCTGCCTCCCACCAAAACCGTTTAGGTTGGCAGAAGATTAAGAAACCCACCACTTCTCTGGTTCTTCTTCGTTGATCCATTATAGATCGTGGGACAACGGCTGTCATGTATTTCTTGATGCAATAATTTACCAACAGCTGTATGTATTGTGGAAATTTATTTTATGAACTTATTATGTACTACCAGTTTCGGCATTACATTGATGCTATCTTGAGGTCCCACACGTCATAGTGTAAAATCGCTATACACGGAAGGAGCCATATAACTGGATCCGTGAATCAAATCGCTATGCAACAGCTCTTGGTGGCCAGGCGACATGATTCACAGATTCAGTTATGTGCCTCCGTCCATGTATAGCGATTTTACGACTATGACGTGTGGGGTCTGAAAATGGCATCAACGTAATGCCGCAACTATTAGCACATAAGAAGTTTATAAAATAAATTTCTACAATACCAACGGCTGTTGGTATATTATTGCATCATGAAACTTCTCTGGTTCGTCTGCTACTGCATTCAAATCATTCACATTTGTCCACACACTTTCAGGAAGGGTGAAAAATGGAAATCAGGACACAGGACGTGCACATAAGAATGAAAATAGAAATGTGTAGACCCATATTGCTTCTACAGGCAAGCGGTTGTTGGGGCTGAGATTAATTAGTTGCATCACTCATTTTTTTAATCATGTAACGACACCTATTGTGATGTTACACCCGTAGTTAGCTTCCATTTCAATTGCCTATTGCCCATAGATTACTCCCTTTTCACTATAAATATAAATATTTTCACCATAAATCCGGCAGCATCCAGCATATGCTGTGGAGTGATGCATATTAGAAAGAAATCCACTCAAAGATGTAATATTCTTTGACACAAACAATTCGTCACTTTTTGTACATATTATACAATCGATGTGTGGGGAAATACATCGATCTAAACTGGTGTTAACACTGAATGCCAGAAAATAGTGTTATAGTAGTTACATGTTCAGAAACTTGCAGCTGTTTGTACTCGGTGCAGTCACAGTCACGTGAGCACCTGACGGCGACCACTGTGGCCGAACGGTTCTAAGCGATTAAGTCCGGAACCGCGCTGCTGCTACGATTGCAGGTTTGAATCCTGCCTCGGGCATGGATGTGTGTGATGTCCTTAGGTTATTTAGGTTTAAGTAGTTGTAAGTCTAGGGGACTGATGATCTCAGACGCTAAGTCCCATAGTGCTCAGGGCCATTTGAACCAAAGCCATTTGATCACCTGACAAAACCCAAAATAACCACTTTTTCAGAGCGGACCGCTGCAACATGTGCAAAAAGAGAGTCAGTGGTAAGGTTCTAGAAGAGACGGATAGAGATGTATGGCAATGCCGACGCCAGTGGCAAGGCCAGTTGTGCTAGGTTTCTCGGCTGAGTATACAGGGCACGAACAGCCATATCGATTGGGTTTTAATCTGGGGAGTTTGGTGGCCAGAGGAGTACGGTAAACTCGTATTGATGCTCTTCGAACTACGCACATACCCTTCGGGCTGTGTGACGCGTTTCATTGTTTGGTAGATGCCGTCGTGCCGAGGAAAACAAATCGCATGTAGGGGTGGACATGTACCCAACTGATGGATTGATACTTGTGTTGATCCATTACGCCTCCCAGAATGACAAGATAACCCAGGGAATGCAGCGAAAACATTGCCAAGACCATAATACTTCTTAATAATTGGCAACCAATGCTGTACAATCGCAATAAAGTCATGATATGTTCAATTGACTCTTTTATTAGAGCGTGTTACGCGTTTCGGGATTACACCCATCTTCAGACATCACAAACTTCAACTCCTTCCTAACCAACCAGGCGTACAGCCTTGACAAAGAAAAGTTTGAGTTGTCAAGGCTGTACGCCTGGTTGGTTAGGAAGGAGTTGAAGTTTGTGATGTCTGGAGATGGGTGTAATCCCGAAACGCGTAACACGCTCTAATAAAAGAGCCAATTGAACATCTTTATTGCGACTGTATAGCCTTGGTTGTCAATTATTAACATAAAATTGATCGCAGGCCTCAGACGGGATTTTATGTCCTGTATACCATAATACTCCTTCCTCCGGACTGGATCGTTCCGGTGACTGTTGCAAGGTGTTTCTTTTCAGACGTTTCACGTCATTCACGCCAACGGCCAACATGATTCGTCTGAAAAGGCCAGCTGTCCAGCTGTCGCTACTCAGTGGACGTCAAGTGGCAGTACTGGCGTGCAAATTCCAGCCTTCGTCGCCGATGAACAGCAGTCAGCACGGATGCATGAACCACGCACCTGCTGCGGAGGCTCATACGCAGCAACGTTCGCTGAACGGTCGTTGAGGAGATACTGTTGACAGCCCTTTGGTTCATCTGGGCAGTCAGTTTCTCAACAGCTCTACGTCTATTCGCCAGTACACATTTCCGCTTCTGTCGTTCACCCCTGCCATTTGCATCCCGTGGTGCACCACAGTTTTCTCGGCGCCAGTTTTGGATAGCGCCAGTTCACCATGCACGGTATACTTTAACCACGGCGCCACGCAAACAGTTTACAGACATTTCCGAAATGCTTACACCCTTTGCCCAGAAAGCCGATGAGCATTGCGTTTTGGACACCAGATAAATCGCTCCGTTTCCAGGTTGCGACAACGATTGCATTGCTTTCTGCGTTCCCCACGACACGCTTTATACACCCTCCACTGATAGTGCTGTCACAGACCGTCTGTGAGTGGTTATTACGTCGAACGCAGGTGGTGGTAACATTAATGTGACTGGACCGTGTTGTACTAACAATAAATTTACTGAATAAAACTTCGAAGTGAAGTTCTGCATTGTTTCTTTTCTTTTAATAAATAGGCTTATGGCAAATACAGATTCAGTTTATTGCAGCTACTATGATAATATCGATGTACTACAGCCGCGCTGAGTGGTCGCGCGGTTAGAAGCACCGCCCCCCCCCCCCCCTGCCCCCCTTCTAACAGCCGTGTACCGCAAGTGTCTAGAGGAGCGGAAGGTTCCAAATGATTGGAAAAGAGCACAGGTAGTCCCAGTCTTCAAGAAGGGTCGTCGAGCAGATGCGCAAAACTATAGACCTATATCTCTGACATCGATCTGTTGTAGAATTTTGGAACATGTTTTTTGCTCGAGTATCATGCCGTTTTTGGAAACCCAGAATCTACTCTGTAGGAATTAACATGGATTCCGGAAACAGCGATCGTGTGAGACCCAACTCGCTTTATTTGTTCATGAGACCCAGAAAATATTAGATACAGGCTCCCAGGTAGATGCTATTTTCCTTGACTTCCGGAAGGCGTTCGATACAGTTCCGCACAGTCGCCTGATAAACAAAGTAAGAGCCTACGGAATAACAGACCAGCTGTGTGGCTGGATTGAAGAATTTTTAGCAAACAGAACACAGCATGTTGTTATCAATGGAGAGACGTCTACAGACGTTAAAGTAATCTCTGGCGTGCCACAGGGGAGTGTTATGGGACCATTACTTTTCACAATATATATAAATGACCTAGTAGATAGTGTAGGGAAGTTCCATGCGGCTTTTCGCGGATGATGCTGTAGTATACAGAGAAGTTGCAGCATTAGAAAATTGCAGCGAAATGCAGGAAGATCTGCAGCGGATAGGCACTTGATGCAGGGAGTGGCAACTAACCCTTAACATAGACAAATGTAATGTATTGCGAATACATAGAAAGAAGAATCCTTTCTTGTATGTGTTGTGACTTGGCAAGACAGCCAAGCCACTATGAGATAGCCGAAAGGCACGCGTTTAACCTCACGCAGGCTCACGTGAGGTCTGGAACAGTTAAAGGAGTTGAGTCTAGTAAAAAAAGTACGTAGCTTCTGGAATACTTAAATTTAATCCATAATTGGTGAACATCGGTCTGACGGTACATGCATCACAAGATAAATAGCAAATGATAATGGCGCCTTGCTAGGTCGTAGCAAATGACGTAGCTGAAGGCTATGCTAACTATCGTCTCGGCAAATGAGAACGTAATTTGTCAGTGAACCATCGCTAGCAAAATCGGCTGTACAACTGGGCGAGTGCTAGGAAGTCTCTCTAGACCTGCCGTGTGGCGGCGCTCGGTCTGCAATCAATGATAGTGGCGACACGCGGGTCCGACGTATACTAACGGACCGCGGCCGATTTAAAGGCTACCACCTAGCAAGTGTGGTGTCTGGCGGTGACACCACAGTATGATTACATGGTAGCGGAACAAACACTGCTAGCAGTTACTTGTGTAAAATATTTGGGAGTATGCGTACGGAACGATTTGAAGCGGAATGATCATATAAAATTAATTGTTGGTAAGGCGGGTACCAGGTTGAGATTCATTGGGAGAGTCCTTAGAAAATGTAGTCCATCAACAAAGGAGGTGGCTTACAAAACACTCGTTCGACCTACACTTGAGTATTGCTCATCAGTTTGGGATCCGTACCAGATCGGGTTGACGGAAGAGATAGAGAAGATCCAAAGAAGAGCGTCGCGTTTCGTCACAGGGTTATTTGGTAACCGTGATAGCGCTACGGAGATGTTTAGCAAACTCTAGTGGCAGACTCTGCAAGAAAGGCGCTCTGCATCGCGGTGTAGCTTGCTCGCCAGGTTTCGAGAGGGTGCGTTTCTGGCTGAGGTATCGAATATATTGCTTCCCCCTACTTATACCTCCCGAGGAGATCACAAATGTAAAATTAGCGAGATTCGAGCGCACGGAGGCTTTCAGACAGTCGTTCTTCCCGCGAACCATACGCGACTGGAAGAGAAAAGGGAGGTAATGACAGTGGCACGTAAAGTGCCCTCCGCCACACACCGTTGGGGGGTTTGCGGAGTATAAATGTAGATGTAGATGTCACTGAGTGCGCGGCCCCTCCCGCCGGACGTTCGAGTCCTCCCTCGGGCATGGCTGTGTGTGTTGTTCTCAGCTAAGTTAGTATAAATTAGTTTAAGTAGTGTGCAAGTGTAGGGACCGATGACCTCAGCAGTTTGATCCCTTAGAAATTCACACATTTGAGTACTAAATTTTCTGATGAGCATTTTTTTAGCGTATCTGTTATGTCATAGGCCATTTTTATAAAAATATTTACAGTAGAAGATACTTAGCTACAGAGCACAAGAAATATTCTCTGATAGGATCTATCTATCGCTTGCGCCTTTGTCCCGCATTTTGCGCGTGGTTGACGGGGTTAAACCGGATTTGGCATGGTAATTTGAAGGGGTGGCCGGATGCCCTTCCTACCGCCACGCCGTACTCCCCAGGACGGAATCAGAGTACCCCATCTGTCAGCGACTAGTGGAAATCATGGAAAAGTGCGGATGTGTGTCAAATGACTGTGAGTCGTATAACTGATGCGGGACGTGGGGACCAGCCCGGTATTCACCTAGAAGGATGTGAACAACGGCCTAAAAACCACATCCAGTCTGGCCGGCACACCGGCCCTCGTAGTCAATCCGGCGGGCGGATTCGATCCGGGGCCGGCGCGCCTACCCGAGTGCAGGAAGCAGCGCATTAGCGCTCTCGGCTAACCTGGTGTGTTTAATATTCTGTGATAGGATACTGGCTGATAATACAGGTACTGTTAGGAAGTAAGGGGAAGGAGAGATAAGGATGGGAGGACTGGCTGATTAGTTGTTCTGTCTCGGAAGCTCTGTACAAAACTTTCTTTTCCAGTTCAGTTTAACCACTAAGGTGGTGTGGCGCTATATGTTTGTTGCTGAAGATTTCCGTTTGTTCCGGAAGATCAAGTTTTATACCTCCCTTAGCAAGAAGAAGTAATCTGTCGCGGCATCATAGAAAAAGCTCCTGACTATTCTAAAAAGAGACACAGACCATTTTACATACTGTAGCAAAATCTTTCGAGCATTGTCCACGGAGCGTTGACTGTTCTTCCGTAAATTGTTGTTCCTGAGCAGCGATTATTGCATAAAGATGACTACGCCTCAGAACATACGATTCGCGAACAGATAGCAGCCGCTGCAGTGTGTATTTACAGGCGAATGGCGAAGCTCGCAGCCCACGCGCAGTGAGACACGGCCGAATTAGAACGAAATTTTCACTCTACAGCGGAGTGTGCGCTGATATGAAACATCCTGGAAGATTAAAACTGTGTACCTGACCGAGACTCGAACTCGGGATCTTTGCCTTTCACGGGCAAGTGCTCTACCACCTGAGCTACCCAAGCACGACTCACGCACTGTCCTCACAGCTTTAATTCCGCCAGTATCTCGTCTCCTACCTCCCAAACTTCACATAAGCTCTCCTGCGAACCTTGCAGAACTAGCACTCCTGGAAGAAAGGATATTGCGGAGACACGGCTTAGCCACAGCCTGGGGGATGTTTCTAGAGCACTTGCCAGCGAAACGCAAAGGTCCCGAGTTCGCGTTACTTAGCTTAGGGTACCCGTGGTCTAGGGGTAGCGTCTTTGATTCATCATCAAAACGTTTTCGGTCCCGGGTTCGATCCCCGCCACTGCCTAAATTTTGATAAATAATCAGCATTGGCGGCCGAAGACTTCCGGCATAAGAAGTCAGCCTA
The DNA here is from genome assembly GCF_021461385.2 of Schistocerca piceifrons. Classification (NCBI taxonomy): domain Eukaryota; kingdom Metazoa; phylum Arthropoda; class Insecta; order Orthoptera; family Acrididae; genus Schistocerca; species Schistocerca piceifrons. The sequence continues at coordinate 207,828,215 of NC_060142.1, read as the reverse complement.
ATTCTGCCAAAGGCCTTATCAAAGAGGGCGGAGGAGCGGATAGAAGTTCAGGGCACTCTATTGTCCTAGGGGTGGGAAATTGCCCCTAAAGGCGGAAGAATCAGCAATGATCAACGACATGAGGATGCAGAAGGCAATGGAAACCACTGCACTAAAGACACGTAACGTGTATCCACAGGACATGTGGCCTGTAACTGAAAAAGTGCCATGATGATCTCTCCATTGGCAAAAGATTCCGGAATAGTCCCCCATTCGGATCTCCGGGAGGGGACTGCCAAGGGGGAGGTTACCATGAGAAAAAGATTGAATAATCTACGAAAGAATAACGTTTTACGAGTCGGGGCGTGGAATGTCAGAAGCTTGAACATGGTAGGGAAACTAGAAAATCTGGAAAGGGAAATGCAAAGGCTCAATCTAGATATAGTAGAGGTCAGTGAAGTGAAGTGGAAGGAAGACAAGGATTTCTGGTCAGATGAGTATCGGGTAATAGCAACAGCAGCAGAAAATAGTATAACAGGTGTAGGATTCGTTATGAATAGGAAGGTAGGGCAGAGGGTGTGTGACTGGGTTGTTCTAATCAGAATCGACAGCAGACCAACACCGACAACGATAGTTCAGGTATACATGCCGACGTCGCAAGCTGAAGATGAACAGATAGAGAAAGTGTATGAGGATATTGAAAGGGTAATGCAGCATGTAAAGGGGGACGAAAATCTAGTAGTCATGGGCGACTGGAATGCAGTTGTAGGGGAAGGAGTAGAAGAAAAGGTTACAGGAGAATATGGGCTTGGAACAAGGAATGAAAGAGGAGAAAGACTAATTGAGTTCTGTAACAAGTTTCAGCTAGTAATAGCGAATACCCTGTTCAAGAATCACAAGAGGAGGAGGTATACTTGGAAAAGGCCGGGAGATATGGGAAGATTTCAGTTATATTACATCATGGTCAGACAGAGATTCCGAAATCAGATACTGGATTGTAAGGCGTACCCAGGAGCAGATATAGACTCAGATCACAATATAGTAGTGATGAAGAGTAGGCTGAAGTTCAAGACATTAGTCAGGAAGAATCAATACGCAAAGAAGTGGGATACGGAATTACTAAGGAATGACGAGATACGTTTGAAGTTCTCTAACGCTATAGATACAGCAATAACGAATAGCGCAGTAGGCAGTAAAGTTGAAGAGGAATGGACATCTCTAAAAAGGGCCATCACAGAAGTTGGGAAGGAAAACATAGGTACAAAGAAGGTAGCTGCGAAGAAACCATGGGTAACACAAGAAATACTTCAGTTGATTGATGAAAGGAGGAAGTACAAACATGTTCCGGGAAAATCAGGAATACAGAAATACAAGTCGCTGAGAAATGAAATAAATAGGATGTGCAGGGAAGCTAAGACGAAATGGCTGCAGGAAAAATGTGAAGACATCGAAAAAGATATGATTGTCGGAAGGACAGACTCAGCATACAGGAAAGTCAAAACAACCTTTGGTGACATTAAAAGCAACGGTGGTAGCATTAAGAGTGCAACGGGAATTCCACTGTTAAATGCAGAAGAGAGAGCAGATAGGTGGAAAGAATACATTGAAAACCTCTATGAGGGTGAAGATTTGTCTGATGTGATAGAAGAAGAAACAGGAGTCGATTTAGAAGAGATAGGGGATCCAGTATTAGAATCGGAATTTAAAAGAGCTTTGGAGGACTTACGGTCAAATAAGGCAGAAGGGATAGATAACATTCCATCAGAATTTCTAAAATCACTGGGGGAAGTGGCAACAAAACGACTATTCACGTTGGTGTGTAGAATACATGAGTCTGGCGATATACCATCTGACTTTCGGAAAAGCATCATCCACACAATTCCGAAGACGGCAAGGGCTGACAAGTGCGAGAATTATCGCACAATCAGCTTAACAGGTCATGCATCGAAGCTGCTTACAAGAATAATATACAGAAGAATGGAAAAGAAAATTGAGAATGCGCTAGGTGACGATCAGTTTGGCTGTAGGAAAAGTAAAGGGACGAGAGAGGCAATTCTGACGTTACGTCTAATAATGGAAGCAAAGCTAAAGAAAAATCAAGAGACTTTCATAGGATTTGTCGACCTGGAAAAAGCGTTCGACAATATAAAATGGTGCAAGCTGTTCGAGATTCTGAAAAAAGTAGGGGTAAGCTATAGGGAGAGACGGGTCATATACAATATGTACAACAACCAAGAGGGAATAATAAGAGTGGACGATCAAGAACGAAGTGCGCGTATCTGTACATCGAGGAAGCAATGATGGAAATAAAAGAAAGGTTCAGGAGTGGAATTAAAATACAAGGTGAAAGGATATCAATGATACGATTCGCTGATGATATTGCTATCCTGAGTGAAAGTGAAGAAGAATTAAATGATCTGCTGAACGGAATGAACAGTCTAATGAGTACACGGTATGGTTTGAGAGTAAATCGGAGAAAGACGAAGGTAATGAGAAATAGTAGAAATGAGAACAGCGAGAAACTTAACATCAGGATTGATGGTCACGAAGTCAGTGAAGTTAATGAATGCTGCTACCTAGGCAGTAAAATAACCAATGACGGACGGAGCAAGGAAGACATCAAAAGCAGACTCGCTATGGCTAAAAGGCATTTCTGGCCAAGAGAAGTCTACTAATATCAAATACCGGCCTCGATTTGAGGAAGAAATTTCTGAGGATGTACGTCTGGAGTACAGCATTGTATGGTAGTGAAACATGGACTGTGGTAAAACCGTAACAGAAGAGAATCGAAGCATTTGAGATGTGGTACTATAGACGAATGTTGAAAATTAGGTGGACTGATAAGGTAAGGAATGAGGAGGTTCTACGCAGAATCGGAGAGGAAAGGAATATGTGGAAAACACTGATAAGGAGAAGGGACAGGATGATAGGACATCTGCTGAGACATGAGGGAATGACTTCCATGGTACTAGAGGGAGCTGTAGAGGGCAAAAACTGTAGAGGAAGAGAGAGATTGGAATACGTCAAGCAAATAATTTAGGACGTAGGTTGCAAGAGTTGACTTCCATGGGACTAGAGGGAGCTGTAGATGGCAAAAACTGTAGAGGAAGACAGAGATTGGAATACGTCAAGCAAATAATTGAGGACGTAGGTTGCAAGTGCTACTCTGAGATGAAGAGGTTAGCACAGGAAAGGAATTCGTGGCGGGCCGCATCAAACCAGTCAGTAGACTGGCTTGCATTTACTGCGAATCTCTTGCCCAACGTAAAGTCCCGAGCGACTGGAAAAAAGCGCAGGTGACGCCTGTATATAAGAAGGGTAGAAGGACGGATCCGCCAATTTCATTAACATCGGTTTCTCGCAGGATTTTCGAACATATTCTCAGTTCAAATATAATGAATTTCCTTGAGACAGAGAAGATGCTGTCCATGCATCAGCACGGCTTTAGAAAGCATCGCTCCTGCGAAACGCAACTCGCCCTTTTCTCACATGATATCTTGCGAACCATGGATGAAGGGTATCAGACGGATGCCATATTCCTTGACTCGGTGCCCCACTGCAGACTCCTAACTAAGGTACGAACATATGGGATTGGTTCCCAAATATGTGAGTGGCTCGAAGACTTCTTAAGTAACAGAACCCAGTACGTTGTCCTCGATGGTGAGTGTTCATCAGAGGTGAGGGTATCATCTGGAGTGCCCAGGGAAGTGTGGTAGGTCCGCTGTTGTTTTCTATCTACATAAATGAACTTTAGGATAGGGTGGATAACAATGTGCGGCTGTTTGCTGATGATGCTGTGGTGTACGGGAAGGTGTTGTCGTTGAGTGACTGTAGGAGAATACAAGATGACTTGGACAGGATTTGTGACTGGTGTAAAGAAGGGCAGCTAACTCTAAATATAGATAAATGTAAATTAATTCAGATAAATAGGAAAAAGAATCCCGTAATGTTTCAATACTCCATTAGTAGTGTAGCGCCTGACACAGTCACGTCGATTAAATATACGGGCGTAACATTGCACAGCGAAATGAAGTGGGACAAGCATGTAATGGCAGTTGTGGGGAAGGCGGATAATCGTCTTCGGTTTATTGGTAGAATTTTGGGAAGATGTGGTTCATCTGTAAAGAGACCGCTTATAAAACACTAATACGACCTATTCTTGAGTACTGCTAGAGCGTTTGGGATCCCTATCAGGTCGAATTGAGGGAGGACATAAAAGCAATTCAGAGGCGGGCTGCTAGATTTGTTTCTGGTACGTTTGATCATCACGCGAGTGTTACGGAAATGCTTCAGGAACTCAGGTAGGAGTCTCTGGAGGAAAGGCGGCGTTCTTTTCGTGAATCGCTACTGAGGAAATTTAGAGATCCAGCATTTGCGGCTGACTGCAGCACAATTTTACTGCCGCCAACTTACATTTCGCGGAAAGACCACAAAGATAATATAAGAAGGATTAGGGCTCGTACAGAGGCCTATAGGCAGTCATTTTTCCCTCGTTCTGTTTTGGAGTGGAACAGGGAGAGAAGATGCTAGTTGTGGTACGAGGTACCCTCCGCCACGCACCGTATGATGGGTTGCGGAGCATATATGTAGATGTGGATGTAGAGTCTCGGTCCGGCACGCAGTTTTAATCTGCCAGGAAGTTTCACGGCCCAATTGTTTGCGCGGCTATCTCGGTCATTAGGCGTCCTACGGCAGGGAGCGCTCCTAGACCTGACGCCTACTCAGGACCGTCCAGCGTCCCACGTGACAGCCCGCAAGGGTCTCCTAACGAATATCACAGCAACAGTGAGGGGACGCCTGCATCTCCGCGGCCCGTGGAGACAGAGGCCGTTTCGCGACCGGGACGGGGACGGCGGCCAGGTTTGCTGCGCGCGCCCGTCGGCTGTCGCCTATCGCGCCGCCTGCGCCGCCGTATCGCGCTCCCCCTGACCTTGCCGCCTGTCGGCGCGCGGAATAAAAGGCGGCATTCAACGGCAGCGCGCCGACGGTCAAGGATTTCGGCGAAGAGGCGTCCTGCCGTAGCGCTGCGCCGCTCCACTGCGCTGCGAAGGCCGCGTCTCGAGCGCCGTCGCCGATCGGAAGCGCGCTGGTCGCGTCTACTCTCAAACCCTTCAGACCGTACCTCACAGACTACTGCTGTTCTCCAAGGTCCAGTCACCCTAAACGTCGACGGAAAGGAACGTGTATTGACGTCATCGTCAAGTGGAGGTGTGTTCACACTGGACCAGTCGTCGTCAAACTTTTGTACTCGAGAACCAATCCTGACATTGTTGGGCGGCTTCTTGGGCCACAAATGCACCGACCTTATTATTAATTAGTAACCTACATAAATCAGTATGTTATGGGTACGCAACAAAAATGGTTCAAATGGCTCTGAGCACTATGGGACTTAACATCTTAGGTCATCAGTCCCCTAGAACTTAGAACTACTTAAACCTAACTAACCTAAGGACATCACACAGTTCCATGCCCTAGGCAGGATTCGAACCTGCGACCGTAGCGGTCGTGCGGTTCCGAACTGAGCGCCTAGAACCGCTAGACCACAGCGGCCGGCATCGTACGTTCCAATAGGTGTTTATCAGCCAGGCTGAGGAGAATGCGAACCTGTAATATATCGGCGTACCTCTCACCCGTCACGGTAGCAGTTACAAAACCAGAATCACGCATTTCCTCGAAGAAAAAAAGGCCCGATAACGGTAGATGTGGTAAATCCACCCCGTACCGTGACTTTCTCGTCTTGCAATGGAGCTTTCACGACAGTTCTAGGATTTTCGGTAGCCCAAATTCTGCAGTTGTGGGCGTTGACAGACCCTCGGAGCGTGAAATGAGCTTCGTCGGTCCACAACACGTTACTCAACCAATCGTCATCTTCCGCCATCTTTTGAAACGCCCACATCGCAAATGCCCTCCGTTTCACTAAATCGCCAGGTAACAGTTCATGATGCCGATGGATTTTGTACAGATAGCATCGGAGGATACGCCTAAGTGCCAACCAAACAGTAGTGTATGGAATGCCGGTGCGACGTGCGATTGTGCTCGGTCGGCCACTACGGGGTCTATCGTCTAAACAACCCGTGGCTTCGAACTTCTAAATCATTCCCGCCACAGCTGCATTTATCAACGGACCTTTGCCCGTTCGAATCCCCTTCCTATGGCGATAGGATCGTAACGCTAAACTAGCACGTTACCCATTCTGATAATACGGCTTCACTAAAAGCAACTTTTCAGGTAACGTTAACATGCTGCGACTGCTGGCGCATCTGATGGACATTTTGTGAGCTTGGTTTTTTTTTTATTCTAATAAAACCCTATGTCATTCCAAGCACGTGTGTCAATTTTTACCTCTCTATCTACATTATTCCGTGGTTTATTAAGTTTTCAAATTTATGCTGACTTTTTATCACCCGGTACATTCTCGTGATCATCGCTGCCAGCAGTCATGGGCACTGGTTACATTTCTGCAATATCGCAGAAGGAACATCCAGCTTCTCGTAGCCCTGTTACATGGCCTTAGTGTGGTGTTGGTAATGGCGTCTCTGTCGCCTTATAGGCATTCTTGACCAACATCAACGCATCTCGTCCAGTCTCAAAGAAAGTAACGCTCACGAGCGTTACGGCGTGTCCTCATAGTGGTTCTACTATCGCCACTCTTATGCGTGACTATCAATGGACACCACCTTTCAGATGGAGAGACATGCCTACCAACTTTCGTTTATGTCGCACAGTTCGTTCTTAGTGCTCCGATTTCTTTTCCATCAGTGAATTTGGTTAAAAGCTTCGATTCTTTCGCAACTTACAGGCGCACGTCATAGCCTGCCCTTGGTGATCATTATTATTACGATGTTCTGAAATTAAGAAACCTACAGCAATTAATTCGGAACGCTCACAGTGAAAAATTTTTACGCTCACGGGAACTTAAATCATATGTTACTGTACGCGAAAAGCAGCATTCACACCGAAATCGTTTTTAAGAATAGAACTAGCGCCATCTCTCACTAAAATGAGGAATAATTACAACTTATACACTTGCATAACGCCACTGTGCAGCCAAAGTTGTCCCCGTCCACTATGCTCATATTTTGTGTTCCTGTTTCTTATGCAATTAATGATGCAATCACCTCTTTAGTCGAAGTTGACATTGTAGTTACAATGTGCTGTAACGGTATTAAATTTAACTAATTGTCTTTTTGACATATTAGGGTAAAAGCAAAGCACTGGACTGTTAACCGGAGTATTGTGAGTTCAAATACACATTTAACCTTTTTATTAAGCTTATTGTTACTTTTCTCTAAGAAACTAGCTTATGCTAACGTAGTAGCTCCCGTTTTAGTCGATATAACACTTCTATCAATGTAATAAATTGTTTTGTTATTTTATTTCTATTACGTCGGTGCACAAGTTCGCAGCGTTTTCGTTTTGCATGTTGATAGCCCTGTTCCTATGGGTTTATTTATCGATCGTCATTTTTTATTTGTAGTTCACTGTTGCTGTTTGAGTTTACATAATAGTCATTTTGTCATTTGGAGATAGTGACTGCAGCTGTGGACCCTATAAAATGAAATGCCAGGTAGAGAAATCGGAACACTTGCGACATATTCCCCTGTCTGAGTTCAGTAGCCGGCCGCTGTGGCCGAGCGGTTCTAGGCGCGCAGTCCGGAACCGCGCGACTGCTACGGTCGCAGGTTCGAATCCTGCCTCGGGCATGGATGTGTGTGATGTCCTTAGGTTAGTTAGGTTTAAGTAGTTCTAAGTTCTAGGGGACTGATGACCCATAGTGCTCAGAGCCATTTTTTGAGTTCAGTAGAATGGTGACAGCAGCGGAGGCAGCCAGGAATAAAAAATGGTTCAAATGGCTCTGAGCACTATGGGACTAAACATCTGTGGTCATCAGTCCCCTAGAACTTAGAACTAATTAAACCTAACTAACCTAAGGACATCACACACATCCATGCCCGAGGCAGGATTCGAACCTGCGACCGTAGCAGTCGCGCGGTTCCGGACTGCGCGCCTAGAACCGCTAGACCACCGCGGCCGGCAGCCAGGAATATTTGTGCCGTGTATAGGGATAATGATATTGGACAGATCACGGCAAGAAAATGGTTTTCTCTTTCTAAGGAGGATCGGTCTGACACTAGCGACTCTCCACATTCAAGAAGACATTCGGGGCTTAATGAATATCGTTCAGAGGCATTAAACCACGATAATCTACTCCACTGTACTCGAGAACTGGCACATGAGATGAACTGGTCATTCCACCATCTTGAGACATTTGTATGCAGTGTGGAAGTTCAAAAATCGTGTGTTTCGGTAACGCACGCTCTAAGCCAAAATGATAAAAGCATGGCCATAAGTGCATCTTTGCTTGCCCGTCATGAAGTGGCTCGTGAACAATACCGACCAGTCGTATCCTGGAATGCTACTGGTGATGGCAAATGGTATCTTTATGCTAACATACGGAAAAGAAAGGAATGGTTGAGACCAAACAAAGCGTCAACTTCCCGTACAAAGATCTGAATGAGGCTACCAAAGATAATGAAATGCATCTGGAAGAACAGCGATAGTGTGGTGTAGAACGAATTACTTCCTCAAAGTGTAACCATCACTGCTGACATTTATTGTCAACAGCTGGAATGTCTTGCATACGCATTCCAAGAACAACGACCAGGAAGACTGCGTGAAGTGATGCTACTCCACGATGACCCCACCCGCATTGTCCTAGACTGAGAAAAAAACGGTATACAGGAGTTGAGTTGGAACATGACTCGACGAGTTCTTCGCCTCAAAACCACGTGATTTCTACACTAGCGGGATCGAGAAGTTTCCCCAGCATCGGCATGGTTGTAAATAGCGAAGGGAACATACTGGTGATGAACAAAGTCTCTGTTATATGTATCTGTTGTGTTTATAGGACTTATGGGAAAACTTAATGAACTTATGCACCGAACTAATACATCTATGAACGCAAAAAGCTGAGAATTTATATTAATCGTCATCCTTTGGTTTCTGGTATCTATCGATGTATTAAAATGCAATGGAGTTTGGTCTCAGATAAAGACAAGCGGATGGAATCCGTGAATCGTTCTGTAGCTCTTGTTGATATTCCCATACCAGAAGATAGTAGAAAGCGTGAATTGCTGGGCCTCACGTCTCAGAATAAACGACCTTTACCTCTATGTGTTGTATATCAACTGAAAAAAATATGGTCATAAGGTCATTAGAGTGCTATCATACCACTACCATTTCAACTCCACTGGACTCGTATGCGCTCAAGTTAAGGCTTATGTGGCAAGGAACAACAAAAAATGTACACTGACAGAAATGGAAAGATTGAGAAAGGACGCTATAAACCACACTTCGTCGTCAGGTGTGCATAATGTTGTAAAACTCACGAAGGAAGTAATAATGAAAGCATGGCAGAGTGAGTGCGTAATGGTAAATAACACAGAACATTTTTATATGATGTACCATTAAATTCTGACAGCAGTTCTAGTGACTACACAGACTATAATGCAAGTGACCAAACGCGTGTTTTTGCTGCAGATTGCGCGATGATAGAGAAGCTTTGATGAATGTAAACATAGTTTGTTTCCCTACAAAAACTTTAAGACAACCACATACTTGTAAAAACGAAGAGTTTATAACGTGTACGAGATGCTGAGAAGATTGCTGCTTCCCCTGTTTTACGACCGGTCTAACCCCAGGACGCGTAAATCATCTGTAGAGGAAGACGAGGATTTTATTTTGTATACGAACTCGTATACGTATTTCCTCAAAATTTATTTGCAGAGTCCTCATGGATGCTATAAGAACAACCCTTACTTGGAAATTTATTTGCTGTTCCAAATTTTCTTACCCTTTCCTTTTCACGCCTTTTATGAAAATATTAATAAATATAATATACTGAGCATTATTTTGATTTATTTGCGGTTTAAATAACTAAAAACTGAAAATAAAAAGAACCCCCATAGTGGTGATACAATCCCATGACCCTAGGATTAACGTTCCGTAATCCGTTGCGCCAACCGCTAACTGGATACCACTCTAAGCCGTAAACGTCTCATGCCGCCCCAAAAATGCGTTTGGCCATCTGGAGCTCCCATATCTGTCATAGTGATTTCTGACGAAGTCCTGCATATACCAAATATTTGGATGAGCAGGGTCGGTCCCCTTGTCAGTCCCAGAAAACTGGTGTTCTCCAGTTGAACGCCAGTGCCAACAGAATTTTGTGTTAACAAAATAGGTATAAATGCATTTTATTGCAATAAGATTCTGCATAACATTCTGTTCGTTGTAGTTTAAGAAGGAAATCAACACTGCGTTATTCACTAACAGTCGTTTGCTTTTTTGTTGTTATATTCTCCTTTCTGGGAAATGTAAACCACTTTCTGTTGAGTAGAGCTGCGTACTTATTAGGACACCTTTATGATCTAGCCTTGCGGCTCGCACTTCGACCTGCAGCTGTGCTGCAGTCACAGAGAGCAGCTGCGATCCGTGCCTGGCTGCAAAGTCAATGAATGCAAAACTTAGGGTTATCAGTCGTAGCCCTCATCTCTTTCCTTAACGAATTCCAGGATTCAAGAGCAGAGCCGGACCTTGTTATCTGTCACTCTGATGAGCAGCCGATCAGAAACAGCATCCATGAAGCAATCGGAGCCCCACAGTTTCCATTCTTCTTTTATAATGCGCCGTTCTATTTCCTGAAAACGTACGGTACATCGTTTACTCACACACCATCTGCTTCTGGGCGCTTTTTAACTGTCTTCCGCGCTTATGTTCCACTGTGTCACACGAACAAGTCCACACTCAAGGAGCACATGGGCACATGGGCACGAGGGGCGACGTAGCGGTAGTGACTGTCGAATGAGGCTTGAAATAAGTATTATGTCGGCTAAATAGTTAGCATGGTGATTAGCAAGAACTCTGGTAACTTTCAGTGCTTTAGAATGCATCATTCTACTATTTTCGATAGAATTATGTCGAAATAACTGAAGGATAAGCAGGGACTATTTCCAGAGGCGCTATAACGCCCAGTGGACATGCACTACGGCTGTAGACCAATCGCCGCCCGTGCTTTTGTTTTGAGTAAAGGTCCCCACACGCGAGTGACAGATCGCAGCGATATCTCGCATGGACGATCGATCACTTATTGCTCATCCGTGTGTGGGCAAATCGCAGCGGTAGGTTGCTGATGGATATCCCAGGCAGTTTGTTGGACTGCAAGCGATTGGTGCTCACAGTATGGCTGCCTAGCTGGTTAGCAGTGGTGTGTGGCTGCGACTCTTTTCTCTTGTTATTAAGCGTGATTCTGCAGTTTTGTTTCATTTCACTTTGCACATGTTGAGTTAAGAACTTTATGATAAGAATTTGTACTTCTTCAGGGACCACGAGCTACTCGGAGAAGTGAAGTGGCGACTGGAATTGTCATTTATATAACAAATAAATCAAAAAGACGCTTCGTTTTTGCAGCGATTAGCACTGTTGTACCTTGTGCTATAGAAGTAGAATTGATGGAAAGTTCATAGTAATTGTCGCGATACAATGGGCTCCGCCTGATGATTTTGAGTTGCTGATGAGATGATTACGCTGTTAAAGTTTTTAACTTGTAAAGAAAATCGCATATGTACTGTAATGTGAAGAGGACAGTTTAATTTTAATGTTCAGGCAATTCTATTACACAGTTATTTTCAAGTCCCCTGTTATTTCATATAATCTAATTCTCCCGTAGTTTATATCAAGAGCTATGGTAATCAGTAGTGCTGCTATTGACATCTTCGCTATATACAGACACTTCGAGATTTTAAACTAATTGTATAAATGACGAACTATCGTTGGGCTTCTATCTCGGGTTATTAGGCCGTAGTTCTTCTGATGATTTTTCTGACGTTTTACTAGCACGAGTGGCTGGCATTATCAAAGCTGATGGTGGACTGGAACCGAGCTCGCGGTCGCAGAGGAGCGCCCAAGTACTTTTCCTCGGTCATTTTCGGTGCTATTCTCCTTTTGTTACCTGCAACGGTCGTTCGTTGCAGCACGGGAATCCAGGATCCGTTTATCTTGAGGCTTTCTTCTTTCTTGTTGAAGCCATTTTCGTGTTTGTACACTTCTGTGACTTTTCTGAACAAGCGGGTCAGAGCTTCCGTTTCGGTAGATTTTACAATGTGTCGGTCTCACATAGCGCATGCTTTGCCACAGCCGATTGCCCCCCTGCTGCAACTGCAATGCCGCTTATGTTCTGTGATTCCGGTATTGACTGATTGATTAACTGATCCCAACATAATTGTGTAAAGTTAATGTATAAAAATGAATTCTATTAGCACACTGGAAACACGTATACAACCCACTTGACGTTAGTGCAAAATGTAATATATTCTGCAAAGTAACGTAGAGATCCTGAGAAAAGTATTTCAAAAAAGTTTAATAAGTTACAATTCTCGTGTGTTGTAAATTAATTTTTTGCAAGTACTCGTGGAGGTTCGGAAATCCACTGCAACTGCTGATATACATGGTAGTTCATTTTCCAGTGCAGAACCTCTCGACACAGTGGTGTTCTTAATACTGACTGAACTTGCTTGGCAAGTCGGTCTTGTCGGTCGAAAGGAGTGACCGATTGCAGCCGAAGTCGCATGTGACGGGTCGCTGCGGTCCGTCGCTTGTCTGAGGAGACCCATCGAACTTACGATGAATGAACAACAGCTGTGAAGAAAGAATTCATTCCTCTCTACATCAATATTTAGCACCTTATTTCGTTCTTTACCAGAATCTAATCAGCCATCTCCAGACAGTTAGTTAGTTATTCAGTAAATCTACGGCAACGCTTGTTTTGAGGGTAAAGAGGTCACGAGGTACATAGTTAACTGTTCAGCACTTTTCATGCTATTTAAATTTATTTTGACTTGCTACATGGCTGGCTGACTCGCTCTTATGACTAAAATAGCCGATCGTTAATTGCGCAATGTTTGCTTTCACTACATATAAAACGCATCACGTTGTTGCACATATAAGAAGCAAAAAGTTTCCGTTCGAATGCCATACAGTCCAGAATCGGCATGCCGATTACCCAAATTACCGTGAGCATTGAGGCAATCATCCCATCCACGCTTCAAGTTGAAGATACCGGTTTGGTAATACCCCGTGTCCTGCTGCGTAAAGACTGGTGCACATCCTCGTGCGGAAGGACCCGTTGACGCTCCAAGGCATTTTTTAAGGAACCGAAGGCGTCATAATCACATGACGAGAGATCAAGACAGTGGAGAGGATACTGGAGTGACTCCCCCTTGAGATGACGTTACTTCTGCCGGCCTCCCAGATCGACCGCCATGGATTCACGACCAGCACGGAACTTGGCGTACCGTTCCACAACCTTGGTTTCGACAGACGGGCTGCCCCATACTAATTCTTCATTCTCTGATGGATGTCTAACGGTGTTTGTCCTTCAGCACCCAAGAAAAGAGTATTGCACGTTGGTCCTGTTTAGGCGCATTTGGTAAAAACGTCGCCTTAGTTCACGTTTCCGCATTTACCGCGATCACATCGTGTAGACACGTATGGTTAGTAAGTCCCTTGCCTTTCTGTCAGTGCTTGTATACCCGCATCGGATTCGCGCTACATTGCATACACACTGCAGCAACGTACTCAAACGGTAACTTTTTCATCTCCCCTTATAATAAAAAGTAACTGCAAAGCATCTCACAGAAAGTGTAGCTATAAAAACAAAGACAGACCATTAGACAGATTTGAGAACACCTTACACCATATGAAATACACTAGAACATTATGTAATCTTGAAGTGGTTGAACCGTTGACATAGCTCTTAATGTTGCGTTTCTGTTTCGTGTTATGGTAGCTGACGCCGAAGAACTTCGAGTCTTGAGTAAAGCTGTGAGGGAAGACCGTGAGTTGCACATGATTTGCTCACTCTGTAAGAGCATCGCCTGCAAAAGTTATGATTTCACGAATCGAGTCCCGGATCCGCACACGTATTTATTTTGATAGGAAGTTCCTACTCTGCATCTAATTCGACAACTCTAGAGTTTGCCACACGGTTAGTTACAGCCTTAGCAAGTTTCGAATACGTGCTGGCCGTGCGGCTTCCTGCGATTTATTACACAGAAATATCTTCCATACAGCTATAACTACTGGTTAAAAGCTATGTTATCTGCAACTCTTTCCCTAAGATATGGCCACCATTTTTTTAAATCACGGTGATGTGGCTTTTAAACAGTGGTGCAGATGACATAAATTGTCATATCGTTAGAAGTAAGCCCGGTTTTCGTAATGGCATTGTCTCTACATTTATCATCTACAGGCTAGGATACCAGAGGAAGGGGTGCTTGGGATCATGACTCCCGCCAGAGTACTCCCGTAGTGAGACATAGTTGGACAAAACGAAAATCAACAGACAAAAATGAAAATGAACAGAAGAAACGAAAATGAACAGATATCCGAGAACCGATAACTTTTACAAGAACAGCCAGCATACGTTCTCGTTGTTGTCTCAGCGTGAAACGACAGGTCTTGATCCAGGGTGTGGTATTCGAGTACTTGTCCTCGGTTCCAGAGAGCTCCGAGAACTAGTGAGAATCGAGAACTTATCACTTCCCTGTTCTCGGCTTGCCCAACAGTAAAGCAAGAAGATAAGAACACAAAAAGGACGTAGGAAGAATACATGCAAATTAATTTGTAAAACAGCGAACGTCACTATTCTTTACGAAAAGGGTAACAGATCGGATGAATAGCATTACTGACCGATGTCACTAATGTTGGTCTGCGTCCTCAAATAATTAGCACGAATTCGTAAAAACCACTTACGTGACACACCTCGGCTATCGTTCACGCACGATATGCTGCAACGTACAGATAGGCGGACATATTCTGTCTTCCTAGATTTCCAAAAGGCCTTCGACTCTACACCACACAAAGATACGATCATACGAAGCATCTTTTGAAAATATGTATTTCGATCGATTAATATCTTGCTAACAGATCCTAGTACGTTATAATGTGACAACAAGCGTTCAACAGAAACGAAAGTAACGAAGGGTGTTACCCAAGGATGCTCAGCAGGGACTCGTATGTTCTCAATATACAGTACATAATTAACCGATCTGTCACCTAGGCTCACCAGTATTATAAAATGGTCGGAGGCCGCGCTGTTGAGAACAGGAAAGTACGAGGGTTATTCGGAAAGTAAGGAACGATCGGTCGCGAAATGGAAACCACAGTTAGAATCCAATAAAATTTTGCACAGGTGTGTTTGTCAGTGTCTCTAGTATGCCCGTCGATTGCGTTACGTCGTTCTTTTTAGTTCTGAGCACGCAGGGAGCACATAAAGATACCTAGAACAATAGTGTCTACCGCCAAGTACGAGAGCCTCTTGAGAAATGTCGCCTGAAGCGATGCAGCCAACATTACATAACTGTCTTGCGGTTTCTTCTTCAAGACAATTCTCAGCCGCATTCTGCACGGGCAATGAAGATGCTCCTGCATCGTTTTCAGCTGGAAATGTTTGATTACTCACAATACAGTCCGCAATTGTCTCCCTATGAGTTTCATCTCTGCTCACATGAACCGCTGGCTATGAAGACAACTTTTTGGGACAGACAACGAGCTGTAGGCCTGCTTAGAGAATTGGCGGAAAACACTGGTGGCTGCCTTTTATAACGAGGGTACTGGAAAGTTGGTACAACTCTACGACAAACGTCTAAGTCGGATCGGCGACTATGGAGATAAGTAGCTGGAAGTTGTAGCTAACTTGCAAATAAAACAGTTTTAATTTTCACTGTGGTTTCCATTTTGCGACCTATCGTTCCTTACTTTCCGAATAGCCATCGTACTGTCAAAAAATGGTTCAAATGGCTCTGAGCACTATGGGCCTCAACTGCTGTGGTCATAAGTCCCCTAGAACTTAGAACTACTTAAACCTAACTAACCTAAGGACAGCACACAACACCCAGCCATCACGAGGCAGAGAAAATCCCTGACCCCGCCGGGAATCGAACCCGGGAACCCGGGCGTGGGAAGCGAGAACGCTACCGCACGACCACGAGATGCGGGCATCGTACTGTCGTTGGCCGATCGTAAGAAAGTGCAGAAAGACTCGTACAAAATTTCCACTTGGTATAATGAATTGCAGCTCTCTTTATATGTGGCTAAATGCAAGACGATCCTTCAATAAATGAGAAGAAACCGATAGTGTTCCATTACATGATTAGTAGTGAACATGTCAAGCAGTCACATCTTACAAATATTTATGGATAGTGTTAGGGAAGTCGAATGTAAGACTTCGATTTATTTGAAGTATGTTGTAAAGGAAATAGAAAACACGACTGCAGTGTGAGCAGGTCAAGAGTATTTTTATTCAAGTAAGCATGACAACAGAATTGATCGAATTTAGAGACTCGCTGCTAGGATCGCAAGAGGACGGTACAGAATACATGAAATCTTGACAGGAGTGTTCAGGGACCTTGAAAGGCAATTCTTAGAAGCAAGACGACGTAGTTCTCGTAAAACCCTGCTGAGTAAATCTTGGTAACCTAGAGGGTGTCTGAAACACATTCGTCCAGGTTCACAAAACTGTACCTGCCACACGAATGAAAATAGAAATTCTGTGTGGATTGTAACTTAAGCATCGAAACTAAAAGTTCGTCTTGTCACCAGTTGTAAGCTGCCATTTCGTGTGGTTGTCGGTAGGGGTCTCCCTGGTGCAACTAGCTCACACGTTCGTCCACCCAATGCGCGTCGAGTAGAAATGTCGATAACACAGCAATGGCGTCTTGCGTCTTCCGTTTCAACAGGCGTTGTTCAGTCATAACTGAGAGGCGAGATTGCGGCAGTCCACCCATTAAAA
The DNA here is from genome assembly GCF_021461385.2 of Schistocerca piceifrons. NCBI lineage: Eukaryota > Metazoa > Arthropoda > Insecta > Orthoptera > Acrididae > Schistocerca > Schistocerca piceifrons. The sequence continues at coordinate 207,811,390 of NC_060142.1, read as the reverse complement.
TGTAAGGTGACAACTCTTTATTGCTTGCGATTTTTTTCTTTAATTTGGACCCCATTTTCTCCTTAGTAGATTTTGTGGGACCCGTCCCCTCCTCTCCCTCTCGAGTGATGTTTACCCTATGATTTTTAAATAATTAAATCTGTTGGATACATTCATGTTTTCGCTTCATACCTAAAGCGTATCTTCTATGAAGTGCATTTCTCTGTGAAATTGGTGGTAAAAATAATTTCAATGAAACTGTCTTGAAAGCTGCCAACTGGTTCTTCACATATGATTTTCGCAAATAATTTTCGAAAATAGATAAATACAAAATAGACTGCAACAACACCCTCCCTAATTCTTCACTCACTCCATGGGCATTCATGTGCTTCCTCTGTTGTAATACAAGTCACATCCATGTGTTTTGGTGGTACAGGAAGAGCGTAATTAGACTGCACCATAGGTTGAAAATACCGCTTTAGTTGTGAAATTGTTTTATTATCACACGACCGGTTTCGGGCTCTTATAAGCCCATCTTCAGGTGTCGTAACTTGGTGCTGGGGCCAACGAGCGCCGTGGTGGACGTGTTCCAGGAGCGGTGTGCTACCTCAACCTCTGGTATAATGCTCAGTTACGGATGTTCGTTCGACGGGCTTGTTTGTAATTAGACTGTAGTCTATCGTCCATGTCGCACAGTAGCTCCACAGCCCGATGGGTGACCAGACGCGTTAGTCGAACGCTGATCACAGGTGCACGCGAGGTTGCGTGCAGCGCCGACGCATGTGTGTGCAGCTTCACACGGAGGGTAACAGCTTCGGGCGCAGCGTGCGCTCTTGTGCAATGCACCGCCAAAACCATGTGAGCTATATGAAATTTTGTAATATCAGATTATAGAGTTCAAGAATATCTACATCAATCTCTGAGAGTACATGTTTATCTTTCGTGGTTGACCCACAATCCTTAATTGACTTATCTAGCCACCTGGCGCAGCGACTAAAAAACAAACAAACAAACAAAAAGGTTTTTGAGGGAGAACCATGAAATAGATCTTATCTCTGACTTTTTTGTATATCTTTTCGAGATCTGCAGTTTTGTACTAAGTACATTCCTGGAAATTGAAATACGAACACCGTGAATTCATTGTCCCAGGAAGGGGAAACTTTATTGACACATTCCTGGGGTCAGATACATCACATGATCACACTGACAGAACCACAGGCACATAGACACAGGCAACAGAGCATGCACAATGTCGGCACTAGTACAGTGTATATCCACCTTTCGTAGCAATGCAGGCTGCTATTCTCCCATGGAGACGATCGTAGAGATGCTGGATGTAGTCCTGTGGAACGGCTTGCCATGCCATTTCCACCTGGCGCCTCAGTTGGACCAGCGTTCGTGCTGGACGTGCAGACCGCGTGAGACGACGCTTCATCCAGTCCCAAACATGCTCAATGGGGGACAGATCCGGAGATCTTGCTGGCCAGGGTAGTTGACTTACACCTTCTAGAGCACGTTGGGTGGCACGGAATACATACGGACGTGCATTGTCCTGTTGGAACAGCAAGTTCCCTTGCCGGTCTAGGAATGGTAGAGCGATGGGTTCGATGACGGTTTGGATGTACCGTGCACTATTCAGTGTCCCCTCGACGATCACCAGTGGTGTACGGCCAGTGTAGGAGATCGCTCCCCACACCATGATGCCGGGTGTTGGCCCTGTGTGCCTCGGTCGTATGCAGTCCTGATTGTGGCGCTCACCTGCACGGCGCCAAACATGCATACGACCATCATTGGCACCAAGGCAGAAGCGACTCTCATCGCTGAAGACGACACGTCTCCATTCGTCCCTTCATTCACGTCTGTTGCGACACCACTGGAGGCGGGCTGCACGATGTTGGGGCGTGAGCGGAAGATGGCCTAACGGTGTGCGGGACCGTAGCCCAGCTTCATGGAGACGGTTGCGAATGGTCCTCGCCGATACCCCAGGAGCAACAGTGTCCCTAATTTGCTGGGAAGTGGCGGTGCGGTCCCCTACGGCACTGCGTAGGATCCTACGGTCTTGGCGTGCATCCGTGCGTCGCTGCGGTCCGGTCCCAGGTCGACGGGCACGTGCACCTTCCGCCGACCACTGGCGACAACATCGATGTACTGTGGAGACCTCACGCCCCACGTGTTGAGCAATTCGGCGGTACGTTCACCCGGCCTCCCGCATGCCCACTATACGCCCTCGCTCAAAGTCCGTCAACTGCACATACGGATCACGTCCACGCTGTCGCGGCATGCTACCAGTGTTAAAGACTGCGATGGAGCTCCGTATGCCACGGCAAACTGGCTGACACTGACGGCGGCGGTGCACAAATGCTGCGCAGCTAGCGCCATTCGACGGCCAACACCGCGGTTCCTGGTGTGTCCGCTGTGCCGTGCGTGTGATCATTTCTTGTACAGCCCTCTCGCAGTGTCCGGAGCAAGTATGGTGGGTCTGACACACCGGTGTCAATGTGTTCTTTTTTCCATTTCCAGGAGTGTATAATGATGTAGCTCTTATCGTTTACACAACGTATTGCAAGAGAGCGCGCTGCCGGCAAACTTTTTTACATTATATTCCTACTTAAATGATTTCCCGTGATCGTGTTGCCGTTAAATGCAGCCTAAATTTATCGCAGAAGTGCTATAAAAACGATAAAAAGGAGTCATCTCAGTAGGTTCAGTAATTTTCGCGTGCTCGTGGGACAGACACGATTAGTAGTTACTATTTTATTTATCAAATTGAATGTATTTACATAGATAATGTACACACTGGGAATGCCCTCACTTTTAGACCTTTCATTTGATACCAATATGACATGTTTATCTTCATTCTGATTTTTTAGAGATGCGAAATTTAATTTATAAAATTCGCCATGTAACAGGTGGAGCGACGCATCGAATGACACCTCTTACCAAAATGCTTTATTAAACTAGTTACAAGAGACTTGATGGAATTGTAAACCCGCCCCGGCTTTGGTCGTAGTCCGTTGAAACTATGTTAAAATGAATGCTTTTATTTGTTTTAAACATTGATTAAAAAGATGCTTTATTAAAAGTGCATTAAAAAGTGTTTTGAACGCGTGATTGAAAACACTTTATTTTAACATGCCATCACCGAGTAGTAATCGGACGAAGAGGTAAACGAACAAAAAGGCTTTGCGAAAATAGTATTAATCGTTTTGACGGAGCCCTATTAGACTGACCTTATATTGATTCATTATATGCATTACACTTACTTTGCTGATGAAAGACAATATTGCTCGTTCTTTTGAACAGTATGATTACGTAGCTTTTCAATTTCTTGATTTACATGATCACTAAAACAATTGCCGGCGCTTCAGTCTGGAAACGCGCGACCGCTACGGTCGCAGGTTCGAATCCTGTCTCGGGCATGGATGTGTGTGATGTCCTTATGTTAGTTAGGTTTAAGTAGTTCTAAGTTCTACGGGAGTGATGACCTTAGATGTTAAGTCCCATAGTGCTCAGAGCCATTTGAACCATTTTAACTACAACAATTCTTGTCGATGAACTTCGGCTTAGCTTCCCTCCACAAACGGTTAACTTCTTGCTGGCATGTCTGTTACGCCTTGTCGGCACGTCACTTAACATTCGCATTGTAAACATTTTGACACAAAATTCATGCTGAGCACAGTGCTTTATATGCGTTGAAGAATAGCACAACTGACTCAATCACAAGCAGTGATTTCGACCTGCACCGTAGGGAACTCTCCGAATGAAATCTGACACTAGTGCGGTGCTTGTTTCAAATAGGGAAATTCCGGCTGTGCACAACTGTAAAGCATTCTGTTCAGTTCAGATGGGCTATAAAGACTGGTGGGCACATTATTGTCTATGCTCGGGATTAATTTTATGCAACAAAATGTTACCCATCATAATAATGTCCACTCTCTAATTAAAAAGATGACATGAGATCTTCATGCTCTCTCCTCCCTTTAAATGAGATATGGTGGGATGTTGCAGGACTCCTGTCTCCCCTCCCCTCTCCTCCCCTACATTTTGAGCTCATGTCATTAATGAGCGTCCCTAAGGAGCACACGGAATTCACATTGGACTTCGTTGGGGTGCCTGGCTGTCGTGCGTCCGGTGAACCAACAAGTTTGAGGTGCTGTCTTTCACTGAAACTGAAACTGAGCCACTGGGACTCACTTCACCTGTTTTTCTGGCCGGTGTCAAGAGGAGACAAACACAAAAGAGTAGGGGTCTATCAAACGCCAGCAGTTCAAACGTACGGCGATTGACGGTAGGCTTTAGGGAAAAGGCAGTAAGGGACAGGAAAGGACACGAGGTGCACTCAGTGTGTATGCCTGGGAGCCTCATTCAATATGATGAAGATGCTATTCCAACAGCCGTTGAGGGAACAGGGTACAACCATCTGCAGATTGTGGCACATGTCGGAAAAAATTATGCCTGCCGTCTGGGCTCCGAATTCATAATTGGATCATTCCAGCGAGTGGCAGATAATATTGAAAAGACCAATCTTATGCATAGAGGGTCAACAAAGCCCACAATCTGCAGCATTGTCCTCAGAACTGAACATGGCCCTTCGGTTCTGTCGAGTGGAAGGACTGAAACAAATTTCGAAGATTCTGTGACAAGCTAGGCTGCGACTTCCTAGACTTGCACCGTAGGGTTGAGAAATGGTTAGTTTAATTAACCGAAGTCTTTAGTACAGTGAAATTAAAGTTAATGTTAAAATCAATCCTGTCGTTGAAATTATTGCTGTTATAGGGATAATGTATCTTGATTTTTGTGACTTAATTTTTATTATTATGAATTCTCAGGGTAACAAATGGGCCAGGTGTGCATTATACGTCATAGGCTGCTGCTCAAGTAGCTGCCTGGTGTGGGGTGCACACAGGTTTTTTTTAGATTAGGCGACATTCCATCCAATCCAGCTAACGATAGCTGCAGGAAACCCAGAAGTATCAGTGTAGAATCGAAAGAACTGCCTCCCACAGGTGAGATTATTAAAATCCTAATCGTTAACTGCCGAAGCATTCGCAACAAAGTGCCAGAGTTTGAAGCCCTCCAGAAAAACAGTGAAGCTCACATAATACTAAGTATGGAAAGATAGTTGAAACCGGAAATTGATACTAGTGAGATTTTAGGGGAAAAATTGAGTGTATATCGAATGAATAGGCAAATGGAAAATGGAGGTGGTGTATTTGTCGCAATAGACAAGAAACTCAAATCTACAGAGACAGAAATTGAAGCTGCATGTGAGACTGTTTGGACAAGACTCAGTATCAGGGGTTGGCATATGATGATACGAAACTTTTCTCACATGACATACCGAAAGCTTTCTATCATGGCAGTCAGGTAGATGCAGTAGATCTTGATTTCCATAAAGCATCTGACTCAATACCACGGGTACGTTTATGGTTAAAGGTACGATCATGTGGGGTCGCAATGAAATTTTATCATGTGAAATTTGTGACTGGATTGAGGACTTTTTGGTAGAGAGGACGCAGCGTGTGATATTCGATGGAGAGTAATCAGATGTTGAAGTAACTTCAGGTGTGCCCCACGGAGGTGTGTTGTGACCCTTGCTGTTCATGTTGTATGTTAATGACCTTGAAGGAAATATTAATAGTAACCTCAGACTTTTTGCAGGCGATACAGGTATCTACGATGAAGTACTCTCTGAAAGAAGATGCGTAAATATTCTGTCAGATCTTAATAAGATTTCAAAGTGGTGCGAAGATTGGCAGGTTACTTTAAATGATCAGAAATGTAAAATTGTGCACTTTACAAAACGAAAAAAATGTTGTCTACTTTGTCTATAATATCAATAAGTCGCTGTTGAATCGGCCAACTCATACAAATACCTCGGTGTAACACTTTGTTGGGATACGAAATGGAATGTACACGTAGGTTCAGTTGTGGGTAAAGCAGGTGGTAGACTTCGGTTTATTGGTAGAATACCGGGGGAGTGCAATTAGTCTACAAAGGAAATTGCTTACAAATCACTCGCTCGACCGGTTCTAGAATATTTCTCAGCTGTGTGGGATCCGTTCCAGATAGGAATAAGAGGGAATATTCAACTTATACAGAGAAGAGTAACACAAATGTTCAGGTCCGTTTGATCCGTGGGAGAGTGTCGCAGAGATACTGAAGGAGCTGAACTGTAAGACGCTTGAAGATAGACGTAAACTATCCCGAGAAAGTCTATGAACAAAGTTTCAAGAACTGGATTTAAATGATGACACTAGGAATATACTACAACCTCTTATGTATCGCTCACATACGGATCGTGAGGATAAGATTAGAATAATGACTGCACCCATAGAGGCATTCAATCATTCTTCCCGCGCTCTGTACGTGAGCAGAACGGGAAGAAACTCTAATAACTGGTACAATGGGACGTACTCTCTACCATGTACCTCACGATGGTTTGCGCAGTACAGCTGTAGGTTTAGATGTAGATATAGCCTTGTAAAATTGGACGGTTATTTTGACAATAAGAACTTTGTAGTTTCATTCCTGAATAACACGTAGAAGATATAGCCTTGTGAATTCGGATCAATCTTTGTGAAACACCCTGTATGTTCGAGGAAGTCTTTGCAGCCATTCTGATGCCATATTTGCATACCTTGCGCAGGAGTAGTGACAGCTAGGTAAGGTAGATTAGGACGAGTACAGTGGCATACATTTACTTTTCCTTCGCTCAATAAGTGAATGAAATAGAACAGGAAAATGCTAATAACGTTACGAGGTACCCTCAGCCATGTATCGTATTGCGAGATGAGGAGTATAGATGTAGATGTAGACTATTTTTTACGTTCTACCGTAGAATGCTTTACTGGGGTGATTCCCAAGACTGGTTTGATACATCTCTCTACGCTAGTCTATCCTTTCCAAGCCATCATTTGATCCTCCGTACTGCAGTGAAGCTCTGGTCCACCAACACAGTTAGCACAACTCGTCTACCTCCTTCATTTCCTAATTTAATTCGACTACAGTTTTAAATGTGGTGCTACGGAAGATTAAGAGGGCAAATCGAGTAACTAATGAGGAGATGCTGAATCGAATTGGAGAAAAAGGGAACTGATGGCACAAATTGTGTAAAAGAAGGGATCAGTTGTTGGGACAAATCCTGAGGTATCAAGGAATCGTCAGTTTGATAATGAGGGTAGTGTGTGTGTGTGTGTGTGTGGGGGGGGGGGGCGGATGACGGGGGACGGAGAGGGTAAGTTATGGACGGAGACCAAGGCATGAGTTCAGTAAGTTCAGTAAGCAGGTTCAGATAAATGAAGGTTGCAGTAATTAGTCGGAGATGAGGAGGCATGCACGGGGTAGTGTAGTGTACCAAATTACTCTTCTGAGTGAAGACCACGACAGCAACATTTCGATTGCCCTTATTTTACGTTTGGTGATGTTCATCTTACAACCCATTTCGAGACAATATCCATTCCAGAATGAGATTTTCACTCTGCAGCGGAGTGTGCGCTGATATATATCCATTCCGTTAAACTGCTCTTCCAAGTTCTTTGCCATCACTGACAGAACTGCGAAGTTTTCTGCAAAACCTCGAAGTTTTTATTTCTTCTTCTTGAACTTATACTGCTGGCTTTGTGTAGAGATTGAATGACACTGCCGATGGGCCTCTACTCTCTCAATCCCTTCTCAAATACTGTTTCCCTTTCACGTCTTTCGGCTCTTATAACTGCGTTCTTAGTTTTTCTAAATGTTAGAGATAACCTTTCACTCCTGTACTTCATCCCTCCTGGCTTCAGAACTTTCAGTAAGTGTATTCCTGTCAACATTCTCAAAAATGGTTACACTGAGTGTTTCAAAATTACGCCGACAAAGTTGGAGGGTATGTAGAATGTGTCTTAAGGAATAAAATGTGGGTAAGAACGTCCGGTGCCAACCTCTTCATCTCGGAGTAGCACTTGCAACCTATGTCCTCATTTACTTGTTGAATGTATTCCAGTCTCTGTCTTCCTCGACAGTTTTTGCCATTTACAGGTCTCTTTACTACCATGGAAGTCATTCCCTGATGTCTTAACAGATGTCCTATCATCTTGTCCCTTCTTCTTGTCAGAGTTTTCCACGTACCCCCTTCCTCTCCAATTCTACGCAGAACCTCCTCATTCCTTACCTTACCAGTCGACCTAATTTTCAGCATTCATCTGTAGCACCACATCTCAAATGTTTCGATTCTTTTCTGTTCCAGTTCTTCCACAACTCATGATTCACTATCACACAATGCGGTGCTCCAAACGTACATTTTCAGAAATTTCTTCCTCAAATTAATGTCTATGTTTGATACTAGTAGATTCTCTTGACTAGGAATGCCATTATTGCCGGTGCTAGTCTGCTTTTGATGTCCTCCATGCTCCGTCGGTCATTGGTTATTTTGCTGCCTAGGTAGCAGAATTTCTTAACTTCACCTACTTCGTGACCACAAATCCTAATGTTAAGTTTCTCACTGTTCTCATTTGAGGTACTTCTCATTACTTTCGTCTTTCTTCGATTTACTGTCAATCCATATTCTGTACTCATTAGAAGGTTCATTCCATTCATTAGATCATGTAATTCTTCTTCTCTTTCTGCAGGGTAGCAATGTCATCAGCGAATCGTATCACTGATACACTTTCACCTTGAATTTTAATTCGACTCCTGAACCTTTGTTTTACTTCCATCATTGCTTCTTCAGTGTACAGATTGAACAGTAGGGGCGAAAGACTACATCTCTGTCTTACACCCTTTTTCGTCCGAGCACTTCGTTCTTGGTCGTCCATTCTTATTATACCCTCTTGGCTCTTGTACGTCTTGTATATTACCCGTCTCTCCCTATAGCGTACCCCAATTTTTCTCACAATTTCGAACATCCTGCACCATTTTACACTGTCGAACGTTTTTCCCAGGGCGACAAATCCTATGAACATGTCTCGATTTTTCTATAGTCTTGCTTCCATTATCAACCACAACGTCAGAATTGCGCCTCTCGTGCCTTCACCTTTTCTAAAGCCAAACTGATCGTCATCTAGCACATACTCTTTTCCATTCTTCTGTATATTATTCTTGTCAGCAACTTGGATGGATGAGCTGTTAAGCTGATGTGTTCCCGGACACGGATTCGTATCCTCATTTTGTTCCTCAAGACACCTTCTACATCCCTTCGAAGTATGTCGGTGTAATTTTTAAACACCTTCTATATTACTTTACGCATTGTAGCATACTGTTAATGTAAGAATGAGAAATTCGTTTTTTTTTACGTGTTCCAAATGTTGCTTTGTGACAGTCTGGGGCTCTGTCTGTTGTTTTTCAATTACATACTGTTACTCCCAGAAGTTCTTTGGTGGTTGTGTCGTGTGGGAAACGATTCGATTACTAGCTTACTGTGTGGTATTTCTTTTGTGTTGCGTGTTTTATCTGCCTGTTATATTTTCTAAGATAGCGTTCAACTCTGCCTCATCCTTTTTCAGCCACCGCTTCCGTTTCGTGGTCCTCGACTCATGAAAGAGCAGTCACGTACACTATGTGATCAAAAGTACCCGGACACCTGGCTGAAAATGACGTACAAGTTCGTGGCGCCCTCCTTCGGTAATGCTGGAATTCAATATGGTGTTGGCTCACCCTTAGCCTTGATGACAGCTTCGACTCTCGCTAGCATACGTTCAATCAGGTGCTGGAAGGTTTCTTGGGGAATGGCAGCCCATTCTTCACGGACTGCTGCACTGGGGAGAGGTATCGATGTCGGTCGGTGAGGCCTGGCACCAAGTCGGCGTTCCAGAATAACCCAAAGGTGTTCTATAGGATTCAGGTCAGGACTCTGTGCAGGACAGTCCATTACAGGGACGTTATTGTCTTGTAACCACTCCGCCACAGGCCGCACATTATGAACAGGTGGTCGATCGTGTTGAAAGATGCAATCGCCATCCCCCAATTGCTCTTCAACAGTGGGAAACAACAAGGCGCTTAAAACTTTAGTGTAGGCCTGTGCTGTGATAGTGCCACGCAAAACAAGGGATGCGAGCCCCCTCCATGAAAAACACGACCACACCACCGCCTCCGAATTTTACTGTTGGCACTACACACGCTGACAGATGACGTTCGCCGGGCATTCGCCATACCCCACCCTGCCATCGGATCGTCACATTGTGTACCGTGATTCGTCACTCCACACAACGTTTTTCCACGCTTCAATCGTCCAATGTTTACGATCCTTACACTAAGCGAGGCGTCGTTTGGCATTTACCGGCATAATGTGTGGCTTATGAGCAGCCGTTCGACCATGAAATCCAAGTTTTCTCACCTTCCAGTTAAGTATCATAGTACTTGCAGTGGATTCTGATGCAGTTTGGAAATCTTGTGTGATGTTCTGGAACCTTGTCTGCGTATTACATATTACGACCCTCTTCAACTTTCGGCGGTCTCTGTTAGTCAACAGACTATGTCGGACTATACGCCTTTATGCTGTATGTGTCCCTTCACGTTTCCACTTCACTGTCACTTCGGAAACAGTTGACCTAGGGGTGTTTAGGAGTGTGGAAATACCCCGTTCAGACGTATGATACAATGACACCCAATCAGCTGACGAAGATTGAAGTCTGTGAATTTCGCGGAGCGCCCCATTCTGCCCTCTCACGATGTCTAATGATTACTGAGGTCGCTGATGTGGAGTACCTGACAGTAGGTGGCAGCACAATGCACCTCATATGAAATCGTATGTTTTTGGGGGTGTCCGGATACTTTTGATTACACGGTGTATTTGTACAAGTGGCCGTGTATTTTATCCTTTCTACGATCGGAATACCGACGAGTGCTTTCCAGCACAGTAATGACGTGTGTAAGGGATCGCAGATTGTGGAGACTTATTAAAGAGCTTGTCGCGGAACGACCAACCTGCTGCCCGGCTGAGCGGGAGTGGGTGGCGTATAAAATATGTGGCCGGCGTGAACAGCGGGCCGGCGGCCGCGCCTGCGCAGACCGCCTGCGCGCGGCCGCGCCATGAATGAACGGTGGCCGCGGTGACGTAACCTTGAGCGTGCAGCGGTGCCCGGCCGGCCTGCCCGCGCCGCAGACAACTACCACCCGATCCGCCGCCGCCGCCGCCGCCGCCGCCACCGCCGCGGAAGACTAGACGCCGTCTGGCCAGCTCCTGGCGATCGCACTGCCACTGCGGTCGTGGCGGGACGGGACACCTATACACTGTAACACGTTCCGCCATCCTTGACTCGTCGTCTACGTAACCGCCTGACGTGGTCTCCTTACAACAGCATCCGCCTCCGTATCCGAGGTCGTTATCGCTCGCTGTTACAGTGGCGTTCGTTCGAACCGGAGGTAGCTGGTACCTGTGGCCGAACATACAGGGTGGCGCACGAAATGTGTTACCATTTTGTTTTTGAATATAAACTTTATTGTCAATACAATCTGAAAGGAACATATACTACAATGAAGAGCCGTCCATGGAGATTTGTTCTAACTCAGCCCATGCTCAATATGTCCACCATTTCGTTTCCTAACTTCCTTCAAACGAACACTGAAGTTAGTGATTGCCCTACGGCACATGTCTCCCGTAATTTCACTGCAAACTTGAAGAATAAGTCTTCTGAGCTCCATTAAATCACGTGGACGTTTCGGGAAATTTTTTTCCTTTAGCTACACCCAAAGAAAAAAGTCACATGGATTGAAGTCTGGACTACTGGAGGGCCAATTTTGTCCGTTATTGAAGCGACCTGGAAACCTGAGTGAAATGATCCGCATGTCGAAATGCTCGTGTAAAAACTCCAACACAGTGTTTGCAGTATGTGGCCTTGCTCCATCTTGCGTGAACCACTGTGTGTTGAAGGGCAAGGCAGAAGCAAGAAACTGTCGAATGAAGCTATTGTGAAGCATGCTCAAATAACGCTCGCTGTTCACAGTTTCTTCAAAGAAAAAGGGTCCAATAAGCCCGTGACTGGAAATTGCTGCCGACGCTGTAATCCTCGGAGCATAATGTTGTCATTCATGAAGCACTTGTGGGTTTTCAGTGGCCCAAAAGCGTACATTTTGTCTGTTAACCACACCGTCTGAATGAAAATGCGCCTCGTCTGAAAACCAAACGTTGTTGAGAGTTTCTTCCCTATCCTCCGCCCACTGAGCAAACTGTAGTCTCTGCTGCTTGTGTTCTTCAGTGAACTTCTGTGCACAGGTCATCTTGAATGGATACATATAGATGTCACTTTTTAAGAATGCGTTGAACGGAGCATCTGGATACTCCCAGTTGCACTGCTGCGTTTCTACACGATTTCCCGGGACTTCTCTGTACAGCAACTCGTACCGCTTCAATATTCTCCGGTGAACAAACAGGCTTAGGCCGAGGTCGCTTCGCTTCTAGTACTGTTCCTTCCTGTACAAATTTACCGTACAACCTGTGGATGGTCTTCTTGCAAGGGAACCATCGTGTATTAACCTGTTGTCGAAAACGCCTCTGAGTCACAACAACGCTTTTCGTTTCATGGAAAAGTAACACAATTGCCGATCGTTGCTGTGTCGTCAGTCTTTCATTGTCAGCCATTGCTGCTTACTAGTCTCCTAGCGGCAGTATCATGAATTACACGTCACTTCGTAACTCATTTGTTTTTCCAAGCTCTGCTGGTACTGCTGTAGAGATCCCAGCGGGATATCTAATGTGCGTCGTAAATTGTGAAAGAAACAATTGGTAACACATTTCGTGCGCCACGCTGTATTTTCCTCGCCAAGATTTGACTGGCAAAACGAGGTTGGGTATACAGCGTGTCATATTTGTCTTGATCTTCCCAAACAACTTTTTGTCCAGAAGCAAAATAAAAAATTTATCAAGCAAATGCTGTTTAGTTACCAAGGGAACAATAATCAGCATAAGTAACCAGCATAATTGGCTTTCTCTACATCTGTTCGTTGTGATGAATAGCAGCACGTATTTTTTTAAATAGAACCTTTTTTAATTTGATAATCAACTTCCTCTGCTGAATATCTTTTCGAAAACTTATCACAGTGTACTAAACACATAAACCTGACGTTATTAACAACGTTGCACAGAACTGACTTTGTCACGCCTGTAGCAGCGCACAGTGTACGTACGTAACTCGTCAACTTGGCAGGAGTTGACAGTAAACAAAAATGGAAATACAAGGAAAAAGGACACCAGTCATTCAGTCAGCGGTTTTCAGTTCGTAGCTCTCTGTCTAATGGTTAGTGTCGCTTTCTCTACTTCCCAGATCGAGCGAGGTGGCGCAGTGGTTAGCACACTGGACTTGCATTCGGGAGGACGACGGGTCAATCCCGTCTCCGGCCATCCTGATTTAGGTTTTCCGTGATTTCCCTAAATCGTTTCAGGCAAATGCCGGGATGGTTCCTTTGAAAGGGCACGGCCGATTTCCTTCCCAATCCTTCCCTAACCCGAGCTTGCACTCCGTCTCTAATGACCTCGTTGTCGACGGGACGTTAAACACTAACCACCACCATCACCACCACCATCTACTTCCCAGGGTCTAGAGCCCGATTGCTGGCACCGTTGGGGAGTTTCTCCGACCGGAGACTGGGCGTTTGTGTTGTCATTGCATCTCATCACCATCAAAGCGCAACAGCCGAAGTGGTAGTTAAACAATATTTGAAACTTCCTGGCAGATTAAAACTGTGTGCCCGACCGAGACTCGAACTCGAGACCTTTGCCTTTCGCGGCAAGTGCTCTACCATCTGAGCTACCGAAGCACGACTCACCCCCGGTACTCACAGCTTTACATCTACCAGTATCTCGTCTCCTACCTTCCAAACTTTACAGAAGCTCTCTGCAAGGTTCGCAGGAAATATTAGTTCACTTTATTGTATTAACGAATTAAAGATTTGTTTAACGTTGACATACATCTTTGCCGCAGAAATACTGGATGATTTGCAACTGTCATAAACTACCAAAGCAACACCTAATGCTCTAATTTTAGAAAAAAGCTTTTCTCTTGAGGTATAAGATTCATCATTAACAACGGTATAAGTTCATCTGAAACTTTAAGTACTCGTTGGTGCTAGATGATGATGCTGACTGCTGTAGCTGATGTGTAGCGAACGGGACAGAACTGCTGCATGCTCGATTCTATACTGGCCTCAGCGTGGGGGCACCTGCAGAGCTGGGGAGTGGCGTGTTCTACACGAACGCATCGTTGCGGATTGCTGCGAATCCTGGCTAACGTCTGTCGTATCGATATGCGTTGCCGACTTTAGTGTGGCACCGCGGTCTCTGGACGATACCACACTATTCTTCTAGGTTTGTAGGATTTCGAGTTTGGCAACTCTGTTTTCGTTCTACGAGGGCATGCTGAAAAGTACTGCCTCGGTATTTTATGAGAAAACTCTTAAATCTTTTTAAATAAGACAAACTTTATGAACATTATAAATCTTTATTCTGTATTATTTAGGGACGAACATATTTCTGCCAACGAGAGACCAGTTTGTTGGTACCGTCATTGTAGAATGTTGACTTTGTTGACGGAGCCACAAGCTAACCTCTGTTTCCGCCGCTTCATCACTTTCAAAGCGAGGCCTTCGAAGGTTCTTCAAGTTTTAGAAACAGACCAAAATCGGATGGGACTGTATGCAGGATGAGCGATGACAGTGAACCCAAGGTGTCCTCTTCTGGCAGATGTCCCAGTGTTCGTGTGTGGTGTCGAATTTTCAGGCTCAAGGAACCTTTGCTCCATGTCTGTTTCGAATTCGTGCTTTTAGTTTTCTGAAGGTTTATCGTGCACTGACAAAGATACGTTATACACCGCCAAGTCACATGCTAGAATTTGGAGAGGGTTGCCACTTGCGTCAGCGAAGAGCGGAAGTCGATCGAGTAATACGCATGACATGTAATACCTAAAAGATATTGAGAACAGAATAAAAAATTCGGAGGCATTACTTTTCATCACGCCCTCGTACTTTATTCCCCGTAAGTTACCCGAGAAATTTGGGAACAGATATACCTAAAACTACCAGAAGAACAAAATGCTACTATTGTAACACAAAAAAAGGACAATGTCCTGGGGAACTTTAAAGAATTTCAATAAAAACATGTTGATATATTCGCGCTTTTTAACTCGTTAGTATTAGCACCCATGTTGTGCAGTATAAAGCATCGCGTCAAGAAAAGTAACATAATGTATGATGTCATGTCGTACAACATGACGGAGGCCACATTGTCTTCCAACTTGGCATTTGTCACGTCATGCAGTATGCCACAACTTGTCAATAATGTTTAGGATGCATGCATCCTCACTTTGGAATACTTCCTATTATATATGCACACCCACTCTCAGATACTTTCTATTGCAGATACATCCCATCTGTCATTATATATGCTCACCCACTCTCAGATACTTTCTATTGCAGATACATCCCATCTGTCAACATCATACGTGTAACAGGGGATGGCTTTAAGAGAGCTCACTGCTCTGGGAAATTACGGTTAACTTGTAACGAATTGCGAATATATCAAAATGTTATCATTTAAATGTCTTTGAAACTGCCAGATAAACCGAAAAGCTAGTTCCCTTCCTTTACATCCCTAACTCTGCCCAGGACATATTCGCCTTTTTTTTCTGCGATAGGCGAAACTTTCATTCTGGTTCCCAACTTTTACTCTACCATAATTTTGACATTAGACCGCCTTAGTTTGGCAACCGATATAGATTTTTGTTGACTCTAATAACGACTGATCCGGTAAAGAATTTTTTATTGTTTTTCGAACCATTTTGCTCATATCGTGTCAACGGATACAGCTATCATGAAAAAGACGACGACCATTAATTACACGTAGCCTATTTCTGTACCTTACTACAAAATTTGAACTGATTCACGCAATTTTGAAACATAGAAGTGGTGTGCGCAAAAGTCTCAGAAAACGTGTTTTTGGCACGTGAAATCTGAATGAAGTTAGATTTTTGAAAGTGAGCTTTCAGTTTCATCGAAAGAATGCATTTTTTATATATTTTATTCACTTTAAACAGTTTCCGCGCATTCAGCTTACGTAAGAACTAATTTTGCGTGTTACATTTAGCTCGACTTGAAATTATCGTATCTTGACAAAGGATGGAGATTATTGGATAAATAACATATATCCATTAAGGTATCTTCAGCAAAATTAGAACCGATTCGTTCAAGTTTAAAGTATAGAAGTGGTGTGCTTCGAAAACCTACCAGTGAAACGTGTTTTTTTTTCATGTAAAATCTAAACGAAGCAATATTTGTGTGTGTGTGTGTGTGTGTGTGTGTGTGTGTGTGTGTGTGTGCGTGTGTGTGCGCGCCTTACACCGATACGCCTGCGCACGAAATTTGAATCATCAATCTCGCTGCGGTCCGGAGTTATTTAAGGGAGACCGCTTTTGCAAGTAAAATTCACATACAAATGGTGCCGTTATCTGAGCTCTGATTTCAGCTCAATTAAAATCTTTTGCAAAAGGAATTAATCGATTCGTAGAATTTACCTATGGTGCCAGCTCTGGTTCGTCGTTCACTCCTCGCTTAGTATATTGTGATTTAGGTACAGGAAGACTGATGTTCGAATGGCTATAGAAATGGCTGCCGGGCCGGGCTGAACCACAAACTTTTCATGCCATTTTCCTAACTGAAATAG
Source organism: Schistocerca piceifrons (assembly GCF_021461385.2). Taxonomy (NCBI): domain Eukaryota; kingdom Metazoa; phylum Arthropoda; class Insecta; order Orthoptera; family Acrididae; genus Schistocerca; species Schistocerca piceifrons. The sequence goes on along the minus strand of NC_060142.1, from coordinate 207,794,784 downwards.
TTACCGAGCACCAAGACCACCCACTCCCAAACCGCAATTCCGTGCGCGGTCTTCTCAGACATATTGGTTACAGCGCTCCCGCCGGCCGGTGTGGCCGAGTGGTTCTAGGCGCTTCAGTTTGGAACCGTGCAACCGCTATGGCCGCAGGTTCGAATCCTGCCTCGGGCATGGATGTGTGTGATGCCCTTCGGTTAGTTAGGTTTAAGTAGTTCTAAGTTCTAGGGGACTGATGAGCCCAGATGGCTCAGAGCCATTTTGAACAGCGCTCCCGCGTTGTAAAGGTAAACGCTTGTTTTTTGTTTGTGTTCAAAAATGGTTCAAATGGCTCTGAGCACTATGGGACTTAACTTCTGAGGTCATCAGTCCGCTACAACTTAGAACTACTTAAACCTAACCTAAGGACATCAGACACATCCATGCCCGAGGTAGGATTCGAACCTGCGACAGTAGCGTCTGTTTGTGTGTTTATGACCCCCTCTCCACTCCTCCCCTAGGATACGCACCTCCTTAAGCCAGCCTAGTAGATTCAGACCACAAACCATTATTTTGATAAATCACGAAAAGACAGACCCAGGCTGAAAAAGAAAGCTGAAAAAAGACTAGTTGCACCGCATACGGATAGTAAGTTTTCTTTCTTTCTTTCACTTGCGCCTTTTCCCGCAGTTAGGCAGGGTCGGCATGCTTAGTCGGATTTGGCAGTGTTAGTTTAAAGGGTGCCCGGATGCCCTTCCTGCCTCCACCCCGTACCCCCCGGGACTGAATTTGTGTACCCCAACTGTCTGAGATTAGTGTAATCCATGGAATAGTGCGAAAGTGTTCAAATGTCTGCGAGCCGTGTAGCTGAGGCGTGATGTGGGGACCATCCCGGTATTCACCTAGGGGGATGTGGAAAACCGCCTGAAAACCACATCCAGGCTGACCGGCACACCGGCCGTCGTCGTTAATCCGCCGGGCGAATTCGATCCAGGGCCGGCGCGCCTACCCGAGTCCAGGAAGCAGCGCATTAGCGCTCTCGGCTGACCTGGATACTAACTCTGGCATTAGAAATAGCCTATAGAACGAGAGGAGCAGCTGCTAGGACTGATACTTACAGATCCTGTGGACTTCGAACAACTACACGCCAGAGACCATCATCGGAGAACAACAGAGCTGAGGGTGCCGCTGCGTCAGGGTGCACGCTCCGCGTTCTCTTCGTTTACGTGTGTACAGGCGAAGTTAATTGAGGGTCAGTCCTGTATTTAAATGTTGAGCGGTAAGTGGGTGAGCGGCTCCACGGCCATCCCGAGGACGGGCAGGTGTCGTAAGGCGGGCCGGCGCCTGCCCATTGACGGGGCAGCCTCTCCACAAGGCCGGGACCGCGCAGTCTGGGACCTGTCCCCGCGCCTGCGCAGACCGCGTGCCACGCCGCGCCGGCGAAACACGAGTCCGCCACTCAAGGAAAGCCACTGTCTGACGGCGCGCCGCGGCGCAGCGCAGCGCAGCGCGTGGGAACGCCCGCCCGCCGCAGGACGTGTCGGTGACGTTCGGGGAAATCCGTTGTCGCGGGCGCCTCACTCTGCGGTGCAGGTACAATGAAATGATGCCAACCAACAGGCAGCCGACGGTATACGGCTCCCTGGAACAGCGTTTGTGGTAATCTCGGCAGATGCAGGCCACGTACGGCATACGTGAAGTTTTACGTCATGCCAGTGTCGCCCCTACAATAGCCTTAGGCGGTGAGTTGGACCTAGGGGTATGAAATATTTTTAATATTTCTCAACACAAATGAAATCTTGTCAGTAGCCATAAAATCACTTCCGAGAAAGAAAAACACCTGACTACACTATTTTTTTTCTTTCTAAAAATGTTCAAATGTGTGTGAAATCTTATGGGACTGCTAAGGTCATCAGTCCCTAAGCTCACACACTACTTAACCTAAATTATCCTAAGGACAAACACACACACCCATGCTCGAGGGAGGACTCGAACCTCTGCCGAGATCAGCCGCACAGTCCATGACTGCAGCGCCTTAGACAGTTTTTTTTTATCTCATTTTGTTCGGTTTTGTTCGTTTCATCTACTCGGTGCGGACGTCGCAAGACACCCGTTTCAGTTCTTCAGTTCGTCGATGATCCATTAACTCAGTTTTTTTTTTTAATTACAAAGGACAGCTAACCCTCTGACCTAACACGCTGAGTTACCGTGCCGGCTGAGTGCAGGTCCGATTCGGCTAATCCCGCGGGGCTTTTGCTTTCTCTGAAACCTAGGGAAGGAAGGGGGGGGGGGGCGGTGGGGTCTTGTCCCGGATATGGACGCCATTGCGTCAAACCATATTCCGGTCACAAAAACTAACGATGTCTGGGAGAGCGCTGTGCTGATCACATGCCCCTCCATATCCGCATTCGGCAACAGCTTCGGGCTGAGGGCGACACGGTTATCGGTTGATACCTGTGCGGACGGAGTTTTGTTTTGCATTGCTCATACACATTCTAAATAAAGTTTCGCCAAGAGCGTGGAAACTCCAGTAACACAGTGTTGTTGTTGAGACTTCCTGGCAGATTAAAGCCGTGTGCCGGACCAGCACTCCAGCCTGGGTCCTATGAAATTTATAGATGAGGAGTGATACTGCCACGAGTGAAGATGTGAGGGCGGGACGTGAGTCGTGATTGGGTAGTTCAGTTGGTACGGCCGGTGAAAGGCAAAGGTCCCACGTCGGAGCCCAGTCCGGTACGCAGTTTTAATGAGGCAGGGCGTTTCAGATCAGTTCGTGAACTCCACTGAAAAGTGAACCTTCAGACTAGAGACTATTGTTGCCTCGTTCAATCCAAAGACGGGTTCGAACCAGTTCTCCATGCTAGTCTGTCCTGTGCAAGCCTTCTCATCTCTGTATAACTGCTGCAAGATGCAAGCGCACTTCTCCTGTTTACTATACTCAAACTTTGGTCGCCCTATTATGCCACAATTTTTTTCTCTCCATTCAGTAGGCCATCAGTTATACGATCTACCCTGCTATTCTGCAGCATTCTTCTGCAGCACCGCATTTCAAAAGCTTCTGTTGTCGCTTTTATTACTACGAGTACTTCTTGTGTACAGTTTACATCCTTTCCACTTCGGTCTTCGTCAGTTATTTTGCTGCCCAGCAGATTCCATTACCTTCTTTTACCTTTCTTGATGACGATAACCTATTTTAAGGCATTATGCATCCCGTTCAACAAACCTTCCCCAAGTCCTTTGCCATCTCTAACGGAATTACATTGTCGTCGACAAGTCGCAAAGTTTTATTTCTTCTCCTTGTACTTTAATTCTCTTCCCTTGGTTTCCTTTACAGACTGAACAACATCGGTGATAGGTTATAACCCTGTCTCCGTTCACCTCTGCTTCCCTTTCATGTCTTTCGACTCTTGTGAATGCCGTATGCTTTCTGTACAAATTACGTGTAACCTTTCGCTCCCTGTATTTTATCCCTGCGACCTCCAGAACTTGAATAGTATACTCATTTCAACATTTTAAAAAGTTTTCTATAGGTCTATAGATGCTATAAACGTAGGTCTGGCTTTCTACAGTCTATCTTCTAAGATAAGACGTAACGGCAGTAGGGGCACACGTGTACCTACGTTTCTCCAGAACTCATACGGTCTTTCCTGAGATCGACTTCTACCACTTTCTTCCACTAGTTTGTTAATAATTTGTGTCAGTATTTTGTAACCAAGACTTATTAAACTGTGCTAAAATATTAGCTGATAATATCAACTATACGAATAGCTAAAACTAACATATCTAACAAGTAATACTGAAAAGAAATTAAGATTAATTATTGCGGTTAGAAGCAAGTCCTGTCTTCGCTAGTCCCCTACCAATCTGATCCCAGAGGAAGAAAGCATATATCCTCGAACGTGCTCACGGCCAGAGCACACGAGGTCTGTCAGGATAGCACACTGATGAGAATCGACACCCAGATGCAGGGCAACCCTCCCGCTCTGTGCTTGCTTTTTATGCTTACTTCTTAGCCTTCTTTTAATAAATATCCAGTTTTCATACGTCGTACGTCTGTCGTCTTTAGTAGCTGTTACTATTTCCTATCATTAAGTATAATTGGATTTCGGTTTTGTTGTTTTTCCATGTCCTCACAGATTTTCCGGTGTGGTTTTGCACCACACACCTCGCGTCGTAGTTTTTATGTCTGCTTGGAGTGGCAAACATAAGTTGGAAGTGGTAGCACGACGTGACCGGGGTGTGACGCAAGATCTGTTGGCCGAGAAAAGATTAGTCTCAAAGTAAGGCGCCAGCGATCAGGAAGATTACTTATCTTTATTCTCCACACTGAAGCAGGCTCTATTGCTCTCATAGCAAGTAGCTACGTAATTAATTTCACAATACAATTCACAAATCCACAGTGCAATCCAAATCGTAAGTAAGTTCCAAGCCCAAGGATGTCATACAAGAGCTATACAATATCGCCGGCCGGAGTGACCGAGCGGTTTCTGCGCTACAGTCTGGAACTGCGCGACCGCTTTGGTCGCAGGTTCGAATCCTGCCTCGGACATGGATGTGTGTGATGTCCTTAGGTTAGTAAGGTTTAAGTAGTTCTAAGTTCTAGGGGATTGATGACTTCAGAAGTTAAGTCCCATAGTGCTCAGAGCCATATACAATATCACTTCGATGTCAACACAGCTAGCGAGCAAGAGCGAGTGGCCATGTCGTCAGGTCTGTGCTCCCGTTATATCTTGTGGCCATAGAGGGAGGGAGCTGCAGGCAAGAGCTATTGAATGGCGCGGCGTCTTCAGCCGGAGATAACGCCACGAACCTCCGGCAGCCGCGACGTGGAGCTAAGGCCGACCACCGCGCAGGTGCGGCCGGGCTGAGAGATGGCAGGGCGCGCGTGATTCGGTTAGGTCCGCGGACATAGCAGTCGTTCTCTCGAGATTCGTGATAGAGTGATCTCCACTTTGTGACGCGCTTACGCACTTGTCGGCGACGTTAGTCCTGACCTCCTTGGGAGATTTCTTAGAGCAACTGCGCTTGTTGACCACTCTACTGAAAATCAGCCTCTGCATCCCAGTGTTAAATATTCTATTCTTATAAATATTCTGCACTGTTGCACCGAGACCTGTTAACGAGAAGAATCGAATTTTGGCCGACCCATGTTCTTTAGGGAGTAAGGTCGGAAACTTGTTGCAACATAACAGTGGAAAGCTGGAAACAGAAAACAGTTTCAGTATAATCTACAGAAAAGAAAGTATTCGACGTAACTTCTGCAATTTTCGCTACCCTGTGGTATCACCGCTGCAGCCGACAAACGCTTTTCAGAAGATTATTCGCAGTCGGCAATTTAAGGCGAGAGGGATAGTTATGAATTATGTATATGTAGTTCTGTTTCTCATCGCGTTTTAATTGGTCGCCTGTTATTTAACTGAGGCGTAAATTGGGAACAAGACCGTCACTCACATGGAGGAATGTGGGAACTGATACGTTTTCTGGACCGTCTACATCTACATCTACATCTACATTTATACTCCGTAACCCACCCAACGGTGTGTGGCGGAGGGCACTTTACGTGCCACTGTCATTACCTCCCTTTCCTGTTCCAGTCGCGTATGGTTCGCGGGAAGAACGACTGTCTGAAAGCCTCCGTGCGCGCTCTAATCTCTCTAATTTTACATTCGTGATCTCCTCGGGAGGTATAAGTAGGGGGAAGCAATATATTCGATACCTCATCCAGAAACGCACCCTCTCGAAACCTGGCGAGCAAGCTACATCGCGATGCAGTGCGCCTCTCTTGCAGAGTCTGCCACTTGAGTTTATTAAAGATCTCTTTAACGCTATCACGGTTACCAAATAACCCTGTGACGAAACGCGCCGCTCTTCTTTGGATCTTCTCTATCTCCTCCGTCAAACCGATCTGGTACGGATCCCACACTGATGAGCAATACTCAAGTATAGGTCGAACGAGTGTTTTGTAAGCCACCTCCTTTGTTGATGGACTACATTTTCTAAGCACTCTCCCAATGAATCTCAACCTGGTACCCGCCTTACCAACTATTAATTTTATATGATCATTCCACTTCAAATCGTTCCGCACGCATACTCCCAGATATTTTACAGAAGTAACTGCTACCAGTGTTTGTTCCGCTATCATATAATCATACAATAAAGGATCCTTCTTTCTATGTATTCGCAATACATTACATTTGTCTATGTTAAGGGTCAGTTGCCACTCCCTGCACCAAGTGCCTATCCGCTGCAGATCTTCCTGCATTTCGCTACAATTTTCTAATGCTGCAATTTCTCTGTATACTACAGCATCATCCGCGAAAAGCCGCATGGAACTTCCGACACTATCTACTAGGTCATTTATATATATTGTGAAAAGCAATGGTCCCATAACACTCCCCTGTGGCACGCCAGAGGTTACTTTAACGTCTGTAGACGTCTCTCCATTGATAACAACATGCTGTGTTCTGTTTGCTAAAAACTCTTCAATCCAGCCACACAGCTGGTCTGATATTCCGTAGGCTCTTACTTTGTTTATCAGGCGACAGTGCGGAACTGTATCGAACGCCTTCCGGAAGTCAAGAAAAATAGCATCTACCTGGGAGCCTGTATCTAATATTTTCTGGGCCTCATGAACAAATAAAGCGAGTTGGGTCTCACACGATCGCTGTTTCCGGAATCCATGTTGATTCCTACATAGTAGATTCTGGGTTTCCAAAAACGACATGATACTCGAGCAAAAAACATGTTCTAAAATTCTACAACAGATCGACGTCAGAGATATAGGTCTATAGTTTTGCGCATCTGCTCGACGACCCTTCTTGAAGACTGGGACTATCTGTGCTCTTTTCCAATCATTTGGAACCCTCCGTTCCTCTAGAGACTTGCGGTACACGGCTGTTAGAAGGGGGGCAAGTTCTTTCGCGTACTCTGTGTAGAATCGAATTGGTATCCCGTCAGGTCCAGTGGACTTTCCCCTATTGAGTGATTCCAGTTGCTTTTCTATTCCTTGGATACTTATTTCGATGTCAGCCATTTTTTCGTTTGTGCGAGGATTTAGAGAAGGAACTGCAGTGCGGTCTTGCTTGCTTCTGCGGTATGCTTAAGAGTTAGATTTTGGATGCCCTGCACAATCGAATGCACATTTAGGTGAGTAACAGCAGCAGCTAGCAGTAGCATAAAAGAGGTGGTAGATCGGTGGCTGACAGGCGGGACGGCGCGGCGTTGTTTCAGGAGGGAACTGCTGGTCGCTGCGAGTGCGCAACGGCCGCTGCACCGACCTGCTGAGTCAGAAAGTGTCCAAGGAGGAGTGCTGCACGTCGTCGAGTGTGGCGACTGCCTGGAGCGAGGAGGACCTGGACGCCGGCACGCTCTTCTTCTGGAGGGTCCTCGGAGGGGGCGTGCCCTGCACCGCCTGCAAGGGTGAGCCACTCTCCACTCGCGCTCTCTCACGTTTTTGTTTCCACTTGCCACGATATTTTGGCGACCAGCCCAGTCGCCTTCTTCGAGTGTTGCATGCGATTATGTGTACTCGCTGCCTGGACTCCAACTTGACTGAGCTGTTACGCCGCTATTTATAGCCGAGTTCGACTGCCGTCATAAAGAAATTCCCAGCTAAACACTCTAGCCCTTAATTCTCAAACGCAACAAGATGGGGAGAGCGTCACCAAATACTTGCGAATAGTGTTCTGGAGGAATTGGTACTCAGATTGGCAAATTAAGCGTACGTTGCTGTCAAGCTCAAAATGGACTTAAGATGTAGGTTTGGTTTCATTTGATTTGGGGGAAGAGACCAAACTGCGAGGTCATCGGTCTCATCGGATTAGGAAAGGATGGGGAAGGAAGTCGGCCGTGCCCTTTCAAAAAGGAACCATCCCAGCATTTGCCTGAAGCGATTTAGGGAAATCTCGGAAAACCTAAATCAGAATGAGATTTTTCACTCTGCAGCGGAGTGTGCGCTAATATGAAACTTCCTGGCAGATTAAAACTGAGTGCCCGACCGAGACTCGAACTCGGGACCTTTGCCTTTCGCGGGCAAGTGCTCTACCATCTGAGCTACCGAAGCACGACTCACGCCCGGTACTCACAGCTTTACGTCTGCCAGTATCTCGTCACCTATCTTCCAAACTTTACAGAAGCTTTCCTGCGAACCTTGTAGAACTAGCACTCCTGAAAGAAAGGATACTGCGGAGACATGGCTTAGCCACAGCCTGGGGGATGTTTCCAGAATGAGATTTTTCACTCTGCAGCGGAGTGTGCGCTGATATGAAACTTCCTGGCAGATTAAAAACTGTGTGCCCGACCGAGACTCGAAATCGGGACCTTTGCCTTTCGCGGGCAAGTGCTCTACCATCTGAGCTACCGAAGCACGACTCACGCCCGGTACTCACAGCATTACTTCTGCCAGTATCTCGTCTCCTACCTTCCAAACTTTACAGAAGCTCTCCTGCCAACCTTGCAGAACTAGCACTTGCCCGCGAAAGGCAAAGGTCTCGAGTTCGAGTCTCGGTCGGGCACACAGTTTGAATCTGCCAGGAAGATTCATATCAGCGCACACTCCGCTGCAGAGTGAAAATCTCATTCAGGAAACATCCTGAAAGAAAGAATACTGCGGAGACATGGCTTAGCCACAGCCTGGGGGATGTTTCCAGAATGAGATTTTTCACTGTGCAGCGGAGGTAGGAGACGTGATACTGGCTGAAGTAAAGCTGTGAGTACCGGGCGTGAGTCGTGCTTCGGTAGCTCAGATGGTAGAGCACTTTCCCGGGAAAGGCAAAGGTCCCGAGTTCGAGTCTCGGTCGGGCACACAGTTTTAATCTGCCAGGAAGTTTCAAACCTAAATCAGGATGGCCAGAGGCGGGGTTGAACCGTCGTCCTCCCGAACGCGAGTCCAGTGTGCTAACCGCTGCGCCACCTCGCTCTGTTCCTAAGATGTAGATTAAGACTGAGAATGAAATACAAAAGTCAGTACTTTCTTATCTGCTTTTTGTTGGTCTAATCTCCGGGAAGATCGGTAGACTCTTACGGAAACATGGCATCCAGTGTACAGGGTGGTTCAAAAGTCAGTTAACATTTGAAAATTCGCTGATACGTGGAATAATGTTGGTAGAGAGGTAAAAACAGACACATGTGTCTGAAATGACATGAGGTTTTATTGAAACTAAAAACGACTGCAAAAACTGGCCAGCAGATGGCACTGGACGGAATGACGCATAAAATGAGATGTAGTGTGAGAGGAAGTCAGATCATCCCTAACCTTACTGGTAAAGACCAGCTGGAAGGTATGACATTTATGCAGGATTGCGATCCACCCATATAGCAACAATCGTAAAAGACCTCTCGCGAACGTCGTTTGGTGAGGATCGCGTGCTGAGACGCCACGCCCCCCAAGATACCCAGACGTCAGTCAGTGCGATTATTGGTTGTGGGATTACCTGAAGTCGCAAGTCTACCGCGATTGTTCGACCTCATTAGAGATGCTAAAAGACAACTTCCGACGGCAATTTCTTGCCGTACCTGCTGATATGCTGTACATTGCTGGCTATTGAAATAAAGATATTGGAAAAGCTAACAAACCATTACAGAGTTTTCAATTTAAGAAAGTCTGCCCCCGGAAGCTGAGTGGTCAGAGCGACAGAATGTCAATCCTAAGGGCCCGGGTTCGATTCCCGGCTGGGTCGGAGATTTTCTCCACTCAGGGACTTGTGGTGTTGTCCTGATCATCATCATATCATCCCCATCGACGCGCAAGTCGCCGAAGTGGCGTCAAATCGAAAGACTTGCACCCGGCGAACGGTCTACCAGATGGGAGGCCCTAGTCACACGACATTTACATTTACAATTTAAGAAAGGCTTGGGATCCGGCACTAAATCTATTAAAATCTCGCCAGCTATTTCGCTCGTAAGAGCTGAAAAACGCGAAGAGAGTTTGTATTTTACAGAAAACATTGTGGGCTCTGCAAAACAAACGAGCATCAAACAGCGTAGCGGGCCCCAGCAGCCGAACTCAGCTGTAACAGTACTTCAGTCTGGTTGGAGTCCAGGCAACGAGAACACACATCAACTCGATTCCAGCACCTGGAGAAGAAGACTGGCTCGGTCGTCGAATCATCTGAACTATTAGATTAACCAATCACGCCAAAACTACATTTGTTGGCGAGAGTCAAGGTCGTATCTTTGAAACTGATAACTCGTGTGAATAGTTGTTCGTGGCCTGGATGCTACCGCCTTGGTAAACTGTTAGAACAGAATGCCTTTCAGGCTGGCACTGTGACCATTCAGTGTGGTGTTCATCATAGAATCGTTGACGGTCAGACATTCTTACCGTAACTTAGATTAGTGGCAGTACTAGTGTCAAATCGCGCCCATGAAAATCGTAAGTCCAGACGAACGTTAATACGAGTTCTTTAATGTTATGAATCCAAGTGGGCATTTAACAGCGTTGCAATAGAAAGTTTCATGAGCAAATGAAAACATGCTTTTACCAGAGCCCTCTCGTATTGTGTTAAACGAATTTGCACACTTGCTAAGATAACTGGGGTAAGCAACGAACGATTTGTAATGAAACTGGAGGCGAAGCGCTTCTTGTATGAAAGACTCAGTAGACAACTGGAATCAACCACTGGAAGTTTGTTGCTAGATTCTGGCTCCTGCTGTAGTGAACCCCGATACATTACTTGTTTCTGAAACAATACTTGATATAGATACAGTCACGGATTACACAAGTTTATTGATCAGGTAATTAATTTCGGTCATCGATGACCATATTCAGACCTAAAAATAATAAATGCACAAAGGTAGCTTGATGTACGAGAGCTATTCAGAAAGCAGTGTCCGATCGGGAGCGAAATGGAAGCCACAGTGAAAATCCAACAAAGTTTTGCACACATGTGTTGAGCAGTGATTCCAGCCCGCTGACCGCATCACGTCGCTCTTTTCAGTTCTCAGCGCGCAGCAAACACGTAAATATGTTTAGGAAGTAGTGTCTTTTGCCAAATATGGGGGGGCCAGAGATTTCGCCTGCTGTCATGCAGCCCACATAACGTAACTGTCATGCGTTTCCTTCTTCATGACAATTGTCGGCTGCACTCTGCAGGGACAATGAAGATGCTTCTGCAGCGTTTACAATGGTAAGTGTTTGATCACCCACAGTACAGCCCGTAACTGACTCCCCCTCAGTTTCATTTCTGCTCGGAAGAACCGCTGGCTATGAAGACATATTGTCACAGACAACGAGCTGTAGACCAGCGTAGAGAATTCGCAGAAAGCACAGCTGGCAGCCTTTTATGACGAAGGTACTGGAAAGTAGGTACAGCGCTACCACAGGTGCCTAAATCGGAGCGGAGACTTTGTACAGAAGTAGCTGGAAGGTGTAGCTAACTGTTGCAAATAAAACAATTTTGATTTTCACAGTGGTTTCCATTTCGCGACCGATCGTACCTTACTTTCCGAATAACCCCAGTACAATGTTTCCCAGTTACATAAAATACAGAATCAGAATTCATTATAAGCAAATAAGACAACACTTTCGTACCAGAGTAAATACAGTATACTACATAATATCGTTGTGTATAGATGGTACAATCACATTAAATAGCCATAGAAGCTTCGTCACAAAACCACATTTTTTTGGGAAATTTGCTTCTATTTTTGATGAATACTACATCCTGTAGGAACGTGATATCTTTTTATACAGCTTTAGTGGTCTGTCAATATAACCTGTATGTTGGGCGAAACAGTTTTGTCTAGAGTGGTTCTTCCAGACGTTAATGATTCTGGAGAAATGTAGTCTTCTCCATGTTGTGGTTGGCAGGAGAGCCAACACCGTGTTACTAGAGGAAGCCGAAAGGCACGCGTTTTAGCTCACGCAGGCTGGCGTGAGGTCTGGAACAGGACAAGGAAATTAGAATTTAGAAAAATCGGACGTAGCTGGTAGCTGGTGGAATACTTAACTTTAATCCATTAATGGTGAACGTCGCTCTAGACGGTACATTATTCACAGTATCAATAGTAACTGGTAATGGCGCCTTTCTAGGTCGTAGCAAATGACGTAGCTGAAGGCTATGCTAACTATCGCTAGCAAAGTCGGCTGTACAACTGGGGCGAGTGCTAGGAAGTCTCTCTAGACCTGCCGTGTGGCGGCGGTCGGTCTGCAATCACTGATAGTGGCGACACGCGGGTCCGACGTATACTAACGGACCGCGGCCGATTTAAAGGCTACCACCTAGCCAGTGTGGTGTCTGGCGGTGACACCACACTCCAGGTGCCTTGTTTCGATCTGGATCTTCCAGTGCTTTCTCAGATTCTTCCGACAGTATCGCTTGACCTACCTTATCCACATACACTTCCTCCTTTCTTCCTACAAAGTTGCCATCGAGTGACACAATGTTGTATTCGATTCATTTGGCGACATCGCGATGGTAGGCGAAGGAAACCGCGTAACTCCATTTTGTTAAATTGTACGGGAGAAGCGAAAACGGTTTCATAAAAAATAATGTTAAGTGATACTTATAAAGTTGCTACATGTGTAAGCATGTAGGATATTCAGGAATTCCCGTTACAGATTTCTAGGAGCTGAAGAGGGGTTCAAATGGTTCAAATGGCTCTAAGCACTATGGGACTTAACATCTGAGGTCATCAGTCCCGTAGACTTAGAACTACTTAAACCTAACTAACCTAAGGACATGACACACATCCATGCCCGAGGCAGGATTCGAACCTGCGACCGTAGCAGCAGCGCGGTTCCGGACTGAAGCGCATAGAACCGCTCTGCCACAGCGGCCGGCTTGTAGAGGGGAGTGAGTAGAGAAGATACTGAATAGAAACCCAGGTGCAGAAACGTACTGTTTCCGTGGTACAACCGTTTGAAAGTATCTTAGTAACGCGACCGTTTTTACAGGTAATGCTCGTGTACTCGTTTACAGGTTCTTTTTAACGTGATGCAGTACGGCCTTTTCCAGTTCGGATGTGCGGCGTCTCCTTGGAGCACCACGGTCACGCTTGCTGACGGTGGAGTTACACTTTCTCGAAGCCGTTGCGTAACTGTGGTGAAAAGGGGATGCGATGAAGTCGGACGTTGTGGAGAGCTCGATAAAGGGGACGAGCAGCTCTTCCGATACCGTGAGCTTCGCCATTCAGGAGGATTTTGTCGGCGTATTCTGCAAACGTGTAGTCAACCATGTTGCTCTAGCACTCACAGATGCTTGAATGAGTCTCGAACCAGGCCAGAGAGGTAGGATATACGTCAAATGACATCAGCCGAGCAGACAAACCACCCCTCTCCCACTCACCATAACCACCCTGTTGCATACATATCTAGCAAATTTGTTTACGAATGGGTGTAGCGGGGAAATCATACGTTTCCGTACAAAGATTCCTGTTCAAAATTTTGTGTATCACTGCCCTCTACAAGTCCTAGAAGTCTGAAATGGTAGTTTCCGAACACCCTGTATAGTGGAATTACGATTAGAGAAACCACGCGCTTCCAAATGTCTCTTTGATAATGGAGTTACTGGTTACTGCAATTACGAAGTTTTCAGAGACAGATGGAGTTACGAGGTTTTCACTGCCTACCATCGAGTCTGCTGTGGAGCGTTTGCGTTTGCCAGCGCAGCGACTACAGCGCGGCGGCTGGCGTGGGATAGGTGCTACGTGCCAATCGCACACGTTTCCGCGTCAGGCGGCGTTCTCGGAAAGGCCTGGCACTGCGCGCTCGCTGCGCGTGACAGTCGCGAGCGGGCCGCGTCACCAGCAGGTGGCCCGCGGCGGCGGCGGCGGCCCAGTTACTGCCGCGTCTGCGGCTCCCACGTGCTCGCCGCCTCTCACAAAGAGATCGGCCGCAGGTGCGCCCGCAGGGTGTCGGATTCTGTGGCCGGGGCGTGGGAACGCCTCAGCGTAAACAGCCGCCGCGCCGCCTCTTTCGAAATCCGCCAAACACCTGCGTCTCGGCTCGCTCTAGGTCACCTTCAGCGCGCTGGCGTTCTGCTATTGCCGTCTTTCCATTGAAACGCGGGAGGTGACCCACGGACTGCGCTCTGTCCAGGCAACGTTCGGCGTGAATGCAGTAGCCCACTCATTCTCCTGGCGCAGTTGTACGAGGAACGTTCAATAACTAATGCAACACATTCTTTTCTGAAAGCAGATTCGTTTTATTCAGGATTCCTATACACCATATTATTCCCCTCTCTTTTGGCTACAAAGCCCTATATTTCATCATGTCTCCGTCCATGTGACGGCCTTACGCCACCTCACTGGTGGTGCCGCACGGTGCCGCTCCACTGGTCGATGTCGGAGCCAGCGTCTTGCTGCATCAATAATCTCCACATAATCCACGTACTGCTTCCCGCGGAGTGGGTCAAACAGATGGAAATCGGAAGGTGCGAGATCCAGGCTGTAGGGTAGATCAGGAAGAAAAACCAATGAAGTTTTGTGAGATCCTCTAGGGTGCGTAGACTTGTGTGAGGCCTAGCGTTGTCATGGAGAAGGCATTTTTGTGGCGACGTATACGCTGAAGTTCTTTTATTTCCTGCGGGTATCTTCAGAGCTCATGGTTCCCCCGTGAGGATAGACATCAAACAGAACAACCCCTTCAGAGTCCCAGTGGATTTCTTCGGAGGAGAGGCGGTGTGACACCACTCCGTGAATCGCCGTTTTGTTTCCGGCTCGAAATGATGAACCCATATTTTAAAAAAAAATTGTCACGATGAGCTTCGTAAAGCACAATAAATTTCGCGCAGATGGCCCTTCGTTGCTCTTTACAGTCTTCTGTTAGCCAGAGCGCAACCCAGCCGGCACACACATTTGAGTACCCCAACTGGTGGACGAGTGTGTCAGCACTACTCACAGAGACGTCCAATTCTACAGAGAGGTGTTTCATTGTGACCTGTCGATCACCCCGAATGAGAGTATTCGTCCGCTCCAACACTGCAGCAGTCAGCTGAGTCCGGCCGGCCGGCACGGGGTAATTTGGATAGGTTTGTGGGACCATGTTGCGATGACTACAAACACCTCGCCCAACAACTTCAAATGTTCAAATGTGTGTGAAATCTTATGAGACTTAACTGCTAAGGTCATTAGCCCCTAAGCTTACACACTACGTAACCTAAATTATCCTAAGGACAAACACACGCACGCATGCCCGAGGGAGGACTCGAACCTCCGCCGGGACCAGGCGCACAGCCCAACAACTCACCATCCTCTTCTTCTCTGCCGTGTCTCCGCAGACACTCTGCAAGCACTTATGCGATGCTCTCGTTTTCTGCCAAAAGAAACTCAACGGCGACTCCCTGCCTGGAACGCACCTCCTTTGTAGATTCTATTTTTAAGGCTGCGTATAGCACTGGCACTTATTAGAACTTTGTGAAACTATAGGAGTTGAAGCGATATTATTCCACGATGTCCCACAACAAACTCCGCATTTTTTGCACAGAAACTGGCCGAGAGAAAAAAAAGTGTTGCATTACTTATTGAACGCCCCTCCAATAATTATCTGCCTTTCTTCCTATTCTAGATTTCGCTTAAGACAGTTTCACACTAGACCACTTATATAATCAAGTGCCAAGTGACTTGTTTACTAAACCAGTGTGGATAACATTGTTTCATCAAGCACAGAAAAAATGAATTCCTTGTTGCGTCTATGTCCTCGTCCTCTTCGCTACTGGGGGGGAGGGGGGGGAGTGTGCACTGCGAGATGGGGGCTTTCGTTCGGCTTGGAAGTAGTAAGTACGTCTTTCAGTAATCCAACCAAATGCGTTGTGGTCAAGGCCCAATAGGCTGACTTAAGTATTTGTGACTTTCACTGGATGGAGTCTTAAAGCACGCACTGCAAAGAAATTTCTTGCAGGAATCAGCATTTTCCAGAGAATCTCTACTGTATCTATATCCGCAGCTGCACTGGCATGACAGGAGTCATGGGATAGCGATATGCACATATACAGATGGAAAAAGTATCTCGTACACAAAGTATAAAAGGGCAGTGCCTTGACGGAGCTGTCTTTTGTACTCAGGTGATTCCTATGAGGCTTCCCACGTGATTATGGCCGCGCGACGGGAATGAACAGAATGGTAGATGGAACTAGAAGCATGGGACATTCTATTTCGGAAATCGCTAGAAAATTCAATATTCCGCGATCCACAGTGTCAAGAGCGTGCAAGAATACCAAATTTCAGTCATTACTTCGCACCACGGTCAACGCAGTAGCCGAAGGTCTTCACTTGACTGAGAGCAGCGGTATCATTGCATGAAACAACAACAAAAACCAATGTGGGACGTATAACGAGCGCATTCCTTAGGACAGCGCGGCGAAATTTGGCGTTATTGCGCTGTGGCAGCAGACGACCGACGCGAGTGCCTTTGCTAAGAGTACGATATCGCCTATAGGGCGTCTTCTGGGCTCACGACGATATCTTTCGGAACTTAGACGACTGGCAAATCGTGGTCTTGTCAGATGAGTCCAGATTTCAGTTCTTAAGAGCTGAGGTAGCATTCGAGTGTGACGCAGACTCCTCTAAGCCATGGACCCAAGTTGTTAACAAGGCACTGTGCAAGCTGGCGGTGGCTCCACAGTGGTGTGGACTGTGTTTGCATGGGATGGACTGGGTCCTCTGGTCCAACCGAACCCATCATTTACCATTTGCAGCCATTCTCGGACTTCATGTTCTCAAGCAACAATGGAATTTGCATGGATGATAGTGCGTCGTGCTACCCGGCCACAATTGTTCCACATTGGTTTGGAGAACATTCCGAACAGTTGGAGCGAATGATTTGTCTATCCAGATCACCCGATATGAATCCCACTGAACATTTGTGGGACTTAGTCGAGAGGTCAGTTCGTGCACAAAATTCTGCACCGGCAACATTTTGGCAATTATGGACGGCTAGAGAGAGAGCGGGGCTCTATATTTCTGAAGGGGCTTCCAACGAATTACTGAGTCCATGCCACGTCGAGTTGCTGCAGTACGTCGGACAAAAGGAGGTCTGACATGATATTAGCATATATCCCATGACTTCTGTCACCTCAAAGGATATACGTATTCGCAAGCCACCGCTCTCTGCATGGCAGAGAGTAGCAGATAGCACTACTGGTCATTTCCTTTCCTGTTCCACTTGCACATAGAGCTAGGGAAAAACGACTCTCTAAAAGCCTCCGTATGAGCTGCACGCGCAATAAATGTTGGGGCAGTAGAATCCTTCTGCAGCCAGCCTCAAATACAAGTTCTCTAAATTCTGGCAATAGTGCGTGGCGAAAAGAGCGTCGTCTTCCCTCCACGGATTCCCATTTGGGTTCACAAAGCATCTCCGCAATACTTTCGTACTGATCGAACTTACCAGTAACAAATCTAGCAGCATGTCTCTGAACTGCTTCAATATATTCCTTTAATCCGAACAGGTGGGTATCCCAAACTCTCTAACAGCACTCAAGAACGGGTCGCACTAGCGTTCTATGTGCCGTCTCCTTTATAGGTGAGCTATAGCTCCCCAAAATTCTCTCAATAAAAGGAAGTCGAGTATTCGCCTTCCCTATCACCAATCTGAAGTGCTCATTCCATTTCATATCGCTTTGCAACGCTACACCTAGATATTTAAACGATGTGACTGCGTCAATCTGCATCGTACTAATGCCGCATTCGAACTTTACAGGATTCTTTTTCCTACTCATCCGCGTTAACATTTTTTTCTACATTTAGCGGAAGCTGTCATTCATCACACAACTATAAATTCTGTCTAAATCATTTTGTATACTACTACACCCATTCAATAACGACACCTTCTCGTACGCTACAGCGCCATCAGCAAACAACCGGAAATTGATATTCACTCTGTCTGTCGTATCATTTACGTATGTAGAGATTAAGAGGGGTCCTATCACACTTCGCTGGGGCACTACTGACGACGCCCTAGCCTGTCATGAAGACTGCCTGTAGATGACAAAGTAGTGGGTTCTGGTACTTAACAATTCTTGGAGTAACTCACATATCTTGGAGCCTAAATTGTATGCTCAGACCGTCAGCAACAGTCTTCAGTGGGGCACCGCATCAACTGTTTTCTGGAAATCTAGGAATACGGAATCTGCCTGTTACCCTCCATCCATGGTTTGAAGAATATCATGTCAGAGAAGGACAAGTTGTGCTTCTCACGAACGCTGCTTTCTCAGCCCGTTCTGGCCTGTGGACAGAGGCTGTTCTGTCTCGAGAAAATTTTTTACATTTGAACTTTGAATGCGTTCGAGAATGCTGCAGCAAACCGATGTTAACGATATTGGTCTGTAATAATGCGGGTCGGCTCTTTTGCCTTCCTTACATACGTACAGAAGTTACCTGCGCTAGGAGAAATGAAAGGTACAAAATGGTTCAAATGGCTCTAAGCACTATGGGACTTAACATCTGAGGGCATCAGTCCCCTAGACCTAGAAGTACTTAAACGTTACTAACCTAAGGACATCACAACATCCATGCCCGAGGCAGAATTCGAACCTGCGACCGTAGCAGGAGCTCGGTTCCGGACTGAAGCGCCTAGAACCGCTCGGCCACAAATGAAAGCTAGTTAAGGGGCTAAAGCCGCAGAACAATCACTGTAAAACTGAACGGATTCCATCTGGATCTGACGACATATTCGTTTTCGGCTCTTTCAGTTGCTTCTCTACTCCGCAGGTGGCTACTTCTATGTCCGCCAAGCGGGGGTCTGTGCTACAGGCAAACGACGAAATGTTTGTACGATTCTCCTGCATATATGGTTTCTTAAACGTAAAATTTAAACCATCAGCTCCTTTTGCAGTCTTCTGTTGACACCTCAGATTGGTCAAAAAGTGTACGGATAGAAGCTTCGACCCGCTTGGTGACTTCTCGCACGACCCGAATTTTTTAGGGTTCTTTCGCGTAGGTATGACTGTGGAAGTTGGTGTATGCTTCGTGCATCTTCTTAGGGACGCGTGAATTTCTACTAAATTTTGCTAGTCGACATTTGCGCACTCTTTCTTGAACCGAGAGTCCAACAATCTATGTTTCCTCAGCGTTTTCTGAATCTGATTACTAAACCACGGAGAGTCTTTCTCATCTTTAACCCATTTATTGGCACTTACGTCTCCAAAGCGCATTTTAAAGTCAGTTTAAACTTTGCCCTCGAGACATGTTCAAAAAGTGTGTGCACTAGATTTTTATACTTTTTTTTATAAAAAGTGTATTAGAAAAAAAATTACAGGATATTGTCGACACACTTGTAGACTGTTTACCACGTAACCGCCATCCCGTTCAATACATTCGCAACCAGTTTCGGCAATTTATTTTGGCATCTTCAGGCCCCATACAGCAGTTGCTGTCACGCTTTCGTGTGAAACAGCTGCGCAACGATTGGGATTCACGATATCTAGTTTTATGGCGCTATACAATAAGCTTGTTGATTCGAAAAGAGCGTATGGGGCCTGAAGATGGCAAAATGAATTGACGAAACTGGCTGCGTTCGAAATAAAATATCTTAAAGTGTAGGGCTGTCGGTAAAGTTTATTGAATTGAAAAGTATTGCAGGTAGTCCACATGCACCAGCGACCTCCCGGCAGTTGTCAGCCGCGTTGGTGGACAAATGGAACGCCCTGCTAGAAGAACTTCTTTATCAACCTTGTGGCTAGTACGGGAGCATGTTGCCGTCCGAGGTAATCAGATATCCTATTAAAAACCACGTCCCGGCTTCTTTAATTTCCTGGGGATAATCACAAATCGCGGTGATTTCAGTGCCATTATTATCTTTGAAAAAAAAGTGTCGTTTCTGTTCGTCTAATTGCGTATTTCTTTCAGTCACTTTCTGCACCATAGTGTAGCAGTTATTTCTGTGTACGGTCCAAGTTCCATCGAGCTATGTCACTTGGCAGTGTCACATCATGCGAAAGTTTCTTTCGTCCTTGGGTTTTGCAGACCGCTGTATTTTCCGCAATATTTCGTTAAAAACTGTCGCTTTCTCAATGTTTGTCGATCTATAGAGTAAACGAAATTTACCTGTCACCAGTCTCAGCAAACCGGAGATCAGTGGCGAAGCGTCCATTAAGGCTCTAAGGCCGAGCCTTCTCAAGAAATTTCAAAATTATTCGTCCACACTGAATTTAATCCGATCTGATCACGTACCCTAGTAAATGTTTTCAAGTATTTTACTTTTGAACTTCGTATGTGCACCCGACAGTGTGCATCATTCCTCTGGCTCTGTTACCAATACCAGCTCGGAATTCTGTGCTTGTTCCGAGCATGCGCAGTGAAACTTCTTAATAAAGATTTTTACTTCAACTGGTGAGTGAAATTGAATGCAAATGAACCTGCTTAAACTGCTGTGTGAAACTGAACGCACTGTCTCATTGCTTGTCTTTATCATGCCAACACTGACCCACAATATTCTAGCGCAACGCAATCTGACTGCTCAAAAAATTGATAACATGACTTCAAATAATTAATACAAAAGAATGGCCCTGAATTAGAAGAAATCCTAACAATAATCCATACATATCATAAGTCACTTACCTCGCAGAAAATCTTCATTACACGAACTACTGCAATGCAGCAAACACTAATAAAGCCAGCTAAATAAAAGATTTTAACTACTGTAGGCTCTAACTACTAATAGGCATGTGGCTAGCAAAGGAAAGATTTTGTTGCAGAGCAAACAATGTATTTAGCGGATTTTACCTTAATCATGTGACAACCAATTCAAAAAAATTATATAATCATCAGTAATAAATGTCCATGACGGATACACATTTAGACCGTCCGCTCGCGCTAATGCTGCAAACCTCCAACACTGCTAATTACTAACCTCTAACATCCATCACGGCTGACTTCTCATTCCAAACTTCTATCACTGCTGGCTGTTCACCTCCAACTGCGTCCGACCAGCCACAGAGAGTCTCTTACAGAGTGCACACAGCGCTGTCAGAGTTATTAATGCAGAGCACTGCATAGCGCTGCCAACATGCAAACACATAAACAGCCTACTTACAGCAGTAAGCCAGTTTTTTTTTTTTTTTTCCACGTGGCGGACGGCGGTTTCTACAGCGTGGATAGGGTTTTTTAAAAGCTGGCGTTTGATTTGTTTCTACTTCTCGCCAGCAGATGGATAAACGCCTAAGTGTGATGACAAGTCTTTCAGCAGTTCCCTAACAGATAGCTCTATTTCGCATCGTCTAGCACGCCAGTAGCAAGACGGGCAGAATGAGAAACCATTAACTCTTCGTTTAAGTGTTTACTCAAAACACAAATAACAAGAAGACGTTCATAATAAATGGGAATGCGTCACTGGATGTTGTTGCGAGGTGACAGGAAAAAGCTACGTTGGTAGTTCTGTAGCGTGTCTGTAGGTTTTCAAATCAACAGTACTAGACGTGCTTTTGGTGAAACCCTGAACATGAATTTGCGAGCAAAAATGTAGTACTTAGTGGTAGTGATTAACTGATCAGTGAAGTATATTTCGGTATGCCCTGTCACGTGTGAGGTGTCATCGCCAATCTGTCTTGATAGTGTGTTGTTGAAAGGAAAACCGTGAGTTGTCTAATATTTAAATCATTATGTTGTAAAGCATGGTATTGCTGACTGTCCGAAACTCCCAAGGCAGCGTTTATTTCACCGCATGACCCACTGAATATTTTAATTGAAAACCCTGCATTCTACTCTCGTCTTTCTTCGGAAGATAAACTCCCTTTGAAAGAACTAAAGCCGAAGTCAAGTCTGTCTATTAAATCTTATGGATAATTTTTACGAGGTTTCCAAACACAATGGTACAATTCAAATACGTGGCTAAGTGGCAGCGTTGTAAGGAACAAATATTTTTGCTTTTACTGTGTAGTATTTGGCATGGGTGATGACAGTTTTGAATAGGGTAAGTGGGGAGTAGCCGAAGAGAATCTTCAAAATTTCCTTTCCACAGCTATAAAGCATGAATGTTCCACTTCACATATCACAGCAACTGTTAAATACAATCAGCTAGGCACATAAGAATTGACCATGCCTTTTCAAAAGAAATACTCTTGCAAGTTTTGAAACACAACGAGAAGGTTGATCGAAACAGAAGTGTAATAAAGAGACTTATTTGGACAGACTGTTTTTTAGTATCGTAACAGTTAGCTGTCTGAAGTCATGACGAACCTGAGGTAAGGAAATTATTTAGAACTTTTGGATTTCTTCTCAGAAGAAGAACAATGCATGAAAGATTGTTTAGCATCCGATGGAGTATTTAAAGGCACTGCCTCTGACGCACAGGATGATTTAATAGCTTTTATTACGGAAGTTCATAAAGAACAAATTTCAGGTGAAGTTAAATATAGTCCTTTTACAGCCGACGAAACAACGGATGTCTCAACTAGAAGTGAGTGTAATTTTCGTTTTGAAAGTAACGAATCGGGAGAAATATAAGAGTGATTCGTAGGGTTTTGTGACGTATCTAAAGACCGGAGTGCCAAGGCGTAGCCACTGTTTCGTTGCCAGTGCAAGGCAGTTGGAATATTGACAAAAACACATTAGTATCGCAAACATACGACGGCTCCAATGCAATGGCACGGAAAAACTATGGTGGCCATTCTGTTGTGAAACAAGCGTATCCTCATTTCCCTCTATCAACTGCTATGCGCATCAGTTGAAACTAGTCCTCTTGTACGCTTGTAAAAAAAATAACGCAGTTTAAAATTTTATGGCAAATATATCTGGATTTCACGCTGCTTTTTTTTTTTTTTTTTTTTTTTGTCGTTTCAGTAAAAGAAGTGAACTTCTGAGGGAAAGGGAATTTAAACTACCAGGTCCTTGTCAAACGAGGTGGAATATTCATTCAGGCTCTTTACAAATCATTATTCTTCACTATACAGACCTGAGAGCAGCATTTAATGATGTGATATACAATGAAGGGTGAGATGATAATTCCTCACATCAAGTAACTGGGCTAAATAGGATGACCAGACTTTTCTTTTCTACTGCTGCTGTACAATTCGATTTTGCTTCATGCAGAGATCTTGTTTGACATCTTGGAAAGTAAAACTATGAACCTGAGACGCTGTGAGCTTGAATTTGAAAATTGTATTAAGGCTGGTGAAAGACAAAGATGTCCAAAAAATCGCTCTGAGCACTATGGGACTTAACTTCTGAGGTCATCAGTCCCCTAGAACTTAGAATTACTTAAACCTAACTAACCTAAGGACATCACACACATCCATGCCCGAGGCAGGATCCGAACCTGCAACCGTAGCGGTCGCGCAGTTCCAGACTGAAGCGCCTAGAACCGCTCGGCCACTACGGCCGGCGACTAAGATGTGAGGAAGTTATTCTGAAATGCGTAATGGAAGTTAAGAGCCTTATAAATTCAGCAGGAGTATCTCAAATAATTTTAACGAAACAGAAGTAAGTATTCGGAACTTGAGAAGGTTAGTATTCGAAATAATTGACACAATACTAGTAAACATCGAAACTAGATTCCAGGACTTCCGTGAAACAGATTTTGCAGAACTTGTAAATGACAAGAAGTTAGCCGGCTGCGGTGGCCGTGCGGTTGTAGGTGCTTCAGTCCGGAACTGCGCGACTGCTACGGTCGCAGGTTCGAATCCTGCCTCGGGCATGGATGTGTGTGATGTCCTTAGGTTTGTTAGGTTTAAGTAGTTCTAAGTTCTAGGCGACTGATGAAATCAGAAGTGAAGTCCCATAATGCTCAGAGCCATTTGAAACATTTGAGAAGAAGTTGTTACATTATAGCTGGCCCAACAATTTCCCTATATGTGAGTTTGATAAAATACTTAAAATATATCCTTTAATGACAAAGAAAAACCGAAAAAAGGGAACTTACGTTTATTTACAGTAGTGAGAATAAACGTCTAGAGCCTCAGGACCTCCTGAAATCCATTATAAACAATGGGTTAAAAAAACAATGGATTAAAAAATGTGTTCTCTTGAATGTGTGAAATTACAGTCGTTGATTCTTGCTATTCCAGCAACCACTGCGCCTTGCAGCAGAAGCGTGAGTAAATGGAAACACGTAAATGCGCACAATGACAAATGATAGACTGTCATAGCTGGCGATTTTGGCTGTAGAGAGGGGAACTGAAAATCTTCAACCAATCTACAGGATCTCATAACTCATGTCAGCGATGTTTATGCCCAGAAGAAGGACAGAAAGATAGAACAAATTTAAAAAAAAAAGATGTAACGGTGCATTACTATGTGTTATAATTCTATGAATGTGTAGCTGTTTAATATTTTTTTGCATTTGTTTATAAGTTACTTTTGCAGTGTTTCTGTTTTAAAGGATTTATTTTAAGATTTTTTCTTTTTTCGAAATTCGTAATTCTGGGGCTACTCCACAAAAATGCCACGCTACGCCACTACCAGAGATTGTAAAAAATTCGGTTTTCCAAAATCAAAAGTGTGGAGGGTGGGTCTTCAATATCGCAGAGACGATGTTTCCATACTCATATACCACCGTACAGGACGATCGCAATTGTTTGACGAACGAACGTCCATCTAGAAGTATATGAACTCCTGTTTCCCTTTCACGTCTTTGCTGCTGTGGTGTCACCGCCAGACACCACACTGGCTAGGTGGTAGCCTTTAAATCGGCCGCGGTCCGTTAGTATACGTCGGACCCGTCTGTCGCCACTGTCAGTGATTGCAGACCGAGCGCCGCCACACGGCAGGTCTAGAGAGACTTCCTAGCACTCGCCCCAGTTGTACAGTTGACTTTGCTAGTGATGGTTCACTGACAATTACGCTCTCATTAGCCGAGACGATAGTTAGCATAGCCTTCAGCTACGTCATTTGCTACGACCTAGCAAGGCGCCATTGTCAATTCCTATTTATCTTGCGATGCATGTACAGTCAGACTGATGTTCACCAATTATGGATTAAAGTTAAGTATTCCTGAAGGTACGTACTTTTCTTGATAGTATAATTACTTTACCTGTTCCAGACCTCACGCCAGCCTGCGTGAGCTTAAACGCGTGCCTTTCGGCTTCCTCCAAACCCCGTGAATTGGCTCATGCCAATTCACAACAGCTGCAATACGTGACAATACTCGTGCATGGAACACGCTGTTGTAGGTAGTTGCCATCGCACTGCCGAGGTGTTGTCCTTATTGTCTACAAAAGTGGAGAGTATTTCTTATGGGCGGATCATATCAGTCTCTGTCCTGGTCTGTAAATGCTTCACTCTCTCTCTCTCAGCCTTGCTTGTTCTTTCTCACGCCGACAGCGCTGCTGCGCTGAGTCCTGTGAAATAAAATTACAGGTATTTCGCTTAAGGTCGACAGTTTACTACTCTTCGGACAAGCGCGTGACCAAGCAAGCACGTCACACCGGCTGTACTACGGAAACAGGTCCTATAGTTGCAACTGACTCTTTCCCGTGCAGATAAAACGTGAAGACACGTCTCGCCGTAGCGTCCCGCGCCCTTGTGGCACCGATGCGCCACACACGAAGCAATAGCCGCTGTATTTCAAAACGATCAACCCCACCTACCTTGCAGGAGTAACCATTGTGAATAGGCGACAAAAGGCTGAGCTGAAACGAGGGAAAGCGACTCCACACGGACGGGACGTGTTCTTGCGAATATTTAACATGAGAGCGAGAGATAATTTAATTTATGAACGACTGAAATTGCTCAATCATTGCTTCACAGAGATGTATCTGAACACTGAAAATTGGGTGTTGTAAGGTGTTACTCATGGAACACGTGCAGTTGTTTGTGTCATTACTCATAACTAATTTTATCGTTTCGCTACCAGGGTAGCGTAAGAAGCGCAATACGAAAACCCTCGGTCAGTTAACTAACAGATTCTAACTAATCGACTTGTTTCAAGGTTATTAAGACATCTGAATGCTTTTAAAGCCTCAGTACGCGTGCTTCATGGGCAGCAATTCGCCAACAGTTTTTTTTTTTTTTAATTGTAGTTCTCGTATATATTACTTTGTTCGTAGATGTATCGCTTTATTAAATTAAGAGTTCTCTTACTATGTAAGAGAACTATTAACGTAAACATTTTATTGTTACTTCAGACTGCTTTATTTAATTCGCCGATTTCTTCCACCAAAGCATTGTAACCGGATTGTACCAAGAAGCATATTTCGGAGACGTGCACTTTAATAGGTACATAAAACTTCTGTATGAATCACAACTACCCAAAAACTAACGGATTCCACTTGATATACAGTATTTGATATTTGTAATGGTTTTACCAGTTCTCGGACGAATTACTTCCAAACTATTTTTCAGCATTATGGGAGAGGTACGTGAGTTAAAATTTCGGAAGCAGTTTGCCTAGATAAAAAAAAAATCTTACACACTAAGCCCGATTCCTCTTTAATAGCTCAGTTTTCCATTGTCATATTGTGGCTCGTGTAAACACTCCTGTCCCGGAAATGTTTCACCGTAAAAATTTCGGGTCAGCAGCGGCCGGCGATCTTGCTGTACATGTGGCTGCAATCCGTGCGGCCGCAACACTGTTGGACAGCACTGCCGGCCTATACTGTCGGGAGTGTGCAGCTTTTATGGCCGTGGGTGGCCCTTGACGTGCTGTGCTGAGACAGGCGACTGGCGATGCTCAACAGGATGTAATGCCAAAACTTTTACAATCGGATATAACAATTTTCTTCAGTCTGACGATTTTTTTTTTTCAGAAACGACAATGGTAAACATAAAAACCTATTTCAAACATAGAATCTCTAATTCGCATGTCTTCTGCTTGACAAAGCATAGTTTAAAATAAATATAAGATAAAATATGTTTCACGCCCGTAGATCAGAGCATGGCACGTGTAACTTACATAAGATTCGCTGTCGTACAAACTAATAGATCAGACTATGGCACATGTAACGCACATAAATGCGTTGTCATACAAACTAATGTAGATCTATGGGTGAAATGACCTGTAGGCCCACATAGTTTCTCCTTCCACTCATAGAGCTACATGTTTTCAAAACAGGGGGACAGTTTTCTAAATAATTATAATTTTGCATATCATTGTCAGGATTGCGAAAAGCCAGATACACGATCATTATAAATTTGCGTATTAGGTAAGACACACAGGGTGTCTGAGGGGTTGTAGTGGGTGTCGCGAGGAACAAGTCATTGATAGGTTCAAATGGCTCTAAGCACTATTGGACTTAACATCTGAAGTCATCAGTCCCCTAGACTTAGAACTACTTAAACCTAACTAAACTAAGAACATCACACATATCCATACCCGAGGCAGGATACGAACCTGCGACCATAGCAACAGCGACGTTCCGGACTGCAGCTCATTGATAGGAAATCGTGTCTCGAAACGTCACCCGACAACACTACAGAGCTCCTGCCACTAGGCCAAACTTTCGCACTTTCGGCAGGTTTCCATCGCCAGTTTATTTAGTTTATTTTTCTCTCGGAACCCTGTAATTTATCCATTGTTTTTCAGTGTTCATCCACCAGGACAACAGAGCATCACATTCACATGAGACAAGGCCTTTCTACGCAGCAGCTAGTTACATCTCCTCCACCGAATAAGAAACAACATTGCGAGAAGTTTCGACTGTGGTCTGTCAGCATACAAAGTCATGTTTTTACCTAAGGGGTGGCCTAATTGCAGGTGCTGGAGTTTGTAACTTTAACGCTCTGTAGCGTCTTTGCATTACGTTTCCGGATAAGAATTTCTATCCTCGATTTTTTTCCGCAAGACACCCCTCTACAATCCCTCGAAGTTTGCCACAATATTTGTCGGACACCCGTTTGTTTAAAGAACAGACTACACACCAAAACTAATTTTATAATAAAAAAGAAAACATTATTTAAGGTGGCAATGCATTACATGGTTTTGTCATATTAGGACCTAGTAATCGTCATAAAAGAAGGAAAAGTAGGATTTAATCGTTGAAACAATTAAAATCAGTGCAATACGAATACCCACAACGGAGGGGTATCTGTTGAGAGGCCAGACAAACGTGTGGTTCCTGAAGAGGGGCAGCAGCCTTTTCAGTAGTTGCACGGGCAACAGTCTGGATAATTGACTGATCTTGCCTTGTAACACTAACCAAAACGGCCTTGCTGTGCGGATACTGCGAACGGCTGAAAGCAAGGGGAAACTACAGTCGTAATTTTTCCCGAGGGCATGCAGATTTACTGTTTGATTAAATGACGATGGCGTCCTCTTGGGTAAAATATTCCGGAGGTAAAATAGTCCCCCATTCGGATCTCCGGGCGGGGACTACTCAAGAGGACTTCGTTATCAGGAGAAAGAAAACTGGCGTTCCATAGATCGGAGCGTGGAATGTTAGATCCCTTAATCAGGCAGGTAGGTTAGAAAATTGAAAAAGGGAAATGGATAGGTTAAAGTTAGCTATAGTGGGAATTAGTGAGGAATAGAATTGGGAAGAAGAGGAGTTTGTGGCACAACTTGACTAGAAGAAGGGATCGGTTGGTAGGACATGTTCTGAGGCATCAAGGGATCACCAATTTAGTATTGGAGGGCAGCGTAGAGGGTAAAACTCGTAGAGGGAGACCAAGAAATGAATACACTAAGCAGATTCAGAAGGATGTAGGTTGCAGTAGGTACTGGGAGATGAAGAAGCTTGCACAAGATAGAGTAGCATGGAGAGCTGCATCAAACCAGTCTCAGGCCTGAAGACCACAGCAACAACAACAACAACAACAACAACGAATATGTAAGAGGGAAATATTGTAGAACGTAATGTCGGTCACCAGTGGCGTCAAGCAAATGACCAGCAACGTAAACCTCTTACTGCCGGAAGCCTTATTGTTTCTCTCGTGCCTATAAGCACAGAAACACCCAAGGCGTACGAAATGACTACTACTAAAGTCCTACTGAGAGAGATTGTCTGATGGTTCAGCCACTGTGGACGGACGAGGACTTTCGGGATGCGTGAAGGCCTCATCTCACAGTCTCCCAGGGTGCAGATAGTCCGCGACCGTGAGCACTGCTTTCCACCGGACATTGTTTCCGTATATCCGTGCGAAATTCTCAGAAAGGCGTCTGCAGCTACAGACGATGCAGACCTGCAACGGAGCACCTCGCCAGCTGGAGCCGCACCGCACGACGCGCTGATGAAGTTAAGTGGCCCTCCGCCCTGTTTCCAGAAAGTCCCAGCAGCAATCAGGGTCTGCGCAGCTGCAGCACAAGTTTCCTCGGCGCGGGATGCCTGTGGCGATGCATCCTGTTGCAGGCAGCGCAGCACGGCCAATCTAATTCTAGTTATTCCGTACGTGACCGCTCCACTGCCGGAGCACGGCGTCCTGTTGCTTCTGCTACGGCTCCGTCAACCACCACCTAACGGCAATCACAAGCACACTCCGAGGAGCGGCGCCTGCAGTGATATTGCCGTTGAGAGTCATGACGTGTGTTATTTCCGCGCGTCGGTAATCTCACACAGCTATTGCTCTGCAAGTATTTCCGAGACAACTACAAGGTGAGCAAAATGAAACTGGCCCGGAAAATATTTCCCGCGCCATTAGACAGGCAACCCAACTTACATCGGCCACACCCAGTACGGATAATATAAGTGGGGTTACCTATCTAAAGGTGTGGGAAATATTTTCCGGGCTACTTTGATTTTGTCCACCCTGTAGTTGCTGAACCGTAAATTTACTTTCAAAATCTTTTCTTAAGGAATTTACCTTTTTTACTAGCGATTCATCAAGAACATTAACACATTTAATCACACTAGGTGAGCGTGGAAGTAGTTGCCAGGAAGTAACTGATGGAAAATGAAATTACTTTTAACAAATGTGAATTTTATTCCTAAAAGCTTTTTCAAAAAAAGATTTAAAATTATAAGCAGAAAAGCACCCTCGAAATATCAGGTTAAAATTTTATTTAGAGGCTGAAGGAACAATATTAACAGTATGAGCCTTCGGGCTGAGGAGCTTGCCTGCTCCCTTTCAACACGTCCGTAGTCATGACTGCTCACAACCTCTGAAAGAGTACACTGGCGCAAATCTGCAACACACCAGATTACTTTAAACTAAAATTTTTTTTAACAATTCACACAAACACGTAAACTATGCACCCCATAAGAGGGATGGAAATGGTACAACACTCAAATTATTTGCCACCGAAAGTGCAATTTTTTTATTTTTTTAAAGGACTCTTACGGTGGAAGGGTGGCAACCTTATAACCTAAAATGACTATTTAAATAAAACCAATAAAATGCGGACTTACATAAAATGTACAACATGCTCTACATCACACATATACCACCTCGCCAGATGATAGGCAAGATAAAAACATATTTCAAGAAGTCGGCCTTTAAGCAATAAATTCGTTAACACCGAATCCGACAAACATGACAGAGGCAGCTATTAACGTACGACAGACCGACCGACAGCCAGACAGACAGACAGACACTAACTGCCTTACAAATGCGGAGGGGAGACCGACGAGCAAGCTGGGGACGAGAGACTAACCAAGAATTTAACAAGTAACTGAAACAACATATCACGAATCACTTAACTTTTAATAACTGCGATTTCTGGCGAAGACCGGGCGCAGCACCCCCAAAACGCTTTCCCGAACCGTCCGCTGCCAGCCTCTTCAACGGGCTCAAGAAGGCGCGCCAATCTCCCGTCTCACAGTGTCACAGCTCGCCCCGGCCAGACCGATGTCGTGGGTTGACTCCTGTTGCTCTCGTGTCGGCCGCGAAGCCACTAAGCCTCGCCATACGGCGCGGCCACTGGACTCACGTGGCGACCTCACATACGCCGACGCTCCAGGCGGACAAGTCATCTTGTCTCCCACTGCGCGACCGACAAACCGATCGATCCAACCACCAATGACCACTGCCTGAACAAACTCGAGCAGACTGGCGGCCTAACACATACTAGCACTCAGGACGACAGACAGACACTAACCGCCTCACCAATGCGGACGAGAGACAGACCCAGACTGACCAACTGACCAGCCTCTCCGAGACTCCCTGGCTGACCAACTGCCTCCGACTGACTAACTCAGACTGAGTTTTTTTCTTTTTTTCATTTATTGAATTTCAATTCCCCCCGAAGGGGGCGGGCTGGCAGCAGCTTAGTACGCCGTCAGACTGAGCTTATAGCGCCCCTTAAATGCACGTGGACAGGCAAATTTTCCCCTTTCGCACCAGAGGGAGACACCAAAGCTGCGACTGCTACAGCGGCGCCACCGCCAGAAACGGAAGGCAACCGCTTTACACTACGCGCTGCGGCGCGCTCTTCAAAACAGCAAATTTTACCACGGCTCAGTTGCCTTTTAAAAAAAATTGTCCTTCTAGAACAAATGCAGCTGGCTGTCATCAAATGAAACCCCTGCTCTTGATTCGCAGAAAAAAACTACTCGTGTGAAACAGCTTATTCACACATCAGATTTTGCAAACAATAGATGCTGCTGAACATATAGACTCCACGTTCCTACATTTTCGAAACTCTTTCGTCACTGCACCACATCAGCGACTACTTACCAAGACATAAGGGGCGATCAAAAAGTTTCAGTTTGTGGGCGTTTCTGCTCATATATGCAACCCAGCGCGACTCCGATGCGCGCATGTAAGCACCGACATGTAAGCAAGGGATGAGTCTTGCGGCAACGTTATTACCAAACGTGTCCAAACAGGACCAACGTGCTGTTATACTTTTCATGGATGCCGAAGGACAAACATCGGTAGACGTCCACTGGAGGTAGATGATGGTTTCTTTTTATGAATTTAGGAGGGCAGAGAACTTTTCCTAGTCACTTCAACAGTTATCTGCAGCATTCTGTAACTACTTCTCACACCATATGACATAGCAGTTATATACACCAGAAGAATCAAAAGTTTCGAAACCGTTACGTGGGTCTATAGTTGACTTGAATAAATAGAGCTACAGCGGATACTAGACTGTTCATTCAATTTCATATTTAATAATTTTAACACCTCTATTAAAAAAACTCTTTAATCTAAGAATTGTCAATCAGTCATGTATACCTATTTTAGTTGTGGTTTCCCCAGTGTTGAAATTATTTCTAACAATGAATGAGTATGGGGCAGCATATCTGTCGAAAACCACTACTGTGGAATAGTGCGCCAGGTTCCGTGCTAGTCACGATTCGACACAAGATACTGGTCGAGCTCGGTGGCAAGAACAAGAGAGCGGTTGATGATGTGGTTAGGACGGATCGGCGCGTAGCCATTTTTATGCTAGTAAAGGATCTCCACATCAACTTTGGTAGCGTGCAACACATCATCCAGCGGTAGTTAGTCTACCGTAAGCTCTGCAGTCAATGGATACCCTGGGCGTTAAATCATGAACAAAATCCAAAGCGGATGGCTGTTTACCTGAAGCACCTGCTGTGTTTCAATAGTGAAGTGAAACACGTTCCTTGAGCGCATTGTTGCATACGACAGAAGCTGGTGTCACTATTGGGAACCGGAAACAGATCGAAAGCATCGACGATGCAGTCCGGTCATTCATCGTCCCTTCGTCCTAAGAAGTTCAAGAGCCAGTCATCTGGCCGGCCGTTGTGGCCGAGCGGTTCTAGGCGCTTCCGCGCTGCTGCTAAGGTCGCAGGTTCGAATCCGGCCTCGGGCATGGATATGTGTGATGTCCTTAGGTTAGTTAGGTTTAAGTAGTTGTAAGTCTAGGGGACTGATGACCTCAGATGTCCCATAGTGCTTGGAGCCATTTTTGAACCAACCATCCATTGGAAAGGTAATGCACACCCAGATCTTTGCTTAACGAGGTCCATTCCTTATTGATTTCAAGGAACCTGGTGTCTCCATCACTGGGAAACTGCATGACGCTGCAATTAAAGCGAAACACCGGGAAAACTGCAACAAGGTGTGCTGCTGTTTCATGATAACATGATAACGCACGTCCCCGTATCGACACTCCAACTCAAGTGGGAAACCCTCAGTACCCACCTTGCAATCCTTATCTCTCCCAGTGCGATTTTCACGCCTTCGATCCCTCAAAAAAGGCCTCGAATGGTCAAATTTTCCTCTCGGACGAGGATGTACAGTAGGCAGTTACAGCTTCCTTAACGCAGTAGGGTATGGTGATTTCGTAAACGGGTGTCTTCAGCCTCGTGCATCTGTGGAATGATCGCCCCAATGCTCAAGGGGATTTTGCCTGAATCTCATACAGATTATGGACCCCGCAGCTTTCGAATGGAAGCTTTTTGATCACCCCTTATACGATGTCCAAAATTACAGTAACAAACCACTTTTTCCCCGTGTTGTGTCTAATTCGCGGTATAATCAAACATAATGTCAACAGATGTCCGTACAATCGTGTTCTGCATGGAAGATGACATTCCGGTCAATGAAAAACCACGTTAACGATGACGTCAGGGCACTTGCCAGACGTGGTAGTGTATGCCGCGCAGTCCCAGGTCCATAATCGCTGTGTATACAGCCCCAAACGGTGCAGTATGGCACGAAGAAGATGCCTACCGGATTCTCTGCGATGGAGGGCCATAAGAAGAATGGAAGCAGGACAGTTGCAAACTGATGTGACCCGAAGGCTTAATGTGAATCTTTCTGTTGTTTGTCGGATGTGGCGACAATTTATAGAGACCGAAACAGTTTCCCGAAGACTAGGGATATCAAAAAGAGAGGACCGTTATTTGGCCGCAAGGGCTCGATGGTACCGCCTTAGTGCTGCACGGCATCTGACCTCGTAGCATCCACTGGACGTGTCATATCGAGACAAACGGTGTACAGAAGGCTTCGGCAGAGTAGCCCGTATTGTGGGAAGTCTTCTGTATGTGTACTTCTCATGCGTCTCCACAGAAGGGAACGTCTAGAATGGAGTCGTCAACATGACACCTGAACGGTCGAGCAGTGTGCCAACGTTCTTTTTGCAGGTGAGTCCAGATTTGGTCTGGAGAGCGATTCTCGACGCATTCGCATCTGGAGGGTTCGTGGAACATGATTTCGGAATCCAAACATTGTGGAAAGAGACCTATAGTGAGGAGGATCCTTAATGGTGTGGGCAGGGATTATATTGACCACTCGAACACCTCTTCATGAAACTGTACAGGTGAATCGTCAAGGTTTAACTGCTGTCAGGTATCGCGACGAGATCTCGCGACCTCATGTGCAGTTGTTGAGAGGAAGTTCAAAAATTGCTCTGAGCAGTATGGGACTTAACTGCTGAGGTCATCAGTCCCCTAGAACTTAGAACTACTTAAAGCTAATTAACATCACACACATCCATGCCCGAGGCAGGATTCGAACCTGCGACCGTATGAGAGGAAGTGTGGGCCCACATTTTGTACTGATGGACGATAATGCTCGACCTATAGAGCAGAGGTGGTTGATGTTTTATTGGAAACGGAAGATATTGCCTTCATGGTGTGGCCTGCTCGCTCTCCCGATGTGAATCCCATAGAGCTTGTGTGTGATGCACTAGGGAGACAGGTTGCATCACGTCAGCATCCACCAACCACTCTCCAAGACTTACGAGGAGCTCTGCAGGAAGAATGGGCGTTATTGCCCCAACATGGAAGTGGTGACATTATTCACAGCATGCCCCATCATTGTCAGACCTGTACTGCTGCCAGAGGTGGTCACACCCCAAAGTGAGCACATCAACCAGTTGTCTGAATGTATGTACAAATCCGTTAAGCTGGTGAAAACATAGAACATTTTTGTCTGCTGTTATGCATATTGCAGTTGTTTACGTGCGGTTTTCTTTACTTTGTTTCTACTTTACTACCACCTGTTTACATTGTGTTGTGGCAAAATAAAAGTAAACTTGCAAAAATTTCGTTTGTTGCTCTAGACACCTGTGTACGATCACACGCATTAATTATCTTCGCAAATGTGTGACTGGATTGATAAGTATGTAATTAATCTGTGATATTGGGCGGCGAAAGTAATGACTGATGTGCCCCAGAGAATCATAACAGGACCAATGTTCTCAATATACAAACGATTTGTGAGAACATTGGCGAACTTAGTGTTACTGTTTCCTGTGGGGCTGGTTTTGAAACGTCAGTGTTAATGTTGGTACCAACCTAGCTGAACGTATCTCGTGCTTGTCCCTCTCAAATTGCTGCTTTCTCTTTTTCTAAACGGACTCGCTCCCTTTTGCGAGTTGTTGCTGTGTGCTCTTGAGCCCACCTTATACTCCTGGCCACCTTTAAATCGCCGTCGCCAGGAATTCCCAGTGGTTGCCCACGATCCTATAGGGTGGTGCGCACGCGCTTGGCGTGCCGGCCGTTTCTCCGTTGCCCTCTTGCCGGTCACCTTATTACGAGGATCAGCCAGAAAATAAATAACATACACAAGAGTAACAGCTACATCATTCACGATCAGTTTGTCTCTTTTCGATATAATGACCATCTTTATCCACGTGATTTATCCACAGAATTTTTAAACGTCTCCGCATCATTAAAGTGATGCTCTCGACGAGCTTCGAGTGGATCAGACAGATGGAAGTCTAATGGTGCAAGATCTCTTTACACTGAGGTGACAAAAGTCACTGGATTACGATATGCACATATACAAAAAAAAATGGTTCAAATGGCTCTGAGCACTATGCGACTTAACTTCTGAGGTCATCAGTGGCCTATAACTTAGAACTAATTAAACCTAACTAACCTAAGGACATCACACACATCCATGCCCGAGGCAGGATTCGAACCTGCGACCGTAGCGGTCGCTCGGTTCCAGACTGTAGCGCCTAGAACCGCACGGCCACTCTGGCCGGCGCACATATACAGATAGCGGTAGTATCGCGAACACAAGATATCAAAGGGCAGTGCAATGGTGGAGGTATAATTTGTATTCATGTGAAAAGTGTCCGGCGTGATTAATGACACACGACGGGAATTAACAGACTTTGAGAGCGAAATCGTCGTTGAAGCTAGACGCATGGAAAATTCCATTTCGGAAATCGTTAGGGAATTCAAGGACCCACAGCGTCAAGAGTGTGTCGAGAATATGAGATGTGCGGCATTACTTCTCACCATGGACAACGCAGTGACCGATGGCCTTCACTTAACGACAGAGACCATCGGCGTTTGCGTCGAGTTGTCAGCGCTAAAAGACAAGAGACACTGTGTGAAATAACCGCAGAACGAACGTAACCGTTAGAACAGTGCAGCCAAGGCTGGCCTTAAGGGCCATGGCAGCAGAGGACCGATGTAAGTATCTCTGCTAACAGCACGGCATCGCCTGCAGCGCCTGTCCTGGGCTTTTGACCACATCGTTTGGACCTTAGACGACTGGAAAATGTGGCCTGGACAGATGAGTCCCAATTTTAGTTGGTAAGAGCAGATGATAAGGTTCGAGTATGGCGCAGACCTCACGAAGCCCTTGACCAAAATTGTCAACAAGCTACTGTGCAAGCTGGTGGTGGCTCTATAATGGTGTGGGCTGCGTTTAGATGGAATGGCCTGGGTCATCTGGTCCAGCTACACCCATCATTGACTGGAAATAATTATGTTGCAAACCATTTGCGTGCTTTCATGGACTTCATGTTCCCAGACAACGATGGAATTTTCGTGGGTGGCAATGTGGAATGTCACCGGGACACAATTCGTTTGAAGAACATTCTGGACAGTTCAGGCGAATGATATGGCCTCCCGTATAGCCCAACATAAATCCCAGCGAACATTTGTTAGACATAATTGAGAGGTCTATTGGTGCACAAAATTCCGCACCGGTAACACTTCGGCAATTAGGACAGATATAGAGGCAGCATGACACAATATTTCTGCAGGGGTCTTCCATGCCACGTCGAGTTGCAAAATGAAGTCTGACATGATATTAGAAAGTAACCCATGACTTCTTACACGTCAGTGTACACTCCTTGACAAAAATAGTGAAGGACCCAGAAGACATAGGGGGATATCAATGTAACTTCGTACACACACACACACACACACACACACACACACACACCATCGGCACGTGTGTCAATTATATACAGATGAAGCCGCAATTCCCTGTGACTGGCGCTGCGGCCACTAGATAGCATCAGAGTTTTTCGCGTTTGGTTCTGTTACCAGGCCTAGTAGGCTATATGACGGGCATGATCAATGTTAAGTACACAGAAATGCCACGTACTCATGTGACACAGCGTTATCAACACCTCACCGAGATTGAAAGGGGCCTTGTTTACGGTCTCCATTTGGACAGCTGGTGTAATCGTGCAGTATCCGGATTTGTGGAGCAGTGGAAACGTGAGGACAGTCATACTCGTCAAGGATCCGATCGACTACGTCTGACTATCACAAGAGAGGGTCGCCGTATTGTGCAACAAGCAAATCGTAAATCCTTCACATCAGCGCCTGCCATTCGGGAACAAATAATGAAGTTTCAGCAACACTGTGTGTGATCCCGCATCATTGGTCGGAGACCAGCAGCAGCACCGCTAGGAAATTACCTTCGCATGCGGAGGCTGCCTTTAACGCCACAACAGATACGGTTGCTTTGAAGTGACGTCGTGACCGGGAAGCATTAACTGCTGATGAATAGCGTTTCGTAGTGATCAGCGATGAATCGCAGGTCTGCACTACCCCAGGATGACCATCGTCGGCGAGTATGGTGGGGAACTGGGGAGAGGTCCCAATCTTCCAATGTTTTGTAGAGGTACAGCAAGGAAATTCTGACACGTCACGTACAAAAAAAATGGTCCAAATGGTTCTGAGCACTATGGGACTCAACGGCTGAGGTCATTAGTCCCCTAGAACTTAGAACTAGTTAAACCTAACTAACCTAAGGACATCACAAACATCAATGCCCGAGGCAGGATTCGAACCTGCGACCGTAGCGGTCTTGCGGTTCCAGGCTGCAGCACCTTTAACCGCACGGCCACTTTGGCCGGCGTTACGTACATTCTGCGTCTTCGTGTATTACCTTCGTTGCAACAATATCATGGTACCATTTTTCAACAGCACACTCTTCCACACCTGGTGTCTCCATGAACTGTCTCCGTGATGTTGAGGTACTCCTATGGCAAGCAAGATCACCAGATCCGTCTGCCATGGAACGTGTGTGGCACCATCTCGGACGTTAACGCTGCCCCATTGTCAGTATCCAAGGGTGTCAAGGGCCAGTTGCAATTGATGTGGGCCAGCACGCCTCAAGAGTGCATGCAACTGCTTTATGACTTCCTTCCCTACCGAATCAATGCACTCATCCAAGTCAGAGAGGGTGCAACGCCATGCTGATAAGTGGGCTCATATCGCCCAGTTGTTTCAAAATTTTATTCGATATTGTAATCAGTGAAATAACATCACATACCATGTGAACCCGTGAAATTTCGTTTCGTTTCATCCTTCCTTCTGGACGCTTTGCTTTTTTGTTTGTTTGTTTTTTGCCAGACAGTGTATTTTAAATGGTCCTCTGCTGTCGTTAGCTACGTTGGCTTCCAGTCACCGAATTTCACTAAAGCAAATTTCTGGATGAACGCCTCTTCCCTTTTGCTACAGCCCACAAAGTATACAGCTCCTCACAATTCCCACAACCGTCACTGTGACAACAACTTGTAGTGGTGACATGCTGTATGCGTTTGCGTAACTATTTGAGTTGGTTATTGAGAGGTTCGCGTTTTTCTTCGCTCCTACAGCGGATCCGATACTAGTGGGGAACAATTAATTCGATGAATGTCGTTTCTCAAGCCACTGCGTTCGGAGAGATGCGCAGTTGCTAGTTCTGCCGTCTTGCGTTTGCGAAGGTCGGTAACCACAGTCTGGCTCTGACCAGCTATTTCCCCCTCCACCACTCTATTCTGTTTTACCACATCATCGACGGTTGTTCCTTGACGACATTGTTGGGTACAGAAAGGATCGTCACTGGACCATTGTAAGGAAGTGTAGAAAAATCTGGACAATTTCCAGCTAATACAGTGAAACACAGATCTCTTAAAAATGTGAATATCGTTGAGGTAACTCATATGACATTGAGAAACCGTATAGTATCCGACTGAACAATTAGAGGTGAACATCTTGAGCATTTAACGCCCCAAGTATCCTGAGATAGTGCTAAGAAGTGATATGAAATGCAATGTTCACATAAACGAAGTGTTAGGGAAGTAGAATGTATGGCTTGTATGTATTAGAAGCGTATTGGCAAAGTGAGAGCATGCATAAGCGAAATCGCATACGTAATGCTAGTTTGACCAGTTCCAGAGTACTCGTATAGTTTCAGTGTTCGCTAGGACCCTAACGGGCACCTACGACACTGTAACAGAAATGCTCGGGGAGCTTAAAGATAGCTTGCTCTCGCAAATCTGTATTCAAGGAGACTGCGACCGTTCTGCTTCAACCTTCTCGCATAGATACCAGGTAGTTACAATTAAAGTGCATCTACTCACGGAGGTCCAGTTCGAGCTGTAACTGTCGTGTGGCAGAGAAAATTGATAGACATGCTAACATGTTATTTTTGAGGAACCGATTTACGCTGGAAAATAAATTATTTCGAATTGCAGCCACCAGATGCAAATCTGACGCTGTATACTGTATGACGGTATGACATTCGCACTATTTTACAAGCGATAACGTGAGTGAGCAGTATGAATAGCGAAAAGGAAACCATACACGCGTAGTTAGTGAAACCGTTTTATGTGAATGGCAACAATGATAGTGATGCATGGAGAGCGTATCGCCGACTGAAAGGTCTGCGGAGAGGCGCCATGTCATTAAATGCTTTAAATAAGATGATAGTGAAATTCTAAAACACGGGTGAGCTTGGTGTGGCACCTGGAAGAGGAAGCCTCTTATTCCAGTGACATCAATTGAAGACGTTGCTGTTGCTGTAACTGACCATGCAGCACGTGCCCCGGGTAGCGCTAGTGCTAGTGCAGTGTCACGAGAAATTTTTGCGATATACACTACTGGCCATTAATATTGATACACCACGAAGATGACGTGCTACAGACGCGAAATTTAACCGACAGGAAGAAGATGCTGTGATATGCAAATGATTAGCTTTTCAGAGCATTCACACAAGGTTGGCGCCGGTGGCGACACCTACAACGTGCTGACATGGGAAAAGTTTCCAGCCGATTTCTCATACACAAACAGCAGTTGACCGGCGTTGCCTGGTGAAACGTTGTCGTGATGCCTCGTGTAACGAGGAGAAATGCGTACCATTACGTTCCCGACTTTGATAAAGGGCGGATTGTAGCCTATCGCGATTGCGGTTTTATCGTATCGCGACATTACTGCTCGCGTTGGTCGAGATCCAATAACTGTTAGCAGAATACTGAATCGGTGTGTTCAGAAGGGTAATACGGAACACTGTGCTGGATCCCAACGGCCTCGTATCACTAGCAGTCAAGATGACAGGCATCTTATCCGCATGGCTGTAACGGATCGTGTTGCCACGTCTCGATCCCTGAGTCAACAGATGGGGACGTTTGCAAGACAACAACCATCTGCACGAACAGTTCGACGACGTTTGCAGCAACATGGACGATCAGCTCGGAGACCATGGCTGCGGTTACCCTTGACGC
This sequence comes from Schistocerca piceifrons, assembly GCF_021461385.2. Classification (NCBI taxonomy): domain Eukaryota; kingdom Metazoa; phylum Arthropoda; class Insecta; order Orthoptera; family Acrididae; genus Schistocerca; species Schistocerca piceifrons. The sequence continues at coordinate 207,754,409 of NC_060142.1, read as the reverse complement.
TACATCACAGACAGGAGCGCCTGTGATAGTGTACTCAACGACGAACCTGGGTGCACGAATGGCAAAACCTCATTTTTTCGGATGAATCCAGGTTTTGTTTACAGCATCATGACGGTCGCACCTATCTTTGGCGACATCGCGGTGAACGCACATTGGAAGCGTGTATTCGTCATCGCCATACTGGCGTATCAGCCGGCGTGATGGTATGAGGTGCCATTGGTTACACGTCTCGGTCACCTCTCGTTCGCATTGACGGCACTTTGAACAGTGCAAATTACATTTCAGATGTGTTAGGACTCGTGGCTCTACCCTTCATTCGATCCCTGCGAAACCTTACATTTCAGCAGGACAATGCACGACCGCATGTTGCAGGTCCTATACGGGCCTTTCTGGATACAGAACATATTCGACTGCTGCCCTAGCCAGCACATTCTCCAGATCTCTCACCAATTGAAAACGTCTGGTCAATGGTGGCCGAGCAACTGGCTCGTCACAATACGCCAGTCAGTACTCTTGATGAACTGTGGTATCGTGTTGAAGCTGCATGGGCAGCTGTACTTGTACGCGCCATCCAAGCTCTGTTTGACTCAATGCCCAGGCGTGTCAAGGCCGTTATTACGACCAGAGGTGGTTGTTCTGTGTACTGATTTCTCAGGATCTATTCACCCAAATTGCGTGAAAATGTAATCACATGTCAATTCTAGTATAATATATTTGTCCAATGAATACCCGTTTATCATCTGCATTTCATCTTGGTGTAGCAATTGTAATGGCCGGTAGTGTATATTACAGTGGTATTCCTAGAAGATCCTGACGGTGCAGCAATTTAAACTTCACAATCTGCAGCAACGTTCTGGATTTGCTCTTCGGTTTCTGGCACGGATCGAAGTTGATGACATGTGGTTGGGCAATATTCTATGGACAGACGAGACACATTTTATACTAGAAGGTGCAGTGAATTCACAGAACTGCCGAATTTCGGGTGCTGTTAAAAGCGTGTGTTGTGCACTAAGAGCCATTGTAGTCGCCATATGTGTCTGTGTGGTGTGGATTCACAAGCACCTTTGTTGCCGGTTGGTTTTTCTTTGAAGAGAAAACACCCAGAGGGACTGTCAGGCGTACCGCAACGTCTCCGCGTTATCGACACCTCCTTGTACAGCTTGTACTTCCTGCTTTGGAAGAGCGCAACTGTATGGAAACCACTGCTTTCATGCAAGATGGGGCAACATCTCATGTCGCTCTCCCGGTGAGAGATCTGCTTAATGCAACATTCCACGAACTTGTTATCTCCAGACGGTTTCCGGATTCATGGCCTGCAAGATCACCTGATCTATATCCATGTGACTTCTGGCTTTGGGAATATCTAAAAGAACGCGTTTACCGGTGACACGTTGGTTCTCTGCCTAATCTGAAGGCCAGTATACAACCACACGTTGCTCTGACGCCACCGGAACTGTTGCGAGCAACTATCGATCACGTCGTTTTACGGATGCAGCATCTCCTCGACGTATCCAGTGCTCATACTGAACAAATTGTGTGAGTGGCTGTTAATAATAAAAGCAATGTTATTACTTTCTCACTTGCTAGACCTTGTCTACCCACGTCCCATTTCTAATCAATTACATATAGAAACATTTCTACAAGCCTTTCGTGCAGTCATAGCGCCAGATTTGGACCTGTTGGCCAAACTGGAACTATTTTTTTCCAACGTAAATCGGTTTCGCATTAATGCGTTGTAATATCTAACAAGTTTCGCTGCCGTACGATAATTACAGCCCACTTAGGACCTGTATGAGTAGCTGCACTCTAACTGCAACCATCCGGTACCATGAGAATAAAGTAAGAGGATTAGGGAAGCATACAGACAGTCATATTTCCTTCACTAATACACGAACTGAACCAGAGAGAGAACGGATAATACTGGTGCGATACGCCCTCGGCCGTCCGCGCATGTACGAGATTCTTGTACGGTCTTTTCCATTGCATTCAGTAAAGGTTTCCTTGACTACAGTGCCAAAAACTGTTGGATAGAAACTGTATAGCACGATTCGTATCATTCAGTCACCTAAACACTGCTGTGACTGGACAATACGACACACTGTGACTCTCTATGAACCCATATTGATAGTTATAAGCTACTTTAAGTGTTGTTAAATGTCGTCACAATCGTATTTTTTAATTAGGCTCTAAATTCGTTTTTCATTGCATTCTAACCTATAAAAACTTCTGAGCTCAGTGGCCTCTTTGTCTGACTTTCAACTAGTTTCTTAAAGCTCTAGTTTTCTAACTATTTATTACTATTTCAACCTCTACTGTTAGAAACAAACCTGGACTTTGATTTTAGATACCTATACGTGATTTGAAGCATAATGTCTTGACTTCATACGGCTGTACGTTCCTATTGGATCCTATCCTACATATCAATAACTACATCTTAAGCATAAGATACTGCGTGCTGTCTTTAACACTACTAAGCAAAGTTGACTCGAATTTGGTGTGTAATCGCGGAAAATAAGGTAATACTAAAAATGCTCGTGAATCAACGGCAGTTGGGCCAAGGTAGATGTCGCCCTACTGAGGACTAAATGACGCCCTGATTTTCTTTCAAAAATCCCGACGTTGAATGCGACACTTCTTGCCTTCTGCACGCTTCCAGGAGACTATACACGTACTCCGTTTGTTTGGTCGCTGCCATAAAGGGCGGATCTTCGCTGAGGGGCCAAACGTTACGGGAAGGCACTAGGAGACAAGTCAGTTGCCGGTTGCTGAAGCCTGTGTTTGTTTAGTCCTGGTAGAAATTGACCTCTGATGCACCACAATGAAACCGGCAGCGATCTCACAGTAGACCTTCTATAGCCGGAGTGATGTCACCCTTTGGGCCATCCTGTGCGGCGGTTTACTCACGTGGAGCCGGCCGGGGTGGTCAAGCGGTTAAAGGCGCTACAGTCTGGAACCGCGCGACCGCTACGATCGCAGGTTCGAATCCTGCCTCGGGCATGGATGTGTGTGATGTCCTTAGGTTGGTTAGGTTTAAATAGTTCTAAGTTCTAGGGACTGATGACCTTAGAAGCTAAGTCCCATAGTGCTCAGAGCCATTTGAACCATTTGAACTCACGTGGAAACATCGTCTTGGCGATATTCAGCCGAACTGTTTATATGTGCAGATGGTTAAGTTTGATGAGCTGCTTTAAGTTCGAAAATACAAGGGCTGTTTTTTTTTTTTTTTTTTTTTTTTTTTTTTTTTTTTTTTGCAGTCTCCGATCATTCGCAAAATGGAAATCAAAATGAAAATAAAAAATGTTTTATTTGCAACGTTCAGCTACACCTTACAGCTACTTTCCTAAATTGTCACCGCTCCGTCATTTGTCGTAGCGTGGTACCAATTCCAATACTCTCGTGACAGAAGGCAATCATCTGTGATTTCCAAAAATTCTCTACTTTGGTCTGCAGCTGGCTGTGTGCGCGAAAATGCTGTCCTCGTAGTCAACGGTTCCTGTGAGCGAAGATACGAAAATTAGAGGTAGCCAAGTAGGGGCTGTATGGTAGGTGATCAAACACGTCCCATCGCAGACGCTGCACCTGCACCTACAGCCGAGAAAATATTGTCGTGAAAACCGAAATGCTTGACAATTTTATGTGGGCTGCACGAAATCAGGCAGAACATCTCAGCAAGCACTTCACCCTTGGCCTGAAACACTACTGTCTAGGCATCTTTACGTACTACTGAGAACTTAGAACTGAAATGTGCGATGTGATGCCAGAGGCGGGCATGCTAGAGACACTGTGCAACACATCTGCGCAAAGCTTCGCCGGATTTCCACTGTGGTTTTAATTTAGCAAGAGATCGGAAGTTAAAAAAATAGCCCTAGTGGATTACGTCATTATAGCCCCAGAATGTTATCTCCAGTATTAGCAGACGAAATGATACGCACGGAAACATGCCTAAGACCACCAACTAATGTCCACACGTCAGCAGTCACCGAGGATTTAAATATCGATGGTGAAAGCCTGTGCTGTGTGATCAAGTATATTTCACACTTCTAGATCTCCAGAAGGCTTTTGACTCTGTTCCTAACAAGCAGATTGTAATCAGATTGCGTGTCTGTGCAACATCGTCTCAGTTGTATGTCTGGATTCCTTACCGCATTGATATCATGGGCTCCTCAGTAATGTAAACGCTTAAGCACATAATATAAGCAGCCCTTTTAGATTGTTTGAAACTGATGTGGTCATTTACCGTCTAGTAATGTCGTCAGATGATCAAAACGAATTCCAGAATGTTTTAGGCAGGACATCCACGCTCCGAAAAGTGAGAGATGGCCCTAAAAGATAAAACTTGTGAGGTCCTCCACATCTAAAAAAAACTCTTTGAATTTCTGTTACACGAAACATCAAACAAATTTAAGGGTTGTCGGTAAAATCCTTCACCGTGTGTGACAGCATTGTCAGTCTGTAAAATTCTCCAACGGTTCGGGAACATGAACAAGTAGACGGGTACAGAATTCAAGCGTCTTGGTTGCCAGCAGCAACAGAGCTACGACAGCTCTCGGAAAGCAACCCACAATGGCGCACTGGAGACCACAGTGGCGTTGGCCTTGAGTACACAGGGTACTGGCACGCCTCAGCCGGCACTAGCCACAACTGTCGCGCGTTTCTCACTCGCCTATTTCCACCAGTGGTAGGAAATACAGCAAAACACCGATCAAGTCATCTGTTTCCACCAATAACACCTTCAAAGGACATCTAACACCACTCCTCCTCATCCTCAATACCCTATGAGATTGCGGAAATACCGTCCTCCACTAGTATAACGTTTTTCTCACTCAGCTTGGTCCTCCAGCGTTAATTACGTGGGTGTCACTTTAGAATCCCAACTATACTTCAGTAAACACATCTAGGGCAACCGGTGAAGATGACTACAAATGGCGCATGGCCTCACTCCCTTCTTCACTGGCCTTATATGCGTCAACGCACTAAGATACGGTTACACCACGCAACGATTCTACCTGCCCTCCTCCAAGGCAGCACTGCCTGGTAAATCGCATCAGACACGCAACTCAACAAATAAGAAATGGGTTCTTCGTTGACTCTTCCACCCTCTCCCCCACCCCCGCCCCATCTCCCCAGCCCCCTGGGAACGAATTCGCGACATGCACAATGCTACGCAAATGGACACGATCAGGAAGCCATCCTGAAGAAAGAGTCAGCCTCTTTAGGAAGTTCGACCAGCTACGAGACACTTTGCCGCAGCACCGGGAATTGGCGATCACGCACCCACAGCCAACACACTGGTTCAAAATTCCTCTCTGCCTCATCGCCAACTTGGTGTAAACGTTGATACCTAGCTCAGACTAGGCCTAAGCTGACTCGCCACCCATGAAGGTCGGCTACGGGCCCTCGAGGTCCGCAAAGCCTGTCCCTTCCGGCGAATGAGTAAATAAATGAATAAAGAACGATGAAAACCTATCTACCCTGTTCCAAATGTGCATGGCAAGTCGCAACGGGGATGATCCTACTTTAACACCAGAAAAAACACACATTCAGCAGTAAGCAAAACAAGCCGAGGAAAGCGAGTTGTAGTGGCAATCATTAAAACAAAGGCGAGATGTTTTCAGAACATTGCAATCATTGCCTTTCTCTGTAATATGCTACAACATTTTGTTAATTATCATCTACATACGCGTAACAAAATAAAGAGAAATAAGAGCTCTCAAGAGTGAACGGTCGAGAAAAACAAAGGTTGCACAAAAATATGTAAGCACTGCGAGAAATTGAGACTTGAACATAGATACAAATATTAGTTAACCCTGAAGATTGTGCTGTTGTGTTTGGCACTTCTGAAACGTCATCCATACGTTGAGAGATTCAGTCGTGGTCAGAACAGTGTTGGGTGTAGTTTTGACTCCACTGAGTCGCAGCTAAGTGAATTCGAGTGTTTACAAATTGTTGGTGCTCGTATGGTGGGTGTTTCCATAACTAAGGAAGGAAGTGATTGGTGTTTCAAGAGGCACCATATCGAAGCTTTATACCGCATACAGGGAAAGCAGAAAACGTCATCCACTTAGCCACAACGCGGCCGCAAGTGTGTGTTGAGTTACTGAAGAGGATTGTGACGAAAAACAAGGGAATGACAGTTGCAAAAGCAACTGCAGAACTGAATGTCACACTCGCTAACCCTTTCAAAACCACTCAGGGGTGATGAAAATGCACGTAACAGGGAAATGTGGTAATCAAGCCATAAAACCGGGACCGTAGCAACGGAAGAATGTCATTTGGTCGAATAAGTCTTTTTGCTACTGCCTCCAACTTCTCGCCGAGTTTACATCCCAAGAGTGGAAAAGAGGGAGGGGGTTCGATTATGATTTGGACAGCCATATCGTGGTATTCCGCGGACCCCACGGTTACTCTGCAAGATCGTATTACTGCCAAGATTTAAGTGACCATTTTGGCTAATCAAGTCCACCTCACGATACGGTATTTGTTTCCCAATAATGATGCTGTGTTCCAAGACGACAAAGCAGTTGAAACTTCCTGGCAGAGTAGAACTGTGTGCCGGACCGAGACTCGAACTCGGGACCTATGCTTTTCGCGGGCAAGCGCTCTACCATCTGAGCTACCCAAGCATGACTCACACCCCGTCCTCACAGCTTTACTTCTGCCAGTATCTCGTCTCCTACCTTCCAAACTTTACAGAAGCTCTCCTGCGAACCTTGCAGAACTAGCGCTCCTGAAGGAACGGATATTGCGGAGACATCGCTTAGCCACAGCCTGGGGGATGTACCAGATTTAGCTCAGATGGTAGAGCACTTGCTCGCGAAAGGCAAAGGTCCCGAGTTCGAGTCTCGGTCCGGCACACGGTTTTAATCTGCCAGGAAGCTTCATATCAGCGCACACTCCGCTGCAGAGTGAAAATCCTATTCTGGACAAAGCAGTTGTTCTCACACCTCGCATTGTCGAGGACTGGTTTTGCCACAAGGATGAATTTTCGTATCTTCTCTGGCCTAGAGACAAGATGTCAGTTCTACTGAGCCTTTGTGGTCAGCTTTGGAGGCCGGCCGTGGCGGCCGAGCGGTTCTAGGCGCTACAGTCTGGTGCTGCGCGACAGCTACGGTCGCATATTCGAATCTTGCCTCGGCCATGGATGTGTGTGATGTCCTTAGGTTAGTTAGGTTTAAGTAGTTCTAAATTCTAGGGGACTGATGACCTCAGAAGTTAAGTCCCATAGTGCTCAGAGCCATTTGAACCATTTTTTGAGGCAATGTAAGGTTTACATCAATTTAGCTCAAACACGTAGCTAGTGATTGAATCACGACACAGACACTTTAACAATTTCGGCAACAAATAAATAGCGTGAATTTGTACTCACAGTAACCAACAAATCAACAGCCTTTCCATTGAATAAGTAGTAGGCCATCTGGAACGAATTAGCAAAACCAGCAACTAGGAGAGTTAATACCAACAGTCTTTAAATGTCTTGCTCCCCATTAAATAAACAAACTTACAGTAATTAAATGAATAACAAATCAAACACACTACGCTCCACACAAACTCTTCAGTGGAAGCCAAGCCAAAATGAAGATTCCATTAACTGACTAGCACTGAAGTTACACTAAAGCTCATCTCTGTGTTCCACATGGGGCAAACTTATACAAGACAAGATTTTGAATGGAGCACATCAGTAAAACCGGTAGTGGAGCTAACTCGTGCCACTGAAAATTAAGGTAGTAGACCGGGGCACAAGGTGGTATACAATTAGGTTGCCTTAGTGCTATACTGCGCTCCAAAATATTAATTCAAATGGCCAATTCAAAATTAAGTACACATAAACCAGCATTAATTAACGAGGAGTGACACCAGGTCGCTCGAAGGGATGACAACACTTAATTGAAAAGACGAATGCCGGAGGCGGCAGAAACATCAAACACCTTCTCCGAGTTTTAATTAGGAGTCACTTTCCGCTATACAAGTAAACGTAACCAAGCAAAAGGAAGGAACCCCCAAAGAGAAAATTCAAATACAACCCCCAAAATATTATAAAGGACAGGGTACCCAAACTATTTACATTTAAAAGAATCAGTTCTCCCCGAAGGCAGTATAAAGGCGAAGGCCACACTTAATGAGGCCACCAAAATTGGTTGCAAAAAGTCTTATACATTTGCTCCTTTTCTTTAAAACAAACACAAGGCTGCTTAACTTCTGCTGGCTCGTGTAGGATACACCAGGCAGCAACCCAAGCTACACGGTCGCAAGGCATGGCGAGTAAAATCGGGAGAGCAGACAGACAGGCAGCCAACACATATCATCCATCCTGAACCCGCAGACCGCGTACAATCAACTCCACATATACGTGGTTGCTTCCCACCTCGTACCTCGCGGCCTCTCAGCAGGTAGCCCGAGCAAACGTCAATGCGAAAAACAACAAGGCAAGCAATGATAAGAAACATCGAAGGATCGATAATAGACATCCAAGAGACCGGAGCGCCAGTAACGAATGCTACGGCTCAAATGGTATACGATTCTCTTGGAAACCATATGGGACCGGTATTTATCCGTTCCGAAACAGCCGCCTGGAAGCTCTTTTGAATGCAAACATTTTTTGCGACAGCTTATTGTTGTTGTGGTCTTCAGTCCTGAGACTGGTTTGATGCAGCTCTCCGTGCTACTCTATCCTGTGCAAGCTTCTTCATCTCCCTGTTCCAACTGCAGCCTACATCCTTCTGAATCTGCTTAGTGTATTCATCTCTGATCTCCCTGTACGATTTTTACCCTCCACGCTGCCCTCCAATACTAAATTTGTGATCCCTTGATGCCTCAGAACATGTCCTACCAACCGATCGCTTCTTCTAGTCAAGTTGTGCCACAAGCTCCTCTTCTCCCCAATTCTATTCAATACCTCCTCATTAGTTATGTGATCTACCCATCTAATCTTCATCATTCTTCTGTAGCACCACATTTCGAATGCTTGTATTCTCTTCTTGTCTAAACTATTTATCGTCCACGTTTCACTTCCATACATGACTACACTCCATACAAATACTTTCAGAAACGACTTCCTGACATTTAAATCAATACTCGATATTAACAAATTTTTCTTCTTCAGAAACGCTTTCCTTGTCATTGCCAGTCTACATTTTATATCCTCTCTACTTTGACCATCATCAGTTATTGTGCTCCCCAAATAGCAAAACTCCTTTACTACATTAAGTGTCTCATTTCGTAATCTAAGTCCCTCGGCATCATCCGACTTAATTCGACTGCATTCCATTATCCTCGTTATGCTTTTGTTGATGTTCATCTCATATCTTCCTTTCAAGACACTGTCCATTCCGTTCAACTGCTCTTCCAAGTCCTTTGCTGTCTCTGACAGAATCACAATGTCATCGGCGAACCTCAAAGTTTTATTTCCTCTCCATGGATTTTAATACCTACTCCGAATTTTTCTTTTGTTTCCTTTACTGCTTGCTCAATATACAGATTGAATAACATCGGGGATAAGCTACAACCCTGTCTCACTCCCTTCCCAACCACTGGTTCCCTTTCATGCACCTCGACTCTTATAACTGCCATCTATCTGGTTTCTGTACAAATTGCAAACAACCCTCCGCTCCCTGTATTTTACCCCTGGCACCTTCAGAGTTTGAAAGAGAGTATTCCAATCAACATTGTCAAAAGCTTTCTCTAAGTCTACAAATGCTAGAAACGTAGGTTTGCCTTTCCTTAATCTTTCTTCTAAGATAAGTCGTAGGGTCAGTACTGCCTCACGTGTCCCAATATTTCTACGGAATCCAAACTGATCTTCCCCGACGTCGGCTTCTATCAGTTTTTCCATTCGTCTGTAAATAATTCGCGTTAGTATTTTGCAGCTGTGACTTATTTAACCAATAGTTCCGTAATTTTCACATCTGTCAACACCTGCTTTCTTTGGGATTGGAATTATTATATTCTTCTTGAAGTGTGAGGGTATTTCGCCTGCTTATTAGATATGGTAAATAGTTCTTGGTGTTTGCATATTTTTGTCAATCCGTTCTCTGAAAGTCGTTCTGTGAACAATTTTATGTGAACAGGAGAGTATCGTATAGATGAGAGCAAGCTAACTTTGACACGTGTAGTTTTTCCTGAATCGCTGGCGATTCTTCGAGAGAAGCCGCCTCTCGTACGGGAGCAGTGTTTGAGCCGTAGGCTCGTGCAACAGGTGGAGGTCGGGAGCGGAGCGGACGAGTGACCGGGCGGCGGTGCGGTGTTGCAGAGTCGTGCGCGGGCGTGCAGTGCGGCGAGGGCCGGCGCTGCGTGCTGCGGCGGGGCGCGCCGCGCTGCGTGTGCGCCGCCGACTGCAAGGCGCGCGCGCGCCTGCGGGGCCCGGTCTGCGGCACCGACGGCCGCTCCTACACCTCCGTGTGCCGCCTGCGCCGGCGCGCCTGCCGCCGCAAGGTGCCCGCGCTAGCCGTCGACTACCCCGGCAAGTGTCAGAGTGAGTACGCGCGCCCCTGCGCACAGGCAACCCAGCCCACCCCGCTGTCGCTACGGCAGTGTCACCGCAGCTCCACCGCGGCGGCATTGAAGCGAATTCAGAACCCTCTCCCGCACCACCACCGTCTTTCATGTTGTCAAAACAAACTGGCGTGGTGTACGGTAGCACTAGATAACGCGTCGAGTACCTCTGAAATAATTTCTAACTGTTAATAATCAGCAGCTACAACTAGGAAAGAAATTACACAAGTGGCCATTAAAATTGCTACACCAAGAACAAATGATAAACGGGTATTCATTCGACAAATATATTATACTACAACTAACATGTGATTACATTTTCACGCATTTTGGGTGCAAGGATCCTGAGAAATCAGTACCCAGAACAGCCACCTCTGGCCGTAATAACGGCGTTGATACGCCTGGGCATTGAGTCAAACAGAGCATGGATGGCGTGTACAGGTACTGCTGTCCATGCACCTTCAACACGATACCACAGATCATCAAGAGTAGTGACTGACGTATTGTGACGAGCCACCATTGACCAGACGTTTTCAATTGGTCAGAGATCTGGAGAATATGCTGGCCAGGGCAGCAGTCGAATATTTTCTGTATCCCGTACAGGACCTGCAACATGGGGTCGTGCATTATCCTGCTGAAATGTAGGGTTTCACAGTGATCGAATGAAGGGTAGAGCCACGGGTCGTAACACGTCTGAAATGTAACGTCCACTGTTCAAAGTGCCGTAAATGCGAATGAGAGGTGTAACCAATGGCACCCTATACCATCACGCCCGGTGATACGCCATTATGGCGATGACGAATACACGCTACCAATGTGACTTCACCGCGATGTCGCCAAAGACGGATGCGACCATCATGATGCTGTAAACAGAACCTGGATTCATCCGAAAAAATGACGATTTGCCATTCGTGCACCCAGGTTCGTCGTTGAGTACACCATCACAGGCGCTCCTGTCTGTAATGCAGCGTCAAGGGTAACCGCTGCCATGGTCTCCGAACTGATAGTCCGTGCTGCTGCAAACGTCGTCGAACTGTTCGTCCAGATGGTTGTTGTCTTGCAAACGTCCCCATCTGTTGACTCAGGGATCGAGACGTGGCTGCACGATCTGTTACAGCCATGCGGACAAGATGCCTGTCATCTCGACTGTTAGTGATACAAGGCCGTTGGGACCGAGCACGGCGTTCCGTATTACCCTGCTTAACCCACCGATTGCATATTCCCCTAACAGTCACTGGATCTCGACCAACGCGAGTAGCAATGTCACGATACGATGAACTGCAATTGCCATAGGCTACAATCGGACCTTTGTGAAAGTGGGAAACGTGATGGTACGCATTTCTCCTCTTTACACGAGGCATCGCAACAACGTTTCACCAGGCAACGCCGGTCAACTGCTATTGGTGTATGAGAAATCGGTTGCAAACTTTCCTCATGTCAGCACGTTGTGGGTGTCGCCACCGGCGCCAACCTTGTCTGAATGCCCTGAAAAGCTAATCATTTGCATATCACAGCATCTTCTTCCTGTCGGTTAAATTTCGCGTCTGTAGCACGTCATCTTCGTGGTGTAGCAATTTTAATGGCCAGTACTGTACCTTTGATTATCGTGAACGAACCCCTGACGTGCATCGACTACCAGCAGGTGCCCACAGTTAAGACTCCAGTTTGAAAATGCTGTAGAAGGAGAACCGCCAGCCAAAATGAAGTCAGCTTTGAACAGAATACTACTGATGCATGGGGAAACGTCAACTGCTCTTGCGCAAGAATGGTGATTGTGCGCCAGTTGGCCCGGAGAAGTTCCGGACACTCAAGAATATGAAAAAAAAACATTCGTCCAATCTCTGGTAACAATTTGGGCAAAATGACTACAAAAGTCGAAAAGAAAAGTTCTTTTGAAGGGCATTGTGGCAGAAGGAGGAAATGAGAGGCCACAACATTGCGGGAGGGTTCCAGCGGTGGTGTGCATTGCTCGAATCCTATGAAACGCCTTGCATTGCCATGTTCAGCAATTGCTTCCCGTTGAGCTGCCAGCAAGACAAACGATCGCTCTGGAATTTCTTGCTCACGTGGAAGGAAGTGGACAATGAATGGGCATGGAACGATCTGTGGACAGACCAAGCCCACTTCCATCTCTACGGACATGTCAATATGCAGAACTGCTGAATATGGGCAACGGAAAAACCGCACGCACTTCGACCGGTTCCAGTTTATTTCGCAACGGTGACTGTGTTGTGCGGTTTGACGGCATCGTTTATCGCAGGGCCGTATGTTTTCGAGAAGATGAGTCCTGCGGGTCCTATTACCTGTACCATCATTGGTAAACGCTACGAGTGTCTTTTGCGCATCAATGCCATTCCGACCCTTCAAGAGTGGGGATGTGTGTGCAGGATCATTTTTAGGCAAGATGGCTCTCCGCATCACAATGCACAGCCATGGAGCGGCTGCTGCAGAGGCATTTCGGCATTTCGCAAATTCTAGAATTACAAACCGTCATTTCGTTACGTCGTGTTCAGTGCTCCAATTACGAACACAGATCCATAGACGGTACACATTGAGACACCCGAGACTCTCTCTGTTGCGGAACGTGCATTGTCTCGATTTCAGTTTGTGGCATATTGAGCATGTCTCGCTCCTGTCTAACGACAGACAGAAACCGATGTCATTTTCCTTTTTTTGTGGTTTTTGGCCACAGAACAACTAAAAACTGATGTCATTTTGCTTTTTGTATAATTTAAGCCCCAGAACATTTAAAAATCGATGTCATTTTGGTTTCTATGCGGTTTTTGCACCTCAGGACAATTAGAAACCGATGCCATTTAGTTTTTTATGCGGCTTTTGGCCTCAGGACGATTCGATTTTTCTGGTCCGATGTGATTTCACCTAGCCGTGGTACATTGGCTTACCTAACTAGCAGTGCCACAACTATTGACTACGGAACTTGTGCACATTAAACAGTACACACCCACATTAAACAATACGGCTGGTGCAATGTGCAGCTCAGACCATAGCTATCGTACTGCGATTCATCTGTCATTTATAGCCGACCCCATTTACTTCAAGACGGTTACAATGCCATCTATTGGTAAAATTTTCGTTACATTTTTCTTTTCTGTTGTTTCATGACGTTTACCCCTGCGACGACATTATGCTGTTCGAATTTGACGTCATTCTGAGCAGTGACTCTTTCTACAGCGGTTTGAAACAGGAACTTTAATTATGGATACCCTGTATACACTAATGCTGTACTCTCAGATGATCAGTAGCATGATACAATGAGAAGACGGTCTGGAAAATCTGTTTTATTCTGTCTTTGTGTTGTTCCACACATCATTTTCTGCGCGATATATGCTGTGAAGCTAATACGGAAAAATACCGAAATGTGTCGGAGATATGTGTAACCCACTACTGTCGGAGAGTAACAGATACAAAAGGTTCTAGAAAAGTTTGCTTTCACACAGGATGTTAAAGAAAAGTATTCCCTATTTTGAGAGGCGGTAGTAGGGTCCGAAAAAGAAGAAAAAAAGAGAGTCCAACAGACGTGGGCCCTAAAATGAATATCTTAATAGCTGTGAATACTTCTGCATCTTCGCTACTATGAAACACATTTCTTCTGCTGCAAGCTCTTTGCTATTATGAGCGACCTGCAGAATGCAGTAAACAAATAATTAAACAAACGAGAACTCGCTGTTCTGTTAGTGTGAAACAACTGAGCTTCTAACGTCATCTGCTTGCTATTACACACGAGACCTACACTGTGAGCCACCGCTGAAGGAGGTGCTCAATACTGTCTGCCGTTTCCCATGTGAAATAAGTCTTCCACTAGGCTGGTATGCGCAAAGATAAAAGTACGACGTAAGCATGTTTCTAACTAATTAGAATACACACTGGTTCCTTTAGAACTAATATAAGCACTGCACATACGCAGAACTATGAACGCGGTTTGCAATAACAACACTAACAGATGTTTACTGCTTGCTGTATCACGAACAATAACAGACAAATATGTCCACATTTGTTTACTGCTTTGCGTAGGTTGTTCTTCATAGCAAAGACCTTCCAGTAGAAGATATGTGTTTCATAGTAGCGAAGATGTACAACTGCTCATAACTCTTAAGGGATCCATTTTAGAGCCAACGTTTCTGAACATTTTTGTCTTGTTTTGATCCGTACTACCATCTCTCAAAGAATGGAATCCTTTTTTAACACTCTGTATAAATTGTATGTAGCATGTGGTTAACTTCCCTTTGAAACTGAATTACACGGGTAAAATACAAAAACATCGCCTCACACATCAGCTACAATACGACCCAACGCACTCAGTTAAATATGCAACGAACTTGTTGTCAGATAGGGAGTTAATGACATTAATAGTCAATATATCGTCTACCTAAACCGGCTCTCTCCTGAATCAGTTGATCATTTGCTTGTTATATGTATGAAACTTTTGCAAAACACTACCTATGCACAAATAGATACCAAGATTACGTTTCAGAGAATAATTGACACTTTGCAGTTTTTCCTTTATGTACAAAGTGGTTCCATTAAGATTTGAAGTTATGGTTTTAAACTCATACTCATCTGTTCACAATGAATTACCTGCCATACTGTCATCCATATTCATAGTTTCTAATCTGAAAATATTCAAAATTTAGAAGAAAGCTGCAAAACATAGCTGTTTGGTGCCTAAGGCAAAAGAATGAACCACCTGCTTTACAATTCTGGCACAAAAAATAGTTAATTCACCAGCAACGAAATTTTCAATCGCAACAAACGGTCATGGTCTTATGTTTTGGAAATCTTACAAACTATTCTACAAGCTTTTATCAAGATTCCTTAGCGTCATAAATTTTCGGCAGTGTCATACAGCGTACGGTATACAAGGAGAATTTGAATGAAATAAGCTTTATTACACACGTAAACAAATACACTGATGTGAACGGAATGCTGTGCGTAGTTACACAATGTATCTAAAATTTATATGAACCTATATTCAATGTCCAGGTATGTGCCTGCATTTTTTACGCTGCGTCGAATCCAGACACAAATCCAGAAACCGTGTCGCATATAAAACCAAACTTTATTGCTTTCAGAACAACTGCACATTGACCACATAAAATATTTTGGCTGATAGTACGTCGTGGAACGGCAGGGGGTGCTCAACAACCCTTCGCAGTATCTCCATATGTTCTCTGTCCCTCTGGTCTGGTCCTCGCTTCCCGGGCTGTTAGCTAATAATAATTCCCTAAATGAGTACGTGCGACAACAGAATACTAATCTACAATAGATATCGTACTAATACCATGTAACACCGCCTCTGGCCTTGTAACGAAGTCAGATTTCTTCAGTCATGCCTTACCCACACGTAGGTAGAGTGCGCACGATATGACTCGGCCCGTACCCACGCAAAAGGTGCGGCACAGGAAGAGACAAAGCAATACTGAGTGGAGCTCTGTCGAGTACGGCCAAGACGCGGTAGGGAAGGTGCAGTTCGGTAGCTTCAGCCAGTGAAAACCTGTATTTCTCGCGTAGCTTGTAAGCTGCACCTATGCTGCCTGCAAACTACTATATTAGTATGTTATGTAAGTCCAATAATATGACAAATATGGACATTCAAATTCAATATTTTCTCACTAGAGTCCGAAGTAGCCGGCCTTTGTGGCCGAGCGGTTCTAGGCGCTTCAGGCTGGAATCGCGCAACCGCTACGGTCGCAGGTTCGAATCCTGCCTCGGGCATGGATGTGTGTGATGTCCTTAGGTTAGTTAGGTTTAAGTAGTTCTAAGTTCTAGGGGACTGATGACCTCAGATGTCAAGTCCCATAGTGCTCACAGCCATTTGAACCAGTCCGAAGTAGTTGTATAAATAAAAATCAACGAAAGCAAAACAAGATCGACCACGTCCCGCCAGAATAAAATTTCATAAAATAAAAAAAAATGAAAAATGTAGTGTAGCAGCCGACGCCACTTACTGCGATATTGGCAATGTAGAATAAAGAGCATGCGCCACAGGGAAATATTGTGTCTATGAATCTCGGTGGTGTCTCTCTTTAACTTCAAACAGCTGTTGCTTGTGTTTGGCCATTGTACAGAACGACAATACCGTCATTGTGAGAACAACAACTCCTTTATACCAATTTGGGCGGCGCCTAACCATGGAAAAAGTGCAGAACAGTCGAGGGATGTTGAAATCTAGGTCAAGTTTGAATGTAACATATTTTTATTTTCTCTTTATGATGCACACAGTTCACACGGAACTGAGAGAGAGCAAATTTCTGTAAATTCTCAATAGAAACTACACAAAGTGTCACTGGCACTGTGGAGAGTACTAAACTGTGTGGTAGACTCCGTGGAGAAATTGCAGTAAGATATCCTCACCTGCGCAGCTCACGAATTCAGAATTAACGAAACATAAGAGATCAAAAATTATAATCAAATATGCAACACAAGTTGCAGGGCAGTACAGGTAAGCTGTGAGTTTCTGAGAATACAGATCGACCTACTGCAATTGCGACACTTACATTTCCCTAAAAATCAACTAGGATGCTCCATTCAGCACCAGACGGATGCCATGAGGTGAATATCCCATAGACGTCCTTGTCCACTATCGACTCTCAACAGTAAAAAAACTCCACAGATAGGGGACGACTCAGTGCTATTGCCAAAGTGAAGAACCAGCATATTACTTACTTAATGACAAAACGGGAGAACGCAGCAGAAACTTCCCACTCATTGCATACGGAAAGCACCTTAAGAAACAAGACGTAATCATGTACGCTGTTGTATTGCTTTTGTGCCACATACGCACAGAAATACGATGTATACCTGTCCACAGGTAATGTATGAGAATCAAATGAAGCGTGAAGCTTAAAATAGGTGTTTGAAAATGACCCACAGTAAAAACTGGCAATTGCACAGATAATAAAAAGGATACAGCCTACTTGGGCCAAAAAAATATGGCCTACTTGGACCATGTTTTCATTCTCAAAACAAGAGGTTGGTACTGGCCTATACCAGCGTCTCACGGGTTGGTTAACCTCTCCACACCATGCACAGTGGCAGGGGGGGCTAATTCGGTGGGATATACGAAAAATCTGGACCGAAAGCAACCGAATTTCTCATGCTCCTAGGGCAGCATTACGTCATCCAGCGCTTTGATGTCAATCCAGGAAAGGCAAAAATGTCATGCTCATGCTCAGTTATTCTCTTGGGACGGCAGGCGGACAGGCGCTGGCTGTAGCCAACAAAAACATAGAGTGGGTCGTGGCCCCAGTTCTGCGAAACTGCTGAACTCCCTGGGTATGCTCGTCCCCCTAATGAAACTCACTGGCTGCCTTCTGCCGGTAAACAGAAACTAGTGGCTATTCCGGAAGCACACCTGCCCAGCGAGAAAAATGAAAATTTTTCCTCCCAAGCAAACAAGCCTAGAACTCACAATGAAACAACCAACAGTAGTGCCAGAAAAATGAAACAATATTGTTTAGCGACAGGCGACAGTCATGTCACGTCAGACCCGTTTGCTTCCCAACAAAAATATGATGCTCTTTACAAATAGTCACACGCACCTGATCATGATCAACTTTCCCTGCACCTGTAATGCGCAAAGACTGAAGTGGCAGGCTATATAGTGAAAATACAGCAACGAGAACACAGCCAACGGAGGCGGCCACACATTCAGAACAATGGGATGGAATTGCTCAAAGTTCACGACGAGAATGGCTTTCTGTGCGGTTTCCACGTTATTTTGCGTGAGGTCTAGATACTGATGATTAGAATTCTTGGAGCACAAGATGCTGATTTGCTACATTCACACGCTGCTGCAAATGGTCCCAGACATATTCTATCGAGTTAAGATCGCGTTCTTTAACAGGTCTGTCAATTTGCTGTAGGGTGCCTGAGTCTTCTACAGAGCAGCATGTGTGCAACTCTGTGAACAGTTTTGTCATCTGGGAACACAGGAGTTCCCATAGCAAGTTCTAGAAGAAAGAGGAACAGCGGGTCACCGAATATGCTGAAATATACATCCAGGTTCATGTTTGCGGTATCCTGAATGAGTGGGCGCATATCAGAATGCGAAAAAACACCCCTAAAACAACACAGAACCACCTGCAGAATGAACTGCACCATCCAGGCACTGTGGGTTAAATGCCTCATTGAGACGTTGATGCCGTCGACACGTCGCATCATTTGAAAAGACACAAAATCGCAATTCAATGGACAACACTACACGCTTCCAGTCAGGTACCGTCCAATTTCTGTATTGGTTAGCCTATAGAAGAAATGCAGATTTGTGTGCCAATGTGGGCTACAACATTCTACGATGTGCCCGTCACCAAATGTCAGTCCCGTGAAGTTCCGTTCTCAGTGTTCGCTCGCTGACTAGTCGGGAGGAACCGCCATTCGCTGGCAGTAGCAATACCTGTTGTGTCTGAAACCGACTGCTGTTGACAAAGCGTGATACTCGTTTGCGGTCCCTGTCATTTAAAATATTTTTGTGACCACTTTTCTTAAGCCGTGTTACACGGCACCATTTTTTCATTCTGTCGCGTCTCCACGTCAACCCATTTGACTGTCATGAATGCACACAGTTGACTGCTACGTAAACATAACTTCACTCACAGGACGTGCGTCATAAATGGAGGGCCATATGACGGTCTGGTAGTAGTTCTTTAGTATCTGCATCTCTCCAGAGCAACCATTCTGCTCTTTTGAGGGGTTGACTAATATTTTGTCCGATTAGTTTAATTCCTTAAGCACGTTCATATTTATATAATGGAAACTCAGAATATCGAGGAATATTTGTAGAGGTTCCCATAAATTTTCTGTCAGAAGAAACACGAATAGGAAACCTTTCACGTGATAGGGGAAGGTCATGTAGTATCGGACATGTAAGCTTTTTCGAAATTGTATTTTTTTGTGAGGGTTGCATAGTAACATTGTTCAGCCGAAACAGAGTAAACTGATCCCAATTCTCACGTTACCGGAGGGAAACGTCGTCTCTTACTGACTGGCAACTGGTACCTGAGGTAGTAGAACACAACGTAAGGCGTGGCCAAGCTCATTTTCTGATTAGTTATTGCTATGGCACCTGTCATGTAAAAAACTAGCTGCCAATCACTTTGTTATTCCGACCAGGTATAGCTTTCACAGATATAATCATGTGCAAGGAACCAAGTCCTTAATATCAGAGGTACTAACAAATGCACAAAAGCTTTGGTTATAATAATGTGAAGAATATGTCAAATCGGGCGCTCATCATCGTGCCGTACGTCAAACAGGTTATGCGAGGTGCATTCAAGTTCTAAGGCCTCCGATTTTTTTTTCTAATTAACTACTCACCCGAAATCGATGAAACTGGCATTACTTCTCGACGTAATCGCCCTGTAGACGTACACATTTTTCACAACGCTGACGCCATGATTCCATGGCAGCGGCGAAGGCTTCTTTAGGAGTCTGTTTCGACCACTGGAAAATCGCTGAGGCAATAGCAGCACGGCTGGTGAATGTGCGGCCACGGAGAGTGTCTTTCATTGTTGGAAAAAGCCAAAAGTCACTAGGAGCCTGCAGACGTACACATTTTTCACAACGCTGACGCCATGATTCCATGGCAGCGGCGAAGGCTTCTTTAGGAGTCTGTTTTGACCACTGGAAAATCGCTGAGGCAATAGCAGCACGGCTGGTGAATGTGTGGCCACGGAGAGTGTCTTTCATTGTTGGAAAAAGCCAAAAGTCACTAGGAGCCAGGTCAGGTGAGTAGGGAGCATGAGGAATCACTTCAAAGTTGTTACCACGAAGAAACTGTTGCGTAACGTTAGCTCGATGTGCGGGTGCGTTGTCTTGGTGAAACAGCACACGCGCAGCCCTTCCCGGACGTTTTTGTTGCAGTGCAGGAAGGAATTTGTTCTTCAAAACAATTTTCGTAGGATGCACCTGTTACCGTAGTGCTCTTTGGAACGCAATGGGTAAGTATTACGCCCTCGCTGTCCCAGAACATGGACGCCATCATTTTTTCAGCACTGGCGGTTACCCGAAATTTTTTTGGTGGCGGTGAATCTGTGTGCTTCCATTGAGCTGACTGGAGCTTTGTTTCTGGATTGAAAAATGGCATCCACGTCTCATCCATTGTCAGAACCGACGAAAAGAAAGTCCCACTCATGCTGTCGTTGCGCATCAACATTGCTTGGCAACATGCCACACGGGCAGCCATGTGGTCGTCTGTCAGCATTCGTGGCACCCACCTGGATCACACTTATCGCATTTTCAGGTCGTCATGCAGGATTGTGTGCACAGAACCCACAGAAATGCCAACTCTGGAGGCGATCTGCTCAACAGTCATTCGGCGATCCCCCAAAACAATTCTCTCCACCTTCTCGATCATGTCGTCAGACCGGCTTGTGCGAGCCCGAGGTTGTTTCGGTTTGTTGTCACACGATGTTCTGCCTTCATTAAACTGTCGCGCCCACGAGCGCACTTTCGACACATCCATAACTCCATCACCACATGTCACCTTCAACTGTCGATGAATTTCAATTGGTTTCACACCACGCAAATTCACAAAACGAATGATTGCATCTGTTCAAGTAAGGAAAACGTCGCCATTTTAAGTATTTAAAACAGTTCTCATTCTCGCCGCTGGCGGTAAAATTCCATCTGCCGTACGGTGCTGCCATCCCTGGGACGTATTGACAATGAACGCGGCCTCATTTTAAAACAATGCGCATGTTCCTATCTCTTTCCAGTCTGGAGAAAAAAAATCGGAGGCCTTAGAACTTGAATGCAACTCGTAATAGTTCAAAAATGGCTCTGAGCGCTATGGGACTTAACTTCTGAGGTCATCAGTCCCCTAGAATTTAGAATTAGTTAAACCTAACTAACCTAAGGACATTACACACATCCATGCCCGAGGCAGGATTCGAACCTGCGACAGTAGCGGTAGTTGTAATAGTTATTGCCTTTCACTTACTGTAGTGTGTTTCAATCGTATGGGGAAATACAGAGTAAAAGATAGTCGCTGCATATTTCAATGTAAACAGCATGTGGGTTTGAATTTATAATACAGCGTACACATAACTATCTGTGTGATATTCTGCGACTGTCGCTGATAACGTTATAGTCTACGGGAAAGTGTCGTTGTCGAGAATGTGAAAGTATACAGGATGATTTAGACTAATTTCTGGTGCGACAAACGGCAGTTTTCCCAAATGCAGTAAAACGCAGATGAGTAGGAAAAACAACCCTGTTCGGATACGGCATTAGTGGTGTGTTTCTCGGCAGTCACGTCGATTAAGTATGCAGACGTAACCTTGCAAGTCGATATGTAATGAAACGAGCGCATAACGCCACGCCGGCCGCTGTGGCCGAGCGGTTCTAGGCGCTTCAGTCCGGAACCACGTTGCTGCTACAGTCGCAGGTTCGAATCCTGCCTCGGACGTGGATGTGTGTGCTGTCGTTAGGTTAGTTAGGTTTAAGTAGTTCTGAGTCTAGGGGACTGATGACCTCAGATGTTAAGTCCCATAGTGCTTAGAGCCATTTGAACCATTTTTTGCATAACGCCGTTAGGGAAGCCCAATGGTCGCCTTCGTTTACTGGGAGAATTCTAGGAACGTGGAGTTCAGCTATAAAGGAGACAGCGTATAGAACAGTAGTGCGACCCGTTACTGAGTACCGCTAGAGTATTTGGGATCAAAATATAGAAGCAGTTCAGAGGCGGTTTGCGAGATTTGTTACTTTTAGGTTCAACCAACATGTTTCATGCATTCAAATCGGATTCCTTGGAGGGAAGACGACGCTCTTTACGCGAAGCAGTATCAAGAAAATTTAGAGAACCGGCATAAGAAGCTGACTGCAGAATGATTCTACTGCCGCCAACGTACATTTCACATGGGTCACGAATGTAAGATAAGAGACATTCCGCTACGGTCGCAGGTTCGAATCCTGCCTCGGGCATGGATGTGTGTGATGTCCTTCGGTTAGTTAGGTTTAAGTAGTTCTAAGTCTAGGGGACTGATGACTTCATAAGTTAAGTCGCATAGTGCTCAGAGCCATTTTTGAACCTGCTTCGGGCATGGATGTGTGTGATGTCCTTAGGTTAGTTAGGTTTAAGTAGTTCTAAGTCTAGGGGACTGATGACCTCAGGAGTTAAGTCCCATAGCGCTCAGAGCCATTTGAGCCATAAGAGACATTCAGGCTAGTACGGAAGCACACAGGCAGTCGTTTTTACCTCGCTCTAATTGTGACTAATAGGAGAGGGAACGGTTAGTAGTAGTAGTACAAGTTATCCCCCGCCATGGCTTGTGGTGTATGTTTGTAGACATAGATATACAGGATGATTCAAAAGTAATTGTACACACTTCGTGGGTGTTATGTGTAGATCAAAATAAGAGTAAAATGTTAAATAAAGTTTTGTCAGAAAACGCTTCATTTCCGAGTTACGATGCACAATATCATTTGAGTTAGGCTTTACATTACGGGCCAGTACAGACTTTTGGCGTACCGTGTTCGCCTGCATACCGACTGGGGTTGCTTTGTCGACGGAGTCCCTGCACGTTTCAGTGGCTACGCAAGGGAGTATCCCAGAGCTGTTTATCCCGGTAAGTGGACAGCTCGTGCAAGACCAGTTCCTTACTCGGCCAGATCTCCGGATCTCGACCCCTGGATTTCTACCTTTGGTGCTGTCTCATGGGGCTCGTGTAAGGTGTTGCAATTGAGACAGTGTAGTACAACTACAGCAGCGAACTGAAAATGGCTGTGTCGCTGTGGAGAATGAGATGAACGGAACCTCCAACATTCCGAGAGCTGTAAGAAGTTTGAACCATGACCTTCGTGTCGTTGCTTTCGGAGAAGTATTAATTTTATGTTGTACCTGTGATCCCTACTCTACTGTATAACTCTGAAATAAAGTAAATTCAGAAAAACTTTATTTAACGTTTTACTCTTGTTTTGAAGCATACATTACACCACGAAGTGTGTACAGATTTTTTGAATTACCCTGTAGATGTAGAACGAAGAATTATTGTGATTTTTATTTTTACTATTTGCAGCAGGTGAGACATAGATAGCTATACGGGGTAACTGAAAAGAAGTGTCTTGTATTTTAAGAGGAGATAGTTCTGGTCAAGCTCCTTTAAAAGTGTGTCCAGAAACAAATACTTGTAGGCACATGGATCATACAAACACATTGAGCATACTGTTGACACTACAGAAAGTCCTCAATGTGGTTAACACTCAGTCCTACACATTTTTCAGTGTTCCTGAAAGAATCACAAACGCATGCGTACATACCTTGTCGTAGTACGGGTTATTCCTCGCTGTGTATAGTCGCTACTGCTGTACCCCCGTTCTTTTACCGCATCTGTTTATGCTGTCTTCTCTTTTTTTTTGGGGGGGGGGGCAATTCTAAGGCCGCGAAGTGACTCTGGAATGTATCACACCAACACGTTCATAAATCAAACTGGTCGCTACTAGGCGGTAAAACCTAGAAACTTACTGCGTGTTGAATCAGATGCTCACAACATCTCAATACAAAACTTGTTGCTTAAACGTAATAGTCAATACCTTGCCTGAACTTATTAAGCCTGCATATTAGAGTCACATTAAAACTCACGATGCAAGTTAAATAATATCGATAATTTATTTCAACTGCTCTCACTGTAAATACTAACAATTAATTGGCTTAACCATTACTCTTGATGAGCCACCACAAGGCACAGCACCAGTTTATGGAATCTAGCACTGTTCCTGCTATGTATGTGTGTGTGTGTGTGTGTGTGTGTGTGTGT
Source organism: Schistocerca piceifrons (assembly GCF_021461385.2). Taxonomy (NCBI): domain Eukaryota; kingdom Metazoa; phylum Arthropoda; class Insecta; order Orthoptera; family Acrididae; genus Schistocerca; species Schistocerca piceifrons. The sequence goes on along the minus strand of NC_060142.1, from coordinate 207,730,149 downwards.
GTGTGTGTGTGTGTGTGTTTGTGTGTCGGCGCACAAGCGATACGTCACCCAGTATCTTCGTGCGTAGGACACGTCCTGCCTCACCGGGACCACCTCTAGAAGTAGCTTAGGATTACAAATACGCCGTAAGATTTCATGTCCGCCGATGTGTAACAGCTCAGTTTTGAAGTGCAGCCAATCGGCGTTCGTGAAATTCGCCTTCTCTCAGAAGGGCACTGCTCAATCTACATTAAATTTTCCTTCTGCATCCACAAGACAATCTGTATCTATTGGGCAGCGGAAAAAGCACTTTAAAGCAGCTCTTGTAGAAAAAGAATGAAATGAGATGACAGAAGTCTACAACAAAAGCATTACATTATGTAACATTAGAAGAGGAAGTAAAATAGATACTCAAAAAAGGCAAGCGGGACGTGGAGAGCTGTGATAGACTTGTGAAAATTGGGGCTCCCTCAAAGGGTGGTACTTAACATGTGCCGGCCGGAGTGGCCGAGCGGTTCTAGGTGCTACAGTCTGGAATCGCGCGACCGCTACGGTCTCAGGTTCGAATCCTGCCTCGGGCATGGGTGTGTATGATGTCCTTAGGTTAGTTAGGTTTAAGTAGTTCTAAGTTCTAGGGGACTGATGACCTCAGAAGTTAAGTCCCATAGTGCTCAGAGCCATTTGAACTTAACATGTAAATTGTTCAATCGGTTTGTGAGGCGAGAAGAAATATCAACAGTGGTGTGCGTCATACATATTTGCTACCTGTAAAAAATGATACAAGAATCACCTGAGCAATTATAGGGGGAATGGTGTTATGACATCTGTCAGCAGGCGTTTTAGCGCTATACTGAAAAACTCGTTGAAGAATGAAATTGAGAGAAAATTGCGAGAGTATCAGGCAGGTTTCACGGTTGGGCGATCTTGTAAGAATCGTATTGTTAGCCTTATACAAATAAATGAGAAGGTGCATCCTAATGGCCAGGGAGTACACCTATTACGACGGCTATTCAGAAAGTGAGGTCCGATTGGTCGCAAAATGGAAACCACTATGAAAATCAAAATTGTTTTATTTACAACAGTTAGCAACACCTTCCAGCTACTCTCTACATATTCGCTTAGGCAGCTGTCGTAGCGTTGTACAAACTTCCCAGCAGCTTTCCGACAATTCTCTATGCTGGTCTACAGCTCGTTGTCTGCGCCGAAATCCTGCCTTCATAGCCAGTGGTTCATGTGAGCATTGATGAAACCCGGGGAAGCCAACTACAGGCTGTATGGCAGGTGATCAAACACTTCCTATCAAAAAAGCTGCACCAGCACCTTCATTGCTCCTACAGAGCGCAGCCGAGAATTGTCATGAAGAAGAAAACGCATGACAGTTATGTTATGTGGGCTGCATAGCTTCAGGCGAATTTTCTCACCAGCCCGGCCTACTTGGCGGGAAATATTATTTTCTAAGAATCTTAACGTGCTCACTGTGAGGTCAGAACTGAAAATAGAGATGTGACATAATCGTTTTGTGGAGCAGGACAATATCGAAAGAAACAAAGAAGAGAATCCTGCAAAGAGTGATGGGAAGTATACTAACATACTGTGCAGAAGAATGGAGCCAGGGGGAGCAGCAGACAAGTAGAGCACGGTCAGTAGAGACGGATGGAATAAGGAGGGCAACCACGATATCCAAGACAAAGGAAGAAGAAACGAGGAGATTCGGAAAAGATTGGAAATTGCAGCAACCAGTCGTGCAAAGAGTTGAGAACAGGTCTCTTCAATGTTATTGCCAGGTATGGCGAATGGAGCAAGGAAATGGACAAAAGCAATCTGGAATGGCCGCCGCCGGGAAGGAGGGAGCGCGGAGGGCCGAAAATAACATGGAGAGCGGAAGTAGTTGGAATAGTGAGGAAGACAGACCTGAAAGAGAAATACTGCAGTGGTCGTGACTGCGGGCGGATAGGAGAATAGGGCAACTGTTGAAGAGTAAAAATAAGTATAAATATACAGGATTTATCGCACACAAGTGCAGATATTTTTGCATGTAGTGACTTAATACATTACACACGTCACTCTGGTAGTTGTTTTTTTCTCTATATCTAACGATCTTCTAGCAAATACGTCACGTAATTTACTTCCTGATGTTTTCTCCACGGTCGTAACTGCACCACTCAACGGACTGCGCCTGTCAGTACAGACTAATTATTTGCCATCCACTCGTCCACACTCCAGACCTGCTGCCCAGGGGAAAATAAGCGATAACGGCTTGCTCTTGCCGTCTGTACTTCGAGGTACTAACCAACCTAACAACATATGACTCGTAAAACCTATAATTATTAGCTGCAAATGACGTAAATACTGGTGTAATATTGTCCAGTACAGAAATATCTACACTTATACCCCTTACACCATATATAATCGATTCACTGTCTGTTGGGTCCGTCTGCTTAGCTGGGTGGTTACGTGCTTGCCTCCCATGCAGCGAGCTCGGGTTCTCTTCCGGTCCGAGTTGGGTATTTTCTCCGCTCGTGGACTGGGTGTTGTGTTGTCATCATCATCTCATCTTCATCTCCGACACGCATGTGGCCCAATAAAGTGTCGAATGAAATAAGACTTGCACTCGGCTGCCGAACTTCCCCGGATGGGACCTCGCGGCCAACAATGCCATTCGCTCATTCGTTCATTCACTGTCTGTTGGGACGGATTATGGTAGGTTCATTTCTAGGTCGATCACCAAGTATATTACATATATAAATGTAATTGGCGTTTCACGCCAAGCTTTGTTCCCAACCCCGAAACCTGCCAACACCGCGCATAAAGACGACTGAAGACTAATATTTGTGTTCCAGGAAATTAGAAACCGTCTCACCCTCTCCCACTGAGGCAATTCGCTATGACTCAACACAGTTTAATTTAAACATTCACGGAATGCTTGCTCACAACTCATTTCGACTGTCCCTCAGACAAGATGGAAACAAAATCAATAGGAGCTCCCTTCGACGTTGGATTGAGAATGCTTATAACAAACTGCGCAGCTGGACTGCGCAGTACGTCGTTGCATGCTGTACTGCCCACGTAATTTCACTTCAAAAGGAATCACGGCCGTTAGTTTATGAGAACAAACCTACACATGGACAGAAGAGTCATTGTTACTACGACTCTAATCATAAAAACCTGTTTAAGCCGGATAATTTATGCATTTATGCCCTAGTACCACGACTACGTATTAGTTGTTTCTGTTACGACAAGGCGGTGGTGCGCGGTGTCGATTGGTGGGAAGAGCAATGCACTGGACCTGCGCGCCGGGCACGTGGGTCCCCGCTTTGAGATTTTTCGCTGTTTATCATCGCCGCTGCTTGCATCGCCGCGCGATATGTATAGGGACGGTATAAATAGACCTGAGACACGTAGGCAACAAAAACACGGCATTCCTGCCGCCGCCGCCGGCTGCTTGCGCCCCAGGAATTCCTCGAATCGCTGCGGCCCTCTGTTTGACTGTTTTCCGAATAATCCCCCAATAAAATGTCTGGTCCCATTCCTATCGTTCCTCCGGTCGGTTGCCCAGCCTTCGCCCGAGTAAAGATCGTATTTAATATCTCTGACGTATTCAACACACCTCATAGCGAGCCGTGTTTACGTGGAATTACAGCTTCTTTGTGCGGACTGTAATGTACGCCTGTGTCATTCATTTGTTTATATCGACTGATCACTACAAACGCTGCGGAAAGGCTACCTACGAAGGTCTGCCAAGAGAAGTGACTGCTTGGCAATGAGTGCAGTGGCTCGCCCTGTTGTTATTGTTTGCCTTAGACAGGGGGTAATTAGGGAACTTAGCGAAAATGTAAAATAGAGTATAACGAAGATTTTTCATAGCAACTTTATTCCCAATCGCAGGGAATGAGTACAGATGTAGGAGAAGGATGGATATAACAGCCACCCTAAGGTTTGGTAATATTTCTACTAACTTTTAATCGATCTAGTAATTCCAAATTCGCGGGGTGTACATATTAGACTAACCTCCTATCGACCTGATTTTTTGCATTCTATTTGGACGAAAGTAAAGCACCTAAATAATCAATAATCATACAAATAAACCAAATGTCCATTGTGCCCGGATGGGTAGGGCATAGTGGACACACAGCTAAAAAAGAGTTAAATAAACTGAGAAAACCGATTTAATTTTGAAAATATGTATTGAAAGAAAATGGAACTTATTTATTACATGTTGATAGTAAAATATTAACTGCACACTATAATTATCATTCGTTTTTTAGGGTTCCCTGCCTCATTCTGTAAAAGCAGACCACTTATATAGGTTCGCCATGTTGGCCACCAGTCTGTCTGCCCGACTGTTAAGAACCCTTTTTCGCAGGAAAGAGTTGATGTATCAAGCGTAAATTTCTATCGCACATTAAGGCCGATGGTCGCTTGGCGGTGTGAAAAGTTTTAACTTCTAAGCCAATTCAATCAAACGATACGACTATATACGTCCATATTTTGATACTCGAAAAACCTATAGGGTACGTCCCGTTCACCTAGAATCATGAAATTTGACAAGAAGCAACTTATCGCAGTACAAGTAAAGGAAAAAATTTGGAAATTCTTAATTTGTAATTATATAATACGAAAAATATTTCTCTTGTCATTTGTTATTCGACATCAAACCTGAAATTAAAACATTCTCTGAAGTTCTGGAATCCTTGGGACTGATATCGTACTAGCATCAATGCCGGTAACAGGTAAAAATCGTAAATACCCTCAATTCCCGGAATGGATAAATTGTCTATATACATAATCAATTTTGTACAGAACCCTCAGTGCCGAGTCATGGCCATTTTTTAAAAGAAACAAATTCGTTGTCTCTATAAAGGAAAACTAAAATGGTTCTAAAAATTTTAGGCACAGTTTTTGTATATAGAGGCATTTTCGTCTTCACTAATAGCAGCTCATGTTCGTGTGCTCACGTCGCACATCCTGGGCACTTGGCCTCAACCTCAACGATGGAGACCTTTTCTTGAAACCATCAATCCACATCTTTCCGATCATTCTGGTCGTCTTACTAAAACCATGAGGAAGGTTATTCCCCTAGGCCAGTTGAATTACTGAACATCACATATCATTAACTGTCATTCCGAAAAATCTTTCCAACAGCAGGAGATGGTTCTAAATTTCCTTCTCTTGTTTTGAAGTAAAAACGGACTGAAATTCCCCCAATACCTTTCCTCTTCAGCTTATTCCTTGGATCTCGATAGGTAATTGCAATAGTTTTGAAAGCAATGTCGTCCTTCACTCACTATTGATATCTCCATGTCGCATGGGTCCCATGACTGACGTTTTACTTTGTGCTTGTATGTGTACGTCATCGCTGTATGGGAATAATTAATTATTTTTATTATTTTGTAATAATTATTGTTGCGTAAATATTACATTTACTATTTATTACTAAAATTAGTATTATATATTATTATTTATAATTAATTGTAGTTACATTCAATAACTGTTATCGCAGATAACAGTAAAAATGGAAGAAAGAAAGCGGCGGTCATATTGGCCACTGGGTGGCCAATGTACCAGTCTAGAAACCATTCCACAGAAGTTGTTGGCGACGGCCTCCGATGAAGCAATCGTCGACATAGTAATTTGTCGCTAAGTAACCACTCTTTCAACACCATTATGCTGGTAAAACCTAACGTGTTACGTAAATTTGTAATAATTACATAAAGTGAGAATCTACCATACATCACATGGTCACAAAACGATACAAAATTTCACTGTTAGACAACTTAATAATCTGCGGCTCCTTCAGATGACTAAGCGTAACGGAGGGCGTTTCGAGTAACACCTTTACGCAGTTGCCGTACAACTGCAGCACTACATAGACTCACAGATTCAAATGGCTATTACGACCATTATTACCGCCCTTCCCGTACCACGTGTGGGAATAAGTCATGGATTAGGCACTGAGTATCATATTCATACCGAGCTGCTCTTCCGCGAGCCCCCAAAACTGCATTAAGAAGCGTAGAACTTACGTCACGTTGGTATTGTTCCGGAAAGGTATTGAGCACTGCATCTTGCATTGCTACGTAAAATTTGGCACAGGGTTCATCGAACGAAAACACATATCGACAGCGCTACATAAATGTTTGCTTGGTTGATTTGACGAAATCGACCCGAGGTCTCGAATCCGCTGGAGTTTTCATCAAGTAACCTGCATGCAAACGAAGAGTGGTGAACGGTTGCATTATCCTGCTGGAATATGGTATGTCCTTCAGGGTACTCAGATGCTAGAAATTATTGCAGAAGGCCTGGAAGAGTGTGCACATAACGGAGAAATCCAACTGGTTCCTGCAGTGGACAATGGGGAATAATTGCGAACATGTGAATAACTGAGCCACCTCCTGGACACGCACGATCCATATCCTCATGGGACGTTCGGCACACTCTTTCCCGCCCATCAGCTCAATACAATTGGAACCGTGATTCATCGGGCCGAGCTAAACGCCTCCACTGTCTCATGGTGCAGTGGTGTTGTTTGCAGTATCACGCCAGTCGTCGAGGTCTGTTTCGACGTTTCAGCAAAGGGACTCTCGTTGATCGTCGACTGCTGAAGTCTTACCTTACAGTCGCGGTAGAAAGGGGTTACTGGCACCCTTCATCCAAATCGGCGGCGATCTCACTGTACACCGTCAGTTGCCTGATATGGCTTTGCGAAAACGACATGACGCTCGTCTGTCGAACACTTCTAGTCGTTCTGCGCGGTAGTTTACGCGTGTGGCAACAGTCTCTGGGGTATTGGAGATCCACGCTACACATTGTTCGCTTCAGCTGCAACATTCGGGCGACTTACAGGCACATACCGTTACATTTACAAAGAAAATTTCCTGTGCCTCCGTACGTATCAAGTGTTTCAGACTCCACGGGATTTATTATTATTACTCCTTCCCATTGTCAGTCGTGTAGTTGATGGCGTTTTCGTTAAATATACGCGATATCGGTCTGTACGTGGCCAGTACCTGATCGATTGTTGTACGAGAGAATGTTTCCATTCGTCGCCCACTCTGCTCTCTTAAGCTTCTTGAAGACTAGATTCCATGCAGTGTTCGCGTAGCCGGTCCTCAGTTGGTTATTGCTTATAAATAGCTCTTAGCTAAGTGTTTACGAGTTACATAGTATGTAGGCATGATCTGGCTATCGGAGGATATATTTACGGAGACCGAGGTTTGGGTTGTAATTGACTTGTAACATGCTGTTACTACTACGATAATATTACGTCTAGGTGTATTGTAAACAGTCCGGCCACATTAAAGTGACCACCTCTCAAAAGCCTGGATATCCACCTTTTGCGGCGCGGACGTGCAGGAAGAGAGTCTATGAGGTTCCCAAAAAGCTACCGACAGAGACGTGCAGCCTTGCCGACCCGAGTGCCATTGCCAATTGTGCTGGGTTTCTCTGTTGAGGATACATTGCAGGAGCAGGCCGATCGAAGTGGACCGACATATTAACGTTTGGGTTTCAATCCGGGGTTTTAGTGGCCTTGGGAGTACAGTAAACACATTCTGGTACTCTTCGAACCCCCATGTGCACTGCGCACTATCCTGCTGTTAGGTGCCATCATGCCGAGGAAAAACCGAATTGTACATAGGGGTGGACATGGTCACCAATGGAAGATACTCACTTGTGTTGATCCGTTGTGCCTTCCAGAATGACGAGATCACCCAGGGGATGACACGAAAACATTCGACCATAATGCTACCTCCTCCGGCCTGAATCTTTGCGACGAATGGTGCAGGGTCGTACACGCCAAAGGCCATCTGTCCAAAAGAGATAAAACTTGATTCATTTGAAAAGGCCACCTGTCGACACTCAGTAGACGTCCAGCTCCGGGACTGGCGTGCAAATTCCAGCCATCGTTGCCAATGAACAGCAGTCTGTATGATGGCGTCAAACAGACACCTGCTGTGGAGGCCTAAAAACAGCAACGTTCGCTGAAAGGTCTTTGAGGAGACACCGTGGGTAGTACCTTGGTACTCAGTAGACGTCCAGCTCCGGGACTGGCGTGCAAATTCCAGCCATCGTTGCCAATGAACAGCAGTCTGTATGATGGCGTCAAACAGACGCCTGCTGTGGAGGCCTAAAAACAGCAACGTTCGCTGAAAGGTCTTTGAGGAGACACCGTGGGTAGTACCTTGGTTTATTGGGTGGTCAGACGCTCAACAGTTGCACACTGATTCGCCCGCACACATCTCCACAATCGTCGGTCACCCCTGTCATACGAGGTGCGACAATAAAGTAATGAGACTGATGTGAAAAAAAATGTTGCTTACCGTTTCAGTCAAGTTTAGTGTTGTCTCCTTCCAAGTAGTTCCCTTCTGATTGCACGCACTTTTTCCAGCGCTTCTGCCATTGATAGTAACATTTCTGGAACTCATCTTCTGTAATATCCTCCAAGACCCTCGCCACAGCTTTTTGGACACTTTGTGTTGTTTGAAAATAGTGTTGCTTGACCGCCGTTTTGACTCTTGGAAATAGAAAAAAGTCGCACGGAGCTATATCTGGTGAATAAGGTGGCTGTGGTAGTACTGAAATTTGTTTTGAGGTTAAAAATTGCTTTACTGACAGAGAAGTATGGGACGGCGCATTATCGTGAGAATTCAGTTGTCAGCAATGTTGGCACGGACACGAAGAACTCTTTTACGAAGTCTTTCTAAAGTTTCTTTGTAGTAATATTGGTTAACTTGTAACCTCCCCTCATAAAAAATATTAAGTATATTCACATTTAGTGTAACCTCCCAACATTTAAAAATATATAATTATATCATTCATTCACATTCAGTATAACCTACCAACAGATAAACTCCGTGACCTACCAATACTAAAAATGTGACTAATCTCTCAATAAAATTGTGGCTCACTTATAACCTTTCAATAATTGACTGTGAATCTAAACTGGTAAATTTGGACGTCAGCAGTGCTGCGTCATGGCCCTGAAAGATCATTCTGAATAAACTGAAAATTCTTACCTCAATAAGGTCGCCGGATAACGCGTATATATCTGCTCCTATAAGAATTTTTTCTGGCACAGCCCAGTGCAATGCTGGCCGATAGATTTGTCACGTATAAAAAGAAACAACTGATTTTTCTCTACAATAATCGAGATGACCATGGATTGGAGAAATTAGTAAATTCTTTAAATTGAGATGAATGATTGTCAAAAGTTAATTTTTACAAGGAAGATTATTATTAAGAGATTTTTCAAAAACATTTACATGGGACTTGATATAACAATAGTACATATGTGCGAGGCTGCTTTTACCTTATGCTACATCGCTCAGGCACCGCCATCGCTCCCCACGACCGGTCCAGCCAACTCGATACACCAGACTCCTAGCTACTACTTACTACTACTGCCACACGGTTCCTACTGCATACAACACTGCTCTCTGGTCTGAGATTCTCTTACAGCTTACATATCGCTGGCAGTGTGTGAGCAATCCATCGAAATTACATCTGCTCGAGTGCGCTAGCAATAAATTCCTTAGTCATGGACCTCTTACAAACTATTTGTCCAGGAGGCACCCACTCTTTATGAACAATTCCCTTGGAATCAAAGAAGCACACAAGCATGCATTTCACTTTTGCCTTTGACATGCGAGCTTTTTTTGGTCTTGGTGATCCCTTTGAACACCATTGCGAACTTGGGCGTTTTGTCTCTAGATCGTACTGAAAAAACCAACTTTCATCACCAATGATAACACGGCTCAACAATTCTGGATTGATTGCTGCTCGCTCTAACAGATCGGCTGCCACATTTTTCCGTGTTTCTCGCTTTTGTGGTGAGAGACTTTTAGGAACCATTTTTGCACAAATCTTTCTCATACCAAGATCTTCAGTTATTATTGGACGAACCGTTTCTCGATTGATGTTGAGTTCTTCTGCAATCATTTTCACTGATAACCTTCGGTCAGACCGTCTGAGTTCACGCACGCTGGCCAAGTTGACATCCGTCGATGAGGCTGATGGTCGTCCACTGCGGTGTTCATCTTCAAAATTCGTTCTGCCTTCACTAAACATTTTATGCCAACGAAAAACTTGAGCTCTTGACATCACCTCCTCTCCAAAAGACTTTTGAAGCTTACTATAAGTTTGCGTCGCGTTTTCGCCCTATGTAACGCAAAAAGAAATGGCATACCGTTGCGCAATATTATGCGGATCCATTTCCGTGACGAGAGGCACAAACACGTGTTAACTTGTTACGGAACAACTCACGACTGAGCAGTTGCATCGATGTGCAACTTGGACTAGAAGCAACTTATAGACCAAGGTCAAAGATATTGTGCCTGCGCAAGCCTGCAGGGTTGCCACATCTTGCAAAGAAAATCAGTGTCATTACTTTATTGTCGCATCTCGTATATGGCTCGTGGTACTCAACAGTTGCCTCAGCGCCGGTTTTTGGTAGCGCCATTTTGCCATGTACGGTAGACTTTAACCAAGGCGACATGTAAAGTGTTTAAAACTTAGCCTTTTCGAAAATGCTTCCATCCTTAACCTGAAATTCAATGACCATGCTCTTTTGTATTGCAGATAAATCGCTCAGTTTCCGCATTATGACAACGCATACTGTTTTTCCGCGTTTCCGCGACACGTTTTATATATTCTCTACTGCTAGTGTTGCCACGTGCCGTCTATGAGTGGTCATTGCACGTTGACGTCGAACACATGCGGGATTACAGTCATGTGAGTGGACCGTATATATGCATTACTTATAAGTCCATGACGTGGATGAATCCTGCAGTATTGTTTGAGTATCGAAAATCCGTACCAGACACATAAGAAATTTGTTTTCTTTTTCATATAGATGGGCTAGTCGCCAAACCATCCGAACGAAAAGTTTTTAACGCAGCTCAGAGGTTTTCCTTGAAATAAGAATTCATTCCTGGCTGTCCATCCAAAAGTGCTCACTCGAACGGTACTGTAAATGTACTGGGTGTTCTGAGTATCACGTCGTTCACCGGCCTCAAAAATTGCCCGATATTTGAGCGTTGGAAGACCTGCTGCTTCAAAAATCAGTTAAATGTTCTTATAATCGAGACAAAACGTTCGGAATGCAACATTGTTGTTGTGCGCCTCAGATATCTTGTCGGCTCTCTGGGAGGTGTCGTGAGTAATTAGCGATACGCTGTACTTGTCATAGGTCGTATATGCTTTTGGCGTCGTATACCTCTCTAGTTCGAGGTTATCCAGAATTAGTTAGGCACCAGTGACGCCAAGACAGGCAGCGCAGCCGGCCGCGGTGGCAGTGCGATTCTGGCGCTGAAGTCCGGAACCGCAGGACTGCTACGGTCGCAGGTTCGAATCCTGCCTCGGGCATTGATGTCCTTAGGTTAGTTAGGTTTAAGTAGTTCTAAGTTCTAGGGGACTGATGACCCAAGATGTTAAGTCCCATAGTGCTCAGGGCCATTTGAACCATTTTTGAACAGGCAGCGCAACTGCGTAGGAACAACGCCGTCATTCGCCCTGCAGTCAGTAGTTACCGTGGTATAATGAGCAGGGTGTACTCGTCCAGAGAGTTCCTGGATTGTGATCTGGCTCGAAATGGTTCTGAACACTACGGGACTTAAGCATCTGAGGTCATCAGACCCCTAGAACTTAGAACTACTTAAACCTAACTAACCTAAGGACATCACACACATCCATGCCCGAGGCAGGATTCGAACCTGCGACCGTAGGAGCTGCGCGGTTCCAGATTGAAGCGCCTAGAACCGCTCGACCACCGCGGCCGGCTCTGAGGCTCGAACTCCGAGTAAATTTTATTAAACTGTATGACCACGAGACCACGCATTCGTACACCACGCCTTAGTTTCTAGCACGAAACGAATACGCAAGAAGCACTAAATAAAAGGGAAAAAATCCAATAATTAAATGGTATACGGTCCTTTTTGAGAGTACAGGTAGACCGATGAACAATGCAGCCGACCTTGGCCCCGTAGGTGCAAAAATGGTCCCAAAAGGACAGCACCGACAGTGAAGCGATTGCGCCAGACAGGCACGAGCAAATGGATTCCGTCTGCGGCCGGCGGTCGTGTCCAAATGTCTGGCGCGGCTCGCGCCACGTGTGGACGCGGACAATTGAAGAGCGCTAATGAGCGAGCCGCTCGCCGCGCCCCTGGCTCGTCCGCACGTGCCAATCAGCGGACCAATCTCCTGTCGCGGCCGCAGCGCCCTGCAAATAGACCAGTAGGAAATAGTAATTTGCCCACCCTGCCCATGTCCCTGCGGCCTTTCCCACTTCACGGGCACACCCTATTTCCTTTCGACCACATAGCGGTAGATAGGAACGGTACGATTTCATTGTCAGGAACTATTTGCTGTCCCCAGAGAATGCTCTAAAAGAACTAACTTTGCCCCTACCGTAAAACGCATTTGTCTTTCGCTGAGAATGAACAGGTAAGTGCATGGTTTATCGGATTTGCCTCTAAATAATGTACCCGTCCTCCAACCAGCAGATGTTTTGTGGGCTGAAATATCGCAGTCAGATTTGTTTCACTCAAAAGTCTTTGGGGTTGTGATTTTTTAAATCTAACTCTAAATCAGTTTAAACCATCAGAATTCTAATTTATGGATGTTAACTTCAAGCGACTATTACTGTGACAATTTTTCGTAATATATGGAAGGATAGGAAAACAGCATTCAGTCGCAATTCCACTGGATTTCCTTCATTATTCTTTCGTATCTAGCTTTCAGCTATACGTAATGGTCTTCAGTGCTAAAATACAAGAGAATTACATAATCAGAATTAATTTGCACAGAACAATAAGTAAAACACTATATTATCCAATAAAAACGACCCATTTCAGTCAATACACCATTTGAGTGAATTATAACTCCCAGCAGTATATGTCATCATATGAGTTAACTAGTGTACTGTCAGAAGGAAACTGAGGTTGTCCTTTACAACAAGTGCAGCAGACTCAGTCTGCGTCACGTAGTGTAAGGAAGGCCCTCTGTATTCCAAAAACTAACGAACACATTTTCTTTCTGACATATTAGTTAAAAACCAATTTCATTAAATAAAATCAGTAAACTTATTTGCATATCACCTTTAAAATGCATCAGGAAAAGCCGATTTACAATGTATTTATTCATATGTTAGCAGTAAACTATCTACCAAATCGTATGCGATAGATCATTAATTAGTTCATACAGCAGTCCCCTACAAAATATTACATCACATTCGACCTAAAAATTACAAATTCTTTGAAGATTGCCTTGATAAAATACAGTGTAATTACATACCAATTGGAATTCGTCAACAGCCAAAACCTAGGGTAGTCGCTAGTGTCATGGTGGTTAAGTGATCCACTAAATAAGTAATTTAAAAAATATATAAAAGTTCATACAAATCGTTTTTTAAAGATCTGTTAACATCATAATAAAATACTGAAGATCAACACGACAGGTCTACTTTAAACTGGTAAAATTAATAAAAACCTACTAACGCCCTCTATTGATGCAATTTTCTTACATAACATACGATTTAGCTCCAATTACGGAGCGCTGCTTGCAAAGAACGCTATAACACATTGCCTTATGCTTAGCCCCTAAGGCTAATAGTTGAATGATGTTTTACTTGTTTGGTAATAAAACCGATACAGCATAGGATAGTACCAATAAAAAGGAAGACAAGCCGATCCACAGATAATAGTAAGTAGTGTTCACACATACTACCATGCTTAGTGTTGTCATATTTAAGACAGGCCAGCCTTCCAAAATTAATGCCCTTCTGGGTCGTGACATCTCCTGTCCTATAGAGAGAGACCATTGAGAAGCTCCCGAAACCGGGTCGTTTTCACTGGCATTTGCGCGTCGAGCAGGTGAACGCTACGTGACCTCGGATAGCAGTATATCGTCCTCTATTGCAGGAGGTCCATGAATCTGCCCTTCTTAGCTTTGTGCAACAACTTGTTGTAAACAACAATAAGTGCAGTTACCTTCTGCCTCTACACCAATAATGTTCAAAAATGGTTCAAATGGCTCTGAGCACTATGGGACTTAACTTCTGTGGTCATCAGTCCCCTAGAACTTAGAACTACTTAAACCTAACTAACCTAAGAACATCACACACATCCATGCCCGAGGCAGGATTCGAACCTGCGACCGTAGCAGTCCCGCGGTTCCGGACTGCGGGCCTAGAACCACTAGACCACCGCGGCCGGCCTACCAATAATGTCATATGGTGACATGTACTACTAGAAGTTATAACTCACTCAAATGGTATGCTAACTAAAATAGATAATTTTTATTGGATAACGTGGCGTTTCATTTATTGTTCTATGCAAATCAGTTCTGATTCTGTAATTTTCTTGTAATTTAGCACTTAAAATGACTATTTATGGCTGAAATCTAGATATGCAAGACCGATAAAAATACTACCTGGTGTTTACCTACGTTTCAGCGTGGCTAACCACGCCTTCTTCAGAACAAATATAAAACATCTTGAAACTTCCTGGCAGATTAAAACTGTGTGCCCGACCGAGACTCGAACTCGGGACCTTTGCCTTTCGCGGGCAAGTGCTCTACCAACTAAGCTACCGAAGCACGACTCACGTCCGGTACTCACAGCTTTACTTCTGCCAGTACCTCGTCTCCTACCTTCCAAACTTTACAGAAGCTCTCCTGCGAACCTTGCAGAACTAGCACTCCTGAAAGAAAGGATATTGCGGAGACATGGCTTAGCCACAGCCTGGGGGATGTTTCCAGAATGAGATTTTCACTCTGCAGCGGAGTGTGCGCTGATATGAAACTTCCTGGCAGATTAAAACTGTGTGCCCGACCGAGACTCGAACTCGGGACCTTTGCCTTTCGCGGGCAAGTGCTCTACCAACTGAGCTACCGAAGCACGACTCACGTCCGGTACTCACAGCTTTACTTCTGCCAGTACCTCGTCTCCTACCTTCCAAACTTTACAGAAGCTCTCCTGCGAACCTTGCAGAACTAGCACTCCTGAAAGAAAGGATATTGCGGAGACATGGCTTAGCCACAGCCTGGGGGATGTTTCCAGAATGAGATTTTCACTCTGCAGCGGAGTGTGCGCTGATATGAAACTTCCTGGCAGATTAAAACTGTGTGCCCGACCGAGACTCGAACTCGGGACCTTTGCCTTTCGCGGGCAAGTGCTCTACCAACTGAGCTACCGAAGCACGACTCACGTCCGGTACTCACAGCTTTACTTCTGCCAGTACCTCGTCTCCTACCTTCCAAACTTTACAGAAGCTCTCCTGCGAACCTTGCAGAACTAGTACTCCTGAAAGAAAGGATATTGCGGAGACATGGCTTAGCCACAGCCTGGGGGATGTTTCCAGAATGAGATTTTCACTCTGCAGCGGAGTGTGCGCTGATATGAAACTTCCTGGCAGATTAAAACTGTGTGCCCGACCGAGACTCGAACTCGGGACCTTTGCCTTTCGCGGGCAAGTGCTCTACCAACTGAGCTACCGAAGCACGACTCACGTCCGGTACTCACAGCTTTACTTCTGCCAGTACCTCGTCTCCTACCTTCCAAACTTTACAGAAGCTCTCCTGCGAACCTTGCAGAACTAGCACTCCTGAAAGAAAGGATATTGCGGAGACATGGCTTAGCCACAGCCTGGGGGATGTTTCCAGAATGAGATTTTCACTCTGCAGCGGAGTGTGCGCTGATATGAAACTTCCTGGCAGATTAAAACTGTGTGCCCGACCGAGACTCGAACTCGGGACCTTTGCCTTTCGCGGGCAAGTGCTCTACCAACTGAGCTACCGAAGCACGACTCACGTCATGTACTCACAGCTTTACTTCTGCCAGTACCTCGTCTCCTACCTTCCAAACTTTACAGAAGCTCTCCTGCGAACCTTGCAGAACTAGTACTCCTGAAAGAAAGGATATTGCGGAGACATGGCTTAGCCACAGCCTGGGGGATGTTTCCAGAATGAGATTTTCACTCTGCAGCGGAGTGTGCGCTGATATGAAACTTCCTGGCAGATTAAAACTGTGTGCCCGACCGAGACTCGAACTCGGGACCTTTGCCTTTCGCGGGCAAGTGCTCTACCAACTGAGCTACCGAAGCACGACTCACGTCCGGTACTCACAGCTTTACTTCTGCCAGTACCTCGTCTCCTACCTTCCAAACTTTACAGAAGCTCTCCTGCGAACCTTGCAGAACTAGCACTCCTGAAAGAAAGGATATTGCGGAGACATGGCTTAGCCACAGCCTGGGGGATGTTTCCAGAATGAGATTTTCACTCTGCAGCGGAGTGTGCGCTGATATGAAACTTCCTGGCAGATTAAAACTGTGTGCCCGTCCGAGACTCGAACTCGGGACCTTTGCCTTTCGCGGGCAAGTGCTCTACCAACTGAGCTACCGAAGCACGACTCACGTCCGGTACTCACAGCTTTACTTCTGCCAGTACCTCGTCTCCTACCTTCCAAACTTTACAGAAGCTCTCCTGCGAACCTTGCAGAACTAGCACTCCTGAAAGAAAGGATATTGCGGAGACATGGCTTAGCCACAGCCTGGGGGATGTTTCCAGAATGAGATTTTCACTCTGCAGCGGAGTGTGCGCTGATATGAAACTTCCTGGCAGATTAAAACTGTGTGCCCGACCGAGACTCGAACTCGGGACCTTTGCTTTTCGCGGGCAAGTGCTCTACCAACTGAGCTACCGAAGCGCGACTCACGTCCGGTTCGCAGGAGAGCTTCTGTAAAGTTTGGAAGGTAGGAGACGAGGTACTGGCAGAAGTAAAGCTGTGAGTACCGGACGGGAGTCGTGCTTCGGTAGCTCAGTTGGTAGAGCACTTGCCCGCGAAAAGCAAAGGTCCCGAGTTCGAGTCTCGGTCGGGCACACAGTTTTAATCTGCCAGGAAGTTTCATATCAGCGCACACTCCGCTGCAGAGTGAAAATCTCATTCTGGAAACATCCCCCAGGCTGTGGCTAAGCCATGTCTCCGCAATATCCTTTCTTTCAGGAGTGCTAGTTCTGCAATGTTCGCAGGAGAGCTTCTGTAAAGTTTGGAAGGTAGGAGACGAGGTACTGGCAGAAGTAAAGCTGTGAGTACCGGACGTGAGTCGTGCTTCGGTAGCTCAGTTGGTAGAGCACTTGCCCGCGAAAGGCAAAGGTCCCGAGTTCGAGTCTCGGTCGGGCACACAGTTTTAATCTGCCAGGAAGTTTCATATCAGCGCACACTCCGCTGCAGAGTGAAAATCTCATTCTGGAAACATCCCCCAGGCTGTGGCTAAGCCATGTCTCCGCAATATCCTTTCTTTCAGGAGTGCTAGTTCTGCAAGGTTCGCAGGAGAGCTTCTGTAAAGTTTTGGAAGGTAGGAGACGAGGTACTGGCAGAAGTAAAGCTGTGAGTACCGGACGTGAGTCGTGCTTCGGTAGCTCAGTTGGTAGAGCACATGCCCGCGAAAGGCAAAGGTCCCGAGTTCGAGTCTCGGTCGGGCACACAGTTTTAATCTGCCAGGAAGTTTCATATCAGCGCACACTCCGCTGCAGAGTGAAAATCTCATTCTGGAAACATCCCCCAGGCTGTGGCTAAGCCATGTCTCCGCAATATCCTTTCTTTCAGGAGTGCTAGTTCTGCAAGGTTCGCAGGAGAGCTTCTGTAAAGTTTGGAAGGTAGGAGACGAGGTACTGGCAGAAGTAAAGCTGTGAGTACCGGACGTGAGTCGTGCTTCGGTAGCTCAGTTGGTAGAGCACTTGCCCGCGAAAGGCAAAGGTCCCGAGTTCGAGTCTCGGTCGGGCACACAGTTTTAATCTGCCAGGAAGTTTCATATCAGCGCACACTCCGCTGCAGAGTGAAAATCTCATTCTGGAAACATCCCCCAGGCTGTGGCTAAGCCATGTCTCCGCAATATCCTTTCTTTCAGGAGTGCTAGTTCTGCAAGGTTCGCAGGAGAGCTTCTGTAAAGTTTGGAAGGTAGGAGACGAGGTACTGGCAGAAGTAAAGCTGTGAGTACCGGACGTGAGTCGTGCTTCGGTAGCTCAGTTGGTAGAGCACTTGCCCGCGAAAGGCAAAGGTCCCGAGTTCGAGTCTCGGTCGGGCACACAGTTTTAATCTGCCAGGAAGTTTCATATCAGCGCACACTCCGCTGCAGAGTGAAAATCTCATTCTGGAAACATCCCCCAGGCTGTGGCTAAGCCATGTCTCCGCAATATCCTTTCTTTCAGGAATGCTAGTTCTGCAAGGTTCGCAGGAGAGCTTCTGTAAAGTTTGGAAGGTAGGAGACGAGGTACTGGCAGAAGTAAAGCTGTGAGTACCGGACGTGAGTCGTGCTTCGGTAGCTCAGTTGGTAAAGCACTTGCCCGCGAAAGGCAAAGGTCCCGAGTTCGAGTCTCGGTCGGGCACACAGTTTTAATCTGCCAGGAAGTTTCATATCAGCGCACACTCCGCTGCAGAGTGAAAATCTCATTCTGGATAAAACATCTTGCCTAAATAGGCATAGTCAAAGTCTAAAATTACCTCCTACAGCGGCAAGACCCCATAATTTTCTTTTTTTTTTACAAATACACGGTACATATGTACCAACGGGATTGCGACTGGTTGCTGTATTCCAATTCTTCCTCGTAAAAATATACAGTCGCTGCGCACAACTCTTCCGTATGGAATCAAGGCTGTTGAAGCTTTTGGTAATCTTATCTCAGGGGATAGAGTATTCTTCAATTGGTTTCCTTCTCGCAATAGCTACGGGGCTCTTGGCTCCGGAAGCAAGTCGACGGTGTGCCGAAACATTTCCAGTTTCACCGTCTGTGTACTGGGTTGGACGCTGGATATGCAGTACCCCTTTAGAACTCGACATCGATGCCGAAGAAAACTCTACTTTGGAGAAGCCGTTACCCTTCTCCTCAACAGATCATTCCTCTCTGCCCTGGCTACGCATTAGTTAGTTCGAGCTCCTTTGACTGTCTGCGAGAAGATTGGAACTGTTGCGGTCAAAAGTCTAAATTTCGCCTCGTGCTCAGTGCTTCATATGCAGCAATTGCCTGAGGCTGCTGTCTCCCTTCTACCAACAATAACTCATAAACAGAATATTCTGATAGAACGTGATTAGGTGTACCAATAGTTCTCTGTGGTGTCACCGCCAGACACCACACTTGCTAGGTGGTAGCTTTAAATCGGCCGCGGTCCATTAGTACATGTCAGACCCGCGTGTCGCCACTGTCAGTGATCGCAGACCGAGTGCCATCACACTGCAGGTCTCGAGAGACGGACTAGCACTCGCCCCAGTTGTACGGACGACTTTGCTAGCGACGACACTGACGAAGCCTCGCTCCTTGGCCGAGCAGATAGTTAGAATAGCCTTCAGCTAAGTTCATGGCTACGACCTAGCAAGGCACCATAGCAATTGATAGTTATCGTATGAAGCATGTCTCATCAAGAACGATGTATACAAATGATGGATTAAAGTTAAGTATTCCAGAAGCTACGTACTTTTCTTTATAGCATTCATTACGTATCCTGTTTCAGACCTCACGTCATCCTGCGTGAGTTTAAGCGCGTGCCTTTCGGCTACTTCCGAGTGGCGTGGCTGTCGTGCTACGCCACAACATTCTCACATCGCAGCTGGGCTACACTCCTGGAAATTGAAATAAGAACACCGTGAATTCATTGTCCCAGGAAGGGGAAACTTTATTGACACATTCCTGGGGTCAGATACATCACATGATCACACTGACAGAACCACAGGCACATAGACACAGGCAACAGAGCATGCACAATGTCGGCATTAGTACAGTGTATATCCACCTTTCGCAGCAATGCAGGCTGCTATTCTCCCATGGAGACGATCGTAGAGATGCTTAATGTAGTCCTGTGGAACGGCTTGCCATGCCATTTCCACCTGGCGCCTCAGTTGGACCAGCGTTCGTGCTGGACGTGCAGACCGCGTGAGACGACGCTTCATCCAGTCCCAAACATGCTCAATGGGGGACAGATCCGGAGATCTTGCTGGCCAGGGTAGTTGACTTACACCTTCTAGAGCACGTTGGGTGGCACGGGATACATGCGGACGTGCATTGTCCTGTTGGAACAGCAAGTTCCCTTGCCGGTCTAGGAATGGTAGAACGATGGGTTCGATGACGGTTTGGATGTACCGTGCACTATTCAGTGTCCCCTCAACGATCACCAGTGGTGTAGGCCACTGTAGGAGATCGCTCCCCACACCATGATGCCGGGTATTGGCCCTGTGTGCCTCGGTCGTATGCAGTCCTGATTGTGGCGCTCACTTGCACGGCGCCAAACACGCATACGACCATCATTGGCACCAAGGCAGAAGCGACTCTCATCGCTGAAGACGACACGTCTCCATTCGTCCCTCCATTCACGCCTGTCGCGACACCACTGGAGGCGGGCTGCACGATGTTGGGGCGTGAGCGGAAGACGGCCTAACGGTGTGCGGGACCGTAGCCCAGCTTCATGGAGACGGTTGCGAATGGTCCTCGCCGATACCCCAGGAGCAACAGTGTCCCTAATTTGCTGGGAAGTGGCGGTGCGGTCCCCTACGGCACTGCGTAGGATCCTACGGTCTTGGCGTGCGTCCGTGCGTCGCTGCGGTCCGGTCCCAGGTCGACGGGCACGTGCACCTTCCGCCGACCACTGGCGACAACATCGATGTACTGTGGAGACCTCACGCCCCACGTGTTGAGCAATTCGGCGGTACGTCCACCCGGCCTCCCGCATGCCCACGATACGCCCTCGCTCAAAGTCCGTCAACTGCACATACGGTTCACGTCCACGCTGTCGCGGCATGCTACCAGTGTTAAAGACTGCGATGGAGCTCCGTATACCACGGCAAACTGGCTGACACTGAAGGCGGCGGTGCACAAATGCTGCGCAGCTAGCGCCATTCGACGGCCAACACCGCGGTTCCTGGTGTGTCCGCTGTGCCGTGCGTGTGATCATTGCTTGTACAGCCCTCTCGCAGTGTCCGGAGCAAGTATGGTGGGTCTGACACACCGGTGTCAATGTGTTCTTTTTTCCATTTCCAGGAGTGTATTTTTGGCTCTGTTTAAATATTCAGGGAATGAGCTATTTCCGGTCAGATAGTGTACAACAATATCTGATGGTCGTTGTGAACCATTTGGCCTCATTCTCTGGCGTTTGGGAAGAAGTAATACGTTCGAGCTCCACTCACGGAGGAGTCCGCTCTCTCATGCCATAAATCTATACTAACTCTCTGATTAAGATGAAATTATCCTCTCGTACCCCAAGTATTTTTTTACTTTATATAGCTTGCTTTTCTTCGTCCAATGGATGGCCGCACTGCATCTGACACGCAGGACCTCAAATAAAACTTGCGATGCTTCAACTGAAGTTGTAGCAAACCCACCTGAGCAACTCAATAGCACTGATGCTGTGCCTGCACCACAGATAGTTTCTCTGTTACAAGCCTTGGCCTAAGCCGCCATATGCTCACACCATAACTCACTGTGGCTTCTAGTACCGCGTCGTGATAGAAATGAATAATTTTCTGTAAGTAGAATGAATTTCACTCTCTTACAATTACCCAAGTCCCTCGATTGTATTCCAGGGAAGCTACTTCAAATGGTTCAAATGGCTCTAAGCACTATGGGATTTAACTACTGAGGTCATCAGTCCCCTAGAACTTAGAACTACTTAAACCTAACTAACCTAAGGACATCACACACATCCATGCCCGAGGCAGGATTCGAACCTGTAGTTGCACTTTTATTGTAGTCTAGGACCTATAATCCTTGCTTACTTTCATCTGGCTAAGTGGCACCCGCAGCAGATATCGCTGGTGTCACCCTATGAATAAAAACTGTTCCAGACTGTAGTGCCTAGAGCCGCTCGGCCACCCCGGCCGGCTGGGAAGCTACTGAGAATGTGCTGTCCAGCTAGGTACATTGCCAGAACAGCTTATGTACCGAACCGAGTCTGGCCTGTCGACTTTTTAAGACAATCTCTGCTATTAGTGAGATGAGGAATCCGTACTCCTTCAATGAGTTGTTCATGGTGGCTTAATTCCCTTCTGCACTATTTCTACAGTGCGCACTTTGTGACGGCCATTTGCCCTCCCTACAAACTGAAACCTGAATTATTACGTGTTCTTTGTTCTAAAACGATCCATTTTGTCTCTGCTGACTGGTTAACTACTATGAGTCGGGTTAAAACAAATGTATTACATCAACTGAGCTTGTAAACAGTTCACTCGTCTTACAGTATGCTCCAACTATAATCAGCGAATATGTATGTTGCCTGTACTCTTACCACAACGAACATAAATATGGATTCCCAGAGTAGACTTTACTGTCACAAACATATAATAGCTCAACACAGCATATGCAGGGTCATTCAGGAGAAATGTCACATAATTTGTGAGCTGATTCTACATACAGAAAGAAACTTAAAAGCCTATGAACATGTGTCCGATTTTCGATCGATTCAGAACTTGAGCAGGTTGAGGACCACACGCATCCATGAATGAAGAAAAGTGTGAATATTACTTACCGAAATGCTGGTGGAGGTGCTATGGTGGACAAAATAATGGGTGCACTGATTACTGATCCGTCCTACAAGATCTGTGGGGGGTTCTCCAACAGATGGCAGCACTATGACGTTACACCGAGGTAACAGCTGCCAGGAGACCCGCTGTGTAATCGTGGGTTGGATCAGGGAGTAGTCGTGATGCTGTATGCTTGTCGTGCTTGCGTGTTGTTTAATTGAGTAACTCCATTATGTCCGTGAATACCAACATGCCGCAGACGAGCACCCATGCAGAGTACGCAGACATGTTGTTTGTGTGTGGGGTACTGTAATGGCAAGCCATACGGCTGCGACAGAGTACCAGACATTTCCTGATCGACGAACCCTCTGTGGCAGGGTATTTCCCAGGGTTTCTCAAACATTGCGTGAATTCGAAATATTACCCAATGTAAACGTGAGGCTGTCCAGTCGGTTGAATAAAGGAAGGCATTATTGCAATGGTGCAACGGAATCTTACCACCAGTACACAACGTATCAGCCGTCAGCTAAATATGTGAGTATGTCGTATGTTACATTTCGAGGGTTTTACCCATTCCGTGTGCAGCCCCTGCAACATCTGCATCCTGGAGACTCAGTAAGCAGACAAGAATTCTGTGAACGGTTGCCGGCCGAAGTGGCCGTGCGGTTAAAGGCGCTGCAGTCTGGAACCGCAAGACTGCTACGGTCATAGGTTCGAATCCTGCCTCGGGCATGGATGTTTGTGATGTCCTTAGGTTAGTTAGGTTTAACTAGTTCTAAGTTCTAGGGGACTAATGACCTCAGCAGTTCAGTCCCATAGTGCTCAGAGCCATTTGAACCATTTTTTGTGAACGGTTGGCTGTACATAGAGACATCGTGCAATACACTTTACTCACAGATGAGACTACATTTACACGCAGTGGTGCAATGAACACCCACAGTTCTCATACATGGGCGATGGAGAACCACATAACACTAGGGAAACAAGATTCCAAGTTAGATTCTGAGTGAACGTCTGGTGTGGTGTGAACCTGGTGATACGCCTGTGTTCCTGCCAGATCGCATGACAGCCGCAGCATATGCTCATTTGCTGACAGAAGACCTACCTGCACCTTTGGAAGACGTAACAGTAGAGCAACGACGCAAATATACCAGTAACCTGATGAATCACCGATCCATTGTACCAGAGATGTATCCCAGTATATGAATCACACAGTTCCTCGACGGTGGCTGGGGTGAGGCGGACCCATTAATTGGCCTTCCAGATTACTCGACCTAACTCCATTAGACTTCGGTTTATGGGGCTAGTCAAAGATGGCTGTGTACGTTGTGAAGGTGGATACACGTGAAGAACTTGTCGCTGCCTCACCAACGCTGTTGCCCGCGTTAAATTCCCCCGAGATGATGTTCGATGTGCAACACAACACTCCCTCCAACGCTTTGAGATGGATGTGGAACTTTTTGAACACCTCTGGTAGGATGAATCTGTCTTCTGTCCCACTATTATTCTGTCAACACAGCGCCTACACAGCATGTCTGTAAGTAATGTTCACACTTGTCTACATGTTCTTTCATGGATGCGTGTAGTTTTCAACAAGCTTCAGTTTCGTAAATATCGAAAATCGGTAACATATTCATTGGACTTTTTCGGTTTATTTCACATGTAGAATCACCTCACAAATTCTGTGACATTCCTCCTCCCTTTATATACACTACACCTGGCCCGCTAAATATTACTTCATATGCCGTGCCCCTTTTGTCAAATCCATTAAATGTTTCCAACTTAAGGGAATGCATATATGCAAGTATTTGGCAGCTTACTTTTCTCTTTACACCTGACTGAACTGACCCATGCGACACACTGACATTCCCACGGTCACTCTTAAAACCAATGCACGCAATGAAATTGTAGTGGTGTTTGTTAATGTGTGACTGTTAGCTACGAAAGTCCATGTGCGGACAAGTAATATAAATATGCTTTATTATGATCCAAAGGAAATAAAAACATTAGCTGCTATTGGGCACTGAAATATGTCAAAGGGTAAAGTTGAAAATTTGTGTTGGACAGGGACTTGAAACCGGATTTATACGCTTTATGTAAATGCTATCCACAGAATAAGTGAGAATAATGTGTAATTGTATGACGTGCATTAACAGGGGGGTTGGGGTTGTTTGGGGGAGGAGACCAGACAGCGAGGTCATCGGTCTCTTCGGATTAGGGAAGGACGGGGAAGGAAGTCGGCCGTGCCCTTTCAAAGGAACCATCCCGGCATTTGCCTGGAGCGATTTAGGGAAATCACGGAAAACCTAAATCAGGATGGCCGGACGCGGGATTGAACCGTCGTCCTCCGAATGCGAGTCCAGTGTGCTAGCCACTGCGCCACCTCGCTCGGTGCATTAACAGGTTTATGTCGTAAGAAATCAGGCCGACCCTAGTAACAAATGTTAATTGCTGCTTGGGCATAAAGTATGAAGCAATATAAACTGTGACAATAATTAAATGATTTGTAAAACTGACTAGTACTTGTATAAAATAAGGAATAATCTACCTCAGTACGCAAATTTAATTTGAAGTAGCTGACAGCTGAGCGCAAAAGTATGTCTGACAACAACTATGTTTTAAGCTCGGGAATTCCAGTAAAGTAATATCGTTAATAATCACCTTAAGGAATACGAACACTGTTTCACTGTACAGTACTGTTTAGTAAGATGTTAGCTAAATAGATTTGTTTTTGTTTGGCCCAGTAACACAAATGGCGGAGAACTGTTGATAGCTAAATTCATAGATGTCGCCTCAGATACTTCCTACCTCGTGACGACAGCACAGTAGTCTCTGGAGTCGACGCTTTGCTGTTCCGGAAATACCGCTGACCTGCCAAAATAGCAAAGGCGATTTCATCGATTTACAGAATATTCACCAATATGAAATAAAACATTACCGCGGCTCCGGAGTTCTGTTCCGTAGCAAAACACATCGTAAATAGTACTTAAAGCTGTTTCGGAAGGCACGGGACAGGGTATATTGTATTAATGTTACGAAAACGGAATTTTCACATTCAGCGCTGGAGGACTGCTTTGATATCTATTTAACTAGGAAGCCGTCCGTTTATTACTATTCTCAATGTTAATGATCAACTGCTTTACCCCCACACTAATAAACACAGTTTGAAACAAAACAGTTCACAGTTCAGTGCGCAGAACTCAGTCAGTCCACTTCCACTCGAAATGGTTTAGAACCATAATATTCACTTTGTCGCCTCCGACCCAAGATGATAACGTTAAGCCGGCCGGTGTGGCCGTGCGGTTCTAGGCGCTTCAGTCTGGAACCGCGTGACCGCTACGGTCGCAGGTTCCAATCCTGCCTCGGACATGGATGTGTGTGATGTCCTTAGGTCAGTTAGGTTTAAGTAGTTCTAAGTTCTAGGGGACTGATGGCCTCAGATGTTAAGTCCCATAGTGCTCAGAGCCATTTGAACCATTTGATAACGTTAATTGGTTGTTTCGCTGCATGAGTGAGGTGTTATGAGGTAGTGCTCTCGTAACCTGATTGCTGCGGATTCTACAATGTTCGACGACCGTCCGGTTTCTTTTTCCTCCCATAGTTGTATGTGATGAATATTCTAAAATCTTCTTGCTTGACTCTCTTCTCCTGTTGACTTCTACTCTTGGGCTTCCTCTTCTGCGTAGATTTACAGACCAGTTTTTCCCTTTAGATTATAACAAGTAGTAGTAATAGAAATGTGACAATCGCCTTCTAGAACTTTCCACATTCGGCTTGCATTTCCTCGTAAATAATGACGTTCTTAGTCTCGAAAGTACTGCTTCTGTCTCCTTCCGAAACTGAAAAACTATTCTTTTCTTCACAGTTTAATGAAACTTTTCCCGATTTTTATCGCATCTGCGACCGAGCGTCTCCAATCATCCGAGATCACGTCGAATCATACCCTCTACCGCTCATCACTTGTCTCTCCTTTTAGTTTGTACAAAATTACTACGTAGACTACACCCTACCGGGCCGAGCTTCCAGAAGCGCAAAGGGAAAATAGAAAAACCACACTGAAATAATATTGCAACGCAAATACCAACATAAATTTCCATAACAATTTTTCGTTACATTTTCATACATAAGATCACCAAATGAATTGATAAAGTTCAAAGAAAAATTTGCATAAATGTACATTGCTTCCTAAAAGCACTGTCACCAGGATACCATAGGAGGGCCAAAGGCTGTCCGTCACTGTCCCATGCCTTGACACCGATTATCGTCCCAAGTTCAAAATCACTTAACTCGCGACATTTTGTACTGCTTGTCAAACTACACAACCACTACGTCCAACCACAACATTAGGGCGTCAAACACGGCACACAGTCGAAAGCGATGACTCATCCCCTGACTTTTGGCTACTCAGTGTAATAATAATAATAATAATAATAACAATAATAATTGGTCAGTGGTACTGCAATGAACCAATTGAGACGGTGCTACAGAATCCTTGCAGTAAATAGTCTAAGTTTTGTTCAATATATTTAAATGTGTGTGAAATCTTATGGGACTTAACTGCTAAGGTCATCAGTCCCTAAGCTTACACACTACTTAACCTAAAGTATCCTAAGGACAAACACACACACCCATGCCCGAGGGAGGACTCGAACCTCCACCGGGACCAGCCGCACAGTCCATGACTGCAGCGCCTTAGACCGCTCGGCTATAAGTTTTGTTACATGGAAATCCGAAATACAGATAACGAACGGACAAGCACTTCAGTCATGAGACTTCGTTGTTGCATACCTTACACGCCGTGTTAACTAGCCAAGAAGCTCGCAGTTGCAGCTGACATTGAGTGCTTACTGGTCACTGATAGCTTGCTGGGCAGTTCACACACCAGATACTGTTTACAGTAAAGAGTACAAACAGTTAGGCAAGTTACACTCGAATTGTATCTCTAACTTTTCGTCTCAAAAAGACCGACAGTCCTCGTTTTAGTGGCAGTTGTGACTCTCCAAGCATTAGCCGCTACATGAGTGCCGAAAGCCACAAGTCGTGCTAGACTATGCTGGCGCCACTCTTTCTTTCAAGGTTTTTCGCCGTGAAGTTTGAGACAAAGCGGATGTGTGAATGTGTGAATATTTGTTGTGGCTGAGTGTAAGGGAGTAACATTTCACTCTGGAATGTGGGGCGTCGCAAATCAATTTCACCAGTACGTCGATGATGGAATATCGAACATGATTAACAGCCGTTATTATACTCCCCTGTCCAACAACAGGTATCAAGTAAAAGTTGTAGTGCATCCGCGATCATCACTGCTGTTCACGGTGTCAGTAGTTTGAGACAAAGCGGATGTGTGAATGTGTGAATATTTGTTGTGGCTGAGTGTAAGGGAGTAACATTTCACTCTGGAATGTGGGGCGTCGCAAATCAATTTCACCAGTACGTCGATGATGGAATATCGAACATGATTAACAGCCGTTATTATACTCCCCTGTCCAACAACAGGTATCAAGTAAAAGTTGTAGTGCATCCGCGATCATCACTGCTGTTCACGGTGTCAGTAGATTTAATCAGACGGTGACATTACTGTCACATATCATAGAGCGATATTGTTTCATTTTCTGCCCCTACTTGATGGTTATTTTATTGAAAGTACTGGATTTCTGGGTTTGGGAGGTAGGCTTTGCGTTTTCACACTGGGATGGTGTACTCACGCTGTCGTCTCAGGGTCCTCATGTCGGGAGAAGGCAGTCAATGTATCTCATTAGGAGAGGCAAGCCTCACCAGTTTTTATGACTGCAGCCTGCTTGTTGCTTTTGCGATCACAGCCAGTGCCTGGCCTAGCTGAGGGCAGGGGACACTATGCTGTCACTGCCGTCCCCGAAGAATAATTGAATTTGACGTTTTTGCACGAATATCAAAGGCGAGACGTTGCGGCGCCACCCGGCCATCGTGAGAAAGACGGTTGCTTTCACTTCAGAAGTTTTGGATATTCAAATGGTTCAATTGGCTCTGAGCACTATGGGACTTAACATCTGAGGTCATCAGTCCCCTAGAACTTAGAACTACTTAAACCTAACTAACCTAAGGACATCACACACATCCATGCCGGAGGCAGGATTCGAACCTGCGACCGTAGCGGTCGCGCGGTTTCAGACTGAAGCGGCTAGAACCGCTCGGCCACCCCGGTCGGCTTTTGGTTATTCAATCGAAGTGAGTTGTCCGGCCACCGCGCTTGGCCCAAAGAGGCAAGACAATCGAGGAGACACTGCTTTAGCCCAGTT
The DNA here is from genome assembly GCF_021461385.2 of Schistocerca piceifrons. Taxonomy (NCBI): domain Eukaryota; kingdom Metazoa; phylum Arthropoda; class Insecta; order Orthoptera; family Acrididae; genus Schistocerca; species Schistocerca piceifrons. Next base: position 207,701,405 of record NC_060142.1, on the reverse strand, counting down.
ACAACCTCGTGTTCGTTAAAGTGCTTTTTGTACACTAAGAATGGGAGGTTTCTGCTGCATTCCACTGTTTTTCCACGAATGAAGTAATGTTCTCGTCTGTCATGTAGGCAATAGCCCTGATCACCTCCATGTATAGTTTTTTGAAAGCAGAGATCTGAGAAAGGAGAAGTAAATTTCGTAGCATTCATGAATAAAATTTTCACTCTGCAGCGGAGTGTACGCTTATATGAAACTTCCTGGAATATTAAAACTGTGTGCCGGACCGAGACTCGAACTCGGGACCTCGCCTTTCGCGGGCAAGTGCTCTACCGCCAGAGATACCAAAGCACGACTCACGACTTGTAGTGTCTGCACATTAATAACTCACGGAGGCTGCACATAGCACATAAAACTGGTAGGTTTCTCTTAAATAAGAATATATAATCGTATACATTTTTATTTTTATCATGTGTGTGTTTGAGATTACTTAGGTCAAACTTGGCCTGTCTTTTACTTGTTTCAACAGATCTTCAAAATTTGAACGAAGCCGGTAATCATTAAAAAGACAAGTTGCGACAATATACTGTAATAAAAATGCACTCCAGGAAAAAAATACTACACCACTTTAGAGGTTTCCGGTTGTGCATATGGAGTACATGAAATGATCACATTTACAGATCAAGCGGTTCTGAGGTTTCGACTCGTGCTTAAGCACCTATATTGACACGTGGTGTAGCTTTCATGGGTGGTAATGCTGGTGCTGACTCTGGCGTACAGTCTATTGTACAGATAGCGAATCCTGTTCAGAGATAGCCTACTCGACCTTTTCACGTAGTTCTGTAAGAGTTGTTGGTTGACGACTCGCACGAGTCACTTCTCGGGCCATCATATCCCACTTTCTCGATAGGAGAAAAGTCCGGAGATCATACCGCCCAAGAAAGCTGCACGTTTTGCATGACACGTTTTCATGGGCAGTGTTTGGGTGAGCATTATCCTGTTGGAGCAACAAATCAACTTCCTGTTGCAAGAACGGCAAAAGAACAGGTGCAACAACATTTTGCGTGTAGCGAGTGCTGGTTAGCGTCCCGTCCAGAAAAGTCAAAGGAGAAAGAGAATTTTTGCTTATTGCAACCCAGATCATAAAGCGTGGGATGGGGACAGTGTGTCTAGGAAGAATGCACCAGCACTCACCATCACTTGCGTGCAGGCAGAATCTGCTTTCATCACTGGAGACCACGGCGCTCCATTCCCTCT